>NC_143234.1:8724510-9974510 GCF_030267445.1 Bombyx mandarina | reverse complement strand
GTCGGCGGATCCCAGCGGATTGGTTCTGCCGCTAGCATTGCTGATGTCCACGAGCGACAGTAACCACTCACCATCAGGCAAGCCATAAGGTCGTCTGACTACAAGGACCATTAAAAACAAGGATTGTGTGGTTTTATGAAACCACGGTATAAAAGTGAATTTTTTTTCCACATTATAGACATTTAACTCTGACAAACAACATTTACATTAAACACGGACAAAAACAAACAAAATAGCGTGGAGCACTGGCAGAAATAAGTAATAGTCTATACACTACACGGTCAGCTGCTGCGAACTATACGCGCTGCCATATTGGCCTTGCTGCTCTGACGAGCGCTTTTCACTTTATCCCTACTCCGCGGCCGACCGTCACGCGACATGCAACACACAGACGAAAAAGTTTGAGACGATGTAATTAAAGTTTCACTTTAAAAATGATTTAACAGCTAAAAGCAATTCAACGCATGCAAAATTTGTGACATCAACCTTCCTTTTAAACGTTCTTATGTTGGATATGTTGCACAATTCTTCTGAATTCATTGAAACGTACAACATCCGAGAGCTTGGTGCGCGCTCATAGTCTTACGCAAATGAGATCATATCTCAGGAACGACGGATTTTGTAGATTTGCATTATCCGTCTATCTTGTAACAAGTTTTGGTGCCCGAACTGCTACTATGGATATCAACATAAAGCTATTGAATAAAGAATTAGTGCGATAAGTAACTCGAAATCGTCTTAAGACGCCTACGATTAATATCGATTAGCGTTTGGGCACTCGTTCTCTCCAAGCGATGATTGAAAAAGTTTTATTTGACACTTTACAATATTCCCCACTCGGTGCTGAAAGGTATTTTTGGAACTCGATAATAACTTGGCGTCGACTCTGGTGTAGTTGCGGAATAATAATTTGACAGCTCATCAACTGCAGGATGACGGTCAGTAATGTCAACTGACACTGCCAAAGGACCGGAAACAACTGACGAAGGGGGCAGACTATCCTCACTCATCTATGCGGTACTGTGATGGACATCGGATGCACTTTTTTATTGCATAGATGAGTAGACGAACTCACAGCCTACCTGGTGTTAAGTGGTTACTGGAGCCCATAGACATTTTCAACGTAAATGGCGCAACCCACCTTGAGATATGAGTTCTAAGGTCTCACAAGTCCGTGCGGACTCACAAGACGTCCTACCACCAGTCCTCGTTGCCATATCAGAATCATAAATACCAGAACACTAGAAAACGAGTGCGCAAGTCTTATAATGATGACAACTGATCGCGAAATTTTCTAAATAAATTCGAGTTTTAATAGTTAGGGTCGAGGTTTGTGCCATCCAAAGCGTACAATAGACAAGTGATTAAACCGAGTTATTTCATTAGCACTCGATCTTCAGAATTCTATTAGGGCAGCGGTTTTCACCCCAAATATTTAGGACTTTTCGTGTTAAGAGTTGGACCTGGACAGAAGCGAAAGCAGTAATTAAAGTTTTTTTTTACATAATCTTAAATTTATTTAAATGCGAAACTTGACTAATTTTCGGTTGTCGTAATTTGGCAGTTGAGGAACCTGTGACATAAGGTCATTAAGTATCAATTATAAAAAAGGTGTTTATTTGCATGCAGCAGAGATGCGAATGTTGCGATGGATGTGTGGAGTAACGAAAATGGATACAATACGGAATTAATATGTTAGAGGAAATCTGAAAGTGGCAACTGTGACAGAGAAGCTGAGAAGTGCGCCTTTGGGATGGTATGGACATGTGATGAGACGAAATTAAAATTAGGTTGGTAAGAGAATGTTAACTATGAATGTGGAAGGATATAGAGGAAGAGGTAGACCTAAGAAGAAATGGATGGATTGCGTGAAAGACGATATGTGTAAGAGGGGAATGAGTGAAGAAATGGAATATGATAGATGAGTATGGAAGGAGAAAACATGTTGCGCCGACCCCAGGTGAGTGGGAAAAGGGCAGGATAATGTTATGATAAAAAAGGTATTTATTTAGCGGTAAGAGCAGACAGGTCGTTTGCAACAGTCATCGACCAATTTGAAGAGGATGGAATAACAAGGAATTATGTTATAACCAGGACTTAAAATAGTTCAGTTTGATGCCAAGTGAGTTGTGTGTTGTTGAGTGTTGGTTATGTAAAACTTTTTCAGTTATATGCTATGAAAGTAATAGACCATAAAGGACCAAAACGCCGGCCATTAGTTTTTGACTCCCCTGAACTTATCTGGTTCCGTCCCAACCCGACAACCCTGATAATTTACCGTTCCGAAGATAAAATCGTGAAACTCTGAATGGATTTTTAATTGGATGGGCTTAGGGCGAGAACCCTTAATGTAATCCTGTGATTCATATTGTAACTTGGCTATAACGCTTGGATCTGCTTTGTAAGTTAATTAGCTGACAATAGTAACTCAGTTACTTTTAAGCTGCCTGTATCAGTATCGATGCATCGTCGGCACTGAAACCAAAGAGGGTTCAGGCGCAAGAGTTGTCAACGTTTTTCTTTTTTCGCAAGCTACCCTCATTATGTATAATATATAAACATTATTATGTGACGAATACTTCTAAAATCTACTAAATAAAGCCTTTCAAATATCATCACCATCTCAGCCTGCCGACTGTCCACTGCTGAACATAAGCCTCTCCAATCGATCTCCAGTGCGGCCAGTCCATTGCCACCTGTATCCAACGTGACCCAGCGATTATCATCAAGCCGTCGGTCCATCTGGTAGGTAGCTGCCCCACACGGCACTTGCCAGTACGGATTTAGATATACCTGGCGAAAATTGGTGACTCTAAAGAAAATGCCGTTGACTTTGTCTCAAGGTTAATAGTCTAGGAGAGCGTGTCACTTGTTGCGAAGCACTTATGCGCCTGCTGCAACTGGGCTTCAAAGTATTACGATAAAACGATGATGATGACCAAACAGACAAACCAAAACAAGCACAGCTGTAGCTGAACATTCAGAGAAATACTTTCAATGGGGAAGAGCTTCGTTGGAAGCGAGACGTTTCGAAGAAATGAAGCAAATTAAGTTTCCTTCTTAAACATCAACTGCAGCGCGGAAAGTTAAACATGAAAATATAGCAATAACATCGTTATGGATGCGAAAGCGCAATATCGATTTGTTTGTTCGGTCTTCGTTTTTGCAAAAATAGCGCAGAAAAATCTCATTTACAACCTTTTTTTTTGTTGCCTAGATGTGTGGACGAGCTCACAGACCACCAGGTGTTAAGTGGTTACTGGAGACCATAGACATCTACAACGTAAATGCGCCACACACCTTGAGATATAGTTCTAATGTCTCAGTATAGTCACAACGGCTGCCCCACCCTTCAAACCGAAACGCATTACTGCTTCATAGCAGAAATAGGCGGGGCGGTGGTACCTGCACGATGTTATTCCTTCACCGTGGAAGTCAATCGTGAACATATATTAAGTACGTACTTCATTAGAAAAACTGGTACCCGCCTGCGGGATTCGAACACCGGTGCATCGCTTCAACACGAATGCACCGGACGTCTTATCCTTTAGGCCACGACGATTTCAATCTCAATCTCCACTTGCAGAGCTGAAAGTGTCAGCTTCACTGTCTTTTAAGGATTTTGGTAAATAAATTACTACACAACAAACTCCAGTTATCCAAAAATTCAACATTTGTATACATATTGACTGTATATAATACAATAGCTATATTATTTCGGTTTATTGTCCTTATTTAGGCAATTTACTCTTTTTTTATCCTTTATTGATGCACAAAACAAATTACAACCGTAGAAATTATAAGTTTAAATATTTAATATAACAATCTGGATTGCAATTCAAAACAGGTGCGTACAGAAAAATTATAAAACTGAACAAATGCGTAAATACCTTGTGTGTATATATATATACATGTATATATGTTACGGTAAAAGTAGATTTTGCGGCAAATGTATATATTTTCCGGTAAATGTGTACATTTGGGTAATGTGCATTCAACTAACATTTGCAATTTCAAAGAAGGGAAATGTACGTGACCATGTCGTTTTGGTAAATGTGAGCATATGAAATCGCAAGTGCTAGTAATGTGGTGCGCATGCTCAACATTCCACCTTTTCTTAAAACATGAAGGCAAGAGTACACATTTGCCGGGAAATGTACATATAGGTATACATTATATTCAGTTCACATATACCTAACTTTTTGGCAAATGTGCACATTTACCGGTAAAAGTGTACATTTCCCAAGAGTGTACATTTACCGTAACATATGTGTATGAGTATGTATGCGTGCGGTTACACACAACCGCACGCACACACACTCAAACACATATGTAAGTTACTATCTAATTAAATTTAATTAATGTACCGTTAATTGGACAATATTAATTATTTGAGAATATGTTTAACTAATTTAGAGGGAGAGTTTCGAGTTATTTATATTTAATTAAAATTATACGCTATTTCATAACAATTAGGTACGGATTTAGCGTGGATGAAATCATTGTACCTTGTAAAAAAGAAAAGAAAACTCAACGTTTTTCAAACTGAAAAATATGCATTCAAAAGAGTTGGATAGCTCTTTGAGCGTTTTTCAAAGTCAAGGTTTTTTTTTCATGAAAGGATTATTTGTCTTTCAGGAATAGTGACGCGTTGTGGTCATTCTAACAAACGTTTTCGGTAAATTAAGGGTTTTTAATATCTGTCTGATTTTTACCCAACTTCCCGAGAAGGATGTTAATATTTTGTGAGGCTATAATCTGTTTCTTTACGACATTCAGCAACGGGGATTTCGAATGGCAATCTGATGATTGTGAAAAATTTGTAACATTTTGACAGCAGATGATAGCAGAGTGGTCTAAATATGAGCATTGTGCCATCTTTCCACTGCTTCTAAATATTTGATTGCCGTGGTTAATGTGACTTACCATGTGAATATGAACCAAAAAATGGTAACCCATTTAATTTAAATAATCACCAGATTAAACACTAACTGTTTTTCTATTTCTATATCTATACTAATATTATAAAGAGGAAAGATTTGTTTGTTTGTTTGTTTCGAATAGGCTCCGAAACTACTGGACCGATTTGAAAAATTCTTTTTCCATCAGAAGCCGACATTGTCCCTGATGAACATAGGCTACTTTTTTTTATTTTTTTTTTATTTTTTTTTTTTTGGTTTCATGTGTGTTTTAATGTTTCCGAAGCGAAGCGAGGGCGGGTCGCTAGTCGTTTATAATTTTATTTCATTTCGGAACATTCTTAAAAATTACCAAACTTTCCCAGGGTCGCTTGTTACGGCATTACGCGACCGCAAACGATAATACTTAATTGCGTCTCAAAAATGATGTTAAGCCGAAGATCTCAAGAAAAGCGACGAATTAAAAGTTAAAATAAGCACTACCCGAGCTTTTGTGTAAAGTTCAGAATTGCCCTCGCAAGTAATAAGATGACTTCACAACTTAATCTTAACTTAAATAAGTTATTTTTAATGTACTCCGCCAACTGGATGATTACGAATTTTCTTTATAAAAAAAATATTCTGACGTTATTTCGAAGCGTTCGTAGACATTGGCTTTACTGTGCCTTTGAAATTGTTACTGACTATGACTACTTTCCATATAGCAATTATGTATTTATAAAATCTTTATATAAATATTTAAGTACCATTTTGTGATTAGTTAGTCAACGGATTTTCTTTTTTTAAATGACAACAACAATAAAACAGAGCCTCTTAATTAATATATTAGATTAATCCAAATCTTGAGGAATCAGTAGTTCTGGTCGAATTTCGATCACAGGACAATTCTTAGTTTACTCAACTAGTTTTATTATCAGACTATCAATCTCTCGCACTTCCGATCTACGACCTTGGAATAATTTGTATAACATCACCGGAGTACTTGCTGCAGCTCTGGTTCTTGCACAGAGGAGGCGGTGTTATTTTTTATTTTATTTTATTTTATTAGGAAGACAAACAGTGAACTTAAACTATGTAAACTCTAAACTTACAACTAAACACCATTTAAATGTCTCTGCATTTAAATAACTACAAACGATTGTGGCGTCGCATCGCCTAGAATTAAATAATTAAAGTAAAACGTAAAACTAAAACAAAAATAAAACAGTTTGAGAAAAAAAAAAACAGAAAAACGTAGTAAATAGAAAATAATTAATTAAATATTTGCATTCAACCATCGACTGACTAATGTTCTCCTAATACTCTTAGTAGAAGTGTTGAAAATGTCCAGTTCAGGGAAGTCAGCTAGAGCATTGAAACTGTTAGCAGCTCTTATAAAGAATGCATTACGTCTGTAATTTGTACCACCACGAGGTACTCCGAGACGAGATGATTGACGGCTCTCGCGCATTATGGTTCTCGGGGGCACCCTTAAACATAACAACGATAGAAGATAAGACGAGTCCACCTCAGACTGAGCTATTTTGCTATAAAGAACAATATCAGCTATCCTACGTCTTTCCTCCAGTGGAAGTATGTGATGCCTTCTACATCTCGTCTCGTAGTCGGAAGTTATCAGGAGAGTAGTTATCAGGTACTTCAGAGAAAATGTTATAAGCATCTTTCATTTGTTGGATGTTCGCCGCATTCAAAGCGGTTTTGTAGATACTAAGAAATTTAAAACATAAGCTAAGATCCCTTGGAGGCAAGTGTAGGGCTGTAAGATTTCGAATGATAGAGATCTTTCAAAGCACGTAAAAATAACTTCTGCTCGCTAATTCAACACTTTGTTCTTTATTTTGCGCAATGTTATTACAAGCAGCAAGTAGTATAATCGACTAATTATAATATGCCCTATGAGGTGAAGTATCTTTCTTGTACTGGGTCTAGATTGGATTCTGGGCTGGATACAGTTTTGTTTTTCCGGATATCGCGTCTAAATAAAGTACGATTTGATATTTGAAAATTTAAATACTTTTGAATCTTTTATATTATTTTATATTTAATACTTTTGAACCATACTTTTTGAATCTTTTCGTTGTATATCAGGATGAATCTACTAAAGTACTTAAGAATATACTAGGCCGGCTTTAATACTGGTGGTAGGACGTCTTGTGAGTCCGCACGGGTAGGTACCACCACCCAGCCTATTTCTGCCGTGAAGCAGTAATGCGTTTCGGTTTGAAGGGTGGGGCAGTCGATGTTCTGTAAAAACTGAGTCCTTAGAACTCATGTCTCGAGATAGGTGGCGGCTTTGACGTTGTTAATGTCTATGGACTCCGGTGACCACTTAATACCAGGTGGGCCGTAAGATCGTCCACCCATCTAAGCAATAAAAAAAACCTCTTCATGTCACTACTACTACATCTCATCTTATCGTTGGCTTACGCTAAGTGTTCCACAAAACCAGAGATTTTTAAATGCCAAACAATTAATTTTAAATAGGCTGACTTCAACCCTAAAACAATGAAAATAACTCGAAACATAAACAGAAGGATACAGCAGGATAACTGTAAGTGGACGCGAAACCTGCCGTTATCGTTTAACTGCATACCTTATTGTATAAGCGATAGCGTTTTTATAAGACGAAGCGTTTTACTAAACTTCAGCATAACCTGATTATTTGAGAAACGAAAAAAAATAAAACACCCATCCAGCTTGTTTCCGCCACGAAGCAGTCATGCTTTCCAATTTGTATTACGGGGCATTCAGACACTAAGGTGGATATGAGGTTCGCGTTGCGGTCTATGGGCTCTTGTCACACAACAGAGTTACATGAAAGCTCTTCTACATTAGGAAAACAAGTACGGTATCTTAGAAGTAAACGCATCATTACTTTTTATTTTTTTTATTGCTTAGGTGATTGGACGAGCTCACAGCCGACCTGGTGCTAAATGGTTACTGGAGCCCATATACATCTACAACGTAAATGCTGCCACCCACCTTGAGATATAATTTCTAAGGTTTCAGTATAGATAGACAGGACAACGGCTGCCCCGCCCTTCAAACCGAACCGAAACGCATTACTGCTTCACGGCAGAAAATAGACAGGGTGGTGGTACCTACCCGTGCGGACTCACAAGAGGTCCTAGCGCCAGTAAAAATATAAAAATATAAATATAAACTATTTGCTACAGAACTCTAGATAAAATTGGAGGTTTGTAATTTTGATTAGGAAACATTACATTTCTACCTGCGAGCTTCAAAGTTCTGACCTAACACAACACTCTGTCGCTCGATCACTAAGACCTTGGAATCCTTGAAGATTCGCATCTGTCCTCCCCCATGTGACATTTACATATTTCTTATTTCCCCGCCCGCCCCCCGAGGGCGAGACGTGAAACCTTTTTCATGATTTTTTTTTTCTTTGTTTCAGGTAAAATACTTTTTTACGTTCCCGCGTTTATGAAGTCGTCGGGTATGTGATTTTATTCGCTGAGTTTTGTTTTTATTGCTAATGATGCGGGCTTCTCGCGGAGACTTCGTTACCAGAAGACGACCGTTCGAGTTTCGGACTTTAAGCTTTGCACGTCGGACTACGAAAGAAGCGCCCTAACATACGAATAGTACTATGGTTTTTGGAACGAAGTTCCTTAATGGACAATGCGGAGGGGTACTCTAACCGGAAAAAACGTCCGTAACGCAAGATTTATATTAGTAATGCACACAGTGTACGACTTAACTTTGTAATAACGTACAAAAAAGAACATATTTTTTTATCATTCATTGACCCCGATCTTAGAGCGTTCGTTTGCGCAATACACTAACTAACTCTTATGCAAACAACCGTTAATGAAGTGTACCATAATAAGTTCGCACGTTACCGAATGATCGTGGGTTGTTGCAAAACCTCCAGTTAAGTTTTCTTTATATCTCGAATATAACTTAAAATTAATATTTTTATAATAAGAAACTTCGTTCCTATCCGGCGTCTCACGACACCACACATCTTTTTTTTAAATACTCCGAAAAAGAATGTTCGAAATCGTGGGACAGTCCGTTGGAGCTTCAATGAAGCCACTACCTTGAGATATAAGGACAGAAGTCTCAATTATGATTCATAATAAGTGCCTCAGGATGGCTTAGTTCTCGCGGAGACATCGTTGTCAGAAGACGACCTATCAAGTTCTGACTTCAACCTTTGCACATCGGATTACGGAAGTATGGAGACTGAGGAAACGCATCAACATACGAACAGTATATGAGTTTTTTTTCTAAGCACTCCAAAAAAGTATATTTGGAAGCATGGGACAGTCCGTTGGAGCATACAATGAAGCCACCACCTACCTTGAGATGTAGGGCTGAAGTCTCAATTATGATACGTAATAAGTGTCTCACCATTCCAACAGAAATTCAGGATTGCTTAGAGGCCAAAATAGGCAGGTCGGTGGCGGTTTTACAGTTAATAAGATTCCGATGTGCTTGCATAATACTTTGGAAAACTATTCTGTGAATCCTTTAGTAGTTTTTTACGGGAAGTAGTGATGATATTCTGGACAATAAAACTAAGATATAAATCTGTATTGGTCTTACAATTATATAGACTTTGGTTGTCTGATAAGTAGACGCCTGGTAGACGCGATCCAATCTTCAGTCAACTAAGAATTTATATACATTACAAATATTTTATACGTATTACGAAGGATAAGGCATTTTTTATATTATTTTTCACGATAGAACAACCCTAAATATTTTATTATTAAGCGGTGACTGCTCACGAGCATTACATTGGTACATTGGTTTATTGGTAGGCAGCGGCTTGGCTCTGCCCCTGGCATTGCTGAAGTCCATGGGCGACGGTAACCACTCACCACCTGATGGGCCGTAAGTGGTACCTGCTCTGCTCTGGTAAATTGGAAAAATAAAAGGAATTAAAATCTCATTCGATTCACTGAAATATTGAAGCCACGTATATTAAATTATTATTACTAAGTAAATCCCTATATTCGTGATGCAATATAGAAAGCAAATTATAAAAAAGATAAATACATATTTGATACGTCCTCCGTTTTTCTTAGAACAAGCATCGTAGATCGAAATATAAATTTAAATACGGATTTGTCGTCTTAGATTACAAACAACCCATTTCCAAACTCGCACAAACTTCCCCAGATGTTCCTCGGTACGTCACAGAAATGCAACCCCCCCCCGGGATAATCGCTTCGTCCTGATTTCACACTGTGCGTGATCTGGAAATGGCTTTGTTTGATTGTTTCTTATCTTTGCTTGTGTACGTTGTGTATGTGATTGCATTTGAATAGTTGTTAGAACTTCAAGTAAGGTTTTTTATAGCTTTTTAATAGGTGGACGAGCTTACGGCCCACCTGGTATTAAGTGGCTACCGGAGCCCATAGACATCTACAACGTAAATGCCATCCACCTCGAGACATGAGTTGTAAGGTCTCAATTTTAACAGTACAACCGTTTGCCCTGCCCTTCAAACCGAAACGCATTACTGCTTCACTGCAGCACGAATATCGCAAGACGTCCTAACACCAGTAAAACAAAGCTTTTGACATATATTATATCATATATAGATATAAATAATTTGAACAAACCAAACAGTTGTAATGACAATCAACCAATGTTACAATTAATGAGATTCTTATGTTTTATTAGAATCATTATACTATTAACAATCTTTATACTTATAAATAGTTACAAATTGGGCTTGAAATGGATTAGGATCCGGATATAAAACCGCTCTTTAATAACGATATTAACATTTGTAAGTATATATGTACATATTGCCTGATTGCACACAATCATTTTGTGCTTTATTCCAAAGTGAATCTAGGGCCTCTATATTGATAATACCTGCACGGCAGTTCTGCTATTCAACTGAGGGGCTACAGAAGTAGTTTCCAAGCTCCCCAGGTCTGGGGATTCTGCGAGTTCCCTAATACACGGAGCCGTGAATTCATTGATCCTTTATTTCCAAAACTAAAGCTGTATACTATATGCCGTTTCATTCACTCCCATCAGAGGGTGGGTGATGCAGAGACAATGAGAGATGGATGCAACAACATAATCTACAGCGGGGAATTTTAAAATTATATTTAAATAAATTTCGATATACACATCTATGTAAACTAGTGGTCCCGCAGTAGTCGAAATTCGACTATAATTAATTAGAATTGTAAGTTTGTACACTATTATGATTGTATTTTATACTTCTATAATCACAAATTTCGCCAAGGCTACTCTATAAAAAAATATTAATAAAGACAAACAATATTTAATCTATTCTCAACTTGACAACAGACGTCTAGAACAAAAGTTTAACAATAAATAGTATGCATGCGTGTGTGCGTTAAATACATGGAATGTAGTGTGTGTAATGTTTTCTTTATTGATTTAATGTATCTTTTATGCATTATTTAAAAAAAATATTAGCATTGTGCACTTCTTCTCTATATATATTCTCTATAAGTGTGGAAAATTTCATACTCCTCCGTCCGCGCAATTTTCGTAAAAAGGGATACAAAGTTTTTGCTTCACGTATTAATATATAGATACATAAATATATTTTATAAATTGTAATATTGTTAGTATTAAGAAAATATTTATTCTAAACACTCTTCTCAAACACATAATAATATGTAATTAACACTAAAGCTATCGATAAACGTAGCGGCGTTACTTCACACTACAGATCGATTCGTTACAACGCACGCTCCACATTGACTTCACGGCCAAACGATGCCTTCAATCCATTCGACGTATTCAGATACTTTAGTATAAATTCCCGGAGACAGTTTTCTTCCGCAATCCCGTCCGAAAGACGTCACTCCTACGACTGTGTGCAGAGGGAACGTGTGAATACAATCCACTCCGTCTTCCATTACTTGGAGAGGGCCACCCGAATCACCCTGGCACGTATCTTTACCGCCGTGCTCAAAATCACCAGCGCATAATTGAGTTTCGATTATCCCACGAGCCAAAATCTTCCTCTTGATCAAGTATTTCATCGATTGGTTACAGAAACTCCGGTTGACTATACTTACATCCACACTCATGAGAGTCTCGCTGCCTTTCATCGCACCAGAATAAGTGACGCCAAATCCTGTTGCAGTCAAACTTTTATAATTCTCCTTATCATCAGATGGGAGGCAAGCTATTCTAATATCTCTTGTTAATAGGAAGGGAGGATTAGCCTTCATTAGCGCTATATCATTATATTTCGAAGGAGGTTCGTATTGTGGATGGGAGATAACCTTAAGTACGGTTCGTTCTTGGGCAAGTTCATCCACTTCATCAAATTCGAAGGTCGCTGTACCAACTCTTAATACACTGGCGGGTCCTTCATGCGGGTCCTCAGCACAATGAGCTGCTGTTAGAACCCAAGTGTTGCTGATCAAAGTTCCACCACATTTCCAGACTGGTGCGTCTTGAATTTCCTTTCTAAACCCAATGAGGACCATGTGTGGGTATAAGAGAATGTCAATTGGAATTCTCACTCTAGCTGAGGGGTATAGAATGTTGTGGCACTCCAACATGGTTTGACCGTATTGTTGACATGCCTGGAATGCCTTTTCTCCTACGAGGTCCACAAAGTTCACGGCCAAATAGACTAAGAATAACCTCAATATTACCATGGTTTGGTTCTCTAGAAACTGTAAGCACTTTATTTTCTTCTGTACACGTCTTTATTTTGCATTGATAACTTCCCGTAATAGTACTCCCACAATTTCGTGGAACCTTATTTTAAATGTGTCTATATTACGACTTCATAAACTTTGTAATATAATATTGAGGGAGCTCTAATATTCACTGCACGTTTATTGTGTATCTCTCTACCGACACTGTTTACTTTTGATTAGTAAATCATGTTTTAATATAGTTTCTTACGATTTTATGACCATTTCGAATTGTAGAGTCAATCATTTGAGCCATTTAAATAGAGTTAACGCTACAACTTGGAATTTATATTTGATTATGGTAAGCTATATAAATATAATTTAAAATGAATAACACATGAACCGTTTTTTTTGCACTAATATCTGAGAGATAGACCACGACCAACATGGTAACAAAGAAAATATTTATTAACTCTGTGACAGAATGTGGTTACTGATCCTTGCAGACTCTAGCACAAGTACCAGATATTGGAATTAAGAGGAGATTTATTGTTAGGGCTTCAGTGACCGCTTTTTTTATTGCACGATATTGTTGAACAAGTTCAAAGTCCACTTCGTATTAAAAAGTTAATGGCACTGGACATCACACACAGACACACACAACATATAAGCACCGCTTACGAGAATACCGCCTCTCGCCTCAAGATATGGAAGAGGTGGAAGTCCCAATTTTATTATATAACGGCTATGCCACTCTTAAAACCGGAATTGATCATGGATTTATGGCAGTAAACAGGGTATAACAAGATTTTTGTTGCAGTAGATGCTTCTACAAGATTTTATTTAAATAATTTTGTGCATGATTTTACCAAAAAGGAACTGTAATCCTCTCGAATGCTATTCCACAACTTGTGTAAAATCATGAAATCGAAGGGACCTATGTCTATATGAGCATTATTATTGAGTATATCTGAGGCTTTTTAGTGCGATCTTCAAACGTTAGGAACTGTACGTGACACGATCTGGTACCAAGATCATCCCCGTCCTGTATTACCTACATATTTACTCTTATTGGTCTTGTAGACCGACGACCATACGGTTCATCTGATGATAATGCAGTTTCCGTCGGTCATGGATGTCAATAATGCTTCAACCAAATAGCTCTTTTTACTGGTGGTAGGAAATCTTGTGAGTCCGCGCGGGTAGGTACCACCACCCTGCCTATTTCTGTCGTGAAGCAGTAATGCGTTTCGGTTTGAAGGCTGGGGCAGCCGTTGTAACTATACTTGAGACCTTTTAGAACTTATGTCTCAAGGTGGGTGGCGTATTTACACCGTAGATGTCTATGGGCTCCAGTAACCACTTAATATCGGGTGGGCTGTGAGCTCGTCCATCCATCTAAGCAATAAAAAAAAAAGTTGCTTACTGCATATTACTTTTAAAGCATTTACCGATAGTCACAGCGAAGTGTGGAATTTACTGGTTCATTAAATTAAGTTTACGATCGTTCTGCTAAACAGTTCTTGTTGCGCAATATTTCAAATTCTCTTAAAACATTGGAGGGCTCTGCAGCTCCTCGAACTTTCTAGACTACCTTATTAGATTCAAGAAAACGTTGAAGGGCCGTTGACTCGAGTCTATTTCAAGTGGCATAGTTGCAGCCGAGGTACTCGTGTCTTGTCTTGTTCAATAACGGCTTTAGGTCGTTTGATTCATATTTTTTGGTTACAATATATCGAAGTAGATCTTACTTACATTTATGTGCATATTGGTAAAGTCGATATTCCCCTCGAGCCGATAGTTGGGAAATATAATTGCATTATGTTTCTGCTTAATTCTGAGCTGGATAAATTTCTACTGCTCCACAAAAACCAGCTTAGTTTTAGACCGGGTCTTTCAACAGAAACTGCAATTTTTGCCTAAAGCGGACTGTCAGGTACTACACCGATAGAAAGACGCCAGTTTACGCGTGCTTCCTTGACCTGTCGAAAGCGTTTAGTCTGGTCTGCTACGATATGTTATGGAGGATACCAAAGTGGCACCAGAAATAAATAGCATTTTAAAATTTTGGTACAGCAATTAGGTCAGCGTTGTGAGATGGGCAGGAGCGCTGTCTGAACTATTGCAATCGTATGTAGTATGTATGTTGTTGTTTTTGTTTATTACTGTGTCCTTACTAACTTATTTTTAAGAAATCACTGTTACTAACATTTATATGGATCATTCATCATTATCCTGTCCTTCTCCCAGTCACCTGGGGTCGGCGCAACATGTTTTCTCCTTCCATACTCTTCTATCATATACCATTTCTTCGCTCACTCCAAAATACCAATGTGAGCCAAAATACAAATTAGACTAATATTCCCTTACATATTCATGACGGTTAAGAATTAATCACGATACTAATAATACTTGTTATATTTTCTGTGACCTAGATAAAAGACTGAATGATAGATAATGTGCTAGAATATTAATACAAAAAGGGATGGCGTCTAGATAACATTAGGTGGCGTACATATAGCTGAACACGTAAGCCTAGTCTGCGCGGTTTGATTAGATCGATCATGCTATTCATGCTACCTCAAATAGATTCAGAAGCGTCTCAGTTTAACAAGCAGGACGTTACTTATATTTTCTTATTAATTTTTATTGCTTAGATGGGTGGACGAGCTCACAGCTCACCTGGTATTAAGTGGTTACTGGATCCCATAGACATCTACAACGTAAATGCGCCACCCACCTTGAGATATAAGTTCTAAGGTCTCAGTATAGTTACGACGGCTGTCCCGCCCTTCAAACCGAAACGCATTACTGCTTCACGGCAGAAATAGGCAGGGTGGTGGTACCTAGCCGCGCGGACTCACAAGAGGTCCTACCACCAGTAGTCCTATGACTGTATTATGTTCTGATATTGGAGCAGATATACATTATTTTAAAGATCAACGTATAGAAATGAACGTAGGGAATAGTTATTAAAAACCGCTCCGCTTACTTTCACAATCTTGACTGTTTTAGTGATGTTGAAGTCTTCAAGGCCACTGTCGCTAAGAACTAGAGAGAGAAAGCTAACTAAAGGTCCAATAAGAGAAGTACTTGGCCAGTCTGGTGTTCGGGCTTTTGTTTGAGGTAAGGTGACTAGTGAGCTCGCACGGTTATGTACCATCACCCCGCCTATTTAAGCCGTGAAGCAGCTTCTCGGTTTGAAGATTGAGGCAGCCATTGTTCTAACTCATGTCTCAAGGTGGCTGGTGGTTAATGTCTATGGACTCCGGTAACCGCTTAATACCAGGTGGACTATGAGTCCGTTCACTCATCCAAGCATTAAAAAAAAGCTACGTTCCATCCCGGGTAGAGATTTGAATGACGATGATGAAGTTATTGAGATTGCATTATTCCTATGAAATTGAGACTTCCACGGATAACTCACGGAGGCTGGTGGCATTGACTTTGTTACGTCACCGTTGCCTTAAATGGAAATGCCGAAGCCTGCACTGTCACTGACACAACCAATGCCTTCCTGAGGCCCCTCTTGATGCAATATTCCAACAAGAGTAGTTGATGAACACATTGGTTTCTGGTACCAGGACTAAATTTTTTGGTGATAATGCTGTTGATAGGGAAATAAACGGGCTCATCTCAAATTTCCTCCAGCTCTTAAGCCTCTTGGGGTTCGAAATTCAACTCTTATAAATCTCTCGTGAAATGATTTAAAGATCTAAACTAAAAGAAAATCTCTTTAATCCCCATACAAAAGGAGGGTTAATAGACATTTTCCACGAGTTCCTCGGTGTCTTCTACGATATTAGAGGCACGGCCATTGGTGTTAAAGAATTCCCGAGAATAGACCGGAATAAGCCGCTTTCTCACTAAAACTGATGAACTAAATTGAATTACACTTACTTGCCAGTAATCGCAGTATCGCCCTTTTAGAATATGATGTGAATATGTAAAATTATTTTCTGTGATAATTCTGGCTATATGTATTTATAAAATTTCACCCAAAGGCGCTCAGTCAAGTTTTCACTATGGAGTAACGAACATCAAAGCGTACAAATTTTTACATTTAAAATACTAGTATGGATAATAAATATGTTATACATATAATTATCATAAATATATTTTGAATTTAGGAGTAGCCCACGGTTTTATATTATTATAGTATATAAAAAAACACAATCACAATGAGCGGAAGAGTAAAAACACGGTATACGCTGCGATTATTATTAAAAAGACCAAAACAGTTTAATTGTATTAGTGAAAACGCACCTTACAGTTGGGAAATGCAGTGATTGCGTCCACTTCCCCGTCACGACATGTACGTGAAGCTAACTGTATATTGGATGTGGTATTATTATGTTTTCAAGAATAATATACACACATACACACATTTCCTTTCTAAAGAATACGAATATCTAATAAATTCAAACACTTATTCACTGTGAGTT
The DNA here is from genome assembly GCF_030267445.1 of Bombyx mandarina. NCBI lineage: Eukaryota > Metazoa > Arthropoda > Insecta > Lepidoptera > Bombycidae > Bombyx > Bombyx mandarina. Next base: position 9,957,527 of record NC_143234.1, on the reverse strand, counting down.
CTGCCGCCCACTTAAAGACACGTATGAAGGAAAAACATGAATAATACTTTAAAATAGACGGTAAACACGGATCGTTTGGAGCCTCTGGGTCTGCGGGGGGACTTCGGTTCCCTCTGTATTTTGTATCGTATGTTCCATGAAGAGTGCTCTGAGGAATTGCTTGAGATGATCCCCTCTTTTCCTTTTTATCATCGCACCTCCCGCCATCGGAGCAGAGTTCATCCATACTATCTGGAACCGCTGCGTTCATTGACAGTGCGTTTCCAGAGGTCATTCTTGCCACGTACCATCCGGCTATTGAATGAGCTCCCCTCCACGGTGTTTCCCGAGCGCTATGACATGTCCTTCGTCAAACGAGGCTTGTGGAGAGGATTAAGCGGTAGGCAGCGGCTTGGCTCTGCCCCTGGCATTGCTGAAGTCCATGGGCGACGGTAACCACTCACCATTAGGTGGGCCGTATGCTTGTCTTCCTACAAGGGCAAAAAAAACAACATTTTTATTTAATTAATACACACACATACAAAGCTGGTAACTTTAGGGATCATTTGATTTTAAGTCGCCTACCACCCACTACTCATTACATCTCGTTTGAAAGAGCTCAAAGAAAACGAATCTCTATAATTGTTAGATATGATTAATTACAAAATTATCTTGGACAATATTCTCACTATAGCACGTAATTACCATATCAGTCATATCATATCATTAATAACTAATATAAATATGTATCATATATTATATGACCCAAAATAATCTCCTAATACATACCAGATTTAGAGCCCCTTTAGACTACGCTATAATATAATATCATAATAATATAGTATATAGCTCATAGCACAACAATATCGCGCACCATACATTGTAAGGACACGTTCACACTGTACTGCACTATATATTATTGGCTAATTATAGGCTGCTATACTATATGGCACTATAATATAGGGTAGTCTGAAAGCAGCTTAAGTCACAACGCACAGACTTCACGGGACCGACGCTCGCCAGAAATAATTACTATAATAGAAATATTAATGACGAATTAATTAAAGCAATTTTGTATTAATTTGGACGGTCCCAGGTTCATTAAGAATTGAATCCAATTATCCAGTAATAATATATCGAATATATTGTTTGTGTTTGACGGTACATGAATATTAGTGTGGAATTGTTAATTCGAATTCAGTAATGAAGTTTCAATAATAATAATTTAATAACTAAAATATATGATTAAAAGGAGTCCCTTTAGGCAAGGCTCTGTTTGGGGAGGCTTAAACGACAAAGGGAAGATCTTCCACCGATCGGGTGATATTTGCTCGGTAGACCGACGGTTCGAATGTTGTTGTTCGGAACTTGTATATATGCAAACTTATCTTGAAAATGTCGTAAGCGAGATTCAGGCATCTGTCAATTATCTTGAGTTGTATGATGGCTATTTTTTTTTTTTTTTTTCTACCTAAGCTGATGGTTTTAGGGGCTATTTCAGCGTAACTCTAACGTTTGTAGGTGAGCTCATGGGGCTCAAACCTGATGACGTTGCTAACACGAACCCTAGCAAGAGCCGTGCTTCGCAGAATCTACCACCGGATCGGAAACGCGACCCACTCAGAAGATCCGGCGAGAAACTCAGTGGGCTGTGTCTGAGAGTTAATTTACTCGTCGAGCCCTTCGTCGCAAGGGACGGGTTCGTTCGGTTCGATAGTACGTGGCAAAAAAGACCTCTGGAAAGGCATCGAAAACGAAAAAAAAACGCAAACGAACTAATCGCTTTTTGCTAATTCCTTAAAAAGCCTTATAGCGAGCGCTAGGACCCCACGGATCAAGGGTCTCGACACCGAATGAGACAAAAACATATTCGGAGCCCAGAGTCCTGTATTTGCATGCTTTGGCTTTTTCAGCCGCTTCACAAGCCGCACCGGCTCTACTGTTGGTTCCATGTAGATGGGAAGGGGCCTAAGTTTCCTCGATTACCTACCACTCGAAACAACACGAAATTCAATTTTGTAAAGTGAACGTTATTGTTAATTTCCTACAATTGAAATTAAATTGTGAAAGGCGAAGTCGATTATGTATTGTTCATAAACTTGTAATTAGCTTGATATAGCTCAATAGAGTCCCTTGCTAATAACTTCTTAATAAAGGCTTTGGAAACGTTTAACTATAGTATTGTTTTCTAGCACAGATGCGAAGACAATTTGGTGCCAAGCAACACAAAAGCCCATAGACATCGTTCGATGAATGCAATCCATTTAAAATCTCTGTTGCTTTAAGACACCTTGTATTTCAAATTGCATGATAGACGTGAGTATCTGTCACATCGCTATACACAATATTGATCACAAATAATAAAGCTGTCTCTTGCATAATGTTGTTAAATTATCATGTGATTGCGTTTTTACTACCCCCAATACAGAAAGTGGTGACTTGGATAAAATAAAAGTACCTATGAACCGCTTCGTGGTGTAACAATGATTTCGCGACCTCATCTCAGCCTCACGTAACTCGTTACAGCATCTCTTACGTCGACGCCAGCAACGGTATTACGATTTTTGTGAATATTTTGCTGAGGAGACTTCATGAAAATTCTTTAGCCTTATGGTGATCCTCCTCCTTGTATCGATAATCCTCAATGCTGAGGGTTTTTTTTTATTCCTCAGATGGGTGGACGAGCTCACAGCCCACCTGGTGTTAAGTGGTTATTAGAGCCCATAGACATCCACAACGTAAATGCCCACCTCAAGGTGGGTTTGAGGTATAAGTTCTAAGGTCTCAAGTATAGTTACAACGGCTGCCCCACCCTTCAAACCGAAACGCATTACTGCTTCACGGCAGAAACAGGCAGGGTGGTGGTACCTACCCGTGCGGACTCACAAGAGGTCCTACCACCAGTAATTACGCAAATTATAATTATGCGGGTCTCATTTTTATTACACGATGTTATTCCTTCACCGTGGAAGTCAATCGTAAACATTTGTTGAGTACGTATTTCATTAGAAAAATTGGTACCAAAAATTGGTCGTTACATCCTTTAATAACTTTCTCTTGGATTATCCTGCGCCAGTCCCGTCTATCCTGGGCTGCGCGGATGACGTTATGGTGATAGGGTACATTAAAGGCCATTCAAAATTTGTTTATATTTACTAAACGTATCTTTATTTGGAATTGATAGATCGAAAAAGTAAGTTTATAAATAAACATATTATTCGGTTTACTTACAGTGAATGAATAGGATTCTGTATAGAAACGACTTACAACCGAATAATCTTCGGGACTTCACGGAAATTATTTGATTAAGCGACGAAAACACGGAAAAGTCTGTCGGAAATTAAATTATCGAACGATCGACAGTCGCCGATTCCGAGTTGAGGATTCCTACAGGATTTTCTCATGTAATTTGTAATGATTATTCCTTATTACTTTTAGGAAGTTGGAATCTGGGATTCAATTTTCGTATTCATCTAGAATAATTATTCAAGTGACCTCAGTCGAGATTAAATTGGAGACCGGCCCAATATTGGACTGTAAACAAGCAGTCTGCACTGATCGCTGTAATTAATAAACTTCAACTCGATGTTATCGATAGAACGAACTAAATCGACCTGCTTGCAACACTAACTCTCGACAGAAATGAAATTAATTAAATTTATGAAGTAAACAAATGAATATCATTATAATTATCACAGTAATGTAGTAGCTTAAGCACTAGCTGTGGATAGAGGCTCATACCCACATATTCTGATTGATGGCCAGACAGACGTAACCAATGATTCTGGTCAAGTTTATCGACAACTCAATGACCATGTTGACGCAATGACAATGATCATTGTTTAATATGGGCGATGTTCGTTTTAGACAACTCTAGATATTTATGTCATATTTGCACAAAAAAAAAAACATTAGTCTGCGAATGTAGATGGCCTCCACAAAAGCAACTTTCGCAGCATAAAGATTTTATTTGCTGCGAACCCGAATTTTATTTGTCGAATTCTGGAAGACACAACAAAACTGGGCCTAAAACTGTATTCTTGTTTAGTATTATTGTTGTTCGCGCACTATTTTAGGGGATATTTTCCTTAAGCCAGTTCGGCCTATATTGTTCTCGAAATTCAATAAGTTCTCAAGTAGAAAAAGCGTTATTTTCGTAATGTTATTTTCTGAAAATTTTCGCATATTTTATATGTCTGTATTGGAATAGAAGACCTCACGAAGTGAGCCTCGCATGAAGTGACCAAGCCCATAGATGTCACGACACGAGTGACAGTAAATATAGACATGACGTAAGTATCCTGCCTTCACAGGCTCATAATGTGTCCTACCATCATTCTTTGACTTTTTTTTTCGGGCCGGGGGCCGAACCTCCTGCGAGGTCCCCGCGGGCGGAGGCGCGCGTGGTATGTAGGCTGTTCCGCGACTGCGAGACCGTGGGCCCTAGGATGTTTTTAGGGATCTACCCACTAAACGACTCCCCTACACTCTTCGCCCAAGCATCCGATCCCTCCGAGGTCAGAACCCGGATGAGGTAAGGCAGTTACCGCGGTCAACACTACAACCAGACGGCGCAGCTCACCCCAAGGACGCCCGGCCGATGGAGACTTCGAGGCGAATAGAACGCTCTGAAACGTCGGCCGTCTGGGATCATTCTTTACCACCATAAACCTTTTTTATACTTGCCAAAAATCCAATAAACACCGAAAAACAATTGTTTCCCCTAAGCCTTGAATGACGCAGCATTGTCTTAAACCTCATTTAAATTAGACAATAGGTAGACTTAATTAATAAAAGGCGTTAATTCTAAAATGCCGAGACAATTAATTTCCGGTTCTTTGATGTTTTGCCGACGTCACGGCGCAGCCAACACGTTTCCATGGCAACGCAGTGGATATAATTTTAGATATGATGCGATATCATCATCACATTACGAGTAAAATATATACTGCTAAACATCTATGTAATTTCTTTGGTAAAGACTTCGTGACTAAGAAGGCAGTTATTCTGAACTACTTACTGCCTCAAGATGGGGGGCAGGATTCACGTTCTATGGACTCTGACAATCATTAAACATCAGAGGCCGGGGCTAATAATCAAATTAAATGGTTCCCGCTAAATTAAAGTCATAGCAGGCATATCGATACAACGATACAACTCTCATATCTCTCACGACAGTTAAACTGAATAATATAAAACTTCAAAGTACACTTAAATAATGAATCTAATAAAAACTAAACACGTTTCAAAGGAAAATAAATCTACGAATTATTAATGAAAATTATGTTGAAAATACCTACACAAGTCTTCGAGTAATTTTCAATACAAGTTGAATTGAAACTGGGAATTTGCCGAGTGTTGAATTAGTTGCCGGTCTGAGGGACAGGCGGCAGCGGGTTAGGAGGCATAAGCCGGTGGTGCGGTAATGTCATATCAGCCTGTCCATTGTCCACTGCTGAATATAGGCATCTCCAACTGATGTCCAGTGCGGCCGGTCCGTTGCCACGTGCATCCAACGTGACCCAGCGATTATCATTAGGTCGTCGGTCCATCTGGTACGTGATCGTCCTATACTGCGCTTGTCAGTACGTGGTCTTCACTCGGGGATCTTTTGCCCCAATTTCTACGGTAATATTTCATGGAATTTCAATTAAAAAAACATTTTTTTATTGCTTAGATGGGTGGACGAGCTCACAGCCTTCCTGATGTTAAGTGCTTACTGGAGCCCAAAGACATCTACAACGTCAATGCTCCACCCACCTTGAGATATAAGTTCTAAGGTCTCAGTATAGTTACAACGGCTGCCCCACCCTTCCAACCGAAACGCATTACTGCTTCACGGCAGAAATAGGCGGGAGGGTGTTATATACCCGTGCGGATTCACAAGAGGTTCTACCACTAGTAATTACGCAAATTATAATTTTGCGAGTTTGAACATTGAGCACCACATCTAGTGACCCTATGTCCATTCCACTTGGTGCTACGTGAATATGACGTGGATTATTTAATAGATAGGCAGCATAACGTGTATTAGTAATAACAAGGTATGTAAGCCCGGATGGGTAGTAGTACCATCTTATTGAAGTCAGATCCAAAGCGTTTGTACGTTATTCATATTCTGTTTATCATGCCCCCAGCTATGTAGCAGCAACTTTTATTAATGTCTCTGGGATGCCATAACCACTTAACACCAACCGGACCGTAAGCTCGTCTACTCAGTTAATGCAAAAAAGCCGTCTCCCATCTTAGGTCTAAAGTTAAACTGTTTTATTTATTGCCATTATACCCACCTGATGGTAAGAAGTCACCGTCGTTTTCACTGTAAATGTTATAGCGAACAGAAATCGCTTGCAACGTAGCCCCTGCTCAACTAGACCTGACCTGTAATTTGATGTGTGAACGGACAGATGTTAAATAACTACGGAGAAGGCGTTTGTTCCAGAATAAATTACTACTTTACGAATAATACAAAATACCTTTGTCCTAACACCTTTTTAATGGTTTTCCGGGGTTTACGTCGTGTATAATAACTACGTCGTGTCTCAGGACAGCGACCTTCTCAAACCATCTTTCGGAGCTCAGATGTACAGCGCTACAACTTCTCACCATCTTCCTCCAATCTCAGTTGTATTTCATGAACTAAAACCTCAATAGTGGCGGAGTACTTGCAACCGACTGGTGGCAGAACCTCTTGTGAGTCCACACGGGTAGGTACCACCACCCTGCCAATTTCTGCCGTGAAGCAGTAATGCGTTTCGGTTTGAAGGGTGGGGCAGCCGTTGTAACCATACTGAAATTTTAGAACTTACATCTCAAGGTGGGTAGCGCATTTACGTCGTAGATGTCTATTGGCTCCAGTAACCACCTAACACCAGGCGGGCTGTGAGCTCGACCACCCATCTAAGCCATAAGCAATAAAAAATAATTATAAAAAAAACTAGCAGTCAGACGACAACTAATCTTACCCAATACCTTAAACGATTTAAAAAAAATGTATTCTGACCTCGTAATTGCATTAAACATTACCTTGAATGGTTATTCGTTGCGGTCGATTGCTCTGTTATTAAAAAGATTCTAAAAAAATATATCATAATACTCCTTTTATGCAAAGTCGGTTAAACGGTTGACCGAAGAAGTGGATTAAGTTAAAAAATCGAATTTAAGTTGAAGGTTGCACATTGTGTTTAATGTAGAGACTTCAATTTTAACTGCTTAAGTAGCTTAGCTGCTGGTAACAGGCAAGGTATGCGGAAGAAGGACCAGAGGCAAAAGTCCAATGCGCTCTACTCTCAATACTTCTCCATGATGCTATCCACACAGCTGAAGATAGACTGGCGCAGGATAATCCAGGAGAAAGTTATTAAAGAAGGCCATGACCCGCAGCATTGAGGATTATCGACGCAAGGTACAGGCAGTACTGTGTGTTGGTACACTCAGGTTTTATGGCTACTTGTTCAATGACGTCATGATCTCAGAGTAGGAGTAGTTAAAAAACTGGTGCCAGCGTGCAGCGCGTGCGTTGGGTCCAATTGGGACTCAAATACTAAAAATATGTTTCTTTTTTCCTACCTAAGCTGATAGCCTTGAGAGGATATTTCAGCGTAACCTTAACTAGTAGGTAAACTCACGGGGCTCAAACCGTGAGTGATGCTAACACTGACCCTAGCAAGAGCAGTGCTTCGCAGAAACTACCACCGGATCTGAAACGCGACCCACTGAGAAGATCCGGCGGGAAACTCAGTGGGCTGTGTCTATGGGTTTATTCGGTCGTCGAGGCCTTCGTCGCAAGCGACGGGTTTGCCGAGGACGGTGACCGGTGCTTGTGGTACCTAAAACACCGTTAATGGATCGGGAGGATCCGAAATGACGTGTAAAAAAGCTGATACCATTTTATGCCAAATGTACTTGTTGCGTATCAAAATGTTAACTAAATCAAATACGATGCTTACTCAGTATTGTACTTTAAAAAACATAACGTATTACAAAATATCTTAAGCCGTAACGTTCTAATAAACTCGAAAGATCTCGTAAATAAATACCCTTTTTAAATATACTTCCTGTCCGCCCCGTTTACGATAGGCGTAAACATAGGTAATCGAAGCGAGCGGAGTTCTTCGGCTGGAAAATGAAAACTAAATAAAACTGGCCTTCGGGGCTCTGTCAAATATTGCCAGCGTACATCTGCCATCAAAACTTATATTACCAAGATCTCATGTTCAATGGATGTGACAGAACGAAACAAAAATAAACTTCAGTCGGTATCAGCAGTTTTGATAGTCTACCATCAACGGATCAGTCTTCGATTAATAGATTGCCTGCCCACTCATGTTGCTCGGAATTGTCAGACACAATGGTGGTAGGACGTCTTGTGATTCCGCACGAATAGGTGTACGGGTGAAACAGTAATCTGTTTCGTTTTGAAGGGCGGGGCAGCCCTTGTACCGTTAAAAGTGAGATCTTATAACTCATGTCTCAAAGTGGGTGGCGGTATTTACGTTGTAGATGTCTACGGGCTCCGGTAACCACTTAACACCAGGTGGGCTGTGAGCTCGTCCAATAATCTATACAAAAAAAATACATTTTCCACAAAGCACTTTGTCTTTTACGCGAAGTACTAACAGTTGTATTATCCCAAAACTACACTTGGATATCAGTAAAGAAAATACTTAATCCAATTAAAGCTTGCGATAAACTTTAGCCAAGGCAAACTGATGTTCAACACAGATTAATTCCAACCACTTAGACGATTGTTACCGGTCCACATGTGGGCCGAGACTTGTTGATACTGTTCTGAAATGATACGCGTGAATGTCAGGTGACAAGCATTGATGAAGGCACGCTGCCATTGGCACTGGCACTCGGCCATAAAATGTTTCCACAGACACAGCCCACTGAGTTTCTCGCCGGATATTCTCAGTGGGTCGCGTTTCCGATTCGGTGGTAGATTCTGTGAAGCACGACTCTTACTAGGGTTCGTGTTAGCAACGTCGTCAAGTTTGAGCTCCCCGTGAGCTCACCTACTAGTTAAGGTTACGCTGAAATAGCCTCTCAAGGCTATCAGCATAGGTAGGCAAAAAAAGGAGCTGACAAGGTAAATCAGTGCGACATTTCCAGCATGAAGTCCACATCTGTGGACGCACACGTTGGATGAGTATCTCGGTTATTGGGTGCGAGTTCACACTTTTTTCTTCCCCCGATCGTTTTCCTTATAACACGTCATATCGCGACTGGAACGCTTGTGTGGCGTTCTCGGTATTTTCTCCGTCTACCCTTATATCGCAACACTGATGTTATTACGTACTAAACTCAATCTTGATTTTGCTTGCGTGGTGTAAAGTGCTTGTAAATTCTTAAGCCACTGACTAAATGCGTTTTGATTTGGATTTGATTTGGACATCTTTCAGCAAAGGATGACTGAGGTATACACCCTCTCCTCAAATCTCGTTTGTGGAAGGAGATCTCATAACGCTCAGGAAGCAATATGTATATAGTATTTATTCGGCACATTATGCTATTGCTATAGCTTTTTTTTTTTTTATTGCTTAGCTGTGTGGACGAGCTCACAGCCCACCTGATGTTAAGTGATTACTGGAGCCCATAGACATCTACAACGTAAAATGCGCCACACACCTTGAGATATAGTTCTAAGGTCTCAGAATAGTCACAACGGCTGCCCCACCCTTCAAACCGAAACGCATTACTGCTTCACGGCAGAAATAGGCGGGGCGGTGGTACCTACCCGTGCGGACTCACAAGAGGTCCTACCACCAGTAATTACGCAAATTATAATTTTGCGGGTTTCATTTTTATTACACGATGTTATTCCTTCACCGTGGAAGTCAATCGTGAACGTATAGCAATAGCTATATTATTGCTATATGTGTGTATGATACAATACTAATTGAAGTGCAGGCTTTTCTTGTTTAACTACTACTCGTAGAATTGTTTTATCTCATGTGGGTCAATGAGGTGTAAACGTATTTATAAAACTACGTAAAAATCTACTATTGTAATAACATTTGAATTATTATTAGACCAAATAATAAAATTTCCCACAAAAATTTACATATTTCAATAGACCATGAAAATGTTTATACAAACGTGAAATTACCATTCACAATTCGAAAAAAAAAACTTCCCTTTGTTTTTTCAACGTGACGCGAATCGGAGTCTCGTGTTTTTATTGAGATGGCGCTAAAATCAAAACGTTTTTCGGTATTTATTTTAAATATGTTATATTGCGATTTTATCATGTGTAATGTAAGAAAATATCGAAGAAGAAATTATTGTCTCGCCATTTTGGATACTTAACGGATCAGCCTGCGGTCATGATAGATAATGTACATTTCATTTGGCAGATGTCAGTTTGACAGTTACTGATTCCGTTAGCATGTGTGCTTATGGAATCGAGAGCTTCTAGATGCTGGGACTCCCCTTCAAAACCCGATTTCGAGTATCTACATAGTTGACCATCCATAAAATCTTAAATCACTAAACAATGTTATATTATGTGTTCTCATAAAACTAAAGACCAGAATTAAATGTAAACAAAGCTCTCTCACTCTATCTCATTTCACATAAGGTTGGAACATGCAACCTTCGGATAAGGGTGAAGGATGGTACATTAGGTACAAAGGGTTGATATTACAAACTCATGACTCAGTGGTATTATAAACAAGGGTTATTGATGTGGATTCGAGGCATGATAGGCAAAGGGGGTTTTCAAAATAAAAGGTCATATCGTTTGCAGTTTTTTTTTCTTTTGGCAGTCCAACGCATCCGTGATAAAATAAATTAAACAACAATTTATGATTTTTCATTTAAGGATAAGCAATGGCTATTATTGAGAGAAACCCAATTATTAACTAAAGGCCTACATTGATTGGTTTTTCATTGAAAAGTCCAGTCGTTTTTTTTTTTATTGCTTTGAAGGGTGGACGATCTCACAGCCCACCTGGTGTTAAGTGGTTACTGGAGCCCATAGACATCTACAGCGTAATTGCGCCACCCACCTTGAGACATAAGTTCTAAGGTCTCAGTATAGTTACAACGGCTACCCCGCCCTTCAAACCGAAACGCATTACTGCTTCACGACAGATATAGGCGGGGTGGTGGTACCTACCCGTGCGGACTCACAAGAGGTCCTGCCACCAGTAATTCTCCCCACACCATCAGAACCTCATTTGGAGTCGTTTGTATCCATAACGACACAAAGTTTATCAACAAACGTTACCTTTTTATAATCGTTATGTGATTAAACTGAAATTATGGTGGCTAAAATCATGCAACACATGCTATTTTCAGAAAAAACGCAAATCACAGCTGCGCAGTATCGAGCCCCGTACCTCCGTTACTGCTACCCGCGCAATTTAAAACCATAACAAAAACTTAACATAAACCATAAATTCTCAAATAAGCTTATAACGTCGCGTCGGTAAACATACCCGAAAAGCCACCCCTTCTCATTTCGCCCTCCCCGAAATGATTGCATACATAATTTGCGTGTGCCTTATTCAGGTTTCTCGGCGAGAAGAGAGAAAGCAGAAAGTTAATAGGCAGCCTTGTCTTGCGACTTGTTTCGTTCAATGAAATAAGGTAATGTAAAAATAAAACAAGTAAGATAATATCTACCTATTAATTCAGTAGATCAATTCCAAATTCTTCAAACGAATCTTTGGACATAAAGCCGATTGCCATGAAAAGAAAATTATATAAACACCAACTCTTAACTTAAGATTGAATATCGGTTATTTTAATCTATGAAATTATCTTCTTTAACATAATTTTCTTTAAATAAATTTACTTAAAGTAGTTGTTGGACTTCACAATAAATTCGGTAGAAAATCTAGATAATGATGAAAGCGATTTCTGGAAAAAATCGTTTCGGTTTTATAACTCTGATGTCGTCAATTAATTCACTGCTGGGTTGTAGGCGTGACTTAGTGTCCACAATTCTTTACTCTAGTCTATTACCGTTGCCAACGATATCACTGATCGCTGCGGCAATATGAGCCCGGAGAACACAAAACACTATTTAAATAACAAAAATTGCCTGAGAAAGATTTTCTATTTCTACCCTCGTATCAGCCAACGATAATAACTTATAAAGAACTTAGATATATTTAATTCTGTAAGGTAAATTCCACTGAAATGTCCCAACTCTTTCAAAGAACAACCAAAATATATGTTTAGTCTTTTCACGAGACAGAATTAGATTTTACGAGCACCAATTAATTAAAAGGGATATATAAAAACAAGTCTGGCGTGATTTAAAGCCTTTTTGAAGCTCGCCCTAAATAATAGAGGCGTATTTAGTACAATGTCGCCTGGATTACCGAGGGAAATATACCTAAATCGAAGTCCTTCAAATGTATACGGGCTTTCGTTCTGAATGTCCTGTCGTGCCCTCTATGTCTCTATCTGTGAGGGATTGTCGAGATGGTCCTGTCATCTTCTGTTACCGTCGCAAAATCCATCATCGGTGCAAAGCTCTTTCGTATTACCAAAAGTCACTGCCTTCTCTCACTCCTGAACTCTTATGACATTTCCTTCTTCAACTATAGTTTGGGAAGATGTTGACTATGCGCCTTGCATTCCTAATAACAATGAACGACAGTGATCTCTCACCATCATCAAGATAATACCATATTTATAGAGGAGGCATGTGTTTTCTACATTACGACACGAACCATGAAGTCTAAAAATGTGGATAATCATCATTATGGTTTTCGGTAAGTGATGATTATCATCTAATAGTTAAAATTACACATTTTAAAACAATTTTAACTGTGCCGAAAATGCGTACATGCCTAAATCAAGATTCAACGTGAAAACTAATAAATATTATATCGTAACCACCTTAAATTGGCAACCCAGTGAAGTAGATTTATCATAATCCTTTGCTACAAATGTTGTTGTTAAAACTAGTGTTTGTGCCAGTACGAACCGTGTTTCAAGAATTCGAACCTTTTTTCTAAGTCTAGTAGTAACTACAATTTATTATGCCATAAATTAAAGGCATTTATTTCAATAATGAATTAAGGGTAAAACTTACCGTCCTCGATATTAAAATTCCGGTAAGTGCTACCTGAAATAGTTAGTGCTTTTTTTTCTTTCTTTTTTTATTTATTGCTTAGATGTGTGGACGAGCTTACAGCCCACCTGGTGTTAAGTGGTTACTGGAGCCCATAGACATCTACAACGTAAATGCGCCACCCACCTTGAGATATAAGTTCTAAGGTCTCAAGTATAGTTACAGCGGCTGCCCCACCCTTCAAACCGAAACGCATTACTGCTTCACGGCAGAAATAGGCAGGGTGGTGGTACCCGTGCAGACTCACAAGAGATCCTACCACCAGTGATTTATTACAATAATGAATTAAGGGTAAAACTTACCGTCCTCAATATTAGAATTTCGGTAGGTGTTACCTGAATTAGTTAGGGTTTTTCTCGATCACAAGTTTAGTGAAGTAGAAATTGAAATTGGCATTATTATATTTTGTCCAAATCGTAGGAGCGTCGCGTCTGGCCTCGCATTAAAAGTCGTCGGCGCGTGGAAGGTCCTATTCTGGTACATAACGCGATGTTATTCTGATTTATCGTTTTTAATTCAATTCAAATATTTTTTTTGGGTGGGTGGACGATCTCACAGCCCAACTGGTGTTAAGTGGTTACTGAAGCCCATAGGAATCTAATAAAAGCCGTTGTAACTATACTGAGACCTTAGAACTATATCTCAAGGTGTGTGGCGCATTTACGTTGTAGATGTCTATGGGCTCCAGTAACCACTTAACACCAGGTGGGCTGTGAGCTCGTCCACACATCTAAGCAATAAAAAAATAATAATGAAGTAACGAAATATGAGCTATGATATATGTTTATTATGTTATGATATATGTGTGAGCTATGTATATATACATATATAGTTATGATATATGAAATATGAGTTTTAAATTAATCTATTAGAGAAAACTTATACTAATCTACGAATATGGAGTTGAAGAGATGTATGTACTTTAGACAACACGATGTTTTTATTTATTAAATAAATACATTGTCATTTTGATTATATTTTTTATGAGACGGTCGTGTATTTTCTCACATAATATTATTGTGCTCAGGTTGCACTTGATAAAGCGGAATTTCACAATTTGGTGGGCGCGTGAGCGAACACCACACTAAGTTATTACCAAGGATCGTCTACTCCGCTTACAGACCATGGGACAGGGCCTACCCGGAATTAATACTGCGCGATCCCGGACTAACTTTATGTGAGGTCGGAAGGTCATGAAGTTATCCGGGTTGATTCCCAGACACTTGATCTTCCTGACACAGGATCATTGGTTGAGTGATTGATAATATATATGTCGGACGGTCATTAGTTTGGTAGCTAAACGAAACGCATCACGATTCCCGAGAGATGGCAGCACGATCGCGGTATCGTCGGAACTCGGCTAACTTCGTGCTACGACAGAACCTAGCCGATGGAGGCGCGTAGACGCCATTACACTTACCAACCAGCCTTCTTGAAGAGCGGTGCCTCTGTCTTATGAACTGTCATTCGTTTTCGTTTGGTAACGTCAAGAGCAGATTTCTAAATTATTCTAATACAACAAACGTGATTGGTTTACTGAATATTTCTCTTAGCTTGATTACCCAAATCGCCCCTGCGATGTCTGGTGCTAATAATTGTGGCTTCTCCGACATATAATAATCATTAGGATTTTCTACAGTTTATAATGTTAAATAAAGAGAAATGCTTATAAAATGCAGTCCGTGTGTTCATAGTTGAATACCCCCTGAGCCAATTAAAGTGAAATTACTGTCTCGCTACCCAAGCAATTTACGTCTGTGCGCCTGTCACGTGGCTTGTCACTTTGAAGACAGTTATTCGATTTTAATTAGACGATTTTTTTATTCACTTCTTATATTTAGCGCAGCAATTGGCTATTAAATAAATATCTACTAAATGGATAGATAAATGCTCTGATTAAACCGCCTCTTTTTGGGTTATTATCCTGTATTAAGTATAACGAAAACTTTAAGACAGGAACGAGTAATATGCGAACGTTAGGCCCAAAATGTTAATGGTTATTATTCGAACCCGCAGTCTCATGATTGGGCCGTGTGTATAGAAATCTTTGGAAATTTTTGGATGAACGCAGTGTTTCTGGGTAGTTTGAAAGAACTCTGATCCGAGGAGTCCCCATGGAACATAACGCAGGCGCGTTTATCTAGAGGTAGAAATGGTAAACTTGAGTTTAGATCGTCAATACCAGAGATCGGAACATTTCAAATCACACTGACCTGTAATGTATTTTAAATGTGATCATTCTTTCAATAATATTTAATTAATTCATTACTACACCAAAAAATTGTGTCTACCATGGGATCTAACATTGTCATGACATAAACGGGAATGTGAAGAGGGCGCGTCGTAAACATGGATGGATTGCGTGAAGGAGGATTTGCGAGAGAAGAGTGTGAGATAACGTATGATATGCCTGACTGGAAAAGAGGAAATTATGCATTGGCCCATAGTAGAATACAGGGTGACAAGAGCAAGTAGGTTTGTCATAGTAAAAGACAAGAAAATGGCATTAGAAAAATGAATTCCATTATAATTGTCAATGATTATATATTTAAGCTTAGCAGCTTAGCTTTCCACTAACAGAAAAACGACTTGGATTACTTTTTTTTTAATTCAAACTCACGTGTTTTTAGTCGCTAATAAATAAAACAAGAATAATATAAATATTTGTTGTAGACGTCGCCGTCGGCGAATATCTGTTTTCTATACAGGATTTTTAAATGTTGTATCATTAAGATTTAAGATCTAAAAAAAATCAAGATACTAAACTTTAACGAATGTCTCATCATTGTCAGTCTGATATTGATACTGATATTTATTTAATTGAATTGCATACATAAGTATCATTTCAGATTTAACTTTTCAGAATTTTTCATTCTTTAAATACAAAAAATTCTAATTAATTAATTTACAAAATTAGCCTTTTCTATTTAACTTTGCAGATTATATTTACTTCCATTCGCTTTTCTGTACTCGATTTCTTTTATTGATAGTGGAGTTTGCGACACTATTGTGCACTACTACGACACTATTAGACTAATAGATAGGGGGCTTTGAATGTGACCACCGAAAAGAAATAGAGTCCATTCACTTTTCCTAATAACTCGGAAGAGTTTAAATTTGAAATTCGACGTTAATTCGATCAGTATTGTGTTACAGGCACTAACATGAAACGGGCAAAACACAATGGGACCACAAAATCTCATTAAGTTACAAACAATGTACAATCGAATACAAAATTACAACGGACTTGTGATTCAAGTCGGAATCAATGTTGACGGATGACCTGTTTACATTGTGGCAAGTAACTTGAACGTTAGTGTTCACAGCGCTTGCACGCAGTCCGTATATGTTTTGAAATTGTATAAGTAATGTAAATGCACCACCCACCTTGAGATATAAGTTCTAAGGTCTCAAGTATAGTTACAACGGCTGCCCCACCCTTCAAATCGAAACGCATTACTACTTCACGGCAGAAATAGGCAGGGTGGTGGTACCTACCCGTGCGGACTCACAAGAGGTCTTACCACCAGTAAGATCTACGGTTAATAAGGCCTATAAAAACGAAGGCCGTTCAAATTTTTTCGCTTCGGTTTTAAGCCCATTTGAAAGCCTTGTGTTCTCTTATAGGCATAATTTATCTAATTGTGTGATTAAGTTGCCGTTTGGCGCCTCTTGAAGCCATTGTATTTGGATATTGTAATGTAATATTATAGCTGATTTAAAATTACCTGTTTTAAGCCTGCAGTACCTTGGTTGTGTCCCTAGAATTGGGAACGATGGTCACTCATCATATCATATGCTGGTCTACCGTCGAAGGCATTAAATAAATTACGATACCTGACGACGCTCCGCTGTGACAGTCGCATAATACATAAAAAAACAATTTGGTAGAAATATTCACGCACCAACGGACTTCCAACCACAACCGTACAATGTTTTAATCCAATTAGAAAATAGTCGCGCGAGGAGTAGAAGTTTGCAAAAAAATAAAAAGTTATGAGCTTTTCTTTTCCTACCTAAGCTGATAGCCTTGAGTGGCTTTGTCAGCGTAACCCTAACGTGTAGGTGAGCTTTCGGGGCTCAAACCTGACATCGTTGCTAACACTAACCCTAACAAGAGCAGTGCTTCGCAGAATCTACCGCCGGATCGGTAACGCGACCCACTGAGAAGATCCGGCGAGAAACTCAGTGGGCTATGTCTGTGGGTTAAATTATGATCAATAACTGAGTGATCGTGTCAATAAATACAAACGCAGCACAACACACGGGATACAGTTGGCGTTGGAACAAAATTACCCCGCGATGGAACCACAGTGGTCACGCAGCGGCGCTAAATGTACACTATTTTGATGCCATTACGGCTTCATTGTTGGCATACGTTTTAAGTTTTCTATTTTTCATCCTCACATATGGCAAGAGACTGTGGCATTGTAGCCTTGAGGTCGGAGCGTCAATTGTAGCTTGTATACAAAGCGGTAAAGAGGCGTTCGCCCTCTTCTTTTTCATTTTATTACATTAACGTTAGTAGTGTTCGCCAAATGAGAAAAATACGACCAGAATACCGGTTGCTTCCAGATTTACAATAGTTTTATGTATCTATCACATTTCCTCTTTTGTTCTTGATATTTATATACAATTTTATCTACTTTTAAAATTTACTTTTAAATAAAATAATGGCTTACGTGGAGTTTTGCGATCTCAAACACATTCCAATATGCGATTGGCTTCCAATATGGTTTGATTTGACATTTCGCCTACTAACAAGAATTTTAAGACATTAAAAAGGATCAGAAGATTTGATTAAATATAAGCGAATTACACGGGTCAACACCAAATTTAGCTTTGATTGCAAAGCATTAAAATTTCGATATTTTAGATCGTAATTAGACGGAAGAAAAATACATGGCATGAAACAGTTTGCTTTTGAACTTTAATAAATTGACCACATATAAATTTTTCTAATGAAATACGTACTCAACAAATGTATACGATTGACTTCCACGGTGAAGGAATAACATCGTGTAATAAAAATCAAACCCGCAAAATTATAATTTGCGTAATTACTGGTGGTAGGACCTCTTGTGAGTCCGCGCGGGTAGGTACCACCGCCCTGCCTATTTCTGCCGTGAAGCAGTAATGCGTTTCGGTTTGAAGGGTGGGGTAGCCGTTGTAACTATACTTGAGACCTTAGAACTTATATCTCAAGGTGGTGGCGCATTTACGTTGTAGATGTCTATGGGCTCCAGTAACCACTTGACACCAGGTGGGCTGTGAGCTCGTCCACCCATCTAAGCAATAAAAAATAAAAAACATATAAAACAGAATGCATCAGCATCGTATTTACACTTTCGTGACATTTTAAGTTTCTCTAGGCTTGTACAAAACACCTGATCGTTGTTTATGACTCGAGTGCCATCCACTGGCACTGTGTAAACGTAAACAACCCACTCTCATAGCGCGGTTTTTTTTAAGTATTAAAATTAATTAAAATTTATAAAAAAAAAAAAAAAGTTTTTTTTTTATTGCCGTATAGGCAGACGAGCATACGGCCTATCTGATGGTGAGTGGTTACCGTCGCTCATGGACGTCAGCAATGCCAGGGGCAGAGCCAAGCCGCTGCCTACCGTTGCCGCTGCCGTATTACTATACACATCTATCTAACTAACTCTAATCTAACTACTATATCTATTCTTCTTCTTCTTCTTCTCAGTCGTATGCACTCTTGGCAGAGTGGTCGTGGTCATCACTTTGGTTGGTGGTGCGCTTCACCAGACGTCGCCATTCCTCGCGTACCGCGGCCCTTCTTGTGCACTTATATATCTATTACTATATCACAAAAGCAAACTTTATACCAAAAAAAGGTATTTTATTTTCGTTTTTGTGAATAATAACCGGAAAAACCTAGTATAATATAAACATTAGGACAAAGTACGTTTTTTTTTTGTAGAGTTGTGTTATAGAAACTTCTACACCAGAGGATATATCACGAGGTAAATCGGGACGCACTACATAATAAATAGGATTGAACGAAACACCAGATACTGTTCGGCTCATTAAGTGACTACCCTACACCGCGGTATGCACTGCTGACAGTGATACGGGTACACACTCACTTTAGATACAGAATATTTTTTTATGCTCCGAGCCAAAAACCGGCTTCTTATTTTGGGATTCTTATCTTGCATGTAAAAAAAGGAAATAACTGCATGCCCTTTCAGGTCGTTTGCTTCTTTGTCTTATAGGAATCTTTTTATTTTAATACGCTTTGATTAGCTTCAGACGTATGTATGTTAGTATGTAACGGAATCTTTGAACATGATTTTGACCCCCTTCAAAACGTCGGATTAACACGAAATTTTGTATACTTATTAAGGACCGATGACAATTCAATATTTTAAAAAAATTGGAAAAAAATTGTAATTCAATTAAAAAATGAAAAATAAATAATAGTTTAAAAAAGCTAACAAAATACTCTTTTATAGAAAATCCAACTAAAAATTAGAAAATAAATTTTAGTAAATTTGAATTAAAAATAGTGTAAGAAAAAATGATTTTATTGTAAAAAAAGCGTGGGGTGCATGATATCAGTAGTTATAAATATTTTATGTAACGGATGTGATTAGAAGGGTTATTTTGATAATATCCTGAAAAGCACCCCACGCTTTTTTTACAATAAAATCATTTTTTCTTACACTATTTTTAATTAAAATTAAAATTTATTTTCTAATTTTTAGTTGGATTTTCTATAAAAGCGTATTTTGTTAGCTTTTTTAAACTATTATTTGTTAAAAAAAAATACACAGTTCCCACTCAATATTTGACGCCGTTTAAGGTTGTCAAATCGAACTGCCCAAAGTCGTGTGTATAATCTTCGTATAAGCCGTATAGTGGAGTCTTTTGCTCGAATAGGGAATCCGCACAGCCAATCTAGACTATAGCTAGGATTTACCAAGTCAAAACATCGAATAGTTGTACCGGATAAAACGCAAGGTGAATTGTTATTTTAGTTATCAGAGAAATAATAGCAAAGATACTTTTTGATATATTTTTTTATTGCTTAGTTGGACGAGCTCACAGCCCACCTGGAGTTAAGTGGTCATTCGAGCCCATAGATATCTACAACGTAAATGCGCCACCCATCTTGAGATATGGTTCTAAGGTCTCAAGTAGAGTTACAACGGCTGCCTCACACTTCAAACCGAAACGCATTGCTGCTTCACGGCAGAAATGGGTAGAGTGGTGGTACCTACACGTCCGGACTTATAAGAGGTCCTACCACCAGTGTGTAAATCTTGTACAAGGCATCTATGCGAGGTATCTATAGCTTATATCGTTCGGTAATTCGTTCACGCTCCTGATCGCTCATACCTTAATATTTCAACCCAAAGGTCTACGACGACTGATCTTGTTCGGTAGCTAGAGGTGAGTATACAGAAGTAAAACTAAAGAGCCACTGTGAGCTTCTCAACTAAACTTAGGGAACTCTTCTAAGTACCTACTGATTTATCTTAAAATATTTTATAATAGATAAAAGTTTTATGATTTTTTGTTATTTTCTTCAAAACTGCTTCTTTTCTTAATGAACAATCGAAAAAAATCATTTTGCTAACAAAAATCGTATTCGGAACCAATAAACATTAACAAAAAAGAAACATATAATCTAAATCAACAATATCATCATCATCATCATCAGCCCTTATCTGCCCACTGCTGGATATAGGGCTTCCCCAATGCCTTCCACAGAATGCGGTCCTCCGCCTTCCGCATCCAACGACTTCCCGCCGTGCGCACAAGTCGTCGGTCCACCTGGTTGGTAGACGCCCCACGCTCCTGATACCCATCCGCGGCCTCCATTCGAGGACTTTCCTCCCCCATCTGGCGTCGCAGGCTTGACAGATGTGACCAGCCCATTGCCACTTTAGCCTGCTAACTTTGAGAGCTATGTCGTCCACTTTGGTTCTGCGTCGAATTTCTTCGTACCAGATTTTGTATAATATAAATCAATATAATCTCCAAAAAAGTAAAGTTATTACAGTATCCTGCAAAAACTCTTCGAACTTTGACTTAACGCTAATACCAATATTGGCGCTTACAGAGAATGTATTTATATTGCCTGCAGAGCCCATACAATGGAATTAAGTCTTCGTCAAGGTAGACCAGGAGATCGTCCATTATTCATGAGTACAATCGAGAAGTTTCAAGGTCACGAGGAATTTACTCTATTCCCCTGAAGGTTTTCCGGCGGGATCGCTTTTCCAATGAGGAAAATGAATAAAATAATGATAAAACTAATAATGTTAACTAGTAGCAGAAAAAAATAATGTCGTATACGTTAAAACTATTCAATTAACAGGGACGAAGCTAGAATAATCGAATCAAAACATAAAATCTTCTTCCGATGTACAGAGATCTACTAATGTCCCAGTGAGAGACAAACGATATCTGTTTAGCTCGTGTTCCTAACGTAGACTAGAAGATCCTTTATTGCCGTGGTGAGTGGTTGCCGTAATGAACTAGTGGTAGGACCATTTGTGACTCCGCGCGCGTAGGTACCACTGCCCTGCCTATTTCAGCCGTGAAGCAGTAATGCGTTTCGGTTTGAAGGGTGGGGCAGCCGTTGTAACTATACTAGAGAGCTTAGAACTTATGCCTCAAGGTGGGTGACGTATTTACGTTGTAGATGTCTATGGGCTCCAGTAACCACTTAACACCAGGTGGGCTGTGAGCTCGTCTACCCATCTAAGCAATAAAAAAATTAAAAAAATCGACCCTGAATCCGCTGATATGATAGTTTATCGCTGATCACTCACATCCAGCTACGCTTTCTTGTAACTATTTTTTTTCCTACCTATGCTGATAGCCTTGAGAAGCTATTTCAGCTTCGCCTTAACATGTAGGTGAGCTCACGAGGCTCAAACCAGAGTGTTACTAACTCTGACCGTAGCAAGAGCAGTGCTTCGCAGAATCTACCACCGAATCGGAAACGCGACCCACTGAGAAGATCCGGCGAGAAACTCAGTGGGCTGTGTCTGTGGGTTAATTGTAACTATCGCTTGATAAACAAAAGTATCCATTCGTCGAAGTGGTGATGCGAAGTATGAAATGCAAATCGGAATTACCTTTACTTTAGTTGAGAAGACTAGCTGATATCTTCCGAATACAGAAGAATACTGAATCCTTCACATCGTGAATCCATCGAGTATCTTGAGCTGGGTAGCTGGCTTGAGGTAGATGTCTCAACTGTGTGACGTATTCGCGCGTCCAAATCGGAACGCTGCAAATATTCATGCGGGCGCATAGTACGCCCGTAAAAAGGCCTAATTGTTCATAACATTTAAAGCTAGCCCGTATGCAAGAGCATCCGGGTGGTGGAAGGCCGGCTGTCCTCAACCCACGCTGGTTCTGACCCAGCGGGGTATTCCGTAGGATAGACCAACCTAACCGGCGCCATCTAGGCGGGCTTTGGATACCCTGCCGACCGAGAGGGCCGGTGGTCGTGGCTCCGACGACCGCCAGTCCGGCGTCCCGAGGGGGAGGGTGATGGGAGAGATGTGCTCTGCACTAAACGCTTCACTTTCCCCCTTTGCCTTTTCATGAGTTCTGTCTCATGCGAGGTTTGGATGCTAGTTGTTGAGCGACAGGAGGTTTTAGTCGGTTCAACTCCGACATAACCCGCCCTCCATCTCCATTGGAGGGCGGAAGTCGAGTGATTTCCTCCTGACAAAAAAAAAGCTTATTATCACAGCTTAGCTTTACATCTCCGACTAAGACAGCACCGTTAGTCGAACCAACCGCATCGCCGCAGTCCAAATGGTTCAGTAGGACCAAGAGCCCTTTAATCTAAACTCTATTCAATTATCCTTCGGTTTTCTCGTGAAAGATCTCCGTTTTTACTTATTCCTGCTTATTGCGTTTACTTGGATTGCTTTTAAAAAAATCACTCTATAGAAATCAGGCCGCCTTTTTTTGTTCTAATATTGGCTTTGAGTGTATTGTAATTCATTTTATTGATGCTTATGGGTGAAGCGACTAGAGATTTAAAATAAAATGTAAAATGTTTGCGGTTATTTAGTAAGACGCATGGAGTACTCAAATTGAGTTAAGGGACTATACTAGAGCTCAAATCATATTGTTACGTACCGTAAATATGCTTCTGGGTCGTTCACGACTTATCTAGAATATTTAGAACATTTATTAATTTAAATAATCATAGTACTGGTGGTAGGACCTCTTGTGTGTCCGCGCGGGTAGGTACCACCGTGCCTATTTCTGCCGTGAAGCAGTAATGCGTTTCGATTTGAAGGGTGGGGCAGCCGTTGTAACTATGCTTGAGACCTTAGAACTTATAGCTCAAGGTGGGTGGCGCATTTACGTCGTAGATGGGCCAGTAACCACTTAACACCAGGTGGGCTGTGAGCTCGTCCACCCATCTAAGCAATAAAAAATAAACAAAAAATAGTGGTAATGTCTATGTCTGCACGGGTAGGTACCACCGTCTTGTCTATATCTACCGCGAAGCCACTATGCTTTCCTGTTTAAATAATTGAAGAACAATAACTATAGTTCAACTTATCCGACCGCAACAGGGCAACCCAAAGCTGCCATCGCCCGAAACATGTTTTGTCGGATCCCCCGGATTCACTCTCGGTGCTTTTAGACCTCACAAGCACCGGTCACCGTCCTCGTCGATGACGACGAAGAGTTCGACGAGCGAACTAACCCATAGACATAGCCCACTGAGTTTGTCGCCGGATCTCTCAGTGGGTCACGATTCTGATCCGGTGGTAGATTCAGCGAAGCACTGCTCTTGCTAGGGCCAGTGTTAGCAAATTCTCTCAGGTTGAGTCCGTGACCTCACATACCCGTCCGCGTGGAATAGCCTCTTATGCTACCAGCGAAAAGGTAGGGGGATAAAAAAGATGATTAAATGCGGATAGCATTCAAATCAAATCAAATAAAAAAAAAAAAATCAACGTAAATGAAAGTACATACTTGTTGAACGTCAAAAGAACTGCGGCCAATACACAAAAACTAGCCTCCGTCCTGAGAAGAACTGGCAAGAAACTCAGAGCGCATCTCTTTTTTCTTTTTTAAATATTAGATTTAGGCTGGGATATCTACGAAATTCGGTAGCCACTAGCTAGGTGGTTAGCCGGTAACTGACACCATATGGCTTAGAGATTATGCTTTAGCTTATAGGCTTAAAGGTTATAGGGAGTCCACCTAATGGTAAGCAAAAGTGCCCAAGTTCAATGCTAAAAACACAACAGCGTGACAAAGTACAATCATAATATAATGTTCTTAGAAGCCCTTAATCGAATTAAAACATCAACCCTTCCGGACTTGTATTGAGGGCTTTTTCACACGTTCGCTAAAGTAACCTGAGGCTTTGAGCTTTTAATAGCTTATTATATCAGGCACGGTTTCGGATTTCAATGAGTTCAGCTTAGTTCACTGGTTTGCTCATGATTTAATATTTTTTTAAGACAAATTCTTTTACATTTCAAATAAGCACTGTGTTATAAATTGTTTCGTACAAACTTTTATTCTAGGAACATCTAAATTTCAGAGGTATTGTTTCGCTATAGGTCTTATCACTAGAAATATAGATAACCAAACGTAACGGTGACCTACAGAGAGCTCTGCATTAGGCAAGGTTAAAATTCCGGTAGCAATACAATAATAAAGAGTCCTTCCATCCTTGATTATAACAATACAGAATAAAATTCGTCAACCGATCATCACCAACGCATTAGCTCAAATTATTTTTTACTATAGCGAACGCAATTGATTTTTTTTATTTTATGATATAGCTTTTTCAAAAGATTAGAAAGATTTTTAATAAAAACTACTTTAAAAACCGAACTAATAATAATTTTAAATGTAACCTCGCCACACTGGTTAATAATGCTATTTCCAAATCGTACCTAAAGTGCACTTCAAAGAACATACAACAGATTTTATTATTGTATATATTAACAATATAATTGGGCATTCATTCGAGGCTACACATCTGGCGTAAAACGGATATGCCTGCCCGAGAATGAATGGACGATCCCTAAAGCACAATACGCGAGGCTTGGGACTACAAAGACCTTGAAATTCAGCCTTTAAATGTGGGTAATAAAGAACAATATCACTCTGCAAAGAACTTTGTAAAAACACAAACTATAAACAGGCGAAAATATATTTAAAAGTAGGCCATTAAAGACACTATTCGTTTGAAGGGTAAATATAAGTATTTTAAATAAAAAAAATGCATTCGCACATCCCTTTAATGTATATCACGTTTCAATAACAAAACGTTGCATGTACTGTCTATTTTGTAGGCTTTAAATACAAGGAAATTAAGTCGATTTTTCTTTGAACAGTCGCTAACAAATAGTTGACCCGTAATTAGCGTTTTATAAAAATAATTGTTAGTTAAACCGTGGAGTGAAGCTGTTACACAAATGTGTATTATTAAAATGTTTCATGCAATTATTGTTACAATGGGTAGATATTAAATAGGGTCCATCCTTCGGCAGAGAAAAGTATGTTAGTTTAGCTTAGATGGATAAAGAAGCTGGCGGTCCGTCTGGTGATAAGCATAATCTGAGCCCAGAGGCGTAACAACTTGACACCGCTGATCAGCTCAAGACTAAGGCGCTTTATCGTAATAACCGAAGGGATATCGTGTGATTCATAGCCGCCTGTTTTGAAGGGAAGGGCATAGGTTGTTAGAGCTACAGAACAATAGAGAATCGACCTCAATTCTAAGCAGGGAATTGAAGTTGTAGTTTTTAAAGACTACTTATCACGAAACACTACTGCAAGCTTATAAGTTCGTTATAATAATATTATGAAAATTTTATAATATAATGTGGCGGGTAGCCATCATACAACACAAGATATTTGACAGATGCCTGAATCTCGCTTACGACATTTTCAAGATAAGCTCGCATATTATTATAGGTACAAGTTCCGAACAATAACATTCAGTTCGTCGGTCTACCGAGCAATATTACCCGCTCGGTGGAAGATCTTCCCTTTGTCGTTAAGCCTTCCACGATCCCAACAAAACTTTAACAGTCAATACGAAAAATGTTAAAAGCTAAAATAAACATTAGCTAATGAATATTCATTAACAATTAGTCAGTAAACACTACTCCTTAACTGTCTTTGGGTTGTTATATGAGAAATATTATACGCGGGACGCACCACGCTGGGTTAACTACAGGGTTGTACTTCGGACCCTCGGCTCTCGACCCCCCAGTGATCCAACGAAATAGTCTTTGCATAGAGCGGACGGTAATTTTTTTTAATTGGTAGGGAGGTTTTCGATTTGGAAAGTAAAATTAAATTACTAATCAAAACCTATTTTTGATTGAAGTTCTAGAACTAGTTTTTTTAATGCTAGAGTTTTTTATTGATATTGCGTGATACATTGTTAATTGTGAGTATAAAGTTTCATCTGCATGTAGCAGGATGATTTATTCACGCACACGAGAGTCAAACACTTCCTGTGATAATGCAATAAAGGTTTTTTTTTTACAAAGTGGCGCTGGTTTGTTGTTTTTTCTCTGGGCTATAATTTCTAGATGTTTTCAATTATATTTCTCTAAAAACAGTCGATAATACATTATTTTTTAATTTTCGTATCACTCTTGTCAGAGCGGTCGTGGTCGTCATTCTGTATCATTGCTGTGGGCAGATGTTAGACGATAATACATTATAACAACAAACTATAATTTAGAGGTATTGAATTTGAAAAGTTAATATAGTCGAAATCCGACGATATAAACTTATTTGATCGGTACATATCTCTTGAGTTATTGCGTACTCATACTCTGGATATAAGTACGTCCTCCAAGATCGAGTCAGGGCATGTTTCTATCGAAACCCCAGTTTTTTTTCAGTCATTAAAAAAAATACATTATTCCCTAATTACGTCCCTGTTCAAAAACATGGTATCATCGAGTCAGCTTAATACCACCGGGGGGTCGCCCGAAAACGGGCACCGTCGACCATTACCGTACGTTACCGTTTTATTACCATTCCTCACCATTTGTTGGGTTATGGAACTGTTTGTTTCTATTTACCATTTAGATCGATTTTTAATGAATTGTTACGGTGTATTTTACAAACGAATTTTGATGTTTAGTCTGTTTAAAGTTTATGTAAGTAACAAGCAGTTTACATATTTAAAAAAATCTTTTTTTTATTCGTACCTAAGCTTTAGAGGCAATGTCAGCGCAACCTAACAAGTAGGTGAGCTCTCGGGGCTCAAACTTGATGACGTTGCTAAAATGAACCCTAGCAAAGGCAATGCTTCGCAGAATCTACCACCGGTTCGGAAACGCGACCCACTGAGAAGATACGGCGAGAAACTCAGTGGGCTGTGTCTGTGGGAAAAAACGACGATTTGTCCGTCAATCAAATGTGGCTCTCTTTGCCTGTTTCTTCCGCTAAGCCATAAGGCGGTCTGTTCTGAAGAGTTAGTTACTCATCTTATAAAATTGATGATACTTCCACCTTCTGTTTCGAAGTCTAACATAAGACCAGGTGGTCTTTGACCTGGTCCGGTCCACACACAGAGCAACGAAGAGCTTATTTTCATTACTGAAGACATAGGATGAGTGGTATCATCAAGGATCGAGACTGCCTCTAGACTCAGGAATTATTAATTAATTCTGTGCCCTAGATCTAAGTCCAATTCCAGCATAAACTTGCCTAGTTCCTTAGTAAAGAGTCATGACCTCGGATAAATGATACTCTCTATCTTAAATGAACAAAAAAACAACAGAAATATGGTAAACACATTATTTAACTATAAATTACCTTAAATACGTAGGCGAGTCGATTAAAAGATAGAACTGAACACATAAAACTATAATATACTCATAAAGTCAACTTTTTATTAATTTTATATAACAGGACAAAGTCTTGCAACCATTAATAGTTTTAATAAATGTTTGGGCTTAGAAGAATTACGGTCATCTAGTATGCGGTAGGGTCGGAGCCTACCGGAGTGGTAGGGGAGTTAAATCCGCTGACTATGATTCAGTTCTTTTCATCTAGACTATCACCAGACTACAGACGTTCACATGGGAACCTTATCTTCCTATGCAATGCAAACAAAAGTTTTTTTTTAATGATTGAATGATTACTGGTAGCCCGGAGGCCTTTCCAGTTTCATCAGGACAGGTGAGTGAGCAAAGGCTCAGCTAGGAGGGGTGGGATTTGCTAAAAGCTGCCCGAGCGCCTCCAAAGGAGACCTAACAACACAAGGGCAGCTGCTTTACGAATGAATCTACTACCGGATTGGGCTCATGTTTAGGTTGCACATTACCGGGGTCCCTACTCCTAGTGTTAGAGCGGAAGGCGTCTAATGCAAAGGTTAACAAAGGTTTCTGGCAAACTTTACGAAGTCGTCGGTTTATTTGGTTGATTTGAGCTTGCACTTATATCTTAGATTGGCGCTAGGGCGAATTATGTGTCCATGAATACATCTACTACTTTCGCTTAATTCTGCTGCGAAGCAGTCACGCATTTCGGCTGGAAACA
This sequence comes from Bombyx mandarina, assembly GCF_030267445.1. NCBI lineage: Eukaryota > Metazoa > Arthropoda > Insecta > Lepidoptera > Bombycidae > Bombyx > Bombyx mandarina. Next base: position 9,928,909 of record NC_143234.1, on the reverse strand, counting down.
GCCTTGTTGCTTCGATTTTCTTTCCTACCACAAACAAAAATGCACTATGCGATTCCACTTGTAATCTTTATATAACCAATATGAGTGCACTTCATAAGTGAGGTCATCATACATTAGCTGCTTAAGATTATGGAAGAATATGAATCTATAAACCAACAAATCGACTCCGGCTCCTGCCATTCAAACCAGATAAGATATGATATACAGTTTCTGCAAACCGAATCCACAAATAGCACCATGGTACTTCTTTTTTGCATACATCTTCGTTTTAAAGCCGTATAGAATTAATTAATTTAAATTAATTGAGAATTAATTGATTTTTTGTTTTGTTTCAGGTGAGTACTCATTACTCGAATGCTGTGGAAATCCCGGAATCACTCGTTATCCAAAACCCAACGCTTATACACTAGGACTTAGGTTTTAAGGGCTGGAGAATTAATTGACCCTTCAATCTTTGGCATATTTTGTGTAATGTCAAATTTAAAGTAGGTTTAATTCGAACTGTCGTATTGTTATTCGATTGTCCTATTGTTACTATTTACTGGTGTTAGGACCTCTTGTGAGTCCTCACGGGTAGGTAACACCACCCCGCCTATTTCTGCCGTGAAGCAGTATACGTTTCGGTTTGAAGGGTGGGGCAGCCGTTGTAACTATACTTGAGACCTTAGAACTTATATCTCAAGGTGGGTGGCGCATTTACGTCGTAAATGTCTATGGGTTCCAGTAACCACTTAACACCAGGTGGGCTGTGAGCTCGTACACTCATCTAGCAATAAAAAAAAATAAAAAAAAGAATAGTTTTCGCAGGGCACGCGATGTAAAGAATATTTTTGGAATTTTTTTCACATCTTGGGTTTTAGTAAAGCTCCCATATTTTTTTAAAAAGATTATAGCCTATGTCACTCGGGAGTAGTGTAGCTTCCAAACAGTGAAAGAATTTTTCAAATCGGTTCAGTAGTTTCGGAGCCTATTCAAAACAAACAAATCTTTCCTCTTTATAATATTTATATAGATTATAAATGCAATGTGAAATTATAAATGTCCGAGCTTCAACCTATGCTGTCTCTAGAGTAAAGAATGATACTTTTAAACAATCTAATAGTCAACCATCTTGCACCAGGTGTACCGCCCGCTGTGACCTTGTTACGACGTACATTGTACAATTGAAGTTTTTGTACGCGTTTACGAGAATGCTTCACACGTCATTGAAACTTCAAAATCATTATTACCTACATCTGCTGATTTTATGATAACAAAACAGTGATCATGAATGTTTAAAATGTCGATATAAGTCGTTATGAGTTCTCACTGCATTTGATTTTCCCAACTCGTACAAAAAGAGCGTACACACAAAAGTCCAGTTGGTAGGCGTTTAGATTCCCCGATGTCATTTAGGTAAGTACAACGTTATTGATATAATTTATACCAATATTATGTTCGTGTTTACCCTTAAATAACATGCAGTCGTGAATATACATATGATTTACATATTCACGTCGGGCGCCGCTGTGTTCGAGAACGCAAGCAAGCATGCAATGTTGCACATACCTGTAGTCAGGTTTGTTCCAGTTGGATCTAACAAGATATGCACATAATAATATATATTAGCTATTAGCTTGTGGCGTTTAAGAACGTATCTTTTTTATGATGCGTAAGCCGGAACGCACGAGAAGTGGAAAAAAGAAGATAATCTGTGACACGAGATTTTTTTACCGCCGAAAATACGTAAGACGAAAAAATAATAAGTGTATAACTTAAAACTGTATAAGCCGCTGCAACCATATAAAACTCATATTGTTTCAATTGTGGTGTTAATTACAAGTGATCCAAAAACACGATTTTCACGCAAAATAAAGAAGGGACTCTTTATAGATATTCTCAAGCTGTTTCCGCTATATAAAAAAAGCGTTGTCCGAGGACCGGTCACTGTCCTCCTCGAACCCGTCGCTCACGACGAAGGGCTCGATGAGCGAATTAACCCACAGACACAGCCCTATGAGCTTCTCGCGGGATCTTCTCAGTGGGTCGCGTTTCCGATCCGGTGGTAGATTCTGCGAAGCACTGCTCTTGCTAGGGTCAGCGTTAGCAACACTTCGGTTTAAGCCCCGCCAGCTCACCTACTAGATAAGGTTACGCTGAAATAGTCTCTCAAGGCTATCAACTTAGGTAGGAAAAAAAGAAAGAAAAAAGCCCGAGAATGTGATATTATAAGCCGCCCCAACTAAATAATTATAGAGCCATTCAAATAAATATTAGAGCACCCTCCACTGAACATCGTTGCAAACTCTAAACGTTTTTTTTAACAAACTTTAATGCTCCGTTGCACCGCTAAAGTTTTTAGGAATCTTTATTCGCAGTAACAAGTTAATCCAGCGAAGAATAAGTTTTATCAATTTAAAAAAACGATCAATCCAATATTGCAGGCCCGCACGGCTTGTCACTATAACTACAGCTTACTTCTACTGGGAAGCATTTATTTGTGTGTGCCTGTTTGAGACGATAACAGCTGTTTCAATGAAACAAATACAATAATCCCTCTTATATAAAACGCGGATATTGGTATTATATAAAACGCGTTGTAGGAGAATCCTCGCATAACGCGCTTAAATGACCCCTTACGTTATGTACAAAGATAATAAATACAATATAACCAATGCATTTACAGTTCAAAAACTAGGAACACAAATTTTAATCAATTACTTTAATTTCATGTTATAACAACACAATTTAAGCAATATGCAAAGGCATGCGAAATTAATTATGAAATGTACAAGTCATAACTTTCACAATACAGAAATATAACGTGTGAAATCCCCGCGTTATATGGGGGGGAATACCCATGTTATTGGGACTGAAATCGCGTAATATGACAATACCTTATAAGAGCGTGTTATAAGGGGGATTACTGTACTTTTAATGGTGTAGAGAGACAGACCAGCTCACTCCCTCTAATATTAAATGGTAACCGATATCTTAAACTTCATGTCTAAACTTAACTATAATGTTCAAAGACGGTAATCACGGTTCGTTAATTTAACGGAAAAAAAGTTAAACATATATTTCAAAACCTCGATTAATATATGTGAGCCTAGTACTTTCGGAGCGTAATGGAACGTACTTATTGTCTAGTGGGACAGTATAAGCAAATGCGTTTTGACATACCCACTGCTGTGTAAAGTTGGGTCGTGTTAAAACTCCGCGGCACTGTTGGGATATAGAGCGAAAACATATGAAACGTACTACGTTAGGTTGTACTTAATTGTGGTGAGGCGGTGCAAGGTAACTCCTGTACGTCGCCCACGGTGTTTCTTCCGAGACGAAATGCTTAGGAATATTCCCGGAGATGAAATCTCGTCATATAATCAGGACGGGTACCGGCGAAGGCGGACTTTCGTCGCGCACTGCGGTACTATAGGTTTGGTGAAGCCCAAGGGCCCCCTAACTTATTTTGTCTGGTGCCCACTTTGAAAATAAATTATTTTTAGTGCTCCAGTTTTTTCACCTATTCAAGAAACTATTATAGCCAGAGCTAAGTCGGTGTCTAAGGGTCTTCTTAGATGAAATTACAAATCGCCTCCCAAGCCTGTACACAAAGCCCCCATTTTTTTCTGGGTCTCTTATCGCCCCCCTTTAGGCTTGCAACGCCCACAAGGGGGCATTATCGCCTATTTTGGGAAAAGCCGGTGTGGCGGAGCTCGATGGGGTTTAGTCGGTAGTTGGTTTTGCGGGGTGAGCGCCTCGCGTGCCTTTTTCAAAGCGTAGTCTCCTGCGAGGAATTTGGGGAGTTTGAGGACCTGGGCCATACTCGACTCCCTCAAAAAAAAAAAGGTTTTACTTAAATGTGATCACATTACCTGCCTCTTTCCAGTAGAACATCAGACTTAACCCGTGCTGATAGTTGATTTGGCTCTGGACTGGTGCCATCTCTTTTCACCAAGAGTTCTGATCGGAGTTGGTTTTGGCTACAAACGGAGAAAATTACTTCCATCTTATTTCATCAACGAGCCTTTTTAGCATCACCTACGTGCACTCTGCTTCGAAGGATAAGCTAGATGATATCTAATCAAATTGTGTCTTTGGAATCATTATCTCTTGTGTGTTACGCTCAACTTGGAAACTGAACACGCATTACGTGCATATATATTTAGAAGAACAAAATGTTTAGTTTGAAATTTGAGCCCCATCAAACAGGCAAGGCTGATATCTTATCTATTCCGCCACGAATATCATGATAACATTTTATTTTTATTGCTTAGATGGGTGGACGAGCTCACAGCACACCTGGTGTTAAGTGGTTACTGGAGTCCATAGACATCTAAAACGTAAATGCGTCACCCACCCTGAGGTACAAGTTCTAAGGTCTCAAGTATAGTTACAACGGCTGTCCCACCCTTCAAACCGAAACGCATTACTGCTTCACGGCAGAAATAGGCGGGGTGGTGGTACCTACCCGGGCGGGCTCACAAGAGATCCTAACACCAGTAAATAGTAACAATACGACAATCTAATAACAATACGACAGTCTAGAAAAAGAAGTAGTTTAACGAACCCTTCCTGTGTCGCCATGTGGTGCAAAGGCCTCATGATGCGAATAACCCGGTCAGTTCACGCCCGATCACCTGCTATACTCCGGGCTTCAGGATAGGGTTACGCACTTGTCGGGCTTCCGACCGTCTGTGGCCTTACGACGTATGGCCGGCGCCTCGCAACGGGTCAAAGCTTTCCAAACAATTTCGAGCTTACATATTTTGATAGTCCTATGACAAGCTGGGTTAAGGGATAAATCTGAAGTCAAACATTAGTTAGTGATTATTTATGCTTCAAACTATAATTCCGCAAATTGTATAATGTTAAGGGTAGGGCTTAATCTAGATTCTCGATGACTTTCTTGACGAACTAACCTGTAAAATGTAAGATTGTATTTTACGTATTTAAAAAAAAAACGGGTGTCATCAATATGAATTTAGGCAACCTCACCCTTGTATTCTTTAAAACCCGAATAACGCAGATGCTACATTTAAAACGAAAAAAAAGGCAAAACGAAATAAACCACATCTCCTGTTACATCGAAAAATTCCTCTAATCCTTGGTTACGCGGTTTCGGGAGTCCCATCTCTGAACCAAAAGAAAATGCGCCATAATTTCAACGGTTATAAGAATCAAAATTGTATACCACAGACTCATTGAATTTATTTGTCGAGTAACTTCAACGAAAATTACTTCTAATCTCTAAAGGCATAGGTCTTATCATCCCTTGTGGCTTATCTACTGACATTTTCTTGTTTTAAATCTCTATTAAAGAATATTAAGCCTAATAATCTTACACAAAAGGATTGCTCATTTGGTTATTAAAAAATCTGGGGTAGCGAACGATAAAGCGATTTGAAACTTAACACAATCTACGAATTTTATGATGAGCTGATGTGACTATACATCACTATTGCGAGTAGCTAAAACAACAATTGACCACTGAAAACCTAGCGAGATATGCTCAGACTCGAACCATCCATTAAATGACATAAAGGTACAGAAAACGCAATTAAGTCTTTAATTGTTTATTCATTCTGAAATACTTCATATCATTATTTAAATTTACACTGTATTGTCTATTTACGCCAATAACCACTTAAAACCAGGTGAACAGTGAGCTCTCGTCTAACTATAGCAATAAAGAAATCTCAGTATCATAACCAGGCTGAAGTAAGCAATACTTCTCAAACGTATTCAAATCATAAACTTCCATGTCATTCTTGTTATCGGATAGAGAAATCTTGTGACGTGTCTGAATCTTTTGACGTGACAACGTCTTATAATTCGATGGGGCCGGCTGCACGCACGAAAAAGCATGACTCATGCGGCGTTAACTCGCTCTGAGGCGTTCCATTTAAGGCTTGAAGTGCAAGCGAGAGCGCGCAACGAGTTCGACATCTGTCTCTCTCCTAGTTGAGTGAGCGATGCCTCCGCGTGGACAGCTGCTATACAATAATACATTTATATGTTTTCGTCAAGTATGAAGTTCAGTGAAAAGTGAATCTGGTGTCAATTGTTTATAGCGACGATAATTGCGATAATTGAAAAATGCAACCATTCCATCAGTATTTTGTCAGTGTCACGTTCAACTATCTTCAGTAAACCGACTTTACAGTCAACCGATTTTTTCCTTGTTAATCAATATATAATTTAATTTTTAAATAAAAAATGTAAATAAATCGTTAGAACTAATGAAAGACAGTCTTGTTAAAATAGCAATGTTAAAACAATTTTACTATTGAAGTACATTCAAGAATAAAAGTCTCATCTGTTGTCTTAAAATTGTCTTAAAGCCAATGTTTTGTTAATACAATTACAACTTAGTTAGTTAGGACTTCGGTTCCCTCTGCATTTTGTACCGAATGTTCCATGGGGAGTGCTCTGAGAAATTGTTTGAGATGATACCATCATCTTGTTTTTACCATCGCACCGCCCGCCACCGGAGTAGATTTCATCCATACTACCTGGAGCCACTGCGTTCATCCACAGTGCGTTTCCAGAGATCTTTTTTGCCACGTACCATCCGGTCATGGAATGAGCTCACCATTACGGTGTTTCCCGAGCGATATGACATGTCCTTCTTCAAACGAGGCTTGCGAAGAGCATTAAAATTTAACGGTAGGCAGCGGCTCGGCTCTGCCCCTGGCATTGCTGAAGTCCATGGGCGACGGTAACCACTTACCATCAGGTGGGCCGTATGCTCGTCTACCTACAAGGATAATAACAAAAAAGTTAGTTCAAAGCTTTGAAGTTTTTAAAATCTTTTAAGATTTTGTTCATTTTAAGGTTTAACATTCGGTTTTAGAAGACACAGTTTAGCTGACGGTTTTTTGTCTGATGTTAAGACACCTTACCATGAATATCGCTGCCTGCTATGGGACGTAAGACTGAAATGTCAAATGAATTGATACAATGTTTATTCTGCTTTTCAAATAAGATCGCAGGATTGCTTTATGGCAACTTTAGAACGATGGTATCCACCAGAGTAGTCTACAGCAGACCCAACCAACAGACTCAAGTACCACTCATTTGTTACTTGGCAGTTACGTTTTGGCTGTGTTAGGACATGTAGTGCAAATGGAGGAGACCAGAATGCCAAGACAACTGCTCTATGGCAAACCAGAGGCCGCAGAAATCGTGGCAGACCCAAACTCCGATGGTTAGATGGCGTAGAGCACGACCTCAAAGTTACGGTGTCAGGAACTGGAAGGAGAAAGTCCTGAACAGAAGCAGTCTGGAGAGACAGACTGGACCAGCCTAAGGCCCACCCTGGGCTGTAAGGCCTAAGATTATGAATTACGTTTTGAACTGCGTGGCTGATATAAGCGAATAATAAGACCCTAGAGAGTTTATTTAAAGTGCCTATACTGGTGGTAGGACCTCTTGTGAGTCCGCGCGGGTAGGTACCACCACCCTGCCTATTTCTGCCGTGAAGCAGTAGTGCGTTTCGGTTTGAAGGGTGGGGCAGCCGTTGTAACTATACTGAGACCTTAGAACGTATATCTCAAGGTGTTTGGCGCATTTACGTTGTAGATGTATATGGGTTCCAGTAACCGCTTAACACCAGGTGGGCTGTGAGCTCGTCCACCCATCTAAGCAATAAAATAAAACTGTTACTAAACGAAGAAACGTGTAGTTATAACAGGAATAGAAAAGATGTGCACGTTGTGAAAATCACAACACAACAAGCTTCAATGCGATCGCTTAGAGAACGAAAAATGGACATAGATTTTTAGAAAAGCCCAGCGTGTTCTGTTATCGATGCTGTTTGCTGAACTCCTGCGACATAAGTTCTCGGAATTCGCAGGACAAGTTTCGCTATGATTAACTAAAAATAAAGGTAGCCAGTTTTTTTTTTATGATGAATAAAAAGAAGAGTCCGATGTAAATAAGCAGAGCACAGATCTGTAGTGACACGTGTTGACGGGCAATATCGTAACTGATATTAAGGCCTATTAAGAGTCTTTACGTGTAGATACGGTCATCATGCCTATAATTCCCTGGATCATTTGTGTAAGGTAAGGAACACCTTTATTAGCGAGCAAATGAGACTGACGTTTGTATCAAAATGCAGAGAGTAGAAGTGTGGACTTGACACCAGGTATACCAATCGATTGACATGTCAATAAAAGTATAAAAGTTGATTTCAAATTTAAAAAAAAATGTTGCAATTAATGTTCTAGAGACAAACATCTCATTATTTTTATAAAGCACTAGAGGAAAATAGACAACAAATTAAGTTTAATAATCCAGGACGATCCCGTTGAAACAACTATAAATGGTTACCCTTTTCCACTAGAACGGTGTAGAAATGCACGAATCACATTTGCATAATGCTTATTAAAAAACACATCTAGATGCTTCTTCATTAAGGAGCAGTCGTTTCAACTCGTCGCAGGTTCAAGTCCTGGTCGGCTAATTCAATTTTGTATTATGAACACCGAGCAATTTACGTTAATCTTTAAAAAATAAAAGTACAGGGTGGCCCATAAGTCCTTTGAAAAGTAAAATTTGAATAAAACGAACAGGGCGCGCGTGAGCGGTGCAGGGGAAGCGGGGGGAGTAACTTCGGTTTCTGGGAATTTAGTCGCGATGGAGCGTTTTACCGGAGCGGACCGTGCGTTTTGTGTGCGCGAGTTTTATAAAAACGACAATTCGGCAACCGTTGCGCGGCGTAAATTTCGAGAACACAAAGGTTTACACAACTTTGACGACACTCCAACTCTTCAAACGATTAAGAACTGGGTTGCTAAGTTCGAGGAGACCGGTTCGACGTTAGATAAACCGCGGTTGGGTCGCCCAAGGACGTCACGTACGGAACAAAACATAGACACAGTGACACAGTCTATTCGCGAAAATCCGACACAGTCAACTCATAAGCGCGCCAGAGCATTAAACGTATCCAGGACATCGTTACAACGGATTTTGAAGAAAGATTTACATATGCACCCTTACAAAATTCAGTTGGTTCAAGAATTAAAGGAAACTGACGGTATTCAAAGACAAAATTATGCGAATGAAATGTTGAATCGGTTTACTTCCTTCAATAACATAATGTTCTCTGACGAGGCTCATTTCCATCTTAACGGGCATGTTAGTAAACAAAATTGCCGCTATTGGAGCCCCATCAATCCAAAACTTAAGCATCAGAAGCCCTTACATAGTCCGAAAGTGACTGTTTGGGCCGCTATGTCAGCCCATGGTATCCTAGGGCCTTACTTCTTTGAGGATGGCAGAGGGCGCGCAGTTACTGTTACGTCGGAGCGATATGTGGCTATGATCGAAGAGTTTTTCATACCAGAATTGCAAAACTTTTCAGGCTTTAATGCCAGGACGTGGTTTCAACAGGATGGGGCCACTTCTCACACCTCTAACACTGCTATGCCCGTTATCCGTCAACTTTTCCTGGCAAAGTTATCTCTAAGAGAGGAGACATTTCCTGGCCTCCACGTAGTCCAGATCTGACCCCGATGGATTTTTTTTTGTGGGGCTACCTTAAGGCTAAAGTATACGACACAAACCCGCGGTCAATGGAGGCCCTAAAAGAAAACATCCGCAGAGAAATGACAAGCATTTCAGCAGTGACGTGCCGCGCAGTCATCGACAATTTTAGACGTCGTTTGCAAGAGTGCCGTGATCGCAACGGATTACATTTAGGAGATGTTATTTTCAAAAAATAATTCCCGTTTTTTAAGCTTTTTATGTAAATAAAAATTTAATTCATAATGTAATTAGTTTTATTTTAATAAATTTTTTTTCATATCAAAGGACTTATGGGCCACCCTGTATATGTATTTATCAGATATACTCATAATTCGAGCTCACAGCCCACCTGATGTTAAGTGGTTACTGAAGCCCATAGACATCTACAACGTAAATGCGCCAACCACCTTGAGATATAAGGTCTAAGGTCTCAGTATAGTTACAACGGCTACCTCACACTTCAAACCGAAACGCATTGCTGCTTCATGGCAGAATTAGGCGGGGTGGTGGTACCTTTTGAAAGCGCTTTTAGAAAGTTAGCAGAACGCTGTATCACATATAACTACCGCTTTCTTACTTCAAGCCGTCGAACAAACTATGCTCTCGTCAGAGTTTACCGATAATAATAAACAAAAAATACACTTAAACCTTCGATACCCACAGATGGCTTTATAATTCAAAACGTCAAATACCCGAGAACCTTCTGGAAAAGTACTCACCAGACTTTACCCTTTCAAGTCTGAAGCGATACGTTCGCACAAATGAAATAATAACAGCTGGAAATGGTGGCCGTGAGGTGGATTCCATTAAGGAACGCACGACATTGACGGGAGCCTTTCATGTTCGATACAATCAGACCACTGTTGTTGGTGAATTCCCGTTCTCGATTGACTGAACCAAATTATTTTAACAAAAGGCTTCAATTATACACAGTATATACATAATCATGGTGTTTTCCTAATTATCATGTGTAAAATGGAGGCGCCGCGCCGGTGCTGGAAGTACTATTCTAAGTTTGAAATTCAATTATGTTCCTTCGAGCTCAATGTTTATTTATCTCATACTCTGGGTAACCACTTGATTTTTTGAAAAATATTAATTTGGAATGGCGTATTCGAAATTCGAATATAAAATATGCACATAGCTTCCTATTTATACTCGAATCCGAATAGCAGACACTCCCAGGCACCCGGGTCCCGCGTCGAACGTCACAAATCAAATAATATCCGGCCGCGCTAGGTGACGTCGGAACTTTTCAATTGCACTACATTTTTCCGCTCGACTGTACTTTATAAGAATTGATGTTTTTATTTGCCATTGTTGGCATTGAACAGAAACAAAACAGCTCGACGTGTCCTTGAAAATTTATTAAAACGCTAAACAATGTGCTCATGCTTGCAGCGTTTTTTTTGTTCCTACCTATTCGCTGGTAGCCTAAGATGTGGTTGTTGAGCGACAGAAGGTTTTAGTCACTTCGACTCCGACATGCCCCGCCCTCCATCCCCAGGGAAGGGCGGAAGTCCGGCGATTTCCTCCTGACCAAAAAAAAGCCTAAGGTGCTATTACATCTTCTCCCGCACGAGTAAGTGAGCTCCTAGCAACCAAGAGCAGTGCTTCGCCGAATCTGCCACCGGATCGGAATCGCGACCCACTGAGAAGCTCCGGCCAGAAACACAGTGAGTTAATAATTATCATTTCTACCGCAAAACAATCGTGAACTGCTATTTTGTATATGTACAATGCAGTCTTTAAATGTACTTACGTTAATGCAATTATTTTTCTAAATTATTTTTAAAATTCTTTCGGGTTCGTATCGCAGCGGACAACGCAACGACGCGATACCATCCCCAGCATGCCTCATCTCTGACGATGAGAGGTTTCCGCGAGTGACAGAGCACACCTCAACACTAGACTAGAATTTATCCACAACGTTCGAACCTTTTCCTAGCCCACTGAGTTTTTCGTCGGATTTTCTCAGTGCGTCCCGATTCCGATCCGGTGATGGGTTCAGCGAAGCACTGCTCTTGCTAGGGCTAGTCTTAGCACATTCTCTTAGGTTGAGCCCGTGAGCTCACCTACCCGCCCGGGCGTAACTGGAACCTTTAGCTACCAGTGAATAGGTACGGGGAAAAAAGAACCATTTCCTCCCCAACGAGACCCATTCAAAAAATAAAAATAGCCCAAGTATCGACCAAAACAGAATTCATACGTTTCATATGAAGTACAAACAAATCTTATAATATCTCAGTGGGCAGGAACAATGTTATTCGCCACTTTTCCTCAATTATCCGACCCTCGTAAATAAATCAAACAATGTTTACTTGTCGTGGGACGTTTTCTCCGCAATTGTTAGTATCTGTGTGATATTTATGTACAATTAACTCGTACTCTTAAAAAATCAAATTTTTTAATACATAAAATAACATATTGTTTTATATATACCTACCTCCATGTAAAATATTCGTGTTGGTCAAATATCTTATTATTATATTATAAACTATTAAATAAGTTTCGTATAGAAAAAAATTCATCGTCGCTGCAAGTCGAACCCCGACCTATTTGTGAAAAGTCATTTGCCAACGAAAAATACGAAACAAAACGCATATATTATACAAACTTAAATTTCGAACGACAGTAAATCTCTATTCTCACAGTACGCAAGCGTTGACAATGTCACTGACGATCCTTTTTTGAAAAACTAAGCTAATAATGATTAATTTTTAAATAATAGTCAGAAAAAAGTTTTGTGTAAGCTAATATTATTGTGTACTATACAATAAGGTACCTTCTTGGAAAGGGACAATGGTTTTTGTGGTTGAAGTGTTTTGAAAACAATGTCCTTTTTCGTAATGTTTATGAATGAATCACTTCAAATTAAAAACTCCTTATCGTGCCAAGCATAAGGTTGCTTCTCCTACGTCTTTTCTAACTATTGTCACGATTTTAGAGATCACTATTGTGAGTGTATTAAAGTTCATTTTCGCTTGTCTTTGAAACTATAACTGGTGATAATGAAATTGTCAGTTCCAAAGTAAAGAAAAAAAATTGTAGACAAAACTGTACTTGCAGTTATTGAACCATGACAAATGTTAACAAATTAACTACACAATTGTACGCAAAAAACCTCACAGACTGTTCTCTATGTTTAGTCCAATGAGCTGGTGGTAGGACCTTCCTGTGAGTCCGCACGGGTAGGTACCACCGCCCTGCCTATTTCTGCCGTGAAGCAGTAATGCGTTTCGGTTTGAAGGGCGGGGCAGCCGTCGTAACTATACTGAGACCTTAAAACTTATATCTCAAGGTGTGTGGCGCATTTACGTTGTAAATGTCTATGGGCTCCAGTAACCGCTTAACACCACATGGTAGGTAGCGGCTTGGCTCTGCCCCTGGCATTGCTGAAGTCCATGGGCGACGGTAACCACTCACCATTAGGTGGGCCGTGTGCTCGTCTGCCTACAAGGGCAATAAAAAAACACACACACACACCAGGTGGGCTGTGAGCTCGTCTACACATCTAAGCAATAAAAAAAAATCCAATCGATTCCAGAAACTAGGTGAATCGGGGAGATAAAAAGGAAATTGAATAACATACCCCTAACAACATGCCAAACTAAAAATTACAATTATATTTTTACTAGCTGACTCGGCAAACATTGTTTATATATAAGATTTCTAGGGAATTTCTCCATATATAAGATTTCTAGGGAATTTCTAGTGTAGAAAAAAAACTAACTTATTCTAAACGTGTAAGGATGTGGTAAATGAGTGAAAGAGGTATGTAGTGCTGTGAACGATGAGGGAATATATAATAAAAATAATAAAACCTCATTCAACCTCATTATAACAAAAAAAAATGTCCAAATAAAAAAAAAAAATGTTAGGCGTGGACAACCCTAATCACTTAGGGATATGAAAAATAGATAGTAGCCGATTCTCAGGCTTACTGAATATGCATAAAAATTTTCATTTTTTTTTTTTTTTTTCCCTACCTATGCTGATAGCCTTGAGAGGCTATTTCAGCTTCGCCCTAACGTTAGTAGGTGAGCTCGCGGGGCTCAACCGGAGAGTTGCTAACACTGACCCTAGCAAGAGCAGTGCTTCGCAGAATCTACCACCGGATCGGAAACGCGACCCACTGAGAAGATCCGGCGAGAAACTCAGTGGGCTGTGTCTATGGGTTAGTTCGCTCGTCGAGCCCTTCGTCGCAAGCGACGGGTTCGACGAGGACGGTGACCGGGAATTTTCATGAGAATCGGTCAAGCGGCTTCGGAGGAGTATGGGAACGAACATTGTGACACGAGAATTTTATATATTAGATTATTCTTATGATCCCGATGGCTGAAGCTACAAAGCGTGGAAAACATTTTCGCCGAATTGATAATGTCATCTTAGAAATCGATTAAAAATAAGTATACACACGGTCGGGTCAAGGGAACGCCGATGCAGTCTTTAAATCCTAAATGTAGATGGTAAACAATTACTCGCGTTATTTATTTCTAATCTGATACAAAGATTAAAAAACAGATAAGACAATGTTCGTATTAATTTTGATGGGACAATAACAGATTAATATTCTATCAACAAACGTGAACAACAAAGCGACCGACGTTCGATAAAAAAAGCAGCAGAGATGAAAAGATTTAATTATTATTAATTAATTCTTTAATATCTTATGAAGCTGCATCCGAGATGCTGGCAGATAAAAGTGAACTATAAAGGTTTTGTGTCCATTGAAAGATATGCTATATATATATCGTGCTATATATCATATATCATGCTATATAGAAATTGGTTTTCTGCGCATTTGAGTTCAAACATAAATCACTATGAGATATTCATGAATATATGAATATTTTCATAGAAGTATTGACGAGGTTTAAAATATAAATCGATGCGTTTAATAATTTGAAATTTGAACTTCGAGTTTGAAAGTGAGGTGAGGTGAGGTGAGGTTCAGGTCGCGGTGACTCTCAACTTCTCTGTCCATCTACCGAAGAAGGTTTTTTTTAAATACATAATAAAATATGTTATAATTTAAATACAATAGTGAATTTTAAAGATATCGGGAGATTAAAGTTTATTTGCGGCAGTTAAAAACTTACTTTTTTTTCTTCCCTACCCTTGCTGATAGTCTTGAGAGGCTATTTTAGCTTCCCCTTGACGTGTAGGTGAGCTCACGGGGCTCAAACTGGAGTGTTGCTAACACTGGCCCTAGCAAGAGCAGTGCTTCGCAGAATCTACCACCGGATCGGAAACGCGACACACTGAGAAGATCCGGCGAGAAACTCAATGGGCTGTGTCTGTGGGTTAATTTACTCGTTGAGCTCTTCGTCGCAAGAGACGAGGGCGAGGGTGGTTACCGGAAAAACTACTGTAACTCGTAGCAACGACAGTAATACAGCGCTTTGAAGTAACTCTATCGCCCGACAGTGCACTACAACCTTTAAGAAATATAATATCTAACTTTTTTCGTGTCGCCGAATGTCCCATCACGGACCCTTTGTCTCAAAATCACCCTTTTATTTTTGAATTAGTTAGAAATTTTAATGGCCTATACAAAAAACAAGAACATCTTAGGAATTTATAAATGGATGTATTTTTAATTGTATTATTTGTGTCTTTCTGGTTTGTCGGTCTGACGGATCGTTTCGATATTTGATTCTATTCTCTAGAAGCATCCATTTCGGGAATTCAATAAGGGGAATTTAGTTTTAATTGTCCTGGGGTGGGGTATTATAACTTCAAAGCAATCACGTGCTCTGATCTCAGGGGTAGGGCAGCCTTTATCTAATGTGCAATAGACTTCGGCTGTGTAAGTTGAATTAGACCGCTTCCGTTTTGGACTATGACCACAAACACCAGCTCCGAATAACGCTTCTCCGCTCATTTAGGACAATAAAAAAGATTGCTATTATAATGAAGACAACGATTAAATTTCCTAATTGCAAACCTCACTTGTGACCCTTCGGTATTATGCGGGTTTCTCCTGCGAGAGGTGGCACGTATAAATGTAATTAGATGACACAATGTTACACAATTAAAATCGGGGAGCGCGCAAGGTCACACGCGTGTTGCGCGTCCCACATTAACATTTATGGTACATCTTCTACGTTTTCTTTTTTCTTATTAGGGCAACGGGATTCTTGCGGGCTGTTATTACCAGTGTCGAAATATTTCATTCCAACATACTTTTCTATTTGAAAACGGACCGGAATAAAATTTTGTTGATTTATCTGAAACTGATTATCGGATAAAGTTTGGTTTAAAAATGTATCGAAATGGAATGAAGAGATTTTTTTATTGCTTAAATGGGTGTACGGGTTCACAGCCCACCTGGTGTTAAGTGGGTACTGGAGCCCATAGACATCTACGACGTAAATGCGCCACCCACCTTGAGATATGGCTTTAACTTTCTGAAACTATAAAGAATCTATGTTTAGCTTGGGCAATGATCTTGTTTCGCTTGTAATAAGCAATTGCGTGTTGAATCAGAACTTTGGTATCGTTTGAATGTTCGCAAATGGTTTCTTCATCATGTACCTGTTCAATTAAATACAAAACATCTGTCATTAATAATTGTTTTGGTGCGTTTTACTTTTGACGAGTCACGTGTGACAGTCAGTGCCGGCTACAGAGATGAGAGATGAAATGAACGCGGAAGCAACACGCGTGAACACAAAGCACTTTTCCGACTGTTAATTAACGTTCTTTACAAAGGGATATTTTCATGAATTTCGTATATTATTCGTTTTTATCGTTCTATATTAATATGTTTTATGTGACTGAGCTGGCGGTGGGGTATTTTTGAGTAAACAATTATTCAAACAAGGCTTTGTTGTTTCTACCACAGTACCGACTTATTTTCAAAGTTAAGGTACGGTACTGAAGGTTTTTAGTGGCGGTAGGACATCTTGTGAGTCCGCGCAGGTAGGTACCACCACCGCGCCTGTTTCTGCCGTGAAGCAGGAATGCGTTTCGGTTTGAAGGGCGGGGCAGTCGCTGTACTGTCAAAACTGAGACTAAGAACTGATGTCTCAAGGTGAGTGGCGGCATTTACGTCGTAGATGTCTATGGGCTCCGATAACCACTAAACACCGGGTGGGCCGTGAGCTCGTCCATCTAAGCAATAAAAAAAACGCCGTTATCCCAACAGAGTACTTGGCTTCTGCAGCGGATTGACTGCTGAATTTGTCTGGAACTGGATAAATACGACCAATGCCCTGCTAGTCACGATCTACAAGCACGTTTTCTTTTGTTGATAATAAATAACATCCCTCTCGTACCATTAGTATTTACCTACGCTAGAAAAAAATACTGCTATATGTAACCCATTTATTAACACTAGTGATCCCCCAATACTCGAAATTCGACTATAATTACTACTAATTTAAACTATAACTTTGACAATTATTACGGTTCTATTGTCATAGACTATTAAACTTCTATAATCACAGATGTCGCCAAGACTACAACTATAGACAAATAAAGACAAACAATAGTAAATACTAATTTATTCTCAATTTGACCACAGAAATTAAACAATAAACAAAACAGTATAAATGCGTGGGTGTGTGTGTGTGTGTGTGTGTGTGTGTGTGTGTGTGTGTGTGCGTGTGTGTGTGTTTGTGTCAAATACAAGGTAGTGTGTGTAATGTTTGTTTTATTAATTTAATGTACATATTTTTAAGCATAATTTAAAAAAAATATTAGCATTCTGCACTCCTCTATATTCTCTATAAGTCAGGGAAATTTCATACTTCTCCGTCCGCGCAATTTTCGTAAAAATGGGTACAAAAATTATCTTGCATCATATTGCTTCACATATATTAATATATAGATGTTCCTACTTAACAGTAAATTGACTACCCGGAAAATCGCTTGAGCTCCACCATTACTCTCATATCCTACTAATGAAAATATATTTGAAAAACTTCAGTAGAATTTGTTTGTAAAATTTTCACATATCAACGCCACGAATAATTCAATGTAAAACACTCGATAATTCATTGCATATTCATTTGGGGTTATAATATAGGACTAAAGAGAAGCGGCTAACAATAGCGATTTAATAAATTGTACTTAAAATAATATCCAGGACTTCCATTTTATCTATTATCTGGTTGATGTGTCTGAATCAGCAAAAATAGTCCACTGTTTTTCCACACTTTGTGCTATATGTATTTCAGCTATATAGCGGTGTTTAATGATTTTGAGGTAATTGCCCATGTAATGGACCAGTGGGTGAAAAACATAGCTGGATAAAAAAATAAGTCCTATAATACTCAGAGAACGCTGTTGCCCATTCTCCGATGAATCTCTTGGTCGCTTTTACGTCACCCGCGGGAAGAGATGGGGTGGTGCTAGACAGACACAGCCGATCCGATAATACCTCATGACAGTCCCAATGAAGCGCGGCCAAGATCCGCAGGCTGATATAAAAATAAGTTCTTATTCAAGTACCTATTGCTAATATTGCTAATAATAATATTTATTCAAGCCTCTTAAAAACAAACACGTACAAGAATTCTTAACACTAGTATAATAATATACATGGCTTTCTTATGAGGTATACAATAACAATATTCTCTGACTTTTATGCTAGGAAAACCTGTGTCACAAAAGTCAGTGGTTCAGTGCTAGGTCACCAGGTAAGTAAGTTAACCAGGAAGAGTGATCTATGAGACCTATTCACATATTATGTTCGAAGCCAATCTGTGGGTATTTGATTTTTTACCACGGCAACACGGGTCGCGGCAAACCGTTTTCCGGCAAATCGTTTTGACGATGCCTTCGCGACTTGACATCTGTCACTTTGGCTTGCTTCTCGAACGGGACGGTACCCTCACGTGTGACGGTCTACGCTACGGTTTGCATTATCACTAATCCTTATCCATTCCTGCCCTAAAGCCTTCTCCCTAAGTGACACGGCGTGAGTCGACGAGGTCGTCGGTTCCGGTGAGTGATTAGACGATATTTTGTTAAAATAATACATACGGCGCCGCGGAGCCCTAGGCTGCCACGAGGGCGCTGGGTTCGGATTGAACATATTATACCCTAGTTACTATCCCTCTGAGTTATACAACCGCGGAGTCCCATTGTGCCTTTTTATTGAATTTCGACCTTATTTTTAAAACTAGCCACATTCAACGTGTTTCCCGCATAACCGTTATAACACTGTTTGCACGCTTGAATTTTTCCCCAACGTATTTCCAATTCTAGAACTTTCTCGTACATTTTGAATATTCAAATTTAGTTATCGCAGTTCTAATTTCGAAACGTCCGTTATTCCGATGAATGAATTTATAAGTTCGTTATCTTAGTTAGGAATTAGTCGATCGAGAAAAACATTTTGTGCGGAATTAAATTATACATAGTTACGATAAAAAAGATTTTAGTATTGGATCGGTTGGAACCTTTGGGTCTGCGGAGGGACTTCGCTTCTCTCTGCATTTTGTACCGCATGTTCCATGGGGAGTGCTCTGAGGAATTATTTGAGATGATTCCATCATCTCGTTTCTACTATCGCACCGCCCGCCACCGGAGTAGAGTTCATCCATACTACCTGGAGCCACTGCGTTCATCCACAGTACGTTTCCAGAGGTCTTTTTTATGACTATGGAATAAGCTTCACTCCACGGTGTTTCCCGAGCGCTATGACATGTCCTTCTTCAAATGAGGCTTGTGCAGAGTACTAAGCGGTAGGCAGCGGCTTGGCTCTGCCCCTGGCATTGCTGAAGTCCATGGGCGACGGTAACCACTCACCATCAGGGGAGCCGTGTGTTCGTCTACCTACATGGGCAATAGCCCATTAGGCCATTATTAAAATAAATAAAATAAAACTCCATTTTCTATGATCGTTTCTATTTATGCTCCGTAATAAATGCTTCGCTTTTACCCCTTTGCCTTTTTATGAGTTATGTCTCATTCGAGGTTCGGACGTTGGTTGTTGAGCGACAGGAGGTTTTAGTCGGTTCGACTCCGACATGCCCCGCCCGCCATCCCCAGTGATGGCAGCGGATCGGCTGTGCCTGCGGCATTGCTGAGCTATGGTAACCAATTACCAATAGACGAACCGTATACTCGACTCCCTACAATGGCTATAAAAACATTATAAATAAATAAAAACATAAAAGCAACGCGTTCAGTACCACCACGAGTTAAACGAAATATATTAATGGAGTATTTATGGCAATTTTTTTTTATTGCTTAGATGGGTGGACGAGCTCACAGCCCACATGGTGTTAAGTGGTTACTGGAGCCCATAGACAGCCACGACGTAAATGCGCCACCACCTTGAGATATAAGTTCTAAGGTCTCACGTATAGTTACAACGGCTGCCCCACCCTTCAAACCGAAACGCATTACTGCTTCACGGCAGAAATAGGCAGGGTGGTGGTACCCACCCGCGCGGACTCACAAGAGGTCCTACCACCATTAATTACGCAAATTACAATTTTGCGGGTTTCATTTTTATTACACGATGTTATTCCTTCACCGTGGAAGTCAATCGTAAACATTTGTTAAGTACGTATTTCATTAGAAAAATTGGTACCCGCCTGAGATTCGAACACCGGTGCATCGCTCAACACGAATGTACCGGACGTCTTATCCGTTAGGCCACGACGACTTCACTTAGTATTTTCCACTACAACAATAATAACTAGAAAAACAATAAACTTTTTTCTTCTTTTTTTGTGGTGGTGGGTAGACGAGCTCACAGCCCACCTGGTGTTAAGTGGTTACTGGAGTCCATAGACATCTATGACGTAAATGCGCCACCCACCTTGAGATATAAGTTCTAAGGTCTCACGTATAGTTACAACGGCTGCCCCACCCTTCAAACCGAACCGCATTACTGCTTCACGGCAGAAATAGGCTTCCTTTCGCGTCCCGACAGTTATTGTCCCGGTGAATGTCCCCCTCGTGTGGTTGAAGGCGTTCTCCACCTCAGTTCAATTTCAAATCTTAAATAATCATCGTGACTTTTCTTCGTGTAATTACATTGTAAGGCCGAAGTTTGTTTTATGCGCTTAATGTCGATGACATGCTCCCTGATTGAATATTAGCAGATTAGGTTCATTGTATTCACGTCATTCTTGTTAGTCTCACCGCTTCTAGACTCTTCGTTCTACTATAATTTCAATTGTTTAGTCACATTATATGGCGTTGTCCATGGATCCTGTTAACCGCTTATCTTCATCTGTATTTTCAGTTCAGTTCAGCTAGTCCAGCTACATAGATATCATCATGAACACATTCCATTGATCTTTTCTTGTCTTTTCCTGCCTTTGTATCCATCCAGGTGCAAATTCATCCATTCTTGTATTCTAATTATGGTTATTCTTCTCTTCATATGACGACATATTCAGTCTCCTATCTTTGCCCTTCCTGTGATACATTTTTATCCATTTGCCTAACTCTACCATCTACCTATATAGGATAAATTTATAAAATCTGCAGGTAAATTAACTAGTCTCACACGAACCAATCACATAATTACCGGTTCATCGTAAGGCGTATTAGGAAACGGACGTTGTCAGAGGTTTTGGCGGCATTAAGTGCGGATTCGAGTAACTTTTAACGACCAGATAAGTTGTGAACTGACACGTTGCTATCAGTACCAATAAAACCATCAAAATCATTACGAGAAATACGCTAAAGGAAGTCGATATAAAAATCGAATAAAACACATGAACATTGAACGCGTAGAACAAACCGGCTTGTTTATGTTTGCGTATTTTCTTCGAAATTGTAACGACATGAGGGAAACAAGCCGCGGGAGTTCGAAAGGTAAAACCAATTTGTGTGTTGAACTGCGTAAACATGCAGGTCACGAGCGAGGCTTACTTTAAACGGTCACAAATCAAAGACACTTGTGAATGAGCTCCGCGTTTACTTTACTCATATCAGGGCACTAAGTATAAGACCTTTCTTATTTTTGAGAGATTACTAGAGGCCTTTCTAGTTTTACCATGACAGGTGGGCGAGCAAGGAGGGGCCCGATTTGCTAACAGCGACCCAAGAGTCGTTATGGCCTAAAGGATAGGACGTCCGGTGCATTCGTGTTGAGCGATGCACCGGTGTTCGAATTCCAGGCGGGTACTAACTTTTCTAATGAAATACGTACTTAACAAATGTTCACGATTGACTTCCACGGTGAAGGAATAACATCGTGTAATCAAAATCAAAACCCGCAAAATTATAATTTGCGTAATTACTGGTGGTGGGACCTGTTGTGAGTGCGTGGGTAGGTACGTCCATCCTGCCTATTTCTCCCGTGAAGCAGTAATGCGTTTCGGTTTGAAGGGTGGGGCAGCTGTTGTAACTATACTGAGACCTTAGAACTTATATCTCAAGGTGGGTGGCGCATTTACTTTGTAAATATCTATGGGCTCCAGTAACCACTTAGCACCAGGTGGGCTGTGTGCTCGTCCACACATCTAAGCAATTTAAAAAAATGAGTAGCTGCTTCACGAATGAATCTACTACCTACCGGATCGGAATCCTACAAAACCTCAAAAACTTCCTCAAAACAAAAACAGCCCTGTTCATTTATTCAAATCGAAACTAGATACTTCGGAAGATAGTATCGGTTGAGAGTTTAAAATTCGCAATCGCAATTACTCGAGAAATCATATCGGTTCTGCATAAACGTAATTTGAGTTGGCAATTTGTAATACAGCCGCCCGGCCGGTCTCCGTGCGGTCTCCATCGCGATGTCTGAGGCTTGCGAGCCATAGTTTGCGGGATCGATTTACTCAATGACGCTATGAACGAATAGTGAATATTGCATTATCGATGTATCTAACGCTACACTGTCATCAATTTTATAAGTAATCGTGGTGGGACATGTAAATTGTCCCACCATGGGAGCGTTGATTAGTTAAGTATATTTATATATAAGGTATTTTGTACGGTATTGCGAGCGCGGTCACGGAAGCTCTTCCTAATCCATGCATCAGCTCGCTGAGTTTCTCGCCGGATCTTCTCAGCGGTCGCGATTCCGTTCCGGTAGTAGATTCATTCGCGAAGCAATTGCTCTTGAGTTGTTAGGTCTCCTTTGGAGGCGCTCGGGCAGCTGTTAGCAAATCCCGCCCCTCCTGGCTGAACCTTTGCTCGCCCACCTGTCCTGGTGAAACTGGAAAGGCCTCCGGGCTACCAGAAAATATTCAATCACAAAAAAAAAAGCTCTTTATTCGCGAGGTATATGTTACGTACATAAATATGCCGCGAATATGTGAAATATTCAACTCGAACTATTTAACGCACTATCAGGGAATGCTTTTTAATCGAACATTAAATACTAATCTTGTGGTAGGACCCTTGTGAGTCCGCACGGGTAGGTACCACCACCCTGCCCTGGAGCAGTAATGCGTTTCGGCTTGAAGCGTGGGGCAGCCGTTGTAACCATACTGAGACCTTAGAACTTATATCTCAAGGTAGGTGGCGCATTTACGTTGTAGATGTCTATGGGCTCCAGTAACCACTTAACACCAGGTGGGCTGTGAGCTCGTCCACACAGCTAAGCAATAAAAAATTATATAATAATAATTTAACGTAGGTATATTTTCATAAAAGTATATGCTTCGTAAGGTTTAAAATTAACAGCGACTCTTATGGAAAATGTACATTTGTAAAACGTAATAATAATACTTGGTATAACCGCCTACTAGAACGCTTCGCGCCAAATGCGATATTCGATATTCAAATGTTCTGACGTTTAAATTAGAGGCGGTCTATTGATTTGAGTATTTAATAGACGACCGGGTTGCCAGCTACGTGAATATTGTTCCTACTATAATTAGAATTTACATATTTTATCATAATTTAAAACGTCCGTTCAATGTAGTTCTGTTATTATATTTGAAGTGAATGAATCATAAATATTAAGCGTTTTATGCTAAAAACGCTTAATTTTTTTTGTGACAGTGGCTAACTATATATCTAAGTTAAATTATTTTAAAAATTATCTAAAATAATTTCTGAGTAATTGGGGTTGTAGTAGTTTTATTTTAAAAGTCACGTAATTTTTTAAAGAACACTATTACATTATCAGAACACCATAACGCCTTCAAAAATCTTGTTCTTAACAGTCCCTTTAACGGGAATGTCAATAAAATTATGTTCTCATCAAATATCAATATAATAAATTGTATAAGCGATATCACGTATAGAATATTATTCAATCACACCTCAGCACGTAAATATGCAATTTTCTATAAAATCTTATAAATTCCCTCCCTCAATAAATATGGCTACCGACATCATGAAGGAAGAAAACAGTAAGACATTTTAAACTTATTATTTTGATTTAAAAATGCATTTAGGTAGCAGTAATATACGGTTATTTTGCCATAGATTATTATCGATCAGAGATTCCTACCTTTATGGACCAGCTATTCATTTTTTTTTTATTGCTTAGATGGATGGACGAGCTCACAGCCCACCTGGTGTTAAGTGGTTACTGGAGCCCATAGACATCTACAACGTAAATGCGCCACCCACCTCGAGATATAAGTTCTAAGGTCTCAGTATAGTTACAACGGCTACCCCACCCTTCGAACCGAAACGCATTACTGCTTCACGGCGGAAATAGGCGGGGTGGTGGTACCTACCCGTGCGAACTCACAAGAGGTCTAACCACCAGTGAAAAAACCATTTTTTTCTACAGCAATGTTTGATCGGGCTACAGTCGTGATGTAAAACACTGTGACTTAAAAATATAAAATTTAATTTATTGACACTCGTACAATCTCATTCTGCACGTTTTTTACTCCATGATAAAAATCCGACTTAAGCCTTTAGACATTTTTTTAGCCTAGCGGTTATAAATTGTAATACCTTAATTTTAATTTAGGACTATTATTTATTAACATTTTTATACGCGAAACACGCAACTTTACAAAAGCGAAAACATACAAGTGTGCTTCGAATTTACGACGGAACAGTGCGATTGACACCACACATCCATAATAGCATGCATGCATATCGACGCTTGAAAGGCAAACGTGACTAAACGACAATGCATGAACTTTACAGTAGACTGATTTAAAGTTGAAATACCTGAAAAAAATTCTATTTTAACGAATCTAGCTGTAGGATTGAAATGATTTTAATAGACCTAGAAATATGTTTTTTTTGCGCATCGAATATGGTTATTGCCTATCATTTATGTACAAAGTAGTTATTGTCGCTTAGTCACGTTTGCGTTTGAAGCGTCGATATGTTACATACTGTTCTCCGTACGCGATAGATCCGATAACCGTTCGAATTTCAAACGTTATTGCAACGATCATCGTTTCGGAATACGTATTCGATTGTTGCAAGTTACGATACCGATTCATTCGGAATCGTTTATACATTTATACGGAACAAAGGATTTTTACGTAATTGATTTCATATCGATGCTATTTTTGTAGTTTTTTTTTTTTTTTCAATGAAATAATTACGTCAGCTCGCTTGAATTAGAATTATTTAAAGTTACTTAATCTAAAAAAAAGTCTTATCCGTATATCAAAATCTTTCAAAATTTCGAAATTTAATTTTTTTTTTTTTATTGCTTAGATGTGTAGACGAGCTCACAGCCCACCTGGTATTAAGTGGTTACTGGAGCCCATAGACATCTACAACGTAAAATGCGCCACACACCTTGAGATATAGTTCTAAGGTCTCAGAATAGTCACAACGGCTGCCCGACCATTCAAACCGAATAAAAGAAAATTTCAACATCACAACTCGACTTCGCCATCATCTGCCGCGGTAAATACATTACGCATACAAAATGATCACATTACCTACATTTTGGTGGGACATCTGTAATCCAGCCTAGGACAATGGAAATACACGTTTTAGACTCGATGCGTCAGTCTGGATCTAGAAGCTAGATATGTTAAGTGATTGCCTGTATATCTTTTAGGATTTCCATCGAGACAAAGAGATACGTTCGATCGATATTTTCTGAAAGAAAAGCTTTAGCATAGCTTAATCGACGAGACTTTCAACTTGGTAATTTCGTTTGCTGATAAGCTACCTTAAATTAAGTACTCACTAGTTATTAAATAAGTTGATGCTATTACGACCGGTGGATGATGGGCATGAGATACAGGTAGCGCCTGATGTCCGGAGTCATCCGTTTCTGTCAATTATTAACCTTGAGTGCACACCAAAAGGATGACTATTGCGACGCAAAAAATTTTTCATTACGGGTCCCAAGCAGGTAGAATAAATTTTAAACACTTAACTATCACGTATTCAAGAACGACTCATAATAACTCATAATGGAATGATAACTATATAAATAAATTGTAGTGCAAAAGCTACTGTATAAACACTTAGTCATCGTCTTGAAAAATATCACAATCTATACTTCTATACTATCTATACTAATATTATAAAGAGGAAAGATTTGTTTGTTTGTTTGTTTCGAATAGGCTCCGAAACTACTGGACCGATTTGAAAAATTCATTTCCCATTAGAAGCCGACATTGTCCCTGATGAACATAGGCTACTTTTATTTAATTTTTTTTTTTTTTTTTTTGGTTTCATGTGTGTTTTAATGTTTCCGAAGCGAAGCGAGGGCGGGTCGCTAGTTCAATATACAGTTATTATACTGTACGTACTCCTTGATAGATGGTGTTACTAGTTTTTTGAAACGCGCTATGGTTATAAAATACTTTAATATAAAAACGTATATCCAAATAACTTATAATAGCCGAAGGGATTTCTGGGCGGATTTTCTCAGTGAGTCGCAATTCCGATTCCGTAAATTCAGCGAAGCACTGCTCTTGCTAGGGCTGGTGTTATTAAATTCGCCAAACTGAGCCCCGAGAGCTCATCTGTCCTAACCTCACCTTCGGTGAACCTAATATAAGCCCTCTCGAGGTTAATAGGACAGGTAGGAAAAAAGCATCTATATATTAATACGTGATTTTTTAGAAATATGACTAAAAAATACATTAAATCAATAAAAAAAAACATTACACGCGCTACCATGTATTTGACGCAACACGCATGCATACTATTTATTTATTGTCAAACTTTTGTTCTTGACGTCTGTGGCCAAATTGAGAATAGGTTAAATATTGTTTGTCTTTATTATTATAATATTTTTCTATAGTATATTGTTGGCGTAATTTGTGATTATAGACGTATAATAGTCTTTGAAAATAGAATCATAATAGTGTACAAACTTACAATTTCAATTAATTATAGTCGAATGTCGACTACTGCGGGACCACTGGTATAATATAATACTTAAAAACGCATGAACAAAATAGGGTGCACAATCAGTTTTGATCAGTTGAGATTGAGTTCCGTACTCTGGTAATCTGTTGCGTGTTGTAGTAAATGAGCTTGAATTGTATTTATTGTTTTGAGATATTTATTTGTCCCTATATGACAAATTAAAGACTCAATATAAAAGCGATGCGTCGCTCTTGCCGAAATAGTGTCATGGCGACGTCACTCGCAGACATTTTGACGTTCAGAAATTAAACATAACCACTTAAAACCAAGTAAACTTTGAGCTTGCCTTATACAACAGCTCTGCTATAAGCGACTATTTAAAGTTCCATTTAAAACGTAAATTTCTGTGAGTCACTCACTTATCATAGAGGTGGCACGCTGACCCGCTTCTTTCTGTACTATACATACTCTTTGTTCGTATCAATACTTTCATGTGTGATTCACGTGTGAATCATAGGTAAATACTTGCTTCACGTGTGTTCGTTGAATTGGGATCCGGAGAAGAGGCTAAATGAACGGATGCAACTATGGCGTAGGTACTTACAGTCCTTTGAGCTCAAAGGCACGATTGGACCAACAGATTTGATGCTGGTACCAACAAACATGTTCATAATGGTTTTCGGAAAGACCAAATAGAAAAACAATAAATCAAGTAATAAAATCCTTAAAGTATACAAGTCCACGAGCTGTGAACTACAAATAAGTGTGGTCAAAAAGCTCATTAAAATTTATTCGATACTTGCCTTGCGCCAATAACTTTAGGTGATGGTAAGGTATGTTACGAGAGTGCACAGGTGGGTATATGACCATACTGCCTATTTCTGGAAGTTTGTCGAATGACTTTTTTCTATAGCGGAGTCCATTTAGTCCACCGGAGTCCACAGGCGACGCAACATTAATGGTACCACATATTATTATATACGGTCGAGGTCTTAGTTGTATTGTATAACGGCTATCTCATCTTATAAACCGGAACTCATGACTGATTCGCTGCAGAAAAGGCGTTGGTACCGACCCGCCTCTTATCTCGAAAAAAGATAATTTGAATTTAAAATCCTCCACATCAGTGCACTAGTCGATACGGCAAACCAAAAATTTTAACACACACATGTGATCCATTGGACATACCAATTTCACATTTTATTTTGTTCTTTGTTTAAGCAATGTGTTGAAAAAACCCTGAACTTAATTCTCAATACTAAATTCTCGTTATGTATGTTAGTACATATAATGAATCACCGACGCAACTCTTGTTGAGAAAATCAGCAAGCGTTTCCACTGGCTTAGGCTGTGCGCTCTACTGGAAGAAGATTGAAATAATATCAAATTTCATTGGATATCACACCAAAACATAATTCAGCGAAGTCGCAGATTTCATTACAAACATTGAATTGTAATTCAATTTTAACGGCCCTCTTTACCTCACATTAAATATTATACCCGAAAATGTTATTCGTGCATAACTCAAATTTCCTTCACGTACGGCTGGAGAATTCATAATGCTTTCAATACATTTGTACTCACTGGAAGGCTGAACTATAGCGAAATCGTGTAGGCTTGTCAGTCGATATACCGTTGATTAAACGGTATTTAGCGTAATCCTCGCGTATTCCGAGTAATTAAGATTTTCCTAGCTACCACAAAAAGTCTTTGCCGTAAGCAAAGGTTTGGCTGTACCTTTGGTATCGCTAATGTGCACAAAGAGAGGTAGAGCATAACACTCGTTTGTGAGTGATGCATACGGATTCCTACGCCAAAATGTTTGGGTTTAATAAAAAGTAGTTTGGGGAGGAAATAGTTAGATAAGCTACAGTATGGTAAGTTCTAAGTGAATGAGAATATCACTGTTAATGTCGATCCGGGAGTCTATGGTCTCAACTATGAGAATGCCATCAGGCACCTTGATCTGGTTGGCTATTCTACCATTCAAACTAGAGCGCCCGATTATTTTACAACACGAAGGACTCACTACACATTTCACCACCTCTAACAAGACTTACCGCTCATGAACACGATTCATTTTTACTAAATGGTTTTACTTCAACCAAAATTCATAAGGTTTCGCTTAAAACTTATACCCGAAAGGTTAAAAACATAATTTTTATCGGGTATCAAACATTTATAGTGTGGCTTCACTTAAAAGGCGATTGTTTTAAGGAGTTTAACCAGTGAAACCTTGATATATTCATGCATGTTATTTGTTTAGGAAGGTTTATTATTCTTGCCAAAGAAAAGTCACAATGGGTTATCGAAGATATTCAGATGGTTACAATTAGAGCTCACGATAAACCAGCTGACGGCCTTGTGAGTTTGCAGCCCATAGAAATCACAATATGTCCAATTTAACTTGAGACAAGTTAAAGTCTCATCCTAATGGCTGATCTACAAAAACCGAACCCTATAAGTGCTAAGCGTCGAAGTCGGCAGGATGATGGTACTCAATAGCCTAGGGTAATACGGTATTAGGTACCATCATCTCTTTCATAACAGTTCCTATTAGAAATATTTGAGGTAGATATTAAGACATGTAAAAATAATGGTATGAATGGTATGGACATGTAATGAGACGAAATGACAATGAGGTTGTTAAGAGAGTTTTAACTATGAGTGTGGAAGGCTTTAGAGGAGGAGGTAGACCTAAGAAGAAATGGATGTATTGCATGAAAGATGATGTGTAACAGGGGAATCAGCGAAAAAATGGTATATGATAGAGGAATATGGAAGGAGAAAACATGCTGCGCCGACCCCAGGTAAATGGGGGAAGAGCAAGAGAATGATGATGTAGATATTAAGATAGGGAAATAAGTGAATATTGCTATTGCTAGTAGATTGAAGAAACCGCTTCATATAGCGATACTGACTAATAACTGGATTAAATATTACCATACAGGATCCTGATAAAAGATTAAAATTAATATGGCGATTATGTCTATTGAAATTCTGCCACGGTTAAAATTAACCGTTGTGTAAATATGGATCATACCAAATATAATACCCATTAAATTATCCAAACGTTTCGTTCGCAAAGCCCAAATTTCCCGGACGTTGGAACGAATGAACGAAAAATTAAAATTTACTGATCACGATTCCTTTTGTTTGTTTCAGGTAATGTAGGGGCTCCTGCGCCTGATGACTTATGCATTTTATTGCCTCGGAAGGGTAAAATAAAGGGTAGTTACTACGGAAACAAAACCGAAAATTCCTCTGATTATATTAGTATTGGTGGCTCGGTACCGCTTTGCGCTTGAGATTGGATTGTATCTATATATGTATATATTTAGACGTACATAAGAATGTATGTATATGAGTATCTGGCACCTATAACACAGGGAATCCTAATTTAGGGCCGGACAACCGTGCGTGATTTGTTTATTTATTTACCTCAAGTCACTCAGTGCGAGTGAGGATCTTCACTAGTCGCTTCGGTAACTGCATTTTCACTGTAGTTCCAAGAGGATTGACCGATATACCCTAAAAATAGAAATTTACTTAATTTTTAAAAGGAAAAAGTACAAAATGTTAAGGTTTTATATTGTCTATGTACTTTTCTTCCTCAATACAAAAGATTGTATCTAAAATCATGATCCCACAATGTGTCAGTGAACTGTGGCCTCACAAAGATAGCTGTCTATCTTTCAGCCCAGAGACATTCACTGCCGGACGTAGGCCTCCCTCAAGCCTCGCCACAACGACCGGTGCTGCGTTTTCTGCATCATAGCTTACCATGATCGAAATGTTTACGTACTAAGCATATTTTTGAAAATCTTGCTTTATAGCCAATAGAATAAGCAATGTTTAGTTGACGTAATAAGCAAAAATATGAAAGTCGTTGTGGCCTAAAGGTTATATGGCCAGTGTGCTTAGTACGAGCTTTTTAACAGGCTCGATAGCGTAAAAGTCAACTCAAATTTGTATACAGTTGGAACAGCGCCCCTAGCGACAAACGTAGGCAAATATTTCAACTCCATACAAATTTGAGTTAGCTTCTACGCTACCTGTCGAGAACGTTAAAAAACTCGCACTAAGCACACTGGTGTATACAAGTTATATATATGACACTGTCACTGTTGGAATCTCGCAGGCCGATGCAATTTTTTCTATGAAATATGTATCAGATTCATGACCAACTTCCACATCCATTAACATATTTTAATAAGAATCAAACTTATTAAAATTTATACAATAATTATAGCTAGAGGTCCCGCAGTAGTCGAAATTCGACTATAATTAATTGGAATTGTAAGTTTGTACACTACTATGATTGTATTTTATACTTCTATAATCACAAATTTTGCCAAGACTACACTATAAAAAATATTAACAAAGACAAACCATATTCTATTCTCAATTTGACAACAGATGTCAATAACAAAAGTTTGACAATAAATAGTATGCATGCGTGTGTGCGTCAAATACATGGTATGTAGTGTGTAATGTTTTCTTTATTGATTTAATGTATCTTTAATGTATTATTTTAAAAAAATACTAGCATTGTGCACTTCTACTCTATATTCTCTATAAGTGTGGAAAATTTCATACTCCTCCGTCCGCGCAATTTTCGTAAAAAGGGATACAAAGTTTTTGCTTCACGTATTAATATATAGATTACTGAATGCAAGGCGTACCTTACGTTCGCAGTGGTAGGTACTTCCATTCTGCCTGGTTTCGGGGAAGTAGTTCCGATGTAAAGGACAGTACAGCCGTTAAACAATGTAGATGGCGACCATTGACACCAGGTGTGCCGCGTTCACCCATTTTCGCAGTAAAAAAAATGTGGTTGAAAATTTATTTATAGACATTCAACTAGGGTATGATCGATACAAACACTACTTCGAAACAACTTTGCGACGCGGCTTCACATCTTCAGGTGGTCAATTAGTTTGAACAAAGTATTTCGAATATCTATATTCATAATAGTATTAGGGTAATAGAAAAAGTTTTGATCACTTATGAAATCATTTTTTTTTGTTGCTAGATGGGTGGATGAGTTCACAACCCACCTGGTGTTAAGTGGTTACTGGAGCCCATGGACATCTACGATGTAAATGCGCCACCCACCTTGAGATATAAGTTCTAAGGTCTCAAGTATAGTCACAACGGCTGCCCCACCCTTCAAACCGAAACGCATTACTGCTTCACGGCAGAAATAGGGAGGGCGGTGGTACCTACCCGCGCGGACTCACAAGAGGTCCTACCACCAGTGAATACTTAAAAGATTTCGATTGGAATTAGAGATCTTTGTTTTGACTCCACTGAGGTTTAGGAATTCAGCCGATTCAACACAACCTCAGAACCCATGACCACTACGGGTCTGTTAGACAATTGATCAAACGATAAGGATAAGAAGTAATCCCGGAAACCGGCACTATCCATTAATAGCATCTAGAAATTATTTTGCTATCGAAAATTCCCTGCTTGATAATATATGGAAGTGGTCTGAGGTATTCATAAACCGCATGGAAATGACAGTTATCGCTTTAAACCTTCGAATGTGGAGTTGCACTGAACTTTAAAAGCTGCTGCACCAAAAAGCGATCGAGTGCTTTTCCATTATACAATTGGCTTACATTTCTCAATCAGGATAAGTGGCTTCCATCGAAACTGAACGCGTCTTGGATCTCGTCTTCCGTGGTTAGTGGCAGTAACTCACATTTGTCCTAAACCTCAGATTTGGATGAAACAAATATAAATATTGCAAACTAGCTGACCCGGAAGACTTCGTAGTACCTCAATCGATAAATAAAAGAGCTAAACTTTTGTATAATATAAACTTAAAACAAACAAAAGGAATTAGTCCGACGGGGGACACATCAAAGGAAAAATAAAATTGTTATTTTTATTAAATTCCGATCATTTTCATATTTATTTACCTTTTAAACCTTCTCTGGACTTCTACAAATAATTCAAGACCAAAATTAGCCAAATCGGTTAAGCCGTTCTCGAGTTTAGCGAGACCAACGAACAGCAATTCATTTTTATATATATAGATAGATGTATTCGTCATGTGGGTGTTTATAGCATTAGCTTGTTATCTGTAGGGATATTACGGTGTGGCGAGATGCCTCAAAAATTTGCGGTCCGCTGATCGTAAAGACGCACTCAGTTTTTAAGAGGGGGGCATTTGTGAAATGCACCTGTTTAGTGTAAAACGACTTGTGCCTCTTTTACTGTAATAAGATATTCTGAAGTACTAACGACATCTGTATGAAATTACAAATCTATCTATATATATAAAAATGAATTGCTGTTCGTTAGTCTCGCTAAAACTCGAAAACGGCTGGACCGATTTGGCTAATTTTGGTTTTGAATTATTTGTGGAAGTCCAGAGAAGGTTTAAACGGTAGATAAATATGAAAGTGCTCGGAATTAAATAAAGATAACAATTTTGTTTTTCCTTCGATGTGTCCCCCGTCGGACGGATTCTATTTGTTTGTTTTAAGTTTATTTTATACAAAATTTTAGGTCTTTTATTTATCGATTAAGGCACTACGAAGTCTGCCGGGTCAGCTAGTCAATAAATAAAATTTGAGAACGCATCAATCGCGAACCTCTAACAATTCATTATATATTATGTATGTTACTTACAGAGTATTCAATGTAAATTACGAAATAATGGCAGTTCTCGTTTCAAATATATTGCTTACATGAAGCAGTGAAACTTGAGATGTCTGGTTTGTGATCCAACAATATGGTTTCATATTTAATTCTCAGTGCCATTTAAAAGCAAACATAAACAACTTAGCAATCTGTGCAAGTGTTTTATCTTTGATTGATACCCAGAAATGCATGTACAAATTTTTATATTTCTGATAGCTATAAAAGCTACATCTGACTTCGGCTCTGCCTTGCGGTCACGGGAAGGTCCCTTAGTTATTTGCTGGGGCACCCTGAGGTTCGTCACTCAAAATCGTAGGATATTAGGATTGAATGTGCTCTGAAGCGTCATGGGTAAGACGCTCGGCGTATTCGTGTTTCGAATTTTTGCTAAATAACTTTTAATGTTTTTACTACACCTCACACACACCCTCGTACACTTACTCATGCTCAGACTCATTACACACAGGGGGTACATTAATACATTCATTTCTATATCTTTTGTTAACTATTATATTTTTAAGCTCACATCTTGTCACTTTTATGCAATCCATGAATTTCAGTTTAATTTTTGTCTATTTTTGTGTATTTGAATTAAAGCTTGAAGTAAAGCTGTATTCTTTTTACGAGGAGCACTGCTGCTTGAGATACAGGTTTTATCACCTAGTTAAAGCACAGATGCAAATTTAGATTATATTTCTACTGCTATCTTAATAATAAATAAATAAATAAAAATAAAAGTTCGTGATGATTGATGCGGCTCTACCGGATTCTGAATAAATTGACAGGTACCAGTTTCTTTGAATATATTCGGCAATAAGTATGTAAGTGGTCACGATCGATTCAACGGGTTTAGTTTTTAACTCTGCCTAAGGCAAGCGCACTGTGAGCAGAATACCAGCCGGATGGTCAGATCTGGTTAAGAGAGCAGTTAGTTGGTGGTAGTTTATACCACGCGGTCCATGTCACCCATTTACTAAAAACTACTAACAATATTTACTAACAATCACGCCACGTTAACTGGTCCCGTGTTATGTTCGTAAAGAACTTGTGTTACATGTACCAGATAAGGGAATTAAATGTAAGATTTTTATTATACACATACATATATTTAATACACATCTATAAAACTGGAAAAGGCATTTTATATTTATCATACAAATATCTTCCCTTGGCGGGATTCGAACCCGCGACCCCCTTGTGTAGTGGACATATCACTTACCACTACACCAAACGGCCGTTAATGGCCAGACGACCCATGGTCGAACACTGTAGAGGAAAGTCACATGTGGTCGCGATCCTCAGCAGTGAGGGAATGATGGAGAAGAAGCCTTCTTGTTGACGTATGAAATTAAATTTTCTTGTAACTTTGAAGTGGCATTTTACCAGTTATGTCTATACATATGTTGATGCTGGCATAGTACGATCGGTTAGGTTTCGGAAGGCAGCGGCTTAGCTCTGCCCCTGGCATTGCTGAACTCCATGGGTGACGGTAACCACTCACCATCAGGTGGGCCGTATGCTCGTCTGCCTACAATGGCAATAAAGAAAAAAAAAAGATCAAAGTATCTATGACTCTGACTAAGTGGCAGAAATAGGCAGGACGGTGACACCTATCCGTAGGCGCTTGCAATCCGCCTTCCCATCAGCTATTCGCAGATTATTACAACTTACAGTTTCGGTTTTTAACTAACTAGGCTGTTTCTTCAACGTGGAGGTTATTGAGGAATACAGGGTAGGTACGTATTTGCTTTAGAAATAATAATGTAGTTTGGAAAACAAAGAAAAAACACGCCTTTATAACAAACCGAACGAATAATTAAAGTAACATTCCTTATCTTAGTTATCCTGATTACCTAAGATACTTACCGAAGAACTAAAACTATTACATATTATTTGTTATTCTTTAATTCGTGTGCTAAATTTCAAAGTAATCGGACATCTTGTGGTTAGTGAATATTATTTTGAGACATTCCTAAACATAAATAGATATAAAAGCAGTGACCCATTTTGCTTTGAAGTGTGGGACATGTACTATAGAACTGAGCCTCAGAACTCATGGCTCGCCTTATGGTTCACCTGTCGAATCAATATTTTTTTGTTTGTTATAAGGACGATAAATACCTACCAGCGGGATTTGAACACCGGCTTTGACCACTCGATACGACATTAAACGTCTTATCGCATAGTCCACGGCGACTTTCAAATTTGAAAATAAATTATTTTAACTAAAAAAAAAACACAATCAGAAAACGTATCAGTCGAAAGAAAGTATACCACACGAAATGCTTTAAACCCTTTGGGAAATAATAGACGTAACCTAATCTATAATATTTGTTTAGTATATGTTATACAAATATCAAATAATATTCGACCTTAGCGCCTAAAGATACAGCTTTTTATCCCTGTACACAAATATTCAATAAAAGCCGCTAAAACGCAAGCGATTCCATGCCTTATGTGTTCAAGAATAACACGCATTACCGTTTCAATAAATTTTTATTGTGAAGAATTTTACCTGTTAAGTAAACACCAGGTTAGAGTTTGTTCTGTTTGTTGACAGTCATTTTGTGTAATGAGTATTCGTGAGTCACGCAGGAAGGTATCGAATACCGATGTTCATCAATGTTTAGTATGACACATTGTTCAAAGATAATGAAATTAGTACCTCTTATCTCGGTCAACGATTTTCTAGGTATCATATCTCGCCTTTTATTGATAAATCGATTTGCTGATGGCCCACTTTGTATTAAGTGGTTACCACAACGAATACCTAACATCGGGATCACCTTAAAACATAAGGTCTAAGTCTAAAGAGTACATGACGTAACAACGGTTCCATTCTTCATACCAAAACGACTTTTTCGCCACAGTATACCGGTCACCGCTTGCCACAAAGGGCTCGGCGAGTAAATTAACTCGCAGACACAGCCCACTGAGTTTCTCGCCGGATCTTCTCAGTGGGTCGCGTTTCCGATCCGGTGGTAGATTCTGCGAAGCATTGCTTCTTGTCTAGTTTACTCGAAAGGCATTGATTCGGATGCTCTAAAGTAGTTATTATCAATTCAATACCCAGAGCAACAGCACGTTTCCAAAGTTTAGGCAATGACACTGGATCTCAGTTCTCATGTCGGCAATGAGCGGCTACTTGTAAGAGATTCTTTCTCCCTCACAATCACTTCCAGTAAATCTATCAGTCCCTTAATGTTGCTGATGACTTCAAAGGTTGTCCTCGATGCGCCAAGGTATTTCAAGTCAAGATGTTAACCACAAGTTTTAAAAAATCCATGCACAATTTTATATTATTATATTGAAAATCGTAAACTTTCTTGAATCGTACAAATTAACCAAATCATTTAATTCGCGACACTAAAGCCACTAAAACCTCCCCAAAGAAAATCAACCCTTACAGAACTCGATCGTAAGGGCTATTTTGAAATGTTAAGATCCAATTAATTTTAATTGAGTTGAACCGACGATGGTCTACTTTGGCATGATACCGTTCAAATATTTGTGCAAGTCGAAATATTTGAACTTCTTCGGTATTACAGTCGGTTCACACGGCGTTAGTTTATATAGTTTTTTTTTCTAGTACTTACTATCTAAGAGTTAATTTAATAAGTTTTATTTATAACAACGTATTATCGCAGCAATAAAATGAATATCAATACGTATTTTTTAAAATTTACATTACATTTAAATTTACAACATCATCTTTGTACGTTTTCTTCAGATGTAAACACCACAGATAACTAATATTGATTAATGATTTGATGACTTGATAAATGACAACTAATCACAGATTAACAGTTGGGAACGGTTGCCTTTTGTGAAATGACTTCCGCAGGGAAGCACCTATTTATCTGACTTAATGGACATTGTGTCTTCTTATGGATATGATGCAGATTATGATTTCTGCCGTGAAGCAGTAATGCGTTTCGGTTTGAAGGGTGGGGCAGCCGTTGAAATATACTGATACCTTAGAACTTATCTCAAAGTGGGTGGCGCATTTACGTTGTAGATGTCTATGGGCTCCAGTAACCACTTAACACCAGGGGGGCTGTGAGCTCGTCCACCCATATAAGTAATAAAAAAAAAGATGCGTTTAAAAATGCAAATTCGCCAAAAAAATCCAGATTTGTGGAAAGAAAAATTCTTCAATTTTGCATCGCGTTAATGCGCCTTCGCACAAGTCCATCGTTGTGAACGTATTTTTTTACCAAAAACACAACAAATAACATACGGCAACTGCCTTATTCATTGGATATGGCCCCGGCCGATTTCTTTCTTTTTCCAAAACTCCAATAACTACTTCGTGACACCCGTTTTCATTCGGCAGAAGACATAAAGAAGCATTTGCGGCGAGAACTGAAATCAATTCCGGAAAAAGCGTTTAAAAAATGTTTTTATGATTACAATATTCTTTGGCGTAAATGTACCGATTCTGAAGAAGCATACTTTGAAGCTGATAAAATCAATTGGGATGAATAACTAAACATTTTGTGTATTATCAATCTATTCCCGGTAATTTATTGACAGTGTTACAGCCTGGCCACGGGACATTCGCCGATACGAATATTCGCGCGGTGCGAACGGCGAAGCGTCTAGCGACTAAAATAAGCGCATAGAAATGTACCTAACAAGCCACGCGCACCGGCGACCGGCGAAGCGACCGGCGAAATGTACCGAGCGAATCGCGCGATGCGGCGGGCGAGCAAAACAAATGCATGAATACGGACGGCGCGAGCCACGGAGTCGAGCGGTAGTCGCGGCGAATAGTACAGTGATTAAATGAGTTTAGTTGTTTTCGCCGCGAAAAATTAACGCCGAAATTTTTATATTTTTTATTTATTTTTTATTTTATATTTTTAAAGTCGTCGTGGCCTAACGGACGTCCGGTGCAATCGTGTTGAGCGATGCACCGGTGTTCGAATACCAGGCGGGTACCAATTTTTGTAATGAAATACGTACTCAACAAATGTTCACGATTGATTTCCACGGTGAAGGAATAACATCGTGTAATAAAAATGAAATCCTCAAAATTATAATTTGCGTAATTACTGGTGGTAGGACCTCTTGTGAGTCCACACGGGTGGGTACTACCACTCTGCCTATTTCTGCCGTGAAGTAGTAATGCGTTTCGGTTTGAAGGGTGAGGCAGCCATTATAACTATACTTGAGACCTTAGAACTTATATCTCAAGGTGGGTGGCGCATTTCCGTTGTGGATGTCTATGGGCTCCAGTAACCACTTAACACAAGGTGGGCTGTGAGCTCATCCACCCATCTAAGCAATAAAAAAAAATTAGCTGAAATACTAGCTAGACCAGCTATTTGGAAGTCTAGCCACCCAAAGTATTTCTCGTACTTCTTGTGGAATTCTCTATCTATAGGTATACTCCGATTCTTATTCAAATCATGTACTTCACAATCTTTTCCAAATAATAGGTCCTGAACCAAAAAACTATTAATTTGTAAGCAATATCGAGATAATTTCGATATAGACATTTCGCTGTCGGACTTCCTTACTAGTCGCGGCGGCGAACGTGAGTACCCGTGGCATGCAAACGGTGCTGCGCGAATGGTCGCCTCGTCCACCGCTTCGCTGTTCGCACCGCCGATCCCCGTGGCCAGGCCGTAAGAGCTATAAGCTCAGTTCCTAAGTGTTGGATGGAGCACATTCAAATCTCGCTACAGTCTTTACCATCATCTTGCCTATTTTAGTCTCGAAGCAATCATGCAATCTGTTTCAAGAGGTAGAACATCCCCTAGCACAGTTGAGAATACTTAGAACAATACAATTGACACTTACATTCGTGTCACAAGGCCGGTGGTGGTATTAAGTTAACTCGTTGTGATAGCTTTGTGATGAAACCCTCTACCCTTTTTTTTTTCATTTACGGATACCCGGTCGAGGAGGGTAACGGACCGGGTTATGTCGGATTCCGGCGCCTCCTAAGAGGAAGAAGGGGAGAAGAGAAGGGCTGAGGTCCTCCACCTCCCTCAATTTCTCACAGGAGACTACGCCTTGAAAAAGGCGCGCGAAAGCACTTGCCCCGCAGAACGACTACCGACTAAACCCCATCGAGCTCCACCACACCGACTACACGAAACTTACGATACCGCGGTGCGCGCCGAAAAAAAATCTACAATAAAAAGAAAAAGACTCGAAAACCTAATACCGAATTTAACGTAAACGCCCCGTCATGGCGTCACCGGAATCCAATTCGAGTGCTTAACTCCGTCACTCGACATAATCACATTAAGTTACACTTTCTAAGTAATTCTCGAGTGCTCCAATAAGTGTGCTCAGAACTACGCAGGTATAGGTTAAGTTGCCTAAATGAAATTTAAACTTGTTACTTGATATTCGAAGGTTGTTTGTGACGGGTTTCACGTTTACTAATTCCGGTAATCGCGGTTAGCGGTCTTGGGCTTAGTTACCGCTAACTTTGTCTTCTTATATTAGTATATATTAACGAAAGCAATATGTTCTTTCACCGTTAGGATTTTAGAAAATTGGTACTTGTAATGAAAGTAAAATAGGCCTCTTCGAAAATCTATGTGTATTCATTAATTATTTATGCGTCTTTATCTGCAAAAAAGAAGCAGTTGACTAGTTTTTTTTTGGACTGTTGAAGAGCAAAGCAGTGAGGACTAAGGCCTTGTGTTTTGCGAGAGATATGGCGAGATCTAATGCTTCTAATAAACAGAGTCGCCCCTATATTTATGGAAAAAAAAGGCCATTTCCTACCGATCAGTTTAAAAGTTTAGAGGGTAAGACTTTTTTTCCGGGCTTACAGTTACATGTTCGACATACAACAATTCGGAAACAATCAAATGGACCGTTGAACTCTCCGTGTGTAGAGAGCCCTCCTAGAAAATTTCTTAGTTGACCCCGTAATGGGCGGCGATCTTGGGGCGGCTCTTAAAGACTTTTCAGTCGAGGGGCTCTTGATGGAATTGTTAAAGGAACACGACTGAGGCATTTCAGTGTCACCGGAGCGGACGAATTGCGGAGAACGCGTTACTAATTTAATTTAAGAGGCGGTGTTTTCTAAGGTTCCGAGATGTTGATGTGTGGTGGGAGAGTTTGGGTTTCGGTGGGTACCACCGTCCTATCGCTCCGGGCATTTCAATAATTGTATATATTGCAATAATCGTTACGTTATAATACTCCTTGTAAAAATGAACATTTAAAAAAAACCTAATATTAAAAAAAAAGACATTCCCGCTGAGTTTCTTGCCAGTTCTTCTCAGGACGGAGGCTAGTTCTTGTGAATTGGCGGTAGTTATTTTGACGTTCAACAAGTATGTACTTTCATTGATGTTGAATTTTTTTTTTTTTATTTGATATGATTTGATTTGATATGCTCGAAGTCATGCATTTCGATTATTACTGTGCAGAGGTTATAAGGATCATACATTCATATTCCATACTAATTTTTAAGTTTCAAATAAACGTTCATAATCGCTTTACTAACCATCCTTTTTCTCTTTCTTTTCATGTCTTACGAAAGGGAGGAAAGGTGAGTCCATAAATCACATTCACTGCATGACACATTCTGGTTTTTACTATAATCTCTTGCATTTTGGTGGTGGTATTGTGAAATTCAAATGGCTTTTTAAGGGTTGCGGAATTCAAACTGTGTACATTTCAATATAACAATCCATTCCGTTGATTGGTGGTAACTGGTGCATTTATACGCGGGAATGGAGAGCAACACTTACTATTGAGATATACAATTGAGATATTGACCTCACATTTCAAGGTGGGTGTTCGCATCTACGTTATGCCGTCAATAATAAGCACTTACATCAAGCTATAACATTGTGTACATTGGTACAAAAAGATGTATAGACTTACTAATAAAACTCAAGGACTATTTATTACACATACTGGTGGTAGGACCTCTTGTGAGTATGTACGAGTAGGTACCACCACCCCGCCTATTTCTGCTGTGGAGTAATAATGGGTTTCGGCTTGAAGGGTGGGGCAGCCGTTGTAACTATTGAGACATTAGAACTTATATCTCAAGGTGGGTGGCGCATTTACGTTGTAGATTTCTATGGGCTTCGATAACCATTTAACCGCAGGTGGGCTGTAAGCCCGTCCACCCATCTAAGTAATAAAAAAAACCTTGAAATAATATACTGATAAAACCTTCACCTTAAGCCAAGCACGTCATCGTCGGTCTTAGCATGATCGCAGATCCAGCGGCCATATCCTCGAACCTCGTAAGCCTTAAAGCTATCAGGTAAAAGAACTGCAGAAAAAATATTTTCATATCAAAAATGTACTGTATTCCATTCAAACATAAGTTAGATTTTACGTAAAAACGCGGTTGTCGGGAAAATTTAAGAATAGGATTTCCGAAATTATAACGTCTTTTCTTCTCTCACACGTCCACGAATATTGCGCGAAAGAGACAACCTCAGCTCGGATTGTGCTATGTAAAATGTATGTGTAATGTTGACGCATTCTCGTGTTCCCTCCAAAACTCGAACCATTTTAAATTTATTCAAAAATAACTTATGAATGACTTTGTCTGTATCGTTTGCTTTTATTTTTCTAACACAATTTGTTTGCTTCGTCTCTGAAAACGGCAACATTCGCTATTTCAGATGGTTCCTAATTGTTTTATCATTAGTGAAAAAAAATCTATCTGTGTTTCCTTATTAAGGGTCTAGGATCAAGGTAAAATACTAACATAAGTAGAGGTTAGGTTGTACATAAAAGTCTTTATTCGCCAATGGAGATAATAACTCGACCCAATCGATCGACGTTATGCTAATAATCATGTCAAGGAATCTTTGAACGAGGTATTCATAGATTTAACTTTGGCATGGACGTCACGCAATTGCCATAGGCGCAACCATACTTATTCCATAAACATTCTTATAATTAAAAATAAACTGCATTTGAATGAAAACCAAAAGTCATTCAACTATCCGAAAGGTTTGTTCATATGGCATTATTAAAACGACCCGCGGCATTCAACCCCACGCCCATATGTCTAAAAACCAACCTCGAAATATCACCCCTCAAATAGAAGGGGTGGCCGCGATGACTTGTCGTTTTTTTTTTCTATTACAATAGATGTTGAAATTTGTTAATTAATCAAAAAGTTATCAGTTATTTTACAGTGGATGTTTGTGATTTTAGTAATGACATACAAACTTAAAGCATTATTTAGTATAACTTTAAACATGTTCACAAATACTTACGGTTTGGTGAACGACTGTTCACTTTACTGGTGGTAGGACCTCTTGTGAGTCCGCACGGGTAGATATCACCACCCTGCCTATTTCTGTCGTGAAGCAGTAATGCGTTTCAGTTTGATGGGTGGGGCAGCCGTTGTACTGTAAAAACTGAGACCTTACATGTCTCGAGCTGGGTGGTGGCATTTACGTTGTAGATATCTATGGTTACCACTTGAAACCAGGTGAGCCGTGAGCTCGTCCAAGAAACTAAGCTAAAAAAATATTAAAATATGCAGAGGGTAGATGATAATCCTATAGACATTTCGACATAAAATCCAGAAACTTTGAGGCATAAACTTAAGCCTCAATTATAGTAAAATAAAATCCTCAATAAAGCAAAAATAAGCAGGATATTGGTATTCCCGCTGCAGAGCGGACGCTGCATGTATGTGATTTTAATAAAACGATAAAATCAGTGTGTTCAATACATTATTGACATAATATGTGTAAATTAAATTGCCCGAAACACCAGCTTTGTGGGAGCTGTTATAGCGGAACGTCATGAAGCTATGAAATAAATTTGATAAGCGAAACTATGAGTGACTACTGTTGACTTGAAGTCGTCGTGGCCTAAAGGAAGACGTCCGGTGCATTCGTGTTGAGCGATGCACCGGTGTTCGAATCCCGCAGGCGGGTACCAATTTTTCTAATGAAATACGTACTTAACAAATGTTCACGATTGACTTCCACGGTGAAGGAATAACATCGTGTAATAAAAATCAAATCCGCAAAACTATAATTTGAGTAATTACTGGTGGTAGGATCTCTTGTGAGTCCGCATGGGTAGGTACCACCACCCTGCCTATTTCTACCGTTAAGCAGGAATGCGTTTCGGTTTGAAGGGTGGGGTAGGCGTTTTGGTGCAAACTGTAAGCCTGACTTTGACTTTGAATGGAATAAATAAATAAATATACAAGTTTCGTAAAATAACATAGCGACGTTCGGTCTATTGAGTAATTTGACCCGCTCGGTGGAAGATCTTTCCATTGTCATTATCCTCTTAGAGGTTCTATAGATCGAAAGTTTTTTTTTAATTCACAAAAAGTTTTTCCTGTTCAACCTCTAGCAAAATCAGTGAATTGTTGTTGTCAGGATATTATTTATCTACAGTTGCCAATGTAACAACAATGTTAATGAATATCCGATGATCTTCTAGCTTAATGGAATAAAATACCACATCGCTTTTCACTAATGGGTATGTTACGAAAGCGTCTGATTCAAAAATACTCGAAATAAAACCATTCGTTTGGTACGTTTATGCGTTCTGTGTCGATGCATTGTGTTAGGGTTGTGCGCACTTCAGATCACACTGGTGTTTTGTTGAATGTTTCACGACTTATTGGAGTCCAGGTGTATTATAGTCATGTCTAGGGACAAGAGATGTAGGTCTGGTGTTGTTGAATATTTCACCACTTATATTATTGGAGTCCAGATGTGTTATAGTGCTAGCTGTGCCCGCGACTCCGTCCGCGTGGAATAGCGACTTTGGGCAGCAGTTTTAGGATATATCTTTTGGTTTATTGGTCATTTGGGTATTTAGAAAAATCTAATTTAAATTAATGCTTCTCTATACACGACATTAGACATATAGCCATCGGGGATCAAAGCATACAGGTTGCTAGGATTGCTAACATGTGACAGAGCTATATAGCCGTGTGACCGAGTTGACTGTGTGAAAAGCATCTACACCCCCTACTTTTAGCATCTGACCTTCGGCTAACCTAATCTTTTAACTATAGAAAACAAACGTGCCTATGGGTTAATTTACTCATCGAGCTCTTCGTCGCAAGCGACGGGTTCGCCAAGGAAGCAGCGGCACGGTGTCGGCGCGCTTTCTATACCCGCGCGGCCGCACAGACGTAAACAATCTACTAACGCCCAGCTACGTGATTCTTTAAATTAGCATAACTTTTTTTATTTATGAACCGATTGACATGAAACAAACACTAAATGTTAAGTAAAGCTTACCACATTTAAATCGGATAAGCTGTTTCTGAGATTAGCGTGCACAAACGCACAGACGAACAGACAAAAATTCTAAAAAACATTATT
Source organism: Bombyx mandarina (assembly GCF_030267445.1). Classification (NCBI taxonomy): domain Eukaryota; kingdom Metazoa; phylum Arthropoda; class Insecta; order Lepidoptera; family Bombycidae; genus Bombyx; species Bombyx mandarina. The sequence continues at coordinate 9,884,243 of NC_143234.1, read as the reverse complement.
TCGGGTTCTATTGCGTTCATAAAGCCCCCAATAACAGTTTTTCTTGGATATCTTCCATGTACAGACAGCGACCAGTTACGATTTTATTATATGTATTGATATTGATGATGATGATCACGTCTAGGGACAAGAGACGTAGGTCTGGTGCGTGTTAGTATAGAAGTCACATACAGAGCAGAAGCACAGATATCGTTTGTGTATAGAGATATTCATTTATACAAAAACTCCACCTTTGCATTGACAATGTCCAAACCTTTATCTCAAATTTTTAAAGGTAATTCAGATTGCTCGATATTACTTATATACATATCTACTATTTATTTATTAGTTCGTATATATTCATAAAGATAAAATGAGAAAAAAAAACAAGTACATTGGTACTTGTTTTTTTTCCAAGATACCTTTAGATACCAATGTATCTACAGTACAAATTCGACGCGGATAGAGCCGCTGGCTTCCATTATACAATTTATAAGAAGATACAGAAAAACTAAAAGCATATTTTTGCGTGTCAACCTCGAAATAGCGAAATAGAAATAAAATATAAAAAAAACTGTCGAAATGTCAACCCTAATCCGCCTGAAACCGGAACGAACGAAACGAAATGGTAGGATTGTTTGTTTTCCATCGGATATTAAGGCGGATTCATTGCTTTTCACGTCGCCAATCAATTGTATACTCTTGCTTTGATTGCATCCTTGCTACCTTACCTTTCATCGTGCATGTTTGATATGAAGCGGTTATCTTATGGACAATGTGAAATAGATCTCCTGTTCTGTTTAATCCTCCTAAGAAGTTGGGCGCTTAGGTAACAGGACTTAATATGAGGCCGTCAGCGCAAAAGTGACCTAAACTTACCATAGTTAGTATGGAGGCAATTAGGTTTGAATTTTCATGAATTTGAATTTGAGTTAGCAAATAGCAATACGCGCAAAAATAATATTTACAAAGCTATCTATTATATGTATATGGGTGAAACTGTGGATTGGCCGGTTTTGCATCAAAATTTATTATTATATTTTAAATAAATTCGAATATACGTCATATAAGCTTGAATATTAAAAAAATGTGGGTTAGGCCACTTTTGCGCTGCCTCATATATGTTGAGAAAGTACTGAAGGAGAACTTTGTGGTCAGTTCGCTTGCCTTGCATGTAACGATAGATTGGCATAGTCCAGAACCAGGATACGGCAGTGCGTATTAGATCTTCTACCTTTTTAATGGCTATAATGGATTTACTAAATTATCATTTGGTATTAAGCGGCAGATCGTTGAGTCTCACATACACCGCGCGCCCCTTATGCGCGGGCACCTCGTAGGAGGTTCGGCACCCAGTCAGAAAAAAAAAGAATCCATAGATATCCCAATGTTAATGACTTCACTCACCCTCAGATACGAGAAATGTGTATTTACTCTTAATATTATATTTGGCTTAGGTGAGTCCTTAAACAGTATGTTTGGTGTTATTGTCCCTGTAGGCAGAGGAGCATACGGCCCACCTGATGGTGAGTGGTTACCGTCGCCCATGGACTTTAGCAATGTCAGGGGCAGAGCCAAGCCGCTGCTTACCGTTAAGTACTCTAGCACATCAAGTACCACAAGCCTCGTTTGAAGAAGGACATGTCATAGCTTTCGGGAACACAGTGGAGAACGCATTCCAAAGCCGTGTATGGATGAACGCAGTGGCTTTAGGTAGTATGGATGAACTCTACTCAGGTGGCGGGCGGTGCAGTAATAAAAACGAGATGATGGGATCATCTCAAACAGTTCCTCGAAGCGAAATAATAATGCGTTCCAGTTTGAAGGTTGGTGGTGTCGAACCACTGGCTTCGTGTATTATTTGTTGAATTATGAATGAATGAAAGGTAAATTATATAATAAAATATCATAATATCTTGCACTGCACTAAAATTTGTATGTCAAATAATGACAAAGCATACACGCTGCTTTTAACTTATGTAATAACTCATTTTCACTATACTTAGAGAATAAATTATTTCTTTCTTTCCTTCTTTCTTTTTTTTCTTTCTAGAAAGAAAGAAAGAAAAAAAAACAAGGGAGACAGTGAGCTCGTCTAATGATTAAAACAAAAGAAAAATTCCTAGTTAAGAATGTAACCTAAATATTTTACACAGGCATACCGAACGGATTCATGGTGCCCATAAATTACTATAAAAAAGAACACGGGTAGTTTAAAAATAAATTCCATTATAGGGGCTTACATACACACACCCCTTTTTAAAATATCTCATTAAATATTTAGCCACGAAAGGAGCTTAAAAGCTTAAAGCTAATGAGCGTACGAAAGCAGCAGAAGGGCAACACGTTATCGGTGTAGATTATTTCGAATTGAAAATCGATTTTCATGTATCGATCAAAAATAAACGAGGGAAGATCTTCGGATTTGACATTAATGGTAGGATACTGGTGGTAGGACCTCTTGTGAGTCCGCGCGGGTAGGTACCACCACCCTGCCTGTTTTCTGCCGTGAAGCAGTAAAGCGTTTCGGTTTGAAGGGTGGGGCAGCCGTTGTTGCTATACTTGAGACGAGACCTTAGAACTTATTTCTCAAGGTGGGTGGCGCATTTACGTTGTAGATGTCTATGGGCTCCAGTGACCACTTAACATCAGGTGGGCTGTGAGCTCGTCCTCCCATCTAAGCAATAAAAAAAACAAAATTACCTGATCATTACAAACGTCTAAGCCTAGAGTCTGAATGCGGTTGGGGATGCTCACCACTACAAACGGAAGAACTCCCCTCGAGCGGGTGTCGTTGCTTGGTAAGCGAAGACGTCACTGTCCCGAACTCCTATTCAGATCGCATATGAATCGCTCCCGTAAAAAGTGTGACACTACGAGAGCACAAACAAATCGCGATCCTAAACACTAATTAGTTATCTGTAAAGTCGGTTTACGGACGATAGCTTTACGTGATAACGTCAGCAGCAGAACTGTTCGAACTGCTAGTTTTGACGTCACGCGAGAAGAGAGATAAATGTGTCACAAGCCAACACTTGGGCCGATCGTGCCTCTCTATCGTTTGTTCCGCGCTCTCGCTTGCACGCTTTTTTTTTCTACCTATGCTGATAACCTTTAGAGGCTATGTTAGCTTCACCCTAAGATGTAGGTGAGCTCACGGGGCTCAAACCGGAGTGTTGCTAACACTGGCCCTAGCAAGAGCAGTGCTTCGCAGAATCTACCGCCGGCTCGGAAACGCGACCCACTGAGAAGATCCGGCGAGAACCTCAGTGGGTTGTGTCTATGGGTTGATTCGCTCGTCGAGCCCTTCGTCACAACGACGGGTTCGACGAGGACGGTGACGGTGCTTGTGGTACCTAAAAGCACCGTTAATGGATCGAGAGGATCCGTAATGACGTGTTCTGGGCGACGTCGACTATTTACCATTCGGTCTACAGGATTATCACGTTAAAAAAATGTTTTAGTTCCATTTTGTCTTGAACAGTTGTTACAAATTATTAAATCAGTTGATTCACAGAATTGGGTGGTTTTAAAGATACGCGGCGTCGTCTGTCGGCCGCTTTTGCGGTTACTATAGTGGTTCACAAAAAACGAATAGCCATCACAAATATTAATGTCGAACTCATAAATTAACGTATACAAGAACGTACAAAATGTATTCGTATAATCCGATATGGTATTTCGAATCGATCACAAAAACCACTTTTCCCGTCACTTCACCGCAAATTATAAGCCACCGTAATGAGCGGGCGGATTCTAGATAATAACAGAGTGCGTTACGCTTACCATCACTAGCGCCTGTATTGTATCGTTGTTTTATTTTGTTATCTCTGATCTACTATTTTAACGTGAGAATCGAGTTGATTTATTGAAAATACTTAAAGCTTTATCAGAGGTGCTCCTCAATAAAAGAGTCGCAAGTTACTTGTATTATTTTGCCATGTTGAAGCTAAAGTTCTTTTACTGGTGGTAGGACCTCTTGTGAGTCGCGCGGGTAGGTACCACCACCCTGCCTATTTCTGCCGTGAGGCAGTAATGCGTTTCGGTTTGAAGGGTGGGGCAACCGTCGTAACTATACTTGAGACCTTAGAACTTATATCTCAAAGTGGGTGGGTGGCGCATTTACGCTGTAGATGTCTATGGGCTCCAGTAATCACTTAACACCAGGTGGGCTGTGAGCTCGTCCGATCTAAGCAATAAAAAAAAAGTTCTCTATTGCATTGGATCGACTGCTATCGTTCGCACGGAAACTCTAAAATGCTTTATGGTACTAATAAGCAGTTCTGTAGATAGTATTGGGTGCTGTTAGGTAAAATCGCACATGACAACTACTTGGGGGCGTTTTTTTTTAAAACAGCTAATTAGCTTCATCATCTATGGACGAAAGTGGCCTGCAAGAGTACATGCAGTAGAAGATTAGTATTAAGGCTGTTTTTTACTGATTAACAGCAGGAAACCGGGTTGAGCTGTACCGCTATTTAGATGGAATCGGTAATTAAAGAAAAACATAACTAGGTTTTATGCGGAGTCATATTTCCTCGCGGGTGGGGATAAACTACCACTTGGATTCATGAGTTTCTTGAAATTTAACTTTATACAGCTGAAAGAAAGAAAAGAAAGATAGAAATCATTTATTCGCTAAGCATAGTGAAAATGAGTTATCACATAAGTTAAAAGCAGCGTGTATGCTTTGTCATTATTTTTACATGCGAATTTTAGTGCAGTGCAAGATATTATGATATATTATATAATTTACCATTCATTCATCCATAATTCAACTAATAATTAAAAAATCCATTTATTTTCAATGTCGTCCCTAAGAAAATCATTACCTGGCCGAATTATTATGGAAAAACGTTTCCCAATGTTCGTTTACAATCAGTCTTATTTACGGAAGCCGTCGAGCGCAGTACACAAGTTAGTTTTATGTAAAACACAAGTTGAGGCAACATCGTATCACTGTTAAGGCACGCGCTCCCATTTTTCCCCGACGCGACAGAATACAGGGGGCCCTAAATCAGCAACGCTGGGCAAACGCGATAACTAAACTCCCCTAATAACCACTTCGGTGGGAATTCTGCAGTTTGTAGTATCGGAAGCATTGAAATTAATTGGTATTTTCAGATTATTCGACGTATCAATTTAATAATTAGTCATTAGTTAGCTATATCTAGTTGATTCCGTTTATACAATTACAATAGTAGTATACACCGAACTCGCCCCTATCTTAGGTTAGTTATATTCTAGGTTGAATACTACCATACTTTTTTTGTTGCTTAGATGGGTGGACGAGCTCATAGCCCACCTGGTGTTAAGTGGTTACTGGAGCCCATAGACATCTACAACGTAAATGCGCCACTCACCCTGAGATATAAGGTCTAAGGTCTCAAGTATAGTTACAACGGCTGCCCCACTCTTCAAACCGAAACGCATTACTGCTTCACGATAGAAATAGGCAGGGTGGTGGTGCCTACCCACGCGGACTCACAAGAGGTCCTACCACCAGTAATTACGCAAATTATAATTTTTGCGGGTTTAATTTTTATTACACGATGCTATTCCTTCACCGTGGAAGTCAATCGTGAACATACTATAGACACAATCCTCTTCAGCTCTTTTCATCGCAACGTAACCAATTTTCTTCGTTTTTAATTGGCTTAGAAGCAAGAACGGAGCTACTAATTAAATATAATTCCACTGACGTCATAACTTGAACACCACTAAATTTAGGTTACGTTACAAATACATATGTCAAATAAATACTAGCTCTAAGCTCAAGCACATGAGAGCTTTGCCGGCCGCTAAAACCAATAATCAATTTTCGGAAGTTTATAATAAAATGTCTGCTGGTTTAGGATTGAGGATATTTCTAAACTACTTTATCGAGTTGGCTGTTGTCTTTGTGGGAATAAATTTACAATATTGGGAAGAGTATATGCAATTGGAGTATATGCAATAACACTGGAGGAAGCTGGTGCAAAAACTGGACCAAGATGGTCACGACGCTCAGTAATGAGGAAGCGACGAAGAAGAAGAAGATATGCAATTTATTGTTTTTAAACAGCAGTTAAGTAGGTAATTCTAAAACAAACTTTCGTTTTTACAATCAAAAATACGCAGTGTACAGGATAATGGTGGTTTGTGCGATTTACGTGTGAGGCGTACGATTTTTTTAATCTTGAACAATTAAGGTTGAGAAAGTTTAGAAACTTTGGCTCTACCGAGTGGAGTCCTTGGGGAACGAACGCTTCGTGATCACTGCGGCATTTCTTTTTTATCATCCAACCAATGTTCATCATCCTGGAATCATTTGGTTCAGTTAGATAATTTTTGCTATATCCTATTGAGTAAGCTTCTCATACGCATGCACTATGACATGCTCTAATTAAGAGTGTCTTCTTTGCTAGGCCGCGGATTGGGCATGCCTCTCTAGCATTGCCAATTTCCAAATGGTAACGAATGGAATGGAAAAGAAAAATGGAAATGTGTTATTGCGTATAAAACGTTTTTGCCTGTGCCTGTCAGTGCCGCCAATAATTGTTACGTAATCTTGTTTTGAATGCCAAACAACTTAATACTCATCCAACGGATCTGTCAGTCGTCATCATTCGACTGTAACACCAGGGCTTACGGCCGCATCTGTGACCGGGATTAAAAATTTTGTCGGATTATAAGCGGATCGGGACGTATTTTCACTGTCACAACCGACTGCTTTCAGGTGCGATTTTGATCATTTCAAACATTCAAATGAAATATTTCTGGCTAAGCCTTTTTTGGACGTAAAAGAGGTTATGGATTTATGTTCAACCTAATAATCCTCACCCGATCAGCGTGGTACCAAAAATTCCGCCCGCACGTCGACCAGGCCGCAGATTTAATAACGCTTTTATTGACTATCGCTATAAGATCATATGGCCTTATTAAAATTTTGATAAGGACACATTTCTGTAAACCGAATGAGAATTTCTATACACATTATTTGGTCCTGATCTATCCAGTCTATTAGATCAAAGTAGTTGCGATAACACATCCTCGAGCGCTTACGGCGAATTCAGAATATTTTTTCATAGTAGTTGTATATCTTTTCTTTGACGTGACTTTTCTTCTTCTCAGTCGTATGCACTCTTCGCAGAGTGGTCGTGGTCATCACTTCGGTTGGTGGTGCGCTTCACCAGACGTCGCCATTCCTCGCGTACCGCGGCCCTTCTTTTTTCATAGTAGTTGTATATCTTTTCTTTGACGTGACTTAGGTTGGTAATAATCCCCATAAATTGGTTATGTTTATGTCAATTTCAACAATGCTACATGCCTGATCTAAGAACAGAATCGCCTTCACTTAAAATTGTTTTTCATCCTTTCATGTCACGTATGATTGCACGATCTGATTCATAGCAATTACAAAAGACTGGTTCAAATCGGTCAGTCTAATGAGGAGAGCGCTTGCAAAGTTTCGCAACTGAAGCCTTAACTGATTAGGTTAGGTAATCCTTAATGAGAGTTGAATTGGCGACAGATTGACAAGCTTCCTTTTAGTTTTTAGTTGAATGGATCTGCTAAGTTTGTACAGATTACAAAAGGGATATACCATTTCCTCAAATTTAATTTTATTCTGTTTGTGGTTGAGTCGAAGTTTAAGTTCCATTGATGCTATTTAAAGTGTGGTTTGTGACTTAGATTACTTTCTAGAATAGTGCGACATTATGAACTTCTTCAACCTGTGATTGGAAGTATTGGTACAAGGTTTCGTACTCCATATAATGTCAACGTTCCAGTTTGAAGAATATGAGTCCTTATAGAATCGACTTTATATCTTCTACTGATAGCTCGTTAGAATGCACAACAATTCGTATTATGTTCGTAGAATAGTCTAAGTCCAAGTCCATCTTTGAAAAAGAGCTCAATCGTCGAATCCAAATCGGATGGGAATTGTTCGGAAAGCTACGTAAAATCTTCTCATCACAAATACCACAGTGTCTCAAGACGAAAGTCTTTGACCAGTGTGTGTTGCCAGTGATGACATATGGCACCGAGACGTATTCGCCTGGAGGCCTATGCCCAACAGTGGACGTCTGTGGGCTGATAAAAAGAAAAAGAAAAAGAATAGTCTGCGAAATTCTCAAATAAAAAATGTAAATGACAACTGTACGACCTATTTAAAATATATGTTTTTTTTTTATTCCACGAGAAGATGTCAAAATGTGCTTACTGTACCAATTTATCAATATGTATATGTAATTAAATATTTATTACGATGTCATGCTAAAGGTTAAACAAAAATGAAAACGGGAAATTAGTAAATATATTCGAAAATATATTTTCTCGACGCTAATGTCAATGTGTCTCTAAAGGCATCCGATCGAATATATCCTTGATGTCAACTTCTCAGATTGTAATTGGTTCTCATCTAACAAGGATGTAAAATATATTAAATTTTAATATACGAGAACGCGACGTTTTAGATTAAGATTTATTTAAATAATTTTTCTAAAAACTATAGTAAAAAATAGACAAAAAAAACAAACCTGATATCGAAATTGGTGTTACAACACGCTTTAAATGTACTTCTAACTTAAAAATGTTGTGTAAGAAGGGCAATTTGACCAATGCAAGCCAAGCTCGAAGAATCATATTGCACGAGGGTAGCGACCCTTCAATTAGTCAGAAAAAAATGCAAATTCAAAATATTTGCATACGTCCGCACGGGTTTTGAGCGAGTGTGAAATTTTAGTATGAGCTGCTTTATTTTTGGAGGGTGGTCAGTTTTCGAAACATATGGTTTGTTGTGTTTATTTGTTCTACAATAAATAAAGTTAATAAGCTGCTAGCTGAGTCGACACGCATCACCCTTGTTTAAAATTGTCGCGACAACAATTTTGCGATTGCCTTGTGTTATTTATTTCCGAGCAACGTTATCACTACATAGTATAAAACAAAGTCGCTTTCTCTGTCCCTATATCTGTTTGTCCCTATGTATGCATAAATCTTTAAAACTACGCAACGGATTTTGATGCGGTTTTTTTTAATAGATAGAGTGATTGAAGAGGAAGGTTTATTTGTATAATAACATCCATTAAATAGTGGAAAAATCAATAATAAATTACAGTTTCCGAAGCGAAGCGAGGGCGGGTCGCTAGTTAATTTATAAAATGGGCAAATATACCGACACTTTACCCGTATCAGACTGGTCAACTGGAACAGTTTTATAGTACCCTCCCACGATGCTTAGAGGTTAGTCAAATTTCACTCCACATCTGCGCCCTCACCAAATCCCCGTCACTAAGTAGTGAATTGATTTCCTGTACAGCGAATTTTACGTCAGGCCGGTCCAAAACACCCGAACCTATATCCCAGGGAACGTTCAAAAGCGAAACCGTATCTCGTTATCAGATAAAACAATATTCAACAATAAGCCGGTCATTAATCTTGATTTCCATCTATTGTTCATATTAAATTTGACTCGTAATCGTAATGATTTGGAAACATTTAAATTGTACACCTTTCAGTTTTGCTTTTCACGGCTTACCTGTCTCTGTTTAATCCTTTCTTGACAAAAGAATAAACAAAATCCTTTCTTTTACTGGTGGCAGGACATCTTGTGAGTCTGCGCGAGTGAGTCTGCGCGAGTGGGTACCGCCACCCTGCCTATTTCTGCCGTGAAGCAGCAATGCGTTTCGGTTTGAGGGGTGGGGCAGCCGTTGTAACTATACCTGAGACCTTAGAACTTGTATCTCAATATCTCAAGGTGGGTGGTGCATTTACGTTGTAGATGTCTATGGGCTCCAGTAACCACTTAACACCAAGTGGGCTGTGAGCTCGCCCACCTATCTAAGCAATAAAATAAAAAATACAAAAACATGTGTAATAAAATAAGCTCAGGCACTGTTCTGTTGACGAGTACAGTAGTTCCAATGTGCAATCAGTGGTGCGTTTTGGAGTTTTATATTGTATCTTATCGGCTCCTCCAAATCTTTCTTAGTGAGATGTAATTTTAGGGCTTAATCAAAGGTGCCAAAATCTTAATGACTATTTCCCTTGTAGGTTACGGGTATAAGAATGATATCGTTCACAAATAAGGGTTCCGATTCATCTCTTCAACTCCACTAACCAACAAAAAATTTTATGGACCACGTCGCCACACTCTTGACAGGGGCGGCGTGGCGGTCATGTTTTTAGTGTCGAGTCTTACAAACCGGCCTTACTTCTCTTTTGGCTCCACGTCTGGTGCTTACTTGCAAAGGGCGACCCGTTTCAGTCTGGTCAGTCTACCTTACGGGAGATCTGCCGCACGACCTAAAACCCTGTTCCTAATCCCGTACTGCGAGGAACTCATCTAGCTCAATAAATAAACAGCTTTAACTACTCCAATATTAATATTTTTTTACGTTTCGATTAAATAACTGTATTACCTAATTTTTATACAGCATTCAATTTTTTTGTAACTCATTTACACAATGACTCGGCTACCTGCCCTTGTGACGGGAAATCTGCGCAAAAAATGCGTCTTAAAAATTACTAAAAGTGTAAATAATAAATCAACCTTTATATCTTGGTGTTTATGATTGACTTTTGTATGAAAATGGAAGTTGATTAACTACTATCAAGTAGTTTTATGCATTAAAAGCAAGAAAAATGATATAAATACAGATTCTTGTGCCTTAAGTGATTTACGATAACTCTGATATTGAGACATACAATAATGATTGCATTCTCGTTGTGGCACATGCCATAACATGACTGCTTCGTGCAAAAATAGGCCCAATAGAGATACTTACCTACCCATACTCATAATACAGCTTTTTTATGTTTAAAAGATTACTGGTGGCCCGAAGGCCTCTCCAGTTTCACCAGGACAGGTGAGCGAGCAAAGGCTCAGCCAGGAGGGGTGGAATTTGTTAACAGCTGCCAAAGCGCCTCCGAAGAAGACCTAACAACTCAAGAGCAGCTGCTTTGCGAATGAATCTACTACCGGATCGAAATCGCGACCCGCTGAGAAGATCCGGCGAGAAACTCAGCGGGCTGATGTTTAGGTTTGGTTGCACGTCGAACTCTTTGTCGAGCTCGACGAGTACGGTTACCGGAGTCCCTAAGGCTGCTCCTAGTGTTAGAGTTGAATGCGTCTAGTACAAAGGTTATTGGATCTGATGGATCCGTGAGGACGTTTACAGATATGCATCACAATCTTGTCCATTTCTACAACAAAGCAGTTTGTGGGATCGGATTGAGGGTTCCACCATTGGTCTCAAGAAGCTTGGCGGCAAATATGGTGTAATATGGTCTTTGGTGTCATAACTCGTAACATTATGTGAGCTGTGAGCTGTGAGAGCTTATTTCTTTACGCATTAAAACAGTTATTGGTGGTAGGACCTTTTGTGAGTCTGCACGGGTAGGTAAATTACCACCCTGCCTATTTCTGCCGTGAAGCAGTAATGCGTTTCGGTTTAAAGGGTGGTGCAGCCGTCGTAACTATACTTGAGAACTTAGAACTTATATCTCAAGGTGGGTGGCGCATTTACGTTGTAGATGTGTATGGGCTCCAGTAACCACTTAACACCAGGTGGGCTGCGAGCTCGTCGACCCATCTAAGCAATAACAAAAAAAAAAGTATTTTTTTTAACTTCGAAGAACATTTAGGTCGTCTGATGATAAATGTTCACTGCTACTTGTAGATTTCCGTAATGCCAGCGGTACAGCTGAACCGTTGCATACCTGATCGCAGAACTCTCTCCTCAAACCTCGTTTGAAAAAATGTCATTGAACTCTGAGAACATCGTGAAGGGGTGTTTATTTCAATGCGTGATAAATCTTTTTAAAACGTGTTGTTGTAGATAGTCGCAGCGGTTCCAAGTTGTAGGTATGATCTCTGCTCATGGTGGCGCGTTTTATTATTATTATTAAATTCTTTTATTTAAGATAATGATCCATATAAATGTTAATAACAGTGATTTCTTTTAAAATAAGTTAGTAAGGACACAGTAATAAAAGAAAACAACAACATACATACTACATACGATTGCAATAGCGGCATTACGAGCAAATTTTGTGGACCTCTCTGTAATGATTCAGAAAAGGTCCATCTAATCTAGAGAATATCTTGGATGCTGTTGGAGCTAGCCCCTACCCTGCAGAGCAAGGACGCGCATCGCTTTCTTAATATGGCATAGAAATCTTCGGTGCGCGCCTCCGCAAACATGTCCGATGCGCTGCAGAATCGAGGTAGCCCCATCAGCATCCTAAATACATCGTTATACTGTACACGCAGGGCGTTATACTGCTTTTTCGAGTAATCAACCCACAGACTGCACGTGTCGATGGTAAAAAAAGACATCAGCATCTCTATTAAATGTAATTCTAATTACTATTTACTGTACGTATCTATCTACGTACGGTAGGCAGTGGCTTGGCTCTGCCCTTGGCATTGCTGAAGTCCTTGGGCGACGGTAGCCACTGACCATCAAGTGGGCTTTATGCTCGTCTGCCTATACGGGCAAAAAAAAATTCGTATCTTTCTACAAATTTGAGGAAATTTCGTTAAAAAGTCCTGTAAACCTTGGTTTTTAAATACAGATGAGGATCCAAATATTTTTTGGTGTCTCCAATAACCGCTTAACACCAAGTGGCTGTGATATCACACGTCCATTAAACTTAACTTAAAAAAGTCACAAGTGGTCTCTAAAAAACTATATACCTTTACAGCTTTAAATAAAAGTGACTTTATCGAACAAAAACCAACGTTCAGAAACAAAAGAATATCACCCTTAAACCAGATAAGGTAACGGCTAACGGTGACCGCTGTCTCGTGCGGTGGTATATCATTAATTCCTCTCTACGAATCTCTGAACGTCCGCTCCGTATTTATGGGAAGATACTTGCGTTGTTTCGATTTTGTGTTAATATTTCTTGTAACTATGCGTGTGTTTTAGGGATTTTAGGGGATTTATTACTTTTGGAGCTCATAGATCATGTGAAGCTTTTTAATGTGTATCGGTATAGCTTAGGACTATTACACTGGCATTAACCAATAGTCGTCGCAGCGTGAATGCTGTCTGTCACCCTTTCGGGAAAGACATAAGCTTCAAGTCACAATTAGATTGTGGAAAGATCTATCCATCAAAACGGGACGCAGATCACCCGTAGCCATACCTGTGCAGGCTGCAAAAGAATTGATATGAGAAATAAGTTTAAATTCTATCGTAATATCGATTTTCCTACTCCTCAAATATGAGACGGTATCACCTGGAAAGCAGTGGGCAGTAGTAAAGGTCAAGAACGTACTCACACTAGTAAACAATTTTGAAAGTCTCTGGTCGTTTTAAGACAACTCTGATATGCTGTAGATGCATTGAAAACATTTTTTCCACACACGATAATTCAACGTCACTTAGCTGACCGAGGATAGTTTGAATAGAATCAACGAGCAGAGTCATAGAAGTAAACTAAAATGATTTCAATTCGTTTTACTTGACCGGATTTTCATATGTCTGAAGGAACGCAGTTGACAAAGCAGGTTTTTTTTTGTGTAATTCTAAGTTATTTGTGTTTGTTGCTTTAATTCGAAACGGGATTGTTGGTACAATGAATCTTGACAACTTTAGTAGTTTGTTTACGTAACAATGACCAAACTTTGTTTAGTTTAAATCACTTGCAGGCGTTTAAGGTCCTATTAGTAAACCAAAATAGGGTATGTTGGTTTGAACTTATGAGGTGACAATTATTTCAGAAAAAATTAGTGCTCTTTATACTCTTTCAAAATATTTAACGGCATAGATCGGTGAACGAGCTCAAGGCGCGTCTGGTGTTAAGCTGTTACCAGAGTTTATGAGTAATAATATAACGGGAAGGTTAATTGTTCAACATCTCCCCAAAGTAATGTATCATTTAATTAATTCAAGGTTTAAAACTAATTTGATGTTTGCAACACGGCGTCATTTTTTACATCGGTTCTAAAATGTTGCTTAATGTAGTTACTGAAATACCATTTTATACTGTGCATTGATTCGAAGACAAATTAAATGTTGTGAAGCGTACAGTGTAAGGCTACACTGTGTTTACAAGTTTGTAACTTTGGTCAATGATGGCGTCAACTAAGACCAACTGAATCAAAGATTGTCTTGAGTCTGTTAACGGGTGTATAAACTCACACTCTACCTGACGTGAATGAGTTGCTCGAGGCCATTGACATTCACAACCTGAGATATCAAAAAATAAAGATACGACAAGTCCAGAATTATATTTGAATAACAGCTTTTTTCGCTATTTAATGGTTGGTGGCCTAAGAAATTATTGCAACCTGAGAGAATTGCTAACACTTGCCCTAGCAAGAGCAGTGCTTCGCCGAATCTACCACCGGATCGGAATCGCCACCCACTGAGCAGATGTGGCAACAAACTCAGTGGGATATGTCTATGGGCTATAATAGCAGCCATGTCGTCCTCTAAGCCATCAATCATATCATCATCACGTATAATACAACAGTAGAATCCTATGTGGTTTCACTTATAAGAAAGGAGGATAATCGAAAAAGACTGATCTAACTTAAACTGATCTGTCTGTCTGTTTGTTTCCGCACATCTCCCAAAACTTTTTATTTATTTATTAGATGGGTGGACGAGCTCACAGCCCACCTGTTGTTAAGTGGTTACTGGAGCCCATGGACATCTACAACGTAAATGCGCCACCCACGTTGAGATATAAGTTCTAAGATCTCAGTATAGTCACAACGGCTGCCCCACCCTTCAAACCGAAACGCATTACTGCTTCATGGCAGAAATAGGCGGGGCGGTGGTACCTACCCGCGCGGACTCACAAGAGGTCCTACCACCAGTAAGAAAAAGAAACTACTGAACGCTTTTTCATTTACACAGGTGGACCGAAATTAATTTAGAACAGAACTATAGGATTGGTTGTTGTTGAATCGGAAGTTGCGAGTAAAAGCTTTTAGACTGTCAGATTTGCATAGCAGCTTTGCATAGCAAATAATAATTTATTAATACGAAAGTAACTTTATCTGTTATGCTTGTAATTCCATATTACTGAACTGATTTTGGTGAAATTCTGTATGAAAATAGTTTGGATTCTAGGAAAGGATATAGGCTCGCTGTCAGGCAAAATAAAGGCAATAAATACCTTCAAGGTCATAAACGAAGCGACTTTTTCGAAACGTCTTAGAAGTCGTCGTGGCCTAAAGGATAGGACGTCCGGTGCATTCGTATCGAGCGATGCACCAGTGTCCGAATTCCGCAGGCGGGTACCAATTTTTCTAATGAATTAAGTACTTAACAAATGTTCACGATTGACTTCCACGGTGATTTTTTTTTTTTCGTACCTAAGCTGATAGCCTTAGGGGCTATTTCAGAGTAACGTAAGATTTTAACGTTATAAGTCGTTATATCGATTCGGTATACAAAATAAATAAATAAATGTATAAAATCAAAAGAATAGAAAGTTAAAATTAGCCGGAATTTCATATAATTGTTTGCGGTGTTGTAAAATCATTTACCGTTAAATCTACGTTGGCCAATTCGAATAATTAATTACGATTACTGTCATGCAAAGTTTACGAAACGAAATAATAAACGCAAGTACCTACAGACGCTACTAATAGCATTAGGTATTAATAATTAATTTAAAGCAATGATTAATGGTTCCTTCATTAGGACGTATTACAAACTCGCTCGGGTGAACACCAAATATCGTACAGATATAAGTACGATCTGAAGGACTCCTAATTGACCTCGCGTCCCACGGTGGCTGGAGGGGTTTCCCTCTATAGAAGTCTAAGTTTTGTTGTAATCTTATTACTGGTGGTAGGGCCTTTTGTAAGTTCACACGAGTAGGAACCACCACCTCGCCTATTTCTGCCGTGAAGCAGCAATGCGTTTCGGTTTGAAGGCTGGGGCAGCCGTTGTAACTATACTGAGACCTTAGAAATGATATCTCAAGGTGGGTGGCGCATTTACGTCGTAGATGTCTATTGGCTCCAGTAACCACTTAATACCAGGTGGGCTGTGAGCTCGTCTACCCATCTAAGCAATAACAAAAAAAAAAAAAAACACGATTGACCTGCCTATTTCTGCGGCGAAGTAGTATGTTGTTATACACTTGAGACTCCGACTGAGTGATGACATGAGTGTCTCAAGGTGGGTTATCCATATTAGCATTGAACACGCAGCCTCATGTTAGCCGTGAATCGATTAACATCATAAAACAAATCATCCATCATTGTTCTCGTCATTCGTAATTAAGTCTTTAGTTATCTGAAAGTACGTAGGTAATGAAGTTACGGGCAGCCTATAATTTTACTTACCATTGTTAATGACACGGACCAGTGACAATGGTCGCGTTTAAACCGCTTGATTGCCTTTTTCTGTGTGCTAAGCTTGACTTTAATAGCCTAAGTTTAATTCCATATCTACCTACCTGTCTTCTCAGTATGCTTCACAAAATAACTAAACCCAATAAAGTGATAGTAAAAAGAAAATAGTACGTATTTTAAATATTCACTTGAATCAAGAATGTTTTCCTTAACACTAATCATACCATCACTTACTGGTACCTATTTCTGTCATAGCGGGTCGATAACGGTATACGACAATTAGTACTACTCAAAATAAACAAAACAAAACAAAAAAACAGTATAATAACTGTAGATTAATTGGTAAGAAAAAGTCATGAAGTGAAATGTGGAAAAGCAACAAGATGATACGTACATTTTCAATGCAAAAATTCAAAATGGGTCAATTGGCCCGTTATGGTATGCTTATGCGGAATTTACATTACGAAATTAGTGTGATGCATGTTGAACTCAGTTTCACGAAAGTAGTGTCGCGAGTCCACAGTATCGCAGTAACCAGGGCGCCATCAGCATCAAAGCTATATTTTGCTATATTCTTAGTAACTAAAGAAATGCTTATAAACCTAAAAACTTAAAACAAGTCGTTGGTAGATTCGAGGATTATTAACAAGAAGGCATTTAGGTGCAATGAAGATAGTCTCTGAATTAGCAGATGAAGATCCTGAGAGCTATAAAAACTATTTTCGAATGAGTGAAGATAATTTGGCACGAAACTTATTTTTATTTATGAAATTAATGCATGCATTACGAAAATCTTAAATTACACGTGAAACTGTTGGTAAAAGTAATGTCACGAAATTAATTTCATGCCACTAATTTCGTAATGTAAATTCGCCCTTAGTGTTAAATGCAATTACTCTTTTTAGGGATTATTGAATTGAAAAACGCAATTACGAATTCTCAAAGTATCATTTCATTTGAAAAAAGAAAGAGAAAAAGAAAAAACCCAGCTGATTTGCGATTCGCGATGCACATTAAAACGCGTTAAATCGAAATACGAATGAATCGAAACACGAAATTGGATGTTTTGAAACGAGCTTAATATCACCGGAGCATCACATCGTGCGTTTACCTGAGTTTTTTTTTCGAAAGCTCGCCAGAATAGGACAACAGATTCAAGTTTAACGCAACGTGTAAATACGAAGCAAGGAACGACGCTACCAACAATGCACGATTCCGGCTGGTTATATTACCCGGCCGTTTCGAAGATACACCTCGATTATTGTAAATTAACTGTACGAATGCGCCTCTAGGTTTCGGCCGGCGAGCGGGCCGGTGTGGCAACCATGCGCGGCGCATTCTTCACCAATCCGAACAAACTTCACGGCAGTTGCCTCCCGACCGCCGAGCGTGACGGACTGCCGTCGGTCGCTCCCAAAAAACGATCGTACAACAAACAGTTAAAGCAATTTAAAGTGAATTAAATCGATTCGAAATTCGTATTCAAAGTGACGTCATAACTTAGTGATGGGAATCAGTGGGAGACTCAAGAGTTTTGACTCGTTGCGATGACCAAAACTTTCGAAAGAAAAAAGTTACAGTGTACAAGTTTTGGTTTAAAAAAAAAATTGTGCGTTGAAATGTTGGCCTGATGGGATCGGAAGACGGGCGGCTTTGTGTAGTTAGTGATGTGTACTGTGATATAAAATTTCGACGGTCGCGTAGATGATCGTTCTGATAGGGTGTGATACACTTAGTTTAGTTGCCAAAGATTCCTGATGATCTTATATATTAGTTTGTGTTTTATATTGGTAGTTTTAGGTAAGTTATCGTCTTTTATACTACGAATGTTACTCTCTCAGCTATAAATAAAGATAATATTGAACCACCGATTCTGCCCTCATTTGCATACATGAATAATTACGTCGCACTGATAAACGTGCGAGTGGAAATCTTAAATGTTTTCTGGTAACAAAGAGCATTCCAAGAACTGCATAGATTAAAATCTCGCTCACAATTAACCCAAAGTAAATAAGGAAATATACATTTATTGAATGACGATAAAAATAAGTCAAATTTCGTGCAAAATAATCAAATAATACTTTTTAATTAGCAAATTAATAATTAAATATTTAAAGACGCAATGCTGGGACTTTCTCTTCTGCTTTGAATGCTGAGAGCATAGACATCGAGCAATACGCATGAAAACCGAATATTTACATAAATTCCGACTTAGAATGCTATCATGGCTCCGTAGACATGTCACTAACAGTGGTCCAATGAAATGAAACGACCAAAATAACACCATTATAATAACACAAATTATTCATTCTTATTAATGTGATCCTTTGGATACTTTGAATTTCGTCCTAACATTAAGCTTTATGTGGCTAAGTGAAATCCATCAAAATGAATTCTAACATTTCACATTGATATAGTCGCTCTAATCTCGTCTCACCAAACGATCCTTATTCCGTTCAAATAATACATACTCCCCCAAAAAACATAATAGAGGAAGCTTATAAATCCTACTTAGGATAAACAATATCAAACCCGCATTGTAGACATTAGTAGATAAGCAGCTATTGATGTATTTGTCTGATCCGACATACCTACACGGCTAAAACATAATGACCCCTAAATAGTGCTCATCCCGGTTAATTGACTCATAACTCGTCAGATAAACGAATCAATTAAAAAGATAGGAATGTGACTGTGAAGGAAATATATCGAGATAAGTGTCAGATTAATGGAAGCTGATATTTACATACGAACCTAGGAGTGTTTCCGTCGTATTGGACGCGCATAATGTAGTACTCAAAATGATACAGAGATACGTAACGATGGACCAAATATTGCTTAATGGGTGAATGAGCTCAGGGACCACTAGACGTTATGTTGTTACTATGGACATTACAACGCGAAAGTCGACACCCGTTTTGAGACACGAGAAGTCTCAATAATCTATACTTCTATACTAATAGTATAAAGAGGAAAGATTTGTTTGTTTGTATTTAATAGGCTCAGAAACTACTTAACCGATTTGAAAAATTATTTTACTGTTTGGAAGCTACACTATTCTAGAGTGACATAGGCTAAAAAATTACCTAAAATATTCTTTAAATCGCGTGCCCTGTGAAAACTATTGATGATAGAATAAAATAATGCACTACGACTTTGTGAACACATTATTATTTACAAAAAATGTTGCGACAGCATTTATGTCTAACTATTATAGTTATGCCGCAACAAGTGTTCTTTTATTTAAAAAATAAGACAACGTCAAATATCGTTGAAGTTTTTGTTAAAGACCCGAGCGGAGCCGGAGCGGGCCGTTAGTATTTTATAAAGATCATTCCTGTCCTTAAAATTAGAACGCATAACTGTTTCAAGGCAGTAATAGGCAGGATAATTGTGTCTACCCGTGCGAGTTATCAATATGCCCTTTTTTGGGCTGGCATCCGAACCCGCTAGCTTCCGCGCCTGGGAGCGGTATTGTGGGACTCGGTGGCCGAAGATGTTCCAATAAGCCTTGCCAACTTAAAAAAACCCTTAATAAAGGCGTCGACAGCGTAATGTTAATATCCTCGCTCACCTTGTAATGCTTGGTGGAAACTTTGGATTCAAGTCCTGCAACGGTACAGAATTGCTTTACAGCTTGAGTTAGTTGGGGATTAGAAGAAGCTAAGAATTAGCGGTAGAGTCAGGTGCAGCGGTAAGATATGGTTAATCAAACTATATGGTTGCGATTGGGCAGGAACAATAGTGGGTTTTAGTAACTCGAGAGACTACTACCGTGCTCATTATAATAATATGTGCAAAATTTTGAGAAGATGCTAAATTGCAAATAAAATTACCGAGAATTGTTATTTTTAATTCCGACCGAGAATTTATTAGCTTACAAAAGCAGGTATTAAACGAAAACGCTTTAAGTCAAAGATAAAAGTCTAAATATTTACATCCAATTAAGCTTTCATGGGTTCTTTTGTATCGTTCGCACTAACAATGGCAACGGAGCTTCGTTTTCATTAGAGCTTTTTCGAGCTCGAAAAGCTTTTCACATTTGCAATGAATAGTATCTATTTCGCTGTTAAGATAAGGTTTTGAAAGTTTCATTCAAGATCAACAACACGACTTAGTTATAATTGAAAAATGATATTGCCGATTGATTAACATTAAATAAATTTGGAACTTTCAAGTCCCATCTTCCAACGAAGTTCGTTGACCTTTAACTTCGACTTTACATAACTTCTATAAGCAAAGGACGGATTCTTTGTAAAAAATCGACCTCATTCAGCCACTGGGTTTTCTATCTCTCTACCATCTACTCACTACACCATGGATAGCTAACGAAACCTAGCCTCAAGTCGAGGTAAAGAGATCGACAACCGAATCCTCCTCCCATTTCCTCAGCTTGAAATCAGGAGATGAATTATGTTCAAACCTCATTAACTAACTATAAGATTGACTATATATTGTTCTATCTCTATCGAAAATTACTCAACAAAAAAAAAAAAACGAAAAAAAATATTGTCTACATCGATGTCTATGAAATAATAGACGGCGTGGCATAAATTGTTACGTCAATTGAATTCATTAAGAAGCGAATACGTAATTTGGCTTACTTTGATGCTACATTTTTTTCCAATTATTTTGCTTTAATAACCAAATTACTGGAGCGAATTGAACGAACTTTCCATAGGACGAATCGTATAGTGTATCTAACCAATAAAGAAAGATTTTGCTACAATTGCTTACAATCGAATTGAGAATCTCCTCCTTTTTTTAAGTAAGTTTAAAATGAGCACGAAACTAATCTATTTCTGCCGTGGAATGTTATTATATTACGATTTAGGCAAGCCGTAAAAAAATCTATTGAGACTCCGGTTCTTATGTCTCAAGC
Source organism: Bombyx mandarina (assembly GCF_030267445.1). Classification (NCBI taxonomy): domain Eukaryota; kingdom Metazoa; phylum Arthropoda; class Insecta; order Lepidoptera; family Bombycidae; genus Bombyx; species Bombyx mandarina. The sequence goes on along the minus strand of NC_143234.1, from coordinate 9,863,070 downwards.
TGGAGGAGGCATTCCCGTGCCGCTGCCCGATATGCCCATAATATAAATAGAATAAGCTAAACTGTAAAGCTACTTATCTATATATTAATACGTGAAGCAAAAACTTTGTATCCCTTTTTATGAAAATTGCGCGGACCTAGGAGTATGAAATTTTCTACACTTATAGAGAATATACAGAAGAAGTGCACAATGCTAATATATTTTTTTAAATAATGCATAAAAGACACATTAAATCAATAAAGAAAACATTACACACAATACATACCATGTATTTGACGTACACACGCATACATACTATTTATTGTCAAACTTTTGTTCTTAACGTCTGTGGTCAAATTGAGAATAGATTAAATATTGTTTGTCTTTATTAATATTTTTTTATAGTGTAGCCTTTTTTTGATTATAGAAGTATGTATAAAATACAATCATAATAGTGTACAAACTTACAATTCCAATTAATTATAGTCGAATTTCGACTATTGCGGGACCTCTAGTCAAATACAATTCCAAAAGTCCCCCTTAACAAATAATATGATAGCCTTTTCATCAAATATCAGATATAAGGAATATCTAATATCAGGAAAATATAGAACTTAATTTGAATTCAAATTTTCTATTATCAAAATAAAAATAGAATGAACACTATTTTGTATGTATTACGTAAAGCTTTCCAATTTTTGTTGGGTCTTAATAATTCTAAATATGCGATATACAAATATACGCTTTAAATAACAATTGATTATTACAATCTGAACAATCACGATGTATTTAAAAACTCACTTCTCTAGTTGTTTTTGTTGATCGTTAAGACCCTCGCCGACTATTTCATGAAATATTGTTGTATTTTTCTTATTTCCAGTCGACACGACGGTAATATTTGAATCAACATGAAAGTTCTTAGCCGTTACAAAGCGAACTGGGTCGGATCGACCCGTGAAAGCGCCGAGAAATTTAAACTATAATCGAAAACTGTAACAGAAACAGACCCACAAAGGTCTTTTGTGTTATATCTAATGTGCTATACTTACCGCTTTTAGTGTGACTGACACATAACTCTGCGTGCCGGCTCCTAATGATATAACTCCAGTACTGCTCCTTTGATATTTTCATTTCCATTCCCTTCTTTTTCTTCACCTTATCCCACTAGGTGGGGCGGCACAGCTAATTTTTCTCTTACATTCTCTATCAGCCGTCATCTCAACACTCGGTCGACTCTACTCTCTACTCTTTTGATACAATTTGCAAATACAAATCTTAATAACTCTAAACCTATGCCAATGTTCTGGAAAAAAGAAATTCTTTTACACAAACACAGCTTTGTCTATAGTGTGTGATTTTTCTATATTTTTGGCCCATAAACACGTATTATTTTTCATAATTTTTAATTGGCATTGTCATATTGTAATATTCATTGTACAAATTAATATCGAATCGAGCGTACGTCGGACTTGCAGGGGCAATCGTGCATTGCGGTCTGAATGATGGGATTAGCCATCAAAATAATACAATCTCAAAGATATTTTCATTTTTCGGTTATGTATACAGGCCGCCAACTAGAGAACCGCGAACTAGCCTTATATACTCGTCAAAGGCAAATAAGGAAGCGCTAAACATGTAAACGAAATTTATAAATGTGTATCAAATTGGAATTCTTTAGAAAGTTGTTACGATGAACTGTGATAAACTGAATTAAAGAGACGTGATCGCTGACCACGACCGGGAGCTACTTTTAAATCTTTTTACATTCTACAATGACCGTATCGAATCGCGTTACATAATGTTTAGGACGAACGTATCTTGAGTCGATCATCGTCTTCCCTGAGTCTCATTACTCATGTCTGAGGATCGTGACCATCTCCTCCCATTATCCTTCTCTGGATGATATTTCGCCATCTTCCTCTCGGCGGTGTGTATGGTATCGTGGTATCCAGAGTGATGCGGGTATAGATAGAGGTGTGCCATTGACCTAAGGAACGAACGAACGATTGATGAACCTAAATATAATTATTTGATATTTAAAAAAAATTATAATGTTAATAAATGCATAAAATTCCGTTAAACTACTAAGAGTATATCATCCTTCAGGATTTGAAGGTCAATCTAACAAATTTAAATGTTCAGTCTCAAAACAGAAGAATTGACGAAATATGAGATAAAATTCGAATTCAATGCTCGTGGGGTTTTAGTTAATATTGTTTTTTTTATGCTTAGATGGGTGGCGAGCTCACAGCCCGCCTGGTGTTAAGTGGTTACTGGAGCCCATAGACATCTAATACATAAATGCGCCACCCACCTTGGGACATAAGTTCTAAGGTCTCAAGTATAGTTACAACGGCTGCCCTACCCTTCAAACCGAAACGCATTACTGCTTTACGGCAACTAAACTTTAAATTACCATCGAATATGTACGCTAGAAAAGTGTTTTTGTTCTGAACACCTCGCAATCTGAATAGATTTTATAGAAATTAGCTGTGCATTCACAGAAAAAGCAATCATAGGTCAACGTTATATGAAACGGCGAATACTTTTTGTGTCTGCCAATTCAAAATACCAATCGACTCGTTCACGTAAATCCCATTTCACGCGAACAAAAAAACTTTGACTTATAATAAAATAAAATTTAGGAAAAAAAAAAATGGGATTTAAAAATCTTCTAATGAATGAAACATTTTTATTTCGATTGAATTGTTTTCTTGATCAATTCTAAATGGAATGCGAGTGAACTAGTTTCTTTGATAAATTAATGCTGAATGAAATCACTTGGAGAGAGCTTGTATCAATAATTTGTTTCTTTAAAGTAGCGCCATCTGTTGTCTAATAGCGCTATGAGTACTTTAAAGTCCACATTAAGTTGAAAGTGTACTCATTATTTCGGGTCCATTAAAATTAATGAAATGCTAATATATTAAATTAAATTTTTAATTTAATATTTCATTAATTTTATATTAGTGCATTAAAAATACGTCACTTCTAATGAATTACGAAAATGTAAATAAACTTATAGTTAGTTACGTAAGCTTTTTTCATAGATTTCTCGGTGCGACTTATTCAATTAAAAAATAACATATTTAGATACCGATAAACGAATGGATAATTAGAAAAAGAACATAAACCTTAGTAGAAATGCTTAGTTTACTTATTATACCTCAAATGGTAATTACACATTTTCGTCAGGTTAAAATGAGATAATCACAAAACTAATCTCAATTTATGCGTGTAGCGCCATCTATGAGCGAGGAGCCGAACTAAACGTATAATATTCACAAAGCATTGTACATTTTTCCAGTTCTTTGCTAGCTTAATCGAAAAGATTGCTCTAAGTGATAAAGCGCCAACCTATTTAATCGTGTTTTTAATCTTAATATATTTAAATACATTCAGTAAAGTGTATCTTTAAATTACCAAACTTTATAACGGCATTAAGTACTTACTAAACTTATTGATACAAATGTCATTGAAATATTCTCAAAGAAAATTTTTATTAACAAATAGTGTTCTATTAATATTATTGAATCAAAGGAATGAATAATAATTGGTTTACCGATTTTTTTACTTTTTTTATTGCTTAGGTGGGTGGACGAGCTCACAGCCCACCTGGTGTTAATTGGTTACTGGAGCCCATGGACATCTACGATGTAAATGCGCCACCCACCTTGAGATATAAGTTCTAAGATCTCAGTATAATTACAACGGCTGCTCTACCCTTCAAACCGAAACGCATTACTGCTTCACGGCAGAAATAGGCAGGGCGGTGGTACCTACCCGCGCGGACTCACAAGAGGTCCTACCACCAGTAATACCTAAATATTACGGGCATTGTCTTATTTCGACCCCTCTATTAACTATATACTACTTCACAGTTCACGGTCATCCGGCTATTGGAGTATTACAGGAATACTTGACTCTGTCCATTTCGTTTAATAATAATAATAAATTCAAGTTTAATAAGTAAACGTAAAACAGAATCGACTCTAATAATAATAATAAATACTAAAGCAACTGTTAAATTATGACGCCCGAACCACTCAACCGATTTGACGAATTGCGGTATTATAGAAACAGTTTGAGCCCTGGTAAAGAAAAATAATAGTTTAAAAAAACTAACAAAATACGCTTTTATAGAAAATCTAACTATAAAATAGGAAATAAATTTGAATAAAAATAGTGTAAGAAAAAATGATTTTATTGTAAAAAAAGCGTGGGGTGCTTTTCAGGATATTATCAAAATAACCATTCTACTCATATCTGTTCTTTAAATATTTATAACTACTGATACCATGCACCCCACACCCCATTTTATAGTTGGATTTTCTATAAAAGCGTATTTCGTTAGTTTTTTTAAACTATTAAGTATTTATTTTTAATTTTTTAGTTGAATTTCAATTTTTTTTAATTTATTTTTAAATATTGAATTGTCGTCATTCCTTAATAAGTATACCAAATTTCGAGTTAATCCGAAGTTTTTAAGCGGGTCAAAATCATGTTCAAAGATTCCGCCACATACTAACATACATACGTCTGAAGCTAATAAAAGCGTATTAAAATGGGATACGCGTTATCCCACTGCTGAGTACGGGTGTCATACACGCTCAGGCGACATAAGCTAAAGTCTGCGCGGGGAAGCAACGAGCGGAAAGTTAATAAACAATTTGATATTGTTGTCATCGCGTCCGACCCAAGCTCAAAGCTCAAACAGTCCTATATTCGAACAAACAAATATGGCCGCCGCAATCCATGAAAACTTCCTAAACTCATAAACATTAACAAACACATTGTTTACGGGACAATTTCTTGTTAAGCCCCGCACACACACGAAATACTATAAAACGATCTTTCTAAACGTAACGTAACAAACAATTTTGAGTGTTTTGTTTACGTTAACACGGCTGAGTTTTTTTTTTTTTGTTTACACTTCCCCTCTCTGCGGGAACCTTTCGTTCGACACTTCGGTATATAGATACTTTCACTTGTAGTTCTTTTGTTTACAATCGAACGATTGTTACATATACGATTATGTTTATGTTAATTTAAAAACGAACGTTATTAATTCTTTAGAAGGTTTACACGAAAGATTTTGTCAGGTATCAAAATTTTTATTATGTTAAACCAAAGACAATAGTAATTTGTTTCTTTAACTATTCGCTGGTAGCATAAGAGGTTATTCGGTTAGTCGGGTAGGTGAGCTCACGGGCTCAACCGAAGAGAATTTGCTAACACTGGTCCCTAGCAAGAGCAGTGCTTCGCAGAGTCTACTACCGGATCGGAATCGCGACCCACTGAGAAGATCCGGCGAGAAACTCAGTGGGCTGTGTCTATGGGTTCGAAGTTCGAGTTCGAAGAGGACAGTGACGGAATTCATCATCTCATCATCAGTCATTACTGGTGGTAGGACCGCGCGGACTCACAAGTCCGCGCGGGTGCCTATTTCTCCCGTAAAGCAGTAATGCGTTTCGGTTTGAAGGGCAGGGCAGCCATTGTAACTATACTGAGACCTTATTTTATCTCAAGGTGGGTGGCGCATTTGCGTTGTGAATGTCTATGGGCTCCAGTAACCACTTAAAACCAGGTGGGATGTGAGCTCGTCCACCATCTAAGCAAAAAAAACAAAAGTATGTTTGCATTGTGTTTTTTTTTATTATTCGATTGTAAACACTAAACTATGGGTAGCGGAAATATTATCATACCAATTACCGTTTTTAATTTATTACGCAGATGCGTCTCATCTGTATTGAGTGAATGCGCTCACTTCCCGTGTGCAAGACGGAATTTTTTGCATTCACATTGAGACGTCTATGAGCCCCGGTGACCACTCAGCACTCGAACGCGCATCTAGTCTAAAAAATAAAAAAACTATTCTTACAACTTAATGCTCTGCTTTTGCTTCTTGGTGCGAGCTTAAAAAAAACACCAAAGTTCAAAGAACTATCCCCGGCTCCGAGAAAATATGCACTAAATCAAATTTTTAATGTATATTTACAACCAATAAACACATTAATCACGTTCTAACCAGAGTTTAACGACGGGCGGTTAAATTTAACTGCTGCATAACGGTTGAACAACATCGCGTTAAACGTATTATAAAGTTTTGTTTATAGATAAGGGGAAGTAATAGATTTTTGTATGTGTTGAAAAATATGAAACACGTGAACTCGCATGATGCAAATGGACAGGTATTTTTTAAAAAGCAAATAAATCATTATTTGCGTTTTCTAAGAAAAATACACTTTAAATAAGATTATTTTTACGGCTTAGAAAAGTGAACAAGTTCACGGACTACCCGGTGTTAGGTGGTTTCCATTATTATGCCACCACCCATCTTTAGGCGTGAGCCCTAAATGACATGTCTATACTAAAACAGTTGCCCGACTCTTCAAACCGGAAGGCATAACCGGAACTGCTTTGCAACAGAAATAGGCAAGCTGGTGGTACGTACCCGTGCGGGCTCAGAAGACGCAATACCACTCGCGCCCTATAGGCACCGTTTTGCCTATTTACGCCGCAAAGCAGTCATGCATTCACTCCTCCAGCCACAAAAGTTGAATAAAGAGCTTGCAACAGCAAAACAGCATCTACAATAAGCTTAATAAATAATAGTTTAAAAAAACTAACAAAATACGCTTTTATAGAAAATCCAACTAAATGATGCAGATATGAGTAGAAGGGTTATTTTGATAATATCCTGAAAAGCACCCCACGCTTTTTTACAATAAAATTATTTTTTCTTACACTATTTTTAATTCAAATTTACATATTAAAATTTATTTTCTATTTTTTAGCTGGATTTTCTATAAAAGCGTTTTTTGTTACTTTTTTTAAACAATTATTTATTTTTAATTTTTTAGTTGAATTTTTTTTTTTTTTTTTTGTATTGAATTTTCATCCGTCCTGGATAAGTATACCAAATTTCGAGTTAATTCGACGTTTTGAAAGGGGTCAAAATCATGTTCAAATATTCAACACACACACGTCTGAAGAAAATAAAAGCGTATTAAAAAAAACGTATTTCTAATAGATATTTCGTATGGTTCATTAACTCAAAAAAGTTCATTAATATTCCGTAAATTTAGATCAGTTTCTTCTAAAGCTATCTAACTATAAAACCTATTCGCTAGTAGCCCAAGGGGCTATTCCAGCCACGCACAGATGGACAAAATGTGATCAATTCTGACGGTCAAAGGCGGGCCAGCTCATTGAGAATCCGCAGTTGAGTTTAACTTAAATTCATTGTTGAACACATTCCGATAACCAGAGCTTTAATTAGTTAACTAATAAAACCAAATTAGCAGCTTAAAAGCTCCGCGGAACTCTCGTAAAAGAGTTTATAGCAAAAATAAATTTTACGTACGCATCCCGAAGCTTAAAAGCTAATGTTTTTTTATTTTTTCAAATGCAATTACACTGCAAATGCTTATAACTTCTTTTTGTAAGCTTTAACATTATGGGTTAGATTTCGAACCATTTATTGTTAGTACATGTGGTGAAATAGTGGCGTCAAAAAGTGGCATAATGATAATAACATTTTTTTTATATTTTTTTATTGCTTAGATGAGTGGATGATCTCACGGCCCACCTGGTGTTAAGTGGTTACCGGAGCCCATAGACATCTAAGACGCAAATGCCGCCACCCACCTTGAGACATGAGTTATAAGGTCTCAGTATAGTTACAACGGTTTCCCCACCCTTCAAACCGAAACGCATTACTGCTTCACGGCAGAATTAGGCGAGGTGGTGGTACCTGCCCGCGCGACTCACAAGAGCTCCTACCACCAGTAGATTTTAACCAGTAAATACCAGTAGATTTGTAATGTGTTCGCTGGTTTTATTAAGGGCAGTTAATGAACGAATGAGCAATTCCGCTTGATTTTGAGTAATATCCGGAGCCGATATACTTCACAATGTGAATGACCTTCGACCTCTCAATACACGAGGATGTCAAGACCATTGCTTTTTTTCGTATGGACGGGAGTTGAGCTCACGGACTCAACCTGAGAGAGGTAACTGACACTATTAAAGCAGTGCTTCGCTGAATCTACCACCGGATCGAAATAGCGACCCACTGAGGAGATTTGGCGAGCAACTCAGTGGGTAATAGTATTGCAAAATATCTCCTTCTCATACAGAAACGCCAATGCTTAACGCTCTACCACCAGTGCTCACGGTTGATAATCAGAAAAATTTTAAAAGTCGTCGTTGCCTAATGTTTAGTACGTCCGGTGCATTCGTGTGTAGCGATGCACCGGTGTTCGAATCGCGCTGGCAAGTACCAATTTTTCCAATGAAATACGTAATTAACAAATGTTCACGATTGACTTCCACGGTGAAGGAATAAAATCGTGTAGTAAAAATCAAACCCGCAAAATTATAATTTGTGTAATTACTGGTGGCAGGACGTCTTGTGAGTCCGCACCACCACCACCCCGCCTATTTCTGCATGAAACAGTAATGCGTTTCGGCTTAGAACTCATATTATCTCAAGGTGGGTGGTGGCATTTACGTTGTAGATGTCTATGGGCGCCGGTAACCAATTAACACCCATCAATGCAATAAAAACTAAAAAAAGTACCTCCAGTGCTCACGGTTGGTAGTCGGAAAAATGTGAACTGTTTTTTTAAGACAAGCGTAATGAGTTCACTAGAAGACTTCCAGGATCTCGTGGCTCACCCCCCGGCACGATCAGATCAGCTCAATAGTACCGTCAGCATGGTGTGTCGCCATCAGAATTGAAGCCTCTTTAAACTCACCAATTCGCTTACCATCTAGGTTCATACGATATTCATGTTTCCACACATAGCTTCCACACACATATCTTGTACAATTATCGTTCGTGAACTAATTGGTAATGAATGGTGTTGCAGTTCACTGAATCAAGAACGATCAGTTGATTCGTAATGTGCGCATCACTAAATACAATATTTCAAGAAGATTCCGATTTATTCGACTGTTAAAAGATGAATACTATTTTGAAATTTATTGAATTAAAACAGTGACGTATTTTCTCTGTTATTTTTACGAACATCAATTGAATAGTAGAAGTAGTAGTAACTGGAAAAAAATGGAGAAACAAAGCCAAGGATAGGGAAGAGTGGAGTTAGCTAGAGGAGACCTATACACGAATGGGGTTCCAATAACACAAGTTTATTTTGTATTTTATTTTATTTGATAAGGTGTTTTTGGGCAATAAAATGGGCTTAATATTATTTTATAAAACTAGCTGTAATCGCCCGCTTCGCTGGGTATTTAGAATTAACATTATTACATATTAAGCGATAAGTATTATATTATTATCATTAGCGCCCCCGCAACGATTATCACCATTAACGCCCCCGCAACTGGTGTAGAATCCAACACTCATATAAATATTAGCCTATACATTAAGTACATGTATTTTCTACATGGATACCAAGGTTCAGTAGATAACGGAACATCCGTAAAAACCACTGTAGATTTATATATCTATATATTAATACGTGAAGCAAAAACTTTGTATCCCTTTTTACGAAAATTGCGCGGACGGAGGAGTATGAAATTTCCCACACTTATTGAAAATATGGAGAAGGAGTGCAGAATTTGTTTTTTTAAATTATGCATAAAAAATACATTAAATCAAAAATAAAAACATTACACACACTACATACCATGTATTTGACGCACACACGCATGCATACTATTTATTGTCAAACTTTTGTTCTTGGCGTCTGTTGTCAAATTGAGAATAGATTAAACATTGTTTGTCTTTGTTAATATTTTTATAGTGTAGTCTTGGCGAAATTTGTGATTATAGAAGTATAAAATACAATCATAACAGTGTACAAACTTACAATTCTAATTAATTATAGTCGAATTTCGACTACTGCGGGACCACTAGTTAGTATAGATATTTCGAAGCAAACACAGAGTTCACAACTACATATTTCATTGGAAAAGTTTACTGAACGAAATTGAATACATACTTAAACACATCCAATATCGGAAGCTATTAATTGAATCGTTCTAGTTTTTTTTGTTCGTTCGTGCCCGCATCATTATAACTCACAAATTGGTGCTTCAAGATTTCTTTTTTATTTCATTCCATAAAGTCATTTTCGTGTTCGGCCATCGCTTGTATGCAATACGGACCGTTTTTTTGTAATTATATACAGAATTTTGTGTTGGTACACAGCCTACAGCCTACCGGCTCCGGTAACATTTTAACGTCAGACGGGCCGTAAGCTCGTCTGCTAATCTTACTTTTAAAAAAACAATTACACAACATAAGGCATTTATTACTGATGGTAGGACGTCTTGTGAGTCCGCACGGGTAGGTACCACCACCCTGCCTATTTCTGAAGGGTTTGAAGGGTAGGGCAGCCGCTGTAACTGTACTTGAGACCTTAAAACTGATATCTCAGGGTGGGTGGCGCGTTTACGTTGTAGATGTCTATGGGCTCCAGTAACCACTTAACACCAGGTGGGCTCGTCCACCCATCTAAGCAATAAAAACAAACATATGTCCACGCTTAGCAATTGATTGACAACGCAAATGTCGCGAATAATGAATGCGTTGTACACCACTCGCTTGTCTGATAAACGGCAAACAAGTTGGCAAAGATTCATTGATTGACTCATAAGTGAATCATGCCGATCACGATCAACTTTAATTCGCTCATGAATCATCGACGAACCGTATACCATTTGGACTTTTTCACTGATCCTACTGATTTCCAAATTCTATTTAAAGTTTACAATTTACAATGTAATTTTTTTTTTAAATTGTTCTGTAGCTATATCTATGCTTAGATCTTATATCTATGCTTAGACAGATGAACTAGGTAACTCCGCATCTGGTGATAAGTGGTAACCGGAGCCAATATACATTAAAATAAAGTAACTGCTTTCACTCACCTTACGAGATGAGTTCCACGTCTCTGTTCTACAATGACTACCCAATGTTATCTATCATGTAACTTACATTAAGCTATTAGCCGATTCTCTAAACATTATAACGTGGTAAATTGAGACGAACGATTTTAAATCGACTGTCATTCGCATTAACGTTAGGATTTGCTTAAAAAAAACAGAGTTCATAGTTATACGTAGTATAAAATGAGAGCCAGTAGGGGTCCACGACCGGCGATCCTTATTTAAAATCACCTGAGCTGCAAGCTTGGCTTTCTTTGATCTCAATACAAAAAAAAAACACAAATTTGTTTAGTTACACTAATTAGTGTGGACATTATCGTTCAAACAGCAATCTCAGAATACGATTTTATAAGTTAATTAGATGTAGATAAGAGAATTTGCGAAAACCAACATTACATAGTCAACATCTTCGTGGCAAATAAATGTGAATCAGCAATTACATTCAAGTAACAAAAATACACTGTAAGTATTAATAAAATGTAACATGCCTCGGTAAAATATATATATAATAATTCCTTAAAGACTTTTGGAGTTCAATAAAAAGTTTTTAAAAGCTCATAAAAACGCAGTGTATGAGCTTTTATTCTTAGTAATCGTTAAAAGTTCACGAAATTTTGATTCGATCTGAGTCGATAACGGGTTTCTTTGGAATTCAAGGGCTTATATGGTTTTTGGTGTGATTTTTCTGTTTGTAATTTTGATATTTTGTTACGACTGGGGAAGGTAACTAGCAGCAAATCTTAAGTTACTATCGCCATTTTAATATTGTTTCACAATAATTAAAACTTGAGTTTCACAGACGACTAAAATGAAAATTTGAAACGTCCAAACAATATCTGTGTAGTGGTAAGTGACATGGTCACTACACAAGGGGCTCGCGGGTTCGAATCCCGACAAGGGAAGATGTTTGTATGATAAATATAAAATGTCTTTTCCAGGGCTATGGATGTGTATTAAATATATGTATGCGTATAATAAAAATCTTACATTTATTTCCGTTATCTGGTACCTGTAACACAAGTTCTTTACGAGCTTATCACGGGACCAGTTAACGTGGCGTGAACGGAAGATAAAACCGTAAAAGTGCTTACAGTAAAAAATACTATTTGCTTCATTAGTTAATTTGTATTTGATTCTACCCTTATATATTTGTAACTGAAACGTCACAATGGAAATGCACCAACAACAGAATAGGCTGTCCATAAAATGATAATTATTATAAATGAAATAAACAAACAAAACCACGGAACGTTACTAGTATTGTAAATTATAAAAAAATACGGCGAATGATAATACCAATGATTAGTCTCAATGCCAGACCGTTCACTAAATAAACTTGATTAATAAAAACCGTGTGAAAAATAACACAATACTGTACTTAATGATTAATTTCTGTTTTAAACCACAGGAGATTTTATATTCTAATCGACTCTGGCCATCAACATTCATAGCACTGTCTTTATGTGTCCCGAAAATATATATTAGCACCTGACCTTAGCTACTTGCAAGCCTATGAGAGATCGGTTTATAGTGGTCTTTATATCGAGGGGTTTTTTTTTTTCTACCTAAGCTGGTAGCCTTTAGAGGCTATTCCAGCGTAACCTTAACTAGTAGGTGAGCTCACGGGGCTCAAACCTGATGACGTTGCTAACACGAACCCTAGCAAGAGCAGTGCTTCGCAGAATCTACCACCGGATCGGAAACGCGACCCACTGAGAAGATCCGGCGAGAAACTCAGTGGGCTGGTCTCTGACCACAGTTTCACCTGTAGAGAAGAAAACTTTTATTATCACGTAACTTTTATTTAAGTATTTGTTGTTTAGATGCGCGGACGAGCTCACGTAGCCCACCTGGTGTTAAGTAGTTACTGGAGCTCACAGACATCTACAACGTAAATGCGTCACCCACCTTGAGATATAATTTCTAAGGTTTTAAGTATACTTTAATGAATGAGTTTCATGCCTCTTCTTAATTAGTCTTCAAAATAAATGAAACTCATTTTTTTATAATTTGTAAATTTTTTGTCCTCTATGCGTCATGTGTGTCTTAACTGTTAACCGGAATTAGATGAAGTCTGATACCTAGTTCCACTACAAGGAAGGTTTCTGTCGTAGTACCATCAAGGAAGATAGGTGAGGCGTGAGTCGTAACAAGAAAATGACGTTTTTCATGTATTTTTTTACTGGTGGTAGGCCCTCTTGTGAGTCCGTGCGGGTAGCCTTGCCTATTTCTGCCGTGAAGCAGTAATGCGTTTCGGTCTGAAGGCTGGTGTAGCCGTTGTAACTATACTGAGATCTTAGAACTTATATCTCAAGGCGGGTGGCGCATTTACGTTGTAGATGTCTATGGGCTCCAGTAACCACCTAACAACAGGTGGGCTGTGAGCTCGTCCACCCATCTAAGCAATAATAAATAATAATTAGTACAGTCAAATTAAAACGCGAACGTTATTTACCGGTTAATCATAAAAAGTTCACAATAAAACATAATGATTTTTCGTTGTAATAATGCTACAACGGTTCTTTATTCACCGACCGTGTACAAAAAGTTCATATTTCGTTTCTCGCTCGACCTAGTTCGTTTGCAAGCTGTCAGTTTTGATTAGAAAACATATATTCTCGTATGTACGTATATATATTGTGGAAGTGGCATTGGATTGGTCACATTTTGAGAAAGCCCGATTCCCACCTATCAAAGAGAGCACTGACCTGGAAAGTGTCTGGCAAGAGGAAGAGAGGCCGCCCCAGAACAACTTGGCGTCGCTCGGTGGAGCAGGAGTTAGGGGTCTTGGGCATGACGTGGGAGGAGCTAGATTAGACTGCCCAAGACCGATGTAAATGGAAAAATTTGATTCGAGCCCTACACCCCAGCAGAGGGTAATAGGAAGGAATGATGATGATGACGTATATGTATAGACATGCATGTTTGATTTTTACGGTCACTCGGTTTTAATGTTTAAATTTCATTGAAATATTTTAATATATCGGTTTTACTATATCGCTACTGCCACGATGGACATTTTTGGAATTCCACGCTTTCATTATTCCATTCTGTATATGGGTATTTATGTATGCGATGCAATTAATTAAAATTCGTTTGGGTTGTGGGTGGGTCATAAAAATGTATTAAAAATGCACACACACGATGTTATGAAGTATTTTAGCTTTTCTAACGTATTCAACGTGCGAGACACGCTTTCATTAACGACTTCCCAGGAGAAGGAGCGATGTCGTGTAACAAAATGTAACAAACAAGCGCGTAATTACTGGAGTAAACTGGGGGGATTTTTTTTTATTACTTAGGTTCGTGTACGAGCTCACAGCTCTCCTGGTGCTAAGTGGTTACTGGAGCCCATAGACATCTACAACGTAGACGCGCCACCCACCTTGAGATACAAGTTCTAAAGTCTCAGTATAGCTACAACGGCTGCCCCACCCTTCAAACCGAAACCTGGTGGTACCTACCCGTGTGGACTCACAAGTGGTCCTACCACCAGTAATACGCTACCACTATCTTGTATTAGTGTTGATATCGAAGCGTTAAGGTGTTCAACTTAATTTAAGAACATTAATGTAGTCGAAGACAATTGAATATGCATTATGAATATTAACCCAGAAACTACTGATCAGATATTTTAAGAGTAGAGAATTTAAAGTGGGATGAAGCGAGATCCAATAGCTTTTAAATAAATAAAAAAGAATTGTCAAAATTGGTTCAACAAGAACAAAAACAAAACCTCAGACAAAAGTCGGATTGAGAATCTCTTCTGTTTTTTTAACTCCTTAAAAAAATACCTAAATATCAATTGATGAAAAAACTTTTATAGGTTGCTGAACAAGTCAACTTTGACGATATTCACACTATAAATCCACGTCAAACGATTAAAACCACCGCGCATAATGCATTAAATAATCTTATGACTCAGTGGATACTGTCTATCGGATCTTTAATAGCGGTGCGCAAATGTGTGCTTGTGATGCATCAGTGTAGCAGGCGTGGTATGGGACGCCCACCAACAAAGATATACAAAGGTCAAATGAAATCCTTTTTTTTTTATTCAACATAAATGAAAGTACATACTTGTTGAACGTCAAAAAGAACTACCGCCAATTCACAAAAACTAGCCTCCGTCCTGAGAAGAACTGGAAAGAAAGTCAGCGGGCATGTGTTTTTTTTTTTAATTATTAGATTGTTTTTTTAATGTTAGATTTTTTTAAGTATTCATTTTTACAAGAAGTAACAATTATTAAAACGTAACAATTATTGCAATATTGAAATGCCCGGAGCGAGCAACACATCCCCAACTTGTGCAATCTTCTAGATAATCATTGACTTTATAGTAAGTTTTATTGCATAGATTTTCTTTAATAGTTTTCTTAAATCTATGTATATGTAGGTTGTGTACAGGCCCACAGACAAACATTCGAATGAATTTCGTATCTTATGTAACCTACCTACTCATCGGCACATCAAGCTTGTGTTTGTTCATAATATTTCTATTATGTAAGTCAGACTTTTAGGAAACTCCTCTATATGTTTACGAACGTATATGAAATTTTCAAAAATGTACTGTGGTCACTCTGGTCTTCTACTGGAAAAATTCGCTTGTTGGTGGAGCTATAAATTAGACTTTTAAACGATGTATCATACATTGAGCACGGTTAAGAGCTAGATGACAGAAGAAGATTAATTCGCGAAGCAGTTGCTCTTGTGTTTTTCTAATGAAATACGTACTCAACAAATGTACACGATTGACTTCCACGGTGAAGGAATTGCATCGTGTAGTAAAAATCAAACCCGCAAAAATTATAATTTGCGTAATCACTGGTGGTAGGACCTCTTGAGAGTCCGCACGGGTAGGTACCACCACCCCGCCTATTTCTGCCGTGAAGCAGTGATGCGTTTCGGTTCGAAGGATGGGGTAGCCGTTGTAACTATACTGATACCTTAGAACTTATATCTCGAGGTGGGTGGCGCATTTACGTTGTAGATGTCTATGGGCTCCAGTAACCACTTAACACCAGGTGGGCTGTGAGCTCGTCCATCCATCTAAGCAATAAAAAAAAAAAAAGTTGTTAGGCTCCTTCGGAGGCGTTAGCAAATCCTATCCCTCCTGGCTGATCCTTTGCTCGCCCACCTGTCCTGGTGAAACTGGAAAGGCCTTCGGGCCACCAGTAATCCCTCCTTCATAAAAATACTCGAGGATCCTGCTCAGTGCCATGCAATTGGAGAGACAGATTACCAGCAGGGGACTGCTATAGAATGATGATGTGACAGTTAGTGCTAGGTTAGGTTACAGCATTATTGAAACATAAATATTGAATTTCCTGTCTGTCGTTTTGTTTATATTAACACTTAAAGCGTTTTAACTAACACAAGGGAGGTTTAGGTAAACAAACGGATACCGAGAAAGCTCTCGGGTGCTTTCAATCTAAACAATAGATGCTTAATGTATACAAGGAAATTCTTGTTTAATAGTAACTCGAGCGATTTTGTTCCTATGAGTTTATTACCTTGCCTCTTAAGTCTACTTACTATCAGTAACGAACCCAGTAACCCGTCTGTCACTGATGATGAATAGAAAACCTTATTTTGCGATACCAGCTCGGCTTAATGCAGATGCCACTAAGAAATTGTGTTTGTGTCATGAATATGTTGGAGATTTAGTATTTTTTATTCTAAATGGTACTAAACCGTCTCTATTGTCTTCCAGATACAAAAGCATATAATACCATTTAATTACTGGTGGTAGGACGTCTTGTGAGTCCGCACGGGTAGATACCACCACTTATTTCTGCCGTGAAGTAGTAAAGCGTTTCGGTTTGAATGGTGGGGCAGCCTTTGTAACTATACTGAGACATTAGAACTCATATCTCAAGGTAGGCGACGGCATTTACGTTGTAGATGTCTATGGGTTCCGGTAGCCACCTAACACCAGGTGGGCTGTGAGCTCGTCCACCCATCTAAGCAATAATAAAAAAAAACATTATTTCAACAAGTGTACTGTTTTATTTCAGCCGATCCACTGCCGGGCAAGCATGTCCCGTTGGAGAGCTACGAAAGCGAGTTGGAGAGAGAGCACGCGCTGCCGACTTCCGTGCCCAACGCGGACATACTCAAGACTAACAGCAACCCCACGTACCACAAGCCCAGGTATGTAGCCGCTCTGTGCGTCTGTGGAACTCAGTTCCCCACTCAATCCGTGCAAGCCCCTCACTTGAAGTATTCAGGAAGGCATTATAGAAGCATTATTTATTGATTTAGTATTACTTATATGTGTATGTATGTGTTATTTATGTGTGTAATCGTGTATGTATATAGTCTGATATATTGTGTATTAGTTTTTTTTAAATATTTTTTATTAATATTATTGTTATTGTATATTGTATCAATAAGTAAATTGATTAGATTGTACTCTTCTACCCACTTATGTAAAGCTCTCCCTCTTTAAGAACGGTTAGCTGTTAGATAACTCAATTGTTGAGTTACGCTCGCCATTTTATAACTTTTCGCAATTATTGTATTGTATTAACTGTGTGTACAATCTATATATATAAAAATGAAACCCGTTTTCCGTTGTCACGACATAACATGAAAACGGCTTGACCGATTAGGCTACTTTTGGTCTTGAATTATTTGTGGAAGTCCAGAGAAGGTTTAAAAGGTATAAAAATATGAAAATTCTCGGAATTAAATAAAAATAACAATTTTGTTTTCCCTTTGACGTGTCCCCCGTCGGACGGATTCCTTTTGTTTGTTTTAAGTTTATTCTATATAAAAGTTTTAAGTCTTTTATTTATCGATTGAGGCACTACGAAGTCTGCCGGGTCAGCTAGTAAAGAATAATGATCGTAGACTGAGAGAACGCGGAAACAGCAGAGATTCAATTAAAAACACTTCAGAACCCTTCGTCTTCTAGTCTCTCCTTTGTGGTATCACTATTGTCAGACCGGTTGTGATCGTCATTCAGTATCATTGCTGTCGGCAAATGTGATGCGCCTCACGAGCAATCACCACTTCTCCCGGTTTTCTAGCCTAGACGAGCATATTGTCACTTTAACAATGGATATATGGCTGTTATGATCACATCTTTGTATAATACACACCTTAATGTCATCGGGGCCTAAAGGGTAAGACATCCGGTATATTTGTATAAAGCGGTACAGCTGTGCCGGTATTCGAATCCCGCAGGCAGGTACAATTTTTTTCTAGATTTGCAAAATTTGTAATTTGTACAATTAAGTCATAGACCTCGAGTTTTAAGGGCGGTGGCGGCATTCATGTTGTGATATTGTTTGCTCATTAGGCTCTGGTAACCACTTTACAACAAATGGGCCGTGACCTAGTGCACTAGTCAAAGCAACAACAACAATTATCTCCGTGGGCCCCGCGGCGGTATAAGCGCACCCAAACCTGCGTTACGAACTTAAAATCCGCGCGCGGTTCCACGAACACGTCGATATCAATACGCTTAATTGATTCGCCCAAGAAAAATAACATGAAAGCGAGTATTTTCTTACAAGGAAACTTAGTTTTAAACAAGCTTCGAAAAAAGTTTATTTCCTATTGAAAGCTCCCCGGCCTACTGTAATGAAAAAGTTTGAGGGGTTTCATCAATAGAAAAAAGCTCGATGCGTTTTAGGCTAATGTGGATAATGTGGATCGTACATCTATTTAAAAATCAGTGAAAGTCGAAATTTGATTTTGTACAGCTGTGGTGGTACATATGAGCATAGGTGGTGCTTCAGAGCATCATGACATTCGCATTGATATTCTTCAGCGCTACTGAAATGAATTATAGCCAGTCAATCAATAATTAACAGTTTTCAAGGTCACCTTAAGTGTCAGGAGCAAAGAAAGTTCAAGGCAGCAGACAAATTCATGTATAATTGCCAAATAAAAATGGTGATTTCCGAACAGCAAGCAAAAAGTTTTGACACAATGTTTACAGACAATAAGCAAACAATTGTAAAAGCAAATAACAATCTGTTACCATGTTAAAACGAAGACTACGTGCGGTTTTCTTTGTCGATTGACGACTCCCAAAGGATTTGGGGGGCGTAAAGGAAAAATATTGTGAAACATTAGAAAACAAGTTTTTTTTTAATTTATTGCTTAGATGGGTGGACGAGCTCACAGCCCTCCTGGTGTTAAGTGGTTACTGGAGCCCATAGACATCTACAACGTAAATGCGCCACCCACCTAGAGATATAAGTTCTAAGGTCTCAGCTTAGTTACAACGGCTGCCCCACCCTTCGAACCGAAACGCATTACTGCTTCACGGCGGAAATAGGTGGGGTGGTGGTACCTACCCGTGCGGACTCCCAAGAGGTCCTACCACCAGTGATTACGCAAATTATAATTTTGCGGGCTATGTGCCTAAATCGTATTTCCTATCAAACGCATAGCCTACAGACGTCAATGTCATTAACAATGCTAATAAACTGCTATGGAACTGCCAATAGCGAACAAATAATTTCCAGTCACATCGAAATGACCGCTTTGCCACAACTTGATACCTTTGTTTTCTGAAATGATTTGTTTACTGGACGATCAAATTGATTCTGTGTAACGTTCTTCTTGTATAAACACGTTTACGACGATTTTGATTGGTTCCTTTTTGCATAACAACGTCCATTCCGGCCATGTTGATGTAATGACGCGTTTGGTTTGATTCGCAAGATGAAAGCGGGAACAAAAAGGCAATGGTTTGTTGTAACAAACATAAGGAAATCACAATATTACAATCTAGTCTTAGTACTTTTTAATACGCTTTTTATTAGCTACAGACGTATGTATGTATTTGTTTGTAACGGAATCTTTGAACATGTTTTTGACCCCCTTCAAAATGTCGGATTAACTCGAAGTTTGGTATGCTTATTAAGGACCGACGACAATTCAAGATTTAAAAAAAAATTTTTTTTTTTTTAATTACGGAAATTCACCTAAAAATGAAAAATAAATAATAGTTTTAAAAAACTAACTAAATAAGCACGCTTTTATAGAAAATTCAACTAGAAAATAGAAAATAAATTTTAATAAATTTGAATTAAAAATAGTGTAAATTTATTAAAATTTATTTTTCGACGTTAATTGTCGGGTTTCATTTTTTCTCGGTGATAACATTTCTGTCTGCGAATGATGTCTTATCTCATTGCCCGAAAAAACACTTATTTTAAATTACGACACACGGTGGCGTCCATCATTGTCGTTGCCTATGGCAAGACCATTACATGGTAAATACTTATTTACATAAATCTTCATAGACATACTATATTAGTACTCTATGCCACTTCTGGACTTTCGGTCGCTCTGTACACTAAAACTATTTAACAAATTGTGGAGAATTGTGAAGATTCGGGGAGTGCTGTGAGGAGAAATGATTCCATCATATCGTTTTTACCATCGCACCGCCGGTCACCGGAGTAGAGTTCGTCCATACTACCTGGGGCCACTGCGTTCATCCACAGGGCGTTTCCAGAGTTTTTTTTGGCACGTACCATTCGACTTTGTAATGAGCTTTCCTCCAAAGGGTTTCCCGAGCGCCATGACATGTCCTTCTTCAAACGAGGCTTGTGGAGAGTACTTAACGGTATTCAGCGGCTTGGCTCTATTCTTGACATTGCTGAAGTCCACGGGGGACGGTAACACCACTCACCATCAGGTGGGCCGTATGCTCGCTACAGGAGCAATAAAAAATACTTGTTATTGGTCATTTGTATAGTAGTAGTTCTAAATTTAAGCCCACTGTTAGGCACTACTTCCAACAAGTAAAAAATAGAACAAAATAAGTAATAAAAAATCAGTTAATTATAGATCCATCGGATTGCTACTATAGAGTTTTTATATTAGCTAATATTGGCAGGTCACGCTTCAACTGGTGCTATGTTGTTACCGGATCGCATAGATACCACAACGCAAATTCCGCAACTCACCCACAGACATAAGGTCGAGTTTTCAATTGTGAATACAAACGATGACTGTCCCACACATGAAACTAAAATGCATCAGTCTTTCGCTACAACAGGCGGCTTGGTGTTATTTATAATTAGTGTGGATGTACTAAAACCCTAATTAGCTCAGAGGCAGACTTCGAAATCTTGATTGGTTTTAAAGAAACCAGTCAAATTGAAATGCGAATAAGTATAAATTTGTACCAAACATCAAGAATCTCGGTTGAATCTCGAGAGTTTTTCCCCAGTCTTTCTGTCGCTTAAGACAATCATTAATCTTAAGCCCCTATTGTTCAGCGGAACTAGCATTGTTCGGGATTTTACTCGCTTTTCATTGCCAAATGCCTCGCTTTGAGATGTAATGCTCATATTGAGATCGTCTATGTGGACAATGAAATACCGGACAATGCTCACTACTTAACATCAATCGGGCTGTATCCGCGTTTGTTGACAACGCATTGTGAATATGAGACTATGTTGTGATGGTTGTGTGTGTCTAAACAATGAGCTAATTTATATATCTGCAGTCACAGGCCCTGCCACCTAGCGATCAATAGCCGTAACATTGTATTCACTAAACATCAACAAACTTGAATAAAGTACTAGTTAATTTAACGAAGGCAATATTTCGTTCAGCTAAAACTACACGTGTATATATTTAAATTAATTTTATTTCGGATCCAATATTGTTCGAATAAATAATATGAGAGCCATCTATCGTCAGAAAGCAGAACTTCACAAATTACCGAACGCAAAATGGAATTTGCTTTTTGTTTATTCCATTGCAATTCTATTTAGTTTTATAACCTTCATCAGAACTGGTATCGAGATGAAATCGTAAAAATGGATCGGATCCGTTCAAAAATGCCGTAACTATAAAGATTTTTCAAATCTCGATGGAATATGTGTGACGGTAAAGCTTTTGTATTAACTTTTAACTTTTCAAATAGCACGGCTTTCATAAGTCGCTGGGTGCAATGTCACTGTAATGTAACATGTGGGTCAGTTCCACAATTCTATAGTGGCGCTGTAGGATCTAATCCTTTATTTAAAGTATTTTTCACGTCATCTACCCGTATAGACTCACGATACATCAGTTATTCCCTCTATCGATACAGAGTAATAAAGTCTTGAATTAATAATCTCATGACATTGGTAGTGTTCATGTTATTTTCTATGGACTGCAGGAAGGTTGAAGTCGTCGTGGCCTAAAGGATAAGATGTCCGGTGCATTCGTATCCTAGCGATGCACCGATGTTCGAGTCCCGCAGGCGGGTACCAATTTTTCTAATGAAATACGTACTTCACAATTGTTCACGATTGACTTCCACGGTGAAGGAATAACATCGTGTAATAAAAATCAAACCCGCAAAATTATAAATGGTGATAGGACCTCTTGTGAGTCCGCACGGGTAGGTACCACCATCTCGCCTATTTCTGCCGTGAAGCAGTAATGCGTTTCGGTTTGAAGGGTGGGGCAGCCGTTATAACTATACTGAGACCTTAGAACTTATATCTCAAGGTGGGTGGCGCATTTACGTTGTAGATTTCTATGGGATCCAGTAACCACTTAATATCAGGTGGGCTGTGAGCTCGTCCACCCATCTAAGCAATAAAAAAAAAGGTTAGTTGTGAATGTCACGGATTTGATTAAATCCATTTTGTAAATTAATACTCAAAATGTATGTTAGATATTGTTGTTGATGACTAAGTACCTTTGTTTTATTTCACCATCTGCTCACTGCGGGATTCTACAAGTGGCCATTTCCCACCGCGTTCGCGTTCGATGCGGATTTTTTCCCCAAAGTTCCATTAAAATTCATTTCGCGTACTGAAAATAAAGCGTTGAACGCGAAACAGCGGGCGTTTCGCCAATTTTTGACATTTCCATAACGCTTTACTTGGAACTCGACTTGTTCGGTCACAATATCGACTGACGGGTCTAAATAAATGGTCTCTAAAGGTCAGCGACACTTATGTATTCTTAGGGCTACCACAAACTATAAAAGCGAAACGAGTAGTTCATACGACAATACGAGAATTATTTGGCAACAACACAAATGGTTAAGTTAGATAAAATTTTAAGGAGATAATTTGAAAATCATACTCCGGGCACAGCTGTGCCTGTCTGTTGGTCTCACGATCCAACTCATTCCCAATAATAAGGACATCTTCGTTGATTTAAAGGGGTGAATAATCTCAAGGCCCTTACTTTATAAGGCCTTTACTGGTGGTAGGACCTCTTGTGAGTCCGCACGGGTAGGTACCACCACCCCGCCTATTTCTGCCGTGAAGCAGTTAATGCGTTTCAGTTTGAAGGGTGGGGCAGCCGTTGTAACTATACTGAGACCTTAGAACTTATATCTCAAGGTGAGTGACGCATTTACGTTGTAAATGTCTATGGGCTCCAGTAACCACTTAATACCAGGTGGGCTGTGAGCTCATCTACCCATCTAAGCAATAAAAAAATAAAAAGAGCACCAGGTGGGCTGTGAGCTCGTCCACCCATCTAAGCAATAAAAAAAAAAGCTCGCTACTGATAAGCAGCTACCGGGGTCCATAGACACACCAATGTCGGTCTTTTAACTACGCTGTCTAACAGTTGTTCCACTCTTCAAGCCGGAAGGCATTAGTGTTCGTCGCGGAATAGATACGTCAACCCTAATGTCTTGATAACATCAATGATTCCCGAACAACAACGTTTAAATGTAAACAGCATGCAATTCAAAGCAGCTACAAGCATTTTAAGGCGTTTATTGATAATTTATACTGCTGTTGAACACGTTTAGAATTTTAAACTAAGTTTTGTGGTCATCGTTCATTTTAGAACTCGCGTCGAAAGACCTTACTTAGTTTAAACTGGCTTGCTAACTTAAAATCCTACGGATTCCTGATTGCAGTATGTATATTAGTAATCCGTTATCTATATATTAATACGTGAAGCAAAAACTTTGTATCCCTTTTTACGAAAATTGCGCGGACGGAGGAGTATGAAATTTTCCACACTTATAGAGAATATAGAGAAGAAGTGCACAATGCTAATATTTTTTTAAAATAATGCATAAAAGATACATTAAATCAATAAAGAAAACATTACACACACTACATACCATGTATTTGACGCACACACGTATACATACTATTTATTGTCAAACTTTTGTTCTTGACGTCTGTTGTCAAATTGAGATTAAATATTGTTTGTCTTTGTTAATATTTTATATAGTGTAGTCTTGGCGAAATTTGTGATTATAGAAGTGTACAAACTTACAATTCCAATTAATTATAGTCGAATTTCGACTACTGCAGGACCTCTAGTCCAAATTAACACGTTTATTTGGTGCAAAGTCACGTTCCGTTCGGTGCTAAGCGGCTACCATTGCCTTTGATATTGGTGTCTCCACCGGTTTTGCGGCTTTGTTATCATTTGACTTACAACACATGATGTCCTTGCGATAGAAATAGGCAAGATAGTGGGTTTCCTATGCGGAATTGCGGTATCCCGTACCATCAAGTGTCTACCTTGGCCTTGAGAGGGAATTTCGGCAGCAAGCCTGTGGATTTTCAATTTTAAATTATGTAACGGCTGTCTCACCTTTTGGACTAAAACGAATTGATATCTCAGCCAGAAAATAGGTAGAGTGGTAGTATCTAGTACGGGCTCGCATTATACGTCCTAGACGTCAGCCATTTCAGAAGTTAATTCTCCCCGGTAACCGTACTCGTCGAACTCGACAAAGAGGTCGACGTGCAACCTAACCCATGAATCAGCCCGCTGAGTTTCTCGCCGGATCTTCTCAGCGGGTCGCGTTTCCGATCCGGTAGTAGATTCATTCGCGAAGCAATTGCTCTTGAGTTGTTAGACCTCCTTCGGAGGCGCTCGGGCAGTTGTTAGCAAATCCCACCCCTCCTGGCTGAGCCTTTGCTCGCCCACCTGTCCTGGTGAAACTGGAAAGGCCTTCGGGCCACCAGTAATCTTTCAATCATAAAAAAAAGAGTTAATTGATTTTGCGGGTCTGATTGCGATTGTGCGATTCAAACTTTTTAATAATCTATTTTTGTGCTCAGACCGCCCCAGCATCATGGAGCCTCCCTGCTGGCGGGCGTCGGGGCGGTGCCTTCGTACGCGCCTCCCGGACGAGCGTTCTTCACACCGCCTTTGCCACCGGAATACAAAAACCCATTTGCCGATAAGCCGACACTTAGAGGTGGGTTTACAATCTTACGAATTTGTTAAGATTCAAAGACAACGTGAGTAAGATAGTAATGGACGGAGATTGTCACGACCCTTAGTTATGAAGAGCGCGACTGAAGGCGGAGTACGAGCCAAAAAAATGGACGCCCGTGAATGTTAAATTAATTGTTTTTTATGAAAACACGGTACAAAGATAAATCTATCTAGCTTATAAAAATTAATAGTTAAAGCTTTTAAAAAACAGTTACGCTTAATTAGGAAGAAGCTCTGGAAGAATATATATTGTTCTCACAAATAATATGATTTCCTATATCATTAATAGATTGCGTTGGAGTGCATGAGATGATGGTGACGTCAGCGCTTTTAGTTGAAATTACAACAATTTTTTGCCATTGTAGGCCCACCTGATGGTAAGTGGTCACCGTCGCTCATGGACGTCAGCAATGCCAGGGGCAGAGCCAAGCCGCTGCCTACCATAAAGCTAAAACTTATCTCCATTACGTTTTACTGACATACTAACTTATAAATTATTATAATGTTTTATTTGATTTCAGGCACGAATACCGACGGGAACAATTATCTTAACAGGAGACCCATACCTCCCCCCTCCCTGGGGCCGGGACACGAGAGGATACCGATCAGACCTCCGGGACAGGTGAGATGGGCATATTCTGTTTGTGCTATCGCTTGGCATCCACACTGTCATTGTGACTTCGGCGTCATGTCAGAATTCAGCAGCTTTCATTTTGTATCTGTGAATGGTAGCAAGTGGATCAGTCAAAACTCGTGAACTTTTTGATTGTGACGAGCAACCAATGTGATGATAAGCCCTAAATCACACATGGGACAGCTTCGTGGATAGTGTGAGAGTGGGTATCTACTGAAAACCTCCCAGCGCTGTAAGCCGTAATGTAATATAATTTCAGAAAAAATCGATCCAAGTGAATAAGAAATATAAAAGAAAATGCTCTTCCAAGTATCCTAGAAAAGCCCTAAAATCCTAGAAAAGAAATTTTTAAGGGTGCGGTAAAATAGGATTCTGAAAACTAAAAAAATAATTATTATTGATTTATAAAATGGAAACGTTCCCAGCGATTACGCCAATAGGGTTAATATCCTAGGTACCTCCTTGTACCACGACTACGTCATATCCCCTAGGCAGGTAACAACTCAATCCTAGTTCCAACGTATGTAAAATTTGTGGAATTATTATCATTTTGTGGGCGGTGTGGGTCAAGTCCGAAGGGTGAAACAATCGTTATTTAGGATGGAATTGAAACTTCGACTTCATATCTATCGAGACAGACATCGGTCTATGGGCTCCTGGCACATGTAATGCCAGTAGAGCTATGATTTAGTTCGCAGTAATCGCACCATCTGAGGTATAACTTGATAATTGTTTCAGGAGAGCTCTCCCCCGCAGGTGCCGGCGCCGCCCCCCGCGCCCCCCGCCGCACCTGACGTCACACACAGGAAGATACCGCTCAACACTCCTAGCCATAAGGTAAATATTACAGCACTCCCCCTTAAGGCATCTGAAATAATATGGTGAACTCATTTTAAGTACTTATCTCGCAATTGTGATTCCTCTAAACTTTTTGTTTTGTTTTTTATTGCATAAGTAGGTGTATGAGCTCACAGCCCACCTGGTGTTAAGTGGTTACTGGAGCCCATAGACATCTACAACGTAAATGCGCTACTCACCTTGAGATATGAATTCTAAGGTCTCAGTACAACGGCTGCCCCGCCCTTCAAACCGAAACGCATTACTACTTCACGTCTGAAATAGGCGGGACGGTGGTACCTACCCGCGCGGACTACCACCAGGAATTACGCAAATTATAATTTTGCGGGTTTGATTTTTATTACACGATGTTATTCCTTCATCGTGGAATTCAATCGTGAACATTTGTTAAGTACATATTTCATTAGAAAAATTGGTACCCGCCTGCGGGATTCGAACACCGGTGCATCGCTAGATACGAATGCACCGGTCGTCTTATCCTTTAGGCCACGACGACATATATACTATAAATACTATACCATAAATACTAACATAAATACTTTAAATAGTAACAAAAAATAAATTGAAAATTTTCTTTCCAGCCGGACGAACTAGAACCTGACGGTAAACAATCCCAAGCCAACTTTACGGACTTTGTTCCGAATTCACTCGACATTCCTGCCATAACTCGGATACTGTCCGGATCTAACGGCAGGAAAGAGGACATACCAGATGTCCTACTCAGGACAGTAACGACTAAACCTCAACACAGCCAGGAGAAGACCTCGAAAAGTGACATTTTTGTTACAAAAGACGTTGGCGTCACTCTCAGTGATACCAACAAAGACACATCCACTGAAGGATCAGTGTTACCAGTCCTAGATCCAGACATGAACAATCTAGACCGGCCGTTGATCATAGATCAAAACGGCGAAACTAATACCAGGAGAAACATACAATATTCTACTAAAAACGAAACCAAGAAAGAGTACACGCCAGGGACGACGGTAGGGTTCGAGCTGAAAGACCCCGAGATGTCCACTGAGAGGTACCACAACCTTGCCAACGTCAACTCGGACAAGAAGATCCTGAAGCAGGATCCGAAGGGCGGTGGCGCGGTGCAGCGGCAGGGCGCGACCTGGCCCTTCGCCTGGAATGTGCACATCTATTTCGCGACGGTCATGTTCACGATATTGGCCGTCTACTCAATCTTCAAAATCATATGCTACAACAAGTTCACCCACCTCTTCACTCAATACTACTTCATCATACTCCATTTGATATTAGTTTTCGTGTGTTTGATGAGGATATTCTACATGTGTTACGATCCTTATAACATTAATAGTTCACTACCGATTTTCATCAGTGAAATTTTGCTTCACGTTCCCGAAATATTCTTGAGCATAGCTTTCGCTTGCACCATCCTCTTCTTGCTCGTACACAGCATGAACTTCAAGAACAACTGCTGTTCGTTTCTGCTCCGGCCCAGGGTCATCATCGCGGGGGGCGGGATCCACGTGCTGCTGTGCGTGATGTTGCACATACTCGAAACCAATAGCACCATATACAAAACGCAGAATTCAGAAAAGAGAATCTTAGGTCTGACCTGCGAAATTATCTTCATAATTGCGTGTCTAACTTTAGGTCTGGGTTATTTGTACGTATTCAAAATGCTTAAGACGGTTTTACAAAAGAAAAGTCACACGTACATAAATGGCTTCCAAAATCTATATCAGGCCATACACATAAATTTGGCAACTGCCTTGCTTTTTATACTAATGGCAACGTTGCAAGTTTATGGTATATTTGGTATAAATCAAGTGAACATGAGTAAATTTAACTGGCTGCAGTGGGGGTACCAGTTCTCCTTGAGGCTGATAGAGATCAGCATAGTAGCGTTAATATCTTGGGTGATAAGTTTGAAGGTAGGCGTTGGTCCACTGCAGCATGAAAAGGCTGACGGCAGCAAAATTCCAGGCTTGGGCCTTTTCACATGCGGGGCTGGATCTAGTAACGAACAATTTGAGTCTGACTATCCAGCCATATGTAATACTAACACAAATCTTCATACGTACACGTTAAGAACCGGTAAACCGATATATGAAAGTGCCGGGCATCATCCAAACATGGTGGAACCATGTTGTGGACCTATGGACCACCCAAGGTTCCTCAATACCTTGTCTGGTCCGTGTGATAATAATTCCGGTACTGAAAATTACTCCGGCCATAGTTCCATAGCTAACGCTGGCCACAGCAGTTCAACGGAATCTAGCAACGCGGCTTCCAGCCAGGGCGTGACCAACCATTTGATCAAGCACCACCCAAATATGGGGTACAACGGTATGGAGTCTGCGTCCGACGACCACTACTCGAACTGCGACCCCGCAATACAGAGCTTGCAAGGAGACGACCCGTTGGATCACGAATACAACGTCATCCAATATGGTAGCAACAGTGACTTCATTCGAGATATCAAAAACCAGAACTACAACGGCGGCTCCAACAGGTCCTCGCACAACTTCAAGCACATGTCCTACGACAGGACGTCCTCTAGAACGAACAGCAATCCCCGGAAAAAGCACAGAGCGAAAAACAAAAACGTTCAAAATTGCATGACCATGGGCTACGACTCCGCCGCCGGCCACCACTACCACCAGCCGCACGTGCCGGACGAGTACGGCAACTACAACACAGAGAACGCCTCCTACCACACGTCCGGAATACAGACCCTCAACCCTAACAGGAACTACAGCAACGAATGTCCGGTAAGGACCTCGCAGCGTCGGCACTCTCCATCGACCTCTATGGTCAATTCGAGTGGTAGCCAAAAACGTGGTAAGG
Source organism: Bombyx mandarina (assembly GCF_030267445.1). NCBI lineage: Eukaryota > Metazoa > Arthropoda > Insecta > Lepidoptera > Bombycidae > Bombyx > Bombyx mandarina. Next base: position 9,833,681 of record NC_143234.1, on the reverse strand, counting down.
CGAATCCATTCCCGGACAGACCGAAGTCGACTGATCTGTACGGGTTCGAGGAGCCCGGAAAGTATCCTCACGGGATGGGGACGCCCCAGCCGGCTCCGCGGAACTGTAGCTATGAGGTCTCGTATTCCCAGCCTCAAGATGAGATCCCCAACGAGGCGGGCAGCAGCATGCTGGTGGCGCAAGATGGCTTCGTCAGGTTCAGGTCGCTGGAAGACGGACCCTCGCAAACCTGATTCACCATTAATCTGTCGAGCGCGGCAGATGACCTAAGTTTCTGACGATGATATTGCCTCTTATAAGAGCAATAAACAGTGAATTAATATAAATTATTGTGTATTTCAGTGTGTAAATATAGATTATTTTTTATGTCTATTAATTAGTACGCAAAAATTTATCGGCGTTACGTGTGACATTTTCCAAACGCTAAAATTGACCCGTTTTTAAATAACAGCGACGTGACGTGATGAGAACACGTAACGAAACTCTAGACACGTTTGCGCGAACGAACTATGTAAAATTGTAAATGTTTCGTAGCTAGGTTAATATTAAGAATAATCGACTTAAACAAGGCCTTGTGTATATAGCTAATAATTTTAGTTCTCGATCCCGGTACGACAATGAATCTACCGCCATTTTGTGTAACATCAGAACTCAGCAGTTCATGAAATGCCATCTTAGATTTTAGTTTTAATAATCACGGAACTAACACAAAGCTCTGGTTCTCTTGTACAATTTTGCAAACAACACTAACAACAATATAATTAGTAGCAGCTGTCCATGTTATTTCTGTATTTATTTTGACATAATACGGAAATGAAAATGTTTATCCGTTGTTATTTAACAGAAGTCCGCGCGGCCGCCATGTTGCAAATTGTCCTCTAGCATAACTTGTATGTGATATTGATGTAAAGGTTTTGTTTCAAACAAATCTGTCCATAGTTAAGATTTATATCGTCTTAATTTTAAGTGTTTTTGTACAATTTTTTTGGGATACAATTTGAAGTGTTTTTTTTTTAAATTTGAAATCTACGATTCATATAGCATCACCATTATCAACACCGTATTTATATTTTATGTGTTTTGACAGATGCCATTTTGTGTCGCAAAAGTGGGTTGTAGTCTTAAAAAAATGTACAACACGTAATTTAATTTCAAACAATAATATATTATTTATACGAACAATATTACTTTTTAACTATTTAATGACGAGGAAATTTATAATAAAATGACATTTATTTGTGATTTATGTCAATCAATATGTTGTGTTGTCCGTATAATAAAAAATAATTACCGATATCATGAGAAAAATGAATTTTTATAATATTGAGTGTTACCAGATTAGTTTTCACACGAAGCCATGTTATTTTTCCTAATAAATTATAACTAGTCAGCAGACTAATTTTGCCCTGTAGATTTCATGACACTAGACAATCTTTTCAATCAGGAAACGTAATAATGGTATAGTTAGTACTTATCATCCAGATCGAATGTTGTCTGATAATTAGTTTGTCTTTTTAGTTTAATACTGGTAGTAGGGCCTCTGAAGGCCTACAGAGGCTGCTACCGTCTGATATATCAATAGATATCAGCACAGTTCGCGTCTGACGTGCTCGGAGCGCCCGGACACACCGGCCACTGCGAATTCGTTTGATTCAAAGTAAATGGTCATTGACAAAAGCCATCGTCAATCTTTGTGGACAATGTGTTGTCCATTTCTAGATATTACTGCACGGTATTCCAGTTACAAACAATTGTCCTGCCATAATGTTAGTACAGAAATGATTTATTCTTGTTGACATATTGAAAAATATAAGTTTGATGTTTCATTTGACACTTGATTGTCAATGTCATAGTGACATATGACGTGTGACTTCGTATTATTATTTATTTCAATAATTTTGATTTTTCAGTAGTTTTTAATCGTAATATGGGCCTTTCAAAGTTTCGATTAAATACATTTTGAAATTTCTATTGATTCCACAGTTATATAATTTTATGTACATATATTATCCTAATTTAATTTAAAAATTCCTAAAAAGTATCAGATAATTTAATTAAATTTAAACATGTTATGGCTGAAGCATTTCAACAATGAAATTAATAATTTTTCTTCATTTCGTTTTGATTAATCGGATTGTTGTACATTTACGTGGTATTGTTCAAATTGTTTCATGTTTACGAAAAAAAAAAACCATCTGTATTCAAGTATAATTATAAACTACAAATACGTGAAATAGATAGGTATAAAAATAAATGTAAAGAGAATTTAAGGTGAAAATATAATTATTTATAAACGACAAAACTATCAAATATCAATTGAAAACGTAATTTCTAAACAAATGCTCATATTTTATTCCTAATTAACACCACGCGTTAATATTCAAAAATAAGTACTTACTTTTGTCAACTGTAATAAGTTATTACGTAATTCTTAGATAGAAAAATTAAGCGTCCAAATTTTTTTTTTTATTAGTATTGATAAAAATCGCTTGTGGTGTGAATATCAATCCGTATCTACAATATACCATTGAGATTTCAATACATTTATATACCTTATTTATTTTCAATTAATCCATACGATTACTCCCTTTGGCAAACGACAAATTTTATTTTCCATACGCATATAAATCTAAGTGACTGTTTTTGTAGATTGACGCGTGGTTCGCATACTGTAAATAAATTTTATATAAGGATGTATGGAAGACATTTCTGATGCCACGAAGTTTTTATTATTATTTGTAAATAACCTTTTGGGTGTAATAGAGCCCTGACTCTATGGACGCCGAGTCTTTTGTTGTATTTTTTTTGTATTACTCAAGACTGTACCTACATTTATCATTTAACGAGAACAATGGTTATGTATAAAACAATAAATAAAAAAAGCGTATTGACAACTTGTTGTTTCATTCTTGTTTTCTCATGATGATTAGCAGACGTACTCTCAGCAGTGTTTTCACAATGAGGGGAAATTCCCCATTTGAGGGGACATTTTTTTTTATTGCTTAGATGGGTGGACGAGCTCACAGCCCACCTGATGTTAAGTGGTTACTGGAGCCCATAGACATCCACAACGTAAATGCGCCACCCACCTTGAGATATGAGTTCTAAGGTCTCAAGTTTAGTTACAACGGCTGCCCCACCCTTCAAACCGAAACGCATTACTGCTTCACGGCAGAAATAGGCAGGGTGGTGGTACCCACCCGCGCGGACTCACAAGAGGTCCTACCACCACTAATTACACAAATTATAATTTTAGGGTCCATAGGGGATGGGAAAAGGGAAAATTGCGGGAAATCATGGGTAAAACCTAGCTTTAAATATTGCGGTAAATTTCGGAACTATTTTTAATGGACTGTACCGTACCGCGTTACTACACTAGGGCCCAAAGTAAAAACTATAGCAGAGAATTTTTTGAAGGGAAAAGAGCCCTGAGAATGTTAAATTTGAATTGAGGCGTGGGGAAAGGAAATCCTTTAAGTGGAAAAACTGATTCTCAGCCTGGTACTGAGCGGTTACCGGGGCCAAATCTATTGCCGGAGTGACTCCGAGGGAGGTCTAACCGTTCGAGGGCAGCTGTTTTGCGAACGCATCTCGATGCCTCCAATGAACACTACTCTAACTCAAAATTTTGAAATTTTCGTTTTTCACGCAAATCGCTTCACTATTTTAAAGGTATTACAAATTCATTATTGATGGTTTGGGGAGTTTACGACGAAAGGAAGATCTTCCACCGAGCGGTGACATTGCTCGGTAGACCGACGGTCCGAATGTTGTTGTTCGCAACTTGTATATATGCGCTTTATCTTGAAAATGTCGTAAGCGAGATTCAGGCATCTGTCAATTATCTTGCGTTGTATGATGGCTACCCGCCACATCACTCCCCTCCGAGACTGGAGGTCGTGTCATTTTTTTTTTTTTTTTTTTTTTTTAATTAGCGTTGTCCGTGCTGAGATTAGCTTGCAAGGGCCAGTGCTGCTCGAAGCCTGCGGTGAGTCGAGGCTGAGCTTGAATGCTGCGTGCGTGTCGCCAGTGCTGCTCGAAGTTTGCAGTGAGTCGAAACTGAGCTGAATGCTGCGTGATTGTCGCCAGTGCTGCTCGAAGTCTGCGGTGAGTCGAGACTGAGCTTGAATGTTGCGTGCGTGTCGTGCGTAGTCCATGTGATGCAGAGCTGCCACGCCGGAGATGTGTGACCCCAAGCGTTGATGATCCGGTCGTGGGCTGCGATGAACTGTAGCGGCGTGATGAGGCAGTGAAGTTGCGTGCCGTAGGACCAGGAAGCGCGGTGAGTCGGCTGCGATGGTCCTGTTGAGGCTGCGATGCTGGCTTGCTGTGGGACGACTGTCAATGACGTGTTTTTATCTGCGAGAATGCGGGGATTGTGGTAGCCGAAGTTCTTGATACGCTGATGATGAATCAGAAGGTTGCGTGTTCATATCTCGTCGCAGGTCACCAGTTTGGGGAGATATATACGACAAAGGGAAGATCTTCTACCGAGCGGTGACATTGCTCGGTAGACCGACGGTCCGAATGTTGTTTTTTTTTTTTTTTTCATTCCTACCTAAGCTGAGAGCCTTGAGAGGCTATGTCAGCGTAACCCTAACTTTAGTAGGTGAGCTCACGGGGCTCAAACCTGACGATGTTGCTAACACGAACCCTAGCAAGAGTCGTGCTTCGCAGAATCTACCACCGGATCGGAAACGCGACCCACTGAGAAGATCCGGCGAGAAACTCAGTGGGCTGTGTCTGAGAGTTAATTTACTCGTCGAGCCCTTCGTCGCAAGCGACGGGTTCGACGAGAACGGTGACCGGTGCTTGAATTACCTAAAAGCACCGTTAGTGGATCGGGCGGATCCGAGATGACGTGTTTTGGGCGACGTCGACTGCTTTCCATTCTGTCCGCAGGATCGGGAATGTAGTTACCGGCGGCCACGATGAGAGGGTTCTCGTGTCGTGCCGCTTTATCGAAGTGGCGCATGGACGCCGACTGCAGATACTTACTGATGGACTCTAAGTCCAGGTCGTCATGGAGGTCGACGTTCCTGACGAACCACGGGGCTCCGACGGCTATCCTGCAAAAACGGGATTGAATAATTTGGAATGATTTCAAGTGTATGCGGGCCGCGTGAGCGAACACTACACTTGCATAGGTCATGACGGGGCGTATGCAAGTTTTGTAGAGCCGAATGTTGTTGTTCGGAACTTGTATATATGCGCTTTATCTTGAAAATGTCGTAAGCGAGATTCAGGCATCTGTCAATTATCTTGCGTTGTATGATGGCTACCCGCCACAACGGGGTTCGAAGCCAGAGTAAATCAGCTAGGTACACAAGAAAAATCGCATAAATATATCTGCAATAACAAAGATTTTATCAACTTTTTTCGTTTAAACGCTCCCCCTGTAAACCTACGAATTTGGAGTTAGTGTTCATTGGAGGCATCGATCTGGTGTCGGATCGGAATCGTGAAACACAGAAGATTCGAAGACACTGAGTATAGCGACCTGTAATATGGCTGCTGCAACTTTTTTTTATCGTTTATATGGGTGGACGAGCTCACCTGGTGTTAAGTGGTTACTGGAGCCCATAAACATCTACAATGAGCCACCCATCTTGAGATATGTTTTAAGGTCTCAGTATGGTTACAACGGCTGCCCCACCCTTTAAACCGAAACACATTACTGCTTCACGGCAGAAATAGGCAGGGTGGTTGTATTTACACGTGCGGACTCACAAAGAGGTCCTACCACCAGTAAACAATATACTTTATATACTTACGGATGGGTTCGACAGTTAGATCGTCGTAAAGATCACAAGAGGCATTGTAAAATTTGGAGGAAGTCTTAAGTGGGTCCGAGCTGCGTGAATGAACATCACTTGGGCCGAACAGGCCCCTGAAACTGCGATACTTTAAGACAAACATTTTTTCTGTATGGAAACTAGCGACATCTTGTAGCAGGTGCCCCTAAACTTATATGTTGTTAAAGTTAAGGCATTTAATTATTGTATAACTAAACACAGAAAGTAAAAAATTAATAAATCATACAAGTCTAGACAAATCCCTCGGGGATGGTGTAGCTTCCAAACAGTGAAAGAATTTTTCAAACCGGTTCAGTAGTTTCGAAGCCTATTTAATACAAACAAACAAACTCCTTTCCTCTTTATAATATTAGTATAGATAAAGATTAGCAGTTTGTTAGAACAAAATCTAAAAATAAATACAAAAACGGGGATAACTTAATATAATTTATTTATTAAATACTGTATCCAGTACAACGTCTAAATTAAATTAAAAATAAATTAAACTATTAACAAATTATGTAGTCAAATTACACAACGTGCTATCTATAATATAGCCACTTCCAGTCGACATACACAGAATGAAAATTCATTATCAAAATTAAAAATATAAAATTACAATAATAATAATAATAAATAAACTAATGATTGATAAATATAAACATGTTTTGTCCGTACGTACGCACCAGTGGAGTATAATAACACTTTCTTTAAAAAAAAAAGTTTAATTTTCCTAAAAATACTCTCAATGTAAATTATTCTACAAAATAAAATATTACAACAAAAGTTTCATTCAACCGAGTAGCACGTAGGGCTGCCACCCAGTAGGTACATTCGCTGGGAATTTATGATTAATTGACCCTAAAGTTAATGAGAGCTGTGAGCTGTCGTGACTCAAGTCATTATTTACACTAAACATTTCTCAAGTCTTATAAAACCGAAGTCTAATTGTTAGATCTACCTGCGAGTGTCGTTGAATACGGACATTTGTTTTTAAAACATTTCATACGTCAAACCAATCTCTCTGACATCCGACACACAAAAATCAAACTACCCACATTGTTGATTTTAATCAACGTTGTGGGTGGTTTGACTTTTGAGTTAAGACACGGAACGGCTCGTGGGCATCAGCTCGTCGGTGCCGGCGACGCTGATGGCTGGCCGTCAAGTTGTCACGGCGCGTCAAGCTGTCAACTCGCCTTGCTCCTGGCGAACTCCTCGCTGAGTATCTTCATGACGGCGGCGTGGTCCCGGCCCGGCTTGTGCGTGGCGTAGTGCTCCCGGACGAAGGCCGCGAACCCCCCGGTGCCCCCGGACCGCGCCGGGGTGGACACCACGAGCCCCTCTTTCGTCTTCTTGTTGAGAATCAGCTGGAACGTTCCCCGACAATGTCCGCAGCACTTCTTCGTGATGTCTATGGACTTGGAGTGGCGCTGTATGCTGTAAGTGAATGTCTGGGTCAGTAGGAGTCGGCTGCAGCCCGGCGACCCAGGGAGACACATGGGGGATTCAATGTCCCGGTTTCGCCTGTGTCGTGCGCAACGTTTGATTCCCTTTAAACACTACTTTTAAGCCTATACATCCATTTATAAGGCACAAGTGCTTACTTAGGCACCCATGTTGACTCATATGGCATTTGAGTTGACATGTGTATATACATTATACACTCGCACTTAGTAATACTTTTTATTAAAAGGAGATTTTTTATTTATTTATTGCTTAGATGGTTGGACGAGCTCATAGCCAAACCTGGTGTTAAGTGGTTACTAGAGCCCATAGACATCTACAACGTAAATGCGCTACCCACCTTGAGATATAAGTTTTAAGGTCTCGAGTATAGTTACAACGGCTGCCCCACCCTAGAATAGTACCCTCCCCAATATAAGGACTGACCTGTATCCGCACTGAGCGCACTTGTACGTGTACTTGTAGTGTATCTGCATGTCGTGGCAGCGGCTGATCTCCCCCAGCTCCGGGTACACTTGCAGCGCGCGCCGCGCCCTGGGAACATGGCTCCGTGAGAGCACAGCGGTGCAACACTGGCCAGAGCACTGACCACTTTTGACTTTTTGGCGGGAACGCGAGGAGGATCGGATAAGTACCACCATCCCGCCTAGTTCTGCTGTGAAGCAGTAATGCGTTTCGGCGGGGCAGCCGTTGTAACTATAGAACTAACTAACTTTAGAACTTAAATCTCAAGGTGGGTGGCGCATTTACGTTGTAAATGTCTATGGGCTCCAGTAACCACTTAACACCAGGTGGGCTGTGAGCTCGTCCAGCCATCTCAGCAATAAAAAAAAGAGTGAAGTTCTGTGATTTGTTTTATTTTGTCTATTTAGTGTTTCTTCAGATTTAAATGTGTAATAATGGTGGTTTATTAAATGTTTCATATCTGTGAAAGTGCACAAATGTGGGAAAATGAAACAAAGCCGCTGAACGTAACTTCTCGGGATCCTCCAAAAAGTCTACTGAAAAAAAATCTCAGTAAATGACCACCATTTTACTGAGATTATATTTCACCCCAAATAATCTCATCTCATTTCATTTAATTTCATCTCAGTTGATTGATATCTCAAATTAATCATCTTCATTTCATTTCACTTCATATTATCATTTTCCATAAAAATATCTCATATTATATCATCTCATCTCATTTCATTTTATGCCATGTTTCATATTAATCAACTTCATTTCATTTCATAGTATCATATTTCATAAAATAAAATAGTACATTGTGCACCGCGGGAGAAAAGTAGGACATTTCCTCCCACGTGTAAAACAACAAACACGCAGGATGAGATGTCCTACTTTTCCTCCTTACTCCCGCGGTGCACATACTATTTTTTCTCCTACCAGGCCGAAAGTTCGTGGAGTACTGAGCCGGGGTCCAGGGGCGAAGCCCGGGCGGGGGTTACTACATACTTATAACAATTTAACGGTTTTTTTATTTTTAAATAAATTAATACTAGTAGGTGTAATAATGGTGTAGTAATGCGGTAGGCAGCGGCTTGGTTCTGTCCCTGGCATTGCTGAAGTCCATGGGCGACGGTAACCACTCACCATCAGGTGACTACTTACTACTTAAATAAGAACTGTCTGATGAACTCATCTTTGTTTAATACTTCACTATTATTTTTACACTAAACACAATATTGCAAATTACCCGAGCACAACAATGGCGGAGAATTTTAGGTGCGTGAGAGCAGACGTAGACACTAACGCGCATGCGCACTTGTCAGTACAGCGGGAGGAAAAGTTACACTTTCTTCCCTGCACAGCGGGAGGAAAACCGAACTTTCGGCGTAGGTAGGAGAAAACAAATATATAAAAGACTAGGCTGTATGGTATGATACCTTTGCTTATCCATTTGGAAAAATAAAACTACTACTACTACTACTACACTGACCACTTCTGCCAGAGCGGTCCGTGTCCGGCGCGGATGTTTCCGTCGATGGTCCAGGCGGCGGCGTGCGCCAGCTCGTGCACGAGCGTGTCGCGCAGCCGCAGCGGGGAGTCCAGCACCTTGTGGCTCAGCTTCACGCTGCACGCCCGTATCCTGGCGCCGCTCGACGTCTTTATCAACCGATTAGTTGTTGTGCTGCAGACAGTATAAGCGACGGTCACACGCGGTAATGGCAGGCAGCGGCTCGGCTCTGCCCCCGGCATAAGCAACAAAGTGCGGAGGCAGGGATTTTGTAAATTAAGCCACATGTTTAAATTTAGGTATTATTAGATTATTTGTTATAGATTAGTTTATATTATTTTAGTTTTAGTAGTTTAGTTTATTAGTTTATAGATTAAAATTACAGGCAGCGGCAGAATAGCAGCGATAGTTTCCGCTATCACAAAGCTGAGCCGCGACCTTTTTATCTCCACTGTCAGTTTAATTAATATATTGTAATATTGTTTAGATAAAATTAGAAATCTATGTCATATAAATTGAAAATTTATTTGTACTGTGGAGTAAATAAATGTAATTATTATTATTGCTGACGTCCATGAGCGACGGTAACCACTTGCCACAAAGGCAATATAAAAAGAAAAAACTACGCACCGCACAGCGCGGTTCGACCCGAGGCAGTCATAGATAATACACATAAATTAGTTATAGATGAGGAACTCAACCACTCAACAAAAATGTTTACGGGCGTCGGCCACTAGATGGATTCACTTCGCTTTAGTTTCTCATTGCTCCTGTAGATGGCAGTACCATATTACCTATCCTATATTTTAGTTTAATACCGAATTTTTTAAATTTTCAGAAACCACAAATTAATAAAATTTAATCAATTTGTCTATAACAAATAAAGACTTGTATGATATATTAATTTTTCTACTTTCTGTGTTTAATTAAACAGTACTGAAATGTCTTAACTTTAACAACGCACAAGTTTAGGTGTGTCCGCCACAAGATGTCGCTAGTTTCCATACAAAACATATATTTGTCGTAAAGTATCGCAATTTCAGTGGCCTGGGGACGGCACTCACCCGGCCGTGCTCCGCAGCCTGGTGTCCCAGCACACGGGCATGTCGGCGTCCAGGCCGTTGTCGAACACTTCGCGATTAAATTCCTCGAACAAACGCCTCGTCAATTGTTCTTTTAAGGCTTTATAATTATCCTTGTACTGCAGGGCCTCGGGGTGACAGCGCCACGATGGAACGTTATCTATAAATCAATAAATAAAAAGATTTATAATGGTACAGCACTCTGCCTTGTAATTTGCAAATAAAATCAAGACATCAGATAGTGAACAATGTAAATAATTTTGGAGATTAAGACTACTTTTTACTAGTGGTAAGACGTCTTGTGAGTCCGCGCGGTAGGTACCACCACCCTGCTTATTTCTGCCGTGTAGCAATAATGCGTTTCAGTTTGAAGGGTGGGGCAGCCGTTGTAACTATACCTGAGACCTTAGAACTTATGTCCCAAGGTGGGTGGCGCATTTACGTTGTAGATGTCTATGGGCTCCAGTAACCACTTAACATCAGGTGGGCTGTAAGCTCGTCCACCGATCTAAGCAATAAAAAAAAATTGCAAATAAAATTACAACGTCGGATAGTAAACAATGTAAATACCTCTGGATATTAAAATTACACTAAAATGTAAAACTAGGTTTAATAAATAAGAAAAACAATTAATCTAAACTTAATGAATAGCAAATGGTCAGTAATGACTGCTCACTTATATTTACACTGGGAGCGTGCAAGCGATATAAACTGAAGGTTCTAACAATGTACATTGAATATCTACCAGTGACCATAGTGAGTAGTAATTCAGTGTAAACACATAAAATGAAATTCTATTACCTGCCAGTGACGCCATGAAACTCAATCTGTGAACTGTGGGAGTCACAGAGATATCATTTATTCTCTTCTCTATGACATCCAGCTCTTTATTCATACTCATAACCAATTCGGTCACTGAGAGACCCTTTTTAGTATTTTTCTTAGTCGTTGAATTGATATTCCTTTTGATCCTTGGAACTTCCGGTGTGTTCATAATTTTCTCCGTGAACAATTTCTTTTTGGATTTCTTTTCTGTATCACTGTTATTCTCCAATCTTGTTTTCGTTTCAGAGCCTGAAATAAATTGTCTTAAAATTAAAAGGTTACGGGTATGATAATCATGATACATTTTTACATAATTTTCCTATTACTCTATACTATGTCTTCTTTTTTGTGTGTACATAAATAAATAAATAAATGATTTCAGCTTTTCTTAATGTTCCATCATGTGAATTAGAACGTTTAATGTTTAAAAATTATATGGTATTTGAAGTAAGCATAAAAACATCTATTCACTAGACATTATGACATAAGGTATATTCCAAAAAGTTTATGTATATACCATTATCTGTAACTCTAGAACGTCTTTGAACTATGATTTGCAATTTTATGTACCAATTTCTCATTTGATTTATCGATTCATCACAATATGGGCTGCCCTTGCCCTCAGACATGAGGTTGAAGTCTCAATTGTTTGTACAATTGCTTTCCCACCCTTCAAGCCGGAATACATGACCTGTGCAAACTGACAATATGTCATTTCATTCACAATGTAACAACAGTACATCATACCAGTAAGGTATAGCTCCTTGTTCTGCTTTAAGTCCTGCCTAATATTTTCCTTTTCATCATCCTCATCCTCAAAGTACAATTTCTTCGACACACCATTGAATTCCCCATGATGTACACTTTTGAACAAACTTGGTATGGACTTCCACACTTCTCCATACAGATCACTCAAGAGTTTCTTCTGTGATTTCTGAACTGTTTTTAATGAACAGTTATCTAGTGATTCATTGGCTATTTCATTTGGAGTGGAAGGCTGGTCGTGTCTTGGGATGGCACATACAATATTTTGGGCGGGAGACCAGCCTCCTATACTCGGTTGTTTCGTGCTTTTCTGTGGAGATGATTTGGAACCATTGAAAGATACCTGAAATTATCAAATATATAATGTATATAATTTTTCATCTGTTTATTGCACTTGTCTTATAAATCTTACATATCAGTCAAATGTGTAAATTTTGCCTTATGAATTTTGTTTTTTTTTTTATATTTATTAGATGGGTGGCTTTAGATGGGTGGACGAGCTTACAGCCCACCTGGTGTTAAGTGGTTACTGGAGCCCATAGATATCCACAACGTAAATGCACCACCCACCTTGAGATATAAGTTCTAAGGTCTCAAGTTCAAGTTTTTTAAAACTTTAACTTTCAGAAAGGTAATTAATGATAAAATTCATGCATTCTGTGTAATGTACTTGTGTTGCAAAGAATAGTATTCGCTCAGAATATTGTTAGTAGCAAGAAGTATGTCAATGAGTTCAGTAATCAGCCATTGTCAGTCGGCAAGTAAACTATTATTTTACTCATAAAGAATCACTCTTTTTCAATGATGATGAACGATTAATCATTTTTAATTTCTAGACCAATTGGAAGAATAGATACTTAGCTCTTCAGACTAGAACTGCCTCAATATATAGATTCAGTAACAGTACCTACAATTTCTACACATCTTAGAAATTCAAGGTAATAAAAGGTAGTTACATTCACTTCGAGAAATTCTTCTACTGTAGATGGATGCATGGCAAATAGTAGTGGTATCAGTCAGTCACCTAACTGTCTTTTCAAAATGACAGCCAAGCAGTTTATTCTCTAAGAAAATCTTCAGAGCACACATGAATGATAAGCTCTACGATATATAAAAATAATACTCACATTGCCCATTTTACTCGGTTCATTTTCTGATTCAGCTAATTCACTAAATGAATAGCTAGAGTCATTTATAAGAATAGGAGAATAACTTAATGTGGAAGTTTGATTCTGAAATAAGCAATTCAAGTATTGTTACTGGTAATATGTATTGGGATCGGACACTAGATTGTAATACATGCCTATTTCTGATGCAAGCCAGTTGCTTTTTACTGGTCAAGAGTAGAAAGAAATTTTAACAAACTAGATTAAATTTCCACCCCATTATTGAGTTGGGTTAGGTGATTTTATATTAAAATGCATATGAGATTAACTATCAAATTAGGACCAGCAGGTCAGTTAGCTTATATTTCATTAATTAATTTAATGCAAATAGTATTCATTATCAAATATAAATTAGAGTAACTGAAATCAAACAAAACTTCGTAAGCAAACTTAGGTACAGTTTTATCTTGCTTCTATGGTAGCATTTTTAAAACCAATAATAAGTAGTGAATCCTCATCCTCAGTAATTTTAGTTAAATAAGATTATATCTGGTTTAAGGTTCAAGATAACCATATTCACAACTAAAAATAAGTCTTACTACTACTATAAAAATACTACCTACTTATAAAAAATTATTTTGGAAATTTTAGGACTTTTTTGTATATGGTACTTACGTTATTTTTACTTTTCGTATATTCGGATCTTAATCTATCAAAAGACTCGTCAACAACTATTATATCAGAACATCTGTCCATATTTTTTTGTTCTTCATCCACGTTCTTTCTATTCTTCTTCAAAGACAACTGAAAAACGCCTGTAATAGGACAGTTATTAATCGTATAAGTATGTATTTGAGATGCCAATCGTTATTGTTAAATTACTGAATAATCCTTAACTGAAAACTTACGCTTTTTACCATTATTTTCCTTTAGTTTTCCGTCCATGTTGTTAGAATTGAAATACTTAACAAGGTAGCTCAATAAATTCTACATATTATGTAGTATGTAATGTTCTTCTTCTTCTTCTTCTTAATTTTGGCTCGGCACAAGTATGTAATGTAGTATTTTATAAAAGTTTTTTTGAATGCAACGAACATGAACAAATGTCAATGTTACAGATTATTAATAATATAATACGTCAATGTGTCAAAGTGGTTAATTTCTCTTTGCTGTTTCCAATGGCCAGGCAAAGGGAACGTAGCTAATAGACCCAATTCTTGGGAAATAAATTTTAAACTCAAACCTTCTTTATGAAAAGCAAACTGAAATGATATAAAATAATTATGAATGAAATTAAATGAGATGAAATAAAACAACACCGTAAGATTTGAGTGAAATAAAATTAAATAGCCTACCACTAAATTGGTAGAAATTTGAAAAAAAATTAAAAAGTTTTGACTTTGATATCGAGACCCACATACAGCAATTACGTTTTATTTCATAATTAAACTAGTGTAATTACACGCTTGAGCTCGAAGATAAATAAAAATTTATAAAATAGAACAATTTTCAACTTCGCCGCTTTAACCTCTCAAATATGAAGTGTATATCGACGCTTGAAAGGCAAACGTGTCTAAGCAACAATAACTGCTTTGTACATAAATGATAGGCAATAACCATATTCGATGCGCAAAAAATATATATTTCTAGGTCTATTAAAATCATTTTAATCCTACAGCTAGATTCGTTAAAATAGATTTTTTTTCAAGTATTTTTCAGGAATGGATGGACGAGCTCACAGCCCTCCTGATGTTAAGTGGTTACTGGAGCCCATAGACATCTACAACGTAAATGAGCCACCCATCTTGAGATATAAGTTCTAAGGTATAGTATAGTCACAACGGCTACCCCACCCTTCGAACCGAAACTGCTTCACGGCAGAAATAGGCAGGCTGGTGGTACCTACCGTGCGGACTCACAAGAGGTCCTACCACCAGTAGGTTTCAATATGGCACTGCCAGTCCTCATGTTCGATTGCGCAAGACTTCATGAAAGGCGATGCTCAACTGCGAATCTACGATCTCGCAAAAGGAGACTGCGGAGAGTGAGAGATAGCTCTTCTTTCCAAATATATCGTAGAGCCGCTGTCAAGTTTGAGGTGTTTTGCTCATTGAAGTATATATAGTCGGATTTTTAATTAGACGAAGCCAGCTGACAGTAGCTAATGTCACTTTGTGAAATAATGTTGCTATATTTAAAGTAATAGTGATGCGTTCAGTTCTCGTTCAATCACATAAATGAACAATGAGTGTGAAGAGTTAATCATTAATTTCAAACTATAAAAGAATATTATTTATATTTTACAATAAAATTGTATTAAAGTGATCCAATATAATAATATGTTACTAGTAGTATGTAACTACAATCAGGTTTTTTTATTTTCATTAGCTATGTACCTATAATTGTTATATTTTATACATCTATAGTTTCAACTATATGATGCATTGGAAATAGGACAGTCTTACAAGCTTCCTCGCAATGTTTTTCTTAATGTTTAAAACACTCGGTATTCAGTACAGGTAGATACCATAGGAACATAATGTTTCGTCGAAAACTCGTTGGTA
The DNA here is from genome assembly GCF_030267445.1 of Bombyx mandarina. Lineage (NCBI taxonomy): Eukaryota > Metazoa > Arthropoda > Insecta > Lepidoptera > Bombycidae > Bombyx > Bombyx mandarina. The sequence goes on along the minus strand of NC_143234.1, from coordinate 9,818,120 downwards.
TGTACAAAGCACGGCTAAAATTCGAACCCCGTGCCCGATATCGGCAGTTCGGCACAGTAACTATTCACTAGACAATCGAGGCAATTTCATTAATTCAGGAGTTTTTTCAATCGTTCACTTTGTCACAACACTATTTTTATTTCATCAAAAACTGACAACACAGTAAACGTCAGTTTACTTCGTCTAATAAAAAATCCGACTATAGGTCTATGGTTTTGCTCAAATCTTATCCCCTTAAGTACTTTGTGTAGATTCAACGTTGATTGGTAACTGGAGAATGAGCTTAGCGAAGATGTTTGAATTGTTTTATTTTGTTAATTTAGTGTTTCTTCAGGTTTATTTATTTATTTATTTATTTATTTATTTAATTAGTCTACTTACAAATTAACAGTATAAACCAAAACATTTGTAAGGTATTAAAATAAAGGTAAAATAAATATTAAGGTATTTAAATGTGTAATAACGGTGTTTTATTAATTTTTTAGCACAAGCACAGATTACTAAATAAACAAGTCTGAGAAAACGAAACAAAGCCACTGTACGTGACTCTTAAGGTTCTTCTTCTTAGGGTTTCATTTTCAACTTCATCTCATTCTGATCTCTATAATTATTCATATACCAAAATATGTATGTACATAATTTAGTAAAAAGTAATTGAAGATATCTACAAAGGCAATAGAATCGCAACAAGCCAATTATTATATTGAAGAAAAGGGAAAAAGAAATATTTCGATCTCCTGAGCGGGTGCATCTACATAACACATGCAATCAACAACGCATGGTTTATTCAGTTGTTCTTAATCTTTACAATTTTCTATTGTTTCAATGCAAACAAGTTTGTGCTTTATATACAGCGATATAGCTGTGACTTCGTTTCCATATATTTCACATGATATTGACTCTACTGCGAATATCTTTAACATGTTCACGACATGCGACCTTCCCAATTTCATCATCAGGAATCATCATTATGAAGACCTCCGTGGTGGTACGAGATAAAGTCGACTCGAAAGCATCCATTAAAGCAATATCTAAACAATATTGTAGTGTCATTATAAACTTAGAACATAAAAAAGCCGAATCGAATATCCATTCTTTTATTTATTATATTTAAAGTCGAATAGAATTAAGTACTTGTAATATACGGTAAATAGTGTAACGGCGCAAGGCTGCTATTTAGATAACTAAGATTGGTTAGAATTAACGGTTTTCTCAACGTTAAAATTGTTGGTTAACTGTTATAAGTCCAACGCATGTAAGCAATTGTTTAAGACGGTGTTCGGGAAAATTTATCAACAAACTACCCCCAATGTTCTATTATAAGTACAAATTACTATTGTCGTACAGCACCTCATCATACGAGACTACTTGTCGAACCTTTCGTTCCGATATCGAGTCGAGGGTACGCGCTCTCGCCCCCGTCACGTTACAGCCGGAGTCCCGCAAGGCTCCGCCTTCTCCCTTTTACTGTTCAGTTTGTATATCAATGATATACCCCGGTCTCCGGAGACCCAATGTGTGAAAGGCAATGACATTGATGAAAAGAATGACGTCAGCATCGTTGACGTCATCATTTGCAAAAACCACACGGCACCAGTCGGACCGTCACCAGTCGCTCCGCCAAGTATAAAAATATTAATTAAAATAAATCCAAATAAAAGAAATAGTTCAGTATTTTGTATATATAAATACGTGAATATATCGTTGATAATATTTATCCAATAGCGTAAGCCGTATTTAAGTATGTAACTGTGTTTAAATATTCGATTTCTTAAATGACTATTTATTTTTATTGCACCCACGATCAGTTTTATGTTGTTAGTTATTTTATGAGCATGTCTCTTCGAAAACGCTACGAAAGATGTTCCACGCCATTTGCGAAACAGGTAAAATTTTACACGGTGAAAAACCTAGTGTCGTCGTGGTTCAGATCAAAAATAAAATTGCGTGGCAATGTCATGTTAACTATCAATATGCCATCGTTTGTATTAAACATTATATCCTACTAAAATACTTGGCTGTCAGTGTCGACGCCTTGCCGGGACTAGTGATGGAGAGGAAGCGTCGTCGTGTTAATACACAATTTTTTAGGTTCTAACGTATAGGTTAGCTTAGTTTTTCAATGAAGAAAAAGCTAACGCAGTCTTCAGGGGGATTTTTTCCACTGTCGGAACCGAAATATTTAGTATCCGCGTTCCTTATCTTAACTGTCAGTTTTGTCGCGACAAGACACATCAATAATGCATTTTAATAAACTGTGAACGGGTTGGCGCTAAATGACTATTTACTGAAAATTTGTATTTTATACTAGCTGACCCGGCAGACTTCGTAGTGCCTCGATCGATAAATAAAAGACCTAAACACAAAAGTAATCCGTCCGATGGGGGACACATCAAAGGAAAAACAAAATTGCTATTTTTATTCAATTCCGAGCATTTTCATATTTATCTACCTTTTAAACCTTCCCTGGACTTCCACGAATAATTCGAGTCCAAAATTAGCCAAATCGGTCCAGCCGTTCTCCAGTTTTAGCGAGACTAACGAACAGCAATTCATTTTTATATATTACTAGCGACCCGCCCTCGCTTCGCTTCGGAAACATTAAAACACACATGAAACAAAAAAAAATAATAAAAAAAAAAAATAAAAAAGTAGCCTATGTTCATCAGGGACAATGTCGGCTTCTAATGGAAAAAGAATTTTGTAAATCGGTCCAGTAGTTTCGGAGCCTATTCGAAACAAACAAACAAACAAATCTTTCCTCTTTATAATATTAGTATAGATATAGATTGACTTGTAATTAATAATAATAATAATGTAGGCAAAGTAAATTCGTAGATCACGTACTTTCGATTAAAAATTAAATCTTCTAATGTTTTCTGCCGAAAGATATTCCTTTTCTCTAAGCAACTCTTCGCTATGTCTTTAAAAGCTAAATTTCACTGAAGCTCTTTTTATTTTATTTACAGTGCTTTGTGGTTTCCAGTGTGATCTTGAACATGATCTCGTATGGGCTGACGACTGGATACAACGCTACGTTGTTCTCTGAACTTAGGAAGACACGGGAGATTGCTTTGGACATACATTCCGAATCTTGGTTGGGTATGATCATTTCTAAATTAAATCGCACTTACGATAGAACAAAAAACTTTTGTAAATAGGTATTTAAATAAACTTTAAGATATTGCGCAAATATTATCATTTAAAATTATGGTAAACAGTAACAACAAATATTCATTGGGAAAATACAATGATATAAAAACGTTATGCGCTCTCACAATCTATGTTAATTGAAGAGCATGCTAATATCATGTGTATATAAATCGACTGGGTTAAACTGACTCTTAAATATACCGAAAATATTATTCACTTATTAAACTAGTGATACAAAATGGTTTTTCGGAAATTTCATATATCATGAGCTCGCAATAAATTCGAAGGTAGTAAGCAGCGCTCCGAGGCCAATGAATGGCTTTCTCGTCAGTAGGTACTCGTTGCGCAGAATAAATAGCAAAATATTATTTTGGGATGTGATTTTATTTGAGTTGACGGCTCAACTGGTGTTGTCGGAGCCCATAGTCAGCAATAACTTGAATACCGCCATGGCCACACACTAGACGCTGTACCATCGGTAATAACGCAAACTATAATTTTACGGATTTGATATTTATGTCACGTGACACAATGTCCATTCACTGTGGAAGACATTTGTAAAAATACGTTAGTTTAAAAAAAAAGAAGGTACTTCTCAGCGGGATTCGAACACCGGCACTGTTGCATCGCTTGATATGAAAGTACCGGGCGTCTTATCTTTTAAGTCACTACTTCTATGTCAATGGTGAGAGTTCTCTCCCTGTATTTGTGATAGTGATGTTAATCGCTATCATATCAAAATAGATTGTATTACTACTCGGGCTTCCTCAGTGGGAGAGGTTCCACTCTATTTATTAAATTACTCCACCAAAAAGACTACACTAAACTTTAACGTTTCTTTTCAGCATCTATGATGGGAATAACGCTTTTCGTGGGATCTGTCATCGGTTCACTAGTTATGGAGACCATCGGTCGAAGGTCAGCGGTTCTTTTGAGTTCGATATTCATGATCTGTGGATGGACATCATTCAGTTTCGCTTCGTCTTTTCCTGTTTTGTTCATAGCGAAATTATTTCAAGGAATATCAGCCGGAATCGGTACTAATGTCGGAAGCATTTTAATTGCAGAATACAGTAGTCCCAAATACAGGGGCTCTTTCATAGCGACGATACCAACTGGTTTATTGTTGGGCATATTTATTTCACATACCTTTGGAATGTTTTACGGCTGGCACCAATTATGTATAATACTACTATTTTTCTCCTTACCCGGATTAATTGCAATTGTTTTCTCGCCAGAATCACCGAGTTTTCTGGTAGCTAAGGGACGTTACGATGAATGCAGGAAGGTTTTTCGCTGGCTGAGAGGAATTGATGAGGATGATGAACTCGAAACTATGATTAAAACTAATATGATACGTAAAGAAACCAAGAAGGTTGAATGTGGCAATGTGTTGAAGCTAATTCAGAATAAATTGACATACGCTGTGATTGCATTCAAAAAGAAAGAATTTCGCATTCCAGTTCTTATTATGATGCACTTAAGCGCTATAATGCAATTTAGCGGCTCCTTGGTCTGCGATATGTATGCCTTAGACATCCACACAGCATTGTATGGTACCGATGTGTACATGTTCAAAGTAATGACGTCTCTGGATGTGCTGAGACTTGTGGCCACCGTGTGGGCCGTCTACATCACCAGCAGGGTGAGGAGGCGCTCCATGCTGTTAGTGTTCGTGTCGCTGAACATAGTGACAGATCTGTGCATAGCTGGACACGTCTACGCCAGACAACACGGTCTCCTTCCCTTCGATCATTGGGCGATTAGTTTATTTCTCCACCACTTTCTTTACTTCATTATCGGGACTGGGTCCATGCCGTTGGCGATAATAATTGGTGGCGAAATATTCCCTTTAGCAGACAGGGGTTTCTGTTCGGTAATTACCAGAATATTTTGCTCAGTTTACATGTTTGTGAACATCAAATCCGCTCCATATTTATTCTCGTGGGTGGGTGTTGACGGGGCCTTCTGTTTGTACGCCTTGATCCATTCTTATAGTTTGATTGTTACTTTAATTTTGTTACCGGAAACGAAAGATAAAACTCTACAACGAATCGAAGATGAGTTTAGGGGACATACTATTGCTAATCACGAAGAAGCCTTTGAGATGAAGGATTATGACGTGAAAGATGATGGTGATTAAGGATTTTTATGTCATGACATGTTTGCGTCAGGTTGCTGAGAAGAATCTTATCTAGGTTTCTAGTAATTAGAAGTAAGGAAATAAAGCCGTCAGTGCCTCATTCTTAGGACAAGTTAATATCCCTGTGTTATTCATTTAGTTTCTATGTCTCTGTCTGAGTCAAGCCAGCCTAAGGAGATGTTCTCGATGTGGCAATAAACAACTTCCGTAACTTAGGCGTAAAATTAAATACATTTCCAAAGATAAGCGTAAATACTTTTTGTTTGATTGTGGTTCGTAAGTTCAAAATGGCTCGTAGCTCAATGACACCATTATTAGAAATACTTAGTACCTCCTTTGTTGTGAAACTGCTTATACGAGGAGTGATAAAAAAGTAGTGAGAACGACGTACTCCTTGGTAAGAAAAAAAATACTCGCAGGCGTAGTTCAGATACATAACTAGTCAGGTCATAAGTATTGTCACACAGTAAAAACTGTTCTTTTAGAATGCTGGCCACAAAAAAGTTTATTGAATTCGAATTTCGAATTGTTCATGAAAATAAAAATGTATACTTTTAGAATTTTACTCATTTTTAAATATGGAGTGGACGCTTAAAGAAGACCGTGTTGCAGTTATTGTGTTGCATCGTTGCGGTTACGCGCCAATTCAAATTTTTAACATACTGAAAAATTTGAATATAACCAAAAGATTCGTTTAACGTACCCTCAAACGATACAATGAAGTCTCTAGTGTAGATGACAGGTCAAGAAGTGGTCGCCCTCGGTCTGTTAGGACTCCAGCAGTGATAAAAGCTGTGAAGGCGCGAATTCAAAGAAATCCTAAACGTAAGCAGAAACTGTTGGCCCTTCAGATGGGGTTAAGCAGAACCACGGTGAAAAGGGTGTTAAATGAAGACTTAGGGCTTCGGGCATATCGAAGAAAAACAGGACATCGTTTGAATGCTCGTCTAATGGACCTGAGACTGAAGAGATGCCGCGCTTTGTTGAAGCGGTACGCGGGAAAAAAATATCGGGAAATTCTTTTTTCGGATGAAAAAATTTTTACCGTAGAAGAGAGCTACAACAAACAAAATGATAAGGTGTACGCACACAGTAGTGAAGAAGCGAGCAACCGTATTCCGCGTGTCCAAGGAGGTCATTTTCCATCCTCGCTCGTGGTATGGTTGGGAGTTTCTTATTGGGGCTTAACAGAGGTACATTTTTGTGAGAAAGGTGTAAAAACGAATGCAGTTGTGTATCAAAATACAGTCCTGACGAACCTTGTGGAACCTGTTTCTCATACCATGTTCAATAACAGGCACTGGGTATTCTCGAAAATGGAGAAAAACGAAATGCGAGCCCTTATTGAATACCTCTGTTTAAAAAAGTTAACGCCGCAAGATATTCATTGCGATTTGGAGGCAACATTAGGAGAGTCTGTTCCACCGTATTCCACTCTCGCAAGATGGGCTTCCCAATTTCGAGTAAGGAGAACGAGCACGGAAGACGAACTTTGTTGCGGCCGTCCATCGACGTGAGTCACCCAACAAAATGTTGCGAAAGTCGAGAAAATTGTATTGAGCGATCAAAGAGTTACCATCCGATACTTAATTCAAGAAACGGGCATTTCATACGGAAATATTCAATCCATATTGAAACAATCTTTGAATATGAGAAAAGTCTCCGCAAGATGAGTGCCGAGAATGCTAACTGACAGTCAGAAACAAAATCGACTTGACATTTCGAAGACATTGTTGGACAAATTTCAAGAGGTTTCTGAAATTTTTTGTCTCGTTTCGTAACAATGGCCGACATGGGCTATCATTTTGATTCCGAGACTAAGCAGCAAACTTCGCAATAGAAACCGACCCCGAAGAAGTTTCGTGTCGTGGCATCGGCTGGCAAGTTTACGGCCTCAATATTTTGGGACTCAGAAGGGATATTGTTGATTGATTACCTGGAGCGCGGAACCTCTATTACAGGCCAATATTATGCAGCTTTGATTTCCAAGTTGAGGAATGCCACCAAAGATAAAAGGAGAGGGAAACTTCGAAGGGGCGTGCTGTTTCATCACGACAATGCACCCGCGCACAGGTCGGCATTTGCAATGGCTATCATTCAGCAAGCTGGTATCGAATTGATTGACCACCCCCCCTTATTCACCAGATCTGACGTCTAGCGATTTTTATCTGTTCCCCAAATTGAAAGAATACTTAAGTAAAACAGGTACGAAGACGATAACGAGGTGATGGATGCCGTGGAGAGCTTTTTGCAGGACCAAGACAAAACTTTTTTTTGAAAGGGAAGCCTTAGACATGCGCTGGACTCGGTGTGTAGAGGCTCGGAGACTATGTAGAAAAATAAATTATTAAGTTATCAATAGTCATTATATTCTATCTCATTCGCACTACTTTTTGATCCTCCTAGTATAATAAATAATATTTTAAGAAGATATGGTTAAAATACCTGTCATGTTAAAAATAAGTCTTTTTAGAATCGTAAAAAAAGAAATATGTTTGCATTTTCATGAAAACCTTTTTATTTCTAATTTCGTACGAGCATCGTAATTATTTGCTTTTAAGTGTGTGAAAATATATTACTGCCTCACATATCGTGAACACTATTGTGTGACTACAGCTACCTTCGTTATCCGGAAGGGTTCTCTCTCATCTGGTTATCTTGCAAAATACGTAAAGGTAGCGGAACGAGGGAGGGAGAGCTCATCCCTCTCTGCACCTATCCGTAGCCGCTGAGCATTAGGCCAAAGAAGGGCTCTTGCCGCGTGGTGGTGGCGTCGTGAGTCTGGCTGTAGTGTTGACCGCGGGAACCCCCTACTCTGACTGAGTTCTGACCCTGACCGGAGATTGGGCGTTCGGTGAGAGAGTGCATTTGGTGAGTAGGGCCCGCCTGCGGTCTGTCCCCAACATCTCCAGACCATCAAGACCTCGTTTGCTCCTTAAGCATGGAAACCTCATGTATGAAGTTGGGCCCCCTGCACGGAAAAAAACGTAGTTGATGGACCAGTTTTTGGTCTTCTAAACGAACGTAGTAGATCGTATTCGCGTGTGCAGATATAGCATCGACTCGGGCCGTCGCGGTAAGGACAAATGGAGCAAAGGCCGAGGGAAGTGGTGAGGTAAGAGCCTTACCTGGATGCATTAGTTTTGTAAGCACGAGTTGGGTCGGGCCTGTGTCTTCTATTATTTTTGTAACGTGCAATACTGGCTCTAATAATTACAGCAACATAAAACGACAGTGATTTATCTAAACCAGCGCATGTGCGGTGACTGCTATACTTTTATCTCCCCGAGACGCGTCGTTCGTCGTGCTATATTATTATTAAAAAAAAGACAAGCTATATTTATTATTAAACGAGGACGCAACCATTCACCTCCTTCCAGATCATTTGTTTAAATTGTACGTTAATAATTTGAGGGGGCTGCACTTCGAAAAAAACTACCAGCGCCATCTAGTTAATATTTTTAAACTTGGATTCGATCCTTTTTTTTTATGACTGAAGGATTACTGGTGGCCCGGAGGCCTTTCCAGTTTCACCAGGACAGGTGGGCGAGCAAAGGCTCACCCAGGAGGGGTGGGATTTGCTAACAGCTACCCGAGCGCCTCCGAAGAAGACCTAACAGCTCAAGAGTAGCTGCTTCGCGAATGAATCTACTACCGGATCGGAATCGCGACCCGCTGAGAAGATCCGGCGAGAAACTCAGCGAGCTGATTCATGGGTTAGGTTGCACGGCGAACTCTTTGTCGAGTTCGACGAGTACGGTTACCGAGGTCCCTAAGCCTTCTCCTAGTGTTAGAGCTGAAGGCGTCTAATGCAAAGGTTATTGGATCTGATGGATCCGTAAGGACGTGTCTAGGGCGTCGACGGTGACTGGCTCCTGCGTGATCAGGATTCGGGGAGTAGTCAGCGGCGGCAACGATAAGGCGATTATCATGACGCATAGCCTTATCGAAGTACCGTTCCGACGCTGACTTCATGTATTTATGGATAGATTCGAGGCCCAGGTCGTCGTGTAGATTCGATCCTATTAGCGGATTGTATTATATAATGTATCGTATCTCGTATCCAAGCGTTTCTGCAACCGATCGTGCGTACTTAGAACTAGAGTCGTCTCGCATTCGAGACGAGTGCACTGGTCATCTCACCCATTAGGCTATTTTTTTATTTTTTTTTATTTGCTTAGATGGGTGGACGAGCTCACAGCCCACCTGGTGTTAAGTGGTTACTGGAGCCCATAGACATCTACAACGTAAATGCGCCACCCACCCTGAGATATAAGTTCTAACGTCTCAAGTATAGTTACAACAGCTGCCCCACCCTTCAAACCGAAACGCATTAATGCTTCACGGCAGAAATAGGCAGGGCGGTGGTACCTACCCGCGCAGACTCACAAGAAGTCCTACCACCAGTATTCACAAGAAGTCCTACCACCAGTAATTTATTTAAGCTATTGCCGCTTCTAGAAATACACGTCTCGCCCTGTGGACAAACAAGACTGGTGGTGCATGTTAGCATTATTTAAACAGATGCTGTTCAAGCTCTCGACTGAATTGAACCATTATAATATAAGCTGGTATAAGCCAAACAACAATTATCCTTTTGTCTTTTTTATCACAGAGCGTTTATGTCGCGACTCGGTTCACGTTGTTTCGGAACTTATATCATAATTCATATTTTATTTAATTTAACTGAAAGGATTGTAGTTAAGTTCATATGCTGCGCGAGTGAAAGTGATTAGTATATCGCGCTAGTCACGTAAGGACAACACATAAGCAAACATCCAATGCTTACGTCATTATTCAGTTTGGTAGTACGTGCTACGAGATGAGGGTCACACCTTTTGTGAAGCAGGTATTCAACTATTACTATTAATAATTTCTGGAAGGCAGTATAAGGCTGGTTAATGTCGACGTTGTGTGCTGATTGCAGCGAACCTTAGATAGACCTTTGCCCAGCAGGGAGCGTCTTTAATAATGACATAATATACAGCAATAGATTAATAATCTATCTATCTATATCTATATATATAAAAATGAAACCCGTTTTCCGTTGTCACGACATAACATGAAAACGGCTTGACCGATTTGGCTTATTTTTTTTTTTTGTATTTTTCTAATACTCTGTACAAGGTTCTTACGGAAACAAATATTAAGAAAATCTCTCAGAAATATTGAAAAATATACATTTAATTTTGCATCTTTGTTTGTGAACTATTCCACGCGGACGAAGTCGTGGGCAAAAGCTAGTATTATATAAAAATGAATTGCTGTTCGTTAGTCTCGCTAAAACTCATGTTGCTCTAAGTTTTGGCAAAGTTTTTATAGTTTTATATATAGTTTTATAGGCGCCCACCACACGCTTTGAGGTTGTTAAGAGAGTGTTAACTATGAATGTGGAAGGATTTAAAGGAAGAGGTAGACCTAAGAAGAAATGGATGGATTGTGTGAAAGACGATATGGGTAGGAGGGGAGTGAGCGAAGAAATGGTATATGATAGAAGAGTATGGAAGGAGAAAACATGTTGCGCCGACCCCAGGTGACTGGGAGAAGGGCAGGATAATGAGTCTCGCTAAAACTCGAGAACGGCTGGACCGATTTGGCAAATTTTGGTCTTGAATTATTTGTGGAAGTCCAAAGAAGGTTTAAAAGGTAGATAAATATGAAAATGCTCGGAATGAAATAAAAATAACAATTTTGTTTTCCCTTTGATGTGTCCCTCGTCGTCGGACGGATTCCTTTTGTTTGTTTTAAGTTTATTTTACATAAAAGTTTAGGTCTTTTATTTATCGACTAATGCTACGAAGTCTGGCGGGTCAGCTAGTAAAAATATTTTTAACTATCACAGGTATCTATTACTGGTGGTAGGACCTCTTGTGAGTCCGCACGGGTAGGTACCACCGCCCCGCCTATTTTTGCCGTGAAGCAATAATGCGTTTCGGTTTGAAGGGTGGGGCAGCCGTTGTAACTATACTGAGATCTTAGAACTTATATCTTAAGGTGTGTGGCGCATTTACACTGTAGATGTCTATGGGCTCCAGTAAAAACTTAACACCAGGTGGGCTGTGAGCTCGTCCACACATCTAAGCAATAAAAAAAAAAAGTTTAGGTTGCTTTTTAGGATATTATCAAAATAACCCTTCTACTCATAGCTGTTCATAAAATATTTTTAACTACTGATACCATTTTTTTTTTTTCGGGTAGAGGGCCGAACCTCCTACGAGGTCCCCGCGCAAAAGGGGCACGCGGGGTATGTGAGACTCAACGATCTGCATGGTGTTGTGAGCAGACCGCGGGCCCAAGGCTTTTAGGACCCACCCACTAAACGACTCCCCTGCACTTTTACACCCGACGTCCGATCCCCTCCGAGGTCAGAACCCGGATTAGGTAGGGGGGCTACCGCGGTCAACACTACAACCAGACGGCGCGGCTCACCCCAAGGACGCCCGGCCGACGGAGCCTTCGAGGCGAATCGAAGGCTCTGAAACGTCGGCCGTCTCGGTACGGCAGCCCGTCGGGCCGCCCAGACGGTGCCGCTGGTGTCCCGGAATACCCCGCTGGACCAGAACCAGCCTACCGGGTCGGGACGCGATACACCGTCGACCGGTCGCTCTATTCACTCCACGGCAGCGCGCTAGAGTGCTGGTAGCGCGCCGCGCAGCCTCACCCCCTCAGGTCGCCCCTTGACCTTCACCGGGGGAGGCCGCTACCTACAGGGAACTACTGATACCATGCACCCCACGCTTTTTTTACAATAAAAAATTTTTTTACACTATTTTTAATTCAAATTTATTAAAATTTATTTTCAATTTTTTAGTTGGATTTTCTATAAAAGCGTATTTTGTTAGTTTTTTTAAACTATTATTTATTTTTCATTTTTTAGTTAAATTTCAATTTTTTCAAAATATTTTTTTTTCAATATTTTTTTCAAAATTGTTTTGTCATGGGTCCCTAATAAGTATACCAAATTTCGAGTTTATCCGACGTTTTGAAGGGGGTCAAAATCATGTTAAAAGATTCCGTTACGTACTAACATACATACGTCTGAAGCTAATAAAAGCGCATTAAAAGCGTGCTCATAGACATCAGGATTCGAATGCCGCCACCCACCTTGAGAAATAAGGTCTGAACTATACAACGACCGCTCCGTTCTCCAAAGCAGAGCTGCTGAATCAGACTTAGTGGTACTTACTCGTGAGAAGTTACAATACGCTCTACTACAAGTAACGCAATTTAAAATGAATTGTGTCCTCAGTGCGAATTTTTTAACGTTTTCGATATTGTAAAAGTTAGCTCATATTTGTATGGAATGGGATCGTTTGCCTACGTTTGCCGCTAGGCGCGCTGTTCCAACTGCATACAAAACTGGGTTAACTTTTACGCTAACGAGAACGTTAAAAAACTCGCACTAAGCACACTGTAGCTTAATCATTTGCCATTTTGTTTGTTTTGTCCAGTGCTTTGCGGTATCGAGTGTCGTCCTGAACATGATGTCGTATGGCCTTGTGGCCGGATTCAACGCTTCCCTGTTCTCTGAACTCAGGAGGACCCGAGAGATACCTCTGGACATACATTCAGAGTCTTGGTTGGGTAATAAAATCTTTTATAATACCAAATTATTTTACGATACTTCACTAAAATATTTTATATTGCCTACTTAATGGTAGGCAGCGGCTTGGCTTTGCCCCTGGCATTGCTGACGTCCATGAGTGACGGTGACCACTTACCATCAGGTGGGCCATATGCTCGTCTGCCTACAAAGACAATAAAAAAAATATATTCTCGAATCACATAATTAAGACAAGGCTTCTACGAATTCCCGTTTCATTCTTGTTCGGAGTCAATCTTGTTACAGTTCTATTGTATACCAAAGTAAGTCATATAACACAATGGTAGGACGACAAACATTATATGATAAGAAAAATGTGAAGAGCAGCACTTATACAATACCCATAATCTTTTAAGCAAATAAAGATAGGATTTTTCTTGCGTCGATAATCCTCATTACTGATGGTCCTGGCCTTCCTCGGCGCCCCGATGTTTGGCAAGAGCCAGCCGTTGCCATTAGCTATCTTCTCGAAGTGAGCGCGGAAGTTCCGACGACCGTCCAATTCGAGGCCAAGGTACCGCAACCTGGTCACCCCGACCTCGATGTGGACGCCTCTAATCCCTAGACGGGTCCCGGGCGGCGGCTCTCTCACGGCTCTGTGAAACACCAGAACCTGGGGTTTCTCAAGCGCCACCTCAAGGCCTAACGCTTGGATCGTATTAACGACGAATGCCACCCCAGCGCAGGCAAGACGGGCAGACTTACGGTAGTTTTTCCCACCGGCCGGAGAGGGCTGTGAAGGGCCCTTCGTAGGACCCAATCGTATTTGATATTCCACAGGAGATTGATATGGACCGACCCCTGTGGAACACCGCGCTCGACCGGAAATTAGAGTACCGCACAACCGTGTCCGGTATACACGACAGTCCTGCCTGGAGATCTAATCCTACTAAACAAAGCAAAGTGTTGAAAGCGTTGGTGATGTTCAGGGACAGCACACCTTGCCCCAAGCAACATGGAGGTCCTGGTCCTGGGATACTTTCTCTTCACAATTATCTAGATAAATTATTTTCTTATTTGACCAGGGGTGAGGTCCCCTGTGTAAAGCTCTCGGGACTGGGCTCCCTCCAGCTATTCATGCCTTTGCCGGGTAATGAAGCTTGGGACTCGGGTATTTTTATAGAGGCTTGCGTCCTTGCAACCCCGTGCCTTGCGGCAACGGGAACCGTTCTCTACTTAGTGGGGATTACGAATTGGCTGGCAGCCTACCGAATGCAGAGGGAAACTCGGCAGACCACCGCTCTACGCTCGAAATTTGCAACCAAGACATCGTTCAATTACCACTGATCGATGAACCAAGGGGACACGCCGGTGAATCGGTACCCCCCATATCTGAGGGACGTTCCCCTGTATTCTAATCATAAGGCCATAGCCACCAGCGGCCGCAGTTGTAGAAATTGCAACGCCGGCTTACACTCGCGATAACTGCGTACAGAGTGTCATTGCTCACGACACTTCGGCGAACCGATGTGGTCGGGAGCTGTGCTCTCCAGAAGGAGCATTCTTCACTTAGTGACGAGTATGAAGAGCACGGTCCTCCCTCTCCTCCCACTGTTGGCTGGGTCCGCGTCATCTGACTTCTTTCATTGCAAAGTTGCAAAGCCTAACTAAGCTACCCTAATCCTTAACATAAGCCTTAATATAACCCTAAACATTGATCTAAAACTTTATCTAGGACTTAATCCTAAGAATCCTTGCAATGATAAAGATCGGACGATAGCTCTGGGAATGTCGCCCAGAGGCTCCTGTAATCCACCACCTAAGGACCCGCCTGGTAGGAGTCCATTCTCTCTATCATGATAGCATCAAAGAACGACACAAATCGGAACCCTTTCACTGAAATATTTATATAAATATTATTTCAACCATAATTAACAAATGCATTATTTATGGATGTGATTGATTACAGTCAATATTTTATTATAAAGCACCTTTTATTGTTTCAGCATCTTTGATCGGATTAACGTTTTTAGTGGGCTCTGTGATTAGTTCACTAGTGATGGAAACCATTGGACGGAGACCAGCTATTCTAGCGAGTTCAGTTCTTATGATTTGCGGGTGGATATTGCTCAGTCTAGCTTCATCCTTTCCTGTCTTGTTAACGGCGAAAATTTGTCATGGAATATCCTTTGGATTAGGTACTATAGGAGGTATTCTAATAGCAGAATACAGCAGCCCCAGATATAGGGGATCTTTTACAGCAACTGTACCAACTGCTATATTATTCGGTATATTAATAGCACATGCTCTTGGAATGTTTTATAGTTGGCAAGGATTATCTAGAATCCTACTCTTTTTCTCTTTACCTGGTTTAATTGCAGCTATATTTTCGCCAGAATCACCGAGCTTTCTGGTAACTAAGGGACGTTACGATGAATGCAGGAAGGTTTTCCGCTGGTTGAGAGGAACAGCTGAGGAGGACGAACTCGAAACAATGATTAAAACTCATATGGTACTTAAAGCAAATAAGCAAAGGCAAAGAATTAAAGTATTAACATTAATCAAGAACAAAGCGACATGCCTCGTGACAGCTTTTAAAAAGAGAGAAATTCGTATTCCAATAATTATTTCGATGCACTTGATGGCTATAAATCAGTTCTGCGGGTCTGTGGTTAACGACATGTATGCTCTAGACGTCCACACCGCGTTGTACGGAACTAATGTCTACATGTTCAAAGTAATGACGTCACTAGATGTGCTAAGACTCATTGCGGCTCTGTCAGCAGTTTATATAACAAAAAAATTAGGGCGGCGTTCCATGCTGCTAATATTTGTGTCCTTGAATGTATTCGTCAATCTGTGCCTAGCTGGACACATTTTTGCAAGACAACGTGATCTTCTATCTGCTTCACATATGGTAATAGGTGTCATTCTGCATCATTTTCAGTGCTTCATTATGGGGACTGGATCTTTACCGTTGTTATTTATAATTAATGGCGAAATATTTCCTTTAGAAAGTAGGGCTTTGTGTGGAATGATTTCTAGTATATTCTGCTCTATTTTCATGTTTGTGAACATCAAATCAGCTCCGTATCTGTTCTCGTTGCTCGGCGTTGACGGGACGTTATGTTTTTATGCTTTGATTCTTGCTTATAGTCTAGTTGTCACTCGTATTTATTTACCGGAGACTAAAGACAAAACTCTTCAGGAAGTCGAAGATGAAATTAGGGGATTTGCTCTCCTCAGTCACGAAGAAGCGTTTGAGTTGAAGAGTGATAAAGCGGATGGGGAAGATTAAGAATTTTAAAACAATGTGTTTCAGAAAAGCAGGATAAAAGTCTTTTATGCCAATTGTCAGAAATTAGATTTTGTTAGATTTTCTACATTTAAGCTGACGCAATATGTACGGGCTCAGCATCCGATCCATTCCTTAAATATTGACTGCTTATCGGTGTCTGGTAGAAGTGACGGACTTAACTCCCCTATCCTTAAGTTCGGAGTTCTAAGCTTTTGGGAGAGTTACGAAATTAAATTTTACAAAATTTCAGACTACACTTTCAAACATAAAATAATATGCCAAATAAAAACAATTCGTGTATAAATGCAAAGAGTCAAGAATGATTACAATTTTCATTTGAACTATAGAATTTTCACTGCTTTATCTGGCAGTGAAAATTTTCTTCAATGTGATGAATAATAAAATTTTCAGATCTGTAAGATCGCCCTCTTTCAAGTTCGCCATTTCGGTGGTTTCCTTTTCATCACGTAGACCAAGTAGAGGTAACTTGGCTATGTGTAGCTTGGTGTATTCTAAATTTTCTGTATCATCTTGATGTATTTTTAATATTAACTCTAGGGTATTAATTTGACTATAGGTATCCAGAATTAGTATATAGGGGTCTTGAATTTTCTGGTGGGATATCTCGTCCATACGAGGAGGGTTTGGAGTATTTCTTCGTTTTGCTTATAGATAATCCAATGTTAGGGCTTAAGTTTTATCTTCTCTATAATTGCTAGAAGTAGGAGGGAAGATTTTACGTTCTCTACGACATCATTAGGTCAGTTGTACAGAGGTCTTATATATAATATGTTGTAGCGTGTAGGTTGTAGTATGTTGTAATATAACGTGGAGAGCTAAATTCATCCATCACCCAGCATGGCTAAGTCGATCGTCTGATCTTAGGCTCTTCAGCTAAAGGTTAAAGTTAATTTGGTTTGATTATTACGGTTGAGTTTCGATATAATGCAGATAAGGATATCAATTTAAAATAGATGTAAGATTATTTTTCAATTAGAGATACCTACTCGTATTTCTAAGAAGTCAGTCATTTGATTTTCTTTAAAATAGGCTTTTAATGTTATCGTTTGCTCTAACTTTACTAAGTGTTTTAAATTAGATGTAAAAACAAAATTTCCTAATTTATTATCCTCGAGTGAACTTAGAAGTTTGCTAGATATTATACAATAATTAATTGGTGTTACTAATCTACTTAATGAAAACTAGTCGTCTCTATTTAATTAAATCTAACATGAAATGCCTGTAAAAATGTGAAGATTTCGATAGTATGCAGATATTATGATGAAATACAAAATATTCGATTTGTTAACTTTGTGTGAAATATGCTAGTAATATTGAAATGTCTATAATTAATTGATTAGGATGAGAGGTTTCTATTCAACGTAAGCGTTGAGTTCCACATAATTTGTATCAATATCGTTTCTTTTCTGTTATTAGGCTATTGTTAATTTGTTCTGATTTTATTTTCCTAAATAATTTACCAAATAATTCTTAATGGCCAATGGTCATGGTAATCCGGCCTTTCGGTAACGATTTTAATCCATTTTTCGATTGGATTTTGGATTGATTGGACCTCGTTTAACTCTATAGAAAGGGTAATTTGTTAGTTTGCTAAAAATTACGTAATTTATGTAATTGTTCTCTGTGTGCAATCTATAATTTTTTTAGTTAAGTAACATTTTTAGTAAAAAAATTAAACTAGATAATCCATTTAATTCTGAGAATTGTTTGTAATAAGCTTTAAATTGATATGACACAGTAATCATTCTTGCGATATTTTATTTACCCGTTTCACGGCCTAATTCCAAGATTTTTATTTAATTCCTGATGTTGATTGGACTTATATGAGGTATCCGCGCCTAGGGGAATTTTAAGGGCCAGGTTGCACCATCCTGATTGCTGTCAGGAGGTGCTTGTGAAGTCTGTTTAACATTCTTTATTGGAACTTTTGTACTCTGGTTTTTATTTTATTTGAAATCGTGTTGCTATTAATACTATCAGAAATCTTTGCCTTTTTTATTTAAAAATTTTTTTAATTAATCTTATTCGTATTTAAGCGAATTATGTTAAAAATATGTTGTTTTGTAAATAACAATAAGTATACATAAATTAAATGGCAATGAGTATATTTTTTGTTTTATTTTATGTTATTTAATATGTTGATTGATAATGAGGTTGGTGAGAGAGTGTTAACTATGAATGTGGAGGGCTATAGAGGAAGAGGTAGACCTGTGAAGAAATGGATGGATTGAGTGAAAGACAATTACGTTTAAGAGGTTAGTGAGCGAAGAAATGGTATATGAGTGTGGACTGAGAAAACATGTTACGCCGACCCCAGGTGACTGGGAGAAGGGCAGGAATATGATGATTAATATGTGTAAAGGAAAACTTTTGTATTTATTTAGTATTTAAAACTTTTTAATTTTATAACAGATTTTTCTTAGACGCATTTGCTTGCCTGTCTGTCATTCAGTTTTGCATAGTTGAATTTTATTAATATTACTGTTTCAAATATTAATCTTAAAAGAGATTAAGGGTTTTAAATATGTTGTTGTTACGAAGGGACAACTTACTTCGCTTGCAGATGATGAGGTTGAGTCAATCGAGTAGGAATGGGGCTCGGTCCACGCACTGACTTGATGTGGGGACCGAATGTCATCCGTCAAGGACGTCTCCTAGGTATTTGGCTTTGGAAGCCCGCGGTATGGGCTGGCTAAAGATTTTTATGGTGCAAATGGAGTTACCGCGCCTAATTGTCGACGAGATGCTAACAATGGGATCGGAAGGGTGGCCTTTTTTGAAGAGCACGGCTGTGCTTTTCATAGGGTTCGAGCATCCTTTTACGCATTTAGTTTTCTCAAAGACTTTTACAGGCTTCTTTCTATATCTATAATTCTAATTTTAATGACAACGACCGTTATCATTTGAAAAGGCGGCTTTACATCAGTTATTATTATTAATATTTGAACAGATGTTGTAATCAATTTCTTTATTGTTTTTATTCTTGATATTTATTGTTTGGATGCATTCGAAGCAAAACCATCAACATTTAGCTGCGACCTGCATCTTTGTTCACATTTTTCACAGGTCACGTCTACCATTAGTATTGATTTATAATTTAAAATGTTCCTTTAAAACGTTCAAATCATATTACCGTTTTAAGTTAATAATTTTTTATTTTTTTTTATTTTTATTGCTTAGATGGTTGGACAAGCTCATACACCACCTGGTGTCAAGTGGTTACTGGAGCCCATAGACATCCACAACGTAAATGCGCCACCCACCTTGAGATATAAGTCCTAAGGTCTCACGTATAGTTACAACGGCCTCTCCACCCTTCAAACCGAAACGCATTACTGCTTCACGATAGAAATAGGCAGGGTGGTGGTACCTAGCCGCGCGGACTTACAAGAGGTACCACCAGTAATTACGCAAATTATAATTTTGCGGGTTTCATTTTTATTACACGACTAGCGACCCGCCCTCGCTTCGCTTCGGAAACATTAAAACACACATGAAACCAAAAAAAAAAATAAAAAAAAATAAAAAAAAGTAGACTATATTCATCAGGGACAATGTCGGCTTCTAATGGAAAAAGAATTTTTCAAATCGGTCCAGTAGTTTCGGAGCCTATTCGAAACAAACAAACAAACAAATCTTTCCTCTTTATAATATTAGTATAGATGTTATTCCTTCACCGTGGAAGTCAATCGTGAACATTTGTTGAGTACGTATTTCATTAGAAAAATTGGTACCCGCCTGAGATTCGAACACCGGTTCATCGATCAACACGAATGCACCGGACGTCTTATCCGTTAGGCCACGACGACTTCTGTGACCATGTGAATTTGTGCCGTCTGATTGATTCTGTGCTAATCGTCTATAGAAGTTTCTATATTTCAATGAACGTCGGACACTTAAAGTATTTTTTTTCCCTACCTAAGCTCTCAAGGCTATTTCAGCATAACCTTAACTAGTAGGTGAGCTCACGGGGCTCAAACCGGAGTGATGCTAACACTGACCCTAGCAAAAGCAGTGCTTCGCAAAATCTACCACCGGATCAGGAACGCGACCCACTGAGAAGATCCGGCGAGAAACTCAGAAAAATCTATATCTTATTTATAGGTTTCACTTCTACCGTGTGTGACTTGCACACACACTGACACACACTTTTTTTAATACATGCCTTTTCCGGTAGTAAAGCGTACTCTAAGCCCGCGCTACTAGGTACCACCGTTCTGCACATTTCTACCATGATGCAGTTATGCTTTCCAGTTTGAATATCAAATCTGCAGCTATAAAATACTATTGATACGATGGATACCTTTTGAAGTCGTCGTGGCCTAAAGAATAAGACGTCCGGTGCATTCGTATCTAGCGATGCAACGGTGTTCGAATCCCACAGGCGGGTACCAATTTTTCTAATGAAATACGTACTTAGCAAATGTTCACGATTTACATCCACGGCGAGAGAATAACATCGCGTAATAAAAATCAAACCCGCAAAATTATAATTTGCGTAATTACTGGTGGTAGGACCTCTTGTGAGTCCGAAGGGGTAGGTACCACCACCTCGCTTATTTCTGCCATGAAGATGGGCTCCAGTAACCACTTAACACCAGGTGGGCTATGAGCTCGTCTACCCATCAAAGCAATAAAAATAATAATTGATAATTCTCTCTCATGTCTCAAGGTGGGGTGTGACAAAGGTGACAATCACGTTGTGACGTCACTGAGTACTTAAACCCAGACGGGCCATGACCTCTTTCAGCCATATAGTGCGGTAAAAATACATACAAATGTTGTTTTCAGTGTTTCGCAGTCAGCGCTGTAACTTTCAACACGGTATCATTGGGGATATTAAATGGATACATTGCTTCGTTGTTATCTGACTTAAGGAAGACTCGGGAGATACCTTTGGACATAGATTCTGAATCTTGGCTAGGTATCGTCATTCTTATTTATTAATATATATTTTAAAAGTATGCGGGTGTCCGTGCTGATATCCTTTATTTAGGTACCAAGCAATTTAAGGGAATGTGTGCTTAACAAGCGCTATCAAACTATTTCAGCGTTAAACGAAAAAAAATCTATATTATTATAATATATAAAAATTAATTGCTGTTCGTTAGTCTCGCTAAAACTCGAGAAGGGCTGGACCGATTTGGCTAATTTTGGTCTTGAATTATTCGTGGAAGTTCAGAGAAGGTTTAAAAGGTGAAAAAATATGAAAATGCTCGGAATTATATAAAAAAAACAATTTTGTTTTTCCTTTAATGTGTCCTCCGTCGGACGGATTCCTTTTGTTTTTTTTTTAAGTTTATTTTATACAAAAGTTTAGGTCCTTTATTTATCAATTGGGGCACTACGAAGTCTGCCGGGTCAGCTAAACTATAAAAAATATCAGCCGCAAGTTTGCATTTACAATAAGGTGTACTGTAGTCCAGATCGGTATCAAGCAAGAGTATTTCTGCAGCAAAACATTCATGGATTCCGTTTTAAAAAAACCCGTTTTAAAAGGCCTAAAAGATAAGACGTCCGGCGTATTTGTAATTAGCGATGCACCGGTGTTCGAATGCCGCAGGCGGGTACCAATTCTAATGAAACACGTACTTAACAATGTTCACGATTGACTTTCACGGTGAAGGAATACCACGGTATAATTAAACGGAAGGCAGCGGCTTGGCTCTACTCCTGGTATTGCTGAAGTCCATGGGCGACGATAGCCATCAGGTGGGCCGTATGCTCGTCTGCCTACAAGGGCAATAAAAAAACTCATATCTCAAGGTGGGTGGCGGCATTGACGTCGTAGATGTCAATGAGCTACAGTAACCACTTAACACCTGGTGGGTTGTGAGCTAGTCCATCCGTATTAGCAATAAAAAACCGTTACAACGATTGAGATGTCAGCCTCATGTCACAAGGTTGGTGACAGCATTCACACTGTAACGTTTGTGGATTTCAGGAATAATCACTCAACAACAATTGGTTCATGAGCACATTCAACAATATCGGTTTTTCTTTAAATCATAAACTGAAAATTCAATCGTTAATGGTAGGGAGCTTACGGAAAAACATCAAGGCAATTTGGTTTATCCATGTGTGTCATTTTAGCATCGGCGGGCGCGGTAACGCTATTAATTGGCACTGTCATCGCTTCACTAACTATGGAAATCGTTGGACGAAAACCCGCTGTCATCTTGAGCTCATTATGCGGGATCTGCGGATGGTTATCGTTCAGTTTGGCTTCATCTTTTCTCGCCTTGTTGATCGGAAGAATATTCCAAGGATTATCCCTTGGAATCGGTGCTAATGCGGATATAATTATAACAGGAGAATACAGCAGTCCTAGACACAGAGGATCTTTTCTGGCAACAATATCTACTACTTACTTACTTGGCGCATTGATTTCACATGTTTTCGGAATTTTTTACGGCTTGCGTTTTTTATCTATAATATTCTTGTTTATTTCCTTACCGGCTCCGATGGTCTGTATATTCTTGCCGGAGTCACCGAGTTTTTTGGTATCTAAAGGACGTTACGACGAATGCAGGAAGGTTTCCTACTGGTTTAGAGGTGCTGATGAAAACGACGAACTAGAGAAGATGATCAAGAGTCACACGATTGCCAAAAAGACTAAGGACGATCATGAACGTCAATTGTCAAAGTTAATTTGGGATAAGATGACGTACGTTGTGACAGTGTTCAGAAAGATAGAGGTTCGTGTTCCAATACTAATTGTGATGCACCTGAGTGCTATATTGCAGTTCTGTGGCACTACGATCTATGACGTATATGCTGTAGACATTCACAGTGCATTCTACGGTACTGACGCTCACACGTTTAAGGTAATTACGTCACTTGATGTCCTGAGACTTGTAGCAGCTCTGTTATCAGTTTACATATTTGGCAGAATGAACAGACGGTCTGTGCTTCTAGCATTCGTTTCCTTGAATATTTTCGTAAATCTATGCGTAAGTTGTTACATCTACACTAGACGACACGGTCTTCTTCCTTTCGATCACATGGCGATAGGAATATTGTTGCTTCATTGTCTTTACTTCGTTGTTGGAGCTGGAATCATGCCTTTAATAGCCACAGTTTTTGGCGAAATATTTCCGTTGACAGACAGGGGCTTCTGTTTGGTAGTGAACAAGATTTTTAGTTCATTATTCATGTTTGGGGACATTAAATCAGCTCCAATACTTAGTATCGTTAATAGGTGTGGAGGGAACGTTTTTTTTGTATGCCTTAATTCTTTTTTATGGTCTAATTGTTGCCTTCGTTATGTTACCGGAGACTAAAGGCAAAACACTCCAAGAGGTCGAAGATGAGATCAGGGGATATAGTATCTACAGCGACAGCGAAGAAACGTTTGCGATGAAGAGTAGCGAAGTGAACAGTGACGAAAATTAACTGTGATAATATTATATTATAAATATTTTTATTGTATAATATAATAATTTATTTTTATCTCCTAGAATAATTATTAACGATTAAACTGTAATGTAGTAACATTATTAATTAAAGAAATAAAATATTTGTTATATTAAATTTGTTTATTTAGTTATTTTGACTGCACAGACACAAAAGAGCACACACATAGGTATATTATTTATCTCCCAATTATCATTTTTATCATTCAATACCGTTACACTTTGTGTTTTTCTATTGATCCGTTAATGTGATTTTAATAGTTAAAAATGATAATAGTTTAAAAAAAAACAAAAAAAACACGATTTTGCAGAAAATCCAACTATAAAAAAAATTGAAAATAATTCACGCAAATGCAACAGTTTCCAGTTTGCTAAGTGAAAAAATGAAGGCACTCAAATGATTTTTTTGTTTTTACTGACGAAAGTATTGAATTGTAATCGGTGCTTGACAAGTACCAACGCCAAATTTTGAGTTATTCCGACGTTTTGAAGAGGGTCAAAATCAGGGTCAAAGATTCCATTACATACATACTAACATACGTATGAAGCAAATAAAAGCGTAGGTATTAAAGAGAATTATTCCTAGTTTCTAATTAATTTTTAATTGAAATAGAACCAGGGCCGCAAAAAAGCGGTGAATTATTTAAAACAAAACAATTGTAAAGCCTGATTGCATTTCGACGCACGTTGTATCTTATACCTTTAAA
The DNA here is from genome assembly GCF_030267445.1 of Bombyx mandarina. NCBI lineage: Eukaryota > Metazoa > Arthropoda > Insecta > Lepidoptera > Bombycidae > Bombyx > Bombyx mandarina. The sequence continues at coordinate 9,793,840 of NC_143234.1, read as the reverse complement.
CGAGCAATTCTTGTATATTAATAAATACTAGAGGTCCCGCAGTAGTCGAAATTCGACTATAATTAATTGGAACTGTAAGTTTGTACACTATTATGATTGTATTTTATACTTCTATAATCACAAATTTCGCCAAGGCTACTCTATCAAAAAAATATTAATAAAGACAAACAATATTTAATCTATTCTCAATTTGACCACAGACGTCAAGAACAAAAGTTGGACAATAAATAGTATGCATGCGTGTGTGCGTCAGATACATGGTATGTAGTGTGTGTAATGTTTTCTTTATTGATTTAATGTATCTCTTATGCATTATTTAAAAAAAATATGAGCATTGTGCACTTCTTCTCTATATTCTCTATAAGTGTGGAAAATTTCATACTCCTCTGTCCGAGCAATTCTCGTAAAAAGGGATACAAAGTTTTTGCTTCACGTATTAATGTTTAGATATAATCTGAATCTCGGAAACGGCTCCAACAATTTTCATAAAATTTAGTATACAGGGGATTTTGGGACCGATAAATCGATCTAGCTACGATTTATTTTCAGAAAATGTTGTTTTATTCGTGTTTTCAATAATCAACTTTATCGATAATCAACTTTATGTCTCTTCCCGACATCTATTGGCGAATAATAATACTATTTTTCTTAATTGAGAAAAACTAACTGCTTTAAAGAAACAACAAGATGGCGTTAACAAAAAAAAAACCAGCAAAGCTCGGTCATCATCTAGTTTTCTTTTAAGTCGCTTTCGAAGTTCGTAAGTTTACTTTGTGAATTGGTTTACTTATAATAATACCTAATGATCCAATCAAGCCTTGGGTGTTTTGGAATGTCGGTTAAAATTTACAGAAGTGGATAAATCTCGTTAAATAAACTTTCATGTTTATGGCCGGGGATTCCTCAGGGGATACGGGCGCCGAGAGGAAGAGACCCTTCTGCACTCTTGCCATCCGGGTCCCGCCCGAGATAGACCCCAGGATAGGCAGAAGGGGTGACCGCGGCTAACTCTGCAAGTAATCGCGCGGTATCGAGCCCTCCGTTCGCCTTAAAACATCACAAGTGTGCTTAGTGTGAGCTTTTTAACGTTCTCGATAGCGTAAAAGTTAGCCCAATTTTGTATGCAGTTGGAACAGCGCCCCTAGCGGCAAACGTACGCAAACGATCCCATTCCATACAGATATTATGAGCTAACTTTTACGCTATCGAGATCATTAAAAGGCTCGCACTAAGCACAAAGGTCTCCTAAGAATTATATTATAATTATATTAGTATGTTAGTATGTATCTGTTTATACCTAGTCAGGTCATAAATTCTGTCACATGTTTAATGTAAAATAATTGAAACAAGTTTATTCATTATGTAACCATTCATATACCAAAATGAACTTAACAAAACATAGATTTTTATGACACTAAAGTTTATTCAAAATGACCTCCGTGATTTTGAATACAGGCCTTCAATCTGCGCGGCCAGTCGTCTATCGCAACGAACGAGGTCCATGTCAATATCGGCGGCTGCCTTAATCAAGGATGTCTTGAGTGACTCCAAATTGGGATGAGGCTTTGAGCACGCCTTTTCCTCCAGGTGTTGCCATATCTTGTAATCTAACGGATTCAAATCTGGACTGGAGGAGGGCCAGTCTTCGTGCCGGATGAAGTCGATTTCACGCGCCGCCAGCCAGTCTTGTGTGCTCTTCGCTCTATGAGCTGGCGCCGAATCTTGTTGGAATACCCAGTGCCTGTTATTGAACATGGTATGAGAAACAGGTTCCACAAGGTTCGTCAGGACTGTATTTTGATACACAACTGCATTCGTTCTTACACCTTTCTCACAAAAATGTACCTCTGTTAAGCCCCAATAAGAAACTCCCAACCATACCATGAGCGAGGATGGAAAATGACCTCGTTGGACACGCGGAATACGGTTGCTCGCTTCTTCACTACTGTGTGCGTACACCTTATTATTTTGTTTGTTGTATCTCTCTTCTACGGTAAAAATTTTTACATCCGAAAAAAGAATTTCCCGATATTTTTTTCCCGCGTACCGTTTCAACAAAGCGCGGCATCTCTTCAGTCTCAGGTCCATTAGACGAGCATGCAAACGATGTCCTGTTTTTCTTCGATATACCCGAAGCCCTAAGTCTTCATTTAACACCCTTTTCACCGTGGTTCTGCTTAACCCCATCTGAAGGGCCAACAGTTTCTGCTTACGTTTGGGATTTCTTTGAATTCGCGCCTTCACAGCTTTTATCACTGCTGGAGTCCTAACAGACCGAGGGCGACCACTTCTTGACCTGTCATCTACACTAGAGTCTTCATTGTATCGTTTGATGGTACGATAAACGAATCTTTTGGTTATATTCAAATTTTTCAGTATGTTAAAAATTTTAATTGGCGTGTAAACACAACGATGCAACGCAATAACTGCAACACGGTCTTCTTTAAGCGTCCACTCCATATTTTAAAATGAGTAAAATTCTAAAAGTATACATTTTTATTTTCATGAACAATTCGAAATTCGTATTCAATAAACTTTTTTGTGGCCAGCATTCTAAAAGAAAAGTTTTTATTGTGTGACAATACTTATGACCTGACTAGTTATATATATTTCTTCTGTGCGTGTGTTTGTCACTGAACTCCTCCTAAACGGCTGGACCGATTTTAATGAAACTTTCTGTGTACCTTCAGGTGGATTCGAGAATGGTTTAGATTTATAAACTAGCCCGGCAGATAGCGCTCCAGTCGGTATCTAGGTTATTTATTTTTCCTAGAAATTATTTCTAAGGCAAAACAACGTTTGTCGGGCCAGCTAGTTGGTATATAAATCAAACAGTTATTTGATATTTTATGTATATATTTATTTATTTATGTATGTATGTAGGTATATATTTTCTATAATATATTACTCATAGTAGACCGCAACATACCTACTATATTTTTATATTTTACAGAATTTCTGTAAATTAAACAGATATCTGGAAGAGATCGCTTTGAGCGATATGACCGCCTGTTGTATAAATGTATCTGCTTGTTTTGGTGCCTAATAAAGTATTATTCTCTCTCTCCCTCTCTCTCTGTTCTGCACTATTTATATGTTTTAATTTATTGTAGACAATATCCGATGGGCAAAAAAATGTAAATAAACAATGGTGTTAAAATGTAGATTCCTGCAGCTCTGACATTTGGAACAGGCATAGGGACCCTGGTAACACTGTTCTAAACGTTAACTTAGCCTATAACATTGATGAGAATCTTTGTGGGGGTGAGAAATATAATGTTAATTTTAAATGCCCAGCGAAGTGGACGGGTACAGCTAGTTTTTTATATGTTTATACGTGTATAGGTAACTAACTGTAGTAACTACTTATGAAGGTGCACGTGTTCGGACTTGAGATAAACCGGAATAAAATAAAAATGATGATTGTCTACCGCCCGAATAACAATTGTCCGGAAATTACACAAATTGTTAATTGTGATGTGGTGCAATGCTTGGACTATCGAATTTCATACCAACGACTCTATATTTTTAGAGCTCGATATCAAGCAGCATTTATCATCTTTCAGCGTATTCTCACCTTTATAGTCACGTACGCCGTCGGGGAGAAGTGGCTATTAAGCGACTTGTGGTCCAGGGGAAAGTTGAGGGTACCAGGCCACGAGGAACACCGCCTATGAAGTGGACTGACCAGATAAAAGGGGCAGTAAATGCACGAGGAGGGAGGCCGTCACAGAGGAGTGGTGGCGTGTTGTGAAGCTCCCACTAACGTCTGAATTGATGACCATTACCACTCTGTCAGGAGCGATACCGACTTGGAAAAAGATTCGCTACGAATAAACAATAAATGCGATCTTAAGCTCTAAAATAGTTTTCAAATCGCGTATACGACTAGCGCAGACCCAAGATGTTACTATTATTTAAACAGTTGCATTAAGATGTGTTCTTTATTATAGTCTATTCATTTATTTGAATCCAAAGTCGGTACACAAACACCTAGCTGTCTCCTGCGGATTTGTTCATGCAGGTTTATGTGAAGTCGTCGTGGCCTAACGGATAAGACGTCCGGTGCATTTGTGTTGAGCGATGCACTGATATTCGAATCCCAGGCGGGTACCAATTTTTCTAATGAAATACGTACACAACAAATGCGCACCATTGAATTCTACGGTAAAGGAATAACATCGTGTTATAAAAACCAAACGCGCAAAATTATAATTTGCTTAATTACTGGTGGTAGGACCTCTTGTGAGTCCGTGCGGGTGGGTACCACCACCCTGCCTATTTCTGTCGTGAAGCAGTAATGCGTTTCGGTTTGAAGGGTGGGGCGGCCGTTATAACTATACTTGAGACCTTAGAACTTACATCTCAAGGTGGGTGGCGCATTTACGTTGTGTAACCACTTAACACCAGGTGGGCTGTGAGCTCGTCCACCTATCTAAGCAATAAAAATAAAAAGTACTTACATACGTACGCGCCTAGACGAGTACGTCAAGTGCATTGAACTCTACGTGGACATCTTTCATGACTTTCAACTTGATATTCTCAAAGTTGAACTAACAACAGTTGTTTATGTTGTATAGCCAAATATATTTTTGATTAACACATCTGCGTAATCTTCTACGTAAACTGTTAGCTTTGAGAGGCTATGTCAGCGTCACCCTATCGTGTAGGTGAGCTCAAGGGGCTCAAACTAGGCGTTGCTAACGTTGGCCCTAGCAAGAGCAGTGCTTCGCAGATTCTACCATCGGATCGGAAACGCGACCCACTGAGAAGATCCAGCCAGAAACTCAGTGGGCTGTATCTCTGGGTTCTCTCGTCGAACCCTTCGTCGCAGCGACGGGCTCGACGAGGACGGTGACCGGTGCTTGAGGTACCTAAAAGCACCCTCAATGGACCGGGAGGATCCGAAGTGACGTGTTTAGAGTGACGTCGACTGTTTACCATTCTGTCCGCAGGATCGGGTATATAATTTCCATGCGAATGAAAAAAAAAGGCATGCCCGCTGAGCTTCTTGCCAGTTCTTCTCAGGACGGAGGCTAGTTCTTTTGACGTTCAACAAGTATGTACCTTCATTTTTGTTGAATTTTTTATTTTATTTGATTTGATGTGATTTGATTTGATTTGATTTGATTTTATTTGATTTGATTTGAATCGAATAAAATGCAAAACGATATCAGTAATACAGACAAACGTTCGTTTTTAAATGTATTAATTTTAATTATTTCTCTTTGTATCGATATAGTCATTTAACGAGCATGTGTCGAGGAACGCGTCGCGAAACATGGATCACGCCTTTTATAAAGCAGGTAATAATTAGTCATTATGAACTCAAAGACAAATTCATAACAGATCTTTTTTTTAGTGCCCTTGTAGGCGGACAAGCATATCGCATACCAAGCCTCTGTCTACCGACAGTCGACCGAGGAAGCCGGCGGTCGTGTCGCTGGCGGCCGCCGATCCGGCGTTCGGGGGACGGCGGGATGCTCTGCGTAAACCCTGTCCCGCCGTCTCAATAGCTCGGACTGGGTTCCTGTCCGGTCCGGAGTAGGGCGCCGGCTGTGAGCAGCAGGAGTTTTTAGTGAGGTTCGACTCCCACATACCCCACCTGCCGTGTGGGTGGGGATCCGGCGATTTTCTCCTGTGGAAAAAAAAGGATGAAAGGAATATCATGTCATAGCTGATTTTTTTTAAGGCAACAGCTTCGCTTACTTTATGCCACTCATAATGTTAGATACAGAGTTCTTGAAAGGCGATAACATAACTACCGTAAATATAATATTGAAAAGTAGCTACAGTGTATATTTAAATATAATAAAATAAGCTTAAATTGTAACATTTTTTTAAATCAATGCCAATTGTTAACACCGACATTCATATTTTTCTATGATAAAAAAAAAATCATTCTTTCTGTTTCGTTCTATGTTCCTCTAAGTAATTACTTTTTAGTTTGATTTGTGCATATTTAAAAATGTAATGTGCGTATAATTAACTAGGTATTTTTATTCATTTATTTCTAGTGTTTTGCGGTTTCGAGTGTGATTCTGAATATGATATCGCATGGCATGACCTCCGGGTACAACGCCTCGCTATTCTCTGAACTACGGCAGACGCGAGAGATACCTCTCGACGTAGATTCCGAATCCTGGTTAGGTATGTTAAAATTTATTTACCGGCAAAGTTTTTATCGCGGGCCTTGAGCGCGGCGACCGAATCACGAAATTCCGTAACGAAAAAAACCTTACACCCCTCACTCCGCCTACCATGTAGCTCGCGTTCGACAGATTCACAAGTTGCGCTTGTGTAGTGTTTGTGAATAAGCGCGTGGCGTGACGTCACACTGCATGCGCATCATGAAAAGTCTGCCCATCTCTCTCTCGCGCGGTTTAGCTTATGAGTGTGAAGGGGACAGTTAATGTTTTGTTTTTATTAATGTTTAATATAGCGTGGTCTTGTTTTATTATTGTTCTAATATTAAATTATCATTATCTAATTATAATTGCATAAGTTGAAAAAAAATGCTATGCCGCTTTACCGCGGCAGTCCCCGAGTGCCACACGTTTTTTTTGCTTTGGGCTTTAGGACGTTATGCTTTCGCAATCTCCAATTGTCCTTATTTGCGTTAAGTGAAGTTCATATTTCCTTAGGAACATTGGAGCTCGCTTGCGTGGTTTGAACATTGATACACCGGTCATCTTATGCTTTACGACGACTTATGTTATATATTTATGGGTATTGAAAACTTTCCCAAAAAATCATTGCTTTTGCTTTTGAATAACTTTTAAAAAAATAGTTTACCAGATTGCATTTTTAAATTTGGCTTAATATAAAAAAAATCCTTTTTGTTTTAGCATCTCTGATCGGAGCAACATTCTTAGTTGGTTCTATCGTCAACTCTATTGTAATGGAAATCATTGGCAGAAAACCAGCAATCCTATTGAGTTCAGTGCTCACCATCTGCGGATGGATATCATTCAGCTTGGCGTCGTCTTTTCCCGCTTTGTTGATCGGAAAAATATTTCAAGGGATATCCGTTGGGATTGGTGGGAGCTTGGGAAGTATCTTAATCGGAGAATACACTAGTCCTAGATATAGAGGACCTTTTATAGCGGCAGTACCTACCGCGCTCTTGGTTGGGATATTGATTTCACATACATTTGGAATGTCTTATGGCTGGCATGATTTATCATGGGTGCTACTATTTTTTTCTTTGCCCGGATTAGTTGTGGCGGTATTCTCGCCGGAATCGCCCAGTTTCCTGGTAAAAAAAGGACGTTACGACGAATGCAGAAAGGTTTTTCGCTGGTTGAGGGGTACAGATGAGGATAACGAACTCGAAACAATGATTGAAACTGATAAAATCCTTAAGAAAACTAAAAGGGCTTACACAGGTATTACATTGCAGCTAATTCGAATTAAACTGACGTATGTTGTGGCAGCTTTCAAAAAGAGAGAATTCCGTATTCCCGTAATCATTATGATGCACCTAAATGCTATATTAGAATTTTGTGGTTCTATAATGAGCGATATTTACGCTCTAGATGTCCACACAGCTTTCTATGGCACTGACGTTTACATGTTTACAGTAATCACAACACTAGACGTGCTCAGACTTGTGGCGACTGTCTCAGGAATTTACATCACCAGCAGAGTCAAAAGACGTTCAATGATGTTAATATTTGTGTCATTGAATGTAATTGTGAATCTGAGCATAGCTGGGTACATCTACGCTAGACAACGAGGTGTTCTTCCCTTTGACCACTTGGCAATAGGTTTGTTTTTGCATCATTTCCTTTACTTCATAATTGGAGCTGGGCCCATGCCATTGTCAGGGATAATTACCGGTGAAATATTCCCTCTAGCGGACAGGGGCTTGTGTTCGATAATTAGTAGAATAACATGCTCCATATACTTGTTTGGAGACATTAAATCTGCGCCGTACCTGTTCACGATAGTGGGCGTTGAAGGAGTATTTTGTTTGTATGGTTTGATTCTTGCATATAGTTTGGTCGTAACTTTAATTTATTTACCGGAAACTAAAGACAGAACTCTTCAAGAAGTCGAAGATGGGTTTAGGGGATACGCTATCGGCGAACGCGAGGAAGCGCTCGAGTTGAAGTGTAATGAGCTGAAGGATGACGTATGATAGAGATTCGCGGTAAATTAGAAAGGGTTACTGACTATTTTAATTAAATTACTGTATCAGAACTACACATATTTCAATAAAATTAAATAATATGATTTTAATAGTAAAATTGTTTTTGATTGAATCAAAATTATAATCTGCTCCATGTACTCAATTCTAATTTTAATGATGTCATCACTAATGGTAACGGTCTTAATTGTCGGTCGAAAGTGATTCACATTTTGGGATCTATAAGCACCTACCCACAGTTGTGCGAGAAGTAAGCCTTGGCGAGATAACAAATATGGACATATTTCATTTATTACTCTCTAATTTCTTGTCCTTGTATCTTTTTAATATCAATTCAAAAATCATTTGGTATTTTGTTATTACTAGAGGTCCCGCAGTAGTCGAAATTCGACTATAATTAATTGGAATTGTAAGTTTGTACACTATTATGATTGTATTTTAAACTTCTATAATCACAAATTTCGCCAAGACTACACTATAAAAATATTAACAACTAGCGACCCGCCCTCGCTTCGCTTCGGAAACATTAAAACACACATGAAACAAATAAAATAAAAATTTTTTTTTTTTAAAAGTAGCCTATGTTCATCAGGGACAATGTCGGCTTGTAATGGAAAAAGAATTTTTCAAATCGGTCCAGTAGTTTCGGAGCCTATTCGAAACAAACAAACAAACAAATCTTTCCTCTTTATAATATATTAACAAAGACAAACAATATTTAATCTATTCTCAATTTGACAACAGACGTCAAGAACAAAAGTTTGACAATAAATACCTATAGTATGCATGCGTGTGTGCGTCAAATACATGGTATATAGTGTGTGTAATGTTTTCTTTATTGATTTAATGTATCTTTTATGCATTATTTTTAAAAAATATTAGCATTGTGCACTTCTTCTCTATATTCTTTTTAAGTGTGAGAAATTTCATACTCCTCCGTCCGCCCAATTTTCTTAAAAAGGGATACAAAGTTTTTGCTTCACGTATTAATATATAGATCCCTCAATAAATACATAAATCTATGACAAATAGTACGTTGCAAAGTATCTGCACGAAGTTTTTTTACTACATACTAAATTATATGGCGTTCATCCATCTTGATTTATGGAATCATCTGGTAATGTGTGGCCATTGATCATTATGGATAACCAATTAGAGTTTTCAAGCGTCATTCGCGTCATTCACACAACAATGGCATGTCATAGTACTCATGAGATACTGTGTGTGGAGTTCACTACAGAGGAAAATGGCACGAAGCAAAAGATCTTTGGAAACCGACAGAACCCTCGAGTGATTGATGGTAAAATAGAGATAATGAGATCATCTGGAACTATTCCCAAGAACGCTTCCTTTGAAAGATATGGTACTAAACACAGAGAGAACTGAAGTCCATTCGCAGACCCAGATGCTCCAACTGAACCGTGATATTGCGGTTATCGACAATCCGAGCTCAACTTGGTACAAAAATAACCGGCTCTGGCTCTCACCTGGTGTTAATTGGTTACCGAGGCCCACAGACGTCTACAACGTAAATGCCGCCACCCACCTTGAGACATTACTTGTAAGATCTCACTTTTTTTACAGTACAACGGCTGCCCCACCCTTCAAACCGAAACGCATTAATACTTCACGGCAGAAATAGGCGGGGTGGTGGTACCTACTGTGCGGACTAACGAGACGTCCTACCACCAGTAATTTCAATAATAAATTCAATTTCTCATGGTAAATTGCAGCAAAACCGGTTAGAATCTATACTTAGTCTGGCCATAAATACTGTTACAATTAAAAATTAATAAAATATTACATTTGAATTTGGAATCTGTCATTTTTATATGATTGCTCATTGAGTTTTCTCATTTTGGCGCCAATACATTGTACAATATTTTGCGATTTTAAAATGGAGTGGGGTGATAAAGAGAACCGAATCGCTGTGATTGCATTACACAAAGTAGGTATGGAGCCAAATGCAATTTTTAAAACTCTCCATACGCTTGGTATTAGTAAAATGTTTGTGTACCGGGCTATTAATAGGTGCAATGAGACCTCCTATGTTTGTGACAGAAAAAGATCTGGAAAAATGTGGTCAAAGCAGTAAGGGAAAGAATTCGAAGAAATCCTGTCCGAAAGCAAAATATTTTATCTCGGGAGATGAAGATAGCACCTAGAACCATGTCGCGTATTTTAAAAGATGACTTAAGACTTGCAGCCTATAAGAGACGTACTGGTCATTTCTTAATTGATAATTTAAAAGAAAATAGGGTGGTAAAATCGAAACAACTACTGAAGCGGTACGCAAAGGGGTCATAGAAAAATTTTGTTTACGGATGAGAATGTTTTTACAACTGAGCAACATTTTAACAAACAAAATGACCGTATTTATGCTCAAAGTTCTAAGGAAGCTTCCCAATTAGTCGACAGAGTGCAACGTGGGCACTATCCGACTTCAGTGATGCTTTGGTGGAGTATTAGCTATGAAGGAGTGACTGAGTCATACTTTTGTGAAAAAGGTGTCAAGACATCGGCACAAGTGTATCAAGATACCATTCTTGAGAAGATAGTGAAGTCCCTTAACAACACCAAGTTCAATAATCAAGAATGGTCCTTCCAGCAAGACTCGGCGCCAGGTCATAAAGCTCGGTCTACGCAGTCTTGGTTGGAAACGAACGTTTCGGACTTCATCAGAGCTGAAGACTGGCCGTCGTCTAGTCCCGATCTTAATCCGCTGGATTATGATTTATGGTCAGTTTTAGAGAGTACGGCTTGCTCTAAACGCCATGATAATTTGTAATCCCTAAAACAATCCGTACGATTGGCAGTGAACATTTTTCCAATGGAAAGAGTGCGTGCTTCTATTGATAACTGGCCTCAACGTTTAAAGGACTGTATTGCAGCCAATGGAGACCACTTCGAATAAGCTTTTTATACTTTAAATTGTTTTATATTTATGTATTAAACTAACACACTGTAAAAGTAATAAGTGTTATTTGCAACAGAATGTTTTTTTCCTTTGTAACAGTATTTATGGCCAGACTAAGTATAATAATATAATAATAACGATGGTGTAGGTTTTAATTGGCGCTATTTGAACAGCCGTTTTCGAAGCTGTTTCATTATATATCATTTGAATGCATTCAAAAGTCGAATTATAATTGTAATAGGATTGACTTGTAACTTTATTCTCCTGTAATTTACTGGATAGTGAATCGGGTGTCTGCGGTAATTGTAATTCTTGACTTCGAACTTTGTATTGTTCAATTTGATTGAACAATATGTTCGGTATTGATAATTTGGTTTGTTCTTGTCGATTCTTTTTTGTGATCTCGATTCTTTCGTTTCGTGTTGAATCCATGAAGAAGTAATGGTATACAGATAAGTTGAAGTACATTAATTTGTTTGTCGTTTACACGTAATTTAATATCTGCGAGCATGTGTCGACGCCAAGAATGGATCACTCCGTTTATGAAACAGGTACAATTTCAAAACTAGCATGCATTTTACTGTTAATCGGATAAGCAGGCCGGGCAGTCGCCGGGCAGTTAACATGGAGTGAGCGCTGAGAAGTATTATATTTTGAAAACGCCACGTCAGAGCCAATTGCCTTTTAGCTATATATAGATTACTAGCTTTTGCCCGCGACTCCATCCGCGTGGAATAGTTACTTTGGCATAACGCAAAATTTTACCACCTCTTTATTTACGTAGAAAGTGAAGATATTTTTGAATTGTAGAATGTTAAGGAGCTGTTTAAACGCTTATTTTGAAACATTCTTTATTGGTGTTTCACTTGTTTTAGTCTTACCGTGATGTCATATAGCCTTCCTCAATAAATGGGCTATCTAAAACTGAAATAATTTTTAAAATCAGACCGGTAGTTTCTGAGATTAGCGCGTTCAAACAAACAAACTCTTCGGCTTTATAATATTAGTATAGATGTCCTCGACAGAACACGACAATAATTCATGCATTGACGATTTTGCTTTGAGTTTTGTGCGCGGTAAAGTTTATGATGTCATTAATATGACAGACATGACTTTTGCATGGTACTGTAATATGTAGTTTTAATCTTCACACAATTAATCCTTAATATTAATATGGCCATCATATGACCTGGCTCGTTTTGAAATATCAGCTCTTAAAGAATGAATGTGGTGATAAACTTGTTACGCATACATTTTTAAAAAGAAAACATAAGCGTGAGTTTCATCTTTTTAAGTAACAAAGCAGTCTCATCAGCAAACTATTTGTTTGGTAAATAATGGATTATTTTCAACTTCTTCACTTAACTTTAACTTGAAGGTTAAATCATAACCAGCTTTTGAGCTATCAGATATAGAAAATGCGGCTGTTGGAAGTTTTCCAATTCCGTCAAAAAAAGTCTATTCAAAAAACATGGTATGGCATTAGATAAAGATGTTTTTTTTATTGTCCTTGTAGGCAGACAAGCATGCGGGCCACCTGATGGTGAGTGGTTACCGTCGCTCACGGACGTCAGGAATGCCAGAGGCAGAGCCAAGCCTCATCATCAGCATCAGCCCACAGTCATTCACTGCTGGACATAGGCCTCTCCCAATCTACACCACTGAGCCCGATCCTTAGCTATCCTGATCCACTTCTTGCCAAGCCTCTGCCTACCGTAAATACACATCCATACCTACCTACTTACCGTAAAGATATAATATCTAACATGACTATGAAATATCGAGAAACCGCAAGTAACTGGATATTTGAGTTGGTTCCTACTGCCCTATAATGTCTGCCTTGATTTTACTAATTTTTTGTCTTCCTTTTTATTTTTTATTTCATAGATAGGTAAACGTGCTCACAGCTCACCTGGTGCTAAGTGGTTATCGAAGTCCGTACTACAACGTAAATGCCGCCAGCCACTTGGAGATATGAGTTCTAAGGTCTCAGTAAAGTTACAACGGCTGTCCCACCCTTCAAACCGAAACGCATTACTGCTTCACAGCAGAAATAGGCAGGGTCATGGCACCTACCCTTGCGGACTCACAAGAGGTCCCAGCACCAGTGAAATAACTAATTTACCTAAACTAACAATTCTTTGGCCTCAGTGCTTTGCGGTCTCAAGTGTGGTTCTGAACATGATATCGTATGGCCATGATATCGGATACAACGCCTCGTTGTTCTCCGAACTCAGGAAGACACAAGAGATACCACTAGACATAGACTCTGAATCGTGGCTAGGTATGACAGATTTAATATTTAAATGATTTCAAAAGAGTCCAGGCTTACTATGTAGCTGCTAATGAAGTTCACATCGGACTAAAATTTATTCAAACTTTGTTTTTAATGGCAAGAAGCGTTATGTGTACCTAGATATCGCGACCCTGCCTATTTCTACTGTGACACAGTTATGCGTTCCGCCTTGATGGGTTCGATAGTCGTAACATAACATAGAGTTAAGTTCTATAGAGTTAAGTTCTAAAATGGTTCACGTTTTCATCAGATGCGCTTATTCACGCCACTAGTGCATTAATAAATTTCTAAGGTCACGTACAAGAGGAGGAGAACATTGAGGAGTCCCAACGCTGAACAGGGTATTTTATAACCATTTATAAAATTCAATAGGAATAATACAGAAAAAAAAAACATTTGTCTGTTTTCGTTCTGGCTACACTTATATTACTGGGATCACGCAATGAAGTGTTGGAAAAAATCTGGTTAGCCCTATGGTAAGCCTAGCAGCCGACTAGGTTATGTGACCAGATTCCACTAATTGAATGGCGTGCACAAGTGCTTCCGACAACAGTAAAACTTTATGTGATTTTGCCATTGATTACTAAAGGCATGTGGATCTTGCTCAGATGCAGCCCAAACATTACATAGTAATGTAACTAGTAACGATATCTCCTTCAAGAAAAAATAGCCTTAAAGTTTATTACGTCATATAGGTATTAAATTGTAACCGGCTGTAATAATATTTGTTTTTATTCCATTTGAAGCATCCATCTTTATATTTACCTATTGCCATTATGCCATATAGTTCTATTGCCATTGTCAATAAAGACACAGTAAAAATAATGGAAACAATAGATGATAAAAATAATAAAATTGTCGAAGACATTTTATTTTTTCCATTCAGTATGTATTGCATAATGTAGTTTTTATTTCTATTTCAGCATCTTTGATTGGATTATCGCTTTGCGTCGGATCTATCGTCTGTTCACTAATTATGGAAATCATCGGTCGAAAACCAGCTATCATCATGAGTTCAGTATTCACAATCTGCGGATGGATATCGTTCAGTTTAGCTTCAACTTTTCCTGTTCTTTTAATCGGAAAAATAGTTCAAGGAATATCCGTTGGAATAGGAACTACAATGGGACATCCCATTTTAGTTGCAGAATACAGTAGTCCTAAATACAGGGGATCTTTCATAGCAGCAATGCCGCCTGCTATGTTAATCGGCGGACTAATTGCACATTCTTTTGGATTATTTTATGGTTGGCACGATTTCTCCACGATACTGATATTTTTTTCTTTGCCCGGCTTAATAGTAGCCGTATTGTCGCCCGAATCACCAAGTTATCTGGTAATTAAAGGCCGTTACGAGGAATGTAGAAAAGTATTTTGATGGCTGAGAGAAAAAAGCGAGGATGACGAAGTTGAAGCAATGATTAAAACTCATATGATACTGAAACAATCCAAGAAGAACCAAAAACTTAATGTGTTAAAGTTAATTAAGATCAAATTTATATATGTTGTCACGGCAGTCAAAAAGAGAGAATGTCGTATTCCAATCATTATTATGATGCATTTGAGTGCTATAAATTAGTTCTGTGGTAGTATTGTACAAGAAATGTATGCTTTAGACATTCATAATGCACTATATGGCACTGATACTTACATGCTCAAAGTTATCACGTCTCTAGACCTTCAAAGAATTATAGCTACAGTTTCAGCCATATACATAACTAGCAAACTAAAGAGGCGTTCCATGTTATTAATATTTGTAGCTCTGACTGTTATCGCGAATGTCTGTATAGCTGGATATATTTATGCCAGACATCACGATCTTGTATGGCTTGACCATATGGCAATAGGTATATTTTTGCATCATTTTCACACTTTTGTCATCGGTACTGGTTGATTGCCATTAGTGTTTATAATCGGTGGTGAAATTTACCCACTAGCAGACAAAGGCTTCTGCGTAACTATTTCTAATGTAATATCTGCCGCGTACATGTTTGCCAATATTAAATCCGCTCCTTATTTATTCTCGTTGATTGGTGTTGACGGGGCATATTGCTTGAATGCCTTAATTCTTGTTTATAGTTTAATTGTGATTATGGTTATGCTCCCGGAAACTAAAAATAGAACTCTCCAAAAAATCGAAGATGAGTTTAGAGGATTTGCTGTTGTTGGTAATCACGAAGATGCATTTGATTTAAAGTGTAATGAAATTGAGGATAATGAAAATCTATGATTTTGATTTTAATTGATGTTGTTATTTATGTTATACTAGCGACCCGCCCTCGCTTCGCTTCGGAAACATTAAATTTTATTATTGATAGATGAGTCCCGCGGTGTTACCCGCGGTTATTGTCGTAACGCGAGTGAAGCCGCGGGGTGAAGCTAGTCTAAAAAAAGTAGTCTAAGTTACTCCTTATATCATCAGCTACCTAACAGTGAAAGTCCCGTCAAAATCGGTCCAGCCGTTCCAGAGATTAGCCGGATCAAACAGACAGACAGACAGACAAAAATTGTAAAAAATGTTATTTTGGTGTATGTACTGTATATATATTCATATGCATGTAGTAAAAAGCGGCTATTTCAATATTAAAAACAGACACACCAATTTCATTTATATGTATAGATGATAAATAAAACATACGTGATTTCTTTTGAAGTGAATTGAAGTCGTTGTGGCCTAAAAGATAAGACGTTCGGTGCATACGTGTTGAAGCGATGCACCGGTGTTCGAATCCCGCAGGCGGGTACCAATTTTTCTGATGAAATACGTACTCAACAAATGTTCACGATTGACTTCCACGGTGAAGGAATAACATCGTGTAATAAAAGTGAATCCCGCAAAATTATAATTTGCGTAATTACTGGTGGTAGGACCTGTTGCGAGTCCGTGTAGGACCTGTTGCGGGTAGGTACCTCCGCCCTGCCTATTTCTGCCGTGAAGCAGTAATGCGTTTCGGTTCGAAGGGTGGGGTAGCCGTTGTAACTATACTGAGACCATACATACAACTTATATCTCAAGGTGGGTGTCGCATTTACGTTGTAGATGTCTATGGGCTCCAGTAACCTCTTAACATCAGGTGGGCTGTGAGCTCGTCCACCCATATAAGCAATAAAAAAAAAAAAAGTGAAATGTCTTTAGGCATGTTGAGAGTAAAATATAACTCGCGACAGATTTGTTACGGCTAGAGAGAAAAGATACAATTTAGGAAGAGCGAGAGTGAGAGAATAGACAGAGCGTCTCTCGAACTACTCGACCGTGAAGAGAGGGAAAGGACAAAACTAGATAGGTCGTTTCTCCTGTACACAGAATTCCCTATTACAAGAGAAATTTGATTTGGATGAAAAATGAAGAAAACCACCGCAAAAGAAGTTTCACTTCTTTCACCTTCTAGCACCAAGTTGCTCACGCGCCTTTTTTTTAAATTAGCATTATAAAATTTCATTATTATATTTTATTTTCATCGTGTCAGAGAAAACGTTACGAAACTGTAGAGTAGTGTAGATATATGATATGTAAGATATGGTAACGCAATGATTGTTTCTTATTGCTAATACTCGGGCAGTGTTCAATCTAAGGATTGTCTATTGAAATTGTTTTAATATTCAATTAACTAGAACAGTTACTGAAGTTTAATTAAAATTACTTGAAAACTTTAAAGCTTATTTTATAGTCAGCAATTAAGTGATTGAAGAAACCAAGTGAGTTTGAAATTATGTTCCGCACTGTACCCTTTTTGTGCTACTATTTTCTTGTAACATAGTAAGACCACAAAATAACAATCAACAATAAATTTTGTACTTTCAATAAATCTAGACTGACTCGGTGGCGCAATGGTGAGTGTCGGTCCACGACGGTCGTGGGTTCAATTCTCACATCGGGGAAACATGTGTTTTTTGTTGTTGCTTAGATAGGTGGACGAGCTCACAGCTCACCTGGTGTTAAGTGGTTACCGAAGCCCATAGTTATCTACAACGTGAATGCGCCACCCACTTTGAGATATAAGTTCTAAGGTCTCAGTATAGTTACAACTAACTAAGTTAGAAATAAGCAGGGTAGTTGTACCTACTCGTGCTGACTCACAAGCGGTCCTGCCACCAGCTCACAAGAGTTCCTACCACCAGTCACTATATTTTTCTTCCAAAAAATATACAAATTGCTTAAGTACCATTCTCACCGAATGCTGTACAGAAAAATAATTTAAATCTTGAAGTGTCCGTGATTATGGTCACATTTCGATCACCGACTTTTAAACTTGCCCTTTTTATGTAATTTAGTTGAAGCAGCCAGTAATTGCGCTTGGGGTCCCGCAACTTATTCGCTATAGTATTATGGTTTGCTCACCGATTTTCGAGTCCAGCTAATTCGAAGCAGTCGATCACAATATCACATCTCAAATGATTCGAAAAGCTGTTCAAACTGTTTTTGATGGCATTTAAATAAGCGTTGCTTAATAATAACAATGACGATTGCACGATGTGTTGCTACAATTATAGTACGTGTATGCAATAGACTAAAATGATGCACATTTATTTGTTGTGAAAGTTTCAATTTGTACAGTTGTTTTAGAGTGTGTTCATAATATATCGTATAAATGCATTAAAATGTTGAAATATACTTGAGTCAAGCCATATACCCTTAAACACATAGTGTATTGTGAATCTGTATTGAAATGTTCATATTATCTCAGTATTTATGAATGTGTCTGTAAATTATTATACCAATTAGACGAGTTTGAATATTATTTTGTACATACAATTCGTGTTTCATCAACCACACACGTCTTTCGACATTATAGTAACTAGTGATTAGTGTGAAGACAGAGATATTTCATTTGAATACAAAGAAGTTGTACATGTATCGGAAAAATACGACAGAGTTTTATTTTATGTAGATGTTTGGACTGTGAGCATGTGTCGTTGCGAGCTAAGAGCCACACCGTTTGTGAAACAGGTATTTTATTCGTTTTATACTTCATTTATATGTTTAAGGGAGACGAACGACGGTCTGCCTGCTGATGATGGATCATCGACGCTCACAAATTTATTTCTATCGAAGTCTGAAGTCTCGATCGATGATACCAATACCTCAAACAATTCTGCTATTTCCAATACTTTTTTTATTATTATTATTGAAAGATTACTGGTAGACCGGTGGCCTTTCCAGTTTCACCAGGACAGGTGGGCGAGCAAAGGGCAGTCAGGAGGAGTGGGATTTGCTAACAGCTGCCCGAGCGCTTCCGAAGGAGACCTAGCAACTCAAGAGCAGCTGCTTCGCAAATGAATCTACTACCGGATCGGAATCGCGACCCGCTGAGAAGATCCGGCAAGAAACTCAGCGGGCTGATGCATGGGTTAGGTTGCACGTCGACCTCTTTGTCAAGTCTGTTCCGATTTGTCTTGCCCACTGAGTTTCTCGCCGAATCTTCTCAATGGTGGGGATTCCGATCCGTTAGTAGATTCTGCGAAGCACGACTGTTGCTAGGGCTAGTGTTAGCAAATTCAGGTTGAGACCATGAGCGCACCTAACCATCGGTGCGTATCTGGAATAGCACCTCAGGCTACCCGCGAAAAAAAATATGTTTATTTGTGATCTATTTGTATAAATTCAAAATGATAATTTCATATTTTACTTCCAGTGTTTTGCGGTCTCAAGTGTGGTTCTGAACATGATATCGTATGGCCTTACGATCGGATACAACGCCTCGCTGTTTTCCGAACTCAGAAGAACTCGAGAGATATCTCTAAACATACATTCAGAGTCTTGGTTGGGTATGACATATTTTACTCATTTCAACAAAATCAAAGTGTCAACGGAGGAATTATCACTGAACAGACAGACATTCTTAGGTTTTCACTACAAAGTTGCAAACATAAAGGCAAAGATATTTAAACAGGCAAGGACAAAATAGTTAAGCACAATGTATTTCTCAACTGATTTTCTTTTTGTTTGTTGGTTGTCGAGCTTTAGTGCTGTCAATGAAACGTTTTGGATATCTCCACTCTTTAGTTTTCAGTGATTATAGTCGAATTTACATCATTGATCGAACACTACTTTTTTGTGTTTCTAAAACTCAATTATTGAGGACAAATCCATGCTTGGATTTCGGATCCTCCCGATCCACTAACGGTGCTTTTAGGTGCCTCAAGCACCGGTCATCGTTCTCGTCGAACCCGTCGCTTGCGACGAAGGGCTCGACGATTAAATTAACCCTTAAATTAAATTAAATTAATTAGACACAGCCCACTGAGTTTCTCGCCGGATCTTCTCAGTGGGTCGCGTTTCCGATCCGGTAGTAGATTCTGCGAAGCACGGCTCTTGCTAGGATTCGTGTTAGCAACGTCATCAGGTTTGAGCCCCGTGAGCTCACCTACTAGATAAGGCGACGCTGATATAGCTTCTTAGGGCTATCAGCTTAGGAAGGAAAAAAAAAACATGCTTGGTAGTTTTATATACGGAAAGCATAATTTTTATCTGTCTGTCTGTAGTCCGAGTGAAACGGTAGTTTACTACATACAGTTTATGAGCAATGACTAATTTGAAAAACAAAATCGAAAACCTAATTGATTCCAGTCATTGATAATTGATGCAGTCCTGTTTTATTTCAGCATCTCTGATCGGATTAATGCTTTTCGTTGGCTCTGCAGTCGGGTCACTGGCTATGGAAACCATCGGTCGAAAATACACCGTCCTCTTGAGTTCAGTATTGATGATTTGCGGGTGGATATCGTTCAGCTTAGCTTCATCTTTTCCTGTCTTGTTGATCGGTAAAATTCTTCAAGGAACATCCGTCGGAATCGGTACCAATATGGGAAGTATTTTATTAGGAGAATACAGCAGTCCTAGATACAGGGGATCTTTTATAGCAACTATACCTACTGCTTTGTTATTGGGAACCTTAATAGCACATATTTTTGGAATGTTTTATAGCTGGCATGATATATCGAAAATCCTACTCTTTTTCTCCATACCCGGATTAATTGCAGCTGTATTTTCGCCAGAATCACCGAGCTTTCTGGTAACTAAGGGACGTTACGATGAATGCAGGAAAATTTTCCATTGGTTGAGAGGTACAGACGAGGATGACGAACTCGAAACAATGATTAAAACTGACATGATAGCCAAAGCAACTAAAAAGACCAATAAATATCACTTATCGAAGATAATCAAGATCAAAGTGACATACTTGTTGACAGCTTTTAACAAGAGAGAATTTCGTATTCCCGTAATTATCACGATGCACTTGACGGCTATAAATCAGTTCTGCGGATCTCTGATAAACGACATGTATGCTCTAGACGTCCACACCGCGTTGTACGGCACTAATGTCTACATGTTCAAAGTAATGACGTCACTAGATACGCTAAGACTCCTTGCGGCTCTGTCAACCGTTTATATAACCAGAAAATTGGAGCGGCGTTCCATGCTACTAATATTTGTGTCCTTGAATATATTCGTCAATCTGTGCCTAGCTGGACACATTTTCGCAAGAAAACGTGATCTTCTGCCTGCTTCACACATGGTAATAGGTATCATTCTGCATCATTTTCAGTGCTTCATTATGGGGACTGGATCTTTACCGTTGTTATTTATACTTAATGGCGAAATATTTCCTTTAGAAAATAGGGGCTTATGTGGAATGATTTCTAGTATATTCTGCTCTATTTTAATGTTTGTGAACATCAAATCAGCTCCGTATCTGTTCTCCTTGCTCGGCGTTGACGGGACGTTATGTTTTTATGCTTTAATTCTTGTTTATAGTTTAATTGTTACTTTTATTGTTCTACCGGAGACTAAAGACAAAACTCTTCAAGAAGTCGAAGATGAGTTAAGAGGATGTAATACTATCTATGTAGATCGTGAAGAAGCGTTTGAATTAAAGTCTAGAATAATGGTTAATAATTTAGAAAGTTGTTAATAATTAAAAGTCAGGTATTTTATTATGTAACTATTGAAATTAAAAACAATGAGTGTAAAAAAAAAATTTTTTTGCTGAGATTTTTGATTTATTGCAATGGTCGAATAATTATATATTACATTTTGCGTCTGTCTTTTAAACCTTAAAATTATGGCTACTTTTATTTATAGGTCGATACTTCCAGCCTATGTTTTGAAGAGGGACAGGAAACCGCCCCAAGTTAGGTGCTATCTTTTTTCACAACTCTGTCCAGTACATAGTGTCTTAGTTTGCTATGTAATCCAAGGCTACCATTATTGTACACGCTTATTATCTTTACCACTACAATGTCACTGTACTATATAGTTGTAAGAGTGTAGAATTATTATTTGTTAACACTGATACGTCAATATTTTTCTTTTGTTTGTTTTACATATTTATTCATTGAATGAAATAGAAAGTCTTATTACAGAGTGTGTACTGTACATAATACGAACTGTAACCCCTTTTCATAACAATAAACAAAGTTTTTTAAAAATATTTTTCATAACAATATAATACATTTGCGACGATACATTTTGGACGGTGCGTCTACGCATCACATGTCCATACCACGCTATCATCTTAGCCATCTTAGACATCTTAGCTTAGACTCTGTAGGTGGAAAGCGAGGAGTCTTAAATGCCAATAAAGTTGGGCTTAGTTAGTTAGCCCCTATCAGCAATCATTATCATCTTCTCATCTCTGTAGTGTACAGCTCGCCTAACCTTATATTTGTAACTGCACACACTAAATTATAACAGTATTACACGAATTATCGACTTGAACAGTTCTCTTTTATTTTGCCTACAACACTCCAATATATCTCATCACCTCATCACTACATAAATCAATTATCATCGCCTCTAACCACGTCACTTCATCGCCTTACCACTCATAATAGCCACCAAGCATAATCATCACCCCTGCCTCGTTAGGCAGGAAATCTAAACCCGAGCAAAGGGGATTGCCCCGAGGCCCGATCCGTGCCCCCGTAAGGGGATACGAAGAACCAACGTGCGTGCTTTATTGATCGTTAAAAAAAAAAAAAAAACTCGCACTTAGCACACTGGAGTGTTAGTGTTAGACCCCGTACCCTTAAAAATACGGAAGATAGCGTACGTAACTTTATGCTACACATTTGTTCCAGGTGTGTTTTTGTTGTACGGATTGCTTCTGTAAAACTATGCTATTGTAATTTTTAAGGCGTACTTTACGAGTATTTAAAGAATAAATGTTCAAGAACATTGCATGTTCAATAAATCACTCTGGAATTGAATGCACCTGTAGGCTCGGAGCTGAATTCGTATGGATCCAGAGCGAGAAACCTTCTCACGATACGTGTCGTATTGATAATGACCGCTATTTTCCGTTCCGTTAGGCCTTTAACCTGAATTGTCAAAGCTTGTCAAAGTGTCTGTCGGAAGTTTACGTCATCAAATCGTGCGCCAACCACTGAAGTAATGGCGCCAACACAACTGTCGGAGCAATAATAGTTGAATCAACATGCCACATGGTGAAGTCGTCGTGGCCTAAAGGATAAGACGACGCACTCGTATCTAACGATGCACCGGGATTCGAATCCTGCTGGCCAATACCAATTTTTCTAATGAAATACATACTTAACGAATGTTCACGATTGACTTCCACGGTGAAGGAATAACATCGTGTAAAATAAAAATTAAACCCGCGAAATTATAATTTGCGTAATTACTGGTGGTAGAATCTTTTGTGAGTCCGCGCGATTGGATAGCACCACCCTTACTTATTTCTGCCGTGAAGCAGTAATGCGTTTCGGTTTGAAGGGTGGGGGCAGCCGTTGTAACTATACTTGAGACCTTAGAACTTAGGTCTCAATGTGGGTGACGCATTTACGTTGTAGATGTCTATGGGCTCCGCTAACCACTAAACATCAGGTGGGCCGTGAGCTCGTCCACAAACCTAAGTAATAAAAAAGTCTCGGGGGCCAGCTCTCCATTGTCTATCAATTCATCCTTTCCTGCCTTCACGAGGTTCTCGTCATGAGGAATCGTGATATCAACCAACACCGATCGACATGCAGACCGATCTATTAACACAATAGTAGATTTATTAACGATAATACAGTACCAGTAAGTGTAAAATGATTATTTTCAAGATCCGGTTGAAGTTGGTATTGGCAATAGAGTAACCGAGTATAACATCCGTATCTTTAGTCGTTTACACGAGCTTAACTCGACTCGACTCAACCTCCAACGCGCGTTTTGGTATGATTAGTCGTAAAAATAAACTCCACTCAAACGTCCTTGGAAAAATTTCCTAACCGGAGTGAAGTAAGCGAACTGTCAAGTCAAGGTACGTCGCGACGTACCTCGAACGTTCCTCAAGGCTGGTTTTCTATCAATGTCCAAATAGTATGTGGACCGCAAATGGAAATATATGATATTGTTGTGCAATGGCCTGGATCTGTGCATGATTCCCGCATATTTTGATAATTTAAGTTTGATAATATTTATTAATAAAGTAAATAGTTCGAGGTTAGACATTTGAAACTCTTTATTTTATTTACCTACATAAGAGACATATTTTGCTTACTACCTGATAAATAAAGTCAATGCGATTATAAGTTTTATTTATATAATAATAAACTGGTGGTTGTGGAAAAGCACTTCAACAACACGATGCAACCAAAATCACACAAAAGCGGCGAATAAAAATACAAAGCCGGATCCGAAATCTAAAATAATAATAGGTTAGAAAATAAGTAATATACTTTCAGATTTACCGCACGCACACATATTTACGAATAACTCAGCAACCAAAACATCAAACAAGTTCATCTAGTGTCAAACAGACAGCGGCAGCCTGACTTTGACATTAAACAATGACTGAATGAATAATAGACTACAGAACTCTATGGGTTTGATGCTAGCTTGATCAAATTTTCATCATTATTACCTCACTCGAGGACAGTTGAGGAATATTGTAATGGTCGACTAAAAATACCAAACTCGAGTAAGTTTGGAGGGAATTCTCGAGCATCATCGGATGAGTTAAGAGTGGAGGACTATTTTACGAAACGTCTAAAGATACGGGCATTAGAGTAACCACAATCGAAAAAAAAACATATTCTAGAACAAGTTGTTGATGGATTATTGCTACTTGGGTTTTTCTATACTCGCTATAAGCAATATATTTCCTCATTAATTCCTCAAGTCTTATGCCGAGTGGCAGTATGGACCCTGTGATATTTATGGCCAACAGTGACCATTTAATACCAGGCCGGCCGTAAGTTCTTTCGACCATCTAACTAAAAACCTCGACCTCACGTAAAAGTTTAATTATAATACCATTGTCCCGAGAACACGTTGTTCACTAAACTGATATTGCATTATAAATGAGAGTGAAAACAAACAAACAAAATAACAAATAAAACCTTGTAGGGGAATTTAAGTTCACAGTGTGGAATAAACACGAATATTTCTCGGAAGTCAAACTTTAAGCCAATGCGAACTAAGACGCAAGTGGCTGTAACAAAGCTTTGTGAACAAAGCGCACTTGTTGCTTGGCACTTTTTGGGCTTGCCCGGGTAGGTGCAAGAAACCGTGAAGTGTTCTCCTAGGTGTATTTTTTTATTGGCATTGTCAAACATACGACTTACTTGACGGAAAACACCGTCGCACAGCAAATCCGCTGTCTACGGTAAATATGCATAGAATTTTGGCATCCTTGCAGTAGCCGAGTGAGCTATTCTGGTCAATACCACTCGAGAATTTCGGTTATTTGTCTAGCACTGACTTCCACCACTTTAACTTCTGTAAATCCGTAAGCTACAGTGGTGATCATCGGTAGAGACTATGATAAAGTTCAGGCTAGCCAAGATAACGCTAATTTGGATAGCATCACCACTGTGGAGCGGATTGCCTGATGATTTGTTTACAGCATTTTTTCTTGATATCCGTAACTAGTTCTCTAAATTCTGAATGGTATTCATTTAGTCTGTCTTATGCTCCGACAGTTACAGTTTGGTTTGCAGGTACTACTATCACGCGAGGCGGTAGCTATGATAGAACAGATATTTGAAAAGATAAGAATCGCGTTAACGGCATTTTCAAGATGAGCTCGTGTACAAGTTTCAAACAGTGCAATTCCGACTCGACACTCTAAACACGTCCTTATAGATCCATCCGATTAACTAACTAGACGCCTGCAACTAACTCGTCGCCTTGAAACCTAGGCACTAACCTCAGTCCGTTGAGTTTCTCGCTGGATCTTCTCACATAGCTGTGCTATGTAGCTAGCTATGACATTAGTTGAAACACTGTCAATGAAGGAGACGATAGAACACGCAACCTTTGTATCATAGAAGGCCCCAAAATGCCGCGAGCCAGCGAGAACTCCAATCAATCGGACTTCCAAGATGGTTACAATTTATGTAACACCGAACAATCACAGAAGCACTCTCAAACCTTCGATCAATTACTCGAGAACCTTTCATTCCGTTTGCGTAATATGAGCGTACGTAGCACGCTAAAGTGGGTCAAGTTGAATTGTGAAATTCTATCACCGCGAGGCAGATTCGCATTCGCAGACAATGTAGTTATGAAATATAGATGGATCTTTGGATTGACTTTAAGCATACAGCAGCCTAATAGTGGCCAAATCTGATACTGGATCAAGAATGTAATACTCAGGGTCTATAATAGACTAATAATAAATCTATATATCGACGCTTGAAAGGCAAACGTGACTAAGCGACAATGCGTGAACTTTACAGTAGACTAATTTAAAGTTGAAATACCTGAAAACAAAATTTATTTTAACGAACCTAGCTGTAGTAGAATCTAGCTAGTAGCTGTAGGATTGAAATGATTTCAATAGACCTAGAAATTTATTTTTTTGCGCATCGAATATGGTTATTGCCTATCATTTATGTACAAAGCAGTTATTGTCGCTTAGTCACTTTTGCCTTTCAAGCGTCGATATATAAAAATATTTGCTGTTCGTTAGTCTCGCTAAAACTCGAGAACGGGTGGACAGATTTGGCTAATTTTGGTCTTGAATTATTGGTGAAAGTCCAGAGAAGGT
Source organism: Bombyx mandarina (assembly GCF_030267445.1). Classification (NCBI taxonomy): domain Eukaryota; kingdom Metazoa; phylum Arthropoda; class Insecta; order Lepidoptera; family Bombycidae; genus Bombyx; species Bombyx mandarina. Next base: position 9,767,477 of record NC_143234.1, on the reverse strand, counting down.
TTAAAAGGTAGACAAATATGAAAACGCTCGGAATTAAATAAAAATTACAATTTTGTTTTTCCTTTGATGTCCCCCCCGTCAAACGGATTCCTTTGTTTGTTTTAAGTTTATTTCATACAAAAGTTTAGGTCTTTTGTTTATCGATTGAGGCAGTACTAAGTCTGCCGGGTCAGCTAGTAGACTAATAAAAATAGATTGAGAGACATATTTTATTATTATAAGACGCACGGGAGACTGGTTACCGAAGCTCATAGAGACGACGTGAGTGGATCTTGAGACTTGAGGTCAGTTCTATAGTAATTACGCTGAATATAATTTTTGCTGGCTAGATTTTTATTACACGATGTTATTCTTTGATCACAGAAGTCATTCGTGAACGATATTCTTTTAACCCATAGATTCAGCCCACTGAGTTTCTCGCCAGACCATCTCAGTGGGTCGTGCTTCCGATCCGGTGGTAGATTCTGCGAAGCCTTGTTCTTGCTAGGGCCAGTGTTAGCAACACTTCCGGTTTGAGCCGCGTGAGCTCACCTACATGTTAGGGTGAAGCTGAAGTAGCCTCTCAAGGCTATCAGCATAGGCAGAAAAAAAAGATCCTCATGTAGCGTTAATTATCATAGAAATTCGGTTCATAGAAGAAATTCGATAAAAGTCTGAATCGCGCTAACGACATTTACAAGATACGCCTACATAATACTGGTGGTAAGGCCTGTTGTGAGTCCGCACGGGTAGGTACCATCACCCTGCCTATTCTTGCCGTGAAGTAGTGATGCGTTTCGGATTGAAGGGTGGGGCAGCCGTTGTGACCATACTGAGATCTTAGAACTTATATCTCAAGATGGGTGGCGCATTTACGTTGTAGTTGTCTATGGGCTCCATTAACCACTTAACACCAGGTGGGCTGTGAGTGAGCTCATCCACCCATCTAAGCAATAAAAAATAAAAATAAATACAAGATCAATATTTTAACATGTCGTTTTACTGAGTATAAAGGCTTCCGGGATTTAAGAGTACGATTCAGGAATTTCCCAAGAAAAAAAAAAAAACATTATAAATATTTGAATTTGAATTTATCGTCTTCTGTACTTTTATTCAGTAGCTGAACTAGACTTTATCATGATTTACCGTTGAAATATGACGGACGCTAGCCAGACCTCTCGAGTTCATGACCTTTTTATTCCACTTCATCGGCAGACGAGCACTACTGCCGTGTCTGTAGTACCGCGACGTGAATGTCTTTTTGTGTATATATAACGATTGTAAGTCATTGACCTAATCAATAACAGTTAGAATCTGTGGAATAAAAAAATACAATGAAGATTTCCGTCAAAGAAAGTCCAGCAATATCTATACTTCTATACTAATCTATACTAATATTATAAAGAGGAAAGATTTGTTTGTTTGTATTGAATAGGCTCCGAAACTAGTGAACCGATTTAAAAAAATCTTTTGCTGTTTTGAAGCTACACAATTCCCGAGTGACATAGTACATTTGAAGTCGTCGTGGCCTAAAAGATAAGACGTCCGGTGCATTCGTATGTAGCGATGCACCGGTGTTCGAATCCCGCAGGCGGGTACCAATTTTTCTAATGAAATACGTACTCAACAAATGTTCACGATTGACTTCCACGGTGAAGGAATAACACCGTGCAATAAAAATCAAACCCACAAAATTATAATTTGCGTAATTACTGGTGGTAGGACCTCTTGTGAGTCCGCACGGGTAGGTACCACCGCCCCGCCTATTTCTGCCGTGAAGCAGTAATGCGTTTCGGTTTGAAGGGTGGGGCAGCCGTTGTGACTATACTGAGACCATAGAACTATATCTCAAGGTGTGTGGCGCACTTACGTTGTAGATGTCTATGGTCTCCAGTAACCACTTAACACCAGGTGGGCTGTGAGCTCGTCCACACATCTAAGCAATAAAAAAACAAATAAAAAAAAACATAGGCTATAATCTTTATTGAAAAATTTTTGAATCCTTACTAAAAATCCAATAACGTACTGTGCCCTGCGAAAACTATTGATGATAGAATAAAATAATGTAGGTACTACGACTTTGTAGAACACATTATTATTTACAAAAAGTGTCGCGACAGCATATGTCTAACTATTAAGGTTATGCCGCAATAAGTGTTATTTTATTTAAAAAAATAAAACAACGTCAAATATCGTTGAAATTTTTATTAAAGACCTGAGCGAAGTCGGAGCGTGCCGCTAGTCAATTATAAATAAAACCGTTTTAAGTGTTATAAAAAACCATTGAAAGTGATTTTATAGTATTATTTTTTGCTATCGAAGGCAGACGAGTTTACAGGCCAACTGATTTGCCTATTTAACCTGCTTATTTCTGCTATGACGCGAGAACCTTTGTGAAATGTACGGGCGCCATCTTCGCTACCCATCAGGTGCGTCTACTCTACTAATAAACAGACCAGGACAATTTGAAAACATCGGGCCACTTTTTTTTACTGCCCTTGTAGGCAGACGAGCATACAGCCCACCTGATGGTGAGTGGTTACCGTCGCCCATGGACTTCAGCAATGCCCGCAGCAGAGCCAAGCGGCTGCGTACTGTTAAGTACTCTCTACAAGCCTCACCTGAATAAGGACATGTCATAGCTCTCGGGAAACACTGTGGAGGGGAGCTTCTGTCAAAGCCAGATGGTACGTAGCAAAAAATATCTCTGGAAACGCACTGTGGATGAACGCAGTGGTTTTAGGTAGTATGGTATGGATGAACTCTACTCCGGTGGCGGGTGGTGTGATGGTAAAAACATAATGGAATCATCTCAAACAATTCCTCTTGAATCAATCCAGAATTTTCTAGAAATTGCAACAATGACGATCATATGAACAATCATGAATGTCGCTGCGAGCAACGCAATAGGTTATTAATGAACAGCACTCTATTAGCCAGATTGAAAAAAAACTCTACTTACAATGCATTGCTTCATCTAAGTAATTAAATTAAAGACCCAGTTTTCCTATTACGGGATTTCCGCCAATAATCTCATAATATTCACCCTTGTTGACGCATGCGCGCGAAAAAATGTCGTGCCGCGGCCATTGCAGACCAAACATGGCGTCTTTTTCACAATATTACAAAACAAACGCTGCAATTGAAATTAAGATATAAAAACGGCAAAATACTTCATCCAGTACTAAAGTGTGTAATAAAAAAGTGAATAACAAAACAAATGTGAGTTTAATGCGCTAAAATAATTGATTGTAACCTTTGACATCAATAAACCAGCACCACGCGAACCGCGATTGCCTAATCGTTTTTTTGTGGCAGAGCTCAAACTGTCTTGGACTCAGCTGTTTTCGAAAATCTTCGAAACATAACCTCTGTTAAAATCATTTTACGTCACACTTCATAGAAAGCGGACAATATTTTTTTTAAACAACTATGTGATTGGTGAGTCGACAAACAGTTTATAACAGGTAGAATTGTAGTGAACAGATAGTGCTTGCATTAGAAAGGTTTTCATAGAATTTTTGTCACGTGGCATGTTTGTAGATAAATATCAGGTGGACGGTAGCTTCTCAATCAATCATTGATATTGTTGGACAGTTGACTAGGCGATTATCTGATACACAAATGATAGAAATTACAATAAGATTACTTTGAAAATCCAAGCCGAAACATATCTAATTCAATCAATGATAACACAAAGCATTATCTATGGAATATGATATGATTCTATCTTTTTTGTTGATACTATAAAACCAATTACGTGCTTCCATAAAATCTCTAAAAATACACGCGCTTCCAATTGTGAGCTCTGATGAGCACAACTTGGTTTAATTTAGTTTAAAAAACGCACGACCATTGTTCCGTTGGTCAAATAAATATAAATAGGTACAGTATGTACTCTGCGTAGGTGGTTGTATTAAATGATGTCCATCGTAGAGTCGACCTGAAGGCGACAACGTTGAACGAAGTTCCGTTTGTAAATTATCAAAAGTGTATTAAGACAACTATTACCTATTAACAAATATACACCCTTTCTCCTGTATCGCTAACTTTCAATATGTATTCATATTAAAAATATCGATAGGTATTTATATATTAGTTATATTAGACAGAGATAGACGATAGGTGTTATTAAAAATTAATAACAACGTTAACTAATACAAATTTTATTAAGAGCCTTGACAATTAATACAATAACGACAAAAACAATAAAATGTGTACTAAAATTAGGAATTAACTTCAAGCTTGCGATTAGGTTTTGTATTGACACAAAACAATAAGGCCACAGTTTGAATAACTGCGTAATTAGTAATTGAAGAATTTACTCAATTAAGTTACAAGTAGAACTGCTTAGTCCGTTTCAAGGTAGGCGTATTCCAGCATTCTATTTTCTTTTCCATCGCAATCTCTTAGAATAATTATTCTAAGCATAATCCCTACCCCTAAGGACCGAGACCAGCAGTCTTCTAAAAATTGTTTTTTTTTTTTCTTTTTTTCCTACCTAAGCCTTGAGAGGCTATATCAGCGTCGCCTTAACTAGTAGGTGAGCTCACGGGGCTCAAGCCTGATGACGTTGCTAACACGAACTCTAGCAAGAGCCGTGCTTCGCAGAATCTACCACCGGATCGGAAACGCGACCCACTGAGAAAATCCGGCGAGAAACTCAGTGGGCTGTGTCTGATGGTTATTTTACTCGTCGAGCCCTTCGTCGCAAGCGACGGGTTCGACGAGAACTATGACCGGTGCTTGAGGTACCTAAAAGCACCGTTAGTGGATCGGGAGGATCCGAAATGACGTGTTTGGGGCGACGTCGACTGCTTTCCATTCTGTCCGCAGGATCGGGAATGTAAAAATAGTAATGATCTTGCTCGATATTTACAAACAACGAGGCTACATTTTAAATGGTTTACATTTTATTTCAAATTGCTTAACACAACTAAACCTACTGATAAATAGTAAGCACAGGATTTCCTCCCTTATTTAGTAGGAGTTACTGGTCAATCTGCCTCGACGGAGCTCGCTTGCTAATGCATAGATTATAAATTATACTCTAATACATTTTTTTTTAAATTGCGTAGATTGGTGAACGATACCACGGCCTATCTGGTGCTAAGTCGTTATCAGAGCCAACAGATGTCTCCACGTGGCTGTTACTAATCTTAACACTCGAGTTTTATGTCACAATTGTGAGACAAATTTAAGTATTTCCGGGATTATTTTTTATTACTGAATATAACATGATCCCTTCATCGCGGACGTCATTCGTGAACAAATGACGTATTGAATATACGTATTAAATTTGAAAATGGTACCGTTTTTTAATGCTGGGGATTCCCTTTACGGACACCCGGTCGAGGGGGATAGCAGACCGGGTTATGTCGGACCCCGGTGCCTCCATAGGAAAAGAGGAAAACCAAGGTCCTTTCCAACCTTTTCTTCAAATTCCCGCCGGCAAACTACGCCTTGAGAAAGGCGCGCGAGAAGGTGCGCGGCGTCAACCACTCAAGACCGGCCCCGCAAAATGTTACCTGCTGGTGGGATTTGAACACTGGCATAGTGACATACCAGTATAGCGGACATCTTATCTGTTAGGCCACGACCACTTCAAGGTCAGAATAAGCTTTTCTAAATTCGACAATCAAATTTGGTCGACACAATGCTTTAAGGCTAACTAACTCAATTTTGATAAAGTATAAACGTAATCTGGAAAAGTCCTACACGGCTTTAATATTTTAACGTAATTATCATGCGACTGTAAAAGTGAATTTTAACTGTTGAGACAATTAAAAAAAAATACCCAAAGCGGTTAATGTTGTACACTGTTGTTGTTTTTTTATTTTTATTTATAGCTTAGATGTGTGGACGAGCTCACAGCCCACCTGGTCTTAAGTGGTTACTGGATCCATAGACATCTACAACGTAAATGCGCCACCCGCCGTGAGATATAAGTTCTAAGTCCTCAAGTATAGTTACAACGGCTGCCCCACCCTTCAAATAGGCAGGGTGGTGGTACCAACCCGTGCGAACTCACAATACGTCCTACCACCAGTAAATATTTATTTTATCAATAAGATTTTGATAAGAACTTCATTTTGAACGAATACTTACATTTTAAGCCCAAAATTAGCCAAAACAGTCTCATTTTTATTGATTAGGCTATCATGAAATATTGATCGCCACCAGTCGCAGCCAGTACGCCATCTCATCATCATCATCATCAGCCTATAGCAGTTCACTGCCGGACATAGGCCTCTCCAATTGTTCGCCACTGAGCACGATCCTCGGCTTCTCTCATCCAGTTCCTGCCAGCCACCCTGCACAGATTATCGCTCCACCAAGCCTGAGGGCGTCCTGGACTGCTTTTTCCAGTTCGCGGTCTCCACTCAAGAACGCGTTTAACCCAACGGTTATCGGCTGTCCGGCTAATATGGCCAGACCATTGCCACTTCAGCTTACTAATTCGCTCGTTAATATCACTATGGGTCCGCGAAGAGCTGCCAACAATATAATGTATTATAATATATTTCAACTGAATCGGATAAACGTATTAAAAGACATTATGTGAGCATTTATCAGTAGCAAACTGAAGCTTTGTTTTTGAACAATAAAATGATACGGTATTAAGCTAAGCCCACCCTACAAAATTTTGGCGATAATTAGCTTGATAATTACTGAATAAAAGACTTGATAAAAAAGATGATTTAATATTAATCATAAAAATCTGTTACGTAAACGGAGTAATTATTTCAACGTCCACTTAATTTTAAGTGCTTAAAGGAGTCCACAGACATCACGACGCGAATGCTGCCGACGCGTTGAGACATCTGTGTTCTTAGTGTGAGTTTTTTAACGTTCTCGATAACGTAAAAGTAAACTCAAATTTGTATGGAGTTGGAACGTTTGCCTTGCCTACGTTTGCCGCTAGGGGCGCTGTTCCAACTGCATACAAATTTTAGTTAACTTTTACGCGATTGAGAACGTTAAAAAACTCGCACTAAACACACTGATGCGTCGAACTGAAACAGATGTGATTAAATATCCAATGATTTTCGAGTATATACCTAGTCAGGTCATAAATTCTGTCACATGTTTAATGTAAAATAATTGAAACAAGTTTATTCATTATGTAACCATTCATATACCAAAATGAACTTAATAAAACATAGATTCTTATGATACTAAAGTTTATTCAAAATGACCTCCGTGATTTTGAATACAGGCCTTCAATCTGCGCGGCCAGTCGTCTATCGCAGCACGAACGAGATCCATGTCAATATCGGCGGCTGCCTTAATCAAGGATGTCTTGAGTGACTCCAAATTGGGATGAGGCTTTGAGCACGCCTTTTCCTCCAAGGGTTGCCATATCTTGTAATCTAACGGATTCAAATCGGAACTGGAGGAGGGCCAGTCTTCGTGCCGGATGAAGTCGATTTCACGCGCCGCCAGCCAGTCTTGTGTGCTCTTCGCTCTATGAGCTGGCGCCGAATCTTGTTGGAATACCCAGTGCCTGTTATTGAACATGGTATGAGAAACAGGTTCCACAAGGTTCGTCAGGACTGTATTTTGATACACAACTGCATTCGTTTTTACACCTTTCTCACAAAAATGTACCTCTGTTAAGCCCCAATAAGAAACTCCCAACCATACCATGAGCGAGGATGGAAAATGACCTCGTTGGACACGCGGAATACGGTTGCTCGCTTCTTCACTACTGTGTGCGTACACCTTATCATTTTGTTTGTTGTAGCTCTCTTCTACGGTAAAAATTTTTTCATAAAAAAAAAGAATTTCCCGATATTTTTTTCCCGCGTACCGCTTCAACAAAGCGCGGCATCTCTTCAGTCTCAGGTCCATTAGACGAGCATTCAAACGATGTCCTGTTTTTCTTCGATATGCCCGAAGCCCTAAGTCTTCATTTAACACCCTTTTCACCGTGGTTCTGCTTAACCCATCTGAAGGGCCAACAGTTTCTGCTTACATTTGGGATTTCTTTGAATTCGCGCCTTCACAGCTTTTATCACTGCTGGAGTCCTAACAGACCGAGGGCGACCACTTCTTGACCTGTCATCTACACTAGAGTCTTCATTGTATCGTTTGATGGTACGATGAACGAATCTTTTGGTTATATTCAAATTTTTCAGTATGTTAAAAATTTGAATTGGCACGTAACCGCAACGATGCAACGCAATAACTGCAACACGGTCTTCTTTAAGCGTCCACTCCATATTTAAAAATGAGTAAAATTCTAAAAGTATACATTTTTATTTTCATGAACAATTCGAAATTCGAATTCAATAAACTTTTTTGTGGCCAGCATTCTAAAAGAAAAGTTTTTACTGTGTGACAATACTTATGACCTGACTAGTTATATACGTGACATACAGGCCGACATTGCATCCAATATGTTATGATGAGAAAGTTAAAAAATTCGTACTTAGCACACAGATCGAAGTCTCAATTGGATTAAATAACGGTGGTCCTTTCCTTCAAACCAGGTTGGAGACCTAAAGAGAGTCATTTCTGAGGGAAGTGGATATAATAGGTCTAAGTTAAAATGTTGTTTGGTGTAGAATCCTTGATCTACTCCATATAAAACCTCGCTTGCTCAGGAGGAATTTATTTTTAAGCGATGATAGTATTTGGTATGTGATATACTGGTGGTAGGACCTCTTGTGAGTCCGAACGGGTAGGTACCACCACCCTGCCTATTTCTGCCGTGAAGCAGTTATGCGTTTTGGTTTGAAGGGTGGGGCACCCGTTGTAACTATACTGAGACCTTAGAACTTATACCTCAAGATAGGTGCTGCATTTACGTTGTAGATTTCTATGGGCTCCAGTAACCACTTAACACCAGGTGGGCTGTGAGCTCGTCCATCCATGTAAGCAATAAATAAAAAAAAGTATGAAATTTCCCACACTTATAGGTAATATAGAGAAGGAGTGCAGAATGTTAATATTTTTTTTAAATTATGCCTAAAAATACATTAAATCAATTAAAAAAAACATTACACACACTACCATGTATTTGACGCACACACGCATGCATACTATTTATTTTTTGTCAAACTTTTGTTTTTGACGTCTGTGGTCAAATTGAGAATAGGTATATTGTTTGTCTTTATTAATATTTTTATATAGTGTAGTCTTGGCGAAATTTGTGATTATAGAAGTATAATAGTCTTTAAAAATAGAATTAATATAATAATAATAGTGTACAAACTTCCAATTCCAATTAATTGTAGTCGAATTTCGACTACTGCGGGACCACTAGTTAGTATAATTCTGAATGAGGGATTAGTTTTTTAACGTAGGTATGCTACTAATAAATTTACTGCTGCACTACTAAAGTACTCGTGAATTGTATGACTGACATCTCAGTAATTCTGTGAGCGCTCGTGGTCATGCGATGAGTACGTGTTGGAATAAAAAAAAAAAAGATAGTGTTCCAAGTCCAAAAGCTTCAGGCAGTCACGCCATGCGTGCTTGGCACACGCGCGTCACGCATGTTATGCATGCTTGATGATATTTTTTATGGTCTCATAAAACGGAATAGTGTCGTGTGATATATTTATGTTTGGCTTGAAAACCTGCAGGTACCTACTATTTTTTTTTGTGTTTCTATGTCCTATCATTCGTCGACAAGCCACTTTCTGGGTGATCGATTAAAATCGTGTAATGGAAATGAAAATTTTTTACTGGTGGTAGGACCTCTTGTGAGTCCGCACGGATAGGTACCACCACCCCTCCTGTTTCTACTGTGAAGCAGTAATGCGTTTCTTACACCAGGTGGGCTGTGAGATCGTCCACACATCTAAGCAATAAAAAAAATAAAAAAAAGTGCGCAATTGCCGATTTAATGGCGCGTTTTGCAGCAGCACGGGTCGATAGCACCTATTGACTTACACAGCACAGTCAGGTTTGGCACCGAAACATTTCGATCTCAAATCTCAAGGGGTACAAAGGTATTGACGTTATTAATGAGTTCTGACACTAAATACCAGATTAGTCGTGATATTATTTGATTTTATTTGTTTGGGCTGGTTTTATAAGCTTACACGACTAGGTACAGCCCTCCTGTATATTTCTGTTACGAATTAATCACGCGTTTGAAGGGACAGTCGTCACACATTGCCATGGAGTCTACAACATTTTCTTTTAAGGTGGTTGGCATCATTGAGGTGATGTGTATGGGCACCATAACCATTTAACACCAGGTGAGCTTCTGTTCCATTTGTTTTAAACTACTAGTTTCAAGTTTTTTTTTTTTTTTTTTTTTTTTTTTTTTTTTTTTTTTTTTTTTTTTTTTTTTTTTTTTTTTTTTTTTTTTTATTTATTTATTGCTTAGCTGTGTGGACGAGCTTACAGCCCACCTGATGTTAAGTGGTTACTGGAGCCCATAGACATCTACAACGTAAATGCGCCACCCACCTTGAGATATAGTTCTAAGGTCTCAGTATAGTCACATCGGCTGCCCCACCCTTCAAACCGAAACGCATTACTGCTTCACGGCAGAAATAGGCGGGGCGGTGGTACCTACCCGTGCGGACTCACAAGAGGTCCTACCACCAGTAATTACGCAAATTAAAATTTTTCGGGTTTCATTTTTATTACACGATGTTATTCCTTCACCGCGGAAGTCAATCGTGAACATTTGTTGAGTACGTATTTCATTAGAAAAATTGGTACCCGCCTGAGATTCGAACACCGGTTCATCGATCAACACGAATGCACCGGACGTCTTATCCGTTAGGCCACGACGACCACAAAAATGTTTTGGCTGGATATGATAGACCTCCCTGCAGTGTGGCTACGGTAATCTGAATTTTCAGAAGTGGTTGCTATTAGTTGTACATTTTTGGTGATCCTTATATCCGGGTACTAACGTTCGAAAATCTTGGAAAAGTGATCATATCGGTGTTAGTGGGTGTGGCCATGATTACTAATTGGGTTCTATGAGTACTCAAGAGCAGTAAATTAAGTTTTAGGAAAACGATCTGACTATCACATTAACCTAATAGCCGAAGGAATGTGTGGTTTCAATGAAATGAAACACTCATTAATAATCTTTTCTTAGATCGGTTGTTTTGACTCATGGCCGGCTTTGAGACAATCGAAGTTTCAACTGCAGCAGCATTACAACCCTTGGGCGTATGGTCCTTGTCCTTGGACTTACTTTGAGACAGATTTACTAGAGGCGTACTTGCTTTATGTCCGATAAAGCCCTGGCCTTTGCTGGTTAGATATTAGGTGTGGCCAGCTAGCGCAATATCTGCACAATCACAACAAGAACAAGTAAGAACATGGCTACTGGCAATAAAGCTCGTGCAAAAGGTGACGAGTGTAGGCGACGAAAACTTCCGTGATAGTCACCGCACGCACCGCATCGCATCGTCAGATTTCTACATTACCAAGCTGTTGATAGCGATTGATAGATACGGGCTCACAGCACGAACCTCACCCCCGATTATTCTCTTTAGACAACCCATACCCTGGGCCAGGAAGGTCAAGTACCTGGGCGTTACCCTGGATGCATCGATGACATTCCGTCCGCTTATAAAATCAGTCCGTGACCGTGCCGCGTTTATTCCCCATGATCTTCCCCATCTTCCCCATGATCTGTAAGCGGAGTAAAATGTCTCTTCGGAACAAGGTGACACTTTACAAAACTTGCATAAGGCCCATCATGACTTACGCGAGTGTGGTGTTTGCTCACGCGGCCCGCACACGCATAGACACCCACCAATCCCTACAATCCTACTTTGCAGGTTAGCTATCGGGGCTCCGTGGTTCGTGAGGAACGTTGACCTACACGACGACCTGGGCCTCGAATCAATTCGGAAATTCATGAAGTCAGCGTCAGAACGGTACTTCGATAAGGCTATGCGTCATCATAATTTGTAGGCAGTGGCTTGGCTCTGCTCCTGGCATTGCTGAAGTCCATGGGCGACGGTAACCACTTACCATCAGGTGGGCCGTACGCTCGTCTGCCAACAAAGGCAATAAAAAAAAAATCGACACGTCCTTAAGGATCCATCACATCCAATAACCTTTGCATTAGACGCCTTCAGCTCTAATACTAGGAGCAGGCTTAGGGACCCCGGTAACCGTACTCGTCGAACTCGACAAAGAGGTCGACGTGCAACCTAACCCATGCATCAGCCCGCTGGGTTTCTAGCCGGATCTTCTCAGCGGGTCGCGATTCCGATCCGGTAGTAGATTCATTCGCGAAGCAATTGCTCTTGAGTTGTTCGGAGTTGGAGGCGCTCGGGCAGTTGTTAGCAAATCCTATCCCTCCTGGCTGTGCCTTTGCTCGCCCACCTGTCCTGGTGAAACTGAAAAGGCCTTCGGGCCACCAGTAACATTTAAATAATAATAAAAAAAAAAAGGAACGCGGACCTATGTCGTGTACAGTTGCAGTTCCAGTACAATGTCAAGAATCGGCCAAACGCACCAGCGTGAAGATCATAGCGTCGCCGTCGAGACTGAGTATGGAGGTTAGCTTGCCACTGGTCAGCAACGAGTGGCTTGGTCTCCAGATTCAAAGGCGGTATCCCCAACAACACGCACGCCGTCAAACTCAGGTAGAGATGGCACGTTGCCATGTCGAGTCCCCGTTGTTGAGAAGAAGCTAGCCTATTGCGCTATACGTCCTTCCGGGAGATCAGATTGAGGACGTGAGGGTTTACAATGCTGCATACCTAACCATGACATATGGACAGGTAGCTTGACTGTGTGTGTGAGGGTGGTTTAGCCGTGAACCCGCAGGGATTTACTGAGCGCAACGTTAAGATTAATGATTAATTATACTGACGAAGAGTATCACTCCTGCAGTGGCAAAATACACTCGCGCAAAACTCAGGGCTTGCTCTTTTCCAATATAACCTGTATAAGTATATACCTAGTCTTGTCATAAATACTGAGACAAAGGAAAAATAAAAATTCTATTGCAAATAACATTTATTACTTTTACAGTGTGTTAGTTTAATACATAAATATAAAACCAATTTAAAGTATAAAAAGCTTATTCGAAGGGGTTTTTGAATTGGCTTGGGGGAATTGGCTGCAATACAGTCCTTTAAATGTTGAGGCCAGTTATCAATAGAAGCACGCACTCTTTCCATGGGAAAATTTTCACTGCCAATCGTACGGATTGTTTTAGGGACTACAAATTATCATGGCGCTTAGAGCAAGCCGTACTCTCTAAAACTGCCCATAAATCATAATCCAGCATATTAAGATCGGGACTAGACGACGGCCAGTCCTCAGCTCTGATGAAGTCCGAAACGTTCGTTTCCAACCAAGACTGCGTAGACCGAGCTTTATGACCTGGCGCCGAGTCTTGCTGGAAGGACCATTCTTGATTATTGAACATGGTGTTGTTAAGAGGCTTCACTACCTTCTCAAGAATGGTATCTTGATACACTTATGCCGATGTTTTGATACCTTTTTCACAAAAGTATGGCTCAGTCACTCCTTCATAGCTAATCCTAATAATAATTAAAAAAAAATCCTAAAGCTAATACTCCACCAAACCATCACTGAAGTCGGATAGTGCCCACGTTGCACTCTGTCGACTAATTGGGAAGCTTCCTTAGAGCTTTGAGCATAAATACGGTCATTTTGTTTGTTAAAATGTTGCTCAATTGTAAAAATTTTCTCATCCGTACACAAAAAATTTCTATGACCTCCCTTTGCGTACCGCTTCAGTAGTTGTTTCGATTTTATCACCCTATTTTCTTTTAAATTGTCAGTTAAGAAATGACCAGTACGTCTCTTATAGGCTACAAGTCCTAAGTCTTTTAAAATACGCGACATGGTTCTAGGTGCTATCTCCATCTCCCGAGATAAAATCTTTTGCTTTCGGACAGGATTTCTTCGAATTCTTTCCCTCACTGCTTTGACCACCTTTTTCGTACGAACACTACGTGGACGGCCAGATCTTTTTCTGTCACAAACAGAGGAGGTCTCATTGCACCTATTAATAGCCCGGTACACAAACATTTTACTAATACCAAGCGTATGGAGAGTTTTAAAAATTGCATTTGGCTCCATACCTACTTTGTGTAATGCAATCACAGCGATTCGGTTCTCTTTATCACCTCACTCCATTTTAATATCGCAAAATATTGTACAATGTATTGGCGCCAAAATGTGAAAATTCAATGAGCAATCATATAAAAATGACAGATTCCAAATTCAAATGTAATATTTTGTTTATTTTTAATTGTAACAGTATTTATGGCCAGACTAAGTACATTGCTGGATACCAAATCGATTGAATTTATAAAGTTACGTGATCTAAGTAAAACTAGAATTAGTATAGGTCTATATTACTGAGTTCTGACCAAGATCTGTTAGGCATTGTTCTAGGCAGTCATACCGGTATCGGCTGATTAATAGTCAGGCAGAGATCCTCTGACCTTGATATGTAGACAATCATAAAATAAACACGTACTTGGTGCATAAATAAATTGATCATAGGGAAAATCCCTCGAACCATGTTCACCTTAGTATCACGTTCGGTGTATAGGGCTGACGTTTTACAGTTAAGGGTTTTGCTGAACTCCAGCATGATAGACATCAAAGTTTCTATAGTGGGATATTTTGATGAATCGAAGTTCTTACGTATGAATGTCGTGATGGCTTACTAGAGTAAAGAGAAGTTTGGTGATTTGTTACCTAATACCCCTTAATATACCACGGCAGGCAATGGTTTGGCTATGGTAGACAGTGGCTTAACTATGGTAGGCTGGGGCCTGGCTCTGCCCCTGGCGTTGCTGAAGTCCCATGCGCGATGGTAATCACTCACCATCAGGTGGGCCGTATGCTCGTCTGCCTACAAGGGCAATAAAAATAAATAAATAACATTTTTGTTTAGATAACTTAGAGGATTTCTTTTAAACCTCACATGTGACTCTATACATTCTCGCAGTAAAGGCCACGGACTCTTAACATGATTATAATACGTCGTGGACTAAAGACTAACAAATCGTATTTAACGTGATGAAATTCAAATTCGTCGTGTAAAAAATCTTAAATACTGGACAATAATTAACTGTGGAACTTGTACAAGTGACCTCTCTGATGACTAATTCTATTAAAGCTTATATCAGGTTTTCTCCTCGTTTCTAATAGGGTAATTAAAAAAAAAAACTTATCACCAATAAATATACAAATTTATATATTTTTTTTATTGCTTAGATGGGTGGACGAGCTCACAGCCCACCTGGTGTTAAGTGGCTACTGGAGCCCATAGACATACACAACGTAAATGCGCCACCCACCTTGAGATATAAGTTTTAAGGTCTCAAGTATAGTTACAACGGCTGCCCCACCCTTCAAACCGAAACGCATTACTGCTTCACGGCAGAAATAGGCAGGGGTGGTGGTACCCACCCGCACGGACTCACAAGAGGTCCTACCACCAGTAAAATTTGCCAGTAACCAGTAATATTACATTTAAAATGAAAATTATCCACAGCTAATTGAATTTAATAAAAATATTTGACCACCCTATTGCTTTATCAGACCGTTTTCCTTGAACAAGTGATGAATCGTCAGTCGTCCGTGAGGATAATATTAATTTGTAAGGAAACGCTAAACGATTAACTTCCTAACTTAAATTATGGGAAAGGAAAACTAAATATCTACTTACTAGATTAAATCTTGTCTTTCCCTATTGCGTGCGTTTTCTTTGCGATCACTATGCCCTCAATGTTGGAAATTTATGACTAAATCAGCGTCACTTACTTACTGGTGGTAGGACCTCTTGTGAGTCCGCGCGGGTGGGTACCACCACCCTGCCTATTTCTGCCGTGAAGCAGTAATGCGTTTCGGTTTGAAGGGTGGGGCAGCCGTTGTAACTATACGTGAGACCTTAGAACTTATATCTCACGGTGGGTGGCGCATTTACGTTGTGGATGTCTATGGGCTCCAGTAACCACTTGACAACAGGTGGGCTGTGAGCTCGTCCACCCACAAAAGCAATAAAAAAAAACCTCACGGGCACACCTCAAGATTTGGATTCTTTAGGAAATCATGAACGAACATTGGTCCAGTTAAATCAGACCTCAAGCAAAACATAACTTTTGCAGACAGTACATAGTATATAGTGATATGAAAAGGTATTTTGTTTAAGCGCCATTTTTGCAACGTTACAGGAGAGCCATTTAAAGTAAAAAAATCATTAAAAATAAATAATAAATATTTTAGTTGAATTTTATATAAAGTGTGTTTTTTAGTTTTTTTAAACAATTTTTTTTAAACATTTTTAATTTTTTAGTTGAATTTCAATTTATAAAATTTTTTTTTAATCTTTCTTTTCCGCTTTTTTTTTTAATATTTAATTGTCATCGGTCCTCGATAAATCTACAAAGTTTGAATGAAATCTGGCCATTTAAAGTGGGTCAAAATCGCGTCTAAATGAGTCAGTTATAAACATGTGAAGCTAATATAAATCGTGTAAGAAACTTCCTCAGCTATTTGAATGGATTAAACTTAATTGAAGTTCAATTAAAAATATCGAACTGTTGATGCTAATATCTAATAAAACGAACCTTTAATTACAAAGATAAATGTCGCGTGTTAAGGGAAATGTCAACGTTTAAATGTTCACGATTGAAATATTACATTGTGTGTGTGTGTGTGTGTGTAGTATATATAAAGTACTACAAATATATGATCGATACCTTGAGATATGAGTTCTAAGGTCTCAGTATAGTTACAACGGCTGCCCCACCCTTCAAACCGAAACGCATTACTGCTTCACGGCAGAAATAGGCGGGGTGGTCGTACCTACCCGTGCGGACTCACAAGAGGTCCTACCATCAGTAATTACGCAAATTATAATTTTGCTGGTTTGATTTTTATTACACGATGTTACTCCTTCACCTTGGAAGTCAATCGTGAACATTTGTTAAGTACGTGTTTCATTAGATAAATTGGTACCCGCCTGCGGGATTCGAACACCGGTGCATCGCTCGATACGAATACACCGGGCGTCTTATCCTTTAGGCCACGAAGACTTCAGATTTGCGTTGAACGATTTGATAAATTACCTACAGAGCTCGATGGCAGTCCATATTTTATGTACAAAATGCGGATTTATTCTTGTATTCATTTAACTTTTAAGGTCAATGTGATTAACAATGCACCTCACACCTAAATAAATATGTTGTTTGTCCTTAAACAAATAACTCATCTTGTTTTTTTATATATCGTGAGCTGGTATACAAATACGATTTAATATTTTAAGTTGTCTACTCTACTCTACTTAGCAAAATTATGTTGTAAATATATGCTACAGTTTCAAGGAAAGGAACATATAACTAGTCAGGTCATAAGTATTGTCACACAGTAAAAACTTTTCTTTTAGAATGCTGCCCACAAAAAAGTTTATTGAATTCGAATTTCGAATTGTTCATGAAAATAAAAATGTATACTTTTAGAATTTTACTCATTTTTAAATATGGAGTGGACGCTTAAAGAAGACCTTTTTTTTTTTTTTTTTTCGCCTACCTAAGCTGAGAGCCTTGAGAGGCTATGTCAGCGTAACCCTAACTTTAGTAGGTGAGCTCACGGGGCTCAAACCTGACGATGTTGCTAACACGAACCCTAGCAAGAGCCGTGCTTCGCAGAATCTACCACCGGATCGGAAACGCGACCCACTGAGAAGATCCGGCGAGAAACTCAGTGGGCTAAAAGAAGACCATGTTGCAGTTATTGCGTTGCATCGTTGCGGTTACGCGCCAATTCAAACTTTTAACATACTGAAAAATTTGAATAGAACCAAAAGATTCGTTTATCGTACCATCAAACGATACAATGAAGACTCTAGTGTAGATGACAGGTCAAGAAGTGGTCGCCCTCGGTCTGTTAGGACTCCAGTAGTGATAAAAGCTGTGAAAGCGCGAATTCAAAGAAATCCCAAACGTAAGCAGAAACTGTTGGCCCTTCAGATGGGTTAAGCAGAACCACGGTGAAAAGGGTGTTAAATGAAGACTTAGGGCTTCGGGCATATCGAAGAAAAACAGGACATTGTTTGAATGCTCGTCTAATGGACCTGAGACTGAAGAGATGCCGCGCTTTGTTGAAGCGGTACGCGAGAAAAAAATATCGGGAAATTCTTTTTTCGGATGAAAAAATTTTTACCGTAGAAGAGAGCTACAACAAACAAAATGATAAGGTGTACGCACACAGTAGTGAAGAAGCGAGCAACCGTATTCCGCGTGTCCAACGAGGTCATTTTCCATCCTCGCTCATGGTATGGTTGGGAGTTTCTTATTGGGGCTTAACAGAGGTATGTTTTTGTGAGAAAGGTGTAAAAACGAATGCAGTTGTGTATCAAAATACAGTCCTGACGAACCTTGTGGAACCTGTTTCTCATACCATATTCAATAACAGGCACTGGGTATTCCAAATAGATTCGGCGCCAGCTCATAGAGCGAAGAGCACACAAGACTGGCTGGCGGCGCGTGAAATCGACTTCATCCGGCACGAAGACTGGCCCTCCTCCAGTTCCGATTTGAATCCGTTAGATTACAAGATATGGCAACACTTGGAGGAAAAGGCGTGCTCAAAGCCTCATCCCAATTTGGAGTCACTCAAGAAATCCTTGATTAAGGCAGCCGCTAATATTGACATGGACCTCGTTCGTGCTGCGATAGACGACTGGCCGCGCAGATTGAAGGCCTGTATTCAAAATCACGGAGGTCATTTTGAATAAACTTTAGTGTCATAAGAATCTATGTTTTGTTAAGTTCATTTGGCTATATGAATGGTTACATAATGAATAAACTTGTTTCAACTATTTTATATTAAACATGTGACAGAATTTATGACCTGACTAGGTATAAGGGAAAAGGGATGTGGGAGCACAGAGCTGGGTTGCAGTAGTTGTTCACCACTGATAAGTCTGGATTTTACTAACTCACTTGAATTCACAATCACTTACAAATATGTTCTATGTTCTACAAATGTTCTAGGTTGTACAAATGTTCAATGCTCTAAATGTTATTGTTATATGTTATATATTAATGTTTAATTACTAAATGTAAATGTTAAATGTTACGGTCGCGAGGATCGGAGCCAACTTCCGCGTAACCGGGTTGCACGACTGTTGCTATTGTTCAACTGCAACTTTAAATAAGCGTGCAGTGTGGCGTTAAAGCTTACTAAGATTTTCGGCCGTACAACGAACAAGGGAAGATATATTATAAGACCTTAATAAGGCCTGCCGTCTTGTATGGATCAACTTGTTGGACGATTAAAGTGGCGAATGAAAGGCGATTGCATGCAGCAGAGATGCGAATGTTGCGAAGGATGTGTTAAGTAACGAGAATGGATAGAATACGGAATGAATATGTTAGAGGAAGTCTGAAAGTGGTACCTGTGACAGAGAAGCTGAGAAGTGCTCGTTTGGGATGGTATGGGCATGTGATGAGACGAAATGAAAATGAGATTGGTAAGAGAGTGTTAATTATGAATGTGGAAGGATATAGAGGAAGAGGTAAACCTAAGAGGGAATGGATGGATTGCGTGAAAGACAATATGTGTAAGAGCCGAGTGAGCGAAGAAATGGTATATGATAAAGGAGTATGGAAGGAGAAAACATGTTGCGCCGACCCCAGGTGACTGAGAGAAGGGCAGGAGAATGATAATGATGATATGCTACAGTTTCAGAGAATAATAAAAATAATGTGAATCGAATATAATTTTTAGGAAATATTCTGATCAGGACAAAATGTCCAAATTACACATTCAAAACTTCTAAAAACTCTAAATGTTCAGTGATTGTATACAAAAGCAGCACTGTTTATATTAGACAAATTCATATTGTAATTTCAAAGATTTTAATCATTATTTTTTTAAATTAATTTTATAGATAAGAATTAACTTGACTAAATTGAGGTAATAATAAAATTTCTCATACGCTACAATATATGTTTTGCAATACTATTGAAAACAGTAAACATTAAAGAAAATATTGCTCGGGCCGCTCATCGAATCCTGGATCCGTGATATGGTAGTCAGAGCTATTCATCATTTAAGCAAGGAGGCAATAATGGCAAGGGGCAGCGTTCGGTAAATAAAAAAATGCGTTCTCGTCCAAAATTCCTCAAAGCCTTAAGATTTTTATTTTTTTCGCTACCTATGCTGATAGCCTTGAGAGGTGGGCTCAAACCGGGAGTATTGCTAACACTGGCCCTAGCAAGAGCAGTACTTCGCAGAACTTACTACCAGATCGGAAACGCGACCCACTGAGAAGATACGGTGAGAAACTCAGTGGGCTGAGCCTTAATATGAATTACGGTTCCGAGACATGGTACTTCACAAGGGATCTTTTTAGGAAGCTCAGTGTCACGCAGCGAGCTATGGAGAGGAGTATGCTTGGTATTTCTCTACGAGACCGAATCAGTAATGAGGAGATCCGTAGAAGAACCAAAGTTGCTGACATAGGATTAGTAAGCTGAAGTGGCATTGGGTAGGTCACGGCACGAAGATCGGACAGCCGATGGGGCAGATATATCCTCGAGTGGTGACCACGTATTGGCAAGCGCAGTGTGAACCGACGACCTAGTGAGAATCGGTGGGTCACGTTGGATGCAGGTGACAACGGACCAGCCGCACTGGACATCAGTTGAAGAGGCCCATGTTAAACAGTGGACAATGAACAGGCTGAGATGATGATGATGATGATGATGCATTAATGAAATATTTTAATTAAGCCGAACGCTTAAAGTTTTCGCTGCGCAAAATAACTGTAAAACAATCCCCGAAGAATCTAGATGATTGGACTAAACAACACCATGCATTTGTTTTTTGCAAATTTCATTCCGTCACAATAATTTCCACTTGAAACCCATTTATAAAAACCTTTCTAGGATTGCCCGCTTTAAGGGTAGGTTTAAGGATTTCCCCTGCCGGTTGAACATGAAAAAAAAGCTTGCAAACAAATTTAGAAAGCTGTATTTGACGTGACGCGGATCGTAGAGCTTTTTATCGCTTTTATAATAGACGGAAAAAGACAATTTAAAATGAATCATTTCGAAGTTTGTGTTCACGTACTTCCACGATGAAGAAATGATATTTTATTAAAACGAAACTCGAGGCATTTATAACTTGGATACGTTTTAGTATACAAAATTCAATATAATCTAATTTACAACGATACAAATAGCATACGCACAATCTAAGAAGTAAATATTAAGCACATGTAACCTCCATATGATTTATGACATAAAGAGGTTAATATGTTATACAGGTGACATAAATTTTAATTTTGTATATGGAAACACTAGAAGAAAGAATATAAGAAATATAAAAACATTTTTGAATTGTAAATTATAAAAAAAACACAAAAACTGGTGAAGCAATAGCTTTAAATGTTGTTTCTCTTTATAGAGCAACTCAATTTGTACTATAGTTTTACCCTAGTAAACTTTATTTTTATGTGAATAAAATAATACATTATATCCATATTATTAGGGTTTCAAATTGTCTCAAAACAAAACGATATTGCTTGAGAACAGCTGTATAATAAATTATCAACTGAATTATAAGTACGTGACAACATAGGTAAACACATTTAAAATAAAACCAAATAGTTTAGAATACATCAAAACCCTGATTGCCTGGGTATAAAACTTTGTGTATTCAAACATAATTACATTGTATTTTATTCTATTTAGTTAATTTTTTTTTTTTGAAGTAAAAACTTCTTTAGAATCGTTGTGATTTCAAACCGGATGCAACGGAAAAAACGACAGGTAAGAGACACAAATACAAAAATGTGTAGGATGAAGCCAGCAAAGAATGAGACAGAAATATACATACTATTTAATACAGCGCCATCTGTGAGATTTTTTAATACTAACGTGTGTATGAAAGCTCTTGTAGTGAATTTTAATTTAGGATTATACGTGAAATTGAAATATCAATTCACAGAGGGCGCTACCTTACAATTATTTACTAATGACAAAATTTTACATATACTTAATACGTTTAGGATAATTGTATTTTAATTTTGGAAGGTTTCACTTCTACCACGTGTGAATTGCACACATTTTGTTTTTTTTTATTGCCTAGATGTGTGGACGAGCTCACAGCCCATCTGGTGTTAAGTGGTTACTGGAACCCATAGACATCTACAACGTAAATGCGCCACACACCTTGAGATATAAGTTCTAAGGTCTCACTATAGTTACAACGGCTGCCCCACCCTTCAAACCGAAACGCATTACTGCTTCACGGCAGAAATAGGCGGGGCGGTGGTACCTACCCGTGCAGACTCACAAGAGGTCCTACCACCAGTAAAAATTATTTCAAAACGTTTACACAAAATATTATTTTAATAACCTAAAAGTACATATTATTAACCGCAAGACGCTTCGTCAGATTATAGAAATAGAGTTATCAGTAAGATGCTTCGTCAAAAAGTACAATACTCACTTTCAGCTCCAAGCGTCGTCATAAGTATTTTATTCTCAATGAATTTATTCTTTAAACCTAATTCTT
Organism: Bombyx mandarina; assembly: GCF_030267445.1. NCBI lineage: Eukaryota > Metazoa > Arthropoda > Insecta > Lepidoptera > Bombycidae > Bombyx > Bombyx mandarina. The sequence goes on along the minus strand of NC_143234.1, from coordinate 9,744,983 downwards.
GCAGGTTCTCCTAAAGTTTGTATTGGATAACAGCTGTTCCATTTGTCACACGGAACGCTTAATGATAGAATCGCATAGGTTTTTTTGGCATGCCTATGGTTTTTTTTTGTTTTTTTTTTCCCTACCTATGCTGATAGCCTTGAGAGGCTATTTCAGCTTACCCTAGCGTGTGTAGGTGAACTCATGGGGCTCAAACCGGAGAGTTGCTAACACTGACCCTAGCAAGAGCAGTGCTTCGCAGAATCTACCACCGGGTCGGAAACGCGACCCACTGAGAAGATCCGGCGAGAAACTCAGTGGGCTGTGTCTGTGGGTTAATTCGCTCGTCGAGCCCTTCGTCGCAAGTGACGGGTTCGGCGAGGACGGTGACCGGTGCTTGTAGTGCCTAAAAGCACCGTTAATGGATCAGGAGGATTCGTGATGACGTGCTTTGGGCGACGTAGACGGTTAACCATTCAGTCTACAGGATCGGGTATGTAATTTCCAGCGGCCACGACAAGAAGGTTCTCATGTCGTGCCGTCTTCTCAAAGTGGCGCAGCGATGCCGCCTGTAGATACTTACTGACGGGGTGGCATGCCTATGCTGGTAGTCTCCAGGAGTTATGCCAGCCTCATCTAACGTGTAGGCGAGCTCACGGAACTCAACCTGGCGAATTTGCTAACACTAGCCCTAGCAAATCGGATAGGATAGAGTACCTGTAATAACCTACTGTAACTAACCTATCTGTGGACTTTCAATACCCCTACCGCCAATCCCTGGGTACGTTTACTTTCAAAGGCTATTTAAATAAACACGGTAGTGATAAATACTGGTGGTAGGACCTTTTGTGAGCCTTCGCGGGTAGGTACCTCCCCCCTGCCTATTTTTGTCGTGAAGCAGTAATACGTTTCGGTTTGAAGGGTAGGGCAGCCTTTGTAACTATACTTGAGACCTTAGAACTTATATCTCAAGGTGGGGGGCGCAGTTACGTTGTAGATGTCTATGGGCTCCAGTAACCACTTAACACCAGGTGGGCTGTGAGTTCGTCCACCCATCTAAGCAATACAAAAAAAAAACTTGTAATAACCTACTATAAATAACCTATCTGTGGACTTTCAATACCCCTACCGCCAATCCCTGAGTTCGTTTACTTTCAAAGACTATTGAATAAACACGTTAGTGATATATATTGCACCCACGTACTATCCGTACCATCCGGCTATGGAATGAGCTCCCCTCTACGGTGTTTCCCGAGCGCTATGACATGTTCTTCTTTAAAAGAGGCTTGTGGAGAGTATTAAGCGGTAGGCAGCGGTTTGGCTCTGCCCCTGGCATTGCTGAAGTCCATGGGCTACGGTAACCACTCACCATCAGGTGGGCCGTATGCTCGTCTGCCTACAAGGGCAATAAAAAAAAACCAAAATCAGGGGAATTACACCGAATTTGTCTGTATGGATAAAACGCAAAATATGTCGTTTCTATTTAGCAAATCCTACAATCACACACAAAGAAAGGTGTGACAAAAGAAATAATTTAACAGGCTTTTTCCTTAACGGTTTGCGAATTCGAGTGCGTAGCGTAGGTTTGTATTGCGAAAGATCTTGTTTCTGAGGACTGCCCCGCGTATTTACGAACACTTCAGATATCATTCACGATAATGAACAAGTTTGCGAAACCTTTACAGAAATCGTTTCGTGTCACTTTGTTTTTAAATACAGGCTGTTGTTTTTTTTATTTATTGCTTAGATGGATGAACAAGCTCACAGCCCACCTGGTGTGAAGTGGTTAATGGAGCCCATAGACATTCACAACGTAAATGCGCCACCCACCTTGAGATATAAGTTCTAAAGTCTCAAGTATAGTTACAACGGCTGCCTCGCCCTTCAAACCGAAACGCATTACTGTTTCACGGCAGAAATAGGCTGGATGGTGGTACCTACCCACGCGGACTCGCAAGAGGTCCTACCACCAGTAATAAACCAGTTGGAATATTCAGGATTTCTGTAAATAGCTTCAGCTTTGATTCGAACAGAAAACAAAGATAGTTTACTAACGGCCGTTTTCAATAACCTATCTATCCCTAGTTTCGGTTACTAAAGATAGACAAATCTATTCTTTTGTCCTTACTTGCGTTCCAATAGCCTATCGACGGATAGCAGCTCCTATCGGATCTGTCTATCTATCGTCGGGAGGACGGATAGCCTACTAAAGATAGAACGCTCATACAAATCGTGCTTACTCCCGTTTCAATATAAGTTTTAAGTAATTTGTGGTAGAACGAAACGTATCAAGAGGCTCGGATATATCGGAGGGAAGAAGCTATCTACTGTTGGTTATAGAGAGATATTGCGTTAAGTATTATTATAATTTGGAGATCCTAACAAAGAGTGCGAGGAGAGTTTTTTTTAATATCTCAACTCAAGTAGGCATTCACAGTATTTCGCAAAGGGTATGTATGCCCTCGGGCTGACAACCTTGCCATTGCTAATCACCGCCTTTATTCTGTGTCTTCATTATCTGACTAACGATAAACAACTAATGTATTTATCATAACGAAAAGACGTAGGTATTATTTCCGAAGGCAAATATTATGTTCCATCGAGCGAATGTCTTTGTTATCGACAAGCAAATATTGTATTGTTTTTTATTTATTTATTGCTTCGATAGCTGGACGGAGCCCATATACATCTACAACGTGAATTTAGCCAAACACCTTCAGACGTGGGTCCTAATTCTCAGCTTTACACTATAACGGCGCCCGGGCGATCCTTTTATTTATTTATTGCTTATATGGTTGTCGAGCTCACAGCCCACCTGGTGTTAAGTGGTTACTGGAGCTCATAGACATCTACAACCTAAATGCGCCACCCACCTTGAGATACAAGTTCTAAGGTCTCAAGTATAGTTACAACGGCTGCCCCACCCTTCAAACCGAAACGCATTACTGCTTCACGCTTATTATTTATTCGTAGGCTTCACGGCAGAAATAGGCAGGGCGGTGGTACCTACTCGCGCGGACTCACAAGAGGTCCTTCCTACCTACGCAGCAATTAAGCAAAAAAGAAGGGTTTCATTTCATTATTGCACGATGTTATTCTTTCTCCGTAGGAGTCATTTGTGGACATTTGTTAAGTACTTATTTCATTAGAAAAAAATTACCTGCCTGCTGGATTCGAACACTGGCACAGTCGTATCGCTCAATACGAATGCACCGGGCGTCTTATCTTTTAGGCCACGATTCAAATTATTTAAATTATTATGTGTATTAGCAATACGTTTTGGAATTTCCAAAATATTCGATAGGTAATTTTTTCATGATTAACACCAAATCTCGTCAGTAGCTATGAAACAAAATAAAAATGATAATCGGTTGAAAAAAGGAGGTACCGAACCATGTATTTTGTCTTTGCCTGTTTATAAGTACTAGTGGCCCCGCAGTAGTCGAGATTCGACTATAATTAATTGAAATTGTAAGTTTAAACATTATTATGGTTCTATTGTCAAACACTATTATTTTTCGATAATATAATCCACAGTATTCGCCAAAACTGCACTATAGATCAATAATATGAAAGACAAACAATATTAAACTATTTTCAATTCGACCAGACTTTAAACAATAACAAAAGTTTTCAAATTGACAGTAAATAAAGTGTCTATTTTTATGTATGTGTTGTGTCAAATACATTGTAGTGTGTGTAATGTTTTTTTTATTGATTTATTGTATCTTTTATGCATTATATTAAAAAAAATTAGCATTGTGCACTCCTTCTCTATATTCTCTATAAGTGTGAGAAGTTTCATAATCCTCCGTCCGCGCAATTTTCGTAAAAAGGGATACAAAGTTTTTGCTTCACGTATTAATATATAGATACTGATTCTCAGTTAAAATTGAACCTTAGCAACACATAATTCGACAACTTGATTTTTTGCTACCGATTAAGATATAATCTTAATTTGCACGATTGATAAAACAAGTGTTTTTCTTCACTATCAGGTGTCAAATCTCTTATCGTATCTTATCGTATCATATTTGACACAATCCATATTTTCTTTATTTTTTTATTTTATTTATTCAACTTAATGCACATAAGTACAATGGCGGACTTAATGCCTGAGGCATTCTCTACCAGTCAACCAAGGGTGGTGTAGAGAATCTTGTGGTAGGTGCATAACTTAATGTGAAACAACCAAACTACATTATACAATATATAAACACATACACGGTATATATATATATGACGGAGTAGGGACGTCCGTAATGTTTGTAAAAAGTGTGACGTCAGCACCGCTGACGTCACGGTCATCACTTTCTTGACGAATGACTCATGTTTGGGTTTCCGAAACAAAACTTCACGAGAACTTCGTATATTGCACGAGAAGCATAACAACGTTACAGAGATATCCGTACAGTACAACGGCTCGGACACGAATCAGTCAGTGCTAGACAGCACGGCCGTATTTATGGGGCTTCGTACCCGTGAGCGTGTTGACACGTTTTAAACACGTGAGCGTGTTTACACGTTTTTCAAACACGTGAGCGGGTTTACACGTTTTTCAAACACGTTTTAAAGTATTGAAATTACAATAAAAGGAACTGTTTAACATCAATTTCTTATCACAGAGTAATTAGTTGATGATCAGTAGGTGAATAGTCATATTTGCGCCGACACGGCCATACTGACAGGCGGTGCGCGCTCTGCACCAGCCGCCCATGTATGGTGTATCACCAGAGAGTTCTTGGAGTCCATCTGAAACAATGAAATGTCTGTTTCTGAGATTGGTATCTGTGTACCTTTTTATGTTACTTTGAAAGTAACTTATTTTGTGTAGTTTTATATTGTGACGTACACTGTGGTACTTATGTAGTGAACGTACACTGTGGTACTATGTAGTGGACGTACACTGTGGTACTATGTAGTGGACGTACACTGTGGTACTTATGTAGTGGACGCACACTGTGGTACTTATGTAGTGGACGTACACTGTGGTACTTATATAGTGGACGTACACTGTGGTACTTATATAGTGGACGTACACTGTGGTACTTATGTAGTGGACGTACACTGTGGTACTTATGTAGTGGACGTACACTGTGGTACTTATGCAGTGGGCGTACACTGTGGTACTTATGTAGTGGGCGTACACTGTGGTACTTATGTAGTGGGCGTACACTGTGGTACTCATGTGGTGGCGTACACTGTGGTACTCATGTGGTGGCGTAATTTTATTAATCAAAAATAAAAACTTATCCTTATGCCGATTGTTGATTTTGTTGTTCGACCATCCTGGTTTGTGAAGCAGATGGTACAGGTTCATCGGCTGATGCTGGTGGGTAGTCTTCTTCCGCCGATACGGTTATCTGGTCTCCAGGTTGTTGCTCAGCGGAGGCGGCATGTGATCCCACTTGGGCGGTGCGCGCTGTGCACCAGCCTCGTTGATTCTCGTAGGTTTTCTTTGATTCCCATTGATCTGCAGGAATAAAAAGTTTCTCTGAGTAGCGCATCTGTTATACTTGCGTTACTTGTAACTATGTAAGTTTGAGACTATTAATGCGATTTTATTGTAGGGTTCTCGGAGGTTTTCGTAGATTTCTCGGAGGTTCTCGTAGATTTCTCGGAGGTTCTCGTAGATTTATTGAAGGTGGGATAAGAATGTGTAAGGTGTTGTTCGTTGTGTAAGGATATCATGGTCTTCAGATGAATTTTGTGGTGAAATTTTAGTAATCAAAAATAAAAACTTATCTTTTGTATTCATTGATCAGTTGATTGGTGATTCCGTCGCTCGACCATGCCGATTTGTGAAGCAGACGGTACAGGCTTATCGGCTGATGCTGGAGGGTAGTCATTATCCGCCGATACGGTTATCTGGTCACCAGGTTGTTGCTGAGCGGAGGCGGCGTGTGATCCCGCTTCTGATGACGGAGTAGGGACGTCCGTAATGTTTGTAAAAAGTGTGACGTCAGCACCGCTGACGTCACGGTCATCACTTTCTTGACGAATGACTCATGTTTGGGTTTCCGAAACAAAACTTCACGAGAACTTCGTATATTGCACGAGAAGCATAACAACGTTACAGAGATATCCGTACAGTACAACGGCTCGGACACGAATCAGTCAGTGCTAGACAGCACGGCCGTATTTATGGGGCTTCGTACCCGTGAGCGTGTTGACACGTTTTAAACACGTGAGCGTGTTTACACGTTTTTCAAACACGTGAGCGGGTTTACACGTTTTTCAAACACGTTTTAAAGTATTGAAATTACAATAAAAGGAACTGTTTAACATCAATTTCTTATCACAGAGTAATTAGTTGATGATCAGTAGGTGAATAGTCATATTTGCGCCGACATATATATATATATATAATCACACAAACAACGTACACAATTTTATATCATGATAATAATATAAAATTTACACATATATCTATATATAATCTCTATCATATACTCACATATTCACATACATATTCATATACACACTTAAACACAACTTAAAAATATAACAAAGAAATAGAACCACATATACATATACATACAGTACAAGAAAATAGTATATTGCACAGAACACACATTGCAAGTCAAATTGTTAAGTTTTTAAGTTTCTCCAGAAAAAGTTGGCGTACCTTTATTTTGAAAGTTAGGCGATCAATGATCATCCTAACATTAAGAGGAAGTGAATTCCAAAGTTGAACAGATTGAACTACGAAAGACGAACGGACTAAACTAGAGTTGTGCGTGGGACAGTGAAGGAGTAAATTATTAGAGGAACGCAAGTCCTTATCGTGCGAAGAATGTAAATATTTAAAGTACTGAGTCAGATAGGAGGGAGGAGTTGGGCATGTTAGTATAGAATGAAGCGCAGTAAGAGCATGTATATTGCGGCGCTCGCGTATAGGAAGAAAATTTATTTCGGAGCGGTAAGTAGACACGTGGTCATACTTGCGAAGATTAAAAATGAAACGAATGCAGTTGTTGAGAAGGCGGTCGAGTTTGTTCAAAAGGTCTGCATTCAGGTCAAGATAGCATACATCGCCATAGTCAATTATGGGCAGGATTAAAGCTTGAACAAGCATCAACTTTATCTTGAAAGGGAGAAAGTTCTTGAAGCGATAAAGGGCACGCAGAGATCCAGTAACCTTCCGACTAACATTCAACACCTGTACCGCCCAATCAAGTCTAGAATCCATATACAGTCCAAGGTTTTTGACTGATGGGCTCAAAGGTATAATTGCTCCATTATAAGTTACGGGTGGGAGTGAGCTAAAATCTAATCGTCCCAACAAACGGGGACTACCAATAATAATCGCCTGACATTTGGTTGGATTGACCGTCAAACCAAATCTACCAGACCAATCGCATATAGCCTCTAGATCCCCATTCACTCTGCGAACCGCTTCAGACACACAGTCCACAGTAGCCTGCGAGTACAGCTGTAGGTCGTCAGCGTACAGGTGATACGAACACTGAAGGGACTGAGTTATGAGATTGATAAATAGAGAGAAAAGCAAAGGGGAGAGAATTCCGCCTTGAGGGACACCAGTATCTAGATCACGCCATGAAGACGAAGACTCATCAATGCGGACCGATTGCTGGCGCCCTCGAAGATATGATGTAAACCATTTCAGCACCTCAGGCGAAATCATAAGATAGGACAGGATAGATAAAAGGATTTCGTGACTGACGGTATTAAAGGCATTAGAGAAGTCGACCAAAGCCAACAATGTGACTTTAGTATCCTCCATTCCAGCCCTAACATCGCCTGTCACTTTGAGGAGAGCGGAGATGGTGCTGTGGCCTGGTCTGAAGCCAGACTGTAGAGAGTTTATTAAACCATACTTATGAACAAACTGGGACAGTTGGCTATGTACACAGGCCTCCAACACCTTGGACAGAAAAGGGAGAATCGATATGGGACGGAAATGAGTAGGAAGAGTCGGATTAGAGACTTTGGGTAAGGGAATCACAAATGCTTTGCGCCACTGTACAGGAAAAGTACCAGAGGACAAAGATGAATTGATTAAATGTTGTAACGATGGAAGAAGACAATCGAGAATCAGCACTATCATCCGGCGGCTCACTCCGTCGTGACCCACAGCATTGGATCTTATAGAGAGGATTATCTTTTTGATCTCACCCATAGATACCGTGGAAAATTTAAAGGGGTCGATATTTGGAGGGGATAGTCCTTCCAGAAACTCCACAGTACGGCGCGTAGACTGGTGATCCAACGGGATACTTGTAGTAAAGTGCACATTGATATCATCCAGTCCAATTGCCGACTGAAAGCTGTATTGACGTTGTTTGCCAATACCTAGAGTTCCGAGGAACTTCCAGATATTAGCAACTGAAGAAGACGATATATTATGTAGAAAGTAGCGGCGTTTAGCATTTCGTATCACCTGGTTACACCGGTTTCTCGCAATTTTATAAGAAGCCCAATTGTCATCGCATCGGTCCCTCCGGAATTTACGAAAAGCTCTATCTCTACGCCGCATACACATACGCACACCTCTCGTTATCCATGGAGCTGGAGGACGCTTCATCTTCACCTTCCTAACAGGCGCATGGATATCATACAAGTTAAGGATAGTTTCATTAAAAATACGCACTTTATCATCTACAGAAGGTGTAGCCATGAAATCATCCCATTTTAATTCTGACGCATCCTTTTGCAACTGATCTAAATTTAAGCGTTTGAAACTACGTATGCTCATAAGCCTAGGTTGGGACTTCGGAGGACTTAAGGAGTAAGAGAGGAAAATGAGGTCATGATGAGAGAAGCCAGGTGCGGGATATTGACCATGAGATGATATAAGGGTGGGAGAGGAAGTAAGAATTAGATCAAGCCAGGTGTCATTCCCATCACTGTTCCAATGAGTGGCTTGTAGAGGCAGGACTTGAAGATTAGCAGATTCGACGATAGCCAAGAGTTTACAGGATCGAGGTGAATGAACTGCAAGGTCGGTGTTGAAATCACCCATAATGACGTGATGTGAATATTTTGAGCCTAAGGATTCCAGAATTGGTTCGAGACTGGAGAAGTAATCTACAGTGGGAGGACAATAAACAACACCCAGCACTAATTTAACTCCCTTAACGGAAACTTCCAAAAAAAGAAACTCAGCAGAGGTTGAACAGTTTGGTGGAGAACAGTCGAGGATTTTATAAGAAAAAACACTGCGAAGGTAGATAGCAACGCCGCCGCCTCTCCTATCAACACGATCATTCCGAATCAAATCGAAACCAGGAAGAGGATAACTAGTGGAAAGAAGATGAGGCTTTAGCCAGCTCTCGGATATCAGCACAGCATGAACGTCAGTATTATCAAAACTTTCCAGAATTTCACTATAATGACTGGGCACACTTTGCGCATTAATGTGACATAAATTTAGTAGGCCCGAATTTTTGCTAAAACATCGTCGTACACAGTCACCAAGAGTACCAGTTACTGAACAAAAACTATCCTCATTTAACGAAGAAACAGGAGAAAGAGATTCATTGGCAGAAAGATAAAGGTCGTCACATGAATTACTCATAAATTAATCAATGCAATACAAATACAATGCACAATTTAAATATATATACTATTATCCTATATAGAAAACAAATTTTATAAAAGTTATTGATAACTTAAAGCAAATGCAATGAGTTCAAAAACAAAAAACAAAAAGCTGATATCTCTGCACCACCCGCCAGCCAATACACACCGTATACATAATAAAAATAACAATAAAAATAACAATACAGATTATTTTCAGCACACAAAATCAAAACAAAAAAAAAAAAAATTATAACAAACTATAACAACAATGATATGTACAAAATAAAGCAAGAAAATATTAGAATAAAAAAAAACAAAAGAAAACTTAGAACTTTGAGTAAAATGGAATGCAAATTAAGTTACATTAATATTTACTCTGTGATTCACTAAGCTGCATCAATGTCAATTTGACAGACTAGGTGTCAGACGCCTATCTGACGACATGATCAGACGTCAGTGCTTAGCTATGCATTATTACAAAAATGATGTTGTTATTAAAAATAGTAGTTTATATATAATATTAATAACAATAACAATAATGATGATTATAAATTAAAACACTAAGTACACAACCAATGCACCGCAAATCAGTGATTACATTAATTATTAATTTGCATATGATTGAAAACTAAAAACAAACTGTATGGTGGGTAAGGCAAAAATTGAAGGAAGAAGCAATAAAAATAATAATTACAAATTAAAATAAAATTGAAAAATGCAATTTAAATTTCGATCGTTACGAAATAATGGCATTACAATAACTGACCAACACATTAAAAAAATAACAATGTATGTAGGTACAGTGGGATAGACACTTTCACACATACTATAACAAATACACTAATGCTTTCGAAGCCTTGTGGTTGTGCTCTTTAGGCTGTTACTACCAAACAAATAGGTTCTATTGGGATGATGCTCGAAATCATACATTTCCGAATCATTTTTGGAATTAAACATAATGGAGAATCATATGACGCGTCGAATGAAAAGGGTTGAACACGACGCACGACTGCCCGCTCACTTATTATTTATTTATTTATGTACACACAGAAAACAAGACACAGTACAGAGTAATAGGAAAATTATGTACAAAGGCACTGCTTATTTCTTTGAGAAATCTCTTCCAGCAGACCTGCGAGAGGATAATGAGAATAATAATAAAAAGTGATAAGTGTGTGTAGAACAAATAACACATAACTAAAATAACAAATACAACATGAGAATTATAGCACATACACATAGCAAATATTATAAGTAACACAGTAACACTCGTATATACGAAGAGTATAGAACCATGATCATTCGGTTGATGAGAGATAAAATTGTTTGACCTTGTATTTAAAAACAGAAACAGACTTGCAAACTCGGATGTCAGCCGGCAACGAATTCCACAGTCTGACCGCGTGCACAGTAAAGGAGTGAGAATAGAAATTGGTTTTGTGGGAAGGGAATAACAAAACAGAACGTTGGTTGGACCTGCAGGGAGCATCAGGAGAACGAATGAAAGAGAATCGCTCACGTAAATATAAGGGAGAAGTGGGCTTATGTAGGATATTGAATAGGAGACATAATATTCGAGTATTCCTACGAAGGCGTATAGGGAGCCATTTAAGTTCTTTGCGAAAATGAGAAATATGATCGAATTTTCTGAGATTGTATATAAAACGGATACATAGATTTTGCATCCTCTCAAGCTTGTTTGAGAGCTCCTCAGTGGCATCCAAGTAGCAGGCATCGGCGTAATCAATTATGGGTAGAATGAGAGCTTGGACGAGAGATATTTTTGTATGCTGAGGTAAGAAGCCCTGCAGACATCTCAACGAGTGCAAGGCAAAGTGCACCTTCCTACTAATCTCAGCAACGTGAGAACTCCACGAAAGATGTCGATCTACAATAACACCCAGGTTTTTAACTGAATCGGTTAGAGTTATTTGAGTCCCATCCAAATAAATTGGGGGGAGTATAGGATCGCTGAGTCTACTGCGCAGTTGTTTACCCCCTATAATGATAGCCTGTGATTTTCCCGGATTAATGTGCAGACCGTAGGCTTTTGCCCATTCACTGATAGACTTCAGATCATTGTTCATCGCAGCAATAGCCGATTCAACTTCAGGCTCCGAGAAGTGGCGATATAGCTGGAGATCGTCTGCGTAGAGGTGGAATTTAGAAGATATAAGCCTAGTGACAGAGTTTATAAATACAGAAAACAGAAGAGGAGAAAGAATACCACCACCACTTATCTAAATAACCAAGTTAGAAATTTCTTTTCACGTGTACTGTGCTCTCGTCGGATCGTGCAAAATTGTAATTGAGTTAGTGTAACACATTTATAGGATATACAAGAGTATAATGTTAAATCAGCTGGTGGTAGGACCTCTTGTGAGTCCGCGCGGGTAGGTACCTGCCTATTTCTGCCGTGAAGCAGTAATGAGTTTCGGTTTGAAGGTTGCGCTCCAGTAATCACTTAAAACCAGGTGGGCTGTGAGCTCGTCCACTAATCTAAGCAATAAAAAAAAGCTTCTTAAAACTCTTTCACATTCCACGGGTTCCCGATATTTTGGCTTTATTATAAGCGCCACTACGAATATATATATATTTTTTTTTATTGCTTAGCTGTGTGGACGAGCTCACAGCCCACCTGATGTTAAGTGGTTACTGGAGCCCATAGACATCTACAACGTAAATGAGCCACCCACCTCGAGATATAAGTTCTAAGGTCTCACTATAGTTACAACGGCTACCCCACCCTTCGAACCGAAACGCATTACTGCTTCACGGCGGAAATAGGCGGGGTGGTGGTACCTACCCGTGCGGACTCCCAAGAGGTCCTACCACCAGTGATTACGCAAATTATAATTTTGCGGGTTTGGTTTTTATTACACGATGTTATTCCTTCACCGTGGAAGTCAATCGTGAACATTTGTTAAGTACATATTTCATTAGAAAAATTGGTACCCGCCTGCCGGATTCGAACACCGGTGCATCGCGTCATACGAATGCACCGACGTCTTATCCTTTAGGCCATGACGACTTCATAACCACCACCCTCCACTGGGGATGGAGGGTGGGGCATGTCGGAGTCGAACCGACTAAAACCTCCTGTCGCTCAACAACCAACGTCCAACCCTCGCATGAGACAGAACTCATGAAAAGGCAAGGGGAGGAGAGTGAAGCGTTTAGTGCGGAGCACATCTTTCCCATCACCCTCCCCCTCGGGACGCCGGGCCAGCGATCGTCGGCGCCACGACCACCAGCCCTCTCGGTCGGCAGGCTGTCCGAAGCCCGCCTAGATGGCGCCGGTTTGAATAGGTTATCCTACGAAATACCCCGCTGGGTCAGAACCAGCGTGGGTCGAGGATAGCCGGCCTTCCATCACCCGGATGCTCTTGCGTAAAACGCGTGCAGAGCAGCTTGCACGTCGTCTTCTTAGGCCCCCTTCGCCGGGCCCCAGACCAACATATGAGGGGGACCCGAAACACTTAGAGGGCCAGGGCTAGGGCGAGATCCGCCTCCCTGGCCCCCGCTCGACGGCGGCGGGCTTGTGCGTCTCTCACGCGCCCCGCCGCCTCCTTCTGCGAGATGGTGCACTCGCAGAAGTCGAGCATCGCCTTCCACGACTCGTCGTTGCCGAGCATCGATAGCACAACACTCGGCAACGACAAGTCGTTTCCTATTTTTGCGACGAGGACACGGCGCCACCCCTCCCATGCGGGGCAGGCAACGAGTGTGTGCTCCGCCGTGTCCAAGTCGCAACCACAATGGTAACACTCTGCCGTCGGCTCGGCTCCGATCCGGTGCAGGAACTCACCGAAGCAACCATGCCCAGTGAGCACCTGCGTGAGCCGGAAAGTGAGGCGTCCTCTGTCACGATTCACCCAATCCACAAGAATCGGGCGAATCGCCTCGACGGTCCTACGACCAGCCGAAGGATCGGCCAGCCACCTGGACCATGACTCCAGCACGGACCGCCGAGATTGGGCCCTCCGCGCTCTGACCACACTGGGGCACATAAGAAGTTTTTTTTTCTACCTTTTCTAGTAGCCTCATGGGGTTATTTTGGATACACCGAATTAGTAGGTGAGCTCACGGAGCTCAAACCTGACGACGTTGCTAACACTAACTCTAGCAAGAGCAGAATCTACCACCGGATCAGAAACGTCATTCAAAAGTCGTCGTGGCCTAACGGATAAGACGTCCGATGCGTTCGTATATAGCGATGCAACGGTGTTCGAATCCCGCAGGTGGGTACTAATTTTTCTAATGAAATACGTACTTGAGAAATGTTCACGATTGACTTCCACAGTGAAGGAATAACGTCGTGTAATAAAAATGAAACCCGCAAAATTATAATTGGCGTAATTACTGGCGGTAGGACCTCTTGTGAGTCCGCGCGGGTAAGTACCACCACCCTGCCTATTTCTGCCGTGAAGCAGTAATGCGTTTCGGATTGAAGTGTGGGGCAGCCGTTGTAACTCTACTTGAGACCTTAGAATTTAGATCTTGAGGTGAGTGGCGCATTTACGTCGTAGATGTCTATGGGCTTCAATGACCACTTAACACAAGGTGGGCTGTGAGCTCGTCCACCCATCTAAGCAATAAAAAAAAAAATTGAATCAAATTTCTTCCCTCATGGACTAATATTAGCACTACGATACTACTAGTGAATTACTAACCTGAGAAATATTTTAATAGGCTGCAGTGAGAAGTATTGTAAGCCGGACCGGGTTGGCACCATATGTGTTGAGATTGAGACCGCAACCTCATGGGTTACATAGTCGTGCTCACGCCATGCTCACGTCGTGAGCTCTTGTACCCGTCTAATGCTATTTTGTTTTTTGTTTTTTTATAGTTTTTATTATTTTCTACTTTTCAGTTCCGCTAGTTACAAAAGTGTGTGTTTTTTTAGATTTTTAAACAATTTTTTTTTTAAGTTATACTTCTTTGGGCGCGTTATGAAAAATTGATGAGAGTGAAATTTTACGATGCGCGCGCACCGTGACACAAAATTAACAGAATGAAGTTGCCCACTAAATCGCTCATTACAGTACGACCGACGTAACTTGGCGAGTCTGAATATAGCCACAGGTGAACTTTCCGAACCGTAGTAAGAATTACCGAATTTATACGATGTCAAGATAAGGGATGTCCAATATGCGTGTTTGAGGATGTTGTTTAATTAATTTTTTTCAAATTGAATAAATTTTAAATAAATAAAAATAAATCAATTTAATAAAAATAAAGTATAACTTCTTACGCGCGTACATAAGTACACGCACCCTTTTTTTCCTTTTTTGTACTTTAATGATGGTAATGTAATAGTTAGACAGAATCAACTATTTAGTGCCTCATATTCGAGAACATTTTATGATTATTTATTTTGTAATCTTGACATTTAATCCAATGCATCACTTTATATGAGACTCTCCCTGTCAATCAAGTACTTTCTATCCAATGACAGGTTCTGCGATTACCATAATCTATATGTTGGCACTGGTCAGGGATGGCTGAGCGGTAGTTTCGTCATCACTCGTATTCGATTGAACTCAGTTTAGTCAATAAAACTTTTCAATAATAATTATTGAAACTCAACACACACAACTTTCACAATGACAGGATAAACCGACAGTTTCGTTGCACATACCGACAGACCGACTGACTGACTTACTGACTGACTGTCAGAGACTCACTGCTGAGACGGACGGAATCACTGTCTGACACGAATGCCACGACTCTGTCCACGTACCGCCATTTTATACTGTGGCGTTACGGAGTCTACCCTTCATTTTGTGATATTTATCAAAACAACATTTCATCATTTAAAATAATAATCAAAACCACCGTCTTAATATTACTAAAAGTCGTTATCCACGACAACTAAAAGTCGTTATCCACGACATATATATATAAAAGAAAGTCGTGTTAGTTACACTATTTATAACTCGAGAACGGCTGAACGGATTTGGCTGAAAATTTGTTGGGAGGTTGCTTAGAACCAGGAGAAGGACATAGGATACTTTTTATCACGTTCCCGTGGGACGTGACATAAAATGTGGTATAAAATAACGCAACTGACAGCTAAACGTAATGTAGTCTATGGTTAATTATAGTAGAATTTTGAAGTTGACCGGTTGATGTGTTTGTTTCGAGTTTTTATTAGCTTATTGTGCCGAGATAGGTAATCATTAAGAAAGCCATGCCGCGATCATCACGATCAAATATTTCCCGATGAAGCCGTAATGCAACTAGGGTTCGAAACATTGCGAGTGAAAGGACTGAAGAAGAACAAGAAAATATAATAATAACAACTAAAATACATGGCCAATAAAGTATCATTAAAATACTTGCTTTTTTAATTTACATTAATTATCCAAATAAAAAATTGACCTTGATAAAATCAAAAGTCGGCTCATTTATTGTCTTTAAGGTGGAACAAAGTTCGCCGGGTCACCTAGTTTTAAATAAAAAGTAAGAATTTAGGTAGGAGCACGTAAATGAAGACAGGAATCTCATGAGCTTAGAATGAGCAACATCAACAGTTGGAAGTTATCGAATCGGATGCTATATCTCCTGGTGAGGAGCTGGAGATATTATCGTTTGTGATCGAAAGATATGTGATATCGTATCTGAACTTTTTATTATCGGTTAATTTCTAAGGCAGCGTAGATTTCAATCGCATTTCGAAAAACGAAATGCAGAGGACAAGGAAATCGTAGTATAATATCGATAATAGCTAAATTCAGAGTATTACAATGTCGGCGACCAACTCGTAGAGGGCAAGGTCCGACAGATTGTCATTATCTTTCATAAAATCATAATATTATTCATAATATTTGTAGTTATCGTGGTAAAGGATAAGACGCCCGGTGCATTCGTATTTAGCGATGCAACGGTGATTGAATTTCGCAGGCGGGTACCAATTTTTGGAAAATTGGACAAATAATTGTCGAAAAAGACATTCAATCACACACATACAGTCGTCTTCTCGCATCAAAACTGTATAATCTCAAAATTACTAATTTTGTAGGAGAGTGTTTTAAAGGTTTAAATTGTTTAAAACATGTGACATTTTTAATATTTATCATCTTTGCAACATTATTTTTTTTATTTTTTTCCAGTTACATTATCTGTCTTTTAAAATAAGATAAAATTATGTATTAATTTTGTTAATATTAGTCAAAACATAGGTAAACTAAAAAAAAACACAAAACTAAACTACGCTCTTTTGACAGTATTTATGAGAAAAATGCTGGTGATACCAAATGATTCCGCATATTTTTTTTATTTTTATTGCTTAGATGGGTGAACGAGCTCACAGCCCACCTGGTGTTAAGTGGTTACTGGAGCCCATTGACATCCACAACGTAAATGCGCCACTCACCTTGAGATATAAGTTCTAAGGTCTCAAGTAAGTTACAACGGCTGCCGCACCCTTCAAACCGAAACGCATTACTGCTTCACGGCAGAAATAGGCAGGGCGGTGGTGGTACCAACCCGCGCGGACTCACAAGAGGTCCTACCACCAGTAAAACTCAATTTCGAATATTTTTGGAAATTGTACACTTTTAATGCGAATAGAAGAAATGTTACGTACCTGAAGATAAAAATAGTTATCTTACGTCCATTCGATTAGGTACCATTAGGTACATGCGACAAAATATCTGATCAGATGTTTATATAATTCTATTTCACTGATAACTCCTACTTAACGCGTAATATTTTCTTGAAAGGCGATAGTTTTTATTTTATCAGTTAGAGAAGTCAAGAATTTAGCGATTCGATAAAACTTTGTTTTGTGACTTTTCTTTGATTGCTAAGATTTTTTTATTTATTGCTTCGATGGGTGGACGAGCTCACAGCCCACCTGGTGTTAAGTGGTTACTGGAGCCCATAGACATCTACAACGTAGACGCGCCACCCACCTTGAGATACAAGTTCTAAAGTCTCAGTATATAGTTACAACGGCTGCCCCGCCCTTCAAACCGAAACGCATTACTGCTTCACGGCAGAAATAGGCAGGGCGGTGGTACCTACCCGTGCGGACTATATACGCGCGAATTATAAGTTTGCGGGTTTGATTTTTATCACACGATTCAAATTCGATTGGTTCTTCAATCATTCCCGCAATATTATACCAAGATGGCAACGAGCCTGTAATGACACAATCTCATAGAAGGTTTCATACTTCAGTGCACAATCTCGCGCTAAAAGCATAAAGCTTTGCAATCAAAGTTAAATTTGGTGTTGACCGGTGTCATTTGATAGGTATTTTCATTTACATGAGAGTGACCGTGATTTAGTTCAATCAAATGGCAGTTCGACATCTGTTAGTTTGTGTTCTTGATATACCTAGTTAAGCTATTTATTTATTTATAACTTCATATACTAGAAAGTATAAAGGCGGACTTATGCCATAGGCATTCTCTAACAGCCTACCTTAGGGGAGTGCAGAGATGAACCTTGGTAGGACGTGTAGTGTGAAGGTGATATTACTTAAACATATGTGTATATATAACATACATAATATTTATAGATACAAATACTGGTACTTAAATAAATACACATACATATCATAAATATATACATATAAAAACATACATAAACAAATATTATCAATTAAATGACTCTGCTAACTCTGTAGCGAATTAAAAAATATGTCAGCTTAAAGAATGGCAATCGGCTTTTAAATAAACAAAATACCATCAAAATTAGTATAATATTAAATTTCTTGTGTCACGATCAAACAATGAAACTACGAAATTTAAATAGTAATTTTTTTTTTTATTTGAAGTAAGAATTTTATCCTCGTCTAAATCTAGGGTTGTGTGTGTGTGTGACACACACAAAGCCAAATTTCACGCGGATTTGTTCTTTATTTTATGAGTGAAAAAAAATAGACAAATCCATAGATTAATTTGTTAGCATTACGATTAATATAAATATGAATAATTACTATTAGTATACCGGATTATTATATTATTATAATGCATTGTAAAAGTTGCTGTCAAATTGTATTTACAATCGGTCACGTGGACATCATGTAATCAGCTTGTCAAATTATGTTAATAATGATTTATGAGTACACTATCTGAGATCGCTAATCAAGAGCCGTGATTTGTTAACTAGCATGAGCATACGGCTTCGGTCGCTGTCACTGCAACGGCTATCCTATGCATCGAGTTTTGGGCCTCAACAAATCCACTAAGGGCACCCGATAATTCTGAATGAATGCTTGGAGAACGATGGGTGCCGTGAAACAGTAATTCGTTTCGGTTTGAAGGGTGGGGCAGCCGTTGTAACTATACTGAGACCTTAGAACTTATATCTCGAGGTGGGTGGCGTATTAACGTTGTAGATGTCTATGGGCTCCAGTGATCACTTAATACCAGGTGGGCTGTGAGCTCGTCCAACTATCTAAGCAATAAAAAATAAAAAAAAGATGTGATTAAATATCGAATGATATTCGAGTATATACGCGACACACAGACTGACATTGCATTCAATATGTTATGAT
Organism: Bombyx mandarina; assembly: GCF_030267445.1. NCBI lineage: Eukaryota > Metazoa > Arthropoda > Insecta > Lepidoptera > Bombycidae > Bombyx > Bombyx mandarina. Next base: position 9,725,947 of record NC_143234.1, on the reverse strand, counting down.
GATAATAATTGTGGAGTAGCATACATGGCTATTCATGTATGACAAAGGTAGCAACAATTTATCGTACAAGGTACTAGCAAGATAACGACGTTAAATATGTACATACCTATTTGTAATTTATTTCATGTGAAATGTGTTTATCTATCTTTTTTTTCAATTGCTTCTCATTATTGCACTTGCATAGAAAAGCATTGTATACACCAGGGGTTCCCAAACTTATTTTGCCTACTGCCCATTTTGAGAATAAATAATTTTTTAGCGCCCCTTTTTTTACCTACTTAAAAACCACTATAGCGAGAGCTCAGTCGGTGTCAAAGAGATGAAATTACTCCTAGATGAAATTACAAACCGCCTCCCACACAGCGCTCTACATAACACAACGTCCCCAATTTTTTCTGGGTCTCTTACCGCCCCCCTTTAGGCCTGCAATGCCCACAAGGGGGCGTTATCGCCTACTTTGGGTAAGGCTGGTATAGAGAGATATAATCTATTTTTTATTTTTTATTAGGGACTAGCGACCCGCCCTCGCTTCGCTTCGGAAACATTAAAACACACATGAAACCAAAAAAATAAAATAAAAAATAAATAAAAAAAAGTAGCCTATGTTCATCAGGGACAATGTCGGCTTCTAATGGAAAAAGAATTTTTCAAATCGGTCCAGTAGTTTCGGAGCCTATTCGAAACAAACAAACAAACAAATCTTTCCTCTTTATAATATATTAACAAAGACAAACAATATTTAATGTATTCTCAATTTGACAACAGACGTCAAGAACAAAAGTTTGACAATAAATACCTATAGTATGCATGCGTGTGTGCGTCAAATACATGGTATATAGTGTGTGTAATGTTTTCTTTATTGATTTAATGTATCTTTTATGCATTATTTTTAAAAAATATTAGCATTGTGCACTTCTTCTCTATATTCTTTACGTTACTAAACTACGCTCAAGATACGCTTAGTTATGATCTGTCTAACCCGAAATAGGAGCACTTTTTTAGGTAGTAGATTAGCATTGGTGGCCCAGCCCGTGTAATGTGCCTTCCACATTTTTTACTGGTGGTAGGACACCTTGTGAGTCCGCGCGGGTAGGTACCCTGCCTATTTCTGCCGTGAAGCAGTAATGCGTTTCGATTTGAAGGTTAGGGCAGCCGTTGTAACTTTACTGAGACCTTAGATCTTATGTCTCAAGGTGGGTGGCGCATTTACGTTGTATAAGTCTATGGGCTCCAGTAACCACTTAACACCAGCTGGGCTGTGAGCTCTTCCACGTATTTAAACAATAAAAATAATATAGGAAATAATGTAACACATAATTCATTAATGAAGCCACCTGAACGTCCACCGTAATCTCTTACGGTAATATAAGCTTGAGATCGGAAACCTCAATCGTAAAGACGGTGTGGTAGTACCTACTACTATCTACATGTCCTGGTCCTATAACACCAGTAAATGCTATTGGGCAATCGTAATATCGAGGGGCGAAAAGGTTTAAGCTAATTTTTTTAAATTTTAAAGGAGAGCCACTTAAACTTTACAACAAGAAAGAATATCATAACAAAAAAAAACTTTTTTAGCTATATAAAACATAAAAGCCATTAAAATATAAAAGCTATGTAAAAACAAATTCAAATTCGAAATAGTCGTGCCCTAAGTAACTTAACCCCCGAGGCAGACAGTTAATTATTACTCTCCTAGAGAAAAACGACCAAAATCCTCACGGACAGATGTGCAGGACAATTTTGAGTACCATTTATTTGTTATCTTGCTAAGGATCCCTATAAAACCGATTCTAAGGATCAATAAATGCCAATACTGAATTAATGTCTAAAAAAAATAATTAAATTCGCCGAAACTGTCGCGTAAAAGTCACATTGGATGGTTTATGCGATATGGATACAAGAAAATGAATAATACGATAAATTATTTCGAAGAATATACAGATGATATTATCACAATTGTCAGATAAGAAAGGGACTAGTAGAAGCCCGTCGAAGTCGGGGCTTAGTCCGAGCACTATTCACGCATGTACATAATTCTCGTATATGTGTCGCAAAATGGGCCGATTTCACTGGTGGTAGGACCTCTTGTGAGTCCGCACCGTCCGTTTTTATTGCTTCGATAGATGGACGAGCTCACGATCCACCTAATGTTAATGGCTACCGGAGCCCATAGACATCTACAACGTAAAAGCGCCGCCCACCTTGAGATACAAGTTCTAAGGTCTCAAGTATAGTTACAACGGCTGCTCCACCTTTCAAACCGAAACGCATTACTGCTACACGGCAGAAATAGGCAGGGTAGTGATACCTATCCGTGCGCACTCACAAGACATCCTACCACCAGTTAGAAATGAATCATGCATCATAGCATCATTGTGTATGTGTTTGACGCGAGCAATCAGGTAATTTTTATCTCCAATGGTGTTGTCATATCCTTCGACTAAGCTTCAGTTGAGCTATGAGCTCATGTACAGAAAATGAAATGATATTTTCGAGTTCAATACATATGACTCATGCCGATCAGTTAAATATAATTCAGCAGTCACTAAGGATGTTTACAATGAGGAACAAAAAAAAAAAAATACGCGAATTTTGGACCAGGCTTTATTAAAACGCTCGTGAAAAAAGTTCGTATTTAAGTAAATTTCCATTGGCTCATACATATAATGTTATGCTACTGTAAAGATATTTTTGGAACGAAGTTCCGTACAGGATGATGCGGAGGGGTACCCTAACCGGGAAAAATCGTCCGTAACGTAAGATTTTTTATTAGTAATGCACACAGTGTACGACTTAACTTTTTTTTATCATTCATTGACCACGATCTCAGAGCATTCTTTTGCGCAATACTAACTTTTAAGCAAACAACCGTGAATGAAATGTACCACAATAAGTTCGCACGTTACCGAATGACCGTTGGTTCTTGCGAAACCTCCATTTTTATTAAACTATTGCATAGATTTTATAGCGGGCCTTGAGAGCGGAATCGTGAAAATCCGTAACGAAAAAAACCTTCCACCCCTCACTACGCCTACTATGTAGCTCGCGTTCAACACATTCACACGTTGCGCTTATGTAGTGTTTAAAGTAAGAAATCTAAGTACCGATCTATGTACTATCAAAATATGTGATATAATTTCGTGGGTAACACAACGATAGCGCGATTCAGCTTTTGCGTCAAGCGCCATCTATCCGCGACAAACGGAATTGTAAAATAGAAAATTATATCACATTGCAATGCGTTGGGCGTACCATTTTCTATCGCTTAGTCGAAGAATTTTATTACTACTCCTACTATTCATTCAGTGATTGGAGTGGCATTAAAAATAAACTAGCTAAACCGTTGATTCTGGGCGAATGAGAGTTAGAACTAGCATCCAAAGGCGTGTCTCTATCCCATGTAGCGCCCTCTAGTGAGTGCGCGGTCAAAATGGAATACTCACAATGTAGCAGATTCATTGAAAGTTAGCCCACTGAGTTTCTCGCCGGATCTTATTTTATTGTTGTTTTAATATTAAATTATTATTGTCGATTTATAATTGCATAAGTTGATAAAAAATGCTATGCAATAGCTTTACCGCGGCAGTCTCCGAGTGCCACACGTCTTTTTTTTTCTTTATACCTCGAATAGAACTTAAAATAAAATTAATATTTTTATAATAAGGAACCTCGTTCCTATTCGGTGTCCCACGACACAACACCTCTTTTTATTTATTGGTTGCTTTAATAAAAAATTCAAACTTAATCTAATCAAACCCTTAAAAAAATGTTATGTAATATTAATTCCTATTTTTTGTTTTATATTCGGAGCGACTTGAATAGTTTGTATCAAGTTAGTGCATGAAGTAACCAGATAACAAATGCTGATAAAGTAAGTTCCCGAAACCGGAACGGTAATTGAAAATACAACCCGAACGTTAACAGAAAGCTAAATATATCCACTAAGAGCTCTGAACACAAAAATAATTACTGTTTGTTTGTTCATGCTTTGCGAAGCGGCTATGTAACACGCATACAAGAGGCGATTGATTACTAATTGCGTTCACTCGAGGTCACTGACTCAGCGCATCATTTTATTAAAATTTTAATTACAATCATCTACTAGATCGATGCTTTTTTTTTCTTAGTTGGGCAGACGAGCTCACAGCTCAACTGGTTTTTTTTTTATTGCCCTTGTAGGCAGACGAGTATACGGCCCACCTGATGGTGAGTGGTTACCGTCGCCCATGGACTTCAGCAATGCCAGGGGCAGAGCCAAGCCGCTGCCTACCGTTTAATACTCTCCACAAGCCTCATTTGAAGAAGGACATGTCATAGCGTAGGTGTTAAGCGGCTACTGGAGCCCATAGACATCCACAACGTAAATGCGCCACTCACCTTGAGATATAAATTATAAGGTCTTAGTATAGTTATTACGGCTGCCCCACCCTTCAAACTGAAACGCATTACTGCTTCACCGCAGAAATAGGCAGGGTGGTGGTACCTACCCGTACGGACTCACAAGAAATCCTACCACCAATAACAGTGATTGGATTGTAGGCGCTGATCGGTAGACGATCATCTGTAATGGCGTAAGCGACATTAATTAGGCTACCAAAAATTATCACTTCACACGATGTGCACTACCATAATAAAGATATCATAATTATTATTTAGCTGCTTACTCCCTAAATTTCCACCAGTCGCAGACATGACTTAAATATCGTTTTATATCAAGCAATCTGACGAGGCAAAAAATATCATGAACCGGAAAGTTAGTGGAAGGTTAGAGGGCAATTAGTTTTTAGAATTGGGCAAGGCGGTGTTGGTGTTAGCCACCCGTGTGGGCTTATTGTACGCTCTGCCGGTAAATGCTGGTTGACGATCGCAGTACGCTGGTCTTCAGAGAACGCTGATGACAATTCTTTGCTGAATTCTTTAATAGTCTTTTACGGCAAGCACGAGAAGAAATTAGGTGGTTCTGTTTTAGAACATACAGGTTGATGTCTCGATTTGATTATCACGAAGTCTGATAACCTACGCTGTTATTGCACACGTATTGCCATTGTCTAAAGTAGTTTTTGTTGAAAAACACTTAAATAGATTTCCAAGATAACCTGTTTTTTGAAGTGCCTTTTCGAATCTTACCTCGTCTGATTCTGTAAGTGGCTACGTTCTATCAGCGGAATGCTATCATGATTTATCTACACAAACAAATCGAAAAAATTAAAGACTGATTAAAACGCTGGTTTAAACTCAGATTTATTTTATTTATTTTTTAACGCTCCGAACATCTAATGCTATTTCTCACTGGTGTTTTAACTGTGATTTGAAATGAGTTTCAGATCCACTCAACTTTAAGTTGGAAATCTATTATTTGACGCGTAATTTCAATTCAATTAAACAAAATATAAAAATAAATAAAAAACGCTGGCCTTAGACCTTAGAACATTAGACTGGTATTTTAATTCTTCCTCTGCAACGATGAGACGATTGTCATGACACTGACACCCGTATCTTTAGTCGTTTACACGAGCTTAACTCGACTCGACTCAACCTCCAACGCGCGTTTTGGTATGATTAGTCGTAAAAATAAACTCCACTCAAACGTCCTTGGAAAATTTTCCTAACCGGAGTGAAGTAAGCGAACTGTCAAGTCAAGGTACGTCGCGACGTACCTTGAACGTTCCTCAAGGCTGGTTTTCTATCAATGTCCAAATAGTATGTGGACCGCAAATGGAAATATATGATATTGTTGTGCAATGGCCTGGATCTGTGCATGATTCCCGCATATTTTGATAATTTAAGTTTCATATTATTTATTAATAAAGTAAATAGTTCGAGGTTAGACATTTGAAACTCTTTATTTTATTTACCTACATAAGAGACATATTTTGCTTACTACTTGATAAATAAAGTCAATGCGATTATAAGTTTTATTTATATAATAATAAACTGGTGGTTGTGGAAAAGCACTTCAACAACACGATGCAACCAAAATCACACAAAAGTGGCGAATAAAAATACAAAGCCGGATCCGAAATCTAAAATAATAATAGGTTAGAAAATAAATAATACACTTTCAGATTTACCGCACGCACACATATTTACGAATAACTCAGCAACCAAAACATCAAACAAGTTCATCTAGTGTCAAACAGACAGCGGCAGCTTGACTTTGACATTAAACAATGACCATAGACTACAGAACTCTATGGGTTTGATGCTAGCTTGATCAAATTTTCATCATTATTACCTCACTCGAGGACAGTTGAGGAATATTGGAATGGTCGACTAAAAATACCAAACTCGAGTAAGTTTGGAGGGAATGCTCGAGCATCATCGGATGAGTTAAGAGTGGAGGACTATTTTACGAAACGTCTAAAGATACGGGCATGAGCCTTATCGAAGTATCGTTCTGACGCTGACTTCATGTATTCCCTAATCGATTCAACCGAGGTCGGGATGTAGGTCGACGTTCCTCTCGAACCACGCAGCTCCAACGGCTAACCTGCAAAAACGGGATTAGAGGGATTGCAGGGTGTCTACGTGCCAGTGTCTACGTACAGGATGTCTGCGGGCCGCGTGAGCAAACACCACACTCGCGTCAGTCATGACGGGCCTTATGCAAGTTTTTTAAAGTGCTACCTTGTTTCGAAGGCACATTTTACTGCGCTTACAGATCATGGGGTAAAGTTTGCCGAGAATAAGCGCAGCGCCGTCGCAGGCAGACTTTATGTGTGGGCGGAATGTCATGGATACATTCAGGATGAACCCCAGGTACTTGACCTTCCTGGCCCAAGGTATGGGTTAACCGAAGAGGGTGATCGGAGGTGTGAGATTTCTATGCCTAATACGGGAAGAGATACGGTTTGAGTCCCTCCTTTGAATGAGCACTGCTGTACTTTTTGCTGGGTTAATATCGATACGCCGGAACCACTATCCAAGAATTACGGCTACATCCTATTGATTACTCGCGATTAGGGACTTGTTTCTGCTCGAATAATAGACGGCCGTGTCGTCGGCTATTAAGGCTAAATGAGTCGGCGGCGACCGGGTTATTTTTAATTTGTTAACTGCCCCTATAGGCAGACGAGCATAGGTGCCACATGACGCTGACTGATAACCGGCGCCCATGGACGTCAGCAAAGTCAGGGGCAGAGCCAAATCGCTGCCTACCGTTAAAATGTCGTTAATAAGCAAACTAAAAAGGAGCCGAGAGAGAACAAAGCCTTGCCGGACTCCAGCCGTGAGAGGTCGCGGGGATTACCAGGTATCCTCGACTTGATATTGAAATGAACGGTTCGACAAAAAGTCCCATATGATGAGCACGAGACTATCCGGCACTGCGATGTTGAATAGCTTGAAGATCAAACCGTTGACGTCGAAGAAGAGAGCTCCCATGTACGGCTTACACCGGTTAAGCTCTACAAGAATGTGCTCCATGAGACGGTGCACCTGTTGAACGCATGAGTGATTTGCACGGAATCCGAATTGTTCATCGATGAGAATGCCCTTGGATGAGACGAAGTCTCTAAGGAGTTTGTAGAGCAGACGTTCGTACAGTTTGCCTAGAGACACGAGGAGGTTAATCGGACTGCAAAGTCGCTGTGTCGAATGTATCTTATTTTATGTAGATTAAACATTATCTAATCGTGATTACACGAAACTTTTGGCGAGTTTAAAGCGCAACTGAATTAATTATGATTGATGAAAGGATATGTAAAATTGTATTAAATAAAAACAAGATAAATCGAATTTCGGTCTTTAGACCTGAGGTGGGAGTCTCATTTGACGTCTCATGCAGCGAGTGTTTCGTATCTCCATATGTTAGCTATTATGTAATACAAGATGATGTTATTAATACATGGTTTTTTCCCTATTTTTTTACATTGCTCAGATGGATGACGGCTTGGTGTTATATGGTTACCGGAGCCCATACACATCAATGACATAAATGCCTTCACGCATCTTGAGTATGTCACAGTTCTATAGTACAACGGCTTCCCCAACCTTAGCACCGGTAATATTATTAATTTACTGGTGGTAGGACCACTTGTGAGTCCGCGCGGATAGGTACCACCGCCCTGCCTATTTCTGCCGTGAAGCAGTAATACGTTTCGGCTTGAAGGGTGGGGCAGCCGTTGTAATTATACTGAGACCTTAGAACTTATATCTCAAGGTGGGTGACGCATTTACGCTGTAGATGTCTATGGGCTCCAGTAACCACTTAACACCAGGTGGGCTGTGAGCTCGTCCACTCATGTAAGCAATAAATAAAAAAATAAAATAAAAACTCGTGATCAGATTTAGCTTTACGCACTTAAATATCAGATTAGTTATCAGACAAGCCAACAGAGGAATTTATATTGTTATAAATGATGCGATAGAAAAACCAGTAGCGTAACGACAAATCCTATTATTTGTCAGAATTATTTGTCAGGCTTTGTGGGTATATATACGAAGATCTTCCACCGAGCGGGTGATATTGCTCGGTAGACCGACGGTCCGAATGTTGTTGTTCGGAACTTGTATAAGTACTTATATATCGAAGCTTCTCTTGAAAATGTCGTAAGCGAAATTCAGGCATCTGTCAAATATCTTGCGTTGTATGATGGCTACCCGCTACACTGCAAGGCTTGTTTTATTAACGCTATCCCCCCTTTATTGGCTTTGACTGGTGGCAGTGGTGGAAGGGGACGTGTTAATACGTGGCTTGGCGGCGTGATTGGTGCTGCCACCCATGGTAGCTGACGTCACGTCCGTTACAATATAGATTAAACTTTTTTAATACGCTTTTATTAGCTTCAGACGTATGTATGTTTGTAACGGAATCTTTGAACATGATTTTGGCCCCCGTCAAAACGTCGGATTAACTAGAAATTTGGTATACTTATTAAGGACCGATAACAATTCAATGTTAAAAAAAATTGAAATAGAAATAAAAAATGAAAAATAAATAATAGTTTAAAAAAACTAACAAACTACGCTTTTATAGAAAATCCACTTAGCGTGGGGTGCTTTTCAGAATATTATTAAAATAACCCTTCTACTCATATCTGTTCATAAAATATTTATAACTACTGTTAACATGCACCCCACGCTTTTTTTTCACTATTTTCCACCACTGTTTTTAATTCGAATTTCTTAAAATTTATTTTCTATTTTTTTAGGTGGATTTTCTATAAAAGCGTATCTGGTTAGTTTTTTTAAACTATTATTTATTTAAATTGCGTAGTTGTTTATGGTGGTCTTGTGAGCCCACTTGGTTATGGGTACCACAGTTCTGCTGCAGCCCGAAGTTACCATACTCCGACTTGTTGGGTAGGCAGAGATACTCAACCCGAAGGTGAACACGTTGTGATGATGTCTGAAGCTTGTCGGCGCCTCCATAAAAATGAGCTTTATGATATTACTGGTGGTAGGACCACTTGTGAGTCCGCGCGGATAGGTACCACAGCCCTGCCTATTTCTGCCGTGAACACTAATGCGTTTCGGTTTGAAGGGTGGGGTGGCCGTTGTAACTATACTGAGACTTTAGAACTTGTATCTCAAGGTGGGTGGCGCGTCTACGTTGTAGATGTCTATGGGCTCCAGTAACCACTTAACACCGGGTGGGCTGTGAGCTCGTCGAACCATCTAAGCAATAAAAAAAAAAAAATAAAAAAAAACGCGCGACTGGTTAACGCATACATAGTTCAAGAGACAGGGAATCCCTAACTCTCGATATGTAATCGATTTGAATGCGTTATAAAACGTAATGGTCACAAAAAAACGATTTGAAATTTCTACGAAGCAAACGAGGATGTAATCATATTTTATTGGTTGGCTGTTCGACTTTGAATGCGTTTCGTAATTTTCCTCGTTAGTAAGTATTAAGAACGCTCAATAAGCGAATCTGATCTCAAGTCTCAGGTTTGGTTGCGGCTTTGTCACCTCAGTTTAACTACGGATTTCGGAAACAGTTTAGCACCAGATGATTTATTAGCCTTTTTTTTTTTATCGCCTTTGTAGGCAGATGAGCATACGGCCCGCCTAATGGTAAGTGATTAGCGTCGCTCATGGACTTCAGCAATGCCAGGGACACAGCCACGTCGCTGTCTTTTATTTATTTATTTTTTATTGCTTAGATGGGTGGACGAGCTCACAGCTCACCTGGTGTTAAGTGGTTACTGGAGCCCTGCGGGTTTGATTTTTTTATTACACGATGCTATTCTTTCACCGCGGAAGTCAATCGTGAACATTTGTGGAGTACGTATTTCATTAGAAAAAATTGTACCCGCCTGAGATTCGAACACCGGTGCATCGCTCAACACGAATGCACCGGACGTCTTATCCTTTAGGCCACGACGACTACAATGAAACTTGTCTGCTCAGTTTTCTTTTAAATTGCCCGTTAATTTTTCGATCCTAATTAAAAGCCTGCAGCGAATATGACGTCAAAGCATTTGGTTTGCCCTCAATCCAGAACGGTCTAAGAATTTATTTGCTGAAAATTTTGATACTTCTATAATTTATAACGGTGTGATAAGGTTAGTAGTACCGAAGTTCAATTATTGCAATTAAAACTTTTTAAATTTTTTATTGCTTAGATGCGTGGATGAGGTCACAGCCTACCTGGTGTTACATGGCTACTGGAGCCCATAGACATCTACAACGTAAATGCAGCCACCTACCTTGACATATAAGCTCTAAAGTCTTAATATAGTTACCTACAACGGCTGCCCCACACTACAAAACGAAACGAACTACTGCTTCACGGCAAAAATGGGGAGGACGGTGGTACCTACCCGCGCGGACTCACAAGAGGTCCTACCACCAGTGAATACGCAAATTATAATTTTGCGGGTTTGATTTTTATTACACGATGTTATTGCTTCACTGTGGAAGTCAATCGTGAACATTTGTGAAGTACGTATTTCATTAGAAAAATTGGTACCCGCCTGCGGTATTCGAACACCGGCACAGTCGCATCGCTTCATACGAATGCACCGGACGTCTTATCGTTTAGGCCACGACGACTTCAATCTGTGTATCAAATAGGACAACATTATTTGTCTATAGGCTCATGAAAACGATATCAAACAACTCCCCTTACTTACGTGATCACAGCACAATCCAAGAAGACAACTAAAGTCTTACTGACAAACTGGTTTGCGTCCCCAGCCTCCTCGATCCATTCAGTCCGCTGCTGTATTATCCTTGTATACGTAAATTCTGGTAAGTACAGCGCACACCGAACGACCTTAATGCGACATTACCACATTAACAATACAATGTGGAGTTCGTTCTTTTAATCGCAAATAAAAAATAATCCCATCCTTAAAGACGAATATAAAAGCGAAAAAAAAAGGAACATTCCCGATTGTCTACAACGTCGCAGACACTCCGTCCGGCGTTCGCTAAGCGTTCATATCAGATTCGCGATTTTTAAAAAGCAGTCATCCGCGATATTTAGCCCCAAACAAAATTCACACGCACAGAGCGTTGACCGCAACCGGTATTCTGCCTCACCCCATTTAGTCGGAGAGCTCGGAATCACGAAGCTGACAGCGTCAAATCTTAAATATGTTTTTGTAAAAAATGGAATCTCCCAAAACTCTGTAAGCTAACATCTCCACCTTGTTAAATGAGTTAGGTCTCGAATGATAAACATTAAAAGTCAAAAAACCATCACTAACTTTTGTGTAAGAAGTCAAAAAAAAGCTGGAGCATTTCGAGTTGGTTGAGTCGAGGTAACTTATTATAATTAATGAACGGAAATACTGTTAAAATAAAAGATCCGACGGTTAATTATTGCTTACGTACTTTTCCACTTTGGGTAACTATATGATTACCCCGGGAGTTTTACTTGTCAAAACTGCTATTATTTTCTTCGGTTTTCGCGACTAGACATAATTTTAACCAACTTTTAAAGTTTAATCTTCCGTTTTTTCATTGTATTTCCAACTAAAATACCATAACTAAATTGTCAGCTAAATTTCAGTTGGGGCAATATTCAAGGTAGTCTTTATTGTTATTGTTTTGAAAGTGAGACTTGACTACAGAAGTTTAACCCAAAATAAAACACCTTTCAAAGGCGAGTCAAAAATAAAAACACATTACGATTAATGAGTTAAAAAATATATCAAAAGAATCACGCAGTTAAGTCATTTCATTTAAACACGATCCTCTCAGAAGAGTTATTAGCTTTTGTGAAATTTTCAAATTGGACATTTAAAGACTTGAAAAGCTCATCCCAAACAAAGAAGTCATTTAAAAATCGAATTTCAAAGACATGTTTTATTTTGTTCTCGATGCGCTGCTTTTGAGGCTTTGTCTCGTTGATTAATAATCTACCGAATCTTCTACTAACTAAAGAATCTTCCATTCTACCGAGCACATTAACAAAAAACCATCGAACCACCATTGAAATGCCTAGTTGCCCAGTAGGTATGGTTTTAATCGTGTCAGAAATGAGCAGAATGATGCAGGACGATACCTAAGCTACGGTTCACGACGTGTCCTATCACTTATAATGCGTCTCTCTCATCATCACTGCCTGGCTTTTTAACATTATGTTCTTGGCATAAGGGTACCGCCCTTAAAATGCTTCCATATCCATCGATCAATGTAAAAGTTTTGCTAAAAAACCTGACGTTAATTTTAAGAGAAAAGTCTCGAAAGTAAAATTATCCTATTCGTAAAATCAATTAGGGCTGGCTCCTTTGTTTATTTTTCTGGGAACCGAAGCTGCACATCAATAGGGACATTGAATAATGTTTATTGCCGCCCAGGTACAGAATCCAAAGAAACCGTTTCCTAAGTCTTTTTGTTTTTGAAGTAATGGTTTCTTTCGTCGTGCTTTTAGTACGACGGTGTCATGCAAAAAAAAGAATTGTGAGTTCGCGTGTTTAAGAAAATCAAGTATTATTAGAGTTCTGTATATTTTTAGAAATTTAAGAGTTATATGATCGAACTCATATTTAATATTTTAATGTTAATATTTTACTGGCGAATTTGAGAAAAGGTATTTCTCACCTTGAGCCAAGTTTTAGTAGTACAGAATATCGTCTAATACTTTTGATAATCTATTTTTTTTTCTTAGTTTGTTAGGCGAATTCACGACCTACCTGGTGTGAAGTGGTTACCGGAGCCCATAGACATATACAACGTAAATGCCACCACCTGCCTTGAGACATAAGTTTAAAGTTTCAGTTTTAACAGTACAACGGCTGCCTTACCCTTCAAACCGAAACGCATTACCGCTTCACGGTAGAAATAGGCAGGGTGGTGGTACCTACCCGCGCGGATTCAAGATATCCTACCACCAGTATCTAGAAAACATTGTTTTATTATTTAATGAATAACAGTCGTGAACAACTTTTTAAATAATTAATTCAAAAATATTATATAATTGAATCAATACTTAACGTTTTGCTGAGTACAACACAAAGGAAATTTAATGCGTTTATAGCGTTACGAAGAGACTAGATAATACACGCGGAAAATAATCCCGCTGTATTTATATTTGACATTTGGATTCATCCTCTGACACACTACAACGATGTACTGGACAAGGAAAGGGGAAATTTTAAGCGTCAACTGTATGGTATGATGATAGGGAAAGGGAAAAGTGTATACCTGAAAATAAGAAAATTTGAGGTCGTCGTGGCCCAAAGGATAAGACGTCCGGCGCATTCGTATCTAGTGACACAACGGTGTTCCTTAGAACTCATATCTCAAGATGGGTGGCGGCATTTACGTTGTAGATGGCTATGGTCTCTGATAACCACTTAACAGCAGGTGGACTGTGAGCTCGTCCACCTATCTATGTAATAAACAAAAAAGGACAAAATTACAATAATATAATTTTCCAAAAATAACTTTTTTATTTTTGAATATGTAAAAAAAAACATAGAACCAATAACTGCGATAGAAATACTTGGAATTGTAAAAAAGCGTAGTAGGTGTAGCGTGGGTAGGCCTCCCACAAGATGGACGACGACTTATTGAGGTTCGGGGGATCCGCTGGATGCTAGGAGCTGGTCTTTGCGGCGAAGCTTGGGGGAGGCCTATGTCCAGCACTGGACGTCTATTTCAAATTCAAATTCAAAATAATTGATTTCAACTTGGATGTCAGCATAACACACTTGTTGAATGTCAAAATATAAACAACAATGTTAACTCTACCACCGGTTCCAAAAAAAGCCACAGTCCTGAGAAGAACCGGCGAAACAAACTCAGCGGGCTCTGTGGGCTGAATAGATAGATAGTAAAAAATATATTTTCTCTGAAGCGATTATCCAGAGAGGAAGGAACTAGCCCGTGTCTCCGTAGACCGCATCATCAAACCGAATTCTGTAGCTACTTTGCGGTACAAATAGGCGAGAATCTAGTGTCTGCCTGCGCGAGCAAACTATACGGCCTAACAACAGAAATTACGCAACCGTAACAATTTTTCAAACTAAATTTCTGCAACACGAGGCTTATGATTCGTTCGCAAAATTCGCGAACACGTGTTTAGTATATATTTACTTAGAAAAATATATTAGATCTTTGATTTGATTCGTACCAAACTTGACCAGGTCGTCTTGAAGGCCAATTTGAAGATTCCCTGATAATTTCATCGGAATTGGTCCAGCTGTGTCTGTAGGAAACGTAGACACGTATTTAAAGATGTATTTCTTATATAAAAATCCCTGTCCTAGGTTCTGAGCTCCTACATGATTGCATCACTCGATATCATCATCAGATACGAAAGATTTTATTTAGATAAGATTAAAATGCGTATTACGATTTTATGCGAATCTAATGTTTAAGAGCGAGTGATTGGTTTTCCAGCAACAATGTCGAATCGACAGGTCAACGACCGTAACACAGCACCTAACCGCTTAGTTTAATAGTTGTAATAAAAATTACATCACGAGTTAAACAGTGTGCTTAGTGCGAGTTTGTTAACGTTTTTGATAGCGTAATCTAACCCATAGATACAGCTCACTGAGTTTCTCCCCGGATCTTCTCAGTGGGTCGCGTGGTAGATTCTGCGAAGCACTGCTCTTGCTAGGGCCAGAGTTATAAACACTCGGGTTTGAGCCCCGTGAGTTCACCTACATGTTAGGCCGAAGCTGAAATAACCTCTCAAGGCTACAAGCATAGGTAGGAGAAAAAAAAGATAGCGTAAAAGTTAACTCCAATGTGTATGGAGTTAGAACAGCGCCCCTAACGGCAAACGTAGACAAATTTTCCGACTCCATACAAATTTGAGTTAACCTTTACGCTATCGACAACGTTAAAAAACTCTCACTAAGCACACAGATAACATTTTAAAGGTTATCTATGCTGATATTTACCTGTTCTTCAACAAGGTAGCCTCGTTACTGTCAATGACGCAGCTTTGAAAAGGGGAGAAATGAATTAATAAAGTTATATACCTCTTAGACTATCTTAAAAACAGCTGTTGCAAAGTCACAATACGGACCACTCACTATTTCCTTAATCTTATCACCGTGATGTATTTATTTTGAGCAGAACCGGCTGTGTCAAATTAGATCCGAAACTGGTATGGAATATCTTTATTTTGTTTGTGATTAAGTGTCTATTTATATATACGTGTATATTCTGGTGGTAGGACCTCTTGTGAGTCCGCACGGGTAGGTATCACCGCCCTGCCTATTTCTGCCGTGAAGCAGTGATGCGTTTCGATTTTATGGGTGGGGCAGCCGTTGTAACTATACTGAGACCTTAGAACTTATGTCTCAAGATGGGTGGCGCATTTGCGTTGTAGATGTCTATGGTTTCCAGTAACCACTTAACACCAGTTGGGCTCTGAGCTCGTCCACCCATCTAAGCAATAAAAAAAAATATATATAAGTCTATTAAAACTATATAAAGATATTGATAAAGTTATTGAAAAAAAATTACTAATGACCTTAGAGCCTACAATACGTATATCGTTATAATAAATAAAATTGTAAGCTGATGACCCTGGCATTGGCGATGTCCATTAGCGACAGTAACCTTTTGTTATCAGACGAGTTGTAACGTCATCAAACTAAGTTGTCGAAAAGAAATGAAAAAGGAAAAAAACAAAGTAACTGCAAGCGTTCTAAATATTAGTCGTATAAAATGATAAAACCAATTACTTCACATCCGTCCCCAGGGCGTGTTCTTATCAAACGCGCCGTCCACCTGATACTATTAAAAGATGGACGTTTTACCTCGAGCCGACAGTGACCGTACGCGCTTACGGTCTACCATTCTTCATTCAGTGTGGATTCAGTCGCAGCCGACGACGGTCGCTATCCGAAGCTAACGAAATTCGAAACTACGCAAACAAAAATGTAATTATATTTTTCGAGGCATGTAATTCATTTATTAGTGTAAATAATAAATGTAAATATTTTTTTACAAGTGTTCACAGTGCGTGTTAATATTTTTTTTTTAAATTTTTTTTTTTTTGTAAATTATAATACATATTTTGTTGTAAAATCCTGTGATATTAGTGTTAAGAAGGCCAGCGGAATTAGCAAGTGAGTACCTTTTTTATTTTTTTAATATGGTATTTAAAGAAATTTATAAATAGATTTATAAGTATGGTTGCATGTTTTTTTTTTTATATTTGTTAGAATTATTGCATGAACAGGAATGTACTACAACGTTGTATTTTTGTTTTATCGTATGTGTCACATTTTTTTCTGCAATTGTTATAATATGACTACACATTGTTTTATTGTTATAATTGTGTTATAAAAACAAATACTATTTAATTTCGACTCTTTGAATAATTCTATTTTAAAACTAGCCAGCCGGCGGCGTCGCACGTGCTGATCAGAATATTGTGCCGAAAATAAATTACTGTAATGATGCATAACTACATTACTATTAAATTTTTTTAAAGCTTTACTTAAAAAGGAGTACTGAATTTAATGATGCTTCCTTCAAAAGTTACGAACTTCTCAATAAACTTTCAATCCCTTTTAGGGATAAAATTTTGAGAAAATCAATTGGTGTATTCCTTTGAATTAGAAGCAGATAAGTGAAATTTTGTGTTTCTCGCTTTTACAAGGTCGGACTTCCAGACATCCGTTCAACCCCTTTATTTTACCCCTTCTTCGGTGGATGTTTGCAAGTAAAAGGTAAGAATTTCTAGTTCTCAAAGCCCCAGCGGCTTTGACTCTGCGTTGATAAAAAAGATCCGTCAGTCAGGAGAAGTAGTTTATGTATACTACTATAATAATATACTTATCTATGCTGAGTTTCTCGCCGGATCTTCTCAGTGGGTCGCGCTTCCGATCCGGTGGTAGATTCTGCGAAGCACTGCTCTTGCTAGGGCGGTGTTAGCAATTCTCCGGTTTGAGCCCCGCGAGCTCACCTACACAAGCTAGGGTACGCTGAAATAGCCTCTCAAGGCTATCAGCATAGGTAGGAAAAAAAAAAAAAAAAAAAAAACATCCTCTTGACCTCTTGGACCTCTTGTGAGTCCGCGCGGGTAGGTACCACCGCCCCGCCTATTTCTGCCGTGAAACAGTAATGCGTTTCGGTTTGAAGGGTGGGGCAGCCGTTGTAACTATACTGAGACCTTAGAACTTATATTTCAAGGTCGGTGGCGCATTTGTCGTTGTAGATGTCTATGGGGTCCAGTAACCGCTTAACACCAGGTGGGCTGTGAGCTCGTCCACCCATCAAAGCAATAAAATAAAAATGAAATAGCATATATTGAAGAATTATGAAGCTTGTATAGATCGTTCTTTATCAAAGTTAATCGAATTTTATAATAAATTCTATTAAAATATAATTAGCATTGTCAGTTGACTGTGTGCCTCAGTCGTAATTGTGTAAGTCGTTAATAAGAATCGCTCCTGTGATATCGTCGCTTCGATTCAAGCCGCAAACTATAATTTCGGCCATGAAGTCGTCGTGGCCTAAAGGATAAGACGTCCGGTGCATTCGTGTTGAAGCGATGCACCGGTGTTCGAATCCCGCAGGCGGGTACCAATTTTTCTAATTAAATACGTACTCAACAAATGTTAACGATTGACTTCCACGGTGAAGGAATAACATCGTGTATTAAAAATCAAACAGTAATGCGTTTCGGTTTGAAGGGTGCGGTAGCCGTAGTAACTATACTGAGACCTAAGAATTTATATCTCAAGGTGGGTGGCGCATTTACGTTGTAGATGCCTATGGGTTCCAGTAACCACTTAACACCAGGTGGGCTGTGAGCTCGTCTACCACCTATCTATGCAATAAATAAATAAAAAATTAACATTATCTGAAAGTCCGCGATTGGTAGTTTCAATATAAGGGTTAGGGTTGTGGGACTAAGGGTCGATTCGACCAAACAAGAGTAAATCTTATTCTTAGAATAACTCGTCAGTTAATCGAGAGTAAATCAATTTTACGTTTTACCATCTACAATTCTAAGAATAGTGGGCCTATTCGGGAATTGTTACTATACCGCCCTTTCGCACGGAATAACGGAGCTATTCGTAGAATAAAGTAATGGCGGCAGTTAGTCCAATCATCTGATTTCTGTCATTTCCTAAATATTAATTCTGTTTTAATTTCATGACAACGCAATGCACTAAGTCATTATTAATAGTCTGGCATTGTATAATGCAACATTTAAACGAAAAAAGATAAAACCACACGACAAAACTTGACAATTCCCTCAAACAAACAACAAATAAAATTAAAACGTTTGACAGCTAGATATCTTTCACTACAGCTACTTTTTCACACTAAAATACGGCAAAATCGAGTTGACGCTTTGTATGCTCTTACACTATGCCGTTGTACAACAACATTTATTTGCCGGATTTTATTTTCGTTCACCATTCACTCTGCTATTCGCGTATTGTTATTCCTAGCGCAAGTATACTATCGTTTACGTGGAAAAACGACTATGGATTTACTCGAGATTAAAATCATGGAATAGGTTATTCCTCGTATAGTTACTCGAGTATAAATTTAAGTTTGGTCGAATCCACCCTAAGCAAAATTACAGCTGTTTTTTTTTGTTGGTTAAAAATAGCATGAGTTCAAAAAAGATTGGCACGGAAGACCTTGAGGAAGGCAGCAATGCTAAAAATTATGTAAGCCAATCATTATGATTCGCGCGACGGCACAAGTAAAATAAAAACCACAAAATCGAAAAACAGAATAATTTTTTTTTTTTTTTTTTATTGCCCTTGTAGGCAGACGAGCATACGGCCCACCTGATGGTGAGTGGTTACCGTCGCCCATGGACTTCAGCAATGCCAGGGGCAGAGCCAAGCCGCTGCCTACCGCTTAATACTCTCCACAAGCCTCGTTTGAAGAAGGACATGTCATAGCGCTCGGGAAACACCGCGTATAATAATAAATAAGTACGTAATTCACAAATAAGGATAATATGCTGTTTGTTATATGTATATGTTCCGCTAAAACAATGTTTATAAATATTTTACGTTTTCCTTTCGTTTTGTTGATAACAATTTTATTATTTATTAGATATGCTCTGCTACTTTTTACAGATTAGCTGTTGTTGTTGTTTTAAGCACGCTTTTTGTTTTCCTTCTATCGGAAGACTTACTTTGCGGATTATGGCAAGACTCGATCGATCGACTTTACCTGTAGATTGCTGTAGGATGTCACTACGCAATTTATAATGAATTACATACTTATTCTTGTGAGTCCGCGCAGGTAGGTACCACCACCCTGCCTATTTCTGCCATAAAGCAGTAATGCGTTTCAGTTTGAAAGGTGGGGCAGCCGCTGTAACTATACTGAGACCTTAGAACTCATATCTCAAGATGGGTGGCGCATTTACGTTGTAGATGTCTATGGGCTCCAGTAACCACTTAACACCAGGAGGGCTGTGAGCTCGTCCACACATCTAAGTTATAAAAAAAATATTCAAAATACATCCAACTAAGCAATAAAAAAATAAATAATAATAACGTCTCATAGCTCATTGTGGATGGCGAAATTACGCGCCCCGTGAACAGTGCTTAACTATTTATTATAAATTTGATTGCCTGTTTTTGGTATCTGCATTAAGCAGAAAATATTTCTTAGAAAACCACATCTTAATAATAAAAACAAAAGAAAATAGCTCAGAGCGAGCGTGAAGTTAAACCGTGCCGATTGTTTTACGGTATACTGATAAACTAATTTACCCAACTGTTACTGAACTGACTGTTCAAGGTAAATTTAAAAAAATACTACAACAACATATAAATTATATACATACGTATCTTCTCTCTCTTCGATCGGTTCCTCGCTGCTGAGGATCGTGACTCCGTCCGATTTCGTCAACCAACTGTCTCTATCGATCCCGCCCTGCAGCCCGGTGGAGTGCGTCGCTGATAGGTATCCCCAGTTCCTCCGCTATTTGGTCCGACCATCGTTTGGGACCTTTTTCCCTTTATTTTACCGGTCACCACAAGGCGTTCCACATTGCTGGTATCCCTACGTGCAACATGACCAAAATACCGCAATATTCTTTGTAGGCAGATTGTGGATACGTACGAGTATAATGTGTATTTATTAAATACGTAAAGAAATATAAAAATAAATTTGTTTATTGAAAATATTTTGTGGTTTGTCAAAAACTGACATTTTTTTTTTTTTTTAATAATAAATTATTACTAACAATCACGCCACGTTAACTGGTCCCGTGATAAGTTCGTAAAGAACTTGTGTTACAGGTACCAGGTAACGGAAATAAATGTAAGATTTTTATTATACACGTACATATATTTAATATACATCCATAACCCTGGAAAAGACATTTATATTTATCATACTAATATCTTCCCTTGGCGGGATTCGAACCCGCGACCCCCTTGTGTAGTGACCATGTCACTTACCACTACACCAGACTTATTCTCAAAGTATTATGTATTCACTTATGAAGTTGCTGTTTTACAGAGCTGGCCATTTGAAATGTAATTCATGCATGGCTGTCGTCAATACATTCTAAATTGAAACGAATTATATTATAAAATTCAGTCATGTTTTTTTTTTTTATTGCTTAGATGGATGGACGAGCTCACAGCCCACCTGGTGTTAAGTGGTTACTGGAGCCCATAGACATCTACAACGTAAATGCGTCACCCACCTCGAGATATAAGTTCTAAGGTCTTAGTATAGTTACAACGGCTACCCCACCCTTCGAACCGAAACGCATTACTGCTTCACGGCGGAAATAGGCGGGGTGGTGGTACCTACCCGCGCGGACAAACAAGAGGTCCTACCGCTAGTAAATTTCATTTCATTTTTCTATTGATTAGTGTTCTGTTTTCACTACATCTTATATATTATTTTATCGTATACCTTTAAACGAGCAATTCTTGTATATTAATAAATATATAATCTGAATCTCGGAAACGGCTCCAACGATTTTCATAAAATTTATTATACAGGGGATTTCGGGGGCGATAAATCGATCTAGCTACGATTTATTTTCAGAAAATGTTGTTTTATTCGTGTTTTCAATAATCAACTCTTCCCGACATCTATTGGCGAATAATAATACTATTTTTCTTAATTGAGGGCAACTTACCGCTTTAAAGTCACAACAAGATGGCGTTATAAAAAAAAAAACCAACGGTCATCATCTTGTAAATATTTAAAGTCAGTAGTTGTTTTAAGATAGGAAATAAGGCACTCCATATTATTTTTGTATTTAAGTTAACGAACACACTTTCCGATCGCGTGTTGATCTCCGAATTAACATTTTCCTGAAAAAATTGGAGCATACCGATAAAACTATTGAATTTTTTGGTTTTGTCGCAAATGAAAATGTTCAGGTCATAATTAATTAAAATGGAAATCGAAAACAATATGTTCACTTTATCATTCGTTCGACATCGAACATGGATGTTTTTTTTTTATTGCTTAGTTGGGCGGACGAGCTCACAGCCCACCTGATGTTAAGTGGTTACTGGAGCCCATGGACATCTACGACGTAAATACGCCACCCGCCTTGAGATATAAGTTCTAAGATCTCAGTATAGTTACAACGACTGCCCCACCCTTCAAACCGAAACGCATCACTGCTTCACGGCATAAATAGGCAGGGCGGTGGTACCTACCCGCGCGGACTCACAAGAGGTCCTACCACCAGTAATTACGCAAATTATAATTTTGCGGGTTTCACTTTTATTCCACGATGTTATTCCTTCACCGTGGAAGTCAATCGTGAACATTTGTTGAGTACGTAATTCATTAGAAAAATTGGTACCCGCCTGGGATTCGAACATAGGTGCATCGCTCAACACGAATGCACCGGACGTCTTATCTCTTAGGCCACGACGACTTCACAATGTAATATACATACCATAAAAGGTTCAGATTAAAACCGGGTGGTTACCAAGACTTTGCCTATTACTGCCCTCAATGCGTTTCATTATTGTTTTATTACCCCATGTAGGTAGACGAACATAGGCCCCTTCCGATGATGAGTGGTCACCGTCGTTCATAGACGTAACAATGCCAGAAGCGCATCTCAACTGAAGGAATATGGAGTTTCTCATAGACTTTGTTTTAAATTAATCTCCATTCTTTCCTCCTTCCCGCGTCTCATTCACACAACCGGTATATCTGTAGCTGCTCACGAACATTCACGCGTATAAAACTTGCCTAATAAAAAATTTGCTAATAATGTAAATAGTTAGGCATTGAGACGTCCTATGAAGGTTTGGCGGTCATCGGTGCACTACGTAATAAAACGAACTGTATTAATACGCCTTTATTAGCTTCAGACGTATGTATGTGATTATCTAACGGAATCTTTGAACATGATTTTGACCCCCTTCAAAACGTCGGATTAACTCGAAATTTGGTATACTCATTAAGGACCGACGACAATTCAATATTAAAAAAAAAATTGAAATTCAACTAAAAAATGGAAAATAAATAATAGTTTAAAAAAACTAACAAAATACGCTTTTATAGAAAATCTAACAAAAAAATAGAAAATAAATTTTAATAAACTATTCTTTATTTGTTATCAATGCATTCTTTGCCATGCCTTCTTCGATAAGCGCCGGATCTTCTTAGTGATTCGCGATTCCGATCCGGTTGTAGATTCTGCGAAGCGCTGCCCTTGCTAGGGCTAGTGTTAGCAAATTCTCTCAGGTTGTGCCCGTGAGCTCACCTACCCGTCCAGGCGTACCTGGAATAGCCTCTTAGGGTACCAGCGGATAGGTAGGTAATTAAAAAAAATTAAAAAGATGTATTTAAATGTAGCGAGTAGCTGTCGTAGAACAAAAGATATTTGACAGATGCCTGAATCTCGCTCACAAAATTTTCAATTTTTTTCCCTTTCTATGCTGACAGCCTTGAGAGGCTATTTCAGCTTCTCCTTGACGTGTAGGTGAGCTCACGGGGCTCAAACCGGGAGCGTGGTTAACACTACCCCTAGCAAGAGCAGTGCTTCGCAGAATCTACCACCGGATCGGAAACGCGACCCACTGAGAAGATCCGGCGAGAAACTCAAAGGGCTAATTTTCAAGATAAGTTTGCATTTAAACAAATTCCGAACCAGAGCATATGGAAAGTCGGTCTACCGACAAACAACCGCTCGGTGAAAGATCTTACCCCTTTTCGTTACTCTCAAGTAAGATTTCTTAGTAATTTTATTAGCACAGATAGATAGATGAGTTCACGGCCCATCTAGAGTTAAGTGGTTTATGGGAGCATACACACAAAACAATCCGACGGTCATTTCCAAGAAAACAGTAGTGATAATGCTTTGGACATAGTTACTGGGATAAGAATATTGTCATGGAAAGGAGTTAGAATACACTATACTACCACAGGTGGATGAGATGAAACTAGCAGTGATGGTTTGGGGGATAGGAGTCACGCGTTTGGATCTTGTGATCAATATCTACATTCTATTCTCATCTAAGAATTTTTGGGCACAGCCTTACTCTGATACTTCTCATTTATACAGTAATCGTCCCTAAATTAAAGTGAATTTCAATTTTCATTGTTAGTCCGCGCGAATAGGTAACACCGCACTGCCTATTTGTGCTTGGAAGTAATCATGAGATTCGATATGAAGAGATAGACATTCATACAATTTGAACTACAACCTCAGGTCACATAGTGTTTGGCGATATTTATGAAATCTGTTACTCAGTAGCACGGATTGGGGCAATTTCAGCATACCATGTACTGCTCATGCAAACGCAATTCGATATCCTTCGAATCTGACCTGAGCCGCTTAGTGAACGTCTACGTTTAATTGTCGAGAAGGTTGGTAATATGTGCACTGTAACGATATGTATTGTTAATGTACAAAGGTAACACATTCTATGAACAATTAAAATAAATGGTTTTGTAAGAGATTGTATGGTATTAATTGTATTAATAAGCATTCCAATTGTAATATATACGATAATACAATTGAGATTACCGCTATACGTCTCAAGGTGGGTGGCGGGATCCATGTTGCGATGTCCACAGACTCTGATTATTATTTACCTTCAGTGCCTGGGTGGAAGAGCTCGTTCACCCACCTACGCAATAAATAACAGATAACAGGGTCGTGGCTTGCGGAAGATGGTACAAACCAGTGCATACCTGCGGGCTTGCATTGGATTTATCCACCGATAATTACGGGAACCCATATTATGATATCGTTTTTAATATAAATCAAATCAGTAATTATGTTATAAGGTTTAGCTATTGAAGTTATATTATGACTAGCTTACCCGGCAAACGTTGTTTTGTCATATAAATTATTTCTAGGAAAGATAAGTAACCTAGATACCGACTGTAGCGCCCTCTGTCGGGCTGATTTGTAAATCTAAACCATCCAGCGTGCCAACCAAGCGCATACAAAAAAAATCATTTAAATCGGTCCAGCTGTTTAGGAGAAGTTCAGTGACAAACACACGCACAGAAGAAATATATATATATATATATTTTTTTTATTGCCCTTGTAGGCAGACGAGCATACGGCCCACCTGATGGTGAGTGGTTACCGTCGCCCATGGACTTCAGCAATGCCAGGGGCAGAGCCAAGCCGCTGCCTACCGCTTAATACTCTCCACAAGCCTCGTTTGAAGAAGGACATGTCATAGCGCTCGGGAAACACCCTGGAGGGGAGCTCATTCCATAGCCGGATGGTACGTGGCAAAAAAGATCTCTGGAAACGCACTGTCGATGAACGCAGTGGCTCCAGGTAGTATGGATGAACTCTACTCCGGTGGCGGGCGGTGCGATGGTAAAAACGAGATGCCGGTATCATCTCGAACAATATATATATGTATAAAGATGTAAAATTTGTACTAAGCCCCCATGGTTTTCCGTTTAAAGGTAAAAATGTTCGTAACATAGTGCCAATCGAATTTTCAACCACCTCGTGGGCAGTGGTAACTCTCTCTCTCTCTCTCTCTCTCTCTCTCTCTCTTCTTCCGCGTTTTACCACCTAATGCTGAGAGTACGTCTCTTCATAAGCATTGCATTCTTTTCGGTCTCTTGCCTTCCGCATCCAGGTCTTACCAGCTGTTTTGACCACATCATCGGTCCTCCTCATAGGCTGTCGACTCAGATTACGAAGTCCAATGACTAACATCGGTTAAACCTTCAAAGTAAATAAAAAAAATAGAAAATTCTCGAACTGAAACACTAGAATCGTGCTGTTAGTAAAAACACACATTAGACCTTACAAAATTTGTAATCTAAGTTACGTAAGACACGTGCCACCCGACCTGCACACACGGTGCAGTGCTATCATTATTTTGTAACTAGTCACTAGGTTGTTTTCTGTGAGCCTTTAGTTGACATTCCGTGGAATCCAACCATCGCAAACTGACGGGTTCCACATTAGGCCCTCTCGTGGCGTCCAACGTCTTTGACAGGACATAAGACCTACAACGACTAGAAACAGACTAAGACGGAGACTTGACAAGAATTTGAAAAGAAATGGGACTAGGGCGGACGTGACTGGTGGGAGGCAGTACTTTTAAATCTTTTAATGCCTTCCTAAAAGACGGACACGAACCAGACGACAATTAACGAATTGATCGTTCTCATATGTACCTACATAAAATAAACGAGAAAAGAACGAACCGATCGGTTCAGACCCAATAATTGAAGTATACTTAGAGTACCTTCAAGGATCTATTTACGAGAATCCATCACATATCTACCATGAAGCGGGCACGTGTTCCAGCTGAAAGGGTGGGGGAATAGCTTTTAAGTAAACACAATACGAGTTGAACGGCTTCATGTTAGTGAAACTGTTTGTATTGCGCGAAATAATTAAAACAAAACTGACGAACTCAAAAGATCGCACGGTACCCTTGGTGGCTTTACTGTTAAAACAATGAGGTATTTTGTATTCGGCTCAATAAATTAATTTTGTTTTATTTAGCCTAGTGCTTTTTTTTTATTGCTTAGATGGGTGGACGAGATAACAGCCCACCTGGTGTCTTTTTTTTTTTTTTTTTTTATGATTGAAAGTTTACTGGTGGCCCGAAGGCCTTTCCAGTTTCACCAGGACAGGTGGGCGAGCAAAGGCTCAGCCAAGAGGGGTGGGATTTGCTAACAACTGCCCGAGCGCCTCCGAAGGAGACCTAACAACTCAAGAGCAATTGTTTCGCGAATGAATCTACTACCGGATCGGAATCGCGACCCGCTGAGAAGATCCGGCGAGAAACTCAGCGGGCTGATGCATGGGTTAGGTTGCACGTCGACCTCTTTGTCGAGTTCGACGAGTACGGTTACCGGGGTCCCTAAGCCTGCCCCTAGTATTAGAGCTGAAGGCATCTAATGCAAAGGTTATTGGATCTGATGGATCCGTAAGGACGTGCCACCTGGTGTCAAGTGGTTACTGGAGCCCATAGACATCTACAAC
This sequence comes from Bombyx mandarina, assembly GCF_030267445.1. NCBI lineage: Eukaryota > Metazoa > Arthropoda > Insecta > Lepidoptera > Bombycidae > Bombyx > Bombyx mandarina. The sequence goes on along the minus strand of NC_143234.1, from coordinate 9,699,126 downwards.
GTAAATGCACCACTCACCTTGAGATATAAGTTCTAAGATCTCAGTATAGTTACAACGGCTGCCCTACCCTTCAGACCGAAACACATTACTGCTTCACGGCAGAAATAAGTAAGGCGGTGGTACCTACCCGCGCGGCCCACAAGAGGTCCTACCACCAGTAAAAGTTTTTTGGCTTTCGGCTAGTCGAAAACTGTGTGAACACTTACAAGAGTACTAACATCTTTATTTATATTTGCTTGTCTAATAATAGCAATGTCTTGCTCGGGTCCTGCTCAAGATGTCGTGAGAATATCAGAAAAAAATTAAAAACAATAAAAAAGTATGTACACACAATGTGTATTGTAACGCGCGGCAATGTATTCATTTCCTCTTAACGCGAATACCTTGTAATTTAGTTTATAAAGTCGGATGTCGGATAATGTCATTTGGATAAAAACGAACTGTCGCAATAAGTGCGCAAAGGCGATATTCGGATATACGAGAATGATTTTTGTTTCGTTTCGTATAGCAGATTTCAAAAAAGAATACACTGGCTTTTTTATCGGTTCACGGCGGCGTTTTCTCGGCATTAGCCTTCGGTAATTGTAATTTTAAAGGACATTTCAAATATTTCTTTTTAATTCGGTCTTTAATATAACTCTTTTATACGCAGTATATGCACGATGCATTTGGAAGATGGAGAGTTATTGTAGCGGTTCCCAGCGGGGTATCCCGGAACACCAGCGGCTACGCCCGGGCTGCCTGGTAGGGCCGCCGTACCGCGGAGACCGACGTCATTGGTCGTCGACTATCGCCTCGACGACCCTCGTTCGAGCGTCCTCGGGGTGGCGCCGCGTGTCTGGTTGTAGTGTTGACCGCGGGAACCCCCCTACTCTGACCGGGTTCTGATCCCGGACGGAGATCGGACGTCGGGTGTAAGAGTGCAGGGGAGTCGTTTAGTGGGTGGGCCCAAATTCCTTGGGCCCGCGGTCTGCTCTCAACACTAGCAGACCGTTGAGTCAAAGAATTTTTCAAATCGGTTCAGTAGTCTCGGAGCCTATTCAATACAAAAAAACAAACAAATCTTTTCTCTTTATAATATAAGTACAGAAGCATAGTATAGACAAATTACAATTTTGAAGGTTTGAAGGAAGAGTCCAGTGACCTCGATCTGGTGATAGCTATAGCAATAGAAACTGCTTAAAGTTGAGCTTCTTGATATAAGCTTCGGTAATTAAAGGGATACTTTTTTTTTAAATATTTATTTCAGTAAAAAACGATATACTTTTTAGAAGTATTACTTATAGTCTTACTTATATTATAGTATTACTTATAGTACTGTTAGTGACTTAAAAACTTAGCACATTAGTATCTGACTATTTATTACATATTTTTTTAAGCTTTTCCCAAGTGTCTTTTGCAAAGGCTAGCAATAACTGGTAGTCCCTCAATTGCTTATATTTATTGCTTACGATGTTTCGGCCTTCTTTCCCCAGATTGTCCATCGAACAATACGGCATAACAACAACAATAATTGCACTCCGAACAGCATTACGTACATAACATGAGCGAACGAATGACTTTCACTAAACCGTTACAAAAATTACCAGATTGCGTAATAACAAACGGTAGGGCATTCCAGATTGAGTTCGTACGCCACCATGGTATTGCAGTAAATCTTTTATTGACCTACTCTTGTAAATTCTAAGAAGTGTTCTAGAAAAATCATGCTGTTATGTAGTGACTCTTTGTCAGCCTACGCGGGTAGGTAGCGCTACCCTGTATATTTCTGCAGAGAGACACGGACAACCGTTTTATAATTATTTCTGATCGTTGTCGTCACAATGTTCCCTGAATTTGTTAATTGAGTCTGCTAATTTTTTACATATCGTAAATCCGCAATGTACAGCGAAAATATCTGATAGATTTCGCGTCACCGGTGACTATTGACCTGAATTTCTTATTGTAATCCATTGCTTGCACTAAAAGAAAACAGGAAGGTATCCTTGTAGTCTGTAATAAGAAGGCCGATTTAATTAGAATTTTATCTATTCACATTTTTTGTTGAAGACCGTTGCGGAATTAAAAATATTTTTTAGCGAGAAATTTATCATAATTTATTGCTAGACAAGTGGCTTAAGTTCGTGTCTCAAGGTGGCGGCTTTCCCTTTGATTACATATTATAGGTTAAGGTGGCAAATTATCGGGTTGGCCATGGGCTGTGCCTATCAATGCCAATTAAAGTCCACTGTTGTAATATCGAGCAATGTTTTTCAGTTGATTAATATTACGATCACCTTGTGGGATAGGCGACATGATAACAGATCTAATTTGTGACTGATGTTTTGCGGCAAAGGTCTGTAAGACAGAAATCACTGAAAGGAGGATCACGGACGTCCGCCCTTGCAAATACCACTTACTCACGATACTCAGCTGTGCCACTTCGGTTTCCGGATGCTAAACAAGCAAAACTAATGACTTCAGCTTATACCAGGAGTTTCAGCTGCGTTGAGAAGGTGCGCTCTCTGCCGCAATGACTCAGTCACTTTGGATGACTAAGGCCCTACAACGTAACTAGACACAAAATATGGAAGCTTCTCCTAATACATGACTATAGATTAGACGTAGTTAAGTGCCAACAGTTGACTCATATTTGATCATCAAGAGCCCTTTCTAAATTCTATATTTGTTTTATTATCAGTTGCGCAAACCTTACACTTGAAATAAATTGTAATACAGTAAGGCGCAATTGATTACGACAACCGTAAATATATAGATAAGTTCGATTAACTTCGCAGCTTGCTTAATAATAGTAAGTTTCCATTTTGATTTCGTTACAAGATAATATTATCAAAATTAAGTAGCGAAAAAGTAGATAATAATTTTTTTTTGTTGTATAAATTTTAATTATCATTTCAAAATACGAACTCCCTCCAAGGGATCTGTATCTGAAGGGATGTATCTGAAACTGAGGGATTTAAGGAGACCAATGAATGCGACATTTGGCATTGCGCTAAAATTTTCGCGTGTGCTATGGGCATTGGAACTCACGTACGTGTTAAGATTCAGTACGTCCAGACCTTGAATACCAAATATCTTCAACAGATACGGACACTAATCGGGTACCGAAACTGTAGTACAGTTATGGCTAGGGTTGCCAGTTTTTTTTTCAGCCTATAAGGGGCAAACGCTTAAATAGGCAAAAAAATATGGGAGTTTAATTTTTTACTCGGGACAAATAAAAACAAAATTATATAGTGATATTCTTTATTTTCTTTGATATTTCCGCGAGGAGCAAGTCAGTTTTAACATATTTTTATCGGTTTTGTAACATATTTATAAAACTCAATACAATTATAATCGTACGGTTCGAATACGAGACAGAGTCAGTCCCGCCGGGACATTTTAAAATAAGCCTAAAATACGGGACGTCCCGGGATATACGGGACGTCTGGCAACCCTAGTTATAGCTACCAATAACCAAGCAAATGTAGTTTAGAAGATAATCTTCGCTTATCTGGCGAGACCTAAACAAATTCAGATTGGATATCAAGTAAATGATACCTTTTCGAAGTCAATTATTAAAATGGACCGTACCATAGCGCTAATGACGAGTTCTCTCACATTAAACTTGTACACGCTGATGGCAAGACACAAGACCGTGAGAATAGAAAGCCGGCAATTGTTAAACGTAGCATTGTAGTCTCCTGCATTGCATCTCGTGTTGTATCTAAAACGCCACGTTGCAGTGCGTGTGGGGACGCCTAATGTACTAGTCGCTCCTCGCGGTTTCACTTCCATTCAATTTGCACTTTCGAAAAGATTGAACACGTTCCATTTACCCGGGATAAAGAGTTTTTTTCTTTTATAACGTCCCACTTTCCTCCGGGATTGCTAACGCGACCGGGCGCAATAAGAAAAAGAGAAGATGAATTTTTGCCACTTTAAATTTACCATTTACCCTTAGAGCTGCCGTAGACCGATTCAACACAAGCGTAACGCAAAATGTCCCATTATTGTCGCGACCTTTAGATATGTAGAAAAAGAGAGATCCACTTATAGACACTGAGCTGCCTTTTTTTACTTTTTTTTTATTGCTTAGATGTGAGGACGAGCTCACAGCCCACCTGGTGTTAAGTGGTTACTGGAGCCCATAGACATCTATAACGTAAATGCGCCACACACCTTGAGATATAGTTCTAAGGTCTCAGTATTGTCACAACGGCTACCCCACCCTTCAAACCGAAACGCATTACTGCTTCACGGCAGAAATAGGCGGGGCGGTGGTACCTACCCGTGCGGACTCACAAGAGGTCCTACCACCAGTAATAAAATGCCTGTGCTAACGGTGTTCATACCCGATCCTGTGGACCAAATGGTAAACAGTCGACGTCGCCCTGAACACGTAATTACGGATCCTCCCGATCCATTAACGGTGCTTTTAGGTACCTCAAGCACCAATCAAAGTCCTCGCCGAACCTGTCGCTTGCGACGAAAGGCTCGACGAGTAAATTAACCCATAGACACATCCAACTGAGTTTCTCGCCGGATCTTCTCAGTGGGTCGCGTTTCCGATCCATTGGTAGATTCTGTGAAGCAGTGCTCTTGCTAGGGCCAAGTTAACAACAGACGCGGTTTGAGCCCCGTGAGCTCACCTACACGTCAAGGAGAAGCTGAAATAGCCTCTCAAGGCTGTCAGCATAGGTAGGAAAAAAGAAAAAAAAGTAGCGGTGTGGGCTCCCCGTTTGCCTTTGCAATAGTCGGATTAATTATAAATAGATACAATGTAATCACTTCAATCACTCACAATAGAAATTCTTTGATACAATAACACATCAGAAACTGTAAACAACCCGGCTTGTTTTCATTGAAATTAAATCGCTATCATTTGCTTCATATCTTGTATTGTAAGGCTTCAGATTAAATGCGCATTTATTTACAAGTGTTTATTAACAATAAATATTTAATTTTATTGGAGCTGTGTCATCTATGTAAAGATGATTTAGTTTTCGCGGTGTACCTTTCCTTTTTTATCGCTTAGATGGATTGACGATCTGAGGGGGCACTTTGTGTTAAATGGTTACCGTACCCCTTAGACATTAACAATGCATTTGCCGCCACCAACTTTGAGTTCGAAGTCTCAGTTTTACAGTACAACGGCTGCCCTTACCCTTGAAATTGCAATGCAATGCAAAAGTCGAAGTCTTTTGTCTAGCGCGGACGATTCATAATTCACAATCGTGTGACGCGGCTCGCTGAAATCAGCATACATACGTGTTCCGTACATTTTTCATTTAAAATAGAGGTGGTGTTTTTCATAAAGGTTTACTTACACGAAATTGATTCCCACGAAATAAATCGTCATCCAATACTAGAGGGTAAACAAGCATCCACAATTTCAATCTTTTTGATTAATGCTTCTAAAACTATCCATAGTTTATTTAGTAGCAAGCATTGTAAGAATATTTTTGCACTGAATAATTCTTATCTAAAGTCCGGGAAATTGGTTAAGTCTTACACGTGTTTTATTTTCAAAATACGACAAAATTATAATACAACATAATGGACCAACTATAAACGATGAATATTAATAAAATAAAAGAAAAAACAAAAAAAAAACCTTTTATTTCAAGACATCAGTCTCATATTGTGTTAGTATTACAAAGAACTTACGAACTATGTTAGTATTTAAATAAATAAATCAACTCCGGCCCTGGCAGCCCCATCAAGCAGCATGAAGAACATGCATATTGCCGCATCTATAGCGGTGAAAACAATTTGTTTGCAAAGATGTTCTGTTGTGTATTTTAAAGAAAACAATTTTTTTTTTTTTCCTACCTATGCTGATAGCCTTGAGAGGCTATTTCAGCGTACCCTAGCTTGTGTAGGTGTGCTCGCGGGGCTCAAACCGGAGAATTGCTAACACCGCCCTAGCAAGAGCAGTGCTTCGCAGAATCTACCACCGGATCGGAAGCGCGACCCACTGAGAAGATCCGGCGAGAAACTCAGTGGGCTGTGTCTGTGGGTTAATTCGCTCGTCGAGCCCTGCGTCGCAAGCGACGGGTTCGACGAGGACGGTGACCGGTGCTTGTATTGCCTAAAAGCACCGTTAATGGATCAGGAGGATCCGTGATGACGTGCTTTGGGCGACGTCGACGGTTTACCAATCGGTCTACAGGATCGGGTATGTAATTTCCAGCGGCTACGATGAGAGGGTTCTCATGTCGTGCCGCCTTCTCAAAGTGGCGCAGCGATGCCGACTGTAGATACTTACTGACGGGGTCGAGCTCCAGGTCATCGTGGAGGTCCACGTTCCTCTGGAACCATGGTGCTCCGACGGCTATCCTGCAGAATCGGGATTGTATAACCTGAAGGGGTTTCAAGTTGGTGGGGGCCGCGTGAGCGAACACTACGCTTGCATACGTCATGACGGGGCGTATGCAAGTTTTGTAGAGGGTTACCTTGTTACGGAGGGACAGTTTGCTTCGTCTACAAAGCATTGGGTAGAGTCGTCCTAGTATAAACGCGGCGCGATCGCGTACCGTTTTTACGTGGGGACGGAATGTCATCCCTCTGTCGAGGGTGACGCCTAGATATTTGACCTTCGAGGCCCACGGTATGGGCTGGTCAAAGAGAGTGATGGGGCTAACGGCGGAGGTGTTTACGCGCCTATTGGGGAGTGGGGTGCTCGAAGTGGTATTCGGAGGGCGACCCCTTTTGAATAGCACCGCTGTGCTTTTCGTGGGGTTGATGTCTATTCGCCACTTCCGGAACCACTGTCCCATGGTGGTTACTGCGATCTGGAGTCGCCGATGAAGCAACGACATCTTCCTACACGAGTAGTAGATAGCCGTGTCGTCGGCGAAGAGCATTAGATGGGTCTCCGGAAACCGGGGTATATCGTTGATATACAAACTAAATAGTAACGGGGAGAGTGCGGAGCCTTGCGGGACTCCGGCAGTCAGATGACGGGGACGAGAACGAGTTCCCTCTACTCGATATCGAAACGAACGGTTCGACAAGAAGTCTCGTATGATGAGCACGAGTCTGTCTGGCACTCCCATGTTGTACAGTTTGTAGATCAAACCGTTGTGCCAGACTTTGTCGAACGCCTTCGCTACATCGAAGAAGAGGGCGCCGGTCGGGATTTGTTTACGCCTATTTAGCCCTATTAAGATGTGCTCCGTGAGGCGGTGCACTTGTTGTACGCACGAGTGTTTGGCGCGGAATCCAAACTGCTCGTCTATTAGAATTTTATTCGCGGTAACGAAGTCCCAGAGGCGTTTCCGAAGGAGCCGTTCGTAAATTTTGCCTATCGCTGGGAGGAGACTAATCGGACGGTAACTAGCGGTTTCATTATTCGGTATTCCCGGTTTGTGTATACCGATAACGTCCGCTTCTTTCCATACCGCCGGAAAGATGCAGTGTGTCATAGCGGCATTTAAGATGGTAGCCAACATTGTTATCAGTTGGACTGGTAAGAGTTTTAACGCGCGGTTGCGGATGCCGTCGGAGCCGGGTGCCTTCTTAGGTTGAAGGTTATCTATTACTTCTCTAACTTCGTCAGAGGTAATGGGGGGTAACGCATCCGAGGGTGGCAGGGAAGCTCTGCGCTCGACCTCGCTGTCGACTGCCTCAGTGTGTTCGGGGTCCGCGTATTGAGTGCTGGTGGTGCACTGCTCTTGCAGTGCATCGGCCAGCAACTCTGCCTTGTCATCGTCATCGAAAGCCGGTGGTTGGCCTGAAGGGCGTACGAGAGGAGGCATAGTAGCGGTAGTTTCGGACTTGAGAGTCCTTGCTAGTCGCCAGTATGCTTGATGAGAGGGCGCGAGTCCTTCTAAGTAACTATCCCAATTCTCATTTCGGGCGTCGCTTAGGCGAGATTTAACATCCCGCTGTAGACGACGCATCCGAATCCGGTTTGAGTGCGTGGGAAGTTGATCGTAGGCCCGGATTGCCGCGTTTCTAACTCTTAGGAAGTTCCTAAGTTCGGGGGACAGTCTGATGCGGTGGAAGCTATCCTCCACATCGACTTCTTTTGAGGATCTTATGATCGCGGAAGAGATGTGATCCGTGATGATGTTTATGGATTCGACTGTGTCCTCGGGGGATGGAGTTGAATCCGGGCCGCAGGGGAGGATTGGTGGAGCGGCATCGGCGAAGCATTTGCCCAGCTTCTTCCAGTCCACCATGGTCCTCGTAGCTGTGACTGGGTTGTGGGGGCGACCGAGCTGCATAACGACAGGTCGGTGGTCTGAGTCGAGCTCTGACATTGCTTCGATGGAACGCAAGCGCAGAGTTACGTTCCTCAGCAGTGCCAGGTCTATAGTGCTCGGACGGAGCGCGATGTTATACGGATAACATGTTGGAGTTGGGGGACCGACTACTTCAAAAGTAAGGTCGTCTATAAACGCGTCGAGACGCCTACCGTTTATGTTTGAACTGTGGCAGTTCCACCTAGTGTGGTGGCAATTTAGATCGCCTGCCAGGATGACAGAGTCTCCCATGCCGAACAGTGACTCGATGTCACTGCTCAGAAGGGGCTTGTCCGGGGGGAGATAAACGGATGCGATGACGATCGGCTGGTGTCCCGTCAGCGAGATACGGCACACTGACGCCTCGATATGTGAGAGCGAGGGGGTATCGAGAGGGACAACGTGCAGGGCCCGCCTATAGTAAATGGCAGTCCCGCCTTTGGAGGCGGTGAGTCTGTCATTCCTAACCATGACGTAATTCGCGACTTTCGGGTCACGACGCGAGGGCTTCAGGCAGGTCTCCTGCACTAGCAGAATATCTACAAGATTGTCGCGGAGAAATTCGTAAATTTGATCGCGTTGTCGCGCGAGTCCGTTAGCATTGTAGAATGCTAACGTAAGGGAATACGGTTTCTCTCTAGCGTTTTGCGCCATTTATTACCGGTATATTTTTAGAAAGTACGGGCCACGGACTCGTAAACATCCATGTGCTCAAACGCGGCCGCGAGCCGTTGTTCGGGGTTTATCGCCCTTCGCATCGCGTCTGCGAACGATCGCAGACGGTCGAAGTTGACCGTGGTGACGAAGTCGCGCACGAGCGCGAAGTCGCTGACGGCTGAGGGTTGCGGGGGACGGTACGCGGGCACGGGGGGAGGTGCGAGCAGGGGCTGCGGCGCAGGACGTGTCGCGAGCGGGGGCTGGGGTGCGGTTTGTGTTCCCGACTTCGTATACGGCAGTGGTTTATTCCACGCCGAAACGGTGGGAACCGCAGCCGGTACGAAGGCGGGTTTCGGTGCTGAAGGCACCGAAGTCTTTGGGCCGACGGTACGGGGGGCTGGGTGGGTCGGACGTTTACGCGGAGCCCTAGGACATCCACGGTAATTCGCGGGGTGCCCTTGCTTAAGGCATAGGACACAGCTTGGAGGTTCGGTCGCGGTTTCCCTAACTCGCGAGCAATCTAACGTGGCGTGATCGCCGAGGCACTTCACGCAGCGGGGGCGCGCGTGGCAATTCCGAGCCGAGTGGCCATAGAGTTGGCATCTGTGGCACTGTCCGGGAGTGCCACGTCTATGGGGGGCTTCGATGGTAACCCCGGATAGGCCGCATACTGTCGCGAGACATGCGATCTTCTTTCTGGCCTCCGGAGTTGGTTCTATTGCGACTAGAACCATGTTATATGGTTTTTTGTCGCGTCCGTTGTGCATCCGGTGCACACTTACTATCGGGAGGGACTGAGCGGTCAGATCCTCCTTGACGTACTCTATGTCGAGTTCCTTCGGGACTCCGCGTATTACTACGTGGAGCTCGCGGTCCTCCTGAAGAGCATAGGTATGGAAACCTATGTTCTCCTTTGGGAGGTATGCGGATAGAGCCCTATGGTCGCCCGGCGTTGCGACCTTGATTTGGATTCCATCCCATGCGCGACGTTACGCGCATGGGTATAATTAATTTTGTTTGCCTGAAGGGCCTGGGAAACGCGGTTCCATGCTGACTTCTCCTGGAGAATCAGCGGGGGCGGGACGACGGTTTTTTGCGCGGGCGCGGGCCCGGGGCGCGGCGACGGGGTTGCGCGGCGAGGAGAGTCCGGGGTCGTAACGGTCTTTGGCCGCGACGCGTTCGCGGCCTTGGGCTGTTTCGGCGCCGTGGACGGTTCCACGGCGCGGGCGCGTTTCTTTCCGCGCGCGACGGTTTGGAACCCCTCGGAGGTTCCGGGTTCCGGACTGGCGGCCGACTCAAACTCCATTTCCGACTCGGAGTCAGAGCCGGAGCTCGATGCCGCGATCGACGCGGGCGCGGGGGTGGGGGGCGACATCGGCGAGTCGGGAATAGTCGCGGCTGCGGCGATCGGTGCGTGGGACGCTTTCAGGCTGGCCTTATAGGCCCGGAACTTCGACACTATGTCCGGGCAGAACTTCCGGACAAATTCCGCGAACATCGCGGGGTCTTCATCGTCACACATCGTGGTTTGCCCGGGGGGGGCGTCCCCGGGACTTAAGGCACACTCGCCGAAAGGCGAGTCCCCTGAGTAGGAGTTATACCCCCTGCGCTGTGCCAGCAACAAGGGGGGGAGTGCCTTTGCCGTGAAAACGGCAGTCAGCTGGAGATTGGGGTGGAAGTTGGGAAGGTGGGGCCCCACTGGGCTGTGAGAATGCCACAACAAGCGGTGATCGCAGTGGGGGGTTAGTCTCGAAAGAGACTGTTTTTCACGCCGAATAAATAAATAAATTTAATAAATGAGATGAGTGAAATGATAATGTGAAGTCGTCGTTGCGAGTGCACAATCAACAAGCTCGAATCGCTTTTACGACACAAGGTCGCGACGCCAGCGATAGTGCGTCAAGAATTCGCAACAATGCCACGATCGGTGCGACAACGACAATGCAACGAAACTCGAGACACAAGATCGCGACGGCAGCGACAATTTTTCGTAAAAACGCGTCCGGACTGTACGGCGATGCAATCGGAACTGAGAAAACAATGGCTCGTCTCTCGCTCATTTATACTCGTGCTCTCCACAACAATCAAATCAAAGCTAAGCACACTTCCAGAAATGTCACTGTCGGACTCTAAATCGTTAGTTTCCGTAGAAATATCCTGCTAACAAAAACAACGGGAAAATCTTCGAGAAAGATTATGTGGACCGGCAATTTGGAGAGATACAAAGAAAAACGGAAGCTCTATCTAATTTTGTGACCTTAAATTCCAAGCCTGGTGAATTAGCTGATGTATAAATAGGTATTAACATAACAGTTACTTATCATTTTATCAAGTTTGTCAGTCTCTTTTTTTTCTTGCTTTTAATTAATTATCAAAATATTATTTACATACAACACAACTCGTACAACGATTCTACGGTTCAATTAAGGGTTTTTTTTTATTGCTAAGGTCTCAGTATAGTTACAACGGCCGCCCCACCCTTCAAATCGCAACGCATTACTGCTTCACGGCAGAAAGATGCGGGGTGGTGGTACCCACCCGCGCGGACTCACAAGAGGACTCACAAGAGGTCCTACAACCAGTAAAAAATCCATGTTTATATAATATGATTTCGGACTTTTCGAATACTATTCAATTTAGTTTTAATTATGTGTATAACTCTCAAAAACCGAAGAAAGTATGTACTAAGCTTAATATGTTTTTTTAATATCCAATTATAAAATATTCCTAAACCTAACAGCGAAAAGTAATCATGCCTTTCGTAGGTATCGTGACTGATAATGGGGTATCAGAGAACCATCGTCAACTGAATTGGCTAAATTATTCTAATCCCCGCAATTCTCGAAATCCGATAGAAAAAAATGATAATTTATTTACATGACGTTGGTTCGAGAAGCAATTTTTAGCATAGATACAAACGACATGTTATCAAACCACCGATTATATCACCGAGCCGGCGATTATATGCCTAAAAGAATTAAAATTGGCTAGATACAGACGGTATATCAACGTACAAGGATTATAGCTAAAAACCGGCGTTTATTATGCCTAACAGAATTAAAATTGTCTGTTCTGCTCAATTCGCGTTGCGCAACATGTCATAGCCCGATAATACAAAGCAGACAATTGATTTTGAAACAACCGTCTTATTTATAGGACTTATTTAAAGGCTTGTGCCTTCGTTTACACTAATCCAGTGTATTCTCACTGAATTAAATATTCCTGGTGGTTACCAAGGTCTACAGACTTCGGTCTTTTCAACTAAAATGCTGCCACTCACCTTTTTAAAGTCATAACTCTTTGTGTAGTAAAACGGCTGACCCATTATTCGAATCGTTTCGCGGCAGATGTGAGCAGAATTGTGGAACCCACCCGAATGGGATTATAATACGCGTTACCATAAGTAAATGTTGATTGGCCTTCAAAATCTTTTGGTATTACTATATACTCTTCGTTGATTTTGTCTTCGTCGCCTTTCACGACACTTGAAGAGTGATGCTAAAGAATGGTGCTGACACCACACAGCCGAGAACTCTAAAGGTAATTTGATCAAAAAGACCCACAGCGAGAGCCAGATTTTCTTTTGAAAACTGTTATGATTAGTCTAGTGGATATTACTGACACGCAAAGCTAACATTTGATGTTTACTTCATTAAATAGCTTCATGACACGAAAACGTATTACGAATTGGTGAATTAAAATCAAATTTGTCAATTATTTTGAAAATGTACACATTGTTTGCTTTGAGAACAGCAGTTGTTTTGGCAGAAGGTAGGCCAAAATGTTTTTGGTTTCGGCGCGTTCTTGTTTCAACGCAGCGTTTAAGATTCTAATTTCTTTGGAAATTGGAATGAAGCGTATTGTTACACCTACAGATTCCGTAGTGTGAAAATTCATCTTCAACTCCAAGGTCGTACTGTAATTGTCTAAGTCATCTTAGAGCTTATGGAATTTTCATAAAAGAAACCAGGGGATACCCGCTAATGCTGAATAATATTTTTAACCAGTTTCACCAAGTCTAGCTATCATTACACATCCTGGTAAGCTGGCGTATCTATCTACTCAGGTTCTGCTTTAAGTGTTACCATTTTCTACCTATATATTAATTGCAATTCACACAGGAATTCATTTATTTATACGAATTATCTAATACCTATGCGCCAAGAGGTGTTTCGCTAGAATCTGACATTAAGTCGCACAAGCCGACGGACATAAAGATAGACTTGTTGATAGTTTTTTTTTTTTTTAGATGACAGGAATAGGAAGACCTTAGAATAAATTTATGGGTAGCGTGAAAGACGATATGTGTATGAAGGGAGTGAGCGAAGAAATGTTTTTCATTCATGATAGAGGAGTATGGATGGAGAAAACATGTTGCGCCGACCCCAGGTGATCGGGAGTGGGGCAGGAGAATGATGATTTTTTTATATATATAAAACATGTTTTATTTTTTGAAAATTTGCTTATCGTTAACAAATGGCCTTCATTTTCAAATCACAGACAGACGACATCAATTCTTTTATTTGTAATAGGCATAACGCGGCTTGAAACTACCGCGGTAACCAAACCCGAATGAATACAACACCGTCATCGGCGTCTAAAACATTTAGATGCCATTTAAAAATCTAAGCATCACGAAAACGCGTACAAAGGAAATAGCTCTTTACCGTTTCGATTCTCTAAAGAATATTTTTGCGTGACACGAATCTAACAAAAGAATGTTCAGCGCTGACGTCTTATCGAATAATAGCGTTCGCTCGGACCGCCCCAAATCGTCTCAAACGTGACTAATGTTTACAAACTGCCGAGACTCACACATCCGTTATCGATCCGGCAAACGATTAAACAAGTACTTTCGTAATTGTACAACGTGCTGTTATTGTAAGTTGTAACTTCATGTGCCTACGTTGCTCGGCGAGTTCATTAGTGGCTGTTAGGAGATAAGATGGTGCTGCGTCCGCGCTTCACCGGACCTATTTTGGTTCGGACGTAGATATTGTTTTATTATTGACTTTCCAGGCAGAGGAGCATACGGTCAATCTGATGGTGATTGGTTACCGTCGCCCATGGACATCAGCAATGCCAGGGACACAGCCAACCCGCTGCCTACCGTTTTTAATTGCATTACATGGGCGTTTAAAACAACGGCTCGTTTAAATAGTCACCGCTACTGATTTTGCTAAATTATTGAATGTTTTTATATCTATTAGCAGACACGGCCACACGTTGCTGTGGCTAAGGTTTTTGTTCCTAAACAACACGTGGCCGGCTAATACCAAAAATCAACAAAGTAAGAAAAATTGGATTTCACTGTATTGTGTTTACTACGAAATAAATTTAACTTATACTCTTATACTTTAGCCTCAGCAACACATGGTATTATGCCAATAAATTGTTGCTTACGTGAAAGGTTGGTATTTTTAACACAGCGCCGTCTATGAGATATTAACACGTTCACTGCGGAACAGGCCCAAATCAGCCTGCCGCGGAATTTTACCTGGTGCGGACGAAGAAAACTATGTCCCTCTCGCTGGTGCGGAACGATTATCTCAGGTGTTTGTAAAGGTACGACAAAAACAAATATATATTTGAGATTGTGGTCAAAAGTATAGGTGTTCCCTATAAAAACATCACGGCAGGCCTTTATCGGCCTATCACGCACTGACGGTAAAAAATATCAACTCGGTGCGGGAGGAGGCCTATTGTGGCCCGCCGTCCCAACAGGCTGTTGGCGGCCCGATACCGCACAGAGCGCCCGCCTCGCCAGTTAGTGTTGGGCAAGCTATCGGAACTGACGTACGTCACGTTTTTTTTATTCCTTAAAATTAAAGGCACGATGTCAGGCAACAAAAGAAAGATAAATATTTTGGAAAATAAATTAATTTGCGGTGCAGATAGTGATAATGACAGCAGTCAGGAGATATTTTCCTTCAAGAAAATAAAAAACTGCGGGAAACCATGAAGAGTTCCGAGGTGAAAAGGAAAGTAAAAAAAATTAAAACATACTGCAGAATGTGCAAGCAAAATCTTTGTGCGAAATGTTTTAAAGACAGCCATTAATAAATAATTAAATAAACAATTTTTATTTCTTTACTTTAATTCTGTTTTATTTTCGATATTCCCTTATTTTTGTCTTTCCCATCACTACTAAAAATACTTTCTAGTGCGGTTCTGGTCGATATCGACCCGCCACTTTCCCTGGTTTATTTCTCATTTTCTGTTCGGCAGATCCCGTTGCGAATCAAATCTAAAGAAGTTGGGTTCAAGGTTTTTCCAACAGTCCAAAAACTGTTCACCTACATTATGTTTTCGCAAAGTTATAGCAATTTAATCTAACCTTGTGCTGACGTGTCGAAAAAGACCTACCACGCACTGGCGGAAAAATCATTGGGGGCACAATTTGGCCCGCCGCCGCACCAGACAAAGGTTTAAGATTTTACTTGCCGCAGCGAACGTGTTAATGTCAGACAGTATTACAATTGTCTGTGAAAACTGATCTAAGGCGCCATCTATTTTAGACTTATGAAACTTACAATTAATAATAATAATCAACATAAGAAATAATTTTATTGTTAATTAATAAATATTGCGACCATTAATCTAAATAAACCCTATGGCCTAAGTTGGAACAAAACGCATATTTATAAAAAAAAAAAGTTAAAATCGGTTCAGTAGTTGAGGTGTCAATCGCGGACAAACAACGTGACACGTAATTTATATATATTTATTTTACATAGGCAGATTAAGGAGCTCACGGTTCGCCTAGTTTTAAATGGTTACCAGCTCCAATAGAGATCACAAATGTGAGTGCGGCAACACATCTTGCGCTTTGGGTTCTATTGGATCGTTGTTACGCATTTTTTTTCGAATTTAATTTTTATTACACGATATCATTCCTGTAAAGTGGAAGCTAATCATGAACACGTATAAACTTAATTTTTCCATTAAAAAAATTCCTGGGACTAAAAACCCGTTATATAAATAAATCTCCTATAACACGGTATTTCACAACACGGTTCCACTATAACGCGAAAAAAATCCCCGAAACTCTCTTATAACACGGCACTTATACAACACGATAGCGAGATTTTTAATTAAAATTATTTTTCTTTTTTTTACATCTTATCTCACTAGGTGGGGTCAGCACAGCTAATTTTTCACTTCCATTCTCCTCTATCAGCCGTCATCTCAACACTCACTTCTCTCTCTCTCTCTCATATCGTCATTCACACACTCCAATTATTTATTTAAAATAACCGAAAATTTACTACTTATTTTTCATGTATAATAGCTAAAAGGTACATACAGGCATAGTTGAGATGTTTCATTGAGAAAAACGTTTGTGAACGTATCTACCGTGCTATAGGAAGGTTCACATTGCTTGATGGATTTGCATTGCAGATGACAACAAGCATCTTCTTTAGAACACGACAACGTAAGAACAATAGTATAATGAAAACCAAACCCGGAGAATTAAAAAGTTCCGTTTTTTTCCTACCTAAGCTGATGGTCTTTGATAGACTACATCAGCGTCACCGGGCCAGTAGGTGACCTCACGGGGTTCAAACCTGACGTTGTTGCTAGCACGAACCATAGCAAGAGCGGTGGTTCGCAGAATCTACCACCGGATCAGAAACGCGGCCCACTGAGAAGATCCGGCGAGAAACTCAGTGGGCTGTGTCTGTGGGTTATAGTTCCGTAATTGTTGATGGTAGGGTATAGGTGAGCCCGCACGGGTAGGTACCACCATCCTGCCTGTTTTTGCGGCGAAGCATTCGGATTTGAAGGGTAGGACAAAGAGACGCATGTGATATATATTTGTTTCACTAAGCTTTTAACACGAAGGGAGCTAAAGCTTGTCTGCCCAACCAAAAAAAAAAAAAAGTCTCAAATAACGTCAATCGCTCTCCCTTGAGACACGAGGCACATTTTCCTTTTAAAAAACTGTACTCTTATTCTTAAATAGATAATTTAATTAGTGCTCGTCAAAATAGCTTTCACATATACAATATTGTTATTATTATTGCAATAATACAATACAGCGGCAATATTGTAAATGACTAACCTATTTTTCTGATACCGTCGCCCGATAATGTTGGTAGGTATAGGTAATAAATACATTTCGCTAAGATATAGTTTAGCGAGATACGATAAAACGTGGATTTATGGTGCCCATAAAACATTCGTATGATTTCGAAATACTAATAATAATTCGTAACAATAATATGAGTAAACATTTCGAGGGAAAACGTGTAAAGTGATAACGAAAATTTATGTTTTTTTCCCTACCTATGCTTATAGGCTTGAGAGGACTATTTCAGCTTTACCCTAGCGTGCAGGTGAGCTCTCGGGGCTCAAACTGGGTGTGTTGCTAGCACTGGCCCAAGCAAGGGCAGCGCAGAATCTACCAGCGAATCGGAAACGCGACCCACTGAGAAGATCCGGCGAGAAATTCAGTAGGCTGTGTCTGTGGGTTAGTTTACTCGCCGAGCCCTTCATCGCAAGCGACCGGCTCGACGAGAACGATAACCGGTGCTTGTGGTACCTAAAAGCACCGTTAGTGGATCGGGAGGATTCGAAATGATGTGTTTTGGGCGACGTCGACTTTTTACCATTCGGTCCGCAGGATCGAGAATATTTTTTCTTAAGTACGAGAAACACAGTCCACGTCTAAACAATAGGAAAGTATAAATTAATAGTTTTGGTCAGCTCTCGGCAATAAAGTTAGTAAGCTTCCTCATTTTATGAATTCAATAAAAACGCTTATCAAGTGTTTGAATGTGCAGAATTATTCAAAAACACGATTAATCATTGAGCTGTGACATTGTAAATTCTATTTCCAATAATTTCATCGTCATTGTGATATTATTATGATAAAATTTTACTACGGTACTTAATAGATCAATCCGTTGTCAAACCAAAATCTGCTATGTGCACTTTTTGAGATTTTTACTTTTTTACCTTTTCGTATAGTTCACAGCCCGATCTACCATATAAAAAAACCTGTTATATGTCTATAGCTTTAGATCTTTAGCTTTAGGTGGTAGATTCTGCGAAGCACTGCTCTTGCTAGGGTCAGTGTTAGCAACTTCGCCAAGTTGGAGCCCCGTGAACTCATCTACTCGTTCGATAATGCTAGTTTAGCATCAGCTATCAGCATACCGTGACTGACGTCTCGGAGCGAAACTAGTCTATAAAAAGTACTACTCCTTATATCATCAGCTACCTATCAATAAGTCTCGTCAAAATCGGTCCAGCCCTTCCAGAGATTAGCCGGAACAAACAGACAGACAGACAAAAATTGTAAAAAATGTTATTTTGGTGTATGTACCGTAAATACTTAGTCTGGCCATAAATACTGTTACAAAGGAAAACAAAAAAATTTCTATGTGTGTTAGTTTAATACATAAATATAAAACAATTTAAAGTATATAAAGCTTATTCGAAGTGGTCTCCATTGGCTGCAATACAGTCCTTTAAACGTTGAGGCCAGTTATCAATAGAAGCACGCACTCTTTCCATGGGAAAAATTTTCACTGCCAATCGTACGGATTGTTTTAGGGACTCCAAATTATCATGGCGTTTAGAGCAAGCCGTACTCTCTAAAACTGATCATGAATCATAATCCAGCGGATTAAGATCGGGACTAGACGGCGGCCAGTCTTCAGTTCTGATGAAGTCCGAAACGTTCGTTTCCAACCAAGACTGCGTAGACCGAGCTTTATGACCTGGCGCCGAGTCTTGCTGAAAAGAGCATTCTTGATTATTGAACATGGTGTTGTTAAGGGGCTTCACTACCTTCTCAAGAATGGTATCTTGATACACTTGTGCCGATGTTTTAATACCTTTTTCACAAATGTATGGCCCAGTCACTCCTTCATAGCTAATACCCCACCAAATCATCACTGAAGTCGGATAGTGCCCACGTTGCACTCTTTCGACTAATTAGGAATCTTCCTTAGAGCTTTGAGCATAAATACGGTCATTTTGTTTGTTAAAATGCTGTTAATTGTAAAAATTTTCTCATCCGTACACAAAATTTTTCTATGACGTCCCTTAGCGTACCGCTTCAGTAGTTGTTTCGATTTTACCACCCTATTCTCTTTTAAATTATCAGTTAAGAAATGATCAGTACGTCTCTTATAGGCTGCAAGTCCTAAGTCATCTTTTAAAATACGCGACATGGTTCTAGGTGCTATCTTCATCTCCCGAGATAAAATCTTTTGCTTTCGGACAGGATTTCTTCGAAATCTTTCCCTTACTGCTTTGACCACCCTTTTCGTACGAACACTACGTGGACGGCCAGATCTTTTTCTGTTGCAAACAGAGGAGGTGTCAATGCACCTATTAATAGCCCGGTACACAAACATTTTACTAATACCAAGCGTATGGAGAGTTTTAAAAATTGCATTTGGCTCCATACCTACTTTGTGTAATGCAATAACAGCGATTCGGTTTTGTTTATCACCCCACTCCATTTTAATATCGCAAAATCTTGTACAATGTATTGGCGCTAAAATGAAAAAACTCAATGAGCAATCATATAAAAATGTCAGATTCCAAATTCAAATGTAATGTTTTGTTTATTTTTAATTGTAACAGTATTTATGGCCAGACTAAGTATATATTCATGTGCTTGTAGTAAAAAGCGGTTATTTCAATATTACAAACAGGCACTCCAATTTTATTTATATGTATGGATGACGATTCACTCCTCTCCGCATCAGACGCGTCACCTGACTACTGCCTGCTTCCATAGATCTAATCCGATGCTCAGATATGGGTTGATGAGCGACAGGGATTTTAGGCGTTTCGACCCTAGCATGCCCAGTCGGCAGGTAAATTTCTCCCAAAAACTTAAACGTACCCTCCAATTCTCTGTGACCATCTTTACATCTCCTTCTGTAGAAGTTAGAATAGATTTCTGAGCGTCAGTCAGTCAGTAGCTGCCGCTGCCATCACCGCGTCATTAAAACGCAGGAAAAACCAAAAACGTAATCGTAGACATGATTAACTACCTTACTAATGACATATTAGATATGTATTTAAAACACATGTTTTTGTGTGATAGTACAACGCATTGTGAAGAACAAAGAGTGACATGCGACCACCATCTTGCTGAGGACATTGAACTTTAAAGGCTGTATGTACTAATATTTATTTTTCATTGTTGTCTATAGTATGATGCGTTCGCGGCTGATCTGATAATAAGTTTAAGACGCGAAAGATAAGTGTTAAAAGTCGTCGTGGCTTATAGGATGAGGCGTGCGGTGCATTCATATCTAGCGATGCACCGGTATTTGAATCCCGCAGGCGGGTACCAACTTTTGTAATGAAATACGTACTTAACAAATGTGCACGATTGACTTCCACAGTGAAGAAATAACATCGTGTAATAAAAATGAAACCCGCAAAATTATAATTTGCGTAATTACTGGTGGTAGGACCTATTGTGAGTCCGCGCGGGTTGGTACCACCGCCCTGCCTATTTCTGCCGTGAAGCAGTAATGCGTTTCGGTTTGAAGGGTGGGGCAGCCGTTGTAACTATACTGAGACCTTAGAACTTATATCTCAAGATGGGTGGCGCATTTACGTTGTGGATGTTTAATGGCTCCAGTAACCACTTAACACCAGGTGGGCTGTGAGCTCGTCCACCAACCTAAGCAATAAAAAAAAAAGTATTGGTACCTCTATAGGATAAACTATGCTACAAATCAGCCGTGGCACAGTGGCAACACAAGATTCGTGTACATCTTTGTCATCATCATCTCAACTTTGCAAGCAGACGAGAAGCTCATAGCCCATCTGAAGGGCGAGTTGTGATCGTGGCTCGTGGACATCAGCAACGCCAAGGGCAGAGAATATGTTATTTTTCCGGGCCGGGGGCCGAACCTCCTACGAGGTCCCCGTGACTAAGGGGCGCACGGGGTATGGGGGACTTGACAATCTGCAGATGTTGGGAGCGGACCGCGGGCCCAAGGAGTTTTAGGGAAGGGCACAGAAGCGTTCGACTCTAACACTAGAAGCAGGCTTAGGGACCCGTACTCGTAGAACTCAACAAAGAGTCCGACGTGCAACCTAACCCGTGCATCAGCTCGGTGAGTTTCTCGCCGGATCTTTTCAGCGGTCGCGTTTCCGATCCGGTAGTAGATTCATTCGCGAAGCAGCTGCTCTTGAGTTGTTAGGTCTCCTTCGGAGGCGCTCGGGCAGCTATTAGCAAATCCCACCCCTCCTGGCTGAGCTTTTGCTCGCCCACCTGTCCTGGTGAAACTGGAAAGGCCTCCGGGCCACCAGTAATCCTTCAATCCCAAAAAAAAGAAGCCTGAAGCTACTGCTCCTCCGGGAGCGTGAAATTTTACACAACAAACAATTTAAGTTACAATTCTCTTGATTCGTTTTATTATTTACAAAAAAAAGAAGCTATTACCATCGCATTGCGACAGTGCGCGGTCGGTTGCACTCGACTTTTGTAATAACTCTGTCGAAATTCCGTCTGATTCGTGAAGGGCTTGTCATTTTCTAAAACATTTGGTAACAATGTTTGATTACACGCGCTAGTGCCGAGAGTTAATAACAGACCACTGAGTTTCTCGCCGGATCTTCTCAATGGGTCGCGTTTCCGATCCGGTGGTAGACTCTGCGAAGCACTGCTCTTGCTAGGGTTACTGCTAGCAACGTCATCAGGTTTGAGCCCCGTGAGCTCACCTACTAATTCAGCGAATCTAGTATAATTACTTTACTAATAGTTACTGGTGGTAGGACCTCTTGTGAGTCCGCGCGGGTAGGTACCACTGCACTGCCTATTTCTGCCGTGAAGCAGTAATGCGTTTCGGTTTGAAGGATGGGGCAGCCGTTGTAACTATACTGAAACCATAGAACTTATATCTCTCAAGGTGGGTGGCGCATTTACGTTGTAGATGTCTATGGGCTCCAATGACAACTTAGCATCAGGTAGGGTGTGCGCTCGTTCACCCATCAAAGCAATAAAAATAAAAAAACTCTTCGAGGTTACTAGAGTAGGTAAGACAAAAAAGCCGGGAGTTTTTCATCGGTATACGGGCGTTGGCGGGTGTTTCTATCTCGAAGTGGCCGCCGGTACTCGCGTTGTCATGTCTATAACCGCTCAGCCATCATCTGCAAATATCTAGAATGTTCGAGAAATTCTCAACCAGTCAGAAGAGACATTCGACGCGCCTGGTCCTGGAATATAAGTCCTCCTCAAATTCAAATTAATTTCCGAATTGCTTTAAACTCTTGTGATTGTGTACATTGTACATATTATTTTCGGGCAGAAAGTTAGTATATATGTATGTGTCCGGGGCATCAGAACTAAGATTCAGGTAAAGAAATATGTGAAGGTACCGGCGTTAGAAATGCACGGTACGGTGTTGTAAGACGACTTTGAGAAAGCCAGGGTCACACACCATGGTACCAATTGATTCGACCTCAGTTGCCATACTGATAATATTTGTCATTCTATATTACATCTCTTGTAATGATGCAACGTGCAAGTGCAACGTTTGAATCTTAGTTTTATATATTCGTCGATAAGAAAAATAAACATAATAATTAATGATTTATTCTTTTTGTTTATCGATTCAAAATCGATTCGTATTCAAAATCGATTTACGATATCGAAGCGAATCGGTTACTTATCGCCGTGGATTACAGAACACGCAATCTACAGTAATTCTTTATTATAGTACATTTTAATGTTGTTCAATGTCTTTTAATAGGTAATGGATACTTCAATAATATATAGGGATGAAAGGCTGTTTGATTTAAGTGACATTTCGCTTAATACACGACAATTATCTAAATATTAATACGTGAAGCAAAAACTTTGTATCCCTTTTTACGAAAATTGCGCGGACGGAGAAGTATAAAATTTCTCACACTTATAGAGAACTAGCGACCCGCCCTCGCTTCGCTTCGGAAACTGTATTTTTTTTGTGATTTCTCCACTATTTAATGGATGTTATTATACATATAAATCTTCCTCTTCAATCACTCTATCTATTAAAAAAAACGCATCAAAATCCGTTGCGAAGTTTTAAAGATTTAAGCATACATAGGGACAATACAAGTAGAAATTTTCAATTTTATAAAAATTACCCTAATTATATTTTAGCTGGTTTTGTCATTTTATAACACGATGTTATTACGTCTACTGAAATACGTACCAAAGTACCACCAACACGTCACAACGACAGCGGGATTTGAATCCGGACATCGACGCATCACGCTGCTTTCAGACTACGCTATAATATAATAGCATATATTATATAGCTCATAGCACAACAATATCGCACACGATACATTGTTAAGAACACGCTCACACTGTACTGTACTATATATTATTGGCTAAGTATAGGCTGCTCGAGGGGGACGGTGATGGGAGAGATGTTCTCCGCACTAAACACTTTGCCCCCTTTGCCTTTTCATGAGTTTTGAAACTCTAGACTCTGAAATGCTCCGCCTGCCATCCCCAGTGGAGGCCGGAAGTCCGGCGATTTCCTTCTGACCAAAAAAAAAGTATAGGCTGCTATATGGTACTATAGTATAGCGTAGTCTTTATAAAGTCGTCGTGGCCTAACGGATAAGACGTCCGATGCATTCGCGTTGAGCGATGCACCGATGTTCGAATTTCAGGCGGGTACCAATTTTTCTAATGAAATACGTACTCAACTAATGTTCACGATTGACTTCCGCGGTGAAGGAATAACATCGTGTAATAAAAATGAATCCCGCAAAATTATAATTTGCGTAATTACTGGTGGTAGGACCTCTTGTGAGTCCGCGCGGGTGGGTACCACCGCCCTGCCTATTTCTGCCGTGAAGCAGTAATACGTTTCGGTTTGAAGGGTGGGGCAGCCGTTGTAACTATACTGAGACCTTAGAACTAACATCTCAAGGTGAGTGGCACGTTGTAAATGTCTATGGGCTCCAAGTACTCATCAAAGCAATAAACAAAAGAAAAAAAAATCGCTCGATAAGAATAAACCACGCTTATGCTTTAGGCCAAGATAGCTTCAGGATGACTTAAACGTTAATTATACCTTTGTGGAAGTATTAATTTCTGCACAACGCCTTGTATGTGCTGACCTTTGAGATGATTGTCTGCGAACAGCGCTTGTAACTCGATATGTCAGGAATTAGACTCTTTAACTCGTCTTGAGTTGCGAACGAGGAGAGTGCTCGCGTGAGAAACATTTAATTTCAGTCCAAATATACACCTGAATATATCCGTGTTGATGTGTGTCATTATTATATCAGAATCGCATTATGTGAAAGGCATTGGGGAAGGCCTATGTCCAGCAGTGGGCAGATAAAGGCTGATGATGATGATGTGTGTCGCATTGTAACATGACTTTTATGTGACTTGACACGTCGCAATGTAACTTAGACCGTAAAAACTGAGACTTAGAACTCATGTCCCAAGGTGGATGGCGGCATTTACGCTGTAGATGTCTATAGGCTCTGGTAACCACTTAACACCAGGTGGGCCATGGGTACGTCCATACATCGAAAGAATAAAAGATAAATAAATAAAAACTTGCTTCATGGGACATGTGATATATTTTTAAAACGATTCAGGAGTCATGTTTAGATGTCTGTGGATTTCCCACTTCCCACACCCAAAGATACTTCATATACTCGTATACCCAGCAGTGGACGAATGTTTTGATGATGCTGGGTCTGGGATCTGGACTGTTGTCGCATCGAAATGATTTGCAAAACAAATATTAGATTAATCTATTCTCTTTTTTTTATTGCTTAGATGGGTGGACGAGCTCACAGCCCGCCTGGTGTTAAGTGGTTACTGGAACCCATAGACATCTACAACGTGAATGCGCCACCCACCTTGAGATATAAGTTCTAAGGTCTCAGTATAGTTACAACGGCTACACCACCCTTCAAACCGAAACGCATTACTGCTTCACGGCAGAAAATAGGCAGGGCGGTGGTACCTACCCGTGCGGACTCACAAGAGGTCCTACCACCAGTGAAAAACTCTGCCACTATTTTAAATAAATAAAAGTTTAAACCAAATTAAAAAACTCCTTATCGCGTTCTTCTTGTATCCTGAAGGTAGATTTGAGGGCACACGCTACGTAGAAAATAACTTTAACTTTGTACCTGACTATAAATAGCTATTGTATAGTCCGGCATCGTTGAGGTTTGTCGTTGATTTTAAATTGTGATAAAATCGGCAAAGCACAGCAGTAATAGTGCAAAGTAGAGGGGGAAGAGGTCGACCGAAGAAGACTTGGATGGAGTGTGTGAATGACGATATGAGAGAGAGAGAGAGGCGTGAGTGTTGAGATGACGGCTGATAGAAGAGAATGGAAGATAAAAATTAGCTGTGCCGACCCCACCTAGTGGGATAAGGTGGAGAAAAAGAAGAAGAAAATCGGCAAAGCGTCTTTTAAAACACAGTTAGTTATATTAGCTTTTTTTTTATTTATTATTGCCCTTGTAGGCAGACGAGCATACGGCCCACCTGATGGTGAGTGGTTACCGTCGCCCATGGACTTCAGCAATGCCAGGGGCAGAGCCAAGCCGCTGCCTACCGAAAAGCCTACCGAAGCTTGATTTGTAAGCGTGTGTTCGTTTGTATCTAAGTCTTTGAATGTAATTTTCAATGATCGATTCATACGTTTGATTAAATTGAAAATTTTAATTCGTATCAATAACAGATGACAATAGCAATAATTTTAGAACTTCTCCCTCATAAGACAAGATAAGAAAAAATGAAACAAATTCTTAGTTCGGTTTTCCATATAATTTTGTTGTTGTTGTTGTTTTTAAACTATATATTTGTTGGGACCACAAATGTCCCCGTAGCAACTATTAATAAGTATGTGTTAGCAATAATTATATTGCAGTGATGCCACGTCAGCTTCGGGATTATCGGGCTGTCGATAGAACGTGCCGTTGTAATCCCGATATACGTTAATCACTTAAATGAACACGTGTCTTATTAATCCTTGCCCGATATAGAGGCTCAACATATTATACATAATACATTTTTTGCAAAATAACTCATAAATTATTGTAAAAATAAAAATTCCGGTTTTAATTTCATTAGACAGTTTTATCTTATACCTTTAAACGAGCAATTCTTGTATATTAATATATATATAATCTGAATCTCGGAAACGGCTCCAACGATTTTCATAAAATTTTGTATACAAGGGATTTCGGGGGCGATAAATCGATCTAGCTAAGATTTATTTTCAGAAAATGTTGTTTTTTTCGGGTTTTCAATAATCAACTTTATCGATAATGAACTTTATGACTCTTCCCGACATCTATTGGCGAATAAAAATACTATTTTTTTTAATTGAAAGCAACTAACTGCTTTAAAGACACAACAAGATGGCGTTATCAAAAAAAAAACCAGCAAAGTTCGGTCATCGTCTAGTGGTGATTTAATAGGGGCCACGTATTACAATTACTTTCAGGTTTATGTGTAGAAAATATATGAACAGAATTGTTTCGAGGGCACGATGCATCTCTGCAAGCTAGGCCCGTGGAATATTCCTCCAAATTAATTCAGAACTAGTGGTCCCCCATTAGTCAAACTTCGACTATAATTAATTAGAATTATAAGTTTGAACATTATTATGGTTCTATTGTCAAATACTACTATATCACAAATTTCGCCAAGACTACACTTTAATCAAATATTGTTAAAGACAAACAATAATCTATTCTCAATTTTATAATATTCTCAATTTACTGGTGGCAGGACCTTTTCTGAGTCCGCGGCGGGTATCTAAGCTATAAAAAAAATATTTACCAGACTATAAGCAAGAAGAAAAGTTTTGACAATAAACAAATACAATGCATGCGTGTGTGTATCAAATACATCGTAGTGTGTGTAATGTGTTTTTTTATTGATTTAATGAGTTTTTTTGCATAATTAAAAAAATATTAACATTCTGTACTCCTTCTCTATATTCTCTATAAGTTTGGGAAATTTCATACTCCTCCGTCCGCGAAATTTTCGTAAAAAGGGGTACAAAGTTTTTGCTTCACTTATTAATATATAGATAGGTACACAATTATGTTTTGGTAAAGCAGTTCGAGGCTCAGACGCGGGTTCATAAATGCTATGAGGTTTTCATCTGCACGACTGCACAGACGGTGCCTTTGTTTTTCCTACCTATGCTGATAGCCTTGGGTAGCTATTCAGCTTCTCCTTGACGTCTAGGTGAGCTCACGGGGCTCAAACCGGGTGAGTTGCTAACACTGGCCCTAGCAAGAGTAGTGTTTCGCAGAATCTACCACCGGATCGAAAGCGCGACCCACTGAGAAGATCCGGCGAGAAACTCAGTGAGCTGTGTCTATGGGTGACGGTGCCTAAAGCACTCGACCCATAGGTGGGAAGCCGACCGTTTGTTACTGAACAAAAAAGTGATAGCTAAAATGGCCTACAGATTTTCTAAAGTATGTATTTATTTTTTCATTTTATCTTGCCGCTCATTACCGCCGCCTGTGACGCTCTTGAGACCTTTAACCAGTGTAAATAAATAAATAAATAAATAAATATTTACTAACAATCACGCCACGTTAACTGGTCCCGTGATAAGTTCGTAAAGAACTTGTGTTACAGGTACCAGATAACGGAGATAAATGTAAGATTTTTATTATACACATACATATATTTAATATACATCCATAACCCTGGAAAAGACATTTATATTTATCATACAAATATCCTCCCTTGGCGGGATTCGAACCCGCGACCCCCTTGTGTAGTGACCATGTCACTTACCACTACACCAGACGGCCGAGTGTTCTAGAACAGATTGTTCAAAAAAGACGTTATCAAAAACAGCTATAAATCAATTCGTCGAATCAATAACGTGAATACATTAAATAATATATTTGCATTAGACGTCTTCAGCTCTAACACTAGGAGCAGGCTAAGGGACCCCGGTAACCGTACTCGTCGAACTCGACAAAGAGGTCGACGAGCAACCTAACCCATGCATCAGCCCGCTGAGTTTCTCGCCGGATCTTCTCAGCGGTCGCGATTCCGATCCGGTAGTAGATTCATTCGCGAAACAATTGCTCTTGAGTTGTTAGGTCTCCTTCGGAGGCGCTCGGGCAGCTGTTAGCAAATCCCACCCCTCCTGGCTTAGCCTTTGCTCACCCACCTGTCCTGGTGAAACTGGAAAGGCCTCCGGGCCACCAGTAATCTTTTAATCTTAAACAAAATAAAAAATAAATAAATTATATCAATAACAAATTTATTTCGATTGTAGAATTTAATCTATAGCTTGCA
Organism: Bombyx mandarina; assembly: GCF_030267445.1. Lineage (NCBI taxonomy): Eukaryota > Metazoa > Arthropoda > Insecta > Lepidoptera > Bombycidae > Bombyx > Bombyx mandarina. The sequence goes on along the minus strand of NC_143234.1, from coordinate 9,670,938 downwards.
TTGGTTTATCTTTCTTTTTTAAAATTATATAGATTTTACCCGACGTTCATCGCAAAAATCGATCGTGAAGTAGGTAGCAATTTAAAGTTCTCAGACAAACAGACAAGTTTTATTAATTACAAAAAAAATACCATAATGTATTATAATAAAAATCAATCAAAAAAACTAAATTAAATAAAAAAATATATCGAGAGATAAAAGGCTAATACTTAATAGGCTTAAGCGACTTTTCGCTTGATACGCGACATTAATCTTTGTAATTAAAGGTATTTAGCTGCTGATACTAAATACCTTTCGTTCGTTCGATGTTTTTAATTGAACTTCAATTATATTTTTATCCATACTAATATTATAAAGAGGAAAGATTTGTTTGTTTGTTTGTATTGAATAGTCCCCGAAACTACTGAACCGATTTAAAAAATTCCTTCACTGTTGGAAAGCTACGCTATCCCCGGGTGACATAGTCTATATTTATTATATTTTCAAAAAAATTAAGAACCCTTACTGAAACTCCAATAATGTAACCCAATGTGTAAAAAAATTACCTAAAACTCTTTACATCGCGTTCGCTACTTCCCAAGCGAAGCCAGGGCGGGCCGCTAGTTAATTATATTTTTTCTAAATTTTAAACTTTAAATGGCTTCCCTGTACAGTTGCAAAAATTTTGCCTAAACCAATAAATAGCCTTTCAACCCTCTAAGAACTTTACCCTTTACTGTGGATCGAGGATCTTAAATTCATTCCATATGAGGCTAGAATTCCATTTAATGTCAAGAAAGTGTACTCACTACCTTCAAACTTGAATTTTGCTGCGTTTACGCTGTAGATCAATGATTCTCAACCTTTTATTTGTTGCGGCACATATTTAACGATTTTAAAATTTGGCGGCACACAAAGAAAAAGATTTAAACTATTTACTTTCTAAAACACTGCATAAAATTTTTTTAAAAATTGTTTATAAAAAAACATTAAATATACGAAATAAACTAATATATGCTTTAATAATATTTAAACGTTTAAAAAGAGATTAATTACAAGCTAATAATAAAAAAAATAATATTTGATATAATTTAATAATATTAACATCATTGAAGTTGCAAAAATTTCGCTAAAACCAAATAGCCTTTCACCCCTCGATATAAACTAATTAAAACTAAATTAATATAAACAACCTAATAAATGAATAAAAATAATAATTATTTAGGTAAAGCTACTTATAAATAGAAAATCTGCGTTAGCTCACCGCCGGTTGGCAGAGTTCCCAGAAGGCTGCAAGCATTTCCACGCTGGATAGCAATGCTAATTCTTTGTGCAAAATACGTACCGGCCTTCTGGTCTCCCGAGGCCTCAAAAAGTTTTTTTTTAAGGTCCTTAAAAAGCTTTTAGCAGATGGGCCCCAGGGGCCCAAAGTTTCCACCCCAAACGGAACAAAAATGAAATCTTTAGAGAGATTTTCATATTTCCGTCGTTTGAGGCCTTCAGCCGTTGAAGCAGCGCTGCCAGCGTTAGAATTAGTCCCAGGAAGATGTGTCGGTGCCATGGTATCTACACATCTTGACACTTTTGAAATTTCGCGGCACACAAAAGTGCCGCGGAACAGTGGTTGAGAATCACTGCTGTAGATAATGGAGTTTGAAGGGGTGTGGTTAATGCGGAATGTTAATAAAATGTCGGTGACAAAGATGAATACTAAAGGCTTCCAGTTAAGAAAAAATAGTTTTGCTTAATTGATTTATTTTTAACCGACTTCAAAAAAGGAGGAGGTTCTCAATTCGACTGTATGTTTGTTTTTTAGTTTCTTACCCCATAAGTTTTGACTGGGTGAATCGATTTTGATGATTCGTTTTTTTATTAGATTATGGTAGGCAGCGGCTTGGCTCTGCCCCTGGCATTGCTGAAGTCCATGGGCGACGGTAACCACTCACCATCAGGTGAGCCGTACGCTCGTCTGCCTACAAGGACAATAAATAAAAAAAAATTAGAAAGCTGACAATTTAGTCTAGCTCTGATAATGGTATCCACTAGAAAACCATATAAGTTAATTAAATTTGCATTAAGTACGTGCGCGACAAATAGATGAATAACTCAATAACTCAATATAACGCCAACCGATTTATCCGATGATTATTGTTTTTAAGTGTATATTAATTTGTTTTGGAATATCATAATTTTTTTTCTATTTGAAGTCGGTTTTTGTTAAAGCATGTCTATTCATTAGAATCCAGAAACTAAATTACAATAAACTAGACTTTGAACGTTGTCTCTTTATATACACAGAGAAATACATTGTAATAAATAGTATGAGTTAGTAACAAATAAATGTTATATACATACGTCGAATCTATCATGTACACCGTCGACCAGGTAAATAATAAAAAAAACACCTGGATTTGAATTCGAACGCGGTACATTCAAATGAATATTGTCATACTATTTGTTTAAATGAATATTATTATTTTTTATTGCTTAGATGGGTGGACGAGCTCACAGCCCACCTGGTGTTAAGTGGTTATTAGAGCCCATAGACAATTACAACGTAAATGCCGCCACCCACCTTGGGATATAAGTTCTTAGGTCTCAAGTACAGTTACAACGGCTGCCCCGCCCTTCAAACCGAAACGCATTACTGCTTCACGGCAGAAATAGGCGGGGTGGTGGTACCTACCCGTGCGGACTCACAAGAAGTCCTACCACCATAATTAACTATATAACACGATGAAACAATTCACAAAATATAGCTTAATATTCACAGTACATATTTTAGTTAGTTTTACATGACTGATATTAATTTATTTTACATAAACTACTTTTAGCTAATATAAACTAGCTATTATCCAGCCTAATACCTAATGGATGGCGTCAACATCGTTTGTATAACAATTATAATACTCAATTAAATTATTACTGTTAATTATAATGTTAATTAATATTTATGGTTTATTAATATTTAATTATTTATAAAGTCATTTGTTTTTTTAAACAATAATATAAACATATTCTGAACATTTTCACATCAAAACAGTGTCTGCTGTATATTGAATATGTTAGAATAACAGCTTCATCTTGCTAATAATAAATAAATAATAACATAGAATAAACTAAGCTATATAATATTATGTTGATTATTGCCAATAGTGGTGTTTGCGCCCATACACACAATAACTTTGACAAATTTGCACCTTTTTTTTTATTGATTAGATGTGTGGACGAGCTCACACAGCCCACTTGGTGTTAAATGGTTACTGGAGCCCATAGACATCTACAACGTAAAATGCGCCACACACCTTGAGATACATAGTTCTAAGGTCTTAGTTTAGTCACAACGGCTGCCTAACCCATTCAAATCGAAACGCATTACTGCTTCACGGCAGAAATAGGCAGGGCGGTGGTACCTACCCGTGCGGACTCACAAGAGGTCCTATCACCAGTAATTACGCAAATTACAATTTTGCGATTTTTTTTTTTTTTTTTATTGCACGATTTTATTCCTTCACCGTGGAAGTCAATCGCGAACATTTGTTAAGTACGTATTTCATTAGAAAAATTGGTTCCCGCCTGCGGGATTTGAACCCCGGGGCATAGCTAGATACGAATGCACCGGACGTCTTATCCTTTAGGCCACGACACCGTCCGATTAGTCTCCTCCCGACGATAGGAAAAATTTACGAACGGCTCCTTAGGAAACGCCTCTGGGATTTTGTTACCGCGAACAAAATTCTCATAGACGAACAGTTCGGATTCCGCTCTAAACACTCGTGCGTACAACAAGTGCACCGCCTCACGGAGCACATCCTGATAGGACTAAATAGGCGTAAACAAATCCCGACCGGCGCCCTCTTCTTCGACATCGCGAAGGCGTTCGACAAAGTCTGGCACAACGGTTTAATTTACAAACTGTACAACATGGGAGTGCCAGACAGACTTGTGCTCATCATACGAGACTTCTTGTCGAACCGTTCGTTTCGATATCGAGTAGAGGGAACTCGTTCTCGTCCCCGTCAACTGACTGCCGGAGTCCCGCAAGGCTCCGCGCTCTCCCCGTTATTATTTAGTTTGTATATCAATGATATACCCCGGTCTCCGGAGACCCATCTAGCGCTCTTCGCCGATGACACGGCTATCTACTACTCGTGTAGGAAGATGTCGCTGCTTCATCGGCGACTCCAGATCGCAGTAGCCACCATGGGACAGTGGTTCCGGAAGTGGCGCATCGACATCAACCCCACGAAAAGCACAGCGGTGCTCTTCAAAAGGGGTCGCCCTCCGAAAACCACTTCGAGCATCCCACTCCCTAATAGGCGCGCAAACACCTCCGCCGTTAGCCCCGTCACTCTCTTTGGCCAGCCCATACCGTGGGCCTCGCAGGTCAAATACCTAGGCGTCACCCTCGACAGAGGGATGACATTCCGTCCACATATTAAAACGGTACGCGACCGTGCCGCCTTCATATTAGGACGTCTCTACCCTATGCTTTGCAAGCGAAGCAAACTGTCCCTCCGTAATAAGGTAACTCTCTACAAAACTTGCATACGCCCCGTTATGACGTATGCAAGCGTAGTGTTCGCTCACGCAGCCCGCACCAACTTGAAGCCCCTCCAGGTTATTCAATCCCGATTCTGCAGGATAGCCGTCGGAGCACCATGGTTCCTGAGGAACGTGGATCTCCACGATGACCTGGAGCTCGACTCTGTCAGTAAGTATCTACAGTCGGCATCATTGCGCCATTTCGAGAAGGCGGCACGACATGAGAACCCTCTTGTCGTGGCCGCTGGAAACTACATACCCGATCCTGTAGACCGAATGGTAAACAGTCGACGTCGCCCAAAGCACGTCATTACGGATCCTCCCGATCCATTAACGGTGCTTTTAGGCACCACAAGCACCAGTCACCGTCCTCGTCGAACCCGTCGCTTGCGACGAAGGGCTCGACGAGCGAATTAACCCCTAGACACAGCCCACTGAGTTTCTCGCCGGATCTTCTCAGTGGGTCGCGTTTCCGATCCGGTGGTAGATTCTGCGAAGCACTGCTCTTGCTAGGGTCAGTGTTAGCAACTCTCCGGTTTGAGCCCCGTGAGCTCACCTACACACGTTAGGGTGAAGCTGAAATAGCCTCTCAAGGCTATCAGCATAGGTAGGAAAAAAAAAAAAAAAAAAAAAATAGGCCACGACGACTTCGAAATATAAATAGCTAATGCGAATAACAGTTCTTGTCTTTATCGCCGCCTGGCCATAAATCATCAGCAATAACGGGCTTAGAAGGCGCCGTCAACCAAACATTACTTCAGAATAGGCTAACGAACGTCAACTATCTCGAATCAAAGAAATACAAGATTGCACCAAGTGGGAATGAGTTGCTCGCTCCCGGCATGTGAATACTGCAATAATTGTTACATTATAATACTCATTGTAAAATGAATATTTAAAAAAAGAAAAAAAAAACAATAATATTAAAAAAAAAAGACACCCCGCTGAGTTTCTTGCCAGTTCTTCTCAGGACGGAGGCTAGTTTTTGTGAATTGTAGGTAGTTCTTTTTGACGTTCAACAAGTGTGTACTTTCATTTATCTCTATATATAAAAATGAATTGCTGTTCGTTTGTCTCGCTAAAACTCGAGAACGGCTGGATCGATTTGGCTAATTTTGGTCTTGAATTATTTGTGGAAGTCCAGAGAAGGTTTAAAAGGTAGATAAATATGAAAATGCTCGGAACTAAATAAAAAAAACAATTTGTCATTCCTTTGATGTGTCCCCCGTCGGACGGATTCACTTTTATTTGTTTTAAGTTTATTTTATACAAAAGTTTAGGTCTTTTATTTATCGATTGAGGCACTACGAAGTCAGCTAGTGTTGAATATATTTTTTTTATTTGATTTGATTTGATTCGAAGTTTGGCTACTCCCGAATTAGCTCGATAAAACATCGACAGATCATCAAATGATAAACGTGTTTATGAAACGATTGTAAAGATTAATCGTGATCGATACTGCATTATCGAACATAAATAAGCTTTTAAGTTGAAGAAGTTAATGTATCTCTATCAAACGAGTCATTGTTCGAGGGCTTTGCGATTTACTACAACAACAAAAAAACCCTTTTTTATTGCCGTTGCAATGGACGGACGAAAGTTTAATTTTTTTTTTATTGCTTAAAGGGTGGTCGAACTCACAGCCCACCGGGTGTTAAGTGGTTACTAGAGTCCATAGACATCTGCAACGCAAATGCGCCACCCACCTTGAGATATGAGTTCTAAGGTCTCAAGTATAGTTACAACGGCTGCCCCACCCTTCAAACCGGCAGGGTGGTGGTACCTAACCGCGCGGACTCACAAGAGGTTCTACCGCCAGTAGTTACATTATTAAATGTTATATTGTAAAATGTAATTATTAAAAGTAATATAAGTAAAATTATGACTAAATTAAAAATGAAAGTAATCATAAATAATCATGTTAATAGTCATGAACTAAATAAATAGGGCAATGAAAGTACCTTAATATACCGAAGAAGGATTATTGTAGATATTCAAGAAGAATAGTTACAGTCGAGAAGTAGATTTGGAAACGACAAATACACTAAGAGTCTTGGGTAAGAATAATTAACATTTAATAAAAATTCGAACAGGGTTAGTGAAATATATGTGACTAATAGTAGCATAACTACCTAGAACGGTTGTTTGTTTTCATAGTCACATATATACACCATCCTCGTCGCCAGTGAGATATATGTGACTGTGGAAACAAACAACCGTTCTGAGCGCATACCGGTTTATTACTGGTGAGGATTAGCATGGACAACGGTGTCATACATATCAGTTAGACTAGACAATTTTGACCCAAATCTTCTATCGACGTCCTCACGGTTGGGGGCGTAGCTCAGATGGTAGAGATTGGATCGCACTAAGCGTTTCACTTTCCCCCCTTTGCTTTTTCATGAGTTCTGTCTCATGCGAGGTTTGGATGTGGGTTGTTGAGCGACAGGAGGTTTTTAGTCGGTTCGACTCTGACATGCTCCGCCCGCTATTCCCAGTGGAGGGCGGAAGTCCGGCGATTTTATCCTGACCAAAAAGAAGCCCTAAATCGTCATGGCCTAAAGGATAAGACGTCTGGTGCATTCGTGTTGAGCGATGCACAGGTGTTCGAATCCCGCAGGCCGGTACCAATTTTTCTGATGAAATACGTAATTAACAAATGTTCACGATTGACTTCCACGGTGAAGGAATAATATCGTGTAACAAATATCAAAACCGCAAAATTATAATTTGCGTAATTACTGGTGGTAGGACCTCTTGTGAGTCCACCACGTCGCCTATTTCTGCCGTGAAGCAGAAATGCGTTTCGGTTTGAAGGGTGGGCAGCCGTTGCTATTTATTATACTTGAGACCTTAGAACTCACATCTCAAGGTGGGTGGCGCATTTACTTTGTGGATGTCTATGAGCTCCAGTGACCACTTAACACTAGGTGGGCTGTGAGCTCGTCCACCCATCTGGGCAATAAAAAAAGACTGTCTTTTAACTTACAGACACAGCCCCCTGAGTTTCTCGTCGGATCTCCTCAGTGTGTTCCGATCTGGTGGTAGATTCGGCGAAGCACTACTCTTACTAGGGCTAGTTACAAGCTAGCAACTAAACTGGTACTTTTCCTTGAGGAGGCGTCCAAAGCCGCGAACAACAGATAGTCATATGATTGCTTTGACTGAGAAGCTTGAGATCTTAACGATTTGTATTCGTCGCATACATATTCAGTGCCATTTTCAATTTTATTAGCTCTCTCCGGCTCTGAAAGAAGCGGTCTTAATATATAGCCATAATATATAGCGTTCTTAATATATAATATATAGCCAGACGGACCACAAAGTCGTCTAATAACGATCCGGTTTTTCCCTTTTTACGAACGCAACCTTAAAAAAGCTAAACACCTGTGAAACCCCTGCTTAAAAGAGTACGTATTACGTGATTAACACAATTAACGGCTGCTTTGGATGTGGTTTGAGTTCACGCACACTTCGCCGTTAAACTAAATCAAATCAAATCAAATCAAAAAAAATTTATTCAACATCAATGAAAGTACATACTTGTTGAACGTCAAAAGAACAAAGTTCGTCATTTACTAATATTGTTACACGCTGGGGTTCGGGATAAATAAAGCTTCCACCGAAGTATAGAATATAACTCTATTAAACACTTAGAACACTTACAGAGCATTTTACAATTCTCAATCGCTTGATCCGCTTCGCTTCAGGTGATCAGGTAGATCCGATTACTAACTGCCTTCGTGTCATCTCTGCAACACTTTTGGGGCCTGCAACGACCCTGTTCGGGTCACCCCGCACCCTGATTCCGGGCGACCTCTTCGGTCTGTGTATCGTCGCCGACAAATACTATAATTCTAATTAATGGCATTAAAAAATAAGTATTTTTTTTACCTATAGTGATAACCCTGAGAGGCTATTTCAGCTTCTCTTTGACGTGTAGGTGAGCTCACGGGGCTCAAACCGGCTAGGGCCAGTGTTGCTAACACTGGCCCTAGCAAGAGCAGTGCTTGGCGGAATCTACCACCGGATCGGAAACGCGACCCATTGAGAAGATTCGGCGAGAAACTCAGTGAGCTGTATCTATGGGTTAATTTACTCGTCGGGCTCTTCGTCGTCGTCGCTTGCGACGAGTTGGGTGCGAACGGTGATCGGTGCTTGAGGCACCTAAAAGCACCGTTAATGGATCGGGAGGATCCGTAATGACGTGTTTAGGGCGTCGTCGACTGTTTACCATTCGGTCCACAGGATAGGGTTTGAACAGCGTCAGTGAACCTACCAACTTACTCGTCGGGATGTGCGTTTTAATAATCGACTGCGCAGAAAAAGTCCGAGAGAGGTGTCCGTTCCCAGTACAGTGTCATTCTTGTAACGAGTTTAAAAGACGGTTTCCGTTGTTCCAGGTATGGTTGTAGCAGTAGATGTCACCAGATCAACCGAGAAGAACGACGACCAAACGCCATATCTCAATGACAACCCCGTCTTTACTATCAGAGGTTTGTGATGCAGTTATGTATGTTTGTTATAGACTGCTTAGCAGCTGAAATATGCGGTAGTACCTACATACTTAGACTCATAATGTCCACTCATCATCATCATTCTACACACACACACACACACCCACACATTTTTTTATTTACCGAAAGCTGCCCCTTGCCATTAATGCTCCTTGCTTAAATGATGAATAGCTCTGACTACCATATCACGAATCCAGGATTCGATGAGCGGCCCGAGCATTATTTTCTTTGATGTTTACTGTTTTCAAAATTATTGCAAAACATATATTGTAGCGTATGAGAAATTTTATTATTACCTCAATTTAGTCAAGTTAATTCTTATCTATAAAATTAATTTAAAAAAATAATGATTAAAATCTTTGAAATTAAAATATGAATTTGTCTAATATAAACAGTGCTGCTTTTGTATACAATCACTGAACATTTAGAGTTTTTAGAAGTTTTGAATGTGTAATTTGGACGTTTTGTCCTGATCAGAATACTTCATAAAAATTATATTCGATTCATATTATTTTTATTATTCCCTGAAACTGAAGCATATCATCATCATCATTCTCCTGCCCTTCTCTCAGTCATCTGGAGTCGACGCAACATGTTTTCTCTTTCCATACTCCTCTATCATATACCATTTCTTTGCTCACTCTCTCTCTTCTTACACATGTCGTCTTTCACATAATCCATCCATTTATCTTAGCTCTACCTCTTCCTCTAAAGCCTTCCACATTCGTAGTTAAAACTCTCTTAATAACCTCATTTTCATTTCGTCTCATCACATGTCCATACCATCCCATACGCGCACTTCTCAAATTCTCTGTCACAGGTGCACTATCAGACTACCTTTAACATAGGCTCTTTCTTGTTCCTTACAATGTTCACTATCAGTTACAATAATACATAAGTATATAAATTTTCCAGTTTGTTTGGAAGTCGTCGTGGCCTAAAGCATAAGACGTCCGGTGCGTTCGTATCTAGCGATGCACCGGTGTACCAATTTTTCTAATGAAATGCGTACTCAACAAATGTTCACGATTGACTTCCACGGTGAAGAAATAACACCGTGTAATAAAAATCAAAACCCGCAAAATTATAATGTGCGTAATTACTGGTGGTAGGACCTCTTGTGAATCCGCACGGGTAGGTACCACCACCCTGCCTATTTCTGCTGTGAAGCAGTAATGCGTTTCGGTTTGAAGGCTTGGGCAGCCGTTGTAACTTACTTGAAACCTTAGAACGTATATCTCAAGGTGGGTAGCGCATCTGCGTTGTAGATGTCTATGGGCTCCAGTAACCACTTAATATCAGGTGGGCTGTGAACTCGTCCACCCATCTAAGCAATAAAAAAGAAACATTATTTCAAAATATACTTCAGTGTATGTACGAGTCAGTCGTTAATTAGATAAATAATAATTTATGATTATGTATGATAATTTTATGGTGCCTGCCTGTGGGATTTGAACACCGGCACAACGAAATGGCTCGATACGAGGACACCACATGTCTTATCTTTTGGTCCAAGAGCCAATTTCTTTTATTACTTATCTATTCTATTATTATTATCTATTAATTATCCTATTATTACTTACGTTGCACAACGGCCACATCAAAATTCTCAACCATCGATCATATTTCAACATTATCGTTTTTTTTATTATCATGATGCATTAACGGTACGTATGTAACAATATATTGCAAATCGATTGATTACAAAAACCATTTCTAATTATAGATGGATGCGTGTGACGCGATCGTCGCTTTTCATCAGACTAATTCTCATGATAAAATCAGATATAATAAATACGAAAGGTCCTCAGAAACTTACGTAATGCATAAATACATTATACATAAATGAACTGTTTTAACGGCCGTCTGGTGTAGTGGTAAGTGACATGGTCACTACACAAGGGGGTCGCGGGTTCGAATCCCGCCAAGGGAAGATATTTGTATGATAAATATAAATGTCTTTTCCAGGGTTATGGATGTATATTAAATACATGTACGTGTATAATAAAAATCTTACATTTATTTCCGTTATCTGGTACCTGTAACACAAGTTCTTTACGAACTTATCATGGGACCAGTTAACGTGTAATAATAAGCCGATACCATTCTCACGGTATATATCCTGTACATCTTGACTCATTGATTTCTCGCTATGACTTAATAAGAGATTTAATGAAATTAATGTCAGACATGACGGATATTTATTTATAAAGCATGTGTACTGTAATTGCTGTTACATGTTTATAGTAATTATGGCGGTCAGAGAGCCGCATGGAGATGGTGAAAATCACCACATTAGGCGCGTATATCGTTTTTTCGCATTAAAAGTGTACAATTTCCGAAAATATTCGAAATTGAGTTAACATGCGGAATCATTTGGTATCACCAGTATTTTTCTAATAAATACTGTCAAAAGAGCGTAGTTTAGTTTAAGTTTTTTTTTTTTTTAGTTTACCGATGCTTTGACTACTATTAACAAAATTAATACATAATTTTATCTTACTTTAAAATAGAGATAATGTAACTGGTAATAAAAAAAAAAACGTTGCAAAGGTGATTAACATTAAAAATATCACAATATGTTACTTTACAACACTCCCCTGTAAAATTAGTAAGTTTTGAGATTATACAGTTTTAATGCGAGAAGACGATATGTGTAGCGCGCCTCCGTCGCCTTCAATTTAATTGGTTTTTATTCTCGGACATAAGCTTGTGACCGTAATCAAACAAAAAGTAAAAACAACCTGCCTTCCCTTGTCTTTTACGTAGTGATAATCGAAGGTTTTAGCCTCTCAAAATGACTCTTTACTAGTGGTAGAACCTCTTGTGAGTCCGCGCGGGTAGGTATCACCATCGTACTTTATATGTTGATTGTCGTCAACTTTAGTATTATCAAAAAAAAAGTCACAAAAATACACAAATAATTTTCGCCTAATAACCCAATGCCTTGCACCGTAACTTGAATCTCTCGATATGAGTTTTATATTATGCTTCTTTTAATCAATGCATCACGCTGTCATATAGGCAATTACCATTAATACCAAATTACCAAAAAGGCAATTACTATTAATAGGCATCGTAACATGAATCCTATCCAGAGACATCACGTGATATAACTATTTATTTTTATTTCGAACTGTTTATGACAGTTTTCGGCAGTTATAAAGTAGTTTCGTAGTCCATTTACCACCGCCCTGCTTTTTTCTGCCGTGAAGCAATAATGCCTTTCGGTTTAAAGGGTAGGGCAGCCGTTGTAACTACACTCGAGATCTTAGAACTTATATCTCAAGGCGGGTGGCGCATTAACGTTGTAGATGTCTATGGGCTCCAGTAACCACTTGACACCAGGTGGGCAGTGAGCTCGTCCATCCATATAAGCCATAAAATAAAAGAACAATGATCAATGGCGTTCGGCGTTTACTCTTACCCTACGGCAGCCCCCCGCATCTCTTCGAGTGGTTGTCGCAAAAGCCGAACAGTATATTCACCGGAGAATGGTTAGCGGTGTTCTCTGAGCATTGTCCAAACATTATTTTTATTAATTGTCTATTTTAAACTTATATAAATCAAAATGCAAGGTAGTTTAATAACCTAAAAGTAGATATTATTATCCGCAACACGCTTCGTCAGATTACAGAAACAGAGTTATCAGCAACATGCTTCGTCAAAATACAATACTTACTTTCAGCTACAAGCTTCGTCATAAGGAACCTCACAACATTATACCAAACATTATACCAATATGCTAGCGGACCCGAGAGACGCAGTCCTGTGAATGCATACAAAAGAGTTCATTCAAATCGGTCCAACCGCTTAGGAGGAGTTCAATGACATACACACGTACAATAGAATTGTATATATATAAAGATAATAAGCAAGAAGTATTATTTTTTAAACACCGAACTTCGTGGTTGCCCCCTGGATTATTTACTAACTGAATTAATTATCCAATTTAGCGTATTTAAGGCGTTTACTTGTGATAGGGCGCATTACAAGCCCGCAAGAGTAGGTAGCAATATTCTGTACATTACCAACGCGAAGCAGTTTGGCGTGGCAGCTTGCAGCATAGGATGCGTTATACAATTGAGACTATGACCTCACGTCTCAAGGTAGATGGCGGTATTCACATTGTGAGGTCTATCGGCTCCAGCAGTCCTTTAACCAAGTAGCCGGTTCATTCATATACGCGATAACTATGTACTTTTATAGTGGCCCTTCCTTGTTTGACTCGGCATTTAGCTCTAGTCTTGTTATATTATTATATATAAGTTTATTTCTTTGAAACAAATCGAACCAATCGCAATCAACAATCAATACTTTTATCTAAAATACAACATGTCTATACTAATATTATAAAGCTGAAGAGTTTGTTTGTTTGGTTGAACGCACTAATCGCAGGACCTACTGGTCAGATTTGAAAAATTCTTTCAGTGTGAGATGATAGCCAATTTATTGAGGAAGGCTATATAATATCACGCTAAGACCAATACAAGCGGAGCACTAATAAAGAATGTTTCAAAATCGGAGCTTTATTTCCCTTTTGAGAGCTTCCGCTGCGTGCGCTGCGGAAACGGTTCAGGTTTCGGTAAAATAATGTATGATAGAATTGTTATTTTTTAAAAATTCTAAAAAAAAGTCCGCAACAGCATATTTTTGTATTTTAAGGCTATCTCACTATAACCCTTTTTATGCTAATCAAATTTGTTCTAAAATAATTATTATTTATGAAGGTGTTTTTATAAAGATAACATTAATCCTTATCCAATTAAATATACGTTATTCATTACAACTATCTAATTTAAAGAAATTTGGCCTTTAAATCATTTGATTTCAACGAGTATCTTAGAATATATCGCAATTTTAAAATTACATCGCAATAAAATAATGATCAAGCGCGTAATAAATGATGTACAAGGCACCGGCCGGCCGGTGCGCGGCGGCACAGAATAAGAACAATAACAAGAAACACCCAAATCACTTCAAGATAGGCTTTGAAAATTGTAGATTATTCTTGATTTCTCCAGAATCTCATCATCAGATCCTGATCCTGATGACTACAGGACCATTCGGAAAGTCTAACCTCTCGAACAAAAAAAAAAAAAAGAAAAAAAAAATGATTAGAATCGGTTCAAGCATTCTCGAGAAATCGGTGAACATACTTAGATAAAAAAAATTGTGGTCGAATTGATAACCTCCTCTTTTGAAGTCGGTTAAAAAACGTGATTTTGGTACCTTAAATAGCTCCTTAAGATTCTATTATTCAAAAATATTTTCACTTTCTACGTAAATGAAGTCGCGAGTAAAATTTAGCGTTATCCCAAATTAACTATTCCACGCGGACGAACAGTCTACAATAAAACACATTCATATTCACGTACTTAATTGAAATAATCTAATCAATTTAAATAAGATTATGTGTACTTTTTAGTAATTGGTGAATGCCAAAATCAAGCTCAAAGTGTCCATCGAGATAAAATGGATAAGTTTCACGCCATTAGGTTTGGGACGCTAAATAGCGAAGCTCAGGGGTGAGTGGATTTCTTTCTCTAAATCAATAAAACAACGAACCGCACGCGTGGTTATTCGAGGCAGAAGTAGTGGTAGACTTGGAATATAAAGAGGATACATCTTATCAAAATTAAGGGAAGAAGAAAAAATGACTTAAATGGAGAAGTAAGGCGTTGAGAGTCGTTGTAATATCTCGCTCTTTATTAACAATAAACTTCGAAGAACTCCGCTCAGGTCCTTAACAAAAATTTCAACGATATTTGACGTTGTTTTATTTTTTTGTTGTTGAAATTTTTTTAGAAAAAGAAACACTTCTTCTTCTTTTTCTCCACCTTATCCCACTAGGTGGGGTCGGCACAGCTAATTTTTCTCTTCCATTCTCTTCTATCAGCCGTCATCTCAACACTCACTCCTCTCTCTCTCATATCGTCATTCACACACTCCATCCATGTCTTCTTCGGTCGACCTCTTCCCCCTCTACCTTTAAAGAAACACTTATTGCGGCATAACTATAATAGTCAGACATATGTTGTCGGACATTTTTTGTAAATAATAATGTGTTCAACAAAGTCGTAGTATATTATATAGTATAGCTTAGAATAGTATAGCTTCCAAACAGTGAAATAATTTTTCAAATCGGTTCAGTAGTTTCGGAGCCTATTTAATACAAACAAACAAACAAATCTTTCCTCTTTATAATATTAGTATAGATAAACTTCGGAGAATAGAAAAGAAACTGCAAAAAACCAGTCCAACTAGCGCTATCGCATCAAAGAACTCTTGCATGTTTGCAAGTGCTCAGCGAGAACTTTCAGGTCGTAACCAAATAAACACAACCATATCTTCAATTTGAATAACTCGAACCGATCCGAATCATTCTGTTAATTTACAAATTTAATGCATTCATAATTTCTTAAACTTTTTCTTTTTAATTCAGAAAAAACATCCTAAAACAAAAATAATAAAATACAACATCAAAGTTGATTCTCAGTAATTGGATTTGTTCTGTGAAATTAATCATGATGAACATGCGTCGCGAATCGAACCTCTCTGTATTATTTTTTGGTTTTAACTCGATTCAATCATCTTTTGATTTAAGTTCAAACGGTGAATGACAGAAGATTGTGCGAATCAGAGACAAGCGGCAACCCAAGATAACTGGCCTAAGATTTAATAACGACACCGCCATAATTGACCACGTCCTACTCCTGTCAATAATAACCCGACTGAAAAGAGAGGAGACGGTCAAAGAAGATATAACATCCTCTCTAATTCGGATGCGGTAGAGAAGAAAATAACCTAACTTAAACATCAGCCCGCTGAGTTTTTCGCCGGATCTTTTCAGTGGGTCGCGATTCCGATCCGGCAGTAGATTCATTCGCGAAGCAGTTACACTTGAGTTATTGTCTCCTTTGCGTTCGCTCGGGTAGCTGTTAGCAAATCCCACCCCTCCTGGCTGAGCCCTTGCTCGCCCACCTGTCCTAGTGATATAAAGGCCTCCGGGCCACCAGTAGTCCCTCAAACATAAAAAAATTGAAGTGTCACAGACTGGTACACGAATTTGTTGTGCGGCAAATGTCCGTCTTAACGCGTTCGTGGTTTATTTGGTAAGGTGCTTAATCTGCTTGTTTCATAGCAATGATTCTAAGAAGAACAGAAACAGAAAAACAGAAATAATATTGTCTAGACGTACAACTGCACCAGATACCTTTTTTGTCACGAACTATCCGGCTTTGGAATGAGCTCCCCTGCACGGTGTTTCTCGAGCGCTTTGACATATCCTCTTTCAAACGAGGCTTGTGGAGAGTATTAAGAGGTAGGCAGCGGCTTGGCTCTGCCCCTGGCATTACTGAAGTCCATGGGCGACGGTAACCACTCACCATCAGGTGGGCCGCATGCTCGCCCGTTAGGAGGATCCTGACTTCGAATTCACCAACAATTTTATCCATAGTCAAGAGAGTAAAAGCGGTTTTTGTACATAACTACCATGTTGCGTTCTCGAACAACTCCGTCCAATCCGTTATGCATATTGATGTACGTAAAATATATTATTTTCTAGAAACGTTTCGTGTAAGTGACATCATGACGTTATTTTGTATGTTCCGATCAGTTGAAATAACAACAGAGCGTTTAGTTTTACGTGTATTTTTGTACGTACGGACTTTTTTTTTTTTTGATAACACTAAAATTGGCGACAATCAACATACGATCGAATAGTGCGATCAAATAGGCAGGGCGGTGGTACCTACCCGTGCGGACTCACAAGAGGTCCTACCACCAGTAATTACGCAAATTATAATTTTGCGGGTTTGATTTTTATTACACGATGGTATTCCTTCACCGTGGAAGTCAATCGTGAACATTTGTTAAGTACGTATTTCATTAGAAAAAATTGTACCCGCCTGCGAGATTTGAACACCGGTGCATCGAATGCACCGGACGTCTTATCTTTTAGACCACGACGATTTTAATGTTTTTTTTTTTTCAAATTGTGTTATTTATTCCAATTTGAGATATAGCATAGTTTTTATTTCAATTTATAATCAAACTTTTTAAATTATTTGGAATATATTATAATAATAAGACAAAGTGTTATTACTATCTGTGAGCTCAACAAGTTTCTAACAGATGGCGCTGTAAGTTAGTTTATTGACATGATTTTCGCCTGGGATGAGCAGTTATCTATTAGATGGCCAGTATTCAGTCTAAACGTTTCATCAATGTATAATCTATACTAATATATAAATCTACAGTGGTTTTTACGGATGTTCCGTTATAACTACTGAACCATGCATCCGATTGACTTGAAACTTAGTATCCATGTAGAAAATACATGTACTTAATGGATAGGATAATATTTATATGAGTGTTGGTTTCTAATACAGTTAACCATTTTCACAGCGTACCATTTCCGGGCTTACTAGATTTACATATTTCTTTCGTTCTGTGATATCTACAGAGGGTATTGAAACCGTCCTTGTGACAAGGGCGCGATACTGCTAAGAATAAAAAAACATTTACCCTCAATGTAACACGATTTAAAATAAATTAGCGCTCGGAGTCAACGACCTTACAGAGCGCGGAGGCATAGAGGCACCTACCCTACGTAATAACATTCTAGAACAAGTTCATAGTAAATTAATAATTTATGATTTTAGCTTGTAGGTACTTTACACCGGGTTCAGGAGATTTATTTTTAATGCATAAACAGGCCAAATGAGCTCACGGTCCATCTGGTGTTAAGCCGTTATGAGAGCTAATAGACATGACTACTTAAATGTCGACACCTTCCTTAACTTTGGCCTATGTCCTAGGTTTTTTACACTTTATACAGAATGTCACAGAAAGAATGGATAATCCTTAAACAGCTCTTTAGAGCTATTGGGGACTCAAAATAAAAAATATAATTCTTCCTCCTTGCGTCGTATTCCTCATTGCTGAGGGTCGTGACCACCCTTTTGTATCACCTTCGCACGCACGATTTTTCTCCATCCATTCTTGTCTCTGGCGGTGTGGAAGGCGTTGTGAAACGTGGAATCAAGAGCGGTGCGGATCTGGTCGGACCAACGTATTGGGCTGCGCCCCCGAGGTCTTTTCCCATCTACCTTACCAGTCACGATGAGCCTCTCGAGATTGCTACCATCCTTCCGTGCGATATGACCAAAGTATTCAAGGACTCTGCGAAGACACTCGGATGACAGCCGCGAGGAGATTTTGAGTTCTTGCAAGATTGATACGTTGGTCCGAAATGCTGTCCACGGAATACGCAGCATCTTTCTCCAGCACCACATCTCAAAGGCGTCTGCGGTCTGCAGATTTCAGTGACCAGGTCTCAGCGCCATACGAAAAAATCGAGAAAACTAGAGTCCGTACCAGTTTGGTTTTGGTCTTTACGGATATGTTGCGATCTCTGCAGATTTTTCCGAGCTGAGTCATGGCACTCTTAGCCATACCAATTCTTCGGCGCACTTCCTTCTCGCACGAGCCATTGTTACTAATGTTGGAACCCAGGTAGTTAAAATTGTCCACTATTTCTAGGTCTAATGCGCCAGTGAGTTCCAATTTTCCAGACCTATCCACCACCATGACTTTACTTTTTGACATAATTCTTAGGTAATACCCAAATTAAAAATAAAGAAAAAATACCAAATTTCACGATTAAAAGTTAAGTTCAGTTAAACTTTTATAAAAAAATTACACTAGCTACTCATACGGTTTCCTGCGTGTTCCTTAGTATAGTCCGTGTAGAATATTATAACACCTTAAAGTCTATGGATTTCATTTATTTGTAGTTGTTATTCCAGAAATGTACAGCAGTATGGATAATATCAACTTTATTTCTAAATACGTAATTTCGGTACTACCTGAGAATTTTATTTTTTATTTTTGTCCCCAATAGCTACACTTTGAGATGTCTTAGGATTATCCATTCTTTCTGGGACACCCTGTATATTGCATGCGTAAATAGAGGTAGGTACGCATGCACTTCGCGTGAGCGATTGACCATGAGTTGCGTAAAAATATCTTGCTTAAGCTATTGCTCAAAACCTTACGAAAAGTCAAGTACTTCCGCGGTCTTAGCTCAGTAATATTTAACACGTGCCGTAATTTAAGATTCGTCACACTTCGACTAGTAAACACAGATGAGCTCTTTTTATTGTCACGGTAGTTAAGAATTTTACAAAATGTTTTTTTTTATGAGTATCGTAATATTTTTGTGCTTTTCTAAATACAAGTTTAAGTGCGAAATTATTGTATATTAAAAAAGAAATACAATTTTAAAAATATTGTTAAGCCCCAGCGCGTAACAATATTTTCGGAATAAATAAAATTTCTACCGAAGTACAAATTGATACTGTATTAACACTTAGAACACTCAGAACACTTTACAACTAGTAATTCACTTCTTCCGCTTCGCTTCAGGTGATCCGTTAGCTGTTTCGCTTCGAATAGTTTCGATTACTAACTGTAATCTGTGCAATGCTTTTATAGTTGATACGAAATCCCTATAATTACCGAGAACATTTCTCACAAGTCGAGTATTTTCGATATGCGTTTCCTCCATTTGAAAATAGATGGCGTTGTACTTCTCGAGGATTCTAGATTTTAATGGTTCTTTTGATATTCATTTCTGCTATTCGACGATAGATGGCGTTGCTCTTGCCGGCGTAACAATATATTACAACGTCTGTTGATATTAGAGTCGCTTATACACATTCAACTCTTGTATTTATTCTTTCGGTCCACATGTTTTTTTTTTACTTAACACACTTTTAATTATATGTATATTAGTTATTATTTTATGTGTTAGTAATGTATTATAATGCTCTTTAAGCAATAATCTAATAAATTAGTTAGTTATATTTATGTAAATTGCTTATTCTTTTTTTATGTGTAAAGTAGCAAAATTATCGCTATATTGTCTACATTTACATATTTATAAATACATACATATATATCGGAGAATGGACTGATATTTTTATTGTTTCTTTGTTGGGGCTCGCAGCCACTAGGCGGCGCGCTTTCGTTTTGTTTGTCGTGTCCAGATGCGACATATATATACACATATATTTATATATTTTAGCCGATAAGTACACTGCGGTTCACACGTCATTTCGGATCCTCCGGATCCACTAACGGTGCTTTTAGGTACCTAAAGCTCCGGTCACCGTTCTTGTCGAACCCGTCGCTTGCGACGAAAGGCTCTACGAATAAATTAACCCTCAGACACAGCCCACTAAGTTTCTGGCCGGATCTTTTCAGTGGGTCGCGTTTCCGATGGTAGACTCTGCGAAGCACGGCTCTTGCTAGGGTTCGTGTTAGCAACGGCATCAGGTTTGAGCCCCGTGAGCTCACCTACTAGTTAAGGTTACGCTGAAATAGGCTCTCAAGGCTCTCAGCTAGGTATAAAAAAAAACTGCGGTTCATTTAAAGTATTGGCATTTTAGGCAGAGTATTGACCCACACACCACCGGATTGGCCTCTTCGCATTACTAAAACCACTTCCCGTCTTCGATTCTTAATATCATATTATTATTATACATGCGGCACAACGGAAAACCCACAATAGATTTAAATAAAATACAATAAATTTCTTCAAACAGCTTAATAATACTAAAGTCATAAAACGATAAGAAAATATTAATATCATCATTATAAATATTATTCAATCCTTCATTTAATTCCTTATTACACGATGAAGTCCTTTTTTCTTTCAATCCGCGTTAAGAGCCGTCTGTTGTGAAACTTACTTGTAGAGTCTCTGATCATAATGACTCAATGAGGCATAAGACTGAATCTTATCTTGATTGGATCGGTACTTCAGACATTCTACCCATCAAATTGGAATGCGTCACGGGGAAATCTATTTGCTGGCACACTATTAATCGACTGACTACCTCTGTGGCCTTTTCACATGCCTCAACGACTCCTCCTCGCGTGTTTTCCTCACTGCTGAGAGTCGTGACTATTATACTTCGACATGATTTTACTCCTTGTAATGTCCCGCCAGCGCCTCCGATCATTGGCCGCATGAAAGGCGTGTTGGATCTCTAGTGTGGTGCGGATTTGAACGAACCAGCTTGTCGGGCTGCGCCCGCGCGGTCTCTTTCCCTCGATCTTCCCTGTCACGAATAGTCTCTCTAAGCTATCCAGGGTTTTCCGAGCAATATGACCGAAGTACTCAAGTGCGCGGCGAAGGCAGAGTGTGGACAGTCTTGTCTTGATCTGCAGTTTGTTTAAGATAGAGAGATTGCTTCTCTTCGCCGTCCAAGTTATCCGGAGTATTCTTAGGCTCAAACACTAGTGAAATGCAAAGTAGTTATAATAAATACTGCCCCGGGTAGTCATCATAGAACACAAGATATGTGACGTATTTGACTCTTAGTCGTATCACTCTTGTCAGAGCGGTCGTGGTCGTCATTCTGTATCATTGCTGTGGGCAGGTGTTATGCGCCTCACAAGCAATCGCCACTTCTCCCAGTTTGTGATGAGCCTGGTCGATTTTCAAGATAACGTTTTTGACGTCGTCATGGCCTAACGGATAAAACGTCCGGTGTATTCGTGTTGAGCGATGCACCGGTGTTCGAATCCCAGGCGGGTACCAATTTTTCTAATGAAATACGTACTCAACAAATGCTTACGATTGACTTCCGTAGTGAAGGAATAATATCGTGTAATAAAAATCAAACCCGCAAAATTATAATTTGCGTAATTACTGGTGGTAGGACCTCTTGTGAGTCCGCACGGGTAGGTACCACCACCCCGTCTATTTCTCTCGTGAAGCAGTAATGCGTTTCGGTTTGAAGGGTGGGGTAGCCGTTGCAACTAGTATACTGAGACCTTAGAATTCATATGTCAAGGTTGGTGGCGCATTTACATTGTAGATGTTTATGGGCTCCGGTAACCACTTAAATACCAGATGGGCTGTGAGCTCGTCAAACCATCTATGCAATAAAAAAAAATTTAAAAATGTATTTGATGTCCAGGTTACTATTGATTACAAACAAAGCGTGGTGGATAAAGCTTAAGTTTCTTTCTAGGAAACATTACTATCGGTTAGGTTCCCATGTTGCAACCTGATGTTGAGTGAAACAGTGGTAATGAGCGCTCGGATTGTAACCTAGGGCTTACCCTTCTTAAAGCCAATAAAGAAAATCGACAAGTGATGAAGGTCGCAGGAATCTGATAAATGCAGTACAGCAGCGGTAATTACGGCAAACCTTGAAGAAGACCGGCATGCAGTGGAAATTTTTCGATGACGATGATGATGGCGTGATTATCGCTTAAAAATCACGATCAATGAATTATTTATGTATTTATTTGGGTCGATCGATGCGACCGTGCCGGTTTTCAAATCCCGCAATCAGGTTTCAATTTTAAGCCTTCGTCAAACAGAACGCGTAATTAGCGCGCGTCAGAGCTAAACTGACGCCGCGCTATGACGCCGAGATGTGTTGTACTAATATAGTAACATACCGTCAAACAGAGCCCCAGCGCTATAAGTACGCAGCGCTATGTCACGGCGTTAGGACGCTTTGACGTCAGGCGTTGTAATTTTTTACAAATTTTATTTTAGCGTCCGAGTGAATGTGTATTAAAATACTAGATAATGCCCGAAAAAATTAAATAAATAGTTAGAAAATAGCCATGCATATACAATGCCACATCTGAATCACTCGATTTCTTAATACTTTTAAATTTTCACACTGCTATCGAAAGGCACTATGATTTGGCGAATGCGTTGCGTCAAGGAACGTTAGACTCATCTAGTCAATTGGTGTGACATGAAAAGAGCGCGGCGCTAAGTACGCGTTCTGTTTGACGAAGGCTTTAGTATCGTAATACGTATCCAACATATTGTGTTCCTATCCAATATATCGACTTCGACGATAAAGGAACATCTATACTAATATTATAAAGCTGAAGAGTTTGTTTGTTTGAACGCGCTAATCTCAGGAACTACTGCTCCGATTTGAGAGAGAGAGAGAGAGAGAGAGAGAGAGAATACACTTTATTGCACACCAAAACACTATTTACATTAAAAAAAAAAAAAGCAATCAAAAAAACAGATAAATTTGTACAATAGGCGGTCTTATCGCTAAAAGCGATCTCTTCCAGACAACCATTTAATTTATATAAATTCTGGAAAATATAAAAAAAATATAGCAGGTATGTTGCGGTGTATTATAGATAATACATTATAGAAAATATATACATACAATAAACAAAATATATACCGTTTACATATAATATGAAATATATACTTATTATTATATACCAATATAAATACTTACATACAATACATACTAATATACTTACATACACATAATACATCAACAGTATGGAAATAATAAATGATGATGCAAACAAACAGCACTAAGAAGATAAGTAGTGTTCCTTCACCATTCTTTTAAAACAGTTTAAAGTTTGAGCACTTCTCACTGCATCCGGCAGAGCATTCCACAATCGAACCGCCTGGACGGTGAATGAATGATCAAAGAATGATGATGAATGCGCCGGCATTTTCAGTCTCAGGCTATCCGATGATCTCAGGGAAAAATTATGCGTATCACGTAGGAACTCGAAACGTTCTTTGAGATATATGGGGGCATGGGGGTTAAAGAGAGTACAGTATAGTAATGAAAGGACATGAGTATTGCGGCGAAGGCGAATTGGTAACCACTTGAGTTTAGTGCGAAATTCAGATACATGATCATATTTCCGTAAACCAAATATGAATCTTATGCAGAAATTTTGTAGCCGCTCAAGTTTATCAAGTTGTGTTTCAGTTAAATCAGTATAGCTGGCATCGGCGTAGTCAAGAATTGGAAGAAGGAGAGATTGTGCAAGCGCAGTTTTAGTGGCAGTTGGAAGAAAATTTCGTAACCGTCTCAAAGATCCAGCTGTTGCAAACACCTTCCGGCTAACCTCTTTTATCTGAGCGTTCCATGAAAGGTTTTTATCAATTAAAATTAAGATTTGAATTATTTGATTGAAGATTAGAAATTGAGAGATTGAAATTCTTTCAGTATTTATTATATAGCCCATTTACTGGGGAAGGTTATAGGCTATAAACATCACGGCAAGTGGAGCACCAATAAGGAATATTTCAAAATAGGGGTTTAAATAGCTCCTTAACATTCTATAATTGAAAAATATCTTCACTTTCTACGTAAATAAAGTGGGGGGGTAAAATGTAGCGTTGTGTTTTAAAAATTATATCCGAAAATTTTATAAATCTGCATATAAATAGGATGGTGGATATTTACCGATGCGGACTCTCTATATACTCTATTCCGATATTTTTTCCCCCGCTTTTTTTGCTGGTGTCCTAAGGTGCTATTGTAGCTACTCGTGAAGGAGTAGGTGAGCTCAAGGGGTCAATCTGAAAAAAAATATGCTAACACTAGCCCTAGCAAGAGCAGTGCTTCATAGAATCTACCGCCAGATCGGAATCGCGACCCACTGACCCACTTTTTACTGGTGGTAGGACCACCATCCTGCCTATTTCTGCCGTGAAGCAGTAATGCGTTGCGGTTTGAAGGGTGGGCCAGCCGTTGTATACTTGAGACCTTAGAATTTATATCTCAAGGTGTTGTCTATGGGCTCCAGTAACCACTTAAAAACCAGATGGGCTGTGAGCTCGCCCACCCATCTAAGCAATAAAATAAAGGAGCACCCACTGAGCAGCTCCGGTGATAAACTCAGTGGATTAAATCCTGATGTGAGTAATTATACTGCGAACCGGGCAGAGACGCGACAATTAATACGATAGAAAAGGGCGTCTTATCTTCTAGGCCACGACGACTTCTGAACTACACAACACATATACCTACCTACATAATTAATTAGTTCGTTTAACAGGCGGTGCAATGAATGAATGAATGAATGATGAATGAATGATTTATTTATTTCAGACAACAATAAGTCCGTATGTGTACATAGTATCATTGAAACATACTTAATATTAACAAAACCAATCCAATAAAAAAGATACATTCATTAAAAGTAGTTATCAGTTGAATACATTTCAAACATTCCATTCCACTGATACTTACTTCGAACCAACCATTATTATTATTATTATTATTTAGTCCGCAAGTGAATAATAATAATATAAATAATTTAATAACCTAAACGAATACTTTAAGTCTGTTAGTGTATCTTCAATTCGTTTGAGGGTCGGCCGCGGATGGGAAGCGATCATTTTTTTTAAACAGAAAAAATTATTTCAATGATGCTCAAAACGGAAGTTCGTTGGCTTCCTTACATTTTATCGTAGCGTATCTGTAATGAATGCGGGGCTGACGAACGTAATTATGTTGTGTTTGCATCCTTTTCCATTGTTCCACTGTGTACACTTAACTATTAAACAATCACTACTATTTAATCTATAGTCTATATCTATACAATATATAAATCTACATTGTTTTTTACGGATGTTCCGTTATAACTACTGAACCGTGCATCCGATTGACTTGAAACTTGGTATCCATGTAGAAAATACATGTACTTAATGGATAGGCTAATATGAGTGTTGGACTCCCTACACCAGTTGCGGGGGCTATAATGATGAGAATCTTTGTGGGGGTGAGAAATAATAATGTTAATTTTAAATGCCCAGCGAAGCGGACGGATACAGCTATTTAAATTATAATATTAATATAGTTTTCTTTTGTTTTTTTTTCTTACCTATGCTGATAGAGACTAAATCAGTGTTACCTTAGCGTGTAGGTGAGCTTTCGGGGCTCAAACCGGGTGTGTTGCTAACAAGCAGCAAGAAACCCTAGCAAGAGCAGTGCTTCGCAGAATATACCACCGGATCGGAAACGCGAACCACTCAGAAGATTCGGCGAGAAACTCAGTGGGCTGTTTCTGTGAGTTTAAATGTAGGATTAGTAAGAATGGAACGTATGAAAAGAGTGTGAAACGAAGCATTAAGATGTGAGAAAAAACGGTAAGAAAGGGAAAAGAGAATGACAGACAGAATGACAGAAAAAAGGAAGATGGCGACGATGGATTAAATGAGAAAGGCGTAGAAAAGGTGACAGATAATTTTTAATTATCATAATACATAATTTTTGAAAAGATAACAATACAAGTGCAAACACCCAATTCTACATTAATAGTATATTTCTTATTGCAATGAGGCATAATCGACCTCACGACCTATTTAATGTTGGTGATACGTTGGAATCCTAGTTTGAAGCCAGATGACCGTTGTGGCCAATTGTTTTTTAAGAAGAAGCACGTGATTCAGGGTTCCGGGAGCACTGTAAAGAGAAGATCATTCAAGAATCAAGCAAAGTGATTTTCTGATACAGACTGTTGATGAAGGAAGTAGCTTCAGATGACGTGGCTTTTTGGGTTCTGTCTCGGCGATTTGAGAGTCAAATTTCGCCCGATGGAGCAAAAAGTACTATCGCAGCCTCCGCGGGTCCGTGTAAAGAGAAAGTCAGATCGTACACGCGAGTATTGTTATTGTTCCGAAGTAAATGATAAAATCTGATTTATTATCAGGCACTGTCAATAAAATGCAGTAACTATTTATGGAACTTAATAGTGATCAACAACATATTAGCGGTTAGCTTTTTGATGTAGGTAGGTAGACAGAGTTAACCTAGCGTGTTCTTGGTAAAGTGATTGGCAATACCTTACTTGGCACCTTACTTAGGCTATGTTAGTCGTGCGTATACGGTAGGCAGCTTGGCTTTGCCACTGTCATTGCTAAAGTCCATGGGCGACGGTAATCACTCATTATCAGGTGGGCCGTATGCTCGTCTGCCAACAGGGGCAATAAAAAAAATCAGTCCACACGGCTGGTACCACCTGCCCATCTTGTAAATCATTTATGGCTTAAAATATTAATGGGTTTTGGTTTATGGGGATTTTGCATTGCAGTGGATGGGTAGATCGACCTCGAGGTCCATCTTATCTTAAATAGCTAGAAAATTTTAAAACCATCCAGCTGGAGCACATAACTCTTTTCAATCCTCACTTGAAGAAGGATGCGGTGACCGCACGAGAAACACCGAGACAATGAGATAATTTCATCTCGTAAAACCTCTTCAGTACATATACGTCAGTCATATATACATCAGTTTTGACATTTATAAACACGATTTATTATCGTCCGCGATAATTAGAAAATAATTATTACTTTGTAATTGTTTAATGTTGGTTGTATCGCTAATGGTTCCAACGTACAGATAAACACGGTCATATTGTTAATATTTATGAGGCACGTTTTCAGGGGCGACAGTATTTTTGAATGGACTTAAAAAAGTGAGAAAGACTTTGTGTTGAGAGCAAACGAGCATCTAACGTAAATTCAAATTGGATTGTTTTATATCATGGCTGTTCTATTAAGTTCTAGTCTATTATCTAGTCTAGTATCACATCTATTAAAGTCAGATTTAGTAAAGATATGGACAGAATTTTGGTACCGCTTTGGAAGTAAAGACAAAGGGAATATCTTCCACCGAGCGGGTGATATTGCTCGGTACACAACGACGAAGAGTTCGTCGAGCGAACTAACCCATAGACATAGGCCACTGAGTTTCTCGCCGGATCTTCTCAGTGGGTCGCGTTCCCGATCCGGTGGTAGATTCTGCGAAGCACTGTTCTTGTTAGGGCTACTGTTAGCAAATTCTCTCAAGTCGAGCCCGTTGTGGTGAGTCGAATAAAGAGACTCGGCCTCGAGGTGGCCCTTCATAAATCCGAAGCAGTGTGCTTCCACTCGGCTCGGGAGGGGCCGCCTCAAGGCGCGAATCTCGTAGTCGGGGGTGTCACCATTGCTGTCCAGCCGAAGTTCAAGTATTTGGGCCTTGTGTTGGACAGCAAATGGAGATTCGACCACCATTTCAAAATGCTGGTTCCAAGGCTGATGGGGACGGCGGGTGCGCTGACCCGTCTTCTCCCCAACACCGGTGGATGCAGCGCCGGTATCCGGCGACTGTACCTGGGGGTGGTGCGTAGTATGGCTCTGTACGGTGCCCGTGAGCTCACCTACCCGTCCGGGCGTAGTTGGAATAGCGCCTTAGGCTACCCGCGATTAGGTAGGAAAAAAAAGTTGCTCGTTACTAAAGTGCACTCGCTAATTACGCGAAGACAAATCTTGTATCTTCCCGCTCATATCCAATCGATTGTAGTGAAGTTCTATTCTGACTGAGACTGCTTAAATAAAACCAATGTGGATTGCAATGCAAGGCGCTAAATACATGATTATATATACATAGGAAATATTTTAAGGTTTCTAACTACGAGTATGATCGAAATGAATAAGGATCTAATAATACAAAAATCTTTGACCGTTTTGTGCTAGTAAGGAGAACTTCACCAAATTGGAGGGTCGACTTTAATAATTAATTGGCCTTGAGATTTTCTAATAGCAATCGTGAATCTGGTGTTTGAAGTTATATTTAATTTAGGCGCGTTGTTGGTAAAAATGGCCGTACGTCGCGACACTGTATTTGCCAAAATTCACTCAATGCTTTCCGGGATCCAAAAGATATGCACGCAATACGTTTTTTTATGTACAATACACATCACAAGCTAAAAATATACATAAAAAATAAAAAAAAATATCAAAATCTGGTTTTTTTTTTTTTTTTCTTTGCTTAGATGGTTGGACGAGCTCACAGCCCACCTGGTGTTAAGTGGTTACTGGAGCCCATAGACATCTACAACGTAAATGCGCCACCCACCTTGAGATATAAGTTGTAAGGTCTCAGTATAGTTACAACGGCTGCCCCACCCTTCAAACCGAAACGCATTACTGCTTCACGGCAGAAATAGGCAGGGCGGTGGTACCTACCTACCCGCGCGGACTCACAACAGGTCCTACCACCAGTAAAACATAAGCAACATAAGCCATTTGCGCACGACTAATCAAGACAAATGTGCTGAATTTATATACAATGGTCCTTACAACTATACGACAGAACAACACGATAACGAAAACTAATCTAACTTATAATGTAAGATCAAAATTTACTCAGAATATACATTAAACAATTACACTACTTAACCTACTATTACTATTTTGAAGTGCTCGTAACCCCGGGGTACTAATCGGAGTAAACCTGGGATTGCTAAAAAAAGTATCTAGTCTAAAAAAAGTAGCCTAAGTTACTCCTTATATCATCAGCTACCTATCAGTGAATGTCCCGTCAAAATCGGTCGAGCCGTTCCGGAGATTAGCCGGAACAAACAGACAGACAGACAGACAGACAGACAGAAAGACAGACAGACAAAAATTGTAAAAAATGTTATTTTGGTGTATGTACCGTATGAATGTAGTAAAAAGCGGTTATTTCAATATTACAAACAGACACTCCAATTTTATTTATATGTATATTGTATAGATAATTGAAGCTTTTATTAACAGCGACAGTAACAACAGTGGCATCGCAAGAAGCCGATACTGAAAATAAAAAAGTTAACATCTATGTGGTATTTTAATGGGCATCGTCCTAAATGTAGGGTTCTTCTTCTTCCTAGTTGGTATCGCTCTTGACGAAGTAGTCGTGGTCATCACTTCAGGCGTTGGTGGCCACACGTCACCACTACACTCTGACGGCCGCCCTCCTGGAGCTTTCGTGTAATGATGATGAGCTATTCACTGCCACTTTTATCTGGTCAGTCCACCTCGTCGATCAGATCGAGGGTAGTTGAAAATTAATTATTAAAAACTGAACGACCTTGTAATCTTAGGGTTAGGCTCGTGACATACACGCGCTGCGTCAGGTATCTTTGATATTTTATTTATACAAATGATACAATGTCAAAGATTCATTGGCCGAAGTGATAATCCGTATGGGTTTGGTAGGTGGGAGGATCGTATAATGTAGATAAAGCGTCCGTGTATCAGGCGTTTAAGCCGCTAAGACCACGATGACTGCAAGTCTATGGAGTTTGATGACCACACAATGGAACCGTACTCGTCGAACTCGGCAAAGAATGCGACGTACAGCTTAACCCATACTTTTTACATTACGTTTCTTGGTGGATATTCTCAGCGGGTCGCGATTCCGATCCGATAGTAGATTCAATCGCGAAGCAGTTGCTCTTGAGTTGTTAGGTCTCCTTTGAGGGCGCTCGGGTAGCTGTTAGCAAATCCCACCCCTCCTGGCTGAGACTTTGCTCGCCCACCTGTCCTGGTGAAACTGGAAAGGCCACCGGACCTCATAAAAAAAAAAAAACACAAAAGATATCAGGTGGACAGTTAGCTCGTGTGCTTATCTAAAACTATTAATGATATTTACCGGAAATACAGATTAAACAATGTGACCAAAGAATAGTAATTTTCCTAAACACCAAACAAACATCCCTATTAGGCGCTGATAACCTGATATTATTTACATTCGACATACATCAAGAGGCGTTGAAGTTCATTCGCGTAAAGGCATTCGGATCGTATAGCCGTCGGTCAATTAAAATAATTTGAAAACGAACCAAGATAGATCGCTGTTAAAAATGTAAAAATATAGCATTCTCTGTGCAGTATTTAGGTACCTTGTGAATGTCAGTTTCGTAATGTTATCTTACGTTATCTTTTGTTAGAATATCACGAGAAACTGATTCGCAAAGTAAAAAGCCTTAAAACGTTACTTAACGAGGAAGTCTGCAATTTCCCGGTTCACTTTAAACTTTTTTTTGAAGCAGAGTTATTCGTTCACTCGACTTTGAGGCGCGAGCAGTGCTTTAAATAATTCCCGTATTTCATAGCGTTAAATAGTGAATTGTCGAAAATGGCGCATCTAGAATTCTTTATAGATAAATATTGGAACAAATATCAAGGCTACACTGTTATAGGTAAGATTTTTTAATGTTTATTTATACATTCTTTAATACACGTCACATCGTCGAATATTAATTTGTGGGTTAGATGTTAACAAATTGGTTTCTTAAAATTCTGGTTGTCTCAATAATTTGTAATACGATTATGTGGTTTTATTTTCAATTGTAAATAATGTTTTTTTTTTAATTAGTGTATAGTTGCGCAGGAACTAATAACTTAAATAAAATAAAGAAAAGTGGGTGTATAAAAAAAAACTTGCTATCTCCCTCGCACTCCATTACCGCAACGAAAATGACGTCATGACACACTCATTGTCACTTTTCTTTGTGATACTCAATCTTATTAGATTCTTCCCATCTATGATGCCCTAGCAAACAGTCCCAATAGATAATCCTACTCGTCGAACTCGACAAAGAGTTCGGCGTGCAATCTAGCCCATGCATCAGCCCGCTGAGTTTCTCGTCGGATCTTCTCAGCGGGTCGCGATTCCGATCCGGTAATAGATTCATTGGCGAAACAACTGCTCTTGCGTTGTTAGGTATCCTTCGGAGGCGCTCGGGTAGCTCTTAGCAAATCCCACCCCTCCTGGCTGAGCCTTTGCTCGCCCACCTGTCCTGGTGAAACTGGAAAAGCCTCCGGACCATCAGTAATCCCTCATTTAAAAATAAAACCCCTATAGGCTTTAAGTGGCTATCACAAAACGTTCCGTTCTTCGTTCTTACATCTCAGCCGTGCTCTTTGAATCTATTATAGAATATTTATCACGAGAACTTCAATTAATATCAAACATTCATCTTGAGCGATGCACCAGTCTTCGAATCCCAGGCGGGTACCAATTTTTCTAATAAAATACGTACTTAACATATGTTCACGATTGACTTCCACGGTGAAGGAATAACATCGTGTAATAAAAATCAAACCCGCAAAATTATAATTTGCGTAATCACTGGTGGTAGGACCTCTTGTGAGTCCGCGCGGGTAGGTACCACCGCCCTGCCTGTTTCTGCCTTGAAACAGTAATGAGTTTCGGTTTGAAGGTTAGGGCAGCCGTTGTAACTATACTGAGACCTTAGAACTAATATCTCAAAGTGGGTGGCGCATTTGCGTTATATATATCTATGGGCTCCAGTAACCATTTAACACAAGTTGAGCTGTGAGCTCGTCCACCCATCTAGGTAATAAAAAACTCTAAAAAGTGACTTATCGAATTATTGAAGGGGTGAGCTTAAATAATTTTAATGAAAAAATTAAAGCTTCAGGTGTTGTTTTACAAAAGAAAACAAAAATTCTAACGTTAAAGCTGCGATTTTCATTTTAAATGTGTAGATAAAGAACTCATTGTTGCTTCCAATGATATTTATTTATAGAAACTCGAAATTTTCTGTTTTTTTGTTTTTAATTCGATAAACCTAACTACCAATCAGATACTTTGCGATAACCGGGGTGATTATTCAAGCAAAGCCTGCATTATTTGATAACAACCTCTATATTTAGATGGTGCTGTATTACAATTAATTATTGAAATAGTCATCGTTCTGTAGCATTCCGGTGAGTGCATTGTTCATATACTTGATTTTTTGTATTTCCAAGTAGAATGTAGACTGTACTTATCCGTGAGAAAGTGTAATAAATTTTCTTTGTTTTGCTAACAATTAAAATCTCAGTTCGGACGATTGATGGGCCACGGGCCGTCTTATTTAGAGACTCCTAACAATTAATCTGGCTCGCGTATCATTCTGTTTGCATTTTTGTCAATATATAGGAAAAATATTTTTAAAACGGTTTTAAAAGGCAATTTTAAGCTTATTTGGCTGCTAGCTTCATTTAATTAAAAAAATACATATGCGAATAAGAATTAAATCTGAATAAAATATTTTCTCCGTCATTGTGTGACAATTGAAGGATATTATTGTGTTTCATACTACGATCATTAAAAGACGCGCGGAACAGATGACCGTAATAATTATAATTCTACATAAGGACGCGAGAATAATGACAAAGGGAAGATTATCCACCGAGCGGATGATATTGCTCGGTAGACCGACGGTCCAAATGTTGTTGTTCGGAACATTTTTAAACCTAAAGGGCAATTAAACCTAAAACCTACAAGGGCAATAAAAAAAAACCTAAGCAAGCTTGAAAATGTCGTAAGTGAGATTCAGACATCTGTCAAACATCTTGTGTTCTATGATGGCGACCCACTACAAAGTCAATTATTTATACGAATAAAATAATGCTGAAAACTAATTAATTTGATGCTACACAAATACAGATATTATTTTTGATCAAATAAAGCCCGTAAAAAAATAGTTTGCGGAATTTGCATGTAGTGTGCTGTTAGCCCGCTTGGGAAGTACCACTGAAATGAACAAACTCAACAAATCTTTGTAAAATGATAAACGATGAAACAAGTTGAGAATGATTATTTTTTAATAAAACAGAAAATTAAGAAAACAGAAAGAAATGGGTAATATGAAGACAAACGTCAAACGACAAAAATAGCAAAGAGGTCCACAACAACCACTATGCTGTCTATTGCGCGAAGCAATACGTTTTATTTTATTTTATAGCTTAGATGGTTGGGCGAGCTCACGGCCCACGTAACGTTAAATGATTACCGGAGCCCATAGACATCAGCAACGTAAATTAACTAATTCGTAATTGAAACTTTTAACGAAACTTAATTACAATTTTACACAATGGATAAAGGATAAACTTATTGAGACTTAAATGACCTGTTTGGGATTTTTTGCATTTCCCTATATCATAAATACTAAGCGATTAATAAGCCGTATATTTTAAGTAATACCATTTTGACAAAATAACTCATTTCCCACGACATCTTGTTCACATAATGAGCTTTGAAAGTTGACTTCTGTCGCGCCCGTGACTACATCGATATGTCTCACATAGAAACGACTATCAGATCTATACTTATATACTAGGCTATACTTCTATACTTAATATTATAAAGTGGAAAGATTTGGTTTTTTTTTTGTTTGTATTGAATAGGCTCCGAAACTACTGAACCGATTTGAAAAATTATTTCACTGTTTGGAAGCTACACTATTCACGAGTGACATAGGCTCTCATTCTTTTTTGAAAAAAATTAGGGATCTTTACTAAAACTCCAATAATGTAACTAACCCAAGGTGTAAAAAAATTACCTAAAATATTCTTTACATCGCGTGCCCTGCGAAAACTATTGATGGTAGAATAAAATAATTTACTACGACTTTGTAGAACACACAAAAGTGTCGCGATAGCATATGTCTAACTATTAAAGTTATGCCGCAATAAGTGTTCTCTTATTTAAAAAAATAAAACAACGTCAAATATCGTTGATTTTTTTGTTAAAGACCCGAGCGGAGCCGGAGCTGACCGTTAGTATCCAATAAAACTATACGACACTGGTTAATGGAACCAACAAAACGCCCATGCTTCTGCTCAGACACCAACGGACAAGCCGCGACCTTAAAAAGTATTTCTCAATTCTTCGGCACTGCATGCCAAGATGACTGAGAAAGTCAACCGTGACTGAATCCAAGGTTCTAACACAATGTACGCGTCAGAACCGCGGAGCCTTGGTTCGTTTATGAGAAATTTCGCGAATGACCGGCTTTTCGGAAATCGTATTCGTTCATATATTTTATTTTAGAGATCTACATACAACGTAAATGCTGCCGCCCACCTTGAGGGATATGAGTTCTAAGGTCACAGTATAGTATAGAAGCTGCAAACCGAACCACATTCCTGCTTCACGGCAGAAATAGGCAGGGTGGTGGTATCTACCCGCGCGGACTTACGAGACATTCTACCACCAGTAAAACGAGTAAAATACATATTTCTGCTTTGCACTTTTTAGAAGGCGAAATATCACAATTTCGAAATGGGGGGATTTACAATCCACGCATAGACCTTCCAATAATATAATCATTTCGTTCACCATGATATACGATATCAAATAAGGACAGAAAAAAAAATCCACCAAAAATTAGCAAAGGGGAATCGATCTGATTTAATTGAAGGATAATCTTGAAGTCATTCTATAAGAACATTCTTTGAAGTGCTAAGTCAGCAACTCTCTCAGAAGTTCGGGATCTTAAGTTCTGATAGTAAAGGCTTTTCGCATGCTTTGTCGCGTGGTTGGGACCATTTTCTCTATTTTAGCCATAAAGCAACGCGTTTCAACTCGAAAGGTTGTTGTGTCACTTAAATTAAGGCTTCAAGATTGACTCCGAAGAGCAGCTAACATCAGCGGACCGGGGATCCTTCTCTATATCTTAGATAATTTTTCCTCTACGTGCGAAAGTTAACAATGAAAAAAAAGGATTGTGTGGTTTTATGAAACCACGGTAAAAGTGAAACTTTTTTTCACATTATAGACATATAACTCTGACAAACAACATTTACATTAAACACTAACAAAAACAAAAACAAAATAGCATGGAGCACTGGAGTAATAGTCTATACACTACACGGTCAGCTGCTGCGAATTATAGGCGCCGTCATATTGGCCTCGGCTGCTCTGACGAGCGCCTTTCACTTTATCCCTACTCCGCGGCTGACCGTCACGCGACATGCAACACACAGACGAAAATCCAAACCATTTCATCCTCTAATAGACTGTCAACTTGTTTCAGATGAGACAGGTATCCCTGATAACCACTACAGCATGGCGTCGATAAACAGCTGCGGGGAATTGAAGAGTCCCGGGGACCCAGAGAAAAAGATCCCGGATACCGACGCTGAGAAACAACCGCTTTCCGGGGTGAGTGAC
The DNA here is from genome assembly GCF_030267445.1 of Bombyx mandarina. Lineage (NCBI taxonomy): Eukaryota > Metazoa > Arthropoda > Insecta > Lepidoptera > Bombycidae > Bombyx > Bombyx mandarina. The sequence goes on along the minus strand of NC_143234.1, from coordinate 9,635,306 downwards.
CAAGTTTCAAGAAAACGTGGCAATAAACGTTACACAGTTAAAGATTCCAAAGAATTTTCTCGTTAGTACATACAATAGTCAGGTTCGTGGACTACAACCAAGATAATGGATCTAGATTGATTCATACACGTAAAAGATCTACTATGGAGGGAGTGAGTATCTTTGCTCGAGACTTACCGAATTAGACCGAACACTATTCTTTATTCTCTTTCTCTATTGTAAATGAAAATCTCCTTAAATGGTTAAATTTTATAAATTTATTCGTGCAGTGTTAAGAATAAATACCGTACACTTGTTAACACGTCCCTTGTTAAGATTTTGTGAGCCCGCATTGTAACGCGTGCAAAACTCCGGGGTGAATAACCGCACATTAGCGCCGTAGATAAGTTGGGTCGTTGACCGTTCGTCCACTGATTATTAATATTCTATTCCGTTACTTTTTAAAAAGGTTATGTTATTCGTTCATTAATTAACGATTTAAATATCCATCCAATACTTCGCTGCAGAAAAATCTCAGTTTGTGCTATGTATTCCTTTCACTTTATATACTCAATTCTTATGTATTTACTCAATACTGCAGTTTTCTAATTACGCAAACGTGAGCTGACAGACAGAGGTCATCGTGTCGTACGGGCTATCAGCTAGCGACCCAAGCCGCAATGGACGACGTATTTTTTATTTATCTATACTAATATATAAATCTACAGTAGTTTTTACGGATGTTCCGTTATAATTACTGAACCATCCGATTGACTTGAAACCTGGTATCCATGTAGAAAATACATGTACTTAATGGATAGGCTAGTATTTATATGAGTGCTGGACTCCCTACACCAATTGCGGGGGCGTTAATGATGAGAATCTTTGTGGGGGTGATAGATAATAATGTTAATTTTAAATGCCCAGAGAAGCGGACGGGTATTGCTAGTTTATTTATAAGGCATACAATACACATTACAAGCTAAAAAGATAGAAAAAAAAAAACAAAAAATAATAATAATAACACGTGTGGCACTTGGGGACTGCCGCGGTAATGCTATTGCATAGCATTTTTGGTCAACTTATGCAATTATAATTAGACAATAATAATTAAATAATAAAAATAAATAATAATAAAAAACAATAATAAAATAAGACCACGCTATATTTATAAACATTAACAAAAGCAAAAGAATAACTATCCCCTTCACACTCATAAGCTAGACCGCGCGAGAGAGAGATGGGCAGACTTTTCATTATGCGCGTGCAGTGCGACGTACGCCACGCACTTATTCACAAATCACAAACACTACACAAGCGCAACGTGTGAATGTGCTGAACGCGAGCTACATGGTAGGCGGAGTGGGGGTGTTAGGTTTTATTTTCGTTATGGAATTTCTTGATTCGGTCGCCGCGCTCAAAGCCCGCGATAAAAGCTATGCAATAGTTTATTAAAACTGACTTGTAACATAAGCCATATGCCACGACTAAACATGACAAATGTGCTGAGTTTGTACACAATATTATAAATTATGCAATAAACATTAAATTATTTCAATACTATTAGCTATTATGCTATATTAATATATGATTTGAAGCATTAAATAATATGCCAGACTAACTGTTGTACAATAATACAATATATCATTTATAGGCGTATACCTATATGATGCATTTTGGTTGTATGAAATAGTCGTAACCAAACCAATACATAACATAATATCCCGCACTTATCACAACATCAAAACATAAAAGACACTTGAAATATTGCGTGTGTTTTTGATAAGTGAAAATTCCGATCTAACGATTTCAATTTAATGTTTTGGAAATTTCAAAAAAAAAAACGGCTACTTATCATGTAATCATGTTTGTTTTGACACATGCACACTTGAAATTCAAATTCGCTACCAGACAAGGTCTAAGAGCTTGATTAACGTGTTCACTGGCTTAGATAAGTACCGGAAGATGTTGCCGGCCGACTCCTTTACAGCTTTACTATTTGCGGTGTGAACGAAGATTTCGGGGGTCAGGGAACACCATCTAAGCAATAAATAAATATAAAAATATAATATTTCAATTGATATGCTAATTGTAACCAAGGAACCAAGAATAAAGAAGGTTATTAAGAAAATAGCAGAAATGGAGCGCGCAGATTCCCTAAAGACCATTTACGAGCAATTGGAAACAAATGAAAGTCAAAAATGTATATATAAGCTTGCTAAACAGTGTTATCGCAGCACAAGGATCCCGCTAGATGTGGGACTGTTAAAGAAACAAATTCTAATCGTTGTATTCATGGTGGTGGTGGTTTTCTTGGGTATATACACGGAGGGGCCCCACGTCCTTCCGGCAACACTTTTAAAGGGAATTTACTCCTCAAGGCTCTTGAAGCCTCCTCCATCCGAGGATGGGCGTAAGGTTATACCGCCTTTGCTCGGTCACCATTGCCTCGTCTTAACAGACGTGGTGCTCCCTGCTAGATAACTCTAGCAGGGAGCACCACGGCGACCCGTGGGTCGCCGCCGCTAGCTATTCTAAAAAGAACCACTAGCGCGTGCAGGTGAGGATGACAGTTGGGTCGGATAGATGTTAAGCTCCTACTCAAGCTGCTACACAGCTCACAAACGGCAAGGGATCTAAAATTCAAACTCAAGGGATCTTTAAGACCATAATAAGGCCAGTTCTTATGTATGGGTGACAACCCAAAAGGGCATGCATACCATTCAAGTTGCTGAAATGAAGATGCTAAAGTGGATGTGCGGCGTGACCAGGCTCGATAAAATCCGCAACCAGTATGTGCGTGAAAGCCTCGGGGTACGTGATATCGCCGACAAGATGCAGAAGAGTAGATGGGAGAGAGAGAGATGGAGTGGACTGAGATGGTATGGTCATGTAAAAACGAGGCCACCTGACTACGCCCGAAATTTGGCGCTACCACTCAACCTCCACGGTCGGAGACCTAGAGGTAGATCCAAGACGAAGTGGAAAGATGTAGTGCTGAAGGACACAAGGTCATCCAACGTTGCTGACGAGGATGTCGAAGACAGACGATGTGGAGTAGTAGTATAAGGAAAGCTGACCCCACTACCGTGTAAGAAACATAGCTAGGAAGAGAGAGACTTGCTAATTCTAACCTCTAACGTATCTAGTGTACATGGTCTTAAGTTGCACACAATTGACACACAAACATACAGTTTTTAGCACAACTAATTAAACAACGAACAGACAGAGCAAGTTATTACAGAATTTTAATTGGTGATAGCAATAAGCTGCGAAATGAGTATCACGATAATGATCATTGGGACGATCATTCATTCTAGTCGTTATCATTGTAATTAATCAATTATCCGTATTAAGATTCATATCGTATTAAGATTCAGAACAGGTGCCTTATTAAAATGCATAGGTTGTTTTTCGTTTGGTTCCATCGTTTTCAAAATGATTGCTTTTATTGTCTGAATCACGTTGCTTTCTTGATGTCGATGAACAAACAATTCTTCGTGTAGTTGCTCATCTATAGTTAGCGACGGAAACTGGAACTTAAGCGGTGATGCCACTTAAACGATCATCATCATCGTCATCATTCTCCTACCCCTGTTTTCTCTTCTCATACTCCTCTATCATATACCATTTCTTCGCTCACTCACTACTATACCACTTTTTTTTTTATTATTATTATTTAGACGTGCAGACGAGCCCACAGCCCACCTGGTGTTAAGTGGTTACTGGAGTCCATAGACATCTACAACGTAAATGCGCCACACACCTTGAGATATAAGTTCTAAGGTCTCAGTATAGTCACAACGGCTGCCCCACCCTTCAAACCGAAACGCATTACTGCTTCACGGCAGAAATAAGCGGGGCGGCGGTACCTACCCGTGCGGACTCACAAGAGGTCCTACCACCAGTAATTACGCAAATTATAATTTTGCAGGTTTGATTTTTATTACACGATGTTATTCCTTCACCATGGAAGTCAATCGTAAACATTTGTTAGGTACGTATTTCATTAGAAAAATTGGTACCCGCCTGGGGGATTCGAACACCGGTACATCGCTCGACACGAATGCACCGGATGTCTTAATCCTTTAGGCCACGACGACTTCGAATAGTCAAACTTTAAATACGTGCCCATTTCGGGTTCTTTTAGGTCATAAAATCTGCGCTGCAGTTTAAAATATACCGCCAAAAACGCATAGTAATAAATAATAAGTAACAAAAGTCTGTTGCCCGTTTTCTCAAAATTAATAAATTGTATCATATCCCCTTCATCCATTTAAAGTCTTCAATTGTCCCACTTTGTACGTCAACAATTACAATTTTCTGATGAGTTACGACACACACAAGAACCCTCGACCTTTCGACGTCGTATTCACAAAATCCTTAACAAACTTACTGCCTACAAGCGGGAATCAAATCCGGATCCTGTAGTCACAGTTCAATAAGCGAACGAGGTGCTCATTAATCTATCCATTGCCAAGTCATTGTACTAATGTTTGAACCTACTTAACCAATTGGCCCTTTGTCCCTAAGTATTTGAACAAATATTTCAAAGTGGATTTAGGTTATCTGTTGCGTTAGTACCAGTAAATAAATATCTATACTAATATTATAAAGCTGAAGAGTCTGTTTGTTTGAGCGCGCTAATCTCAGGAACTACTAGTCTGATTTGAAAAATTATTTCAGTGTTAGTTAACCCATTTATTGAGGAAGGCTATAGGCTATATAACATCGCGGTAAGGCCAATATAAATGGAGCACCAATAAAGAATGTTTCAAAATAGGGTTTAAATAGCTCCTTAACATTCTATAATTCAAAAATATTTGCACTTTGTACGTAAATGGGTAAGTGAGGGTAAAATTTAGTGTTATGCCAACGTAACTATTCCACGCGGACGGAGACACGGGCAAAAGCTAGTCGTATAATAACTTGGAATAATAACGGTAGGGCGTGTCGGGCATGGCCTGGTACTACTTTCCTATTTACCATAAGCCACGAATCAATGACTTTTTTCTGATTTGAAAGACGGAATCACCATTGTTTCACACCAATCGTGACTTTATTTAACATTTTTTATTTGCCCTTGTTTGAAGAATTCTTGTTTAATTATTTAAATGAGCGGAAAAACTTTGTAGTCTTCGTGGCCTGAAGGATAAGACGCCCGGTGCATTCGTGTCGAGCGATGTACGGATGTTCGAGTCCCTTTCAAACAAATGTTCACGATTGACTTCCACGGTGAAGGAATAACATCGTGTAATAAAAATCAAATCCGCAAAACTATAATTTGAGTAATTACTGGTGGTAGGGCTTGTGAGTCCGCACGGGTAGGTACCACCACCCAACCTAATTCTGCCGTGAAGCAGTAATGCGTTTCGGTTTGAAGGGTAGGGCAGCCGTTGTACTGTTAAAACTGAGATCTTACAACTAATGTCTCGAGGTGTGTGGCGCATTCACGGCATAGATGTCTATGGGCTCCAGTATCATTTAACACCAGGTGGGCTGTGAGCTCGTCCAACCATCGAAGCTATAAAAAAAAGTCACCTAAAAAAAGTCAGCTCACCTAGTAGTAAGCTGTTTCCTTGAAAAATTTTATGAAATATTCTAGCTCTTTTCAAAATGCAACGTATCATTGCTTTGCGCCAGACATAATAATATGCAAGATGAAAGTACCTACCCGTAGAACTCACAATAGGAACTGCCAATAAAATCCGTCATATTTACATTTTAAAAGACAGGATTTTACCAACAAAATCACTATTTTTTTGTGTTTGATATTCGACCTTAATTACTAATCCCTCAAGATTTAAATTCAACGTATGTATTACTTTTTCACTTTGGCGTTACTAGAGATTTTACTATTAAAAATTAATGCTAATGAAAAGTATTAAAAATAATAATTATCGTTGTTGAGAAATTGAAAAAAAAAAAGTACACAGAACAATCTTTTATTATTTTATTTTTATATTTAATAACATTTGTATCGATTAGAACATTTATTTTCATATTAAATAGTAGGCAAAGTAACCGGATTGGTTGGAAATGCATTTTAAACATAGATAAGCTCTGATAACTCTACAGAAACACGTCAGACTAGTTGTTCATAGTAACTTATTTTGATACAAACCGTAACGTTTCCGAATCGGCTAAGACGGTTAAAAATAGAAATTTCAAGGTTAATGTATGTATTTTTGTCTATATAACTTAATACAAACATATATTTAAATGATAATTCTGAGACTAAGCCTCGAAAAACCACAAGGCATCTGACATTAGATTCTATCGATTTTAAAATAAAAAAAGCTCTCAAACATAACGAAATAACTGAAAGTACATAATTGCGATAAAATCAATTAAACTCGTACCATTTTCTTATCGAGATTACGCACCTGTGACGTCACTATCTCATTGTTAACGTAAAACGAAGTAATCTTGATGACGTCATAATCGCTTCACTTGTCACTGGGATTACGATTTGAGAATGAAATAATTTAATAGTACAATCAAATTGTCAATGTTTTTTATTCTAGCAACTAACTATACAATATACGTGTCTTTATTTAAGTAACATAATATGTCGTGTAGATCTAAATGTTGAACAAGTCAAGAAAGGAGAGCCAATAGCCAAGACAGATGCTAATCTTAAGGCAAAGGTGTAACTAGAATGTACAAGACTATTCACTAGTACATGAAGATTTTTTTTCCAATTGCACTTCAAGAAGGACATGACATGGTATCGAAATGGAGCTAATTCCAGAGCCCAGCTAATACGATCTCCGGATGCGTGACCGTGTATTATGGCAATTCCTGAAAGTCAAGTTGAACGTTGACGTTGGCAAAACTGAGGTCAGAGCTTCGGTTCCAAACAAGTGGATTCTGCTACCATTCAGAATTCACCATAGAAGTTATTGATGGTCCGCGGCAGAAATTTGGAGGCTATTTCATTAATAAGAGTTACAACCGTACACAGGTTTAGTAGTTCATAACAGATAGTACAAAGTTTTAACAGAATAAATAAATAATAAATAATTATTGAAGAATGAGCGAATGAAGAATGATTACTGGCGGTAGGGCGTTTATATGTAGGTGTAGCTATCATAGAATAGAAGGTACCGCCCGATTAGCCTCCTCATGTCTCTAGGCAAACTGTACAAGCGTCTGCGAGCGCTATGACATGTCCTTCAAACGAGGCTTGCGGAGAGTACTTAATGGTATGCAGCGGCTTAGCTCTGCTCCTGGCATTCCTGACGTCCTTGAGCGACGGTGACCACTTACCATCAGGTGAACCGTATGCTCGTCTGTGTACCAGGGCAATAAAATTAAATAAAAAAAAAACTTCCCAGAAACAAGTCCCTAATCGCGAGGAAACTCCAGAGTGCAGTCGTAACGTTATGACAGTGGTTCCGAAAATGGCGCATAGACATTAACCCACCGAAAATCACAGCGATGCTATTTCAAAAGGGAAATTCCACACAGATTTCCTCCCGGATTACTAGGAGAGATCTCACACCCCCGATGACCCTTTTCGGCCAAACCATACCCTGAGCAAGGAAGGTCAAGTACCTGGGAGTCATCCTGAATGTATCGCTGACATTCCGCCCGCATATAAAATCAGTCCGTGAACGCGCCGCGTTTGTTTTCGGCAGACTCGACTCAAAGAGTTCGACGTGATACCCAATCCATACATCAGCCCGCCGAGTTTCTCGCCGGATTTTCTCAGCGGGTCGCGATTCCGATCCTGTATCCCGCTGTCCTTGAGCTGTTAGATCTTCTTTGGAGGCGCTCGGGTAGCTGTTAGCAAATTTCACCCCTCCTGGCTGAGCCTTTGCTCGCCCACCTGTCCTGGTGAAAATGGAATGGCCTTCCGAGCCACCAGTAATCCCTTTTTCATAAAAAAAAGAATAAAGATGTTTGACAAAAACCTGACTAGCGCTAACGACATTTTCACACAATCTTGCATTGTACACAAATTTCGTACAGCAACATTCGCTTCGTCGGTAAGCCCGCTGAGTTTCTCGCAAAGTAACTACCCTTAAGCTCTTAGGCCTCATCGGAGGGCGCTCGAGCAGCTGTTGACAAATTTCCTCTTCTAGCTAAGTCCTTGTGTCGGCTCACCCGTCTTAACTAAGTGGTAAGGGTTCTGGACCAGCCCTGCCTTAAAACATCATCATCTGATGCGATTAAAACAGCTGGTGAGATAAATGGAGAATTCTTCTTTCCACGCAACTATGCTTTGCTGTGATCTTTGGTATATTTCCATAACAGAGATGTGACAGTCCTGTTTACGTCAACTAAATTAAGTACTACGATTCGCTTGTTAATAATGAAATATCCTTGAATGTACACACTACATGCAAATGATGTCCTGATAAAAATGACAGTTCTTAAATTATTAAATCGATCATTTTGTAGTTGTTTGCGGGTCTTATACCATTACTCAGAACAATTAGTTTGATATAAATTGCAATTGATTTTATCACGATTAAAAAAAATGCTGTGTGGTAGTTACGAAGCATTTTATGTTAATACCATACAATAGCGAGGTATAATTACAGATTTTATTGTTTTTTTTATCGCATACACCGATGGACAAGCTCACAGACCATCTGGTGTGAAGTGGTTACTGGGGCCCATAGATATTACAACGTAAATGTCGCCACCCACCTTGAGATATGAGTTCTAAGGTGTCAGTACAGCTACAACGGCTGCCCCACCCTTCAAACCGAAACGCATTACTGCTTCACCGCCGAAATAGACAGGGTGGTGATATCTACTCGTGCGGACGCACAAGACGTCCTACCACCTGTAAAAAAAGATAGATAATTTGATCTTAGTACCCCGTAAAATCTGTCATCAAGTAAAGGGATATTTTGTCGTTAGGACTTCACACGTGTAAAGTACAATTGTACGCTAAAACTTTGCTCCTTCCTATACCCCGGTAGTGGAAGGATGTTTCCGATTCCTCGTCGAATAAAACACCAAGTCTTTATTCCATATTATGCGAAGTCGACGCAGCTTGTAATATTATTATGCTGCGTAGGGCTTTGGCAAAAGTTTTACGAACAGCCGCCTACCTAACGTCAACCCTCCTTGAGCTTTATCTCTATTGGTATATCGACTGCAACGTGCTGTAGGGAGTTTTTTTTGTTTCTTTTTTCGTGTTGACTGACTTTTTGGTTTGCATTTCATTAATATAAACATTCACACAGATTATCAACTGCCAAAAAGACAATAAAAACCACCACGTTCAGGCAAATAAGACACCCGATGCTTTAATGCTTTCATTTGTTTTATTTACAGAAAAAAGAAGAAAAATGGTGGACTACATTGATGCAGGTAGCTGTACCCTTCTTCATAGCTGGATGCGGTACCATCGGAGCTGGTTTGGTACTCGGCACAGTTAGGGTAAGTTCCTCCTACAAATTTAAAAAAGTTAAGCTAAGATCGATCGTACTTTTGCAACAGGCAAGGTCTAAACTATCCCTCTGGCATTGCTGATCCCCATAAGCAACGGTAACCTCTTATTACCTTATTATTTCTTATGATGATGATGATGATGATTATTATTATTATTACTATTTCTACCGCAAAGCCCTTTTTTATTCCAGTCTGAAAATTAAGGCAGCCGTATACTAATGGAACTTACATCTCATGTCTTGTTGAAAGTAGCGGGGTTTCCATTGTCATATCTAATGCCTACGGTAATCACTTAATACTAGATAAAGAATAATCACCCAACGGAATAAAAGAAAGCGCAATTAAAATGTCCAAATGAAAAATTCTTGATTAGATCACTTTACAGTACCGGTGTGATAAAAAGTATGTATTTTCCAGGATTGGGATGTTTTTATAAACATATCGGCCATTTTCGTTCTTGTACCCTCACTGTCAGGACTAAAGGGTGAGTTCAAGAAAAAATTTAAGCTATTTTATTATTATCTAGACGCTAGTACCATATGCGACATTATGAATATTGTTTCCATGATGACGGTCGATTGAAACATTTTTTCGTGCGCTACCAACAAAGGAGCTATTAGGCCACCTTATCGTAATTAGCCGCCATTGCTAATGGACATCGGCCATTCCAACTGGCTTTCTCGGTTATCTTGGTTCTGGCAGCAACTAAACAAGTTATATCTGATACAGGTTAGGTGCTTGCCGTCAAGAAATTAAAGTCTTTGTTTAACCAACTTGCTTGTATCAGAGTAAAATAACACTACCTCGACTCTCCCCTGCATATCGGAAGGTGAGAACGGGTTGCGGCGCACACTGCGATTTTCAGCATTCATTTACTAGTCTCCACGGATTGGTACTACGAAACTACTTTATAACTGCCGAAAACTGTCACAAACAGTTAGAAATAAAATTAAATAGTTATATCACGTGATGTGTCTGGATACCTATTAATGATAATTGCCTTTTTGGTAATTCAGTATTAATGGTAATTGCTTATATGACAGCATGATGCATTGATTAAAAGAAGCATGATATAAAACTCGAATCGAGAGATTCAAATAACGGTGCAAGGTATTGGGTTATTAGGCAAAAATTATTTGTATGATGGGGAAATGATAACAGTCCCTAGCGAAGCCAAGGTTCATGACGTAGACCAAGCTACTGGGTAAAGAAGCCACTGTTCCATGGAACTTCGTCAAATTGTCAACATCCGGACACGATCGTTAGCTCACAAAACACATGTCATTACCTTCAATAGCTCTAGAGATTGTCACACAATTATTTAAAATGTAGGATAATTATCTGCCATTGTCGTTTGACTGTCATCTTTATTTTAAACTTCACTGATAAATGGAGGATTTATTTTCTTGTTGTATTCTATTATTTTTATCATTATGCGTTTATTAGTCGTAATTAATTTTGCTTAATTATTATGGGTCCTTTATTTAGATGAGTATTTGGAATGCAAATGCTAGAATCAGATTGCAAAATAGGTTTTATATAATTGGGTTGAATTTTTGACGTGACAACGTCTTATAATTCGCTGGAGCCGGCTGCACGCGCGAAAATACATGACTCATTGAGGCGTTCCATTTAAGGCTTGAAGTGCAAGCGAGTGCGCGCAACGAACGACAAAGAGGCACAATCGGCCTCCGCGTTCGGCAGCGTTCGACATCTGTCTCTCTCCTACTTAAGTGAGCGATGCATCCACGTCGACAGCTGCTATACAATAATACATTTACATGTTCTCGTCAAGTATGAAGTTCAGTGAAAAGTGAATGTGGTGTCAATTGTCCATACCAAATATCTATCAAACAAATAAAATTAAAATTTTGTTTTGAAAAATGAAACCATTCCATCAGTATTTTCTTATGACGTTGTCACGTTCAACTATCGTCAGTAAACCGACTTTACAGACAACCGATTTTTGTTTTAGGAAGGTGCAGGTTTGGTACTCTGGTCTTTTTATACAACGAATTGAATTTTTACGCTGTGGTTGAATAATAGCCCCTTATATCTTACCAAAATATTGGTGGGAGACAATGATTTAAGCCCACATATGGAGATATCACTTCACCCCTTACTGCAACCGCGAAACAATCACATAAAACCCTTTCGACGAGCGAATCAATCGCTCCAATACAATTGAGGCTCGAACCTCATGTCTCAAGATGAGTGGCGGTTTTTGCCCTGTGATATCTATAAACTCGGGTAATTATCATCGGCCGTGACCATCAAATCGCAAGATATTTCATTTCTGTTGGAAATCGTAAACTAAATAACATAAAGTCAAGATCAAACATGATAGTATTAATGTTATTGTTTTGATAAGTGATGGAAGACGCGGATATTTACCTTCAGATGTGTCTTTTAGGAAGACTTTATGTGATATGAGCTATTATAAAAGCCTGTTTAGTATTTTCTAAGGTTTTCCCGAGTCTTACATGTGATTAATACTACTCTTTCAGTTTAATCTCAGGTTTTATTATTTTCTTTTTATAATTTCCGATGTTTTGAATGCAGAGAACGGACGACGAAACAAGGTTCTTAAGTATGATATGGCATGTAAATACTATATGCTTTATGGACTACAGAAGTTTATCGATGTTTTAACCCACTGAGTTTCTCGCTAGATCTTCTGAGTGAATCGCGATTCTGATCCGGTGGTAGATTCTGCGAAGCAATGCTCTTGCTAAAGCCAGTTTTAGAACACTCCCTCAGTTTGAGGCTTATGAGCTCCCCCTACCACCTATAGTGTAGCTGAACTAGCTAATAGCCTACCTAATAGGCTAGCAGCGAATAGGTACGGAATTTTTTTTAAAATGAATATTGTGGGTAGCACAATGCAGCCTATTTGTTAAAAAATAATTTATTAATATTTTACGTTTCTTGGCAATGAAATAACATTACTTGAGTTTTGGCAATAGGTTTCATTTTACGACAAGACAGTGCCACCTGCTAGCGCTTGAGAGATGAACGATGAATTATGAACGATGAAAGAGACGAGAGAACCGTACTCTTCGAACTCGGCAAAGAGGTCGACGTGCAATCTAACCCATGCATCAGCCCGCTGAGTTTCTCGCCGGATCTTCTCAGCGGGTCGCAATTCCGATTCAGTAGTAGATTCATTCGCGAAGCAGCTACTCTTGAGTTGTTAGGTCTCCTTCGGAGACGCTCGGCCAGCTGTTAGCAAATCCCACCCCTCCTGGCTGAGCCTTGCTCGCCCACCTGTCCTGGTGAAACTGGAAAGGCCTCCGGGCCACCAGTAATACTTTCATCAAAAAAAAAGATTAGAGAAATGATAAGCATATCTTGGTGGGCATTTGAACTATTATTACCTTCCCAATAACATTAAAGCATTTTCACCGGTCTTTGAGTATGGTCTGTTATTAATGCAAAACAAATTGTTAATCTAATCTAAATGAAACGATAATCGTTCATTTTAATGCACTTAAGACTTGGCTTTTGTTTGGAGGAGTGCATCATTAATAATTTCCATGGGCCAGTGACCCTTCGTACAGTTTGGACCGTGAGATTGTCTACATATAAGGCCTAATTCCTTTTTTTTCTTCCAAAGGTAACCTGGACATGTGTCTCGCATCTCGACTGTCAACGCAGGCGAATTTAGGCAACATGGACTCCACGAAGGAGGTCATCTCGATGGTCGTTGGAAACATATCATTGGTTCAGGTCAGTTCCAATGTTCATGGTTACCAGATATCCGAAAAAGGATCTTTAAAAAGTTGGAGTAACTACTGGTGATAGGAGCATTGCAATGATAGGTACAGCCACTCTGCTTATTTACTTTGCGAAGCAGTCTCCGTTTTGACACAGAAGTTGGGAGAGCCGCTTTATATTCTTTTTCGTTTCCTCACTAATGAAGACCGTGAACAGATATGATTGGTCTCCATTTACTTCTTTTATTTATTTATTGCTTAGATGGGTGGAGGAGTTCACAGTCCACCTGGTGTTAAGTGGTTACTGGAGCCCATAGACATCTACATCGTAAATGCGCCAACCACCTTGAGATATAAGTTCTAAGGTCTCAGTATAGTCAAAACTGCTGCACCAACCTTCAAACCGAAACGCATTACTGCTTCACGGCAGAAATAGGCAGGGTGGTGGTACTTACCCGTGTGCTCACAAGAGGTTCTACCACCAGTAAAAAAGTTCCTGTGTCTGTGAACTCTGGCGAGGTATAAAATGATAAGCTTGTATATGTCCCATCAGGTTCAAGCTATAGTGGCTGCGACTGTGGTCTCCATATTCGCCATCGTGGTGAACACGATCACGGACCGCGCCATCTTCGGGCCCTATGTCCTCCTGCTGGTCGCGTGCGCCGTCTTCACTGCTACCACCACTTGCTTTGTGTTGGGTAAGTTGATCGCATGGGCAATGCTATAAGGGAGAATGCTTTTTTTTTAAAGGAGAGGCTGTAGGGTACTTCCACTAAGCTACCTTGGATTCGACGAACCTGCAGCCTGAATGATGAATGAACGATGATAAAGCCTGAACCTGATGATGAGTGATCATCGTGGCTCATGGAAATGAGCTACATTGGCTGCCTCCGCTGAAAACTTATTTGTATGCTTACCTGAAGTGATAAGAGAGCTTTTTTTATTTGCTTAGATTGGTAAACGAGCTCACGGCCCACCTGATGTTAAGTGGTTACCGGAGCCCATAGACATGTACAAACGTATTTATTATATAATATAAATATGTATATTCATTTAAAATCGAACTGCCGAAAATCTATATTGCTCAGAAAAATATCACACAATACAAACAGAACTAGAAAAACTAAGATAGATATAGTTTGTTATAATAATATCATGTAAACATAAATTTAACTAAATCTGTTGTCGGTGGCGTGAGTGAACCAGAACAAATTGCCAACATGTTCAAAGAACGCTTCTTTGTAAAATCTACTTTAGGACTCGCTGGGTCGGTGCTTGATATTGAACACGGCAGGGAAATTGGAGTGGCATTTACGTCTAAGGATGTTAAAAAGACAATTAGGTCAATGTCACGTGGTAAGTCTCCGGGACATGACGGGCTCAGCATTGAGCACCTGCGTTATGCGGGCGTGCACATCTCTAGGGTTCTCTCAATGCTGTATAACATTTGTGTGGGTCATAGTTATTTGCCAAGGGAAATGATACGAACAATAGTTGTACCAATAGCTAAAAATAAGACTGGAGACCTTGCAGATAGCAGTAACTATAGGCCTATCTCACTAGCTACTGTTATATCCAAAGTGTTGGACAGCATGCTTAACTTTAAACTAAATAAATATGTAAATCTTCATGATAACCAATTCGGATTCCGTTCAGGTTTGTCGACAGAGAGTGCAATCTTAAGTCTTAAGCATGCTGTCAAATACTACACGCGGCGAGGAACACCTGTTTATGCCTGCTTTCTTGATCTGTCCAAGGCGTTTGATTTGGTTTCCTATGACCTCTTGTGGAAAAAGTTGGAAAATATTAAACTACCCACGGAAATAAATAACATTCTAAAGTTTTGGTATGGGAACCAGATCAACAATGTGCGATGGGCTGGGGCTTTGTCTCTTCCGTATAGGTTGGAGTGCGGGGTGAGACAAGGCGGGTTGAGTTCGCCTACGCTCTTCAACCTGTATATGAATGAGCTGATCGGCGAGCTCAGTAGGACCAGGATTGGTTGTTTCATAGACGGGGTGTCCGTAAACAACATCAGCTACGCAGACGATATGGTGCTGCTGAGCGCGTCTATCTGTGGCCTAAGGCAACTTGTTTCTTTGTGTGAGGGATACGCCAAATCACACGGTTTGGTGTACAACTGTAAAAAGTCGGAGATCATGGTCTTTGAGACCAGGGGTGGGACGCATGATAAAATACCTCCCGTAGTACTCAACGGAACGCCATTGACAAGAGTTTATAAATTTAAATATCTCGGCCATGTGTTGACCCCTGATCTCAAAGATGATGAAGATATTGAACGAGAGCGGAGAGCGTTGTCGGTTAGAGCAAACATGATAGCTCGCAGGTTTGCACGGTGTTCACTTAAAGTCAAGGTCACCCTCTTTAGGGCCTACTGTACTAACTTTTACACGTGCAGCTTGTGGGCTGGATATACTCAAAGATCGTACAATGCTCTCCGTGTTCAATACAATAACGCGTTTAGGGTGCTGGTGGTGCTGCCCCGCTTTTGTAGCGCATCAGGGATGTTTGCAGACGCGCACATAGATTGTTTTTACGCTACCATGCGTAAGAGGTGTGCATCTCTGGTAAACAGAGTGAGGGCCAGCTCCAACAGTATCCTGAGCATGATCGCAAGCAGGCTGGACTGTATATACATGGGTCGCTGTGGTGCCATCTCCCATGGGATGTTACCACAGTAATTCATTGTGATCTAAATATAACTAATAACATAGGTCAAGTTTTATTAACAATTTATATGAGTCATGGATACTTGAAATAAAAACATTATTATTATTATTAATAAACAGATATTGCGAATTTTTTTTTTATTGCTTAGATGGGTGGATGACCTCACATCCCACCTGATGATAAGTGTTTACTGGAGCCCATAGACATCTACAACATAAATGCGCCACCCACCTTAAGATTTAAGTTCTAATGTCTCATTATAGTTACAACGGCTGCCCCACCCTTCAAACCGAAACGCATTACTGCTTCACGGCAGAAATAGGCAAAGTGGTGGTACCCACCCGCGCGGACTCACAAAAGGTCCTACCACCAGTTAAAGTTAAATTATTAAATATTTGAAGATTAAAGATATTTTTTACCACGCTTTCAATGTGAACACTACCTACGCTAACTCCAATAATAATAGGTTTACAGGGGGAGCGTTTAAACGAAAAAAGTTGATAAAATCTTTATTATTGCAGATATATTTATGTTTTTTTTTGTGTAACTAGCTGATTTCGAACCCCATCAATAATTATTAATTGTAATACTTTTAGCATAGTGAAGCGATTTGCGTGAAAAACGAAACTTTCTCAAATTTTGAGTTAGAGTAGTATTCATTGGAGGATTTGGAGGCATCGAATTGTTATCACACTTAAGGTGGACTTCAATATCACAATTCACTCGCGTTTCACATCAGGCGTTACATTCGCTGTTTCGTTCCGAGTAGAACTGGCTACTGACAGCCTTAATGTCATCTCTGCAGCGCTTTTATATGTAGCAAGACGCATTACCTCAATTTCCGAGAACATCGCCGATAGTACCAGCCGTTTCTATATTCGTTTTCGCTGTTTGACAATAGATGGCGTTACACTTCTCGAACGTTCCCTTTTTTTTTCCTACCTAAGCTGATAGCCTTGAGAGGCTATATCAGCTAGCCTTAACTAGTAGGTGAGCTCACGGGGCTCAAACCTGACTACGTTGCTAACACGAACCCTAGCAAGAGCCGTGCTTCGCAGAATCTACCACCGGATCGGAAACGCGACCCACTCAGAAGATCCGGCGAGAAACTCAGTGGGCTCTGTCTGAGGGTTAATATACTCGTCGAGCCCTTCGTCGCAAGCGACGGGTTCGACGAGAACGATGACCGGGACGTTCCTGATATTACTAGTTAGTTACAGTTTCCGTTTCTGCTATTTTGATGACAGATGGCGTTACTCGTACCGGCATAACAATAATAACGTTCTCTTATAATATCATACAATAGTGATTTTTTTTATTATTTTTTTAATAAATAAATATTTACTAACAATCACGCCACGTTAACTGGTCCCGTGCTAAGTTCGAAGATTTTTATTATACACATAGTTATATACATATCAGTATATTTAATATACATCCATAACCCTGGAAAAGGCATTTTATATTTTATCATTCAAATATCTTCGCTTGGCGGGATTCGAACCCGCGACCACCTTGTGTAGTGACCATGTCACTTACCACTACACCAGATGGCCGTTAATTATAGATATAAAGTAACTTGATCTTATAATCTGATGTCAGCTTTCGCCAGATTATATCTCCAATAGATTAGAGTTTTTCTATTACTGTTTTTTGGCGTTTCTTGAATTCAACCATTTTGAGTTTGAGACACTAACACTGTCATTAAGATTCAAACGTCAAAAAGATCATCATCATAGCTCTTACAAATCTATCAATTATTAACTAAAACATTAGAATATTTCAATATCGTGATCTAGATAATGTGTATAATATACTTTTAGAATTAATTTCTAATAAATGTGCGTGCTTCGATGATAATTACGACACGCGTAATGTAACTAACGTCCGTAATATTATCACGTATTTTATTACAGTTTGAAAAGTAAAGTTTTGAAATTGACTCACAGAGGGTTTGGGCGATAACTAGTTCAGTGTGCTTAGTGCGAGCTTTTTAACGTTCTCGATAGCGTAAAAGTTAACTCAAATTTGTATGGAGTTGGAACAGCGCCCCTAGCGGCAAACGTAGGCAAACTCGCACTAAGCACACAGTAGTCGGTCGTGTTTTGTCTCTTTCTTTATTGTTTATTGTAGTTATGCTGGAAGAGTTCGTAGTCGAATAGGTGGAGGGTAATTGAGGAGAGTACTGCTACCAGTGTTGACTTTAGAAAGGGTTGTATTAGTTAGTAGAGGTGACTTTTTTTTTTAATACTTAGATGGGTGGACGAACTCACAGCCCACCTGGTGTTAAGTGGTTACTGGAGCCCATAGACATCTACAAAGTAAATGCGCCATCCACCTTGAGATGTAAGTTCTAAGGTCTCAAGTATAGTTACAGCGGCTGCCCCACCCTTCAAACCGAAACGAATTACCGCTTCACGGCAAAAATAGGCAGGGCAGTGGTACCTACCCGCGCGGACTCACAAGAGGTCCTACCACCAGTAAGAATCCCGTATAACAGCTCGGTCTCGCGTCCAAATGCTCGGACACTTCACCACCATCCATCACCACCATCACCATCTCTTTCGTTGTTTTCATCTCGATAATGACAGCTTAAAATATGTAAATCTTTTCGCAGATTTCGTGATGGTAATGGTGATATACGCGTCGCACAGGTTCAAGGTGAACCCGGACAACGTAGCGACTCCGCTGGCGGCCTCCATCGGGGACATCGTCAGCAATACGGTGCTAGCGGTCACCGCCCAGTACATGTACGAGCAGATCCGTGAGTGTCTCTTATGTTATTGCCTTCGTAGTGAGAAGAGCGTACGGCCCGCCTGATGGTAAGTGGTGTCCGTCACTCATGGACGTCAGCAATGCCAGGGACAGAGCCAAGACGATGTCTTCAGTCTAACTCTTCGAAGGTTTTTCTTAGGTCTTGCGTATAGACTCAAACAAGGCTGTTCTAGCAACTGCTTCAAACGAACCCTTGGGACACATTGCCAGGAAAGAAGGAGACATTCTTGAAAACTGGTGATTACTGGCAACGTTGAAAGAAAGAACTGCTAAAGTAAAGAGGGAACATAGGGAAAAAAATAGAGAAAGTTGGAAATTTAAGCTTACACAAAAAACAAAAGCAACACAATACGTACATATCATTATGTACAAGTTAAAGAATAAACAAAAGCACTCCTATTGCAAGCTCTTTTTCTCCTAATGATTGGAACTGGAAAGCTAGTTCTCGTGCTCCAAGCTGACGAAATTATCAAAGTTTTCCGAAAAATCGAAGAACTGGATGAAAGCTTCAGGAGTTACTCTTTTCTTACTGGTGGGCCTCTTGTGAGTCCGCGCGGCTAGGTACCACCACCCTGCCTATTTCTGCCGTAAAGCAGTAATTCGTTTCGGTTTGAAGGGTGGGGCAGCCGTTGTAACTGTACCGACCCTAGAACTAGATATCTATGGGCTCCAGTAGATTAACACCAGGTGGGCTGTGAGCTCGTCCATCAATCTAAGCAATATAAAAAAAAATACTCAGGACGCTGATTTTGATTTTCGTTTCCAGAGGTGTCTCTGTGGCAGCCCATCGCGTTGATCTGCGTGTACTACAGCCTCCTCCCGCTCTGGGTGTTCATCGTCTGGAGGAACAAGTACACCAAGACCGTCCTCACCAGCGGCTGGACCCCCGTCATCTCCGCCCTGTTCATAAGCGGGTACGCTTCCCACTCTTTCTAATTTATTATTTTAGGTTTCTCATAAAATCTGTAAGTTAATTTTTTTATAGCTTAGATTGGTGGCGAGGTCACGGTCCACCTGGTTACCAGAGCCCATAGACAACAACAACGTAAATGCCGTTGCCATCTTGGGATGTGAGTTGCAAGGCCTCAGTATAGTTACAACGGCTGCCCCACCCTTCAAACTGAAACGCATTACTGCTTCACGGCAGAAATAGGTAATTATTTTTCTATAAAACCAAAGTAGACAAACTGATCCAGCTGTTTTCAAGTCCTGCGATTAACAGCAACTGGTATTCTATATTTATTTGGATAGCTTGCGAATTTGATTGTTAAAGCAAGGACAGCATACCTACGATCTCGTCGGTTGAACGTTCCTCATATTCCTCATAAATATATGTATGTCGGAGAAGCCACAATTATTAACACCATCGCCAGACATCGTAGGGGTGAATAGGGTGATCGAGCTAAGAGAAATATTGAGTACACCAATCATGTTTGTTGTCTTAGAACAATTTAGAAATCACGGTAACGAAAACGAATGACAGTTCTTAGGATGGTGGCACCGCTCTTCAAGAAGACTGGTTGGTGAGTGTAATGGCGTCTACGCGCCTCCATCGGCTAGGTTCTGTCGTAGCACGAAGTTAGCCGAGTTCCGACGATACCGCGATCGTGCTGCCATCTCTCGGGAATCGTGCTGCGTTTCGTTTAGCTACCAAACTAATGACTGTCTCAGACATATCATCATCATCTCAACCTGTCTACTGTCCACTGCTGAACATAGGCCTCTCCAACTGATGTCTAGTGCGGCCGGTCCGTTGCCACCTGCATCCAACGTGACCCAGCAATTTACACCAGGTCGTTGGTCCATCTGGTAGGAGGCCGTCCCACACTGCGTTTGCCAGTACGTGGTCTCCACTCGAGGGTCTTTCTGCCCCATCGGCCGTCCGATCTTCACGCTATGTGACCTGCCCACTGCCATATATATTTATATTACCCTTAACTCATCCTCACTTTCAGTATCGGCGGTATAGTCCTGGACCAGGCCGTCGATTACTTCCGAGGGTACGAGGTGTTCCAGCCGATCGTGAACGGGATCGGGGGGAACCTGGTGTGCGTACAGTCGTCCCGGCTGGCCACGCACCTCCACCAGACCGCCATCCCCGGGATCCTGCCGGAGAACACTAAGATCATTGAGTGGCCTTGGAAGACCTTGTTCTTTGGAAGTAAGTTTTTCTACTAAGAACGTGTGCGCACTAATAACATTCCGTAAGCTATAACACAAGGCAATTTTTGTTTTTATTGCTTAGATGGTTGGACGAGCTCACAGCCCACCTGGTGTTGAATGGTTATAGACATTTACAACGTAAATGCCGCCACCCTTTTTTTTTTTTTTTTCTCTGGCCGGGGGCCGAACCTCCTACGAGGTCCCCGCGCCTAGGGGGCGCGCGGGGTATGTGAGACTCAACGATCTGCAGGTGTTGAGAGCAGATCGCGGGCCCAAGGAAATGCCGCCACCCACCTTAAGATATAAGTTCTAAGGTCTCAATTATAGTTACAACGGCTGCCCCACCCTTCAAACCGAAACGCATTACTGCTTCACGGCAGAAATAGGCAGGGTGGTGGTACCTAACCTCGCGGACTCACAAGAGGTCCTACCACTTATAATCTGTTATCTGTTATCTTCACGAGTCCATTGTTTCCAGCGACCGCGGCGAAGGTGGCTCGCATGCTGCTGATCCTGGCCGTCTTCGGGCAGATAATCTTCATGGTGGTCGCGGACTTCGTGTACCAGGGGACGGTCACCATCCAGTTCGCGTTCGGCATCACGTACCTCACGTGCGCCCTGCTGCAGGTACACTCGCCAGGGTCAAGCTCTTGTGCTTTATCTTATACCTTTAAACGAGCAATTCTTGTATCTGAATCTTGGAAACGGCTCCAACGATTTTCATAAAATTTAGTATACAGGGGATTTCGGGGGCGATAAATCGATCTAGCTAACGATTTATTTTCAGAAAATGTTGTTTTATTCGTGTTTTCAATAATCAGCTTTATCGATAATCAACTTTATGGCTCTTTCCGACATCTATTGGCGAATAATAATACTATTTTTACTGCTTTAAAGACACAACAAGATGGCGTTATAAAAAATAAAATAAAAAACGCGCAAAGTTCTTATAGTAAAGTGCTTATAGTCTGTGGTCACATTGAGAATAGATTAAATATAGTTTATTGTCTTTATTCATATTTACCTAAAGTTTAGTCTTGGCGAAATATGTTAAGAAATAGTCTTTGATAGGATCATAATGGTGTACAAACATAATTTCAATCGACTACCGGGCGACCACTAGTTATAATAAACGTCTTAGTGACGATGTTATCGCGGCGTTTTTAAAAAGGAAATGTGTAGTGGGGCTAACCAACTAAGGCATGTGGTTGTGCTATTGCAGGTGATGCTGCTCCTTTATCTGGCCTACATCGTGATCCACTTCATGTGGAAGAGGAAGAAGGACCCCGACAATGCCGCCATCCCCTACCTCACGGCGCTCGGAGACCTCCTCGGCTCCGTGTTCCTGGGACTCGCTTTCGTCATCCTGTCCCTCTTCGGACTGGAATACGGCAATAATGTCCAGTGAACACCAATAAATGAATACGTATCTCCTTCTCCGAACTAGGACTCTAGGTCTTAGACGTAAGGCCTGATCGAGAATCGGGTCAAGCTATCTGTAGCCTTGCACGGAACCCTTACCCGATACTAAAGGACATCTTCCCACGCGTTTATCTGTCTAAATTATTTTATTTGTCCCAATATAGTATCAACTGTATCCAAAAAAACCCTTCCTTAGCTTAATAATGACATAAGTTGTATTAATCATGGTGCCAATTCTATTGGAAAAACTTACAGTATTTAAATTATTTTTTTAATGGTTCCTTTCGAAGGAGCGTAAAACGTTGAATTGTTCTCAACGAGACACAACATTGACGATGTGAGCTGTGATATATACTGGGAATGTGATTTGTCGTGTTGGATGTGTTTGTACTGAGCCTCGCCGCCAGAGGCGCTTCTAAAGATCGTCAGGTGTTCATCTAGTTGATTTAAAATTTGAAAATTAAGCTTTAATTTGACTCCAAGTTCAAGAGACACTTTAGGTCGCGCAACGTACTGAGGATGGCTGGCGAACGAAGCTTAATGCAATTTGGGAACCGAAATTAGGTTTAATTAGCTTTACTGCGGAAAGACAACTGACAAATAGATTAATTTTAAAATCGATTGATCAATTATGAAAAATAGTGTAGTTGTAAATAAATAATTTTTAAGTTATGTCAATGTTTTAGTTAATGTTTCCGATAATTGTATACCAACAGACATTGTAATGTTTAAGTCTAATATTATTAAATCAACAGTACTTTTTATGATTTCGTATTTTTTTCCTCATAACACACGATTTTAACGAGTTTATTTACAGTTTGAATATTAATAGAACCGATGCTTCAAATAGACTAAAAAAAACATAGTTCCATAGTTCATACAAGATGTTCCGATGTGCAATTTTGTACTGACGCCACGTTGTAATTGTCTTTCTCGTCCAAGTCAACTCTGAGTTCAAGTGGAGCTTTTCCTGCCCAATTTTTGTCCAAAATTGCTTTTCGTGATTAAATCCTTACGGTTAGACGAATAATCCAATTATTCCTCTGCTCATAAAAATTATCTTTGTTAGATATCAAATTCTTATTGAGTTCCAAGACTCGTTCCCTCTGGAAGTTAGCCTTCCAAGGCAGTATTAGTTCCTATCATTTTTGCGGCAAGCAAATTAGCTGTCTTACGAGTTAAATAAATAGGTTGACCAAAATTTGGAATCCAAGCTTACTACTTCATTGACCTTACAATATGGCACAACATCATAGAATTTAGTTTGTATAGAGAGTTTTACAGCTGAATAAATTCTTTTGGGCAATTCGTTTTAGGAACATTTGTAGTAAATCTTACCTAGAGAGCGACATCAGGAACTGCCTATTTAAAATTTTCAAAATTATCAAAGCCGTAATTCTAATTGGCAATCGTTAATGTTGACAGCTTTAGCATTCAGAGGCTTTGTTATATGTCTCCCACAGTTAAGCGGTTGTTGTCTGGATTTTTCTGGAACAATTGACATTCTTGCAACATTGCGTTAAAAACTTAACTGGTCTGCTAGCAGAAGCTAACTATAGCAATACTTTAATAATACTACTAGCAATAATAATAAAAGTAGTTATGAAGCATGAAAAGTACAACATATAAATAATACATAGTATAGTAAAATATAGGATTAGGCCTACTTATTTATTCTAAAATATCAAATGAGTATTAAAAAAAGCATTTCATGAGAACTTTAGGAATTTTTAATAGAAAATAAACATTCTAGGTGATATTTAGCTGTCAATTTCAATGATCAACAATCCAAAGCACTACCGGTATTAACAAAACCCAAGTTCCTGTAAATGATATTTAATCTACATTCCAAAGTTGGCGGTTTTCTAGACTTAGACTTTAATGTTTTTTTTTTAATTATTGAATTAAAATAAACAAAGATCCGGTGTAACGATAAAGTTCTCAGTCACAAATCAAAAGTGACCCTATAGTTTAACGATTAAGGCATAGAATGTATGAATGATGTGATATGAAAAATTGAGATTTATAAATAACGTGTTGTTATGTAGTATGTAATAATGCTGTTGACTTGACATATATGAAAACGAACATTACGCTTTCTTCAGATATCATTGTTTTTTTATATATTAAACTTCATAAATCCTGTTATTATTATCTTTCTGATTTATTTGACAAATTTACATTAGATTAACAAACAGAACGAATACAGAATGCCATTTTAGTTGTTTTTTTTTTTTATTGGATCCATTCCACGCCGGTCGTGGTTGTCGACTTTATAGTATTTCCTAGTTTTCGTAGCGTGCCAAATGTATAGTTTCTTTGAGAAACATTGTTTCAAAGCAGTGTTTTTATTGATTTTTGCAATTTTCTGTTTTTATTCTTTTCTTAAGGTTTTATAATGTAACTTCAATTATGTTTCATAAATCTAGTGCTGTACAATGTAGTTAAATAATAGCGGTAAAAAACATATAGAAACATTCTAAAATAAATATGAAAATATAGGAAATTGTAATTAGGTATGCGCCTCATGATTTAGCGTTCGGTTTCTACACAATTTCGCTGGCCAATTCACAATTATAAATGAATATTGAATTCTTCCTTACGATTAATATACAGCCAATTAAAACATTAGCACTGGTTAAGCCTTCGAAGCTGTAACATTATAAGTAAGCCAATATTTTTAGGTACATTTAGAAAATTATAAACGAAATATTTTTGTGTATCTAGATGACATGCTGTTGTACATTAATAAAAATCACATCTTGTATCGCAATAAACAATATTGAAATAATTTGTAATCCAATAAAATTTGGTAGGTAATTGCTTTATTGAATTTTATTATCTTGTAACTGAAACCGCTTTACTGCCGCCATGCTGAAGTGTGAATTCTTTTAGTAGAGCAATTACTTTTATTTGTGTAATAAGTTGTATATGAAATTATTTTAGTTTTAAATTTATTGCTATGAACGTATTCCTAAGAATGTGATGTCGAAAATCTAATTGTATATTTGTGTAATAAAATATTAGCAATGAACCTTTTTTTAATTGTAACCAGATTTCGTTTTAATTCATATCTCGAAGAAGGTAAGTATTTACAAAATTAAATGTTGGCATAATTGAGTTTCTTTTTTTTATTGCTCTTGTAAGTACACAAGCGTATGGCCCACCTGATGGTACGTGGTTACCGTCACCCATGGACTTCAGAAATGCCAGGGATAGAGCTAAGCCGCTGCCTACCGTTAAGTACTCTCCACAAGTCTCGTTTGAAGAAAGACATGTCATTGTCATAGCGCTCGGAAAACACCGTGGAGAGGAGCTCATCCCAAAGCCGGATGGATGGTACGTAGCCAAAAATATATATGGAAACGCACTGTGGATACTATGGACTGGACACCAGGTATTATGGATGAACTCTACTCCGGCTGTGGACGGTGAAAAGGTAAAAACGAGATGATGGGAAAACGTGGCATTTGTGAGCCCTCATACGATACAATTGAGGTTTTAATCTCATTTTTCGAGTAAGTGACACTGTTGAGTTTGTATAATCTATTTTATCGGTATAATCTGTGTCATTGCATTTTCCCTCCATTACTGATACAAAATTTGTACAGATTGTTTACGTCTCAATATAGTAAAGTTTAATAAATTCTAGTCAACTATACAAGTTATTATTTAAATACAACAAAGTGGATCAACAAACAGACGCTATTCACACTATGATGAAGCCAAATAGAGAGTTCATCTGTCTAGCGATGTACAATGAAGACTTGAATAACATATATCTATATATTAATACCTGGAACAAAAACTTTGTACCGCTTTTTACGAAAATTGTGTGGACGGAGGAGTATAAAATTACCCACAAATATAGAGAATACAGAGAAAATATTAATATTTTTTTTAACTATTAAAAAAAAAATTACAAAAAAACATTACATTATATTTGGCACAACACATCCATACATATATACCCTTTTTTGTTTATTTTCAACTTTTGTTATTGCTTAAAACCGCAAAATTATAATTTGCATAATTACTGGTGGTAGGACCTCTTGTGAGTCCGCACGGGTACGTACCACCACCCTGACTATTTCTGCCGTGAAGCAGTAATGCGTTTGGGTTTGAAGGGTGGGGCCGCGTTGTAACTATACTGAGACTTTAGAACTCATATCTCAAGGTGGGTGACGGCATTTACGTTGTATATGTCTATGGGCTCCTGTAACCACTTATCATCAGGTGGGCCATGAGTTCGTCTACCCATGTAACCAATAAAAAAAAGTCTGTGGTCAAATTGAAAATAGATTAATATTGTTTATCTTTAATATTATTTGTCTATAGTGTAGTCTTGGCCAAAGCTGCTATTATAGAGGTAAGTCTTTGACAATTGAACCATAACAATGTTCAAACTTATATTAATACGTGAAGCAAAAACTTTGTATCCCTTTTTACGAAAATTGCGCGGACGGAGGAGTATGAAATTTTCCACACTTATAAAGAATATAGAGAAGAAGTGCAAAATGCTAATATTTTTTTAAAATAATGCATAAAAGATACATTAAATCAATAAAGAAAACATTACACACACTACATACCATGTATTTGACGCACACACGCATACGTACTATTTATTGTCAAACTTTTGTTTTTGACGTCTGTGGTCAAACTGAGAATAGATTAAATATTGTTTGTCTTTATTAATATTTTTTATAGTGTAGCCTTGGCGAAATTTGTGATTAGAAAAGTATAAAATACAATCATAATAGTGTACAAACTTACAATTCCAATTATAGTCGAATTTCGACTTCTGCGGGACCTCTTAGTTTAATTAATTGTAGTAGAATTTCGACTACGGGGGGACCACTAGTTATTATATAATGCATCAGGCGAAAAGAAGTCCGTTGCATTCATATCGAAAGATGCAACTGTACTGGTATTTGAATCTCGCAGACACATACAAATTTTCCATTGAAATTCGTACCTAATATTCTCAGAATCACATATGACGGAATAACATCGTTTAACAAACCCGCAAAATTGTAAATGCGTAATTACTGGCGGTAGGACGTCGTGTGAGTCCGTTCTGATAGGTACCACCACCCTGCCTGTTTCTGCCGTGAAGCAGTGCTTTCTGTTTGATAGGTGGGGCATTTTTTAAAGTTCTTGTTTTCAAACTATTGATGTTCTTTTCAAATGTACTGTAAAAACGGAGACCTTAGAACTCATGTCACGAGGTGGGTGGTGACATATACGTTGATAATGTCTGCGGTAATCCAGGCCTTCCACTTATCTCAACGAACAAAAAGTGTAAATGAAAACTGAAGTAATTTTACTCAAAAACTAACGTCCCAATGTGAACGATATCCTCTAGCCTCGTACCGAAATGCTTGATGGATTCCCGCTCTACCCATCAGGTCAAGGTCGCTCCGGACAACGAAATCTTTGATTTAATTAAGGAAAATGAACACTAGATGTCGCTAGTAGGAGCTTAACTAGATACCAAATAATTTTCCCGATGATGCTTGAGAGATGCTTTTATTCATTTACCGCATTATAATAATTATAATAACTTACAAAACTTTACTTTTCTTTTGTACGCTCGTGCAGCGTAAGTTGTAGTAAAGGATCTAAGTCTTGAATAAAAATATAGTCCGTCTGTTTTGTTCGTTGAAAAATAAACATTAAATAAACTATAAAGTAATACTTTTTCTAAATTGCATTTATATGAAGACACAATAGGTACATAATGTCAAATGTCACATGAACTACAAAGCAAACAATAGCTCTTGAACGAACAACGAGAGCTTTCCGTGCATTGTACTCGGAGCTTTTACCGAGTGCCGCTACTAGCGCGCGGGGCGCCACCGTCCCGCCACACTGCGTGATAAATTACTCCAGTTTCCAACATCAAAAAGGTTATTTATTGTACGAATACAGATTAAACACGAGCCGTGAATCATTTGTGTGGACAGACTAACGAAATCAGTGTGCTTAGGACGAGCTTTTTAACGTCCTCGATAACGTAAAAGTTAGCTCGTATTTGTATGGAATCGTATCGTTTGCGTATGTTTGCCGCTAGGGGCGCTGTTCCAACTGCATACAAAATTGGGCTAACTTTTACGCTATCGAGAACGTTAAAAAACTCGCACTAAGCATACTTCTTTCTGTAAATTCCAATGTCACATCACACATAGGCGATGGCAGAGAGAGGCTAGGGTATTACGTAAGGCCCAGTGCAGTGTGCTTAGTGCGAGTTTTTAAACGCTCTCGATAACGTAAAAGTTTAGTCAAATTTGTATGGAGTACTTTTGGCTATGTTTGCCGCTAGGGGCACTGTTCCAGCTCCATACAAATTTGACTAAACTTTTACGCTATCCAGAACGTTAAAAAACTCGCACTAAGCACACAGGGCTACGGAGGCTGTAGTGTAGGCGAGGATCAGGTGGTGGCGTCCCGGAGGCTCCGCGCGTTGTGGCGATCGTTACGTCGGCGGCGGCAGCGCGCGTGCGCCCCGCGTCCGCCCGCCCGCCGCGCCAGTCGGCCGCGAGCACCGGTCCACGGCATACCTTCCCCGCCAGACCGCGCCAGGTACCCACCACACCCGTACTATTTTAAAACAGCCCGAGACAGCGCGCATGCGAATATCGATCCACCGCACATTGAACGGAGCCGGTATCTAGGTTAACCGGCTAAAATTAAAGGTGCGTTCCGAATTCAAGGTTGTAACCGCCGGCGCAGCTCCGAAATAGAGCGGTACGCGCAAGGAAAATGAAAAAAACCTACTCAACGTTCGTTGTTATTAAGGGCGAATTTCGCTCGCGCCGCCCGCGGTAATGGCGGACGGGAATTATGTAAGAGTCGCCCGTTGTTGTTTTAAATGAGAAAATGCGATTCTCGAGTGTCCGTATACATTGTATAGATTGCGTACGATGTGGGATCGATACTGATGTAGCGATGTGTGTCTTTTGTTCATAAATATTATCTTGGAACCATCCGGGCTGCGGTCAGTAAGTACGTATGTGAAGAACGAGTGTAAGATAAATATAAATCGAGCTTTCCGCTCAGCACGAGGTCCGACACACCGCACACACACTCTAGTCTCATTCGTCTATTATACAATGCAGAAATAACACGGAAATTTAATCAAAAATAAAAAGAGCATGTGATATAATTTACTGTACTTAATTATGCTGTATACTGAAAATTGAGAGAGCTGTAAAAAACCTCGTTCGCAATAAATATAATATAATTTTTCGTAAACTTTTCTCTTACATTAAAATAATTTTTAAAATATGTACTAGAACGGTTCGTGATGTAAGATTCATTTTAAATTCATTTTAATATACAATATCATTAAACGCTAGTACATTTAGTGTGTAACATTTTTACGTTATTTTAAAAATCTCCATTTCACGGTTGTTACTAATTACTTAAATAATTTTTACCGTTTATTAATCAAAGATAAATGACCAATTCAGTTTTTTTTTTCTTTAAATAGGGGCTTGCAGAAATAACAATTAGAATAACAACCCCCGCCTTGAGACATGAGGTCAGAAAGGCATTTCTTAAGCCCATTCAAACCCGTCACGTACGACTGCCTTGCGGAAGAAATAGACAGGATAGCGGTAGCAACCCGAGCAATCCTACAAGAACACGATATAACTAACTAAATATAGTGAATTTTTCAGGCTTAAATAAACAATTATCCACTACTTGTCACTAAAGACGATTTTCGTTTTCGATTTTCGCCCGTATGAATTAACTGTTTAAAAGTTAATAACGTGATTAAAAATATTTACTACTGGAACACGATTGCATTCAACTCGCGTATTTCGACAATACAGAACGGCGAGTATTTTTTTTTATAATGGCCACGCAAAGTTTTTGAAGCACGCCCGACCGCAACCTCATTACGCGTGACGTCATTTGGGGCCAAACGTTTACCATAGATACTTAACGGCTGCATGTGACATCACGCCTCGTGATTAGATTGACAAGAAAAATATTAATTACTAGCCGTACTCGCCCGCTTCGCTTGGCATTTAAAATTAACATTATTATTGGCATTATTATTAGGGACTCCAACACTCATATAAATATTAGCCTATCCATTAAGTACATGTATTTTCTACATGGATACCAAGTTTCAAGTCAATCGGATACATGGTTCAGTAGTTATAAGGGAACATCCGTAAAAACCACTGTAGATTTATATATTAGTATAGATTAAAAGATTAACGAGAGTGTGCCTTAACAGTGGTGCTAAGAACAGATTTGCTTGTAACTTAGCCAGTCAATAAGAATGGCCCACCGAATTACTCAACAATTAGACTAGCCCGTTTCGCTGTACAATATGTTATAACGGAACATCCGTAAAAACCACTGTAGATTTATATATTAGTATAGATGTTGAATCTTATTTACTAATCAATAACCAAATTATTAAAATTTCATATACATCTATAGTGATCGATTTTTTTGTGTAAACCTCCGTTGTACTCATATCGAGCGACCATGTTGTGTTCGCGTCATACAAATAGGTACCTAATTATTCCATACATCTTTAATATTCACTAATAGCATCCACGATGAAGGACCGTCATCGTGTAGTAAAAATCAAATCCGCAAATACTTTAACATCCGTAATTAATTGCTGTAGGATGTATTGCATAAGCCCCCACCTAACCATTTCTACCATTTTTATGGTTCAATGGGACAACTCTTTAAAATTGACAAGTAGGTCTCAACCTCGAAGGTGGGTGGCGGAATTCACTTTATGGGCTTGTGGGTTCATTTATGGGCTCCAATAACCCCTTAAACTATACATAAAAGATAAGGTTTAAATTTATTAATAAATTTATTTTGATACTAATGTCCTATGTCATCTTACTATTAAACAATTCAAACAGACTCATTGATGGACGGTCAAAGATTTTTTTTATACTTTATTGATGCACAAAACAAATTACAATAATTACAGTACATATTAGCTAAATCGTACAAGTAGTACCTAGATCTAATCTGGATTGCAATCTAAATAATATGTGCACCCAGCAAAACCATATTAATGTGCATAGCTTTGGCTATTGAAAATACAATTGAAATTACAAATATTGATAACTAGCCATTGTTAAATAGGATATCCTTCGCACATCTGACAAATCCCCTGAGTCTAGGTTCAAAGATATCAAGGTTACCGTGACATTTAGCCAAATCATTATACCGCCTGACCATTCTTATCAGTGTAACTCAATTAAAAAGTTTTCAAAACTCAAAGTTTAAATACTACTAGAGGTCCCGCAGTAGTCGAAATTCGACTATAATTAATTGGAATTGTAAGTTTGTACACTATTATGATTATATTTTATACTTCTTTAATCACAAATTTCGCCAAGGCTACACTATAAAAAATATTAACAAAGACAAACAATATTTAATCTATTCTCAATTTGACAACAGACGTCAAGAACAAAAGTTTGACAATAAATAGTATGCGTGCGTGTGTGCGTCAAATACATGGTATGTAGTGTGTGTAATGTTTTCTTTATTGATTTAATGTATCTTTTATGCATTATTTAAAAAAAATATTAGCATTGTGCACTTCTCTGTATTCTCTATAAGTGTGGAAAATTTCATACTCCTCCGTCCGCGCAAATTTCGTAAAAAGGGATACAAAGTTTTTGCTTCACGTATTAATATATAGATATTATTCGTGTCTAATCCATCAACGAAAGCTTAAAGCTATTCGTATGTGACCTCGGTGTTATAAGAGAAACTTTGAAATTTAATGAAATCGAAAATTAAGCGACAACGCCTCAAAAACTGAAATTGAGGTCTATTTATTTATTACACTTCAGATAAAATTTACATTGGCGGACTCAATGCCTAAGGCATTCTCTACCAGTCAACCAAAGGTAGTGCAGAGTAAATAGTGGTAGGTGCAATGAAATTTATATTAAGTTACGAATACATACACAAAAAAGTTTAAATATATATACATATATACATAATCACAGTCACATATACATTAATAACAGACAAACCTCAAATAGACTTTATACTAAATAAAACAAGGTTGATTTTCATGTATGAAAGCGAAACATGTGACAAATTTAAAATTTTATAATAGTTCGTGAAAATCAACAAGAGATGGCGCTAGTACTACATTGTTTCAATTTAGTTTCGCGTGTTGAATTCTATTAACAATTTCACATTAAAAATAATAGCTCTGTGTATTTTTGTAAGAATTATTCGCGTAATTATATTAAATTTTGATGTATGATAGCACGAATATACGCTTTCCGTGGAAAATTAGTTATTATAATACAATTTTTTTATGTTTTATGAAATTGTAAGTAACTATTTACTTCGGTTTTTGCGTATCGCAAATAAATTGAATCTAATTTTTTTGATAGCTGTTGTCCGTACCCACGAAAAGCGTGACGTAATCGAAATCTTTAGATTAATAAAACAAAAATATTGAACGGTAGTACAAACCGTAATAGTTTTCTTATTGTGACAGGGAAGCACAATTGAGAACGTCAGTGCAAAAGTGACCTAACCCACAATTTTTCATATTCGCGCTTATATATTGCAATTTATTTAAAACATAATAAATTTTGATGCAAAACCGGGCTGTCTCTAGTCTCATAGAGAACAGATGGCTTTGTAAACATTATTTTTACGCGTATTGTATTTGCCTACGAAGCAGTGTAAAAGTAAATTCCGACCTCATTATCTCCATACTAACTATTATAAGCTTAGGACACTTTTGCGCTGACTTTTTTTTATTGCTTAGATGGGTGGGCGAGCTCACACCCCACCAGGTGTTAAGTGGTTACTGGAGCCCATAGACATCCACCACGTAAATGCGCCACCCACCTCGAGATATAAGTTCTAAGGTCTCAGTACGGTTACAACGGCTGCCCAACCCTTCAGACCGAAACGCATTACTGCTTCACGGCAGAAATAGGCAGGGTGGTGGTACCCACCCGCGCGGACTCACAAGAGGTCCTACCACCAGTAAATAACTGGCTGACTGCCTCAATTTGGCCGTTAATATGTAATATAAGCATTTCATGTGTTTTGACAATGTTTTTACATTCATGATATTTTGTTAAAACAAACTCGGGTTTTACCTTTCGCCCTTTGATAACACTACAACGAGACCCTTTCTCGAAGAGCTAGTAATAACTGTACTTAATTTCGACATAAAATAATACACCTCAGAAATTTCAGGACATTAGCATGTCCTTCTTCAAACGAGGCAACTTAACGGTAGGCAGCGGCTTGGCTCTGCCCCTGGCATTGTTGAAGTCCACGGGCGACGGTAGCCATTCATCATCAGGTGGGCCGCAAGCTCGTCTCCCTACAAGGCCAAAAAAAATTATACAATTTTGCAAATTTTCAAGCTTAAGTTGAAAACTAGAAGATAAATCATCATTCATCATTATCCTGCCCTTCTCCCAGTCACCTGGGGTCGGTGCAACATGTTTTCTCCTTCCATACTCTTTTATCATATAACATTTCTTCGCTCACTCCCCTCTTACACATATCGTCTTTCACGCAATTCATCCATTCCTTCTTAGGTCTACCTCTTCCTCTATATCCTTCCACATTCATAGTTAACACTCTCTTACCAACCTCATTTTCATTTCGTCTCATCACATGTCCGTACCATCCCAAACGCGCACTCCTCAGCTTCTCTGTCACAGGTGCCACTTTCAGACTTCCTCTAACATATTCATTCCGTATTCTATCCATTCTCGTTACTCCACACATCCATCGCAACATTCGCATCTCTGCTACATGCAATCGCCTTTCATCCTCCTAATTTATTTAATCAATCGTACCGACACAGTTAAGTCAGAGCATCGACAAATTGACAAGAAGGACTATTTAGAATGTTGTGGACTTCCAACAATTTAATCAACCAAACCCACTTGACCCCAAGTGAACTTTTCATACAGTTTTCTTTAACACACTTCGCCTCGTCTACAATCGGTCTGAGTTAATGAAAAGAACACAAATTTTAAAGTGTCGCACTACACAAGCTTTGATTCTTTTAATAATAGTAAGTTGCTTTTTTTGTAAAGTTAAATTTAAAAAAATATATTTTCCTTTGTATATTTTTTTTTTTGTAAAATATTGTAATAATCAGAAACAATGTAGTGTTAACAAAAAACCGCGCTATTTAACTATAACCGTAGTGTCCATTAAATCATATAGTAGAGGGTTGATAAACAAAACTCTCCAAGAGAGTGAAATAATGCATTTACAATACCACAAACATAATCGCTTCGTTTTAAAAAACATGGAAGAACGTATATATTGTTGTTAATATTTAAAAAAACTTCTAAACTAAAAGGCATATTCATTTTTCGTATACTAGTTTGAAGCCACAGATGGCATATAAAGATCCATCTTTCACCAAAATCTAAGTAAACATGATATCACTAAGAATAAATAATAATTATTTTTATTCTTACAAATTTGTTCAAAACACAGCTTATTATTTTAGATCACAATGAAATTGTCCACAATAAACTCCAACAGTCAACACTATGCATACGTCATGCCCCGCCCTCCATCCCCAGTGAAGGGCGGAAGTCCGGCGATTTCCTCCTGACAAAAAAAAAAAAAAAAGGGTCGCAGTATAGTTACAATGGCTGCCCCACCCTTCACCGAAACGCATTACTGCTTCACGGCTGAACTAGGCGGGGTGGTGTGGTACCTAGTCGCGCGGACTCTCCAGAGGTCCTACCACCATGCATACGTCATCACAGACATCAAACAATGTGCATTTATTTTTCAGGAAATGCATTGTTTTATTAAAATTTAATACTTATATTCGAGATTCAATAGTAAAAATACAATCAATTTGTGACACAAGAAAACGGAAAATATTAACTAGAACTTTCTTAAGCAATCGAAACAAATAATGTACATATAAATCAATTATCAACCAAAGACATAGCCGTATGCAAATGAAAAATACTATTGCGTTTTGAATACATCACATGCTAAAGCCATATTTTAATACGCTTTTATTAGCTTCAGACGTATGTATGTTAGTTAGTATGTTAGTATGTAACGGAATCTTTGAACATGATTTTGACCCCCTTCAAAACATCGGATTAACTTGAAATTTAGCATACTTATTAAGGACCGAAAAAAAATGGAAGAAAATAATATTGAAAAAACTAACGAAATACGCTTTTATAGAAAATCCAGTTAAAACATAAATAACAAATTTTAATAAATTTGAATTAAAAATAGTGTAAGTAAAAATGATTTTATTGTAAAAAAAGCGTGGGGGGCATGGTATCAGTAGTTATAAATATTTTATGAACAGATGAGTAGAAAGATTATTTTGATAATATCCTGAAAAGCACCCCACGCTTTTTTACAATAAAATCATTTTTACTTAGACTATTTTTAACATAAATTTATTAAAATTTATTTTCTATTTTTTAGTTGGATTTTCTATAAAAGCGTATTTTGTTAGTTTTTTCTAAACTATTATTTATTTTATATTGACGATTCGTAGCAGTTCATTGTCTCATAAATTTGACATCACAAATGAGGCCATCAGCGCAAAAGTGGCCTACACTTACCATAGTTAGCAGCAATGAGGTTTAAGTTTTCATGGATTTAAATTTGATTAGACAAAAAAACAATACGCGCAAAAATATTTTTTACAAAGAAATAATTTTAATTTTTTTTTATTGCTTATATGGATGGACGAACTCACAGCCCACCTGATGTTAAGTGGCTACTGAAGCCCATACACATCTGCTACGTAAAATGCGCCACGGACTTGAGATATAAGTTCTAAGGTTTCAAGTATAGTTACAACGGCTGCCCCAC
Source organism: Bombyx mandarina (assembly GCF_030267445.1). Classification (NCBI taxonomy): domain Eukaryota; kingdom Metazoa; phylum Arthropoda; class Insecta; order Lepidoptera; family Bombycidae; genus Bombyx; species Bombyx mandarina. The sequence goes on along the minus strand of NC_143234.1, from coordinate 9,599,280 downwards.
CCTTCAAGCCGAAACGCATCACTGCTTCACGGCAGAAATAGGCAGGGTGGTGGTACCTACCTGCGCGGACTCACAAGAGATCCTACCATCAGAAATCTGTTATCTATGGGTGAAGCTATGGTAAGGCTGGACTTGCATCAAAATTTATTAAATTTTAAATAAATTGCAATACACATATAGGTAAGCATGATTATGAAAGATTTTGGGTTAAGCCACTTTTACGCTGACGGCCGCAAATAACTTATACGAGAGTGAACTCCCTACAGAAGTTCATGGCGCCATTTAAAATAAATAAAAAACAGAAGATTTATTCAAAGCTCATCTATGTATATCAAGACTAATTTAACTTCGATAAAATCCGGTATTAATTACGCAATCGTAATTTTAGTGGTTTGATTCCGATTTTAAATCAGTTTCCGTTATTTCTAGAGCCGTCATCTATAATGTTTAATTCTAACCAGTGATCCCGTAATAGTCGAAATTAATTGAATATATGACTATAATTAATTGAAATTAAAAGTTTGAACATTATTATGGTTCTATTGTCAAACACTTTATAGTTCTATAATCACAGATTTCGCTAAGACTACACTTTAGACAAATAATAATAAACAAAAACAATATTTAATCTATTCTCAATTTGACCACAGACTTAACAATAACAAAAGTGACAATTGACAATAAACAAGGAGTATATTTTTTCTATATTCAAGAGTTGCGTCAAATACATGGTAGTGTATGTAATGTTTTTTTATTTATTTAATGTATCTTTTATGCTTTTTTTTATTGCTTAGATCGATGGACGAGCTTACAGCCCACCTGATGTTAAGTGGTCACTGGAGCCCATAGACATCTACAACGTAAATGCGCCACCCACCTCGAGTTATAAGTTCTAAGATCTCAGTATAGTTACAACGGCTACCCCACCCTTCGAACCGAAACACATTACTGCTTCACGGTGGAAATAGGTGGGGTGGTGGTACCTACCCGTGTGGACTCGCAAGAGGTTCTACCACCAGTGAAAAATAATTAAAATAATAATTATAATTTTTAAAACATATTAGCATTCTGCTCTCCTTCTCTATATTCTGTATAAGTCAGGAAAATTTCAAACTCCTCCATCCGTGCAATTTTCGTAAAAAGGGGTACAAAGTTTTTGCTTCACGTATTAATCTATACTAATATTATAAAGAGAAAAGATTTGTTTGTTTGTTTGTTTCGAATAGGCTCCGAAACTACTGGACCGATTTGAAAAATTATTTTTCCATTAGAAGCCGACATTGTCCCTGATGAACATAGGCTACTTTTTTTTCATTTTTTTTAATTTTATTTTTTTGATTTCATGTGTGTTTTAATGTTTCCGAAGCGAAGCGAGGGCGGGTCGCTAGTATATAGATATAGACCTAAAAGAACACAATTGAATCAATTTTCAGTGATATTTTTGCTACTACACGATATACCCACTCGTGACCTGACCTCGGTAAATGTCAGAGCCCGTCCGCGCTTATAACCTGATTTCCCGCGGTAGGGCTACGGTCGGATTCGCTCTTTAGCGCTCTTTCTGCGTGAAATTATTTAGTTTAATTGCAAAAAAACAACCCTTGAATAATGTAACGAGTTCAATCGAGCCTCCACAAATTTTTTCCACAGTTTTTGTTTTTCTATTTAATGCTTTAGTACTTTTGCTTTTGGCCCCGGATGGTGCCACTTTTCTTGGGCACTCATGGACGCTCGCGTTTCGATAGACGTTACCGTTAGTAAAATGGACTCTAACATTGTTTCATATTTTTTTAATTTTTTTTGTTGTTTTTTTTAATATATTTTACATTGTTGTGTATTGGTCGGTCTGATGCTGGTGTGCGCGTCACTCCGCAGGTGCCGGCGGAAGATCAACGCCGCAGTACCAATTGTTCCGTTACTGTTAGGCATTGCTGAGCCGGTAACCGTTTCCAAGCCTCGTTATTTTTGTTATCTTTTTTAATTTTTTTGTACCTAATTTATGTTTGGAATAAATGTTTATTATTATTATTATTATTATTATTACTACTAAATGATGTGCCGTAAACGCTAAAATTTCGATTAAGCGCTAGAATTCAAGAACTCCATCCTTTGATTTAAAAGGAATGCTTATTTAATTTCCGATCAGATTAAGACGACTTTGGACTGCAGCATCAATGGCGCTATCCACTACGCGGAGAATAGGAAGGAATGGAGGAACGTAGTCCTAACAAAAGTGCTCCGTAAAGGTCACGACCCTCAACACTAAGGAATACGACGCACGGAGGGATTTAATTTTATTTTGTAACTTGCTGAGTCCCGCAATGTAACACACGGTTATTGTCATACCGCGGGTGACGCCGCGAGGCGAAACTAGTCTAAAAAAATTGCCTAAGTTACTCCTTATATCATCAGCTACCTATCAGTGAAAGTTCCGTCAAAATCAGTCCAGCCGTTCCAGAGATTAGCCGGAACAAACAGACAGACAAAAATTGTAAAAAATGCTATTTTGGTGTACGCACCGTATATATTCACCGCAGTCATATGCATGTAGTAAAAAGCGGCTATTTTAATAGTACAAACAGACACACCAATTTTATTTATCTATAGATAAGCTAGAAAGCGTGCACTACTCCACCTGTTTCCTTCATAGAGCGTTCTGTATGCAACTACCCTTCACTATCGCGATTCCGTTCCGGTCGTTGATTCTGCGAAGCACTGTTCTTGCTAAGGCCAGTGCTAGCACATTCTCTCAGCATGAGCCCCGAGAGCTCAAGCAACAGTCACAGCGTAGTTGGAATAGCCTTTTAGGCTACCAGCGATAAGGGAAAAAATTCCCTCGACATTTCCTTGAAGACGGAGGTGATCGCCATGTACTAATTTAGTGTATTAACTAATACCAATGGTCCCGCGGTAGTCGAAATTCGACTTTAATGAATTGAAATTATAAGTTTGTACACTGTTATGATTCTATTGTCAAAGACTATTATACTTCTACAATCACAGATTTCGCCAAGACTACAGTTTAGACAAATATCAATTCTCTTGACAAACAATAAATAATTAATCTATTCTCAATTTGATCACAGACCACCAATAATAAACCAATAAGATAACCAATAAGAAAAGTTTGATATTAAAATTACGTAGAATATTCATGGTAGGACACGGTCGGTAAATTTTTGTCATTCCCGATCCTGCAGACAGAATGGAAAGCAGTCGATGTTGCCCTAAACACGTCATTTCGGATCCTGCCGATCCACTAACAGTGCTTTTAGGTACCTCAAGCACCGGTCATCGCTCTCGTCGAACCCGTCGCTTGCGACGAAGGGCTCGACGAGTAAATTAACCCTCAGACACAGCCCACTGAGTTTCTCGTCGGATCTTCTCAGTGGGTCGCGTTTCCGATCCAGTGGTAGATTCTGCGAAACACGGCTCTTGCTAGGATTAGCAACGTCGTCAGGTTTGAGCCCCGTGAGCTCCCCTACTAGTTAAGGTTACGCTGAAATAGCCTCTCAAAGCTCTCAGCTTAGGTAGGAAAAAATAAATAAAAAATAATTGTTGACAGTGTTAACGATTCTCATAGCACAGAAACCAATCCATGTTAAAACTTGTGTTTGTGTTTATTATCTAATCTTGAGCAGAACCAATAAACAGCATCAAATAACCCAATTTAATTTAATGAAAATTAATAATAAAAATCGGGCATAGCCGTATGTATATCCACATTGTTTAACCCATAAATAGATTCCAGATTCGTTTAACAGATGGCGCTGTATTGCGCCATCGCTCCAGTATGTATTTGCATTCAGTAATTACTCTATTATTTCACTAACACTTGTTATTGTGTATACGTACCTAATTAAAATATACAGTTTATTTTAGTTCGAGAGTGAAATTTGCTTTGCATTTACCAACACTACTTTGTTTAGATTAGCACCAGTTACTTATATTTAAGTCCAAACAGGAGAATGACGAGGAGAAATTAGGAGCCCCATGGTGAGCTCTTTGTGATGATACTAAAATTTCAATTATCAAAAAATTACACTATACATTTTTTACTGACTTATGACGCATTTCGGTTTGAACGGTCTTATGCCCTATAAACTTCGAACGCATATTATCTCATGATGCTCCGCCATCTCTCCCTGCTCGAGGACATTCTAGTCGAATGCACTCTTTTCTTCAATGTCTTGAAATTATCGCAACTTTTTAAAATGCTCTGCGGATTCTCACAGAATTTCCCAACACGAGAATTTTCAATGACGTTCGTATAAAACAATAGTTATTTGGAAGCAAGAAACGCCTTCGCCGTAACAGGCGCTAAATAATTTATACGCCAGAGTTGAAAACCTCGTTGCGTATGATTTTATTGAAGCTAATACAGAAGATCTAATCTAATTGTCATATAAAATTGATAATAGGTAGCGGCTTGGCTCTGCCCCTGGCATTGCTGAAGTCCATGGGCGACGGTAACCACTCACCATCAGGTGGGTCGTATGCTCATCTGCCTACAAGGGCAATAAAAAAAATACGATTCTAGAGTATGTGGAAATACATATTTTATTGCGTAAATTGTCTTAAGCAACCAAAAATAATTATAAGAATTTTAATTTACAATCATTATTTAATTGACCATGTCTTCGATTCTGGGTTTAAGGGGCTTATCAGCTTTTGTGTGGTGACCTTACAGGGAAATCGTAGTGTAGGTAGACTTATCACACAGTGGAGCGAAGATTCGGTGTCGCAATATTGGTCGTTATGTCAAAACTTAGCAGCCCAAAGCTTAGCGTCAGACGACTCCCGCCTGATCAATATCTGGATAATGATCCGACAGCCCTTGGCCGATAACAATGTCGAAGAAATTGATGTCAATACCTTAGCTAGCTTCCGCGCTGAGCTCACACAAACAATCTTTATTCATTTTTGTTTTCTGTTTTAGGTAATTCATTCCTTCAGAGGCACAGCACAGACATTAAGGCACGTAAGTATTAAAACAAAATCTATTTGAAAATTCTGAACAGATGTGCCTTTGATTTCAATTCGTATTTACTGGTATTCGTATTTAACCCTTCAAACCCAAACGCATTACTGCTTCACGGCAGAAATAGGCAGGGTACCTACCCGTACGGACTCACAAGAGGTCCTACCACCAGTAATTATTACGCAAATTATAATTTTTGCGGCTTTGATTTTTATTACACGATGCTATTCCTTCACTACGGAAGTCAATCGTGGACATTTGTTAAATATGTATTTCATTAGAAAAATAGTACCCGCCTGCGGGATTCCAACACCGGTGCATCGCTAGATACGAATGCACCGGACATCTTATCCTTTAAGCCACGACGACTTCAAGACTTGCATGGATAAACGAACTCACGGCCCACTGAGCCCACAGACATCAACAACGCGAATGCTGAAATCAATCTTGACACATGCACAAATCACGATATGCCTATCGTCTGTCTAAAACATGAATATTCTCTTAAGATGAAAATAAATAAACATAGAATGAGAACTCCGAAAAAAAAAAACATCTCGTGGAACCCGTCACTTGCGACGAAGGGTTCGGCGAGCAATCTAACCCATAGACACAGCCCATTGAGTTTCTCGCCGGTTCTTCTCAGTGGGTCGCGTTTCCGGTGCGGTGGTAGATTCTGCAAAGCACTGCTCTTACTAGGGCCAGTGTTAGCAACGCCTCCAGGTTAGAGTCCGGAGAGCTCACCTACACGTTAGGTTACGCTGGCGTAGCCTTTCAAGACTACTAGCTTAAATAGGACTACCTAATCGGTGATAGCCTAAAGAGCTAATCCAGGTACGCTCGTACGGGTAAATGAGCTTACGGGCTCAACCTGAGAGTAATGGCAACACTGCCCCTAGCAAGAGCAGTGCTTTACTGAATCTCCACAATCTTCTACCGGATCGGAATCGCGACCCACTGAAAAGACCCGACTCGAAACACAGTGAATTGTGTCTATGAGCTAAATTGAATGTCGAATTCGAAAGATTTCGAAGAGGGTGGTGACCGGAAACTTCTAATATCTAATATAATTAAATCGCTCTAATTAAAATGTTGATGCTAATTACGAAACGGAGATAGGATTATGACGTTATAACCCTTCGAGATTCAGGTGTACCGATGAATTTAGGAACGCAAAATTAACAAAAAAAAAAACAATGTACGAAATAAATACTACTAACAAAAAGTAGATAAAAGCCGTCTGTATGGGTAATTAAAACGCACCGACAGAACCGGCCGGCTATTCCTGACTGTCGCGCCTGGAACCAAGCCAACAACCCGACGTAGAATAGACACGCGCAAACGCCGCAAAAACTGAACTTTAAATGAGAATGCCTAAGATTTTGAGCGAATTACTTACGATAGGCTCGGTGCCTGGTAGGCAGGTAGAAGGGAAAAGACCCGCCGGCCAGCCGCCAAACCGTTGGTCAGATCAGATAGCTGCGCTCACTGGACTCTCTGTTGCGACCGCCCTGGGAGAAACCGAAAACCGAAGGAAATGGAAGCTTATGGTACAAAGAGCCACGAAGGGCTTTCAGGGATACCACCTTCAGCATCGAAGTATGCGATTAAGAAGAAGGAGGCTCGGTGCTATAGTTAGCTCTGCCTCTGGCATTGCTGACATCCATGGGCGATGATAGCCTGTCACCATCAGGTATGACGTATGCCCGTCTGCCTGAAGGCAATATAAAAAAATGCTTGCAGTACAGCATCCGTCCCATGTGAGGATTAGGGTTTCCAGTACATAAAGGGAATGTATACGAGACACAAGAAGCACTGGAAACACCATCTACCTTTCAAGTATAATCGACGAGTCACTCGGTAATGTAGGGAGGTTTCACGGGCAGATATCATACAATACAAGATATTTGACAGATATCTGAATCTCGCTTAAGACATTTTCAAGATAAGCTCGTATATATACCTAGTCGGGTCATAAATTCTGTCACATGTTTAATGTAAAATAATTGAAACAAGTTTATTCATTATGTAACCATTCATATACCAAAATGAACTTAACAAAACATAGTTTCTTATGACACTAAAGTTTATTCAAAATGACCTCCGTGATTTTGAATATAGGCCTTCAATCTGCGCGGCCAGTCGTCTATCGCAGCACGAACGAGGTCCATGTCAATATCGGCGGCTGCCTTATCAAGGATGTCTTGAGTGACTCCAAATTGGGATGAGGCTTTGAGCACGCCTTTTCCTCCAAGTGTTGCCATATCTTGTAATCTAACGGATTCAAATCTGGACTGGAGAAGGGCCAGTCTTCGTGCCGGATGAAGTCGATTTCACGCGCCGCCAGCCAGTCTTGTGTGCTCTTCGCTCTATGAGCTGGCGCCGAATCTTGTTGGAATACCCAGTGCCTGTTATTTAACATGGTATGAGAAACAGGTTCCACAAGGTTCGTAAGGACTGTATTTTGATACACAACTGCATTCGTTTTTACACCTTTCTTACAAAAATGTACCTCTGTTAAGCCCCAATAAGAAACTCCCAACCATACCATAAGCGAGGATGGAAAATGACCTCGTTGGACACGCGGAATACGGTTGCTCGCTTCTTCACTACTGTGTGCGTACACCTTATCATTTTGTTTGTTGTATCTCTCTTCTACGGTAAAAATTTTTTCATCCGAAAAAAGAATTTCGCGATATTTTTTTCCCGCGTACCGCTTCAACAAAGCGCGGCATCTCTTCAGTCTCAGGTCCATTAGACGAGCATTCAAACGATGTCCTGTTTTTCTTCGATATGCCCGAAGCCCTAAGTCTTCATTTAACACCCTTTTCACCGTGGTTCTGCTTAACCCCATCTGAAGGGCCAACAGTTTCTGCTTACGTTTGGGATTTCTTTGAATTCGCGCCTTCACAGCTTTTATCACTGCTGGAGTCCTAACAGACCGAGGGCGACTACTTCTTGACCTGTCATCTACACTAGAGTCTTCATTGTATCGTTTGATGGTACGATAAACGAATCTTTTGGTTATATTCAAATTTTTCAGTATGTTAAAAATTTGAATTGACGCGTAACCGCAACGATGCAACGTAATAACTGCAACACGGTCTTCTTTAAGCGTCCACTCCATATTTAAAAATGAGTAAAATTCTAAAAGTATTAATTTTTATTTTCATGAACAATTCGAAATTCGAATTCAATAAACTTTTTTGTGGCCAGCATTCTAAAAGAAAAGTTTTTACTGTGTGACAATACTTATGACCTGACTAGTTACAAGTTCCGAACAACAGCATTCGGACCGTCGGTCTACCGAGCAATATCAACCGATCGTTGGAAGATCTTCCTTTCGTCGTTAACTCCAGAAAGATATTTAAGTACCTAGCAGCACTCGTCGCCCAGGTCGCTCCCAGAGGCTGGTAGTTAAAGCAATCCGAGTTGGCTGATGATTTTTGGAGCTGGTGAGGTGTTCCTAAGATTCCTACAGACGAAACCAAAAAGTGGCACGCAACTTTTGATGTCGTTGCGAGTTTGGTCCGGTTATCATGTCGTACGTGTTCACGATCGTTCACAGCTGCTATCTCTTAATCTTGTGCTTATATTTTGATGTAAAATTTGTAGGCCTCTCTTTTCTACGATTATCAGTTAAAATACTTTTGTTTTCAAATACTCGAAACAGCAAAGTTCTTCCTATAAAAAGCGATTTTCCGACATTCGTATGTGCATCTGAAATAAGACTGCAATTAGGGGCTTTTGGCCAATCTATTTTCTTTTTGTTCTTTAAGAGATTTTTTAAAACATGCTACACTTTTGTTCTCGTCTTTGTCCACGTCAAATAAAGTACATGGTCATACAGAACCGTGACGTCACTATGACGTGTTTGTGAGGGGAGTAAGCAATAAATTTTTGGACATTTTGTGATCGCATAACAAAGCTAAGATGTTTTACATGTCCCAGATTTGTAGATGAGCTTGGGCCTCATCTGAAGTTAAGTCGTTACAGAAGTCTTAGAGAGAGAGAGAGAGAATATACTTTATTGTACACCAAAACACAAGTCATAATGTGATGTATTAGTGAAATCTTTGTCCCTTCCTTCAAATGAGAACGTATTGCAATTCCATCATACGAATGTATATGCTGGTGGTTTATGGGCTTGAAATACGCCTCGAGAGCAATAATTTCGCAATTTTTTAGTTTACCGGATTTCTTATTCTTTTTTATTTCTTCGATGTTCGCGGAAGTGGTTCGTAAGATCTTATTTAGTAAGTATTCAGCTCATAGAAATTGTCAGTATTGTTACTTACCTTCAGGATTTGAACACCGGCACAGTGGCATCGGTTACGGGAGCACATCGGGCGTCTTATCTTTTAGGCCAAGAATACCTTACACAGACATTAAGGCATTTACTTTCCCGCCTAAGCAAAAGACCCATATGGGACGCCGACGTTCTTAAATTCCATTAAATAATCATGATAAAACAAAACTAGATAGTTTGGGTGTATTTATTCTCTAGTGATATTAAATCTATAGTTACATGAAAACTAATATTCGACGACAGGGAAAGAAGAAAATTACCGGGTGTTGCGTCGACAAGAAATACAACAGTTAATAAAAGTTCTGCTTGTGATAATCCAGCCAGTAATAAAACTAAACAGAGAAACAAACAAGAAACAAACCATCGATTCCGTTTTTAGCCGACTTCAAAAAAGGAGGAGGTTCGCAATTCGACTTAATGTTTTTTTTTTATGTTTGTTACCTCATAGCTTTTGACTGGTTGAATCGATTTTGATGATTCTTTTTTATTAGAAAGCTGACGCTTCCCGTGTGGTCTATATAAGTCTTAAATTTGCATGAAGTACGTGTGCGACAAATAAATGAATAACTCAATACCACGCCAACCGATTTCAATGATTATTGTTTTTAGTGTTTATTAATTTGTTTAGGATTATCATTTTTTTCTATTTGAACTTTCTATTGACGGCAACGCGAACTGTAACCGCCGCCGCGTCGTCCCATCCTCTCGTTACCAGCACGCCAGAGTTAGGGTAGCGTGGGGCACAGCCTCGACCTCCTCAGGTCGCCCCGTGACGATCACCGGGAGGAGATTACCACAGGGCTGTAGCTGGACCAACGCCCTACCCCCTTACCTGGGGCCGTGACACGGCGCCGAGAGGGAAGAAGAGCTCCCTCTTCCGCCGCCTTCTTCTGCATAATGATGGACACACAACAGTCGAGCATCGCTGCATCATTGTTACGGCATTTGGCAGCGACAGGTCCGGTCCTATCTTCGCGACGAGGACGCGGAGCTGCGTCGTGTTACCAGGTCCCAATATCTGCTTCTAGTGCTAGAGTTGTAGGCGTAGCGTTAATGAATCAAACCGAAACGTAATACTGTTTCAGAGTAGAAGCAGGTAGAGTAGTGATACTTACCCGTGCGGGATCACAAGATGTCCTACCTACGACACGAACGAAGCTCTTTTATATGGAGTCAAATAGAAGTAGCTGGTACTTGACAGTTCCGGGCCAGAAGTCGCAGCAGTACTCCACGCAAGGCCAGGCTTGTGCTTTGTAAAGCAGAAGTCTTTATCCAGGCGTGAAGCACAGCGAATTCTATGTATCGATGCTCTAAGCATATTTCCTAACTAAGCCAGCTCATAACAATCCGATCAGCCCCTTTCCATTCAAAATTACGGCACACACGTTCCTAAGCCTTTCTGGACGTGACGTCATTTGGGGTCAGAATAGGTGACGAGCTAATCATAGAGCTATGAAGTTGCATTCGGTATTGATTTAAGATATGACGTCCTATATCCGCTAATTGCGTGTATATAACTAAACTATAATATTTACACTAAATAAAATACATCAAATACCCACATGTGAAATGACGGTGTTAAGTGTCCAAAAAATACTTAATTACTGTGCCTTATTTAGGGACTCAAAATATAAATCAATCAGTGGCATTCCAGAAAACTATTTTGTAAAAAATTTGATTTTCTTTTTTTCTTTTTTATTGCTTAGATGGACGTACGAGCTCACAGCCCACCTGGTGTTAAGTGGTTACTGGAGCCCATAGACATCTACAACGTAAATGCGCCACCCATCTTGAGATATAAGTTCTAAGGGTCTCAGTATAGTTACAACGGCTGCCCCACCCTTCAAACCGAAACGCATTACTGCTTCACGGCAGAAATAGGCAGGGTGGTGGTACCTACCCGCGCGGACTCACAAGAGGTCTTACCACCAGTAATTACGCAAATATATTTTAAAAATACTTTTACATACTTTCATTTATCTTTAATTATTTTATTAATATTTATTTAAGTGTCGTATTTTGCTTTACTAATCCTGACGATCCCTTTGAGTACTGACGTCAAACAGAAGGCCAGTCGTAAACTGCAAGCCAAAACAAACGAATTACAACATAAATACATTTACAGATGAAATCATTGTCGAGATTGAAATCATTTACAAATCAAGCACTTCACAAGACAAGTCGTGGCTCCATCTGCTATTGTTTATTAAATACAGAAGAGACGCCGTCTGTTGAATTCTTTCAGCAAGCTACTCATAGTATTATTAAGGGTTGAAGTTTATTTATTAAAGTTTTAAAACAAAATGTTAAATTATTAGATTAGATTAAAATTATTTAAAGAGTATGACAATATAAATATCAATAAATAATAAATAAATATTTACTAACAATCACGCCACGTTAACTGGTCCCGTGATAAGTTCGAAAAGAACTTGTGTTACAGGTACCAGATAACGGAAATAAATGTAAGATTTTTTATTATACACATACATATATTTAATATACATCCATAACCCTGGAAAAGACATTTATATTAAATTTACCATACAAATATCTTCTCTTAGCGGGATTCGAACCCGCGACTTCTTTGTGTAGTGACCATGTCACTTACCACTACACCAGACGGCCGTTGAATAAAAGAATATTTGTTGGAAACATAGGAATAACATTATAGATGTACTTAATTTCTGCACCTCAGTAATGTAATCTTGCTAATAACTCAATAAATAAATATACGGCTCGGTCGTGATGATTGATCGCTGTGCGCATGGACATCAGCAATGCTAGGGACGTCGCTACCACGTACTCTACTCAAAAATCATTTGAAGAAAAATAAATTTTAGCACACTGGTGGGTGAAGCAGATTCCCATTCCAGGACCATTCGACACAAATGATGTAGTACCGCGTAATAAGAGGAATGAATTGTAATTAACTAATTTGGCAAGATGTGTTCCAAACTCATCTATATCTTTATATATAAAAATGAATGGCTGGGCCGATTTCGCTAATTTTGGTCTTAAATTATTTGTGGAAGTCCAGAGATGGTTTAAAAGCTAGATAACTATGAAAATGCTCGGAATTAAATAAAAATAACAATTTTGTTTTCCCTTTGATGTGTCCCCCGTCGGACGTATTCCTTTTGTTTTAAGTTTATTTTATACAAAAGCTTAGGTCTTTTATTTATCGATTAAGGCACTACGAAGTCTGCCGGGTCAGATAGTCATATAATAGATTTTTGAGAGCTTAAAACATATCAAAACCCGTCTGGAAATAAATTAAAACGCAGTTCGTTCGCCATTACAAAATTTTCACACAGAACATAAGCTGAACGAAATTCTGGCTTTATTTTGATACAGTTTCGACAGTTCATTAAACCTGACATCCCTAAATCGAAAGGGATTTAAATGTCAGGTCTGTTTACCCCTCCCCTATTTCTTCGTATTAAATAAATATTAAATGTATGCTGAATTTGGGTGTTTGCACGTTACGGTAAATATTAAACAATATACTTTTAAATTTACAACAATACAGCGGTTCTGGGTAATGCTGTGTTTGCCATCACCAATATGACGTTTATTTTTATTTATATTATTTGATCGGTTGGATTCTAGTATTTTAAGCCAAATCTTAATTTATTATTACGCGCTTTGATACATGAATAATAAATTGGATCGGAATGAAATTAATGTTATGAAATTGAACAAAACAAGATGCAATTAAAACATATTCCAGTAAATGATTTAAAAAATCTGAGATTAATTGAGACCTTGTTTCATTTTCCTGCACTTGTACATTTTCACGGATACTAAACAAATTATAATTATTGCCGTAATTTAAACATGAACAAACCTTAAAATAACGAAATAAAATAATTCACATAATTTCTCTCATCGTGTTCCGCCAATAAGACCGTTCGTTTAATTGTCTTTGCTTGGTTACTTTTTGGCGGGAACTTGAGGTGTCAATGATTATTGTGTTATCTGTTGAAAACCATCAAATGTTAAGGCCGTAGAGTGTGGCCAAAAATAAGCTTAAAAACATACATACATTTTTTTCCTACCTAAGCTGGTAACCAGCTGGTTATGCCAGTATAACCGAGCGAGTATGTGAGCACACGGGGCTCTTACCAAAGGACGTTGCTAACACTAGCCCTAACAAGTACAGTGCTTTACAGAATCTACCACTGGATCGGAAACGCGACCCACTGAGAAGATCCAGCGAGTAACTCAGTGCGCTGTGTCTATGGGTTAGTTTACTCGTTGAACCCTTCGTCGCAAGCGACGGGTTCGACGAGAACGGTGACCGGAGCTTGTGCTTAAGGTGACGTCGACTATTTGGAAGATCGGGTATGTAGTTACCGGCGGCCACGACAAGAGGGTTTTCGCGACGCGCCGCTTTCTCGAAATGACGCACTGATGCCAATTGCGAATACTTACTGGAGTCTAACTCCAGGTCATCGTGAAGATCCACGTTACTCACGAACCACGGTGCATACATACATAATTAATTTCCTGGTACTTAGGTGTGTCTTGAGCACGTGCGGGTAAGTATACTACGACCACCATGCCCATTTCTGGCGCGAAGCAATAACGCGTTCCGATTTGAAGAGTGTTTGAAGAGCTGTTATAGTATTCAATTGTGTATAGTATTCAATACAGTGATGTTTGTTTACCCCGGTTTCACTTAACACCAGATAGACCGTAAGTTCGTTCGCCCTTCTGCAATAAAGTAAATAAAAAGCTTTCGCTCGAAAACCCTTGCCTTCGTACTCTAGTTAATTTATTTATTTATTGTTATGAACGGTGGAAAAAGGATTTAGGTAGTAGCTATCCAAGAGGCCTGACAATAGCGTATTATCGTTCTGACCTCAATCGACTGTGTGTATAGTAAACTATCAACTGTCTTTATTATTCGATAAATGTTAACGTCTCCATAATTCAAAATCCATTTATGGACCCATCAATTTTGATGAATCTGTTACTTGGTGTATTAATCATTTATTCTTGGAGCGTTTGCCAAATGACGTCATCTTGCTCGTCATGAGACTCACGTGTAAGTCTGTGACGTCACCGTCGACTTGGGCAATGGCACGGTTGCTAACTTCCGTGGCCTAATCAGTAAGATGTCCTATATCGTTTGTTTAAACAAGCAACCGTTTGAAATCTAACAAGTATATTTTTAGATGTATCTGATGTATCAAATTGATATCTGAACTACTTACACGATGCTGGTGTTCAATATTTATTGCCGTTAAAGCATTGTAAGCGGAAGAAGCCCAGAGGCAGAAGTCCAATTGCGTAATTACTGGTGGTAGGACCCCTGGAGAGTCCGCGCGACTAGGTACCACACCACCCCGCCTATTTCAGCCGTGAAGCAGTAATGCGTTTCGGTGAAGGGTGGGGCAGCCATTGTAACTATACTGCGACCTTTTTTTTTTGTCAGGAGGAAATCGCCGGACTTCCGCCCTTCACTGGGGATGGAGGGCGGGGCATGTCGGAGTCGAACCGACTAAAACCTCCTGTCTCTCAACAACCAACGTCCAAACCTCGCATGAGACAAAACTCATGAAAAGGCAAAGGGGGGAAAGTGAAGCGCTTAGTGTGGAGCACATCTCTCCCATCACCCTCCCCCTCGGGACGCCGGACTGGCGGTCGTCGGCGCCACGACCACCAGCCCTCTCGGTCGGCAGGCTATCCGAAGCCCGCCTAGATGGCGCCGGTTAGAATGGTCTATCCTACGGAATACCCCGCTGGGTCAGAACCAGCGTGGGTTGATGATAGCCGGCCTTCCATCACCCGGATGCTCATGCATAAAACGCGTGCAGAGCAGCTTGCACGTCGTCTTCTTAGGCCCCCTTCGCCGGTCCCCAGGCCGACATGTGAGGGGACCCGAAACACTTAGAGGGCCAGGGCTTGGGCGATATCCGCCTCCCTGGCCCCCGCTCGACGGCGGCGGGCCTGTGCGTCTCTCACGCGCCCCGCCGCCTGCTTCTGCGAGATGGTGCACTCGCAGAAGTCGAGCATCGCCTTCCACGACTCGTCGTCACCGAGCATCGATGCCACAACACTCGGCAACGACAAGTCGTTTCCTATTTTTGCGACGAGGACACGGCGCCACCCCTCCCATGCGGGGCAGGCGACGAGCGTGTGCTCCGCCGTGTCCAAGTCGCAACCACAATGGTGGCACTCTGCCGTCGGCTCGGCTCCGATCCGGTGCAGGAACTCACCGAAGCAACCATGCCCAGTGAGCACCTGCGTGAGCCGGAAAGTGAGGCGTCCTCTGTCACGATTCACCCAGTTCACAAGAACCGGGCGAATCGCCTCGACGGTCCTACGACCAGCCGAAGGATCGGCCAGCCGTCTGGACCATGACTCCAGCACGGACCGCCGAGATTGGGCCCTCCGCGCTCTGACCACACTGGGGCTGGGACGCGCCACGCCCCGGACACGAAGGTCAGCCCGCCACTGATAGTCAGCAGCGAGATACTGCGACCTTAGAACTTATATCTCAAGGTGGGTGGCGTAACCACTTAACACCAGGTGGGCTGTGAACTCGTCCACCCATATACGCAAAAAAAAAAGACTCAATACTTCAGTCCACGTTACTCTCCTCACAGCCGAGGATAGGCAGGAATGGCGCAGGATAATACAGGAGAAAGTTGTTAGCAGCATTGAGGGTTATCGATGCAAGGAGGAGGAAAGCATTTTGAACTTCGCTTCCAATAGCCAGGAAAAAAATACACAGATAGCAGTAATTCACTTGTTTCTGTATAATTTGTAAACTCCACTTGTACAACTTTTAGGTATGTGCTCACTATAAAATAAACCGCTTTTGCTGCCATTTTTTCCGACTACCGCCTTTTTTATTATGTATCGTCCTCACTACTGTCATTGCTCCCATCAACAGTATTGCCATATGGATATCCGAAAATAGTCTTAATTTGAACACGATAAATTTTATATTAGTTATTTTACAACAAACCTTACAGTAATTTGGATTAATGTAAAATTTCCGTTTTCTTGTGTCGTAAATTGTTTGGTCTAAATCTTTGAATAAAAGTTATGGTTGTAATTTGAAATACTTTTCATCGGTAACCGTACTCGTCGAACTCGATAAAGAGTTCGACGTGAAACCTAACCCATGAATCAGCTCGCCGAGTTTCTCACCGGATCTTCTCAGCGGGTCGCGATTCCGATCCGGTAATAGATTCATTCGCGAAGCAGCTGCTCTTGAGCTGTTAGGTCTCCTTCCGAGGCGCTCGGGCAGCTGTTAGCAAATCCCACCCCTCTTGGCTGAGCCTTTGCTTGCCCACCTGACCTGGTGAAACTGAAAAGGCCTCCGGGCCACCAGTAATACTTCAATCCTAAAGAAACTTTTCATCAATGCACCTCCTACCGCTGAGAAAGCCCATCCAAACTAACTGAAACCGCTGCCTTTAACGACAGCGCATTTCCAGAGATCTTTTCTGCCCCGTACCATTAGTCTCTGGATTGAACTCCACCGTGTTCCCGAGCGCAATGGCACGTCATTCTTCAAACTAAATTTGAGGAGAGTTCACAGCATTAGATCTTTCTTTGCCTTTAAGTTAAAAATTAATAGTATTAATGGGTTGGGTAATAAAACCTCTAAATGTTTTTATTGAATTAATCAAGATCAATAAACATTTAATTTAACTAATTGAGTAGATGACCTCACTATCCGTGTTATGTTCATGGTTATCGTCAGTCACCGTGAGTCATGAAATGGAAATCTCAATAGAAATTTAATTCTGATCGTATCGAATGAAAACGGGCGTGGTGGGCGCCTCAGAATACTCCCAACCAAAACTTAGCTCATGGGTGTCGTAGAAAGCGAAAGAGCCAAAGCCTGATCAAAGCCAATAGAACCTAGGGCCCAAGGACAACAAAATCATTCCCAAGGAGGGTTGACGTCAGGCAGGCGACCGCTCCTAAAAATGTTGCCATAACATAAAGCAACATGACAACGAATAAATGACAATGAGGTTGTTAAGAGGGTTTTAACTATGAATGTGGAAGGCTTTAGAGGAAGGTAGACCTAAGAAAAAATGGATGGATTGTGTGTAAGACGATATAATGTTTAAGAAGGGAATGACCGAAGAAATGGTATATGATAGAGGAGTATGGACTGAGAAAACATGGCGCGCCAAACCCAGGTGACTGGGAGAAGGGCAGGAGAATGATGATGATGATGATGTAACAGACGAAAACTTTGCAGCAATAATGGAGAAGGCGGTTGTATCCGCCCATAGTTCATTAAACTTTCTAAACTTTTCTTTCGCGCGTCTATTTGCACACATACTTGTTAAAGTTAGTTTGTAAATACAACGTTAATTTAGTTTCATATTGGGAATACTGTAAGACCACTCCGCTGTGTCCGCTTTGAGTAATCGGACTATTTTAGTTTCCAAAACACGGGTCGGGTAATTTTTTAATAGCTTTTAGATGGGTGGATGAGCTTACAGCCCACCTATAGTTAAGTGGTTACTGGAGCCCATAGACATCTACAACGTAAATGCCGCCACCCAGCTTGAGATGTGAGTTCTAAGGTCTCTGTATAGTTACAACGGCCGCATTACTGCTTCACGGCAGAAATAAGCGGGGTGGTGGTACCTACCCGTGCGGACTCCCAAGAGGTCCTACCACCAGTAAAAATTAAAGGTATTTATGCAGAGCAATTGACACTTCGAATAAATGTCTCGAGATGACTGGCGAAATTCACGATGTGACGTCTATGGCCCCCATGACTACCTAAAACCATCCAGACAGTGAACTCATCCATCCATCTAAGCAAAACAAAAACTGCCTTTTATTTTATTTTTCTCTACCTAGGTAGCCTAAGAAGCTATTCCAGCTACACGCGGACGTGTAGGCGAGCTTACGGACTTAAGCTGAGATAGTTGCTCACACTAGCCCTAGCAAGATCAGTGCTTGGCTGAATCTACCACCGGGTCGGAATCGCGACCCACTGAGAAGATCCGGTGAAAACTCAGTAGATTGTGTCTATAGCAAAAACTTCCTTGTTGAAAATTACTAGTGCCAATTGTGAGATTGCACGGGTAATTGCAGTGCACAGTTCTCTCTATTCTGTTCACAAAACAGTCACTTATTCTGATTTTAAGGACTCCAAAAATTTTATAGGACCAAACTACGCACTAAAATCGTACATCATAAAATAAATTTTCTACTCTGACAACCCTGCAATTAACGGGGCTTATTAGAAAACGCGACCGCCCTATTTGTCTTCCTAACAAATTATTCCGTAACAAAAACAGGATCGGATCTTTTCCCGTTGATAATAAATAAATGTTTTTTGTTAAATATGAACGTTAATATAATTTTAACATCTTAATTAAGTCTGGGGGCTATTTTTGTTTTCCACGTTTAATATTTAATAAAAACTGCGAGATATTGTATATGTAAATTTTCTTTCAAAGATCTACAATGTGATAACATAATTATTTTGCTCTTTGTTGAAAACACAGATACTGCTTCGCCATTTAATTTGAGTACGGACGCCTAGCGCCCAGTAGCATAATTTAAGTATCCATTTTTTTAAGGGAATTTACGTCTTGGTAACTAAGACCTTTAGGTCAAGTCTTATTTTAATTTTTAATCTTATTTTTATGAAAAATGGTAATATGCAGTGAAATGAAATGAAATGAAGATGATTAGTTTGAGACATTAATCAACTGGGATGAATTTAAATGAAATGAGATGAGATGATATGGGATGAAATATAATCTCAGTAAAATGGTGGTTATTTACTGAGATTTTTTCAGTGGACTTTTTGGAGGATCCCGCGAAGTTACGTCCAGCGGCTTTTTTTCATTTTCCCACATTTGTGCACTTTCACACATATTAAACAGTTAATAAACCACCGTTATTACACATTTAAACCTGAAGAAACACTAACGCCCGGTTCCAATATCCAAAAAACGAATCGTTTTATATTACGATCCGTTACAATATCTACGAATCGTAGGACAAAATAGTTCCTATAAAAACGACTCGGTTTTAAAATTACTGATGACTTGCTACTAACGGATGGGAGGGCTAACATAACGGTTCGTACTGCGTTTTGTATGGAGACTGTTGTCTGTAGTGTTCCTATATTATTTTAGAAATGTCAGTGAGCTGTTAAAACTACCACGCGTAGAGCATTTTTTAACCTACCGATTTTGTTCGGTTGTGCTTTGGAATTTTTGTGTTTGTGTTTTTTCTTTTAAAATGTCGAGTTCAGAAAGTGATAACGAAGTTTTAATGTTACTGAATTCAAGCGACGATTCAAGTGATGATACGCGAAGTAATAGAGTGTATAAAACAAGAATCAATTATTATTCAGAGCTCGATAATCAGGAGTTTCAACTAAGATTTCGGCTCGACAAGCAGTCTGTGCAATTACTGTTAGGTGAAATTTATCCTTTTTTAAAGGTAAAAGGAACCAGGTTCGTATTTTTAATGCCAGCTGTTAATTGGTATTTTATGAAGTAGTTAACTATTTAACACGTGATTACATGAAAATAGTATTTACTAGTTTATTTCAATTCTAGGAATCATGGAATATCTCCCTTACATTACAATTTATCAGTTTGTAATGAAATAAACGAACAACAAAGTACGACGCTAACACAAATTTTTTTTGGTATTTTGGCGCGGTCCGGCCGACATCTGGCGTTTCCTTTGTCTCTTCATGGCGTTTTGTTCACTTTACAGTTAAAACTAAAGTAACTGTTTTTAAATTGTGAATGTTCAAATAAAATTACATATGTGATGAATTATAATTAATTTATATTATTTTAAAATATTTATGTAAAAATACTAATAAAAACTTATGTATTTTGAAAAGAGTTTTATTTCTAAAGGATCTTTGTGACACAATCATTTGCATTAACGAAACGCAGAGGGATTCGTTAGTAAGCAGCGCGCCGACGGATGCTCGTAGGTAACGCGGCAAGTAAAATAGTTGTGGAACGCTAATATACGCCTACGTATTGGTAGCATGATTACGATTAGTTGTTATAATACAATGACGATTCGTTATTTTTTGGAACCGGGCATAAGTAGACAAAATAAAACAAATTACACAACTTCACTCCTCGCGTTCCCGCCAAAAAGCCCTGAGAATCCATTTTTATAACTTACTCATAGATTAAATGTATCTATGTCAAAGATACAATACAGTAATAAGTCGCAATTTTAATTTTCCTCAATAAATATTTGCTACGCTGTAAAAATCACTATTGTATCAGTGTTCTTTTGTTCATTAACAAAAAAGTAATTCGCTCTTTGACGTTGTTGTTTCTGAGATCATGTTGTGAATTTGTTTGACGATAGCTTTACTTAATAATTAAAGTCCCAAGTAGCTAATACGACTGTTTGGTTCCCCTTTACTTTTGAAGCTCACTATTGATGCAAATGACAAAACGCGATTTTACTACAACACGTTTTTTTTTTAATCTTAGGAGGGTCGACGAGCTCACAGCCCACCTAATGTTAAGTGGTTACCGGAGCCCATAGACATCTACAAAGTAAATGCCGCCACTTACCTTGAGACATGAGTTCTAAGGTCTCAGTTTTTACAGTACAACGGCTGCCCCACCCTTCAAACCGAAACGCGTTGCTGCTTCACGGCAGAAATAAGCAGGGTGGTGGTACCTACCCGTGCGGACTCACAATACGTCCTACCACCAGTAAAAATTGCTCTGATAGCAGCAACCTAAAATCACAGCAGCGCGATCTTTAATATGCCACTCACTAGAATAGACAGGGCAATATTAATTGGATATATTGACGGCACATGCGGCCAGTAATGAGAGAGCTGTCATGCCCTTGTCCGCTGTAGGCGGAAAGAGAACTCAGCTTGTTGGACATATCGGGTGCGGAAATGTTTATTTCTAAGCAAAATAAACTTAAAGATATTTATAGTGGTTTCGGTGTTTATATTACCAGTTGGGTGCATAGTGAGATATTTTTTTTATTACTTAGATGGGTGGACGAGCTCACAGCCCACCTGGTGTTAAGTGGTTACTGGAGCGCATTGACATCTACAACGTAAATGCGCCACCCACCCTGAGATATAAGTTCTTAAGTCTCAGTATAGTTACAACGGCTGCCCCACCCTTCAAGCAGAAACGCATTACTGCTTCACGGCAGAAATAGGCGGGGTGGTGGTACCCGTGCGGACTCATAAGAGGTCCTACCACCAGTGATGAGCGAGAAACTTCTTATAAAAAAAACTCTAACAAAACTTCTTATTTCTGCCACAGAGCAGTCTTCTTCTTCGTCGCTTTCTTCATTACTGAAGGTGGTGTCATTGAAACTTGGCCTGTCTCGTTAGTTGTTTCCACCTCGCCCGGTCCTCAGCTCCTCGTAAGACGGTTGCGACTGGCAGAGTCGTAAACAGAATTAAAACTAATTTTACTTTTTAATCTGGATGACCACGCCAATGGAGCATTCGAAACATGAGAAATGAAGATAATCAATGTGAGATTAAGACGTAAATTTAGATTAACTAAAAAATATGATGTCGTCGTGGCCTAACGGATAAGACGTCCGGTGCATTCGTGTTGAAGCGATGCAACGGTGTTCGAATCCCGCAGGCGGGTACTAATTTTTCTAATGAAATACGTATTCGACAAATATTCACGATTGACTTCCACGATGAAGGAATAACATCGTGTAATAATAATGAAACCCGCAAAATTATAATTTGCGTAATTACTGGTGGTAGGACCTCTTGTGAGTCCGCGCGATCCACCACCCTACTATTTCAGCCGTGAAGCAGTAATGCGTTTCGGCTTGAAGGGTGGTGCAGCCGTTGTAAATGTACTGAGATCTTAAAACTTACATCTTCAGGTGGGTGGTTCATTTACGTTGTAGATGTCTATGGGCTCCATTAACCACTTAACACCGGGTGGGCTGTGCGTCCACCCATCTAAGCCATAAATATACTATATATCAGAGGATATAATATGTACTACTGAAACAATGATCCTATGTATACATAATATGGCCTACAGAAGTAAAAACATAAGTAGCTCGATTATCACATCACATCGGTTAGCTTTCTACATACCGGCCGTGATACTGAAACTAATTTTCGCATTACGCTTCAAAACATTAGCCCACTGAGTTTCTCGCCGGATCTTCTCAGTGGGTCGCGTTTCCGATCCGGTGGTAGATTCTGCGAAGCACTGCTCTTGCTAGGGTCAGTGTTAGCAACTCTCCGGTTGAGCCCCGTGAGCTTACCTACGAACGTTAGGGTAACGCTGAAATAGCCTCTCAAGGCTATCAGCATAGGTAGGAAAAAAAAAAGCTTCAGAATGGAACATTTCGTTTCTGTACTAATGAGGTTAGATAAAACAAAAATTCGCATTTAAAATCATAACGAGCACACAATAAGATTGATCTGACGTTTATGAACTATTAAGATGACGCCATGCTGCGGCTCCGTGGCGTCAACTCGACCTTGAGTAAGGCGAGCCGGATAACCGGGTCAAATTACCGGGGAAATGAATTATGTAATATGAATATCGGTATGGACTCATCTACACAGCCTCTTTAAAGCAATACGAGAGAGATTAATGTAAAACAATTGTTTTAAAGGCATCTTAGCATTCTTCCTTTTTTCTTTATCCCACTATTAATCGAAATAAGTTTTTAAAATTACTCTAAGTAAGTGGAGGAGAAGATAGAAGTCGGCGTTTCGGTTTGAAGGGTGGGGCAGCCATTGTAACTATACTCAGACCTTATAACATATATCTCAAGGTGTGTGGCGCATTTACGTTTTAAATGTTTATGGGCTCCAGTAACCACTTAACACCAGGTGGACTGTGAACTCGTCCACATCTAAGCAATAAAAAAAAACAAAAAAAAAAACATTGCTGTTCGTTAGTCTCGCTAAAACTCCAGAACAGCTGGACCGATTTGGCAAATTTTGGTGTTGAAATATTTGTGGAAGTCCAGGGAAGGTTTAAAAGGTAGATAACTGGATGAAAATGTTCGGAATTAAATGAAAATAACAATTTTGTTTTTCCTTTGATGTGTCCCCCGTCGGACGGATTCCTTTTGTTTGTTTTAAGTTTATTTTATACAAAAGCTTAGATTTTTTATTTATCGATTGAGGCACTACGAAGTCTGCCGGGTCAGCTAATTACGTGTATAAATATGTAAATAGTTTTGTGATATTTACCCATGTGGGCGTGCCCTACCATAATTAAATATTACAAGTAAAAAATATTGCACTTTTAACTCGAAGTCATTCTTGAGTACATGCGTGCGTATTTGTTCAGTACAATTTTTGTATACATACGAAATTTGAACATAAATTTAATCGAATTTATTGTAATTTTTATTGGCTTTTGACGAAACGAGCTTTGCAATATCCTGAACGGTAGATGGCGGATCAATTGGGGTCCTGAAAATCATCAAAAGGCTTTTAAATAACTAGAAATTCTGAGCGATCGAAGTAGCTGATGCAGTAGTTTGTAGGACATTGTGTATTGTCAATGGTCGCATATCTCGTGACCTACTTGCCGGTATTGAGAGGCGACGGCGCATCAATGCCTCTCAGAGATGCTTATTATCCGTGGAATGTGGATGGAATCCCCAGCTCTGGGATATTTATAGTGTGTTTTTTGAGTCAGTCTGCGAGTTTTCCCAAACTGCTCTAGAAAGAAGGCTTTCTGGTTTCAAACCGCATATTTTATGTACACGTTTCTTTCTCCAGCTTTATAAATTTCACACATAGGAAAGTGTGGTTCGATTATTTTTAATTAAAGAATGAGATAACATAATACACCAATATAGATTTTTTTTATAATAAAAGAGGTGACCCTTTTTAAAGATTAAATTGAAATACCCTATTGCTTTAGAGGCTTGTTGAAAAAAGGATAAATTATCGATTGAAATATATATTTTTGAAGTTATTGGCCTATTCATTCAGATGAGAGAGTATTTAACGATTTTATAGACCAAAATTTAATTTTCATGTAATTCCGCTATTTACCGATAGATAGCACTTAGTTCAAGAAAATTATTTTTCTAATCTCCCTTTCGGTTTGTTAAATCTGCAATAATATATCAAAAAAATTCCTTTGCTTCGTACCTTCTCTCGAAAATTATAATTGCAAGTGAATTTCATAAAACTTGTAATTTGTAGTGGCGTCTATTTATTTATTTAAAAAAGTACTGCCACATTACAAACATCTAACATTGAAAAGAAACTTAAACTATTTAATGTATGGCATGATGCATGTGACAACAATGGCATACATAGCATTGGCAATTCATCGGCTCGAAAATGGAATACAATACAAATAAATAAAAACAGTACTATTTGTTGAAATATTAATAAAAATGTCTAAAAATGTCATGTCATATCAAGAAGAAGAAAAGAAGAAATGTTAATACAATGTCAAGCAACAACAAGTCAGTTATAGAACAACAAATGATTTATGGCGTTTAGTTTCCAATAAGAAATCACAGATGTCGCTGCATAAAGCCAAATGCAAACTTTAGAATATATTTTTTTCAATGGATTCTCATTACTTTATGTTCTTTTAACGAAGCCCGATTCTGACAGAAAGTAATTGTTAATCAAAAAATAGCCTTTAAACTTTAACATATGAAAGGCAATAACTGTGTTTTTAATTCAGAATTCGCACAGCGTTTTGTGTTTCTTAAATCGCGCTATGAAAGTGTGTTCGTTAAATTTGTATAAAATCAATTTTAACCGTTTTGATTCGCGTGGTCCGTTTCTACGCAGTAAGCCAGTTCTTCGGGAGGCTGGTCGTAGACTCCCGACGTCTAAAGTATCTTGCTCTAACACTATTCTGTCTGCACGTGTTCGCAACATCAAAATTGAAAAAAAAAAATCTGGCATCTGACCGTTTAGAGAAGTTCTCAACACCACTGCCGTAGAACATTTGACCATCACACCTTTTTTTTATTTTACGTCACGATATACATTTTACATAATTGGTTGGGAAAAAGTCTTTTCGAAGTATAGTATGTATGAACTTGTAATAAAATCTCTTTGGCTATACTATTTGTATCTGGCTGGTTTTGGTATCATTAAATTTTTAATTTTAAAGAAGATAATTCCAAATTCAAAGTAGGAAAATTTGTGATTTTTATTTATTTTACGTACTGTCAAGATGACTGAATCTAATGAAGAAATTCGATACATTTTAAAATTTTACTGTAAAAAAGGGAAAAATTCAAACGCAAACCGCGAAAAAAATTTGCGATTTTTGTGGACTTCATGCAGTGTCTGTGAGAGTAACACCAATTTGGTTTAAGCGTTTTCAATCCGGAAATTTTGACGTCAAAGATGCACGTCGCTCTGGTCGCCCTATTACGTATAAAATGGATACCATTTTTGAAAAAGTGGTGCAAGATCGGCATATCAGTAGTTACGACGTAGCTGAAGAACTGGGAATTGACCACAAAACAGTTTTGGCGCATTTGAAAAAAACTGTGTACACAAAAAAGCTCGATATTTGGGTACCTCACGAGCTCACTGAAAGACACCTAACGAACCGTGTACTCATTTGTGATTCTTTATTACGACGTAATGAAAACGAAACTTTTATAAAAAAAAAAATGTCTTTATATTCCTCGCGTACAAAACGCCAATTTCTTAGGTAAGGACCTAATATTATGTGAGTGCAACAGAATGGGTTTGAACTAGCGTGAGGTGGCATCACATCGTGAGACGCTTCAACTTTGCCCTCTCCATCACCACATGACGATCACGACTACTCTGTCAAGAACGGAACGAATGAGCAAGATAAGACTTACTGGTGGTAGGACCTCTTGTGAGTCCGCACGGGTAGTTATTACCACCCCGCCTATTTCTGCCGTGAAGCAGTAATACGTTTCGGTTTGAAGGACGGGGCAGCCTGTGTAACTATACTGATTGATATATATATTATATACAAGCGGCCCGCTCCGGCTCCGCTCGGGTCTTTAACAAAAATTTCAACGATATTTAACGTTGTCTTATATTTTTAAATAAAAGAAAACTTATTGCGGCATAACTATAATAGTTCACATATGCTGTCGCGACACTTTTTGTAAACAACAATGTGTTCTACAAAGTCGTAGTACATTATTTTATTCTATCATCCATAGCTTTCGCATGGCATGCGATGTAAAGAATATTGTAGGTAATTTTTTTACACCTTGGGTTACAATATTGGAGTTTTAGTAAGGATCCCTAATTAAAAAAAAAAATTATAGCCTATGTCACTCGGGAATAGTGTAGCTTCCAAACAGTGAAAGAATTTTTCAAAGCGGTTCAGTAGTTTCGGAGCCTATTCAATACGAACAAACAAACAAATCTTTCCTCTTTATAATATTAGTATAGATTTTGAAGTCGTCGTGGCCTAAAGGATAAGACGTCCAGTGCATTCGTATATAGCGATGCACCGGTGTTCGAGTCCCGCAGGCGGGTACCAATTTTTCTAATGTAATACGTACTTAACAATTGTTCACGATTGACTTCCACGGTGAAGGAATAACATCGTGTAATAAAAGTGAAACCCGCAAAATTATAATTTGCGTAATTACTGGTGTGGTAGGACCTCTTGTGAGTCCGCACGGGTAGGTACCACCGCCTCGCCTATTTCTGCCGTGAAGCAGTAATGCGTTTCGGTTTGAAGGCTGGGGCAGCCGTTGT
Organism: Bombyx mandarina; assembly: GCF_030267445.1. Classification (NCBI taxonomy): domain Eukaryota; kingdom Metazoa; phylum Arthropoda; class Insecta; order Lepidoptera; family Bombycidae; genus Bombyx; species Bombyx mandarina. The sequence continues at coordinate 9,572,286 of NC_143234.1, read as the reverse complement.
AACTATAATGAGACCTTAGAACTTATATCTCAAGGTGTGTGGCCCATTTACGTTGTAGATGTCTATGGGTTCCAGTAATCACTTAACACCAGGTGGGCTGTGAGCTCGTCCACAAATCTAGGTAATAAAAATAAAAAAAAACATTTTACGCTGCTAAATGATAAATTTCTAAATTTCAAAGAACCTATACAATATACTTTGAAGTTAAGCGAGAATTCTTTTGAAAAAGAAAACTAGGTTTCTCTACCCATTTAGAGATCGTATTTTTTTTCTTACCTATGCTGATAGCCTTGAGAGGCTATTTCAGCTTCGCCCTAACGTGTGCAGGTGAGCTCACGGGGCTCTACAATAACGTCCACGGTAGCGCGGTCTCCGTCAATGTTCCTTCGGAGTTTTCCGATTGCGCTGAACTAATTTTAAGTGAAATAGATATTTTTTCTAATTGTCTCACAACTTACAGGAAAAATCTGTCGCGGATCATTTCCCAATTAAATATAAATTAATCTTAAACATTCAATCAAATGTAATCAAATCTTCGTTATTTTTTTTATTTTTGTTGTTAATGCACTGTCGATTGCGCCTATAATTGAGGTGACATCTGCCATGAACTTTGTCGTCAATTGTTCAATGTTTTGTATTGATGATCACTTTGTTGGTGCAACTTAAAAAGTAAATAAATAATAGGTACAATGGATATCGTATTAAAGGCGATGCGGCTACGGGACTAGAGTGCGTCAGATAACCAAGGCAGTAGTACTGCGGAACGCTAAGTATCGACAGATCGGAGGAAGTCGTGACCTATCTGCGGACGTTGAGAGGCGTCGAGACGGCGCACGGTGCCTCTCAAGGCTGCCAATAGATGACACAAAACAGTACTCCCTTCTTATTGATCTGAACTAAGTGAAGGCTGTGGGGTCGCATGGGCAAATTCCACCATCAATTGTATTTAAACGGTACGGAATTTTATGGAACTGTTACGAGGATTTATTAGAAAATCTTTGAAAAAAAAAAAAGTTTATTTACTCTATATATTAGTACGTGAAGTAAAAACTTTGTACCCCTTTTTACGAAAATTGCGGGGACGGAGGAGTATGAAACTTCCCACACTTATAGAGAATATGGAGGAGTGCAGAATGTTAATATTTTTTTAAATTACGCTTAAAAATACATTAAATCAATAAAAAAATACATTACACACACTACCATATATTTGACATACACACGCATGCATACTATTAGTTTATTGTCAAACTTTTCTTATTGCTCATAGTGTGTGGTCAAATTGAGAATAGATTAAATATTGTTTGTCTTTTATTAATATTTGTCTAAAGTGTAGTCTTAGCTAAATTTGTATTTATAGAAGTATAATAGTCTTTGACAATATTATCATAATAATGTTCAAACTTCTAATTCTAATTAATTATAGTCGAATTTCGACTACTGCGGGACCACTAGTCTTAATAATTAAAACATTTGAAATTGACAACTGAAATTGATTAGGGCAAGTGTCACTGGGAGCGCGGTTAGAATCGAACTGCGTGATCTATCGGCAACCTAACTAAGCTGCATTACGTTGTGCACCTTACATTGCATTTTTAGGTACATTAAGAATATATAACAGAACGTAACTCCGGCAGCCCCTTATTTCTATGGAACTCTGATGAGCTTTAAGCTAACATGGTGGCACACTAACAACTCTCTTCTTCAATAATAACCTTATCTTCCACCAGAAAGTCACCAAGTAAGATGGCGGTACGTACCATGCGACAAGTAATTGTGCAAAATGAACAAAATAAAATTTTTTTTACAATAAAATTTTTTTTTCTTACACTATTTTTAATTCACATTTATTAAAATTTAATAAAAAATTCTTAGTTGGATTTTCTATAAAAGCGTATTTTGTTAGTTTTTTTAAAGTATAATTTATTTGTTTATTCCTTCTGAAGTACTCCATATCATTATAAAATATGTATTATCAAGTATAGTCGTTCGAAAAATGATACATAAGTAGTTTTCAGCACCTGTATAGGTGTATTTTGTTTAATTATTGATAGTAATCATACATTGTACTTGACAAGGGGACCTCATGTCTCAAGGTAGGCGGCGGCAATCACAATGTCTATGGACTCTTATAGCTACATCTGACTAAGTGTACCGTCTACACGAGATAAAATCATATGAAGTTGTAGCAGCAAAAGTCGGTCGCTAAAAACCGATCTATGCCAAGAAAAATAACTCAATAAATTCAATATTATTTCTGGGCTCAGAAAATCGGATGAGATCGCCCTACATCCGGTTACCCGGGTAACGTAGCAACCCTAACCTTGACCCGGCTCGCACCCGGTGACCTGTTCAATCTGAATGCTTGACTTCCTTCTTGGAAAATGTTAAAGAAATAATAAACGCGTTGTATTCATAATTTCTGAACTGTTTTATTGTCTATGGAGTATTAAAAATAAAAAGAATGTTTCTTTACTCGAGTAAGATTAACATAAAGAACTGACTTTTTACTATGCTGGTAATTTTCTTTGCTGAATTAAGTTATCACATTTTATACCTTAATACCAACAGGATATGAATTCATTTTGTATTACATTGTCTCAGTGATCATAGTACATAACAGATCGAAGGCTCAATATTAAAACAATCTATACTAATATTATAAAGCTGAAGAGTTTGTTTGTTTGAACGCGCTAATCTCAGGAATTACTGGTCCGATTTGAAAAATTATTTCAGTGCTAGATAATTTATTGAGGAAGGCTATAGGCTATATAACATCACGGTAAATCCAATACAAGTGGAGCACCAACAAAGAATGTTTCAAAATAGGGGTTTAAATAGATCCTTAACATTATATAATTCAAAAATATTTTCACTTTCTACGTAAATGAAGTGGGGGTCAAATGTAGCGTTATGCCAAAGTAACTATTCCACGCGAACGGAGTTGCGGGCAAAAGCTAGTCTTAAAGCGATATCGTGCCTGCAATAATGTCGGTGGCAAACAATTTTACCATTTGCTGTTAATAATCCAATAAATTAATAAAATAAACATAAAATTTTTTGTGCCATTTGTTTTAATTCATTCTACATTTGTCAAGAACAAATAATTTTGTTTTTGACACACAATAAAAGTGATTATTATCAACAACAACAATTTATGAAATTTGGTTCTTGTTTAGAAACTTAATAGTACAATTTTTTTGTTGGCTAGTTTTCCTTCCTAGAGTATTATACAATTTAGGAATCTTAGATGGTTACGTCAAAATAAAAAAATCTTCCTATTGTATCGTACAATTATTATTTTTTACACCACCTTGAAAATCTTTCAAAATTGTAGGGAAAAAAGTAATCTTGATAGATTTTTGCGTCAAAAACTACGGGCATTCTGGCTTTTTAAAGGGGTGAAGGGTAGCAGCAGCCGTTATACTGCTAAAATTGAAATTTTAGAACTGAGCTCTCGAAGTGGGTGTCGGCATTTTCATTGTAGGCGTCTTTGGGGTCCAGAACCACTTAATACCAGGTGGGTCGTGAGCTCGTCCACCCATATAAGCAATTAAAAATATAAATACAAAATAGTAATAAATACATGATATCAAATAAGAATACTTTATTATTAACTAGCTGACCCGGCAGGGCAGACTTCGTAGTGCCTCAATCGATAAATAAAAGACCTAAGCTTTTGTATAAAATAAACTTAAAACAAAAAAAAATCCGTCCGACGGGGGACACATGAAAGGAAAAACTAAATTGTTATTTTTATTTAATTCCGAGCATTTTCATATTTATCTACTTTTTAAACCTTCTCTGGACTTCCACAAATAATTCAAGACCAAAATTAGCCAAATCGGTCCAGCCGTTCTCGAGTTTTAGCGAGACCAACGAACAGCAATTCATTTTTAGAAATATAGATGGAAGATAGGTTTTTGTAATACCGAACGCAATGATAGTATTAATGTGTAGTTTTTTTTTTGTTTTGTAGTATTTTGTACTGCAAATAGAAAAGTTTTATGATAGCTTAAGAATTAAACATGCAAATATTCCTACATTTAATTAAATTTGTTTGCGGTAAAATGTTCGCAATTTTGATTACCCACCAAATGAATTACAAGTTAGTAATTGTGTTCTGTCTCTTTTATTTTGTCAGTCGCAGATAACATTCTGCAATACGTTTGTTTGGTTTATTTCGTTTTACTGGTCGGTCTTGGCTGCTTTTCAATGACGCGACTGTTCTGTGTCGGAGTGAGTACAGCTCGTCTGAATAACAATGGCCGATACATTTTTCGTTTCTCAACGAATATATCAAAGAAAACAGATATAGATGCGATAAAAAATAATATTATTAAATTATTATTTTTATTTGTATTAATTTGTTGATTCACTAAATACCTGGATTTCAGATCACAGAAGTTCATGATTTTAAATCCGCTTCTCGATGATAGATGGCGCTGTAATTGAATACATAGCTTCTTATTGTCTCGCTTTACGTTTCCTAAAAAATCTTTTGCAGATATTCTATTAAACGATCGGGCTTCCAACAAACTCTTATAATATAGTAGCTGCTACATACCGTCGAATAACTCACTGAAACAACGCTTTTTTTTTTCCTACCTATGCTGATAGCCTTGAGAGGCTATTTCAGCTTCGCCCTAAAGTTTGTAGGTGAGCTTGCGGGGCTCAAACCGGAGAGTTTCTAACACTGACCCTAGCAAGAGCAGTGCTTCGCAGAATCTACCACCGGATCGGAAACGCGACCCACTGAGAAGACCCGGCGAGAAACTCAGAAGTCGAAAAATGACGCGACATAATATTTTTTACGCACCGTTGGGGCGAACACGAATGACTATCGAAAAAGTATTCGTATCGCTATCGAGAATTAAAACAGCGCCCCTATCGTCCGTAAAAAGAATTAATTTCAGCAGCACGAATCGTTTCGGATGGTCAAGTTCTCGAAACTCGAAACTCATACTCATAATCGAGAGCACGACAATAATTGTTTTGACATACGGTGACGTAAATCTCGAAGGCTGGCTATCGAGTGCTACCCTCTAATGTAAATGATCCGTTTTCGTATCGACGACTCGATGCATTTACATTACGAATTTAACTGGTGGTAGGACCTCTTGTGAATCCGCACGGGTAGGTACCACCGCCCTGCCTATTTCTGCCGTGAAGCAGTAATGCGTTTCGGTTTGAAGGCCGGGACAGCCGTTGTAAGTATACTGAGACCTTAGAACTTATATCTCAATGTGGGTGGCGCATTTATGTTGTAGATGTCTATGGGCTCCAGTAACCACTTAGCACTAGGTGGGCTGTAAGCTCGTTCAGCCATCGAAGCAATAAAAAAAAACTAAAAAGAAAAAAGAAAAAAAAACTATAGATTTGTGCTTGACCTTTAGTGTATAATCTATGGCTTGACCTACTGGATGCCGTATAGTTACTGTCGATACCGATACGATGGCGGCCTCACATCCGTATTTTACGGAAAACGAAATTTGCTTTCTTTGCATTTTTTTCGTATAAACTTCCTGATCTTAAACCTTAAATTGACAAAAACCAATAGTTTCTAGAAAATACTCCAATGACAAAATCTCAATACGATTTTTCTCATAATTAAACTTGTAATCCTTTATTAAATTCACTCTTTTCGCATCGCGCTATGCAGCCATGTTCATAGACTTTGTTTAAAAGTTTAATGAGTTTGTTTAAGCCTTGTGGTCCGTTTCTATGCAATGAGCCAAATTCATCGAGGAACCGGCTTATCTCTCGAAAACTATCATTACTATCTGTCAAATATTATCATCATTATCATTGTCAATATCATCATCATTATCATCGTCAATATCATCATCATTATTATTGTCAATATCATCATCATTATCATTATCATTACCTTAAGACAGTCGAAGCACGATTTCGATATCCCTGCCGTAAAATATTTGACCATGACTCTGTTTTTACTCTTTACGTCAATCAAGAGAAGACGCTTCTCCCTCGTTTCCTCACAGGATAACGGCACCAGTTTTTGATGATATACAAAAGAGTCCGTATCATCAAGAAGGACAGGAAGGCAGGATATCATGACGAAGGAGATCATCATTCTCCTGCCCTTCTCCCAGTCACCTGGGGTCGACGCAACACGTTTTCTCCTTCCATACTCTTCTATCATATACCACTTTTTCGCTCACTCCCCTCTTACACATATCGTCTTTCACGCAATCCGTCCATTTCTTCTTAGGTCTACCTCTTCCTCTATATCCTTCCACATTCATACTTAACACTCTCTTACCAACCTCATTTTTGAAGATGGACATACTATGTTATTAGCTTGATGTTTCTTGATTGCATGACGTAATAGAATTTTTGAAGGTATTTTTCACTAACTTTTTTTTCTTGCTTATGCTGGTTAGCCTTAGATGGCTATAGCAGCGTTATAGTAACCGGCAAACTTCTTGAGCAAATGACCTTGACTGCGTAGAACCGAATTTTAGATCACTTTGGTGGTGAGGGTGAGGCGCGACGGCAGGGGAAATCGTATCGAGCGTTTTATTGGTAGATCAGTCGAACCTTGCGCCCCGCACCGCGCCCTCGTTCCGCTTGCTCCCAAAAGTACGCTTGCGTACAGTGGAAAGTCTATCGTTATTAATCGTTAAGTTATTTGTTATAATTGCTTGTGGACTTTGTTGCCATTCCTATTTGTTGAGTGTTTGTTGATGTTTTATAAATCATACACTATGCCGCGACAAACTGGTGTAGTATTCAAAAGAAAGAGTAGAAAAATTGTGTACGACGTATATTGCTTCATTATAAAACAGGGGAAGAATGATATGGAAAAATTAAAACAGACTTCGGAAGCAAGAAAACCATCAGTGAGTACTGTTAGGTGCATTATTAACGAAGCTAAAGGCTCTGGCTTGCTCGCCGTGTTTCGGACTCCGGGTAAGAAAAGATCAGGGAAGAAGAAAGTTACCGGAATGGATAGTTTCGTTCAATCTGTAACAAAAAGATGTAGGGAATCATAATAACTACATAATAAGCAGCGAAACTCCGTATCGTAAAAATGTAAAGAAGATATAAATTTAAATGGCTCGGAATGAAGCTTACGACTTTTTTTTTTATTGCCTTTGTAGGCAGACGAGCATATGGCCCACCTGATGGTGAGTGGTTACCGTCGCCCATGGACTTCAGCAATGCCAAATTATGAAAGAGCTAGGCTTCAGATGGAAAAAAAGAACAGAAAATAATCGGAAGCTGGTAATTGAAAAAAGTAACATTCGATTACTACGAATCGAATATCTTCAAAAAATAATTAATTATAGACAAAAAAGAAGACCGAACCGACCGAGTTGTAAACTACAGCGATGAGCCCTATGTCGACTCATCACGATGATAGCGACTCGGGTGATGAAAACAGTGATGATGATGATGGTCAAGATTATGATAACGAAAAAAATACAAATACCAGCTTCGCTTCAACTGAACCAAGACCTGGCAACAGCTCTAGTTTTGACTTAATAGAAGGAATATCTATTTTACCCCAAGATTACATTATTACAATTATTAACCTATATGTTTTGTTGATGTTCTAATAAATATATAAATAAATACATATGTTGATTTTAATAATTTAATAGCATTATGACGCAGAGTAAGTAATGTTTTTGCACGTGAGTGTACCATGCGCGAACTTACCCCCACTACGTCAACAAATGCTCAAGAAGTTTGCCGGCTATGATACCTAATGAGTAGGTGAGCTCACGAGGCTCTAACCTGGTGACGATGTTAACACTAGCCCTAGCAAGAGCAGTGCGTCGCAGAATCTATCTACGGTGGTAGCACCGGATCGGACACGCGACCCACTGAGAAGATCCGGTGAGAAACTCAGTGCGCTGTGTCTATGGATTAACTCATATCAAGGACCGATATCAGAACAGCATTTTTATAACTTGGTTTTCATATCCTCTCCTAATACCGACAGGATAAATATAAAGTTAATTGTTTGGTTCGGTTTGGTATTTAGGCGTGTATTTTTTTGTGTTTCTAAACAACATATTTATTGTTATCATAAATTAGCCGTTATCATACTGAATAGCTCTCTAAAGTGCCTAATAGCCCTCTAATTGCCTGCCAACACATTTTATAAGTAAACAAACCTAAAGTGAAATATGCAGACGTACCAAAAGTTTTTCAAAAGTTGTTTTTTTTGAAAAAAAAACTCCCAAATCAATCCAGTTTTGGAGGACGAAACAAGGAAATACGAAACTTCAATTTAGGTAGTAGGCAAACAAATGTCGAAGCCTTAATTTTATTGTGTAACGACTGTCCTACTTTTGCAATTCAAACGCAAAATCCGCAGATGATTTGTTGTTAATAATACAAGTTGTCAATAATAGTTTATGTCATAAAATTTAATAATTATTTGTAAAGTTGTCTATACTAATATTATAAAGAGGAAAGATTTGTTTGTTTGTTTGTTTCGAATAGGCTCCGAAACTACTGGACCGATTTGAAAAATTATTTTTCCATTAGAAGCCGACATTGTCCCTGATGAATATAGGCTACTTTTTAAAAAAAAAAAAATATTTTATTTTTTTGGTTTCATGTGTGTTTTAATGTTTCCGAAGCGAAGCGAGGGCGGGTCGCTAGTTAATAATAATACAAAAATACAAAGACAAGTCCATTCCGTCGTCCCACAAACAAAGTACGCGAAGTCCATCCTTCTTCATCTTACTCCATTGTTGTTATTACAATAGTTGGATCACCATTTGAAGAACAGTACCCGTCTCGGGAATGTAATAGCGCTCTCGCAAAATTAACGACTCAATCACAACGTAGACGAGAGCGCCCTAATTAAAATTTTGTTCACATATTTTTTCATGCAGTTAATTACAACTCTTTCGACGCTTTATTAGGGTTCCGTGGGAAAATGTGGAATTGAAACTTTTTTTTTTATTGCTTAGATAGGTGGACGAGCTCACAGCGCTGGTGTTAAGTGGTCACTGGAGCCCATAGACATCTACAACGTAAATGCGCCACCCACCTTGAGATATAAGTTCTAAGATCTCAGTATAGTTACAACGGCTGCCCTACCCTTCAAACCGAAACGCATTACTGCTTCACGGCAGAAATAGGCAGGGTGGTGGTACCTACCCGCGCGGACTCACAAGAGGTCCTACCACCAGTAAATTTTGAAATTTCTTTGAAAATTCTGCTCTCGTCCGTTATGTCTACGGATATCACAAACGTGATCACAACTAAACTGATAATGTTAAATGTATCGAATTAGAAAGATGGTGCTATCTATGAACCGTATCTACGATCGCTGTAAAGAGATTTAGTGAAACTGCAAAAGTAATGGGTTGTAATAATAATTGTACCTTCAATGAAATAATAAGGCTTTTTGAGACAATACGATTACATTGTCAAAAGAATTTTTCCTCCATTTTTCGGTCATTTCGTCCGATTTTTCCCCATGTAGAAAAACATTCTGAAATACTCAAGTTAATAGAACTAAATAATGCTTTCAAGGTTCCGTTGAAACGATTTGTTTATTATATAATAATAATCGCTATAAGAAATCCACTAACAGTTTTTACTGACTTCAATTTTTAACTTAAACTTGACTACGGAACCTCACTCTGTACATTATCCGACATTGTCTGGCCTAGTTTTAAATCCAGACTGCACTAATCAACCGCTCTCTTGTTCCAGGTTAACGTGCCGTCCGAGTGAAAGAGACCGACAAAATCGAAACTTCCTATAAAACGCCTTATATGGAGCGAGACGGGCTTACGGCGCGTGCTCCGTCACGTATTAGAACCTACATAATACACGAATGTAGATAATAGCACGGGAACAGATAAAGCAAATTCGAAACGCCTAGGCCCGAGTGTAGACTATCGCCAAACTATCCAAGTGGACGGTGCTCGTATGAACTTGCCTTAATACTTCTTTTTTTTTTTCGTAATGTGTCTGAAAGTATAGTTGCGCCCGCGTCCGTGCTTGTAGGTTTAGTTTAGGATATATATAGGAAATAAATATAAAGGAAGGCGGTGGGGACGGTGTGTGCGTGCGCCGGGGTGTGCTCGACGAGGGTGATGCAGCGGAGGCCGTGCAGGCGCATCGGACGGGAAGCAGGGAAGCTCACGGTGCTGGTCTGACGACACTCTACAGGTAAGTAATTCCTACTTAACCACCCATTGGTTACCGTTGCTACTTACAGAAGAGACTATGAGATATAAGTTCTAAGGTCTCAAGTATAGTTATAACGGCTGCCCCGCCCTTCAAACCGAAACGCATTACTGCTTCACGGCAGAAATAGGCGGGGTGGTGGTGATAACTACCCGTGTGGACTCACAAGAGGTCCTACCACCAGTAAAAGGTCCTACCACCATTAAGTCTTCTCTTGCTCATTCGTTCCGTTCTTGACAGAGTAGTCGTGATCGTCATGTGGGGATGGATAGGGCAGAGTTGAAGCGTCACACGATGTGATGCCACCTCTCGCTAATTCAAAGCCATTCTGTTGCACTCACATAATATTAGGTCCTTACATATGAAATAGGCGTTTTGTACGGGAGGAATATAAAGTCAATTATTTGTTTGTAAAATATAGGTATTTAATTAATCAAGACTTCACAGTCCACCTGGTGTTAAGTGGTTACTGGAGCCCATAGACATCTACGTAAATGCGCCACACACCTTAAGATATAAGTTACAAGTATAGTTACAACGGCTGCCCCACCCTTCAAACCAAAACGCATTACTGCTTCACGGCTGAAACCGCAGGGTGGTGGCCCGCGCGGACTTACTAGAGGTCTTACCACCAGTAATTACGCAAATTATCATTTTGCGGATTTGATTTTTATTACACGATGTTATTCCTTCACCGTGGAAGTCAATCGTGAGCATTTGTTGAATACGTATTTCATTAGAAAAAATTGTACCCGCCTGGGATTCGAACACCGGTGCATCGCTCAACACGATTGCCCCGGACGTCTTATCATTTAAGCCACGACGACTTCTGCTAATTACGCGGCCACATTGCTGTCAAAAAGCAAGGAAGTGGGCTAGTTGTTGGAATTATCTTCTTGCGGCTCGCATCGTTCAACATCAGCTTGCTTTGTGCGAGTTTTGTAACGTTCTCGATAGCGTAAAAGTTAGCTCAATTTTGTATGCAGTTGGAACAGCGCCCCTAGCACCAAACGTAGGCAAACGATCCCCCTTTCATACAAATTTGAGCTAACTTTTACGCTATCGAGAACGTTAAAAAACTCGCACTAAGCAAACTGGTCGAGATCGAACCCGATCCGACGGCTGACGACGCAGAATGCGACTTCCAATAGGACCTCTCAACCGTGAACAAGAACCATGTACGGGTCCGATCGTAAGATGCCGTCTGGTGAAGTGAGGTGGCTTTGGCAATGTCAGTGGCGGGGGGCCGAACTGACGTGGAGTGGAGTGATGTAGATAACGGCCATCCGTGATTATTGCACCATATCTTTCGAGATATCAGACGTTTTGTTGGGGACGCCATCCTGGAGCCTGATTTGGACAGATGGAGCACAGGCTTGCGTTCTGCCTCGCGTTGGAAGGACTTAGCCGACTGAGCTCTGTCTCATCTAAGGTTCGGACACGAGTATTAGGGCGACAGAGGGCTTTAGTCACTTCAACTCCGACATGACCTAGCTCCCGCCACCGACGCGTGGGCAAAAGTCCGTATTTAATCTTGACCCAAATGTAGTTCTTAACTAATATTAGCGGATAAATGAAATTTAAACAATATTAGAAGATTTAACTCATGAGATCAACATTTAAAAAAAAATGTTTTTCACTTGCTGAATCCTTTGCCTATTTTCTTATTGGTCTATGATATAACCAAGAATTTAAGTGCTAGGGTCTTAAGCGAACTGTTAGACTCATTTTAGGTGTATCTAACTATAGAAAATTTCGTATACTCAGTGTAGTCTTCTAAAATTTTAATTGTTATGTTTATTTTAACGGCCGTCTGGTGTAGTGGTAAGTGACATGGTCACTACACAAGGGGGTCGCGGGTTCGAATCCCGCCAAGGGAAGATATTTGTATGATAAATATCAATGTCTTTTCCAGGGTTATGGGTGTATATTAAATATATGTATGTGTATAATAAAAATCTTACATTTATATCCATTATCTGGTACCTGTAACACAAGTTCTTTACGAACTTATCACGGGACCAGTTAACTTGGCGTGATTGTTAGTAAATATTTATTTATTTATTATTTATTTATTTATTTTGAAACATATGTCTTAAAATATTATACATTATTCATGTTACGTACCTATATTACATTCGTTAAATAAAGATCAAAATTTTAAGTAGTACAACGAACAAATGAATAAGATAATTCGGTTTTCAAATATAAATTAACATCATTACATTTTATATTTTACTTGTAAAATAGGCTATTCAATTTCCGTTCTGAACTGAAAAAACAAAAGAGGGTTGTCATTTCAATAAATGACAACGTACTTCTTCCCGCCGCTGGATCTCAGCGTTCGCAATCCAGCGCTTAAAGCGACTTAGCGGAGTGATTTGTGTTCTGCCAGTTGAAGACGTTATTTTGCTGCAGCGCTGCGAGATGGCGGCACCGATCGATGCGGTCATGTTGCGCGCGCACTCAATGACGTCACGGAGCCGGCCAGGCGCGGGCCGCCAAACTGAATTTGAATGCCGCCAAAAGTAGTACATTAAACACGTAGTATATAATTGTGTTATCGAAATTAATTAACAAAGCGTTTGTGTATTGAATTATTCATTATAGTAGTGATAGTAAATTTCAAATTACTAGTGGTCCCGCAGTAGTCGAAACTCGACTATAATGTTAATTGAAATTATAAGTTTAAACATTATTATGGTTCTATTGTCAAATACTATTATATTTCTATAATATAGTCACAGATTTCGCTAAAACTTACACTATAAATAAATAACATTAAAGACAAACAATATTAATCTACATATTCGGAATTTGACCACCGACTTTAAACATTAACAAAAATTTGACAATTGACAATAAACAAAGAGTATAATTTTATGTATTGGTGTGTGTCAAATATATGGTAGTGTGTGTAATGTTTTTTTATTGATTTAATGTATGTTTTATACATAATTTAAAAATAATATTAGCATTGTGCACTCCTCCTCTGTATTCTCTAAAGTGTGGGAAATTTCATACTCCTCCGTCCGCGCAATTTTCGTAAAAAGGGGTACAAAGTTTTTGCTTCACGTATTAATTTAAAGATTTACAATGATTTTCTATTGGTTTAATCTTTACAATATAAAGAGATGAAATAGCTCAGCATTTTTTTATTTATTACATACCTATTGAGTTAGATTAGTCTTTGTCGACGTCGCACTAAGCATGTCATTACGGATCCTTCCGATCCATTAACGGTGGTTTTAGGTACCACAACCACCGGTCACCGTCTTCGTCGAACCCGTCGCTTACGACAAAGGGCTCGACAAGTGGATTAACTCACAGACACAGCCCACTGAATTTCTCGCCGGATCTTCTCAGTGGGTCGCGTTTCCGATCCGGTGATAGACTCCTTAGCAACACTCCCGGTTAGAGGCCCATGAGCTCACCTACACATCATGGAGAAGCTGAAATAGCCTCTCAAGGCTATCAGCATAGGTAGGGAAAAAAGAAGATTAGTCTAAATCTTAAGGTTGCGATAACCATGGACGAATTTCGATCATACGAATACTAAAGCAATAGAAGACTAGATGTTTTCGTTTTTAAGAGCGGGTAGGTACATTAAAATGTGTTGTAGCGTTCATATTTCAATACAACTCCATATCGCTAATATCGTTCTCTGTAATAGTTCCAAAATCCCATAACTTGAGGTTAAGGTATATTCTGCACAGTGAAAGAATTATTGGCGAATGATTTAAACATAGCGTTGCATTAATCGAATTCGGCCTATCGAAATGGTTAGGATTCGCGATAAAAACTATGCGACATTATTATCATTATCAAATTATGTACTATAAAGGTGCGTCAAAACGTAACTTGCGTCAAAGATTGTAAGGTAATTTGCTTTAGTTTTATCACTAAATCGATTTTTTTATAAATCGGATTAATACATTCTTATGATAATGATCAATAATTTATTGTTTATGGCAACACACTACTCGGCGTGTTTTACGTAACTTCGTTATCTATATATTAATAATAATATTTTTTTTTAAATAATGCATAAAAGATACATTAAATCAATATAGAAAACATTACACACACTACATACCATGTATTTGACGTACACACGCATGCATACTATTTATTGTCAAACTTTTGTTCTTGGCGTCTGTTGTCAAATTGAGAATAGATTAAATATTGTTTGTCTTTGTTAATATTTTTTATAGTGTAGTCCTGGCGAAATTTGTGATTATAGAAGTATAAAATACAATCATAATAGTGTGCAAACTTACAATTCCATTTAATTATAGTCGAATTTCGACTACTGCGGGACCGCTAGTCTGTACAGATTCATAAATAGCGCTATTGAAGCCCAGCCGAGCTCCACTCTGACTATCGCAACATAGACTTCATGAAACTACCCGCGATCCACAAATGTTCTGTCGATGTAACTATGACAGAAGCCTACTGTTGAATATTTCTAATGAAATACGTACTTAATGCGATCACGATTGAATTCCATGGGGAAGGAATAACATCGTGTAGTAAAAACCCGCAAAATTATAATTTGTGTAGGACGGTAGGTAGGTAGGTGGGTAGGTGGTAGGACGTCTTGTGAGTCCACACGGGTAGGACCACAGTCCCGCCTATTTCTGCCGTGAAGCAGTAATCGATTCCGGTTTGAAGGATAGGGCAGCAGGTACTGTAAAACTGAGACTTAGAGATACATGTCTCAATGTGGACATTTACATTGGTTCCGGTAATTTAGCACCAGGCAGGCCTTAAGCTCGTCCACACAAACATAAAAATATTTTTTGAACAGTTTTATTGCATGTTACCATAAAAGACAAATACCATAAAGTATGATTATATCTTTTTATTTTTAATACGCTTTTATTAACTTCAGACGTACGTATGTTAGTATGTTATGTATGATATGTAGTTGTTCCTATTACTAAAAAAACGAATTGAGAATTTTAGAAATAATATTAAACAAGAACATTCAGAAATTATTTATAACAAAAACCCAAATTTATCATACCAGAATATGTTTGAGAGAATTAATTTGGTCTTTACTGATATATTTATTCCTAAAACTGTAACATTAAAAAACAAAACGGTGTACAGCGAGTGGGCCACCACCGGAGTGTACAAAAGTAGAAAAAAGTTGTATGATCAGTACTCTGAAAAAGTTTATAATAATGATGAAAAATTTCATCAATATGTCAGGAACTATTCAAAACTATTTAGAAAAGTTTGTTTAGCGGCAAAATCTTTACATTTAAGTGATTTAATAAAAAATGCCCCTGACAAGATAAAGATGACTTGAAACATCATTGGTAGAGAAAGTGGAAAAGTCAGAAATAGCCATCAAGAATTCACATTAAAAATAGACGATAAATTGGTAACTAGTCATGAAGATGTGGCTAATGCTTTTGAAAAGTTTTTCTCTAACATTCCAGTTTCAACTACCACTTCTCTAAATTCATCCCCCACAGCAGCTGAAATATTATTGCATAACCATGTCAACAAATGTAATGAAATTTTTAAATTTAAGAAAATTAATTCAAGCAATATAATAAAAAGTTTTAATAGCCTTAATGCAAAAAATACAGCTGACTTGTGGGGAATATCAGTAAAGGTTTTGAAGTCTGTAATAGACATTATTGCTTCTCATCTTGTTAGTATTTTTAATGATTGTATTAAGTATGGTGTATTTCCTGACTTAATGAAACATAGTAAAGTGATTCCTCTTTTTAAATCTGGTAGTACTGATGATCCCTCTAACTATAGACCTATTTCAGTACTCCCTACGTTGAGTAAAATCTTTGAAAAAAATATTTTGACACAACTTTTAGAACATTTTAGTTCAAATAACCTGCTTCATAATAAACAATTCGGGTTTACAAGGGGTCGCTCTACAACTGATGCAGGTGCTTATCTAATCAAAAATATCTTTCAATCTTGGGAGGAATCGCATGATTGTCTTGGAATTTTCTCTGACTTATCCAAAGCATTTGACTGTGTTGAACATGAAACATTGGTGAGGAAACTACATCACTATGGTATTAGGGATGGTGCATTGGAACTTATTACTTCCTATTTATCAGGAAGGATACAAACAGTAGATGTGAAAGGTAATAGATCTTCAGGCACCACGTTGAAAATGGGTGTACCTCAGGGTTCCATTTTGGGTCCTTTTTTATTTCTAATATATATAAACGATTTGCCTAGTTTTATTGAGTCCCGACACGAGGTCGTATTATTCGTAGATGATACATCTTTATTATTTAAAATCAAACGACAATTACAAGTCTATGACGAAGTGAATGATGCGATTTCGTGTGTGGTTCATTGGTTCCGTATCAATAACCTATTATTGAATAGTAAGAAAACTAAATGTATTAAATTTACTTTAAAATGTATTAAATCATCTTTAAATGTGAGAGATAGTAATGTAATTGTTTCTGAGGAATCATTGGAGCTTGTTGAGTCAACCGTATTTCTTGGTATAACAGTGGACTCCAAACTGCAGTGGGGACCTCATATGCATAAATTGGCGAGTAAGCTCAGCTCGCAGCATACGCAGTAAAAAAAATTAAAATGTTAACAAATGCGGACACGGCTCGTTTAGTTTACTTTAGTTACTTCCACAGTGTCATGTCCTATGGCATTTTGCTATGGGGCAATGCGGCCGATGTAGAAATGATATTTATTCTGCAGAAAAGAGCTATACGTGCTATTTATAACATGCACTCAAGGGAATCCCTGAGAGAAAAATTTTAAGAAATTAAAGTTCTCACTATGCCGTCCCAGTATATCTTTGAAAATTTGATGTATGTTCGTAAACATATTGAGGAGTTTCCTAAAATGTCGGACATACATAATAGAAATAGTAGGAACAAACACAAGCTTGTTGTGCCGATGAGTAGGTTACATAAGATATGAAATTCATTCGGGTGTTTGTCTGTGCGCCTGTACAACAAAATCCCACAAGATGTTCAGAACCTACATATACATAAGTTTAAGAAAACTATTAAAGAACATCTGTGCAATAAAGCTTACTATAAAGTCAATGATTATCTAGAAGATTGCACAAAGTGGGAATGTGTTGCTCGCTCCGGGCATTTCAATATTGTAAAATTGTTATGTTATAATTACTTATTGTAAAAATGAATATTTAAAAAATCTAATATTAAAAAAAAAAGAAAAAAACAGACATGCCCGCTGAGTTTCTTGCCAATTCTTCTCAGGACGGAGGCTAATTCTTGTGAATTGGCGGTAGTTCTTTTGACGTTCAACAAGTACCTATGTACTTTCATTTATGTTGAATAAAACTTTTTTGATTTGATTTGATTTGTAACGAAATCTTTGAACATAATTTTGACCCCCTTCAAAACGTCGGATTAACTCGAAATTTGGTATACTTATTTAGGACCTATGACAAATCAATCTTTAAAAAAAAGATTTGGAAAAATTGAAATTAAACTAAAATATGTAAAATAATAATAGTTTAAAAAAACTTTATAAATACGCTTTTATAGAAAATCCAACTAAAAGATAGATATTTTTTTTTAATAAATTTGAATTAAAAATTGTGTAAGAAAAAAGATTTTATTGTAAAAAAAGCGCGGTGTGCATGGTAACAGATACGAGTAGAAGGGTTATTTTGATAATATCCCGAAAAGCACCACACGCTTTTTCACAATAAAATCATTTTGCTTACACTATTTTTAATTCAAATTTATTAAAATTTATTTTCGATTTTTAGTTGGATTTTCTATAAAATCTAAAAAAATACGCTTTATAGAAAAGCGTACCTATTTTTTTTTTAGATTTTTTAAACTATTATTTATTAGTACTTAACATCCTCCGAAGTTGGTGGCAAGGTGGGTGGCGCATTTACAAGGTGGGTTGCGCATTTACGTTGTAGATGTCTATGGGCTCCAGTAACCACTTAACACCAGGTGGGCTGTGAGCTCGTCCACTCATCTAAGCAATAAAAAAATAAAAAAGTTAAAGTAATGGCTTTCATTCAGCTCTAGTTCCGCCGACATTGTCAATACTTATTAGCCACAGGTAAAAACGGAATTATCAGATCTAGGACGTACGCATGCAAAGGCTTGGAAATCGGATTTAGATAATTTACCAATCACACAATTAGTAATCGATTTCAGGTAGACAATTGCTGTAAACGAGCTGGAATACGTTACGCTTTTTAATTCGTGTTCCATTAATTTTATTTTACAATATCAAACGCTACGAATATATATAATTATATATTTTATATATAAAATATATTATAGTAACATCAATTGTAACACATGACAAAAATTACATCATAAACGTAATAAAGATTGTTTGATTTATCGTGACAGCATGCGTGCAGCCTTTCACTCTCTACTCTCTATTGCCTACGAACTGAAGGGCGCTGGAAGTATGCGTTGAAAAATATCGGGATGATCTAGTAGGTATAAGGGGAAGTAGTACTTCCCTAGGTGCTCCCAATTACCCGCCGTTCTCAATTCCCCCACTCTCCCCTACGTCACTGTTTTCGTTGGACAAACGGTCACGATTATTGGTTATCAAATTTCAAATTTGATTATTATCCCATCTATCATATTAATAAAACTATACGATGACCGAGCTTTTCTCGGTTTTTTTTTTGATAACGCCATCTTGTTGTGTCTTTAAAGCGGTTAGTTGCCCTCAATTAAGAAAAATAGTATTATTATTCGCCAATAGATGTCGGGAAGAGTTGATTATTGTAAACACGAATAAAACAACATTTTCTGAAAATAAATCGTAGTTAGATTGATTTATCGCCCCCGAAATCCCCTGTAGGTATACTAAATTTTATGAAAATCGTTGGAGCTGTTTCCGACATTCAGATTATATACATATATATTAATATACAAGAATTGCTCGTTTAAAGGTATAAGATAATAAAAAAAGTTTAACGAATTACACCTAACCCGATTCAGATATATGAAAAATATTTTTTTATGATGCAATTATTAATTATAGAACACATAACAAGCTACATAACATCTACAAAAATCATTCATTGAGTTTATGCCCTCCAACTCTGAAAGCTTTTGTGCGCTTTACAAATGACAGATTGTATCATCAAAATTGAACTGGAAACTCGCTTCTGTTTTAATGGATTCAACACATCAATCAATATCAATTTCCCGCGTTTTATCCGTTAAAATTTTGTTTTGACTAACGAATGTGTAATTTGAATAGTACCGTTTGCGTTTTTTTTTTTTTTTTAGAGATTTTATGACCTGGTAACTAAGACCTTTAAGTCATGTCTTATTTTACTTTATATTCTTAATTTTATGAAAAATGATAATATGGAGTGAAATGAAATGAAGATGATTAATTTGAGACATTAATCAACTGGGATGAAATTTAATGAAATGAAATGATATGGGATGAAATATAATCGCAGTAAAATGGTGGTCATTTACTGAGATTTTTTCAGTGGACTTTTTGGAGGAACCCGAGAAGCTATGTCCAGCAGCTTTGTTTCATTTTCCCACATTTGTGCACTTTCACAGATATTAAACAGTTAATAAACCACCATTATTACACATTTAAACCTGAAGAAACACTAAATAGACAAAATAAAACAAATCACACAACTTCACTCCTCGCGTTCCCGCCAAAAAGTCACCGTTTGCGTTCTCCCTGTCGTGTTGCCAGTCCACAAAACGACCGTTTGATTCGGACAATGAAATAATCACAAGTCTTTTATCGTGTATTTTCGTATACATTAGGGTTTCACTGTTTTCTATCAACGATTAGCCTTGGGCTGCTCGATACCTGTTTCGATATGGATCAGTAAATCACCTCTATCGACTTCATTGTTTTATTCGTCCTTAGATTATTACAAGATTATTTGATTTTAAAAAATAATTAATTTAGCTGTTTTGACAATTGTTCAATTCAAAATAACTGTGAGAAGTTTTTTTTAAATAAATTTCGATGGTTTTGTCAAATCCTAAATCGATTTGTAATTTGTAGTGCGTAATTTCATAAACTAATTTATTTTTATTTAAGTCTAATTTTATTTAATATTATTTAAGTCTAATTTATTTGTTAAACGTACAGCAAAGAAAGTGTAGGCAAGTGTAGGTAGGAAAGTGTGTGTCATATAAATAAAACGTGATGAAGTTATGTAACATTCCTCGGCGAATTAAGTTTTTGATAAAATCACTGTAATGATCTCATTGTAAGTACCTAATCAAATGTTTAAAAGTATTTAAATGAGATAACGTTTTGATGCATAACGTGTACAAAATAAATCATCTACTTATTATAATAGCGTGACACTGAAGTAAAGATAGTCATGTTTGTACAGTGTTCGTTTCAAGGCGAACTCTCAGTTGAGGAGAATGGGGGAAACAATACAATGTACTGCGTAATTTCGAAGTCACTGAGCCTCCACTAGCAATTGTTAAAACAAGGTCAGGAATGTCTTCGCTACCAATATCCTAATAGTCGTAGTTTTATTTTTTCAACTGGAAAGCCAAAGGTGTCTTACCATATAACCTAATCTTTTATATATACATATATTATTATTTTTATTTGAAATGAAATGAAGTTGATTAATATGAAACATGGCATGAAATTAAATTAAATTAAATGAGATGATCTGACATGGGACGAAATATAGTCTCAGTAAAATTGTGGTCATTTACTGAGACTTTTTCAGTTGACTTTTTAGAGGATCCCGAGAACTTACGTCCAGCGGCTTTGTTTCATTTTCCCACATTTGTGCACTTTCGCAGACACTAAACATTTAATAAACCACCGTTATGACGCATTTAAATCTGAAGAAACAATAAATAGACAAAATAAAACAAATCACACAAGTTCACTCCTCGCGTTCCCGCCAAAAAGCCCCCAATATGCTAGTAAAAAAAGAAACATGACTGCTCTTAAATGTCAAAATTACCGCGCAAACTATAAATGAAGCTAAAGGCAACTCACTACACGTGTCGTCATTCGGGGTCAAAATAGATTGATTACAATTATTAAACATAATGATTTAGTATTGAAAAGGTATTAAAATGATTAGGTTTATTTAATTATCTAAAATATAAATCAATATACGTTTTATCAAAAATAGTGTTTGAAAATCCGATTCAATTGAATTATATTCTGTTCTAGCCGCTTTGATTCAGCAATGGATGTCCATTGGCTGAAGCTCATCATGAGAACTATTTTTAACAGATATCTTAGTAATTTAAACATTGTTTAGAAACTGGTGTTCGATTCGCTATTTTAAAAAGAAAAATAAATTACAAGAAACAATACACTAGTTCAAATTTCTGAACGTCTTATCTCATTTATACCTACACATTCCTGCTACACTGCAGCCTCAAGTTTTATGAGTAGGTATAAAGGAAAAAGTTGGATTGTGTGCCTCGACACAACAGTGCAAAATAAGGCAGTAAAAGAAGGAAACTTTCATTAAAAAATAATACTAAAGTGTCATTTATTTATTCGTTCTAAAGTTTTTAGTAAAACCCATAGAAAGTAATACGAAGCTTGTATATAAACAGTACGCTTTTTTATGCTACGTTTTTTTTAAATTTCTTTAACGCTTAATCTCTTTCGTTTTGGAAGATGTATGATGATCCAGTTAGTCTGAGATAAAAAGAACGCTCCAGAGACGTTTTTATTACAATTTTTTTTTATTGCTTAGATTCGTGGACGACCTCACAGCCCACCTGGTGTTAAGTGGTTACTGGAGCCCATAGACATCCACAAAGTCAATGTGCCTCCCACCTTGAGATATAAGTTCTAAGGTCCCAGTGCAACGACTGCCCCACCCTTCAAACCGAAACGCATTACTGCTTCACGGCAGAAATAGGCGGGGTGGTGGTACCTACTCGTGCGGACTCACAACAGGTCCTACCATCAGTATTCCACAATCCACAATTCCTTTACAAACAGCCTACTGCAGTGCGGGATCGGTTTCCCACAGTGCAAAAAGTAATGATCTGATGCTGACGTTTGACTTTGATCCTTTTAAATACTACTACACTGTAGATATTACTGCAGCATATTAAAAATTTCTTATCAAATTTAATAATGCGGTATTTCTACGTTATTTGACAACAGATTAATCTGTCTGAATTTATTTAAACAAAGTGCTTGCTTCCTACTATCAAATCAGATAGTGAATATGTACAGCATAGCAACACGTAAATAGGCGGGGTGGTGGTATCTACCCGTGCGGACTCACAAGAGGTCCTACCACCAGTAATTACGCAAATTGTAATTTTGTGGGTTTGATTTTTATTACACAATGTTATTCCTTCACCGTGGAAGTCAACCGTGAACATTTGTCAAGTACGTATTTCATTAGAAAAATTGGTACCCGCCTGGGATTCGAACACCGGTGCATCGCTACTAGATACGAATGAACCGGACGTCTTATCCTTTAGACTTCTGACCACGATGACTTCTTCGTCCAGTCAATTTCTTTTTTTTTATGAAGTAAGGGTTACTGGTGACCCGGAGACCTTTCCAGTTTCATCAGGACAGGTGGGTGAGCAAAGGCTCAGCCAGGAGGGGTGAGTTTTGCTGACAGCTGTGACAGACACGTCGAACTCTTCGCCGAGTTCGACGAGTACCGTTACCGGAGTCCCTAAGCCTGCTCCTAGTCTTAGAGCTAAAGGCGTCTAATGCAAGAGTCTGATGGATCCGTAAGGACGTGTCTATGGCGTCGACGGTGACTGACTTCTGCATGATCAAGATTCGAGTAGTAGTCAACGGCGGCAACGATAAGGCGATTATCATGAGAATTTCGGTGTAGTTAAATAGCTTTATACCCTGAGTTACTCTAAATTTTTATTAACAATTTACAAAGCGTATTGCCACTGCTAAAAATAAACCCAAAGTTTACAGTCTCATTATTAATAAAAGCAGTACATATTTGGCATGTTAATTAATTTTGATTTTTATAAAGTTAGGTAGTAAAAAATTAATCTTAATTTTTAAAGTCAAAATTTGCTAGCATATAGCATTTCTATCGAGATTAATATGGTATGCAATACTCGAGGAGATTGCAAATGGATCCCTAGATTTTGGTACGAACAGAGCATCAAGGTGACTATCGGCGACCGCTGCCCCGATACCATGATTTTGTATTAAGTAAGCCAGCTCAAGGCCTACTGGTTACTGGAGTACGTAGACATTATATATTATTACAAATGTTGTCACCCACTTCGAGATAAGTTTTTTTTAATTTATTTTACACAGGGAACTGTTTCGTCATTCAACCGTAATTTTGATAAAAACTATACAATGTCCAGTGACATGTCCATATTAATCAATCTACAGCGGACTTAGTAGATATTGAGGCACTCTTCTTCTTCAAGATATGTGATCAAAATTTCAATTGGATTAATAACGGTTGTTCCACTCATTAAATCGACGCGCACAACTGATATTATTATGTCACGTAATTTTTTTTTCTTTTTTACCTGGTTTTTACAGGTACCAGATAACGGAAATAAATGTAAGATTTTTATTATACACATACATATATTTAATATACATCCATAACCCTGGAAAACACATTTATATTTATCATACAAATATCTTCCCTTGGCGGGATTCGAACCCGCGACCCCCTTATGTAGTGACTATGTCACTTACCACTACACCAGACGGTCGGTAAGTTACAATACAATTCGACTACGTCTTAAAAGGGGTGGGGATATTCACGCTGTGATATCTATGGATCCCGTAAACCACCTAACATCAGATGGACTGTGATTTCGTTGACCTAAATAAAAAATAAAAGTACACTGAGTGAAAACACAAGACAATATTGTAACTAGAGTAGGTTCCTAGATTATTGAATTACCGAAAATAGTTATAAATTTTCTTTTATTTGCGTGAGGCTTGGCCAAATAAAGAGAATTAACGTAATAAATTAGAAATAATAAAACTCAAAAGTGATTCTCAACTTTTGTGAAATAGTGGCGCCATTTTACTTCTTGGCTTCGACATACACTTTCGATACCTAGAATCCTTCCTTCTTTCCTTTTTCATGGATGCTAAACGGTTAATAAGTCATTAAGTTTAAGCTAAAGAAACGCTAAAATAATCTAAATAAAATAGTCAACACGACTTGAGACTGCGTTCCCGCCCAAAAGTCACCATAGATTTAAATGGAGTTCATCATAGTCATAGACAGATGACAGACGCAAAAGGCTTTTTACAAGACGTTACACGTTCAATCTGCCGTCAAGCTAATCCCTAATTTTATTGACATCAAATTGATTTAAACTTACAACTTCATTAATTTGGTGGAAAAATATCCAAATGAAATTTCCTAAAAATTATCTTACAAATTAAAAAAGCTTAAAACCAGTTATTAAACATTATAATATATGTAGTTACACTAAATTTTTGTTGTCAGTACATTTTCTCATATCACGTTTCCGGACAATGTACTTACTAGTATTAGTTTACTAATATAAGTATAAATAGCCGGTAAATAACGATTGCGTAATAGATCCGCTACGTTAGTGTTAAATGTCGTCTTCTTGTTAAATACATTGTGTGTATTGATATTCGTCATTTATAGACAATAATTTCAAAACACATAGGTAATGAAACCGCAGGAAATAATATTAATAATTTTAAAGAACGTGAGGACATAAGTCAAATCAGTTTCTTCATGTTCATTAATTTGCAATAGTATTAACTGCATTTATCACTCTGTGGTCAAGAAAATCATCATCAAGTTGGCAATGCTGAAATTTTACTATTTGCGCTAAATTTTGTGACTTGATGACCATACTAAATTCGCGAGTAGAGTAAGTGAACTAACATTGACGATACCAGAATTCTTTTGAAATCGATCGGTTAATACAAGCGCAGGGCTTGTCATTCACTGACGTCGTACCCAACGACCGACTGACGCATGCGCGTCTGGCCAACGTCTATCCCGCACGGATATAGATGAATATTCGCTTGTACACATTTTCATAGAGCGCGCTGATCTCTTTAACATGGCTGCATTATTTTATCGTTATAATTTACGTTCGAGTGGTTATATCTCACTTTTGTCGCATCGTGATATAGATAACGTTGACGTAAGTATTATACTTTGTCAAATTATCAGATAGCGCGACTGCTACTACTAAATTCGAAAATTAAATTGCGGCAAAACCGTGCCATAGCGATTAAACGAAAGTCGCGTAGTGCATGGCTCGCATAGCTATCGTGCGCGATCGCGTGTGCTGCCCTCGTCGTCTCGCCACTACTCTTGTCAGTCAGAAAGCGGACACGGTACGTGTGGTCGCGTGATGAGTTGGTGCTCGTAGTATTTTAAGTTTGACATTTGGCGCGTTTTTCATTTAGGTTTATTAGAAATAATTAACGAGAAAATCATAGGTTTAAGTTAGTGCAATCTGTGTATTTTCTATTTATTTCAAGTGTTCGACTAGTATTTCTGTGAATTCCTTTGACGTCGGCTGTGAAGTGGCAGAACGGGCTCGTGTACTTAGCTGTGTTGCTTAAGTTTTTGTGGTTTTTCTCTTTTGTTCGTTTTCGGAGGTATTCCACAGCTGCCAAACACGACTAAGGTAAGCTTTGACCATATAATATATAACGAGACATCTGTATTGTGGATGATGACGAATTTTCTTCTGTAGTTTATGGCAGACAATCTCAAAACTCGTCAAACGTGTTCCGAATATAGCTTGATCATGTTTAAACCCGCAAACTCGACTAGTTAGAGTATAAAGTAGTTATTTAGTGATTTTCCCTTGGTGGCCGGGCAGTAACGGTGCGGACAGCTGTGAATGCGTAATGTATAAAAATAAATACGGTCGCATTATCGGTCTCTAGACACAGTCTTTGCTACGGACGTATTATATTAGCCGAATACACGAACTATGCATCGCTAAATCGCATTAAAATAGGTTAGTTGCACTGAGTTCAACGCCCACTCGAAAACACCGGCGTTCTTGCAAAATTAAATTATTATTATTATTAATAATTCAATAAAATATAATATTCATTCTTAAAAATGGTAACTGTATTTTAATTAGTAAAAAATACTTTAATAATTAATTAAATATTGTTTATAGTCTTATGAAATTCCAAATCCAAGCTGCTCTATTTGAAAAGCCATCAAATGTGTGTGACAAGGATGGCAATATTCAATCTACATTCTTATCAATTATCAAGCATGTGATTTATGTAATACTATCATTATTATTATGTTAACATTATGTGGACATTGAAAATTGATGTGATCTTTTTGTATTAATTATAAAAGAGAAAAATTGAATTCATATAATTAGACAGGTAGGTGCTGTGTACCTGCTTATAATTTTTATACAAAATATTTAAAATGAAATATTTTTTGCAACATGTGACACAAGTTATTTAGTGTAGGTAATTATGCTACACCAGACTTGTATTAATCTATCCTTAATGTACTTCTACTAAAACATATACACATATTTCAATCATTAATAAATGCCGCTTAATTTACATAACAAAAAACGTTTTACCTATAACATTCTTTTCAATTGTAGCTATTATCAATTCAGTTGAATTTCAAGCATGCAGTTAGCCCTATGAGAAGTGACTGACATAAGTGGACAAAATAATATGAACAATGATAGAAATACAGCCCAACTAATGCTTTCATTGAAATAAATAAAAATCGACAGAATTAAGATATCTTTTTTAGAAATTAATTTAAACTAATTATCGCAAAGTGAGTGATAATTTTACGTGAGTAAAATGGAGTAAAGCTGTGGTACCCCTGTACACTGGTTAAACCAACATCAATGATAAAAATTGTACCTCCACATTTCACGAACACACTTGTATATTACAAACTATTTATGTATTTCAAGTGGTTTGCAACTAATAGACGTATTTTGAAATTTAGACTGACTACAACACTAACCAGTGCATTACATAATCTCCGTTACAATAGTTTAAACATTTTTCACCCCTGTTAGATTAGATATCTCATAGATCAATAGAAATCATCCTACCCTTCATAGTTGTAGTGAATTCTATAGTATCCGGCATTGATAAAAAAGGTCAGATTCATTGATTTCCGAGTTCTAAGAGTGTGTTGTGTGTGTATTATGTTTGAATGTAGTTCATAATAAAAATAATAGCACACTTTTGTAGTAAAAATTGTATAAGATATAAAGTTTTTTGACAAAATTAAAGCAATAGTTAGAAAAGAGAATTGTTTAATTTAGATGCATCATTAAATCTTACTTTAGAACCATAAAGTTATTTTTAATTATAGCTTTAATTCTCATGAATAAAATTCATGACATTTCTTTAAGCTAGGGCATCTTCTTAGTGATAATGTAAGGGAATGAATTATCAGCCTTGAGTTCCAGCTTCTGGTTTCATATTAGTCTGCGGTATCTTCATTTATTTTCTTACCGAGTTCCATAATTCCTAACCTATATTAAGTACGGCTTCTGAGATGCATCGTAAGTCTGTTTCGGTGGACACAATCTCCCTGCCAATTTAGTCACAAAGCGAATGCCTACATCGTTTGGAAGTGTAATACAGTCTATAGTGTGAAAGCAATTAAGACATCAGTTCTTATGTCTCAATGTGGGCAATGGTATACCCATTTTTAGTGTCCGTTATTCCTGGACCAGACACCGCTCTGCTTAACTTGCCAAGTGACAAAATATACATAGAAAAAAACAATCCAACTGAATATCATCGTACCATACAGCAATACAAGTAATAGATATATAATTCTTTTAGTATTAGCCTTTTTTATTACATTAAGTGAGTGGATGAACCCACAGGCATCACAAGTTCTAATTCTCAATTGTATTTAATACCAGTTAACTTTGCGGTAGCATTTGTCCATATACGCTACCCTATATATAATCTATAAATCCTACCACTAGTAAAAATGTATCTAGTATGTTGATATATTTGATTTTGTCAGAAATAAATCTTATAGCTTGTGACATGCTACAACTAATCCCAGTTTACCTGCATAGTGAATGGGGTTACAAAAAATCAGTTATAAACACATAAAAAGTCAAGGCGATCTACCTTGTCAGACCGAATAAAAAATAAGATCAAACATTACACGCATCAGTCTGTATTTTTTTTTTTATATCTTTGTACATAATTGTATTGATATTTTGTTTGGCCATCTGCCAGTATGTAATATAGGAGCTCGGAATTAAGTATTCATTCATTGCTATAAATCTTTTATATGTTATTCATAAGCGAATCGCAGGCTCGATTTTGTCCTCGTTTCTGTATAGCGTATGTATCGAGCGCGCGTTGTGACCGTAGTGTTCTCGTTACGAGGGCGGACCATATTTTATTGCGAGTGGTGAGATCATAGTTGTGCGATCGTTTCATTTAACGGTGTAACTTGGAGTTCATGCTTCGGATCTTATTTACGTATTGCTTTAAGAGATTCGTTTTCGCTAATCCACTTTGTTTTGTACTTTCGTCTCGACAATGTTTACTGAGTATGGAGAGATTGAAGTCGACTATCGCAGAGGAGTTTGACTTTGGTCATTAGCTATCGGGAGGATCGGCAATATGCATTCAAGTTAGAACTTAATTTTGTGTATAGTTTACGGTCATTCGTAATCGACATTGACCCTCCTTGTAAATATTCAAACGATATTTGAAAGGATTCCTTTACGCTCTAGGTTTTCTGACGTTCATAAGGTAACCATTTGCGCTGGCCGTATTCACTTCTGCCACGTATTTTTCTGACTAAAATAATACACATGCGAGCACAATATTAAGAAAAATAAATAACATTCCACGACAACAAAGCACCAAGGATTTGGCAATGCACTTTATGTAACGATCGAAGAAAGGGGTGCAGTGACTAGTAGGAGCGCCAGGGAGGGGGGCGATGCGACGTTTTCAGCTGAAATATGGCGATTAGACGGCCGTTACCGTACCGCGACCACGGTCCAGATGCCTTTAATTACACGACCGAATGCGATACGAAGCTAGTCCGGTGTATTTCGGAGCGTATGCACGATCGTTCGCAGCCGGATAGCGTCACGGGCGCGTGCGTCACACGAAAACGCGAATAGAAAAATGGTGACCCTCGGAGGTGATGACGTCACCGGCTTTGCGTGACGGACCGTCTCACATTACCCGATTCCAGTGAAATTATGAGAGGAGAATTCTTGTCGGTCATTCCTCGCATAAGACCACACACGGCTGTTGACGTCATTGTCGTGACGACGAATTAATATGTATTTTAATAATGGTATTGAAACTAATTCGTATATTAATTAAATGTCATAATGGAACAAATTATTTAGAAATAAAGCACTTAATTTTCACTCTTGACCACAAATTCCTCCAATACTTAAACGAGAATGATTACACGCACATAGTTTGTTTTGTAATTAAATAATGACACAGCTTATTTAGTTATGTTATTGACTGTCGTTAAATTACATCTTATCGTTTATAAATTTAAGAAAATGAACTTGAAGATTTGAGATTAATATATTTATTACAAATAAAATGGATTGCTGTTCGTTAGTCTCGCTAAAACTCGAGAACGGCTGGACCGATTTGGCTAATTTTGATCTTGAATGATTTGTGGAAGTCCAGAGAAGGCTTAAGAGGTTTAAAATAAATATGAAAATGCTCGGAATTAAATAAAAATAACAATTTTGTTTTTCCTATGATGTCCCCCCCATCGGACGGATTCCTTTTGTTTGTTTTAACTTTATTTTATACAATAGTTTAGGTCTTTTATTTATCGATTGAGGCACTACGAAGTCTGCCGGGTCAGCTAGTTCCAAATAAAAAATTATTACAAATAAATATTAATCTGAAATGGTAGTGCAAGGTAGAGGGGGAAGAGGTTTTTTTTTTTTTTTTTATTGCTTAGATGGGTGGATGAGCTCACAGCCCACCTGGTGTTAAGTGGTAACTGGAGCCCATAGACATCCACAACGTAAATGCGCCACCCACCTTGAGATACAAGTTCTAAGGTCTCATTTATAGTAACGACGGCTGCCCCACCCTTCAAACCGAAACGCATTACTGCTTCACGGCAGAAATAGGCAGGGTGGTGGTACCCACCCGCGCGGACTCACAAAAGGTCCTACCACCAGTAAAACCGACCGAAGAAGACATGGATGCAGTGTGTGAATGACGATATGAGAGAGAAAGGAGTGATTGTTGAGCTGACGGCTGACGAAGAGAATGGAAGAGAAAAATTAGCTGTTCTAGTGGGATAAGGCAGAGAAAAAGAAGAAGAAAAAAATTTATTACAAATATACGATACACAGATAAGGACACCCTGATCTATCACTTTGATACATATTTATCTCGAACATACATATTATTATGTATTATGTACATGAGCATAATCTTTGATTTACAAGTACTTACAGAACCGACTCTGTTGTCACAAATCTTTTTTTTTTTAAATATAAACTTTGAATATAATTACTAGGTTTTGGATCGGTCTTTAGCGGATTTATCTGAGACCTGACACCGATTGACGTATAATAATAATTATTATTATACGAAAAACTGTACATTGTTACTGCAATGACGCATTAAAGTTATAATAGTAGTAACAACCGTGAACAAACCACACACGATCATATTTGGCCCAAAGTTAAATTGCCATTAACTTTTGAATTTTTGCATACATTTCAAGGACCGTTGACAGTACAATCATTGTACATTCGTGTAAAACTTACCAGGATAACCAGGGAACAACTAAATGTTATTTTAAATTTTAGTTTCCCTGTTCATTCTGCCTCTGTTGAAATACTTGGGCGTAGTGCCTCTCTGATGTTTTCATTTTCCATCATACTTGTTATCGAATGACGTATTTTATTGGACTTATCTTAACGTTCGAGTTTATTAGTTACACATCTTTAGTCTGAATTGCAAATGTACCTCTAACTAACTTTTCCTACCTAATAACCACCGCTTTGAAGACCACAGCCTTCTTGATTGTGTAGTTGGGTTATTTACCCAACTATTGAGCTTACTGTTCAACCGGTGTAAAGTGGTCATCGTATATAGGGCACCACAACATGAATGCCGCTATCCATTTTGAGACATGAGGTCTAAATCTCTTTTGTTAAGTTACACTCTCAGTTATCATACTGGAACTCATGACTGCTTCGCGAACGCTTCCCTTATGGATTTCAGTACGGACTACCGTCAATAAAAATCTATAGGCGATTATATGAGAAAGATCTATGGCTACAGCCTATGAATTAAGATACGATATAAGTGGCGATATTCACATTATAGACTATAGGTTCCTATCCATCCGATTAACAACGAACCCGACATTAAAAGGAAACCTCGGAAACTGGGTTCGAGAAGAAAGCTAAATTATTAATGGCGGTTGTCCGAGAATATCTCAGTACCAAAATGAAAATAGGTTTATCGTTCTTTAAATTTGATAAAAAAGGGCAAACATCCCCTATGATAAACCGAACAAACCAGTCAAATCTCTTGCCCCACACGTATCGGATGCACTTATCGTTGACGGCCTTATCACCAATGAGTCATCGGGTCACGGGTGACACATTAAACTACTCCATCACCAAGGTGGGTGTAGTGACGACCTTATAATTAAAAGGTTAAAGACCTCAACTGTGCGACTCTCTTGGCCTTCACGGAACGCGATCATGGAAATAAGCCGGTTTTTTTTTTCTATGTTCAATTTCGAGTCACCTTGGTTTTTTTAATTAGACATGTACGTATGCGAGCGAAATGAAATAAGTAGTAGGTACGTGTTAATATATTAATTTATTTTGATAACGATTAGTTGTACAGCTGTAAACGTATGCTTCATAGAGGTCATGTGGCTTCTTTTGTATTTATCGACGCCAGTCGTCCTATTCAGAATGTATGTTATTAATAAATATAAATAAGTTCCTAAGCTAAAGTCTGAGTGCGAGCCAAAAACTTACTCAAATAGGCCGAGTCGGTTTGATGCCAAATAGGCATAACTGAAACCTTAGGCTCGCTTCGGTGTAATATAAAATGAGGCCAATTGACTCATATGACATAACTTGTCAGGGAATTGGCTTCGCTGTGATCATCTTAAAAGAATCCGGCCAGCAAGCGTCTTTTATTGCAGACGTAACATACCTAATGTGTTCCCTCAGGTCACGGTATACCCACTCCACTAATTTGTTTATCACTGAAGTGGTTTGATTACGTGCGACAATCGGTCATTGAAGAAATAAATTAAATAACTAAGTAAGGAAATAATATGTCGATTCATTTTAAGCAACTGGATTTTTTTTTCTACCTGTGCTGATAGCCTTGAGAGGCTATTTCAGCTTCACCCTAACGTGTGTAGGTGAGCTCACGGGGCACAAACCGGAGTGTTGCTAACACTGACCCTAGCAAGAGCAGTGCTTCGCAGAATCTACCACAGGATAGGAGACGCGACCCACTGAGAAGATCGAGAAACTCAGTGGGCTGTGTCTATGGGTTAATTCGCTCGTCGAGCCCTTCGTTGCAAGCGACGGGTTCGACGAAGACGGTGACCGGTGCTTGTGGTGCCTAAAAGCACCGTTAATAGAGACTGGAAATGTGTTTTATCAAGAAACGAACAAGTAAAAATTACAAATTTGTGATTTAAAACACTCAATGCGCCGTTTTAAACTCCTTTTTAAAGTAATAATATCCAACCTCTTTATCATATTAAATTGTCACGCTTATGTGCTGAGATGTAAATCAAGGTTATTTATTTATTTACTTCGTTTAGCTAAATACGCAAAATTTCCCAAATGTGAAATATTCATTGCGATTTTCAACTGTTATTTACTGCTGAAAGAACATTTCAATTCGTGTATGTTATAGGGGTGATGTGAATTAATATTATGAATCGCACCAAAATTGGCCAATCAGTTTACCTTTGGATGTTAATACCGCTAAATTTTAAATGTATGTTTTTTTTGCGTGTGGGAGTCTCGAAGGTCAACTAGTTTCTGAGTGTGTAATTCAATAAGGTCACAAGCGAAGACAATGGCACGTAAAGTTTTCTTAGGCAAGCATAGCATACCTTAACGCCAACACCTTAGAGTCCAAAATACGCAAAAATCTTGACGTTTTGATATTCATATATCTAAGTAAGATTTACAAGAATACTTGTAGTTTTTTGTGCGCGGAAATGGGCGTTCCGATGTTCGGTTGAGCCACTATTGAGTTAAATCAGCTTCGTGTCCAAAGATAGCGATGATGAATAATTCTAGGTCAATGACTTAAGTTAAAATAAATTTTAATTTATCAAGAAACGTAAAAGGAAAGACGAGGCCCATTGAGATGAGCTGCCACAGATTACCTTGAGACATGAGATCAAAGTTTAAAACACTGTATTTAAAGAATATAATTAGTTATTTATTAAATGATAAAGTATAGATAAGTCTAGTGGTTCGAACAGCATTAATTAATTAAAACTGTTTACTTGTTTCGCAGAATTTATCCATTAAATAAATTAAATTTAAATTAAGGAGAAAAAAAAATTTTTGGGCACGTTATGTAATGAGCACAAATTCGATGAGTTCACGGGTAGTTTTTTATTTTATTTTAAGCGCTTCGTGACTCGTGACACATCTTTCATGGTTCATCATCAAAGCTACCTCATGGTATTGTTATTAAAAGTACACGCAATTGCAAAGTTACGTGTTGACATACTCAGAAGTGGGTGGAAATTAAACTGATAATTGCGTACATCGACACTACTACTAGATTATGTCGTGTTTTTATATTCACGTGTGCGAAGCGTGATTATCTAAGAAAATGTGAATCAGTTATACGTAGCAGGGAACCGGACTGCTCATATATTTTAAAATTACCGCACAACTTACATACCGCGTACTCTATTCTGTAATCTGACGTCATTTCCGGCTTAGGTAAGCGCGTTAAACCCTTATCTTCATTCTTACATATTTTTTTTTACCTTATTAATAATGTTCCCAATATTTGCCCGAACAAACTGACAGAAAATAATTCTAATTATCGCTGGTCTATTTTTAATTACTCTTCTTTAACTACCCCCTTATTGTTTTTAATACTTTTCTTCAATGTACAAATAAATTTTTCTACTGTTGCACTATACATATGCTACTCAACAGAGACAGGTCGTACTATTGGTTCATTCTGAGCGAGCACGTAATGCGTCATCATACAATTTAATAAACATGATTCAAGTAACATTATCTGTATACTCTTTGCCTATTTTATGCCTCATTATTCGCATCTATTAAACGGTAGGCAGCGGCTTGGCTCTGCCCCTGGCATTGCTGAAGTCCATGGGCGACGGTAACCACCCACCATCAGGTGGGCCGTGTGCTGGTCTGCCTACAAGGGCAATAAATAAAAAATATCCCATTTACATAATGGTTCTCTATAATAATTAGGCCGTTTTGTTATTACTTTTAAGTAGCTCACAAACCACCTAGTGTTGAACGGATAGCAAATCCCATTTTAAGAGTCTTGTTTACATCAGGTACGGTATAACTGCTCTATTTCTTTTGAATCCAGAAAACTTTTTTGTTTGGCGGTAGAATTTGGTGGTGATGGCAGCCCGTGTGTGTGGCTTAACCAACAGACTTACCCTCAAGACATGCGATGCCTTTATGATGTTATATGTTGATAATTATCGATTAGAAAAAAATCTAAAGTATGACGTCACGGTCCAACCAACGATAAAACTTGATGTAATAAAGATGATTCCTAAAAGCATTGTAACTGATCGCTTCATTCACACGTCTCACGTGGTCTCAGTGATACAAGGCGCGTAGCTAAAAGCCGAGGGAGGACATCTAGTTATTACGTCGCTATCGAGTTAATTTTTTTTCACAAATTTTTTTTTTATTGCTGAGATGGGTGGACGAGTTCACAACCCACCTGGTGTTAAGTGGTTACTGGAGTGGTTACATCTAAAACGCAAATGCCGCCACCCACCTTGAGATATAAGTTCTAAGGTCTCAAGTACAGTTACAACGGCTGCCCCAGCCTTCAAAACGAAACGCATTACTGCTTCACGGCAGAAATAGGCGGGGTGGTGGTACCTATCCGCGCGGACTCACAAGAGATCCAACCATCAGTGAATCGCACACAATCGGTCACAAAAAATTTCACGCGTTGATAATTTTTGTGACCAAGCGTCAGTTCAAAATTGAAAGATCGTATTTCAATCTAAAACACTTCGTTAATTCCAAACGGGCGTCTGTCATGCAAAAAGGGAAATCTATATAGGTATTAATACGTGAAGCAAAAACTTTGTATCCCTTTTTACGAAAATTGCGCGGACGGAGGAGTATGAAATTTTACACACTTATAGAGAATATAGACAAGAAGTGCACAATGCTAATATTTTTTTAAAATAATGCATAAAAGATACGTTAAATCAATAAAGAAAACATTACACACACTACATACCATGTATTTGACGCACACACGCATACATACTATTTATTGTCAAACTTTTGTTCTTGACGTCTGTTGTCAAATTTAGAATAGATTAAATATTGTTTGTCTTTGTTAATATATTTTTTTATAGTGTACTCTTGGCGAAGTTTGTGATTATAGAAGTATAAAATACAATCATAATAGTATCCAAACTTACAATTCCAAGTAATTATAGTCGAATTTCGACTACTGCGGGATCTCTAGTAAAATAAATTGGACAGTTGTAATTTGCGCTTAGAATACTTAGATCTGTCAAAGCAAGCTTGCTTAGTCACATTTCTCCTCCCCTTAGTTAATCACGTTCGTCGTTAACCGATATATTGTGGATCAATAGGATCAGCTTAATGGGTGTGCGATGCAAGAAATATGTGTCGATACAGAGCAAGCACTATTCGTTGTTGGCTTTGTTCTGTCGGCATCGAGAACAGAGCTCGTGCAAAAATTGAATATTGCAAACGCTTTCAAATGAAATTTCACATAGGACCGCTCGTTGCTTTGATTGCACAGAAGGATTCGTATTGGAATTTTTTTTTTGGATGGAAACGTGCTTCCCGAGTTGAACGTGCTGGTTTTATTTTCAGCTACAATTACTTATGAGTGTAACGAACCTGCCATTTGTGACCATTTAATATTTGGCACTCGAGCTAATGGCATGGTGTCGGTGGTCAGTAGAAAACACTAGTTGCCGTCGCATTGGAGATAAGCTTGGCGGTGGTGCCAAGCCGAATAGGCTTTTATTTTTTATTGTTTAGATGGGTGGACGAGCTCACAGCTCACATGGTGTTAAGTGGTTACTGAAGCCCATTGACATCTTAAATGCGCCATGTGGCAGAAATCGGCAGGGTGGTGGTACCTACCCGTGCGGACTCACCAAAGGTCCTACCACTAGTGTGTATAAGCAGGGCGGTGGTACCAAGCCGAGTAGGTTTGGAATATGTACTGCATATTCTTAGGATCTAAGTGCTAATAATGTATACTATATATCTACTAATAATCATTATAGACGTTTGTAGAAGTCTTCGTATTGACGGTGCATACCCGATCCTTCGGATCTGCGGACTCTGCGATGGTGAACAGTCGCCGTCGCCCAAAATAAGTCATATCGGATCCTCCCGATGAATCATCGGTGCTTTTACGTACCTCAAGCACCGGTCACCGTTCTCATCGAACCCGTCGCTGGAAGTAAATTAACCCACAGATGCAGCCCACTGATTTACTCGCCTGATCTTCTTAGTGGGTCGCGTTTCCTACCCGGTGGTAGATTCAGTAAAGCACTGCTCTTGCTAGGGCGAGTGTCAGCAACGTCACTAGGTTAGAGCCCCGTGAGCTCATCTACTCATACTAGTATGACCACTCGAAGTCACTAAAATATGTAGAAGAAAAAAATGACACTGAGAAGAACAAACAATCATCGTCTTCTGGCCTAAATCTTGATTTCTATGTTGGAAAAATGGGTTAAATGTTTTATTTTAAACTTAGATATCTACTACATATAGTATTTCCAGAATTCCCATTGTTCAGTAGAATAGAAAAATGTGTAAAAATTACGAATTGAATATTCAGATGTAATTCACAAACATTGCGATTAAGTGAACGGTATTAACAAAAAAAAACCTTACCTTGACTTGAATAGCTTGAAGTGTGAAATACATACATTTAGCGTGTTTTAAACCAAGATGACGCTCATGTCTGGCGATCTGCGTGTGATTATTACTGATTTTGTTATATAATATTCTGTGTTATTTAATAATGGTATGGCGGTATTCTTAATGAACGGTACAAAAGCTGGGAAATACAATGTCTTTCATGTTTTTTTTCCTGCCTTTGCTGATAGCTATAAGAAGCTATTTCAGCTTCACCTTAACGTCTAGGTGAACTCACGGGGCTCAAACCGGAAGTGTTGCCAACACTGGCCCTAACAAGAGTAGCGCTTCACAGAATCTAGCACCGGATCGGAAACGCGACCCACTGAGAAGATCCGGCGAGAAACTCAGTGGGCTTTTGATTTTCGATGTCTGTTTATACATATTATTATATACAATGAGATATACATGTCCTGAAAAAAATCTTGCTATCTCTCTCACACACCCGCACCGTAATAGCGATGACGTCAAATAGCTAAGAGAAGGTTTTCTAACGTAATGAACGTTAAATGAAATCGTGTGTAGTTTTGTTCTTGGGGTCTCGTGCTCTGGAATAATATATTTAGATTAACTATTTATAGAAATAGCCTCTTCAAAAATGCTCCCCTATTATTAATCAATAACAGATTTGTATCGATCATCATATACATAGCACAATATTTTGAGATTAATGTTGAAATTTGGCTATAAAATTAGATGATATTTTCTTAAAATTGACTTTAATACTTGGAGTTAAACATAAATAGGAAAAGATAAAACATTTCAGTACCGATTTCTCCTCTGTTTGTCAGTTAAATTGACAATCTTTATTGTTATTAATATTATTTTTTAATAGTCTTTATTTTTCTTCATAACAATTAAAGCCATGCACTTAGCTTTCTTTAATCACTAAAATAGTTTTTTTTATTGCTTAGATGGGTGGACGAGCTTACAGCCCACCTGGTGTTAAGTGGGTACTGGAGCCCATAGACATCTTCGAAGCAAATGCGCTACTCACCTTGAGATATAAGTTCGAAAGTCTCAGTATAGTTACAACGGCTGCCCCGCCCTTCAAACCGAAACGCATTACTGCTTCACAGCAGAAATAGGCGTGGTGGTGGGACCTACCCGCGCGGACTCGCAAGAGGTTCTACCACCAGTATAACGACAATTGTACTTAATCTAAATAAAACTAAACGTAACTAATAATCATAAGTAGGTACATCAAAAGCTCAATCTCAGACAAGCTCAAAAGTAACCTTTTAGCTTATTACAGTTTAGCTTTCATCGTCAAACTTACCACGTCGTATGCCTAAACTGCACCTACAATAATAAAAATCTCGGAATCTATTCATAAATTTAACAAGCGCTCCTTGGGTAGTAACCGTCGTCTCTAGAACGTTCTTGAGAATTCCAGAAACTTCGATTGTATGAAGAAATGTGTTCGACGGGCGTTTCTAACTTGCAAGAGTTTGCTGCACGTGATTTGTGAGTTTAAGAGAAACTCGCGCGTTTTAAATTTATGGCTGCCCCCAGAGCAGGAAATCATAAAACTCAATAGAGAGTTGGAATCGAACTGGTATCATTAAAATATTCCCTAGTATGCTTTTTCGATCAGAGAATTTAATGAGACCTTTCAGCAATGAAAAAAATGAACTTAGTCGGTTTTAATGTAGTTTTAAAAATCATTTTTAGCGTGTAATTGGAAGCACAAGTCCAACCAAACTGCTTCAAGAAACCTCAAGATACTGTTACTTTTTATCAGTAATATTATAAGTAATGTTATAAAAATAATATAAAGAGAATTGTTTCGGCAATATTTCTGGTGGTACGACCTCTTGTGAGTCAGGTACTACCACCCTGCCTATTTCTACCGTGAAGAAGTAATGAGTTTCGGTTTGAAGGGTGGGGCAGCCGTTGTAACTATACTGAAACCTTAGAACTCGTATCTCAAGGTGGGTGGCGACATCTACGTCGTTGATGGACTCCGGTAACCACATAAAACCAGTGGGCTGTGAAGCTCGTCCACCCATATAAGCAACAAAAAAATCAAAACTCAACGAATAACGTCATTGTCGTCCGTGTCCAGCAATACTGTACTTCGAACTTCCTATAGTTTCTTTTTATTACTTAGATGTGTCGAGGAGGCCGTGACCAGTTAGTGTTACATGGTTAGCGACCTTGAGACGTGAGTCCTAAGACTCAGTTTTAAAGTACCACGGCCGCCCCAGCCTTCAAATCTAAACACATTACGCAGTAATTGGGTAAATAAAAAATTGTGCAGGTTTAATTTTTATTACACGATGTTATTCCTTCACCGTGGAAGTCAATCGTGAACATTTGTTAAGTGCGTATTTCATTAGAAAAATGTTTACCTGTCAGCGGGATTCGAACACCGGCACAGCTCGATATTAATGCACCGGCCGTCCTAGCTTTTAGGCCACGACGACTGCAAGGCTGTTGCTCACGTTTGACCAATGATAGATTGTAATGTATTTAATATTTCGTCATTTATTTTTAATTTTCTTTAATGATGAGCTAATTCAATATCAGCTGATAACACAGTTTTCGTAATAATAATAATAATTGAAGTGTCACATAAAAATATATTATACTTAAAAGGTTGTCTTTTGTTCCCAGGTAATACGCTTTTTCATTGTCTGTACACTTCTAAACTGCTTTAACGAATGGATATCGGTAAGTTTTAGTATAAATAAAACAGAGGGTAGAAAATGATAGCATTTTTTTTAGAGATTTTATGACCTGGTAACTGAAACCTTTAAGTCATGTCTTATTTTAATTTATATTATTCATATTTTTATGAAAAATTGTTTTATGGAGTGAAATGAAATGAAGATAATTAATTTGAGACACTAATCAACTGGGATGAAATTAAATGAAATGAGATGAGATGATATGGGATGAAATATAATCTCAGTAAAATGGTGGTCATTTACTAAGAGTTTTTCAGTGGACTTTTTGGAGGATCCCGAGAAGCTACGTCCAGCGGCTTTGTTTCATTTTCCCACATTTGTGCACTTTCACAGATATTAAACAGTTAATAAACCACCATTGATAAACATTTAAACCCAAAGAAACACAAAACAGACAAAATAAAACAAATCACACAACTTCACTCCTCGCGTTCCCGCCAAAAAGTTGATAGCATTTTCAAAAACAAATCTTCGTTTACCATACATTAAAACAAATAACAAAAGTATAAAATCATTTCGTAAAATGAAATTGAAGTCTAATAATAACGTAAGAAATAATTATCTAAATCGTATTTCTAAAATCTTAGCCTAACAAATTAATACGTAAAATGTATGTTATCACTATACATTGACGGAGATATTTGTGAATTGTTGAATGTATATTTGTTTTTAATTGTGAATTTTGCGCAGTTTTTTTTTTTTTTTTTTCAAGAAAAAAGACTATCGTAATTCAGTTCACATTACTCATTATTCATTCATTTCTACCTTACCGTGATTTTGTATATACTGACCTAATTTCGTCACGTGAATCTAGACAATCACTATCTCCTGTCATTTAATGTCGTTTGAATCAATGATGATGGTGGACCTAAATCCATTCAAAATTAAAAATTCTTAAGTTTTCATCGATCCTCTAAATTTGTAAACTTCGAAGCAGTGAGACCAGAAAGAATTAATAGAAAAAGAATCATTCAAAAACTGACTAAATATAACAATGCATTACTAAAAACAACGGTTATATGATGTTAATCTACTTAAAATTAAAATTCAACGCCTCACAAAAAAAAATCATTTTTGATTCATTGATAATTTGAATATTCGACTCAATCAATCAACCTCGCGAAATATGAATATTATCATTAAAATTATATAAGTTTATTGGATTCACATTATACCGTATTGTTTTTTTCAATTTGATTTTTCTTCCGTGTTCTCTTTTAATGAAACCATTGATATTTTTTTAAATACGCGTCAATTTTACTGGTGGTAGGACCTCTTGTGAGTCTG
Organism: Bombyx mandarina; assembly: GCF_030267445.1. Taxonomy (NCBI): domain Eukaryota; kingdom Metazoa; phylum Arthropoda; class Insecta; order Lepidoptera; family Bombycidae; genus Bombyx; species Bombyx mandarina. The sequence goes on along the minus strand of NC_143234.1, from coordinate 9,530,990 downwards.
CACGGGTAGGTACCACCACCCTGCTTATTTCTGCCGTGAAGCAGTAATGCGTTTCGGTTTGAAGGGTGGGGCAGCCGTTGTAACTATGCGAGACCTTAGAACTCATATCTCAAGGTGGGTGGCGGCATTTACGTTGTAGATGTCTATGGGCTCCGGTAACCACTTAACACCAGGTGGTTGTGAGCTCGTCCACCCATCTTAGCAACAACAAAAAAATACGTTCCTTTGGTCAGGGATTAAAAAAAAATTCATCGACTTCATAATGAGATTTGGTGGAATTACCAGGTAGGCAATAGACGCATATGCCATGACGCATGTTACCGGTCCGGTATTAACGAAATGTTTTTAATGTCTCCTCAATCGTGGTTTCCTTGAAATTTGAGAAACTAAATTTATTTTTATTGCCAGAGACGACTGCGACGAGAGCTCAAAAAAAAAATCGTCTGCATTCCGAACAGCTAACTCCCACTTTTTGTATAAAGTCAATGAAACTTTTATCGATGTCGTAGAAATGTACAGAGCATTCATCAATTCAGCCTATAGCTGACCGCTGCTGAATAATTTTTTTTTTTTTTACCTGCCTAATCTGCATAGCCTTAGAGGCTATTTCAGCTTACCCTAGCTTGTGTAGGTGAGCTCACGGGGCTCAAACCGGAGAATTGCTAACACTGACCCTAGCAAGAGCAGTGCTTCGCAGAATCTACCACCGGGTCGGAAACGCGACCCACTGAGAAGATCCGGCGAGAAACTCAGTGGGCTGTGTCTGTGGGTTAATTCGCTCGTCGAGCCCGTCGTCGCAAGCGACGGGTTCGACGAGGACGGTGACCGGGCTGAATATAGACCTCTCCAATCGACAAAGTATTTGGATATTGTAAAATTAATAGAACTAGTGGCCCCGCAGTAGTCGAAACTCGACTATAATTAATTGAAATTATAAGTTTAAACATTATTATGGTTCTATTGTCAAACACTATTATAATTCGATAATATAATCGCAGTATTCGCCAAAACTGCACTATAGATCAATAATATTAAAGACAAACAATATTTATATATTTACAATTCCACCACAGACTTAAAAAATAACAAAAGGGTCCCAATTGACAGTAAACAAAGAGTATATTTTTATGTATGTGCTGTGTCAAATACACGGTAGTGTGTGTAATGTTTTCTTTATTAATTTAAAGCATCTTTTATGCATTATTATTAGCATTGTGCACTCCTTCTCTATATTCTCTATAAGTATGAGAAGTTTCATAATCCTCCGTCCGCGCAATTTTCGTAAAAAGGGGTACAAAGTTTTTGCTTCACGTATTAATATGTAGATGAAGAGTTCATTACGTGGACAAGACAGGTCGTGGTCGTGCGATTGTACCGCCTGATTCCATCTCCCCGCAGCTTTAAGTTCTCTAAACAGTCGAAGTCGTCGTGCCCAAAGAATAAGACCCGGTAGGCAGCGGCTCGGCTCTGCCTCTGGCATTGCTGAAGTCCATGGGCGACGGTAACTACTCACCATCAGTTGGGCCCTATGATCGTCTGCCTACTAGGGCAATAAAAAATAAATAAAAAACACCCAGTGCATTCTTATCAAGCGCTTCGACTGTGTCGCGGTCAAATCTTATAGACTGGTACCAAATCTTCTAATGAAATGCGCATTTAATACATGTTTCCGAATGACTTCCACAATGAAGGAATAACATCGTGTAATATAAATCAAACTCGCAAAAATTATAATTTGTGTAATTACTGGTGACTTCTTCTGGTGGTCCTGTGTACTGATAGATGCCGTCGCCCTGCGTATTTCTGCTGGGAAGCAGTCACGTCTTTCTATGTGAAAGGGGTGCTCAAAGAGTTCGAAATGATTACCTGCTGTCTGAACGTTTAAAGCAATAAAAATTATACAAACTACAGTGGCTCGGTGATCCGCAAGTGATCTTGGACTCCGACACGAAATATCTCGACAAAAAATTGTACACAATTAAAACTTTTTTAACTGAAACATTTGGATTGACATACAATACACAGCTTCATGATCGATACCTTGAAACAGTGTTTCCGTACCCCTGATTTGTTTTGATAACTGTCGAATATGCCATTCTGACGCCCAATGGTTATTGTTCAAAATCTACGTAAACATTTGATCAAAAATACCTTTAATTTTTTATTTTTTTTATGATTGAAAGTTTACTGGTGGCCCGAAGGCCTTTCCAGTTTCACCAGGACAGGTGGGCGAGCAAAGGCTCAGCCAAGAGGGGTGGGATTTGCTAACAACTGCCCGAGCGCCTCCGAAGGAGACCTAACAACTCAAGAGCAATTGTTTCGCGAATGAATCTACTACCGGATCGGAATCGCGACCCGCTGAGAAGATCCGGCGAGAAACTCAGCGGGCTGATGCATGGGTTAGGTTGCACGTCGACCTCTTTGTCGAGTTCGACGAGTACGGTTACCGGGGTCCCTAAGCCTGCCCCTAGTATTAGAGCTGAAGGCATCTAATGCAAAGGTTATTGGATCTGATGGATCCGTAAGGACGTGTCTAGGGCGTCGACGGTGACTGGCTACAGCATGATCAGGATTCGGGGAGTAGTCAGCGGCGGCAACGATAAGGCGATTATCATGACGCATAGCCTTATCGAAGTATCGTTCCGACGCTGACTTCATGTATTTCCGAATTGATTCGAGGCCCAGGTCGTCGTGTAGGTCAACGTTCCTCACGAACCACGGAGCCCCGACAGCTAACCTGCAAAAGCGGGATTGTAGGGACCCTTTAATTTTACCGATCATGTTAATGTATTTGTGATCGCCCGAATCTTTGGAAACATGACGTGAAAACCTTGATACGGAGTCAAGTCCTCATTGGTATGAACGTATGTCTTTAAAATAGGAAACATGATTGTTTCGCAATAGAAGTAGGCTCCACAATATTCGGAATCTAACCTAACCTAACCTACCCTTATCACTGGCACTCATTACAGGTAGGTTAGGTATACTATATGCGCTGGTCCGATCAGATTAAGACGACTTTGGAATCCAGCATCAATGTCGCTATCCACTGCGCGGAGGACAGAAGTGAATGGAGGAACATAGTCCTAACAAAAGTGCTCAGTAAAGGTCACGACCCTCAGAACTGAGGAATACGACGCACGGAGGAGGAGGAGGTATAGTATGGTAGGAAAAATGAGTAAGTAGCTCAGGGATGACGTAGTTACATATCCGTTACCTATGATTAATAGACGAATAGAATATTATCTTACCTAGATCTCCCGACCTGTAAATTTATTCCGCCTACCTTCGAAACGACAGCGTAAGAACTGTAAACATTTCAAAACCGTTCGCGCTCTCCATCAGCTCGCTTGTCCAAACACTAACGCCGGGTAAAACAAGTTAGTCCGGAGCCAACACAAATTTTCAACGCTTTCATGATTTATACAGTTTCGTAATTAGACGTGTAGGCGTGTGGGCGCTTGGTAATGGCGCTGCGATCAAACGACATGCCCAGATCGAGTTGCGAATTGGTTACGTTCACATGTTAACAAATATTGAGGCAAAGAAGTCCTAGAAAAAGTATTGAACCGCATGCTCGCTTATGGATAAGACCCCCCATATTGTCTGCTATGTACTAGAGCGTATTGTAAGCTAACGTGGATAGGCATCGTCGTCTTTCCGATTTCTGCTGTATGTTTGAAGAAAGGATCAGCCATTATCCCATGATGAGGTCTTTAGAGTTGTCTGGTGATCTGTGAACTCGTTTGACCACTTAGAGCAATAAAAAAATGTACAAAATAGTGTTACTAATGCGGATCGCACAGCTATTTCACGTCAGGTAAACATAGCACCGTAGAAATACTTATATCACTGTCAAATTATTCAGCAAGATGAATAAGTGTGACGAAAGTCGGTGACAATTACCACGTGCCAAACCCTTATTAGAATTGAATAGATCATCTCGACACGGCATGGAGGGCGTTTTCGAGCTTAGTAACATTACCGAGACCGGCTAAGTCTGGTTATTTTAAGTGGATCCACACGTCTGGCGAGCGTCGCGCCGTCAAACTATTCAGCGTGTTCTCCGCTAGCTACGGATATTCGCTGTGACGTCGACTTTGTAAAATGAAATATTGAGATTAGCAAAACACAAAACCAGTATTCATAAACTTCTGCAAGATTTCAAAGTTGTCCGTGTTCGCTCCTATAGAATGTCTGATCTCTTTATACTAAATTTTTCGTTATTAATATAAGGTTAAAGAGCGAGTTTGTGAGAATTCATGACCATCGCGTGATTGTAGAACAATAGATTCGTCATCGCGTTATAAATAGCTAAGGATGTTCTTTTTAGTAGTTTAAGTCAAAAAAAAATGTGCCAAGGTCGCATGGATTGTAATTGCCTAGTAATTAAGTAAGTATGCATGAAAATACTAAAATATACACACATACTACTAATATATATTACAACAACTCAGGCGCCATCCATGGTGTAGACTCATCGCCAAAAACCAAGACAATTGACAAGAACAGCTAAAACTGCAACGGGATCGGAACAATGATTCATCTGATTGCTCTGCATTCAAATGAACCGTATGAGGCATATATAAAAGGCCGTCTGGTGTAGTGGTATGTGACATGGCCACTACACAAGGAGGTCGCGAGTTCGAATCCCGCCAAGGGAAGATATTTGATCAATATAAAATGTATTTTCCAAGGTTATGGATGTATATTAAATATTTGTATGTGTATAATAAAAATCTTACATTTATTTCCGTTGTCTGGTACCTGTAACACAAGTTCTTTACGAACTTAGCACGGGACCAGTTAACGTGGCGTGATTGTTAGTAAATATATATTTATTTATATATTTTAAGTAAATATTGGCTTTGACTGTCACCCACGCTCACGGCTCACTGATATTCACTAGTTACCGCGGTCCTCACGTGGAACATGCTACCAATCTAGTCACCGTTGCATTAATTGAAAATCGGCTACCCTTCGAAATCTATATCGCAATCGCTTCTGCACTAGCCTTCAAATAGTATGACCACCACCGATTCGGAATGCCATTTCATCACTATCAAAATCAAGCAAGAAATTCAAGAGTTTGCCGTATATAAATACTGTACACGTACATTTCAGCGCAAATATATAATAAGAACACAATGACCAGACGCGAAGGGTCTGCGTTAGTGAACGCTGAAACAAAGATGCATTCATTTCTGTTGCTGGGCTTAACTCAATTTTAAACCAATTTAGTTTTTTTTTCCTACCTAGGTTGATGGTCTAGAGAGACCACATCAGCGTAACCTTAACTAGTAGGTGAGCTCACGGGGCTCAAACCTGACGATGTTGCTAACACGAACCCTAGCAAGAGCCGTGCTTCGCAGAATCTACCACCGGATCGGAAACACGACCCACTGAGAAGATCCGGCGAGAAACTCAGTGGGCTGTGTCTGTGGGTTAAATATACGCAAGCGACGGATTCGACGAGAACGATGACCGGCCAACTTAGTAACGCCGCATAATAAATACCAAATATGTTTCTCTGCGTGGACCAGACCGATATAAGAAACGCCACTGATGCAAACGTGCACCTACCTATGCCCAGCTTACAATTGGTGATGGTACCTGCGAATTTTACTCTATGGAGATGTGTTTTGTTGCCCAATGACGTCATCACAAACTTCACAAAGTTACCTGCCATTGAATTTATAATTTCGCAATGCCACCTGCCAAAAAAACGTGTTTTCAATACTGAAGTGTTTGTTTCATCGGTCGCGGTGCAGTGAACATTATAATTTATTTAGGAATTAGTATCAAGATAATGCACTTATGTATTTTAGCTACTAAACTGGAGATGTTCTTTTTTTTCTTAACAATTGAAACCCCTCTATCTTCTGTTTTGCCATTGCAAATTAATTTTCCACATTCCTTAGGTCCTGGTTCATTAACCAGGACCTAATGGACCTAATGTGGTTCATTAACCAGGACCTAATGTGTAACAAAAAAGGTTGTTTTCTTATTAGCAAGCCTTCATCCATCCTGATCTTCAGACTGTTAAGATACCACTATTCCCCAAAAGAACTAGGTAGGATAGCGGTACCCAGTCATGACAGAAGCAATCGATAAATGAAATAAAAGCAAACAAAAGCTCTACGTTTGTTCAAAGTCCAATAACTGTGAGAAATGATGATTACGTTCTCAATGATCAGCTAATCTAAAGTTATTAGGGGGCGGATCCCGAAGTTTGACAGCCGCTGCGATCTGTCCCCGACTATAACAAATGTTAATTCGTCGCCTACAATTTGTATGACATTAAATCAGATTGTTTGTAGATTTGGCTTTGTTGTATTTTGATCTTCAAATTGGAGAATTTGGTGGGCTTTTTTTTTATTACTTATTTGGGTGGACGAGCTCACGGCCCACCTGGTGTTAAGTGGTTACCGGAGCCCATAGACACCTACGACGTAAATGCCGCAACCTATCTCGAGACATAAGCTCTAAGTCTCAGTTTTAACAGTACCACGGCTGCCCTACGCTTCAAATTTAAATTACTGCTTCACGGTAGAAATAGGCAGGATGGTGGTACCTACCCGTACAGACTCAATATGTCCTACCACCAGTAAAAATTGTTTCGTCTTTATCAATTACTAAATAGTAAGGCAGAATAATGACTTAATTATGTGTCTTTCCTCATCGCCCGTGTATAATAAGTATTCTCAAATTATTGACAAATAACTGTAATGATTATAAATAATGATGGGTTGCGGGCCAATAGAGGTTCAGAAGTTATATCTCAAGACGGGAAACGAAATTTGCGTTATGGTGTCTATGGGGTAGATGTCCTATGGCCACTTTACTTACTAAACTTTCTAGTGTTAGAGATAGATGTATGAAGTAACAAGAATGGACAAGATAAGGAATGAGCATATCAAAGGAAGTGTGAAAGTAGCCTCAGAGATTTATTAATTAAAGAGCAGACTGTTAACGTGGTTTGGACATGTGATGCGTAGAAAGGAGATGCATGTAACTAGGAGATAGATGTATGGAAATGGTAGTGCAAGGTAGAGGGGGAAGAGGCCGACCGAAGAAGACATGGATGGAGTGTGTGAATGATGATATGAGAGAGAAAGGAGTGAGTGTTGAGATGACGGCTGATACAAGAGAATGGAATAGAAAAATTCGCTTTGCCGACCTCACCTAGTGGGATAAGGTGAAGACAAGAATAAGTGTTATTGTCATTGATACCAAAACATCTATTCATAAATATAAAGGTCGCGTAGCTCCAACGGATGTCAGTAAAAGGAATCGCGTTAGTATCCAAATTGAAGTAGATGATATAAAAAAAACGTTCCGTTATCTAACCGAAGTGTCTCCGCTGATCAATTCACGTTTTATTGTTGTACTATTGTGTGGTCGCCCCAACGCTACCAACTAGATATGAATGAGGCCGGTGTCTGCCTTCATTGAATTGTTTGACACGCGATGTCACTTTTGCATTTACGCTTCGCTGGGGCAGGTGTCGTGTTAGAACCGCTGTTTATATCTCAACTTTAAACTAGATTATGTAAATTGTTGTTGAATTATGGATAAACTTGTTGTGGCCATCTGTGTTAGGCGTTTTAGTTTGAAGCTTCGCTTCGGCTGTTAATTAATATTCTGTGGGATCTGTAATTGATAACGGTTTTCGTGGCAACGTTATGCAGATTTTGCAATAGTTGGCTTAGATTTTGAATTTTCATCAAAATTTGCCTAGTACTTAAAAAAATACTAAATTCACTGGCAGGACATCTTGTGAGTCCGAACGGGTAGGTACCACCACTCTGCCTATTTCTACCGTGAAGCAGTAATGCGTTTCGGTTTGAAGGGTGGAGCAGCCGTTGTAACTATACTGAGACCTTAAAACTTATATCTTAAGGTAAGTGGCGGCATTTACTTTGTAGATGTCTATGGGTTCCGGTAACCAATTTAGATTTTTGTCAAGTACCTACCTTACTTTTCATATTAGTCAATGTTACACCTCAAAAGCATGCCCATTTGATATAACGTACCAATAACTAAATCTTAACACACACCACAAACTAACTTGTTGTAACTACTTGAGACCTTAAAACTTATATCTCAAGGTGGGTGGCGCATTTACGTTGTACATGTCTATGGGCTCCAGTAACCACTTAACACCAGGTGGGCTGTGAGCTCGTCCACCCATCTAAGCACTAAAAAATAAATAAATAAAATAACTTTAAAATTTTACATTCGGTTTTAATCATCCGATATTACGTTTTCAAAATAGAATTTCTCCAAAGAAACTCTAAAGTATTTTGACAAATTTAATATTCCTTCAGTCGGCGTGGGTAGGTCTGCTTCGAGTGAGTCTTTCCTCTGAAACTTTTGACGTTACTCTAAAAGGATTATCCAGTTCCATTAATCACGTTCTATGTTCAACTTTACAAAAAAAAAATATTCAAAATAATTTCTGTCGTATTTTCCTTCACAAACGATGTATCCAATTACGTTATTTGCTATTCGTTAAAACATTTATATGCCCAACGTAACAAATAGATTAGCATTAGTTAACCTTATCGCACCCAAAATATAAAATTTTCATGCGATATACGAAGAATAGTTGCGTTATCACGCATGTCGACTGACGTTCGAAGTTCGAACTGTATTTAATAGGAGCTATGACCTAGTTCTGACATCGCCAAAAAGATCCCCGTATAAAAGATACGCCAAGCTTTCGTTACTAATAAATTTAAAAGTTCATTTGAGATTGGCGCGCAAAGTTAGGTCGACTTTGGTGTTTGAAGGATCAAAAAACATTTTTTTGCTTTATAGTAGGTATGTAAAAACATTAATCTATATTGGTTTTTGACCGGACGATCTTAAACTATATCCTGTAATATTATTGACTGTGCGTGTTGTGAGTGAAAGCTGACTTGTTCGCACATTAAAAAAATATGTGTACTTCAATATATTTTTATGTCTGAGGAAGCAAAATAAAAGAGAAATCGAAATCCATCCAGTAGTTTTTGCGTGAAGGGCACAAGTTTTTTTTTAACTACCTATTCTAGTAACCTCGAAGGGTTATTCTAGATTCACCGAACTAGTAGGTGAGCTCACGGTGTTCAAACCTGACGACGTTGCTAACAAGAGCCCTAGCAAGAGCCGTGCTTCGCAGAATCTAGCACCGGATCGGAAACGCGACCCACTGAGAAGATCCGGCGAGAAAGTCAGTGGGCTGCGTCTGTGGGTTAATTTACTCGCCGAGCCCTTCGTCGCAAGCGGCGGGTTCGACGAGAACGATGACCGGAGGGCACAAGGGCAGACCTCTATCGTTAAATTTACATAGATGTTGGAACTAATTTAGAAGCCACTTGTGTCTTTCATCCAAGACCATTTTTAACGTCCGTCTGGTGTAGTGGTAAGTGACATGGTCACTACACTAGGGGATCGCGGGTTCGAATCCCGCCCAGGGAAGATATTTGTATGATAAATATAAATGTCTTTCCCAGGGTTATGGATGTATATTAATTATATGTATGTGTATAATAAAAATCTTACATTTATTTCCGTTATCTGGTACCTGTAACACAAGTTCTTTACGAACTTATCACGGGACCAGTTAACGTGGCGTGATTGTTAGTAAAATATTTATAAATATTTATATTATATTCTACGGCATATCAAATTCCCTCCCGCTTATCCTGGAATTTTTTGAAAAATAACGTACCAAACGATTGGCTCACGTAACAAACAGCCTAAGAAATATTTAACAAACAATCGATTGTGCTTGCATCGCCGCCTGCCAAGTACACAATCATTAAACATGTATTTACCGCTCGGATACCGAATTTTAGTGCCTCGTAATGGGCGCACCACATGGGCGTTTCGACAGAACTGGCTATTTTGTAATTCGCGCGGTTTTAAGTTAAGCCACAGTGAATGTTGTCAATAAAATCAATTTTCAACAAATTTTCAATAAAATAATGGTTAAGACGGCGTACTATGTGCTTAGTACGTTCTCGATAGTGTCAAAGTTAACTCAATTTTGTATGGAGTTCAATCGTTTGCTTACGTTTGCCGCTAGGAGCGCTGTACAAAGTGCATACTTTGCGTTAACTTTTACGCTATCGAGAACGTTAAAAAACTCGCACTCAGCACACTGGTAGCGCGATGCCTATATACCGGAGCTCCAAATCTACAACGTATTTCTAATTAAATGCGTGCCTACCCTATTCAAGAACGATGGCCACGACGTAAGAATATTATCGTGAACCCATACCGATCCTGTGGACCGAATGGTAAACAGTCGACGTCGCCTTAAACACGTCAATACGGATCCTCCCGATTCATTAACGGTGCTTTTAGGGACCTCAAGCATCGGTCACCGTCCTCGCCGAACCCGTCGCTTGCGACGAAGGGCCCGACGAGTAAATTAACCCATAGACACAGCCCACTGAATTTCTCGCCGGATTTTCTCAGTGGGTCGCGTTTTCGATCCGGTGGTAGATTCTGCGAAGCACTGCTCTTGCTAGAGCTAGTGTTGGCAACATTTTTTTATTGCCCTTGGTAGGGAATAAAAATCCAAAAAATAATAATCATGATATAAAAATCAAACCCGTAACTCTTAATGAATAAGGTCGAAATATAATTTTGTTTGTAAATGACGGCTGCCCGAACCTATCCGGCTGCCGGATGTATGATTACTTCGCTGCAGAAATTGACAGGACGGTGGTCAATGACCGAACCAGTGACATGCCCGTTAAATTATAATTTGTCTGCCTTTTTTCTTGAAATACTTGTCATACCTTAAATAAATATCAAGTGATATGTAAAATACTAAATATAAGACCTTAAATGAAATAAGTTTACAAAACACCAACACATCGCAGCACCTTAATTCCAGCTCCATTCTACATTTCACTTAAAAACAAAGCCCCTAAGCTCATTTTGTTTTACACAGTAATTGGCCGTATGTTACACTAACTTGCCGCGTTAAGGAAGACTGCACTTACGTAAGTTTATAGCTCGTGTTAGTACTAAAATCAACATTGTATTAGACAGAGCTATGATGTTTTACGTGAGTATACATTTTTTTACAATGTATGTTTTAATTAAATACTACCAAGTGTTTCAGATCGTTTTAACGTACCATACAAATAGTATGTCGGCAATGTAAATATGTTTTCATATTAAAACGCTTGAGATATCACCGATTCGGTACGCGAGGAACCCTTTACGCATGCATTTAATTAAAATCGTAACATTCTACTTATGTCGAGTGTCGTGACTCCATGCCGATTCTTTCGGTTCCTCTCTTTCGCGGCCGCTGGCGTCCTTTTCTGGCAACCTATATTGTTTCCATGCCAAGACTGTATATCGAACAGCGCGATCTAGCCAGCTTTATAGATTTTTTTCCTCGGCCTGTCCAGATATCTACCAGTTCGTCGTTTACCAGTGGCGGACCGGCCTCTCGCCCAGTGAGCCTGCCTGAACTTGACAGATACGAGATTGAATAGGCGCATGTTTCGTAAGGTACGTTGAAGTAACCTTGATGCAGTTGTAGAACCTACAACGGCGTGTGCCCGGGACTATAGTCGATTTTCACTTGGAACAGCAGCGCGCTCGTGTCTCGCCCGGGTGGGCGTGGTCTGCGAGCCGGTCAATAGCACGATACGCTACCTCCTGCTCTGGCTTGCGGTGCGCCGATATTTCCGTCTCACTCCCACCGGGGATGATTGAAACGTCTGATGCCGCAGGCGCCCCTCGCGCCCCTTCACCAAGGACGTTCAGTGAATCCGTCCTTCTCTGCCGCGAGAGCACGTGTCCCCGTTACTATTTCATAATATAATGTGTGCCCCCTTGGTATCGCGCGAAAATTCACAACCAATTATGAGTCAAGTGCCTGGTAAATTAGGTGAGAGATTTGATGCCTGAAAGGAACTCCGCTGTCGCTCTCAGCGATGTGTGAGCAGCGCCGCTTTCTCGGACAATCAGACACCTTCGTGAAGTGATATGGAGATAAAAGCTTTTTCTGGAAGCATAACCTCTTCGTGCTTTCCGTTCTCTGCACCTTCTCGTCTCGTTTCCGCATCCGCGATACTTCCAAGTACGTGAGTATTCTAAACGCAAAGCGAAGCGCGCGGTTTATGTAACCGGATCGCTGATGTTACTCCTCGTTCGGCCGATCAAAGATACCCTAGCCCCGTTCTGGTGCCGCCTCTCCGTCGCCGCGCGTCTAGACACATAACAATTATAGTCCGAGCCAACAAGGGCGGGTATGGGGCCGTGACTCATCTGAATTTGTCTTCGGCATCGATCGCCTCCCGCATGTTTACCGAGAGGTCATACAGTTATCGAAAAAGGTCTATTGTTCGGGCTAGTTATCTGGCGGCCATTCGATACTTCAAGCACTCCGATTAGTATCACACATTAAATTATTATAGCACGTGTATACACGAGTGATGATAATAAGTCGTATTCGTTAATCGAATCCCGGAGGAATTAATTGGAACGTGCCAGGGACGGGACACTTATTGAGCTGGCGGCGATGACGTCACAGCGGTGACATCATCGACCCTTCCCAATGGTTGCAGGTCCGACCAGTGACTGCACACTACGACTTCACACCGAAGACGGTCCGCCGTAGTAATAGTGCTCTTGAACACAAATTACGCAATCGGCATAAAACACGTTTGGTGCTCATGGCTAATCACGTCATGTTTCTATGCTGATTCTCAATAACACCCTGAAGGAAGCCGACATCGTATTGTGAGTACAGATTTAATGGTTCATTTTCACGTGAAAAACCTTGTTCTATAATTGAAGACTAAAAGATTTCATTTCTACATTTTGCTTCTTTTATTAATTTATCACGTTTTGACTTATTTCTTTTTCAAAACCGTTCTGGATCTAGTTGAATGAAAAACCTAAAATAATAGATTTTTCATTGTAACAATACGTATTTCTAAAATAATATGACAATGATCTCATTGCGAACGTTTGACGACGAGGAACCAGATATTCTGAATCACGTATTCTATTCTAGTATGTATTAACGTGTACATCGGTGATCTCAGTACTTTAATTGTACGTTTTATTATACCGGAACAAATCGTTACGTTCGTAATGTGACGTCATTACCAAAAAAGGTCTTGTTTGAAAAAAATATATTACATGATCACGCGCGTGTGAGGTTTGTGTGTGCGTGTGTGTAGTACAAGGAAAAGTGAAATTCATAACGACCCCTTCAAAACATGGTCGCAATGCTGCTTAAAAAAATTAATTTTTAATTTTTGACAAATTAACCTACTATTAAGCTTGAAACTAGTGATGTCATCATAATTTAAAGTGCTGGTTTTTGTCGACATATTTTGTCGATTGTTTACACTGTCGATAAAATATATGGCAGAAGAGTTCATGAAGTGACTATTTCCGGCGAACATGGGGCTCATTATCGTCACTATTTCTCAACATCTAACTTCCATTTGATAGGCGTAGTTTCACACGAATGCACATCCGAACATAAAGCGATCTGGTGTATCAAAGTGTGAAGAAATTAATTGATGGCTGAAAATAAATTTAATATCTAAATTACATAAATTTACGCTCGCTCTTAAAACAACTTTGATTTCGCAATACACAACTAGCACCAGATGATTCAGGAGTTTAGGATGGCAATAGGCAGTACAATGCTGAGTGTACTTACTTTCGTACTTATCAAAATGTGCCAATTGACGAGCATACAACTTAGACGGAAAGCTATTAGATAGCCAAAAAAAAACTTTAGTGGAAATACTTCACGAAATGTTTGTCGATATCAAATGAATTTGAAAAAAATTTGAAATATTAGGTGCGTTCAAAGATCCGTTAAAACACCGAAGTCCAGACAACAGACACGACCGATATCTTATACCTTTAAACGAGCAATTCTTGTATATTAATATAATAATATATATAATCTGAATCTCGGAAACGGCTCCAACGATTTTCATATAAAATCCCCTGTATACAGGGGATTTCAGGGGCGATAAATCGATCTAGCTACGATTTATTTTCAGAAAATGTTGTTTTATTCGTGTATTTCAATAATCAACTCTTCCCGACATCTATTGGCGAATAATAATACTATTTTTCTTAATTGAGGGCAACTAACCGCTTTAAAGAAATAACAAGATGGCGTTATCAAAAAAAAAAATATGCTAGAAAGAACATTATCCGACATCTTGAAAAATGTGCACCCCTTCTGAACGATCAGCCCCGTAGCTACTGGCTGACTGGTCAATAACATAAAAACCTTGAAAGTCAACGAGGTTGTTTAATTCGTCGGTCTTAAAAGTTAAGCCTTCCTCTTCGACAATCGCTATCATTTAATATTAATTTGCTCAGAGATTTGTCGAGCAGAAATAACTCACGTAACTGTGTTTGTGTTGGGTTTATTTAACAAAATTTCGTGTAAATAGTGTGTGTGTCTTTATCGCCACTTCCCTATCTGTAGTGCGACAGAACGGTGACAGATTATTTTGTGGTTTGTGTTTTTTGAAGATAGGCTGTTTGTTCCTCTTGTAAATTTGCGGTCGAATTTGTGGTGAGTGAATTATTAATGTATTAATTTTTAAATGTAGTAAAGTTGATCCAGTGATACGGATTTTAACAAATAGGGAGGAGACACCGTTATTAATACCAATGGTATATATAGCTGAGTCGTTTAGGATTCTGTGTGCTTAGTGCGAGTTTCTTAACGTTCTTGATATCGTAAAAGTTAACTCAGATTTGTATGGAGTTGGAACAGCGCCCCTAGCAGCAAAAACTAATCAAGGTACCTTTAAAAAGGGGGTAGTGCTAGTAAGCTCCGTGAACAAGCTTCCGCAAGTGCCATTCCTTTCGTACGAAGCTCTTAAACACCGCCACGGAAGCCTATGTTCACCACATCCTGATGACTCACAAATTCCGTATGATACAGATCATACATAACCTTCAAACCAGGACCCATGATTGTTGAGTGTCAGAAATAGGCAAGATCCGTACTGTAACGTGTCTTTATAGAAGTTGCCTTTGGGAAGTTGCTAGCCAGAGATCCTTAACGTCGCGTAGAGCGCTGAAATTCAGTCATCTAATAATTTGTCCATGGATTTTAATAGATATATGTATATATAGAATGAACTCTGTTTTGTATTAATTCGAATTACTCTTACTGGCGGTTAGGACCTCTTGTGAGTCCGCACGGGTAGGTACCACCACCTTACCTATTTCTGCCGTGAAGCAGTAATGCGTTTCGGTTTGAAGGGTGGAGCAGCCGTTGTAACTATACTTAAGACCTTAGAACTTATATCTCAAGGTGGGTGGCACATTATTTACTTTGTAGATGTCTATGGTCTCCGGTAATCATTTAACACCAGTTGGGCTATGAGCTAGTCCACCCAAGTAGGCAATAAAAAAAACATTAAAATTACCTAATCCGGAAAAACCATGCTAAATATAATTCCTTTAACTAAACTGTGTGTATTGGAGAATGAACACATTATATCATTAATTGAAGCTTTATGTTATCTAATTATATTTTTAAACTGAATACATAATTATGACGCAGAGTTGACCAACGCCCACTGTCGTTCATTGATAACCGAATAGATCAACTGGTTCATCAAATTAAAACGGTTCTGAATTGTTTTGGAATATACTGAAGTTTTATTGACAGATTTTCTAGAGCAGCGGTCGGGGAACCGGGGTAAAATGAAATTTTGGGGGGTAAAAATGAAACTTTTGTGAGTAAAAAGTATATATTAATGTGAAGCTTCTTTAGAATCGTTGAATTTTTTGTTATCGTTTTCTTTTCAAAATTATCATGGGGTCTATAATATGAAAGATACTAAAAAGAAGCGATTTCGTTTTTTTTTATGTTCTTCGCCATGGGGTAATATCAACTTACACAAAAATATTTTGGGGTAATAATTAGAAAAGTTCCCTGACCGCTGTTCTAGAGCCTTCCGTGAGTCGCAATAAAACGTCATCGGGGGGTCGCGTGCCCGACTGCTTTGAAAGACAAGAATGAAACAGTTGAAGATCAAAAATCAATTACAACATAAATACGTTTTAATGCAATAAACTATATCCAAAAATTTTCCATATTATAGTTTATAATACACTGGGTTAAATGACCACCTCGCTCACCCCAAGGTGGGCGGTGGAATCAACTTATGATCACTCATACAGATCACATTTTAAAATTATTTTCACCTGTTAATGTAATTTTCTTTATGCAATTGAAGAAATAGTTGTAATCCCATTTAATATTTCCCGGGGGATAAAGACATTACGTAATATCATCTGACTGTCAACCACACACCTACATAGGCTTCTTGAATATTTCGGACACATAACTCATTAGAGGTGGTAATTACATTAAAAATATTCTGACTGGCAATGCATTTGGTAGGCAGCGGCTTGGCTCTGCCCCTGGCATCACCATCAGGTGGGCCGTATGATCGTCTGCCTACAAGGGCAATAAAAAAAGGAAAAAGTTCCAGGACCGAACCCCATGGCTCAGTTCAGGAAAATCTCGAGATTTAATTTGCTGGCGCACTATCGTCAACAGAAGGTCGTCACGTGGAGGTCAGGACCCTCAGCAATGTGTAATTAACAAAAAACGGTGACCAAATACTGTGTTCCACTATTGACCTTTTTTTAATTTTAATGATTAAACATATTACATACCTCGAATTCCATGTTTGGTATGACAAATATTGGCCGAAATCTATATTTAATATAGGCAAATAGGTAGACAAAATAGTTAAGTACCATTAACGGCTATTGACGACGAACTTAGTTTTCAATAAAAAAAGCTTTAAATAATAACATCTTCTTCTACAAACTGTCAATCCGTGTTAACTAAAAGTTAACGGAAATTAGTATGGAGTTGGAACAGTGCCAAATTTGAGTTAACTTTTACGCTATCGAGAACGTTAAAAAACTCGCACTAAGCAAACAGTAAAAAAACAAAAGAGAAAAAATAATGGAAAAAGTGAATTTAAAGCTCGAAGTAGAGAGGATTATGGTCGATTTTATATCATTGGATGTACAAAGAAAATAGGTCGATTTTACCGATGGTCGGGCCTGATGCGAGCCCACGTAAGTGCCATTGTGATTCGAGCCATCAAGGATTCCGGCTTGCGACAACCGCTTTTCCAATATACGCTGTAAGAGATCGCAGTGTATGAACGTATGCGATCGGTTTTGGTTTTAAAAATTTAAATATAAAAAACCGTTTTTGTTTATACATAATTTTTTTCTTACCTTGAGAGGCTATTTCAGCTTCTCCTTGACGTGTAGTTGAGCTGACGGGGCTCAAACCGGGAGTGTTGCTAACACTGGCCCTAGAAAAAGCAGTGCTTCGCAGAATCTACCACCGGATCGAAATCGCGACCCACTGAGAAGATCCGGCTAGACGCTCAGTGGGCTGTTTCTATGGGTTAATTTACTCGTCCAGCCCTTCATCGCAAGCGAAGGGTTCGGCGAGGACGGTGACCGGTGTTTGTGGTACCTAAAAGCACCGATAATGGATCGGGAGGAACCGTAATGACATGTTTAGAGCTTTATACATCTCTTCTATTTTGCCCACAACAGAATTTATTTATAAGAACTTCCAACGAACACTGGTTCGAACAAAACATTATTATATTGAGTAGTTTTTGCGATATGGGACATTTTTTGGCTAAACGCTGTTTTTATAGTTAAGGGTAGTGAAGTGTAAAGTTATTATATTTAATATTAAAGCCTTGTACTTCTTCAGACACGCACGCACCTTCTTCGTTTTGGTCACGTTTGCGAGTTTTGAAATGACGCGATATCTAAGTAAATAAGTAAAAGAAATAAATGCGTAGAAAATATGTTTGAACTTATTCCTTCTCGGCGCGTTCACATCCAAACGTTAGCGAAGCAAAAAAGAAAAACATTAATTTACATTGTCTGTAGTAAATACTGAATTATCATTCGGAATCTCGCGATTCTGTTTGTGAATGTTTCAAAAGAACGTCGAACATAAACATTGTCCGTTCGCTCGTAATGCGTCACGGCAAGACATTTCGCAAATATTTGCGAGTCGGCCTCAGCGCTGGCCTTATTGCTCGGGTATCTTGCAGCCTTTTGTATTCACGAAGATTGTAAATACTCGTTTTTTTTTTGTTCGGTACATAAATTAACGGCGGTAGGTAGGGCGTAGTTAGGTCTCAGTATAGTTATACTGCATTTACGTCGTAGATGTCTATGGGCTCCAGTAACCACTTAACACCAGGTGGGCTGTGAGCTGGTCCACTTATCTAAGCAATGAAAAAATAGGGCGTGCAGTATTTGCAGCAATTGGGTATGTCGATCGCATGTTCCAATGTGGGCGTTAAGGTTGCCATGTTCCTTCAGTATATTTTAAAATTTAAAAGTTTTAAGCTTACTTGATATTTATTTAAAGGAAATCATCGAGATTATACGTAGTATATAATATCTCGATGAAGGAAATTCGATAAATCCAACCCTATTGCGATGTAACTATTATACATTAATTCTAAAGTAATAGTTTGAAACTGTGAAATAGTGTTGATTTTTAATCAATTCAAATATCCACAGTCCATCGACCAGTTCGTTAATTTTATTATTCTTGTATAAATTTGAAGACGGTTTGTCGCAAGTCAAAATCGAATTCCCGGCGGTTTTCGCTTCGACAAGTTCTGTTGTTTTGTCGGAGCAAAAATATTCGGTTATTATTCGTGATCCCTTTTTTAGAATTGAATTTGAGTTATTACTGTTCAAGATAAGGTCGTCAAGATTCATTAACATTCTTTTTTTAGAAGGACGTTCAAGCTAACTCCCAAACTTATGTGGTCACGTGGAGCAATAGACATCATAGCCCACTAAGTTTCTCGCCGTAACTTCTCAGTGGGTCGCATTTTCGATCCGGTGGTAGATTCTGCGAAGCACTGCTCTTGCTAAGGCCAGTTTTAGCCACACTCCCGGTTAGAGCCCCGTCAGCTCACCTACATGTTAGGGCGAAGGTGAAATAGCCTCTCAAGGCTATCAGTATAGGCAGGAAAAAAAAGACATCATATCGAGGGGTGAAAGGCTATTTGGTTTAAGCGACATTTCGCTTAACACACGACATTTATATTTGTAATTAAAGGTCCGTTTTACTTGATACTAGTCTCAACAATTCGATGCTTTAATTGATCTTCAATTATGTTTGATATTTTTTTACAAAATGTAAAGTTTAATTATTAAAAGATCCTTTCACCTCTCGACCTTATCGTCATCGACCTTTTTCAATTGTATCGTATACCAGCTGCCCCATCCTTCAAACCGGAACATATGATTGCTTCGCTGCAGAAATAGGTAGAATGGTGGTCCCTAACCGTTGCTGTCTCATTTCATATGAACGAGCATTCAATTAACTAGGTTACTGGTTAAAATCTCACGTAATATTTGATATTCTAGATTTCAACGCCCCACATCACGCTGAAGAATTTGTCTCGGATAATACTCCTTGAAATAGCTAATTAGTTTTAGTACGAAACACCTCGTAAAATTTTCACATAAAATTTTGGAATCATCAAAAGGATTATTCTGTGAGTTTTGAAGTTGTTTCCGGTTGAATACATTATTTTTTATGGGCATTCAGACGATTAGTACTGGCAGTTCACTTGGAGATAAAGTGGAAGTGGTGGAGGACATTTCCAGCGCGTATGGTTACTGATAAGATTGAGGACGCTGAATACCGAAAAAATAAAAATACAAACACATATTATTCACAATAAAATATATCTAGACCAGGGGTGGGCAAATATTTTGGTAGTCGGGCCCACATTGCAGATGAAAATTTGACCTCGGGCCAAACAGTTTTCTAATTTTGTATTGTGCTACTATTATACATACTGTAATTGTTCAATTATCATAATTATATTTTAGTATAGGAGGTGCTGAAAGAGAAAATTTTGGCTCCCACCGGCCCTGATAATATGTATATCAGTATTGCTTAATATTTTATCAAAAAAAATATTATGCATCAATTTATGTTAGACAAAAACGAATATTTGTGTTTTTAACAATAATATATACAATGCTTCACGGGCCTGACAAAATTCTACTGCCATTTGCCCAGGCCTGATCTAGACTGTAATAGGACATAGGAGTGAAATCTAAAATTTCTCAACCTAATTTAGTTTTTGCTCTTTTTAAGAAAACACAGTGATTTCCGATTTAAATAATGAATCAGGCTTTTCCGATGCCATCGAGACTGACCTCATACCTCAAGGCGTACCATTACATCAGGTCTACTAGGTCAGCCGTGAGCGACCTGTTCTCCCACCAAAACCTTCCTATTCGATAGCATCATTTTTTACTAATGAACTACATTTGTACGTGCTGTATTTAACTTAATTAGTGCGTGGACTGACTTTCGGTTTGATCATTCAGCTACTCGTAGTTCAATTTACGGCTTAATACCCAAGGGAAAGCCGGCACTTTAATTAATCTGAGCCGGGAGACGTATAAGCCTATATGGAAACAACCCTCTCGTATGCTCTGTATTACTGAACTTGATTGTTCCTTATTTTGTATATGAGCCCGTACGGATACAGTGAGCGAATTTTATTTTTAATATTACTTGGCTTTTTTTTATTGCTTAGATTGGTGGACGAGCTCACAGCCCGCCTGGTGTCAAGTGGTTACTGGAGCCTATAGCAATCTAGAACGTAAATGCGCCACCCGCCTTGAGATATAAGTTCTAAGATCTCAGTATAGTTACAACGGCAGCCTTGCCCTTCAAACCGAAACGCATTATTGCTTCACGGCAGAAATAGGCGGGGTGGTAGTACCTACCCGCGCGGACTCACAAGAGGTCCTACCACCTGTAATTACGCAAATTAACATTTGCGGGTTTGATTGCTATTACACGATGTTATTCCTTCACTGTGGAAGTCAATCGTTCTTGTTGAGTACGTATCGGACCTATCTTGGAAGCGGTTAACGGTCTTACGTTGTGGCGTCTAATCTTTATAGTAACCATTTTAACAAAATGTGAATCACTTAGAGCAGGGCTTACCTGAGTTCCGGGTACTGGGGCTTATGGACAGAGAGAAACAAAAATGTAATATGTATTTGTATTATAGTGGAAGGGAGAGTTAGTTGCTATATAGGCGCTGAGTGAAATTCGTCGAAAGCAAGGTCGGAGACGGCGCACTAGTCGTTTTCCTAGAAGCGGATCGTTTGTATGCGGGCGGTTCCTATTTTGTTTTTATTGTTATATGGGCCTTGGATTTGATGTTGGGAAAGGTTGTAGAATTTGTGGTAAAAAAAAATGTTTTTTTTATTTAAGTCCGCACAATTAGTAAAGCCCTTGTAAAGATGAGAAGAGAATCAGATAAACATGACGGTTTAGATGTCCACCGCGATTGACATGTAATTGACGAAATTTGCGCAAAAGTTTCATTTATTTCATCATCAAAAAACGAATTATAACTTAGTGACAATGATAGTCTCTAACCTGGATTTACGCATAGATATGATCATGGTAAATGACATGAACCCGATAATACCGGGTATATTTTAGCTATAAAAAATACGACACTATATTCACTGGTGCGCGATAAATCGACTTGTAGTTTACGATGCAGAGCGCGATAGAAACAACGACTCTTTATCTTGGGAAAACGCAAAATTTCCATTTAACGAAGGTAAAACTGCCGGGCACGTCTAATAATTAATAAACGAAACAATTAAGAGCGGAAATAGCGTATTCTTAAATAGAAATTTCTCGAAATAAATGAATGAGTCGCGTGTTTGTGTCACATTTCTTTTGTTCTCAATTTCATGAAATTTGTATTGTTGAAACAGAGTATTGGTTCCGCGTTGTGTTTTTAGTCTTAATGGGAAGCGATTATAGTTTGTAGACATGGAATCACCAGGGACACGCCCAAGACATGTCATATGTTTGGCACCATAATAAAATCTTACTATGAAACTTATTTTTAGAAATCGCGCTTAAAGATTTATAGCTATTATTATTGAATCGTTTATTCAAGATTTCACGGGTTCGAAACTTGACGCGCCTTTATTTGATTTTGTTTACAAGTCCTAACGTTTGCTTTCTAGTTCACAAATAATCTAATTTTAAAGACGACGAATGTCGATATGTTTAGAAAAATCAAAAAACTCATTGCTACAGAAAAAATATTGGCTTGTAATGCCGTATGGCGCAAAATTGTGTCAATTGCTACACCTTATTTGAGGATAATAAATATCTTATAGTGCACTGTCGTAATTTTAACCGATTATCATTCAAGCCGACTCGACCGCCAGTGGTTTGGCCGCTTGTTTTAGACGCGGAAGCCCGATTCCGTGACTCGAATTCCATCAGGAATAACTTTGGTTATAAATAGGTCCGGCTTTGGACGCTGCACTAATAGAATTAATAGCGGTTACAGCAGGAAGTCTTAATGATTCAATTTGACTTAACCGCGCCTAAACTGTTCCCGTCGAGACCTGTTTGACATAACGGTCTGTTTAGATACGTTTAAATCTTATTAACCCATTCGGATCTCGCATGGTTATTTTATAATGATAAAAACTCGTCATAAAATAGTTACTTGATTTTACGGCACCGATTTTTTCATTTCATACTAGCTGGACCCGGCAGACTTCGTAATGCTTCAATCGATAAATAAAAGACCTAAGCTTTTAAAATAAATTTAAAACAAACAAAAGGAATCTGTCCGACGGGGGACACATCAAATGAAAAACAAAATTGTTATTTTTATTTCATTCCGAGCATTTTCATATTTATCTTACCTTTTAAACCTTTTCTGGACTTCCACAAATAATTCAAGACCAAAATTAGCCAAATCGGTTCAGCCGTTCTCGAGTTTTAACGAGACTAACGAACAGCAATTCATTTTTATATATAGAGATTAATGTTTTTTGCCTCCTCTGGTTAATGTACTAATGGATTGATATTCTTTTTCAGGTCGTAACCTGCAGCATAATAGGGAGCCATACGCCGAGGCGGAAAAACGGGTGCGACACGCACTCGTGGTACGTATCCACTATACTATAATTTTATAACGCATCTAAAAATAGTTTGAAAGTATCATAAAAATAGGCCCAAAATTGGTGGGTTCAACATAAATAGGCATTGGTTTTTTTTATTTTTATTGCTAAGGTTGGTTGACGAGCTCACAGCTCACCTGGTGTTATGTGGTTACCGGAACCCATAGGCATCTACAACGTAAATGCCGCCACCCACCTTGAAATATGAGGTCTCAGTATAATTACAGCGGCTGCCCCACCCTTCAAACCGTAACGCATTACTGCTTCACGGCAGAAATAGGCAGGGTGGTGGTACCTACCCGTGCGGACTCACAAGAGGTCTTAACACCAGTAAATCATATGCATTATCTGTCATCTGTCAGTCTAGGTTCTATAAAATTTCACTACGTCTCTCCACCTTATTGGATCATTGTCCGAAATACATACATATCTGAAATCATTACCGTACAAGACGCCGGATATGAAGATGACAAAAATCAATAGGTCGAATTGATTGGTTCGGAGCATCGGGGAAATTATTCCAGCGACGTTTATTAAACCTGTTATATTGTTATACCAAAAAGTATGTTGGTATGGCCAAATTTTTTTTTGAATCTGTAAATATTTTTTTAGACTTCCTAAAATCAAAATAGAAAAGATTATCTCTTTTTTTATGATTGAAGGATTACTGGTGGCCCTGGGGCCTTTCCAGTTTCACCAGGACAGGTGGGCGAGCAAAGGCTCAGCCAGGAGGAAATTATCCCTATTTTGGCATACGCTATAGAAGACACATCAGAAATCACAGTACGTGATGATTGATTGACAGATGCATGATTTTTATTGTAGTGGTATCTTATGATCTCTGAAACGTTTTCTTCTCTACAAATATCTAAAATACCAGACTAATCGATGATAGTGGGTACACTAAAGACAAGGTTTTTGACAATACCCGTTACATCTAAAACTACCAATCAACTTATCTCTGTTATTGTAATCCTAAAATCACTCCGAAAGTTATTAACAAAATACGTTTTAAATTATTCATGGAACCGAAATACCAGTGAACTATTTTTACTCTGACATAGCTGTCAAGACATTATTTGATTTCTGTTAAATAAATGTACTTGAAATAGCTCTGTAACAATACGGTATTTGGTATTTTTTATTTTATTTTGTTTGGTAACAAATCATCGTCCGCAAACAAATGCTTTTTAGTTTCAAAACTTAAACAATATAATCATCTAATTAATAAAAAAACGTCACAGCCCTAGATCATGTAAAATATCATAAGTCGGCAATAAAATTATTTATCTTTGAAAGTTTTAAATGGTCCTCGAAAGGTTGGGGAGTTTAATCGAGCCATGGTTGCTCATGACGTGCCATTGGTTTCATATCGTTCTTTAGCTGTCGATTGTCAGTTCTATGTAGGTGTGATTCGAATACCAATTCAATTCGGAGATATCGATTTTTTGCGATTCATATTGCTATGTCGTCGCTGTCGTCTTTCCCTGCTTTGCCTAATCGAATTTAGTATTATGAGATTTTTTATGCATGTTTAATCTAATTATAATATATTCTAAAATATTCTACTAAAAATTTCCTTCTTTCTTCGGCCATAGGTTGTATTAAAACTATTATTAACTCGGTGAATATTTCTAGAACTTAATCGTTACATATCGCGTTGCCCACACGATGACGTGTAGTCATGTGTCAAGTAACCTAATTACATGCACATCACGTCGACAGTAAAGCCGGCACGAGCCCCCACAAATCGAATTAAACTGTATCCATTCGATAAATGCAAGCCGTTTGGATTTCAGCTAGAACGTTCTAGTTTGTGCGGTAATGCAAATTGTGTGGTTTAAGTAGAGACTCGCGTTCAGTTCGGGCACTTTTTTTTTTATTGCTTGGATGGGTGGACGAGCTCACAGCCCACCTAGTGTTAAGTGGTTTTTGGAGCCCATAGACATCTACAACGTAGACGCGCCACCCACCTTGAGATACAAGTTCTAAAGCTTACAACGGCTGCCCCACCCTTCGAACCGAAACGCATTACTGCTTCACGGCAGAAATAGGCAGAGCGGTGGTACCTACCTACCCGTGCGGACTCACAAGTGGTCCTACCACCAGTAAAAAGTACCACCATAAAAAACAGTGTGACGATTATAGGTAGTTCTGTGACAGATTTAAACATCGAAAGAAAATCACCATGGTTCCTAAGGAATGTGGATCTCCTTGATGACCAGAAGCTTGACTCAGTCAGTAAGTATTTACAGTTGGCATCATTGCGCCACTTTGAGAAGGTGGCACGACCTGAAAACCCTCTTGTCGTGGCCGCCGGTAATTACATACCCGATCCCGTGGACCGAATGGTAAACAGTCGACGTCGCCCTAAACACGTCATTACGGATCTTCCCGATCCATTAACGCTGCTTGTAGGTACCTCAAGCACCGGTCACCGTCCTGGTCGAACCCGTCGCTTGCGACGAAGGGCTCGACGAGTAAATTAACCCATATACACAGCCCGCTGAGTTTCTCGTCGGATCTTCTCAGTGGGTCGCGTTTCCTATCCGGCTGTAAATTCTGCGAAGCACTACTCTTTCTAGGACCAGTGTTAGCAACACTCCCGGTTTGAGTCCCGTGAGCTCTACTACTCGCCCGGTTATGCTGACATAGCCTCTCAAGGTTATCAGCTTAGGTAGGAAAAAAAAGAAAGATAACTACATTAAACTGTGTAGCGACAGCTATATCATAGAAGATATTTGAGGGGATATTTGAATCGCGCTAACGACATTTTCATGATAAGTTCGCCTATATATAAATTCCGAAGAATAATATTTGGAGCGACGTTCTTTCGAGAAACTTCACCCGCTCAGTAGATCTTCCCTTTGTCGTTTTCTGCAAAACTGCTTATATTGGAGGAATCTAATGCAGTAATGATACCAGATTGCAGTTTCATATAATGATATATTTTAAGCACAAAGAACTTTTGCCATAGAAAGTGTTATCCATTTTTACCTACTACTACCTACAGGAATAAATAATGATAAAAAAGAGAATAACAATATAATCATTTAACCCAACAATATTCAAAATCTCGAAACTTCCCTTTTTCAAGACATTCTCATTATCGTTAAGGTTAAAAATTACATGAAATAAAATGTAGTAACTTTCTGTAATGCCTTTCAAAAGAAAATCAATTTACCTAATGAAATTCTTCCGTGCCTTTAAAAATTCAATCTATGAATAACTAAAAAGGAACATGTACCTACCGTTCGCATTTTGGTCCGTAGAGTGGGCAGACTCGAATGATTTTTAGACATGTAGCCTATTTTATTTGGGAACCAATACCTTTTTTGTTTCGTCTTTCACAACATTTCTGATATTTATGATTTGAGAATTCCAAATTGAATATATTAAATATTAACTATTTTAATTCAAATGTGCGACCGGAAATATATAAAATATATATATATAAAAATGAATTGATGTTCATTAGTCTCGCTAAAACTCGAAAACGGCTGGACCGATTTGGCTAATTTTGGTCTTGAATGATTTGTGGAAGTCCAGAGAAGGTTTAAAAGGTAGATAAATATGAAAATGCTCGGAACTAAATAAAAATAACAATTTTGTTTTTCCTTTAAATAAATTATAAGGTTAATTTTTATTTGTATTTGTACTATACATTTAGGAGAGAAATAAATAAATTATTATTATTATTATTACTTTGATGTGTCCCCCGTCGGACGGATTCCTTTTGTTTGTTTTAAGTTTATTTTATACAAAAGTTTAGGTATTTTATTTATCGATTGAGGCACTACGTTTTCTGCCGGGCCAGCTAGTAGAATCTTAAAATAACTCCCTATTTATTAGGGGGTCTATCGTACTATGAATGTTTCGGAATTGTTTTTGATAGGGCTTATTATTTGACTACGAAAGTTGTTGTCAATATCCGCTGCCCTGCGAGACTCAATTCGAAAATCTTGTAGAATCCATCGAAACTAACACATAAATATTAGGAAATATATATGATAACTTTACGAAGCTACAAAACGATAATAATATAGGTACGTAGTCTACACGCTGCAGGCTAAGATATCAAGTTATCAGCTTAATTACGGAGCACTATACTCTGTTGAGAGGGAGGACACACGCGGCTTTCGTAAACGTATTTCAATTAATGTCACTACACAAGGGGTCGCGGGTTCGAATCCCGCCAAGGGAAGATATTTGTATGATAAATATAAATGTCTTTCCCAGGGTTATGGATGTATATTAATTATATGTGTGTGTATAATAAAAATCTTACATTTATTTCCGTTGTCTGGTACCTGTAACACAAGTTCTTTACGAACTTATCACAGGACCAGTTAACGTGGCGTGATTGTTAGTAAAATATTTGTTTATTATTATTTACTTAAAAAAAAAAAAAAAAAGTTGGAATGGAGTTTCCATACAGCACCGTAGGCCTGGACGCGTTCCCGCTTACAATCACCTAAGCCCGACAAGCTCGGTGATTGGAACAGAAGCCGAGCTGAGTGGATATAGTGCTTAAGCGAAGTCGCTCTGTGTGAGTACGTGCCAGTTTCAGCTCAGTTGCAAACGAAACTTCGGTACAATGAAGCTCGGTGAATGTTAGTCGCAACTGGAATATGGTAACGTGATGGAATTTACACAAACTTTGTTGTGGCTTGATGGTTTTTATTTAGTCTACTTTCGAGATTCGGTCCAAATACGAATCCTCAAGTTCTTCGGGCACATCACTCGTAATGAGGACTCTATTGAGCGGTTGGTGGTGCAAGGGAAAGTCGAGGGCAAAAGATCTCGCGGACGATGGACCGACCTCACGATGGACCGACCTCATAAAATCTGTGACTCACTCCAACATAAATGATTGCTCTCACTCTGCGAAACATCGTGCCACATGGCGTCGCATCGCGAGAGCATCAGTATCGCAGGATCCGACTGATGCATGACCACGACCACTCTGTCAAGAGTGTACGAATAGGAAGAACTTTCGAGGTTGGGTTTGTAAACGACAGTGTAGATACTCTACAACGTTATAAAGATACTCCGTGACTAGTATTCGCCTACTGGTGCTTGTTTGTACTGTGGAATCGTCACCGCTTTTCTCGGGTTCTGCCAATTTACTGGATAGTAGAATTTGAATGTTAGTTTCTAAGTTGGTCTAAATACGTATCTATTAAATCTAAGGACGTATCTCGCTAAGAAACGCTAAGAGTTTTTTCGGGTTTAGAATTTTACAGTAAGATTATTTTTTAAATATGAAATTACAGTCTTTCAAATTATTACGTATTTACGCCAAACAAATGTATAGCTTAAAAATTAACATTTAAACTGCAATAAATACATAATGTAAAATTTTAAGATAGATAAGAGGATACTGTAAACTTTGTTTAGCGTTAGTGAAAAAAATACATAAATTTTATGCAAATACGCAAATTATAGCTGAAGATTGGATATATGGGTAGACGAGCTCACAGCCCACCTGGTGTTAAGTGGTTACTGGAGCCCATAGACATCTACGACGTAAATGCCGTCACCAACCTTGAGATAGAAGCTCTAAGGTCTCAGTATAGTTACAATGGCTGCCCCGCCCTTCAAACCGAAACGCATTACTGCTTCACGGCGGAAACAGGCAGGATGGTGGTGTACCTACCCGTGCGGAGTCACAAGAGGTCCTCCTACCACCAGTAAATAATTAAAATGTACAGTTTCTCCGCACTGATGTGTGCTCTCGTGTGTACTACTAAAATAATCATGGATAGTTTTTGGACTATGATATTAAAACGGCATGTTCACTTGTTAGTGAAGGCTAATTGAAATTTTAAAATTTCAATCCTTCGCTTTTGTAGCCACGTGAATCTTTCGATTCCATCATCTCGTTTTTACTATCGCACCGCCCGCCACCGGAGTAGAGTTCATCCATACTACCTGGAGCCACTGCGTTCATCCACAGTGCGTTTCCAGAGATCTTTTTTTGCCACGTACCATCCGGCTATGGAATGAGCTCCCCTCAACAGTGTTTCCCGAGCGCTATGACATGTCCTTCTTCAAACGAGGCTTGTGGAGAATACTCATCGGTAGGCAATGGCTTGGCTCTGCCCCTGTAATTACTGAAGTCCACTGGCGACGGTAACCACTCACCATCAGGTGGGTCGTATCCTCTTCTGCCTACAATGGGCAATAAATGTGCAAATGGATCACCATTTCCGGCACAGAAGAAACGACTCGACAACTTCGGAACAGAGCACTAGAACGTTTCTTTTTACTCGTTTAAGTACAAAGGCGGGGAATGCGAAGGAACTAAAGGCGTACGCGGTACTTGAAGCAGGCCTTCTGCGTAATGCGTCACGGTACAACGATTTTTCTTGGAAGTTCGCTGAACCCAATTTTTGTTAAATCCACTTCGAACGTTCCTCTGGCGGTTCGATAGTTTTGAAACTGGTTCTAGAAATTGCTAATTTACTAATGACATTTATTCTCATCAAGTTTATTTTGTTTGACCATTAAACGGTCAAGAAGATATGTATTCTGAGTTTACTTATCCGATCGCGACGGGGCCACGCAAAGCCGCCATCGCCCGAAACACGTCTTATCGGATCCCCCGGATTCACTCTCGGTGCTTTTAGACCTCTCAAGCACCGGTCACCGTCCTCGTCGATTACGACGAAGAGTTCGACGAGCGAACTAACCCATAGACACAGCCCACTGAGTTTCTCGCCGGATCTTCTCAGTGGGTCGCGAAGCACTGCTTTTGCTTGGGCCAGTGTTAGCAACACTCCGGTTTGAGCCCCGTGAGCTCACCTACACGCAAGGAGAAGTTGATATAGCCACTCAAGGCTATCAGCATAGGTAGGAAAAAAAAAGAATAGAAATTACTAATTTACTAATCACATTCATTGTCACCAAGTTTGTTTCATTAGACGGTCAAGATGATATGTATTCTTAGGTTAACCTAAATACTTGTGCACTGCACGTAATGTCGTAATAAAAACTCGCACTCTGCAATACATAGCCGACTTTAATTAACCGTACTCCGGTTTGCCCTTTTAAGATTAAACTTTTTCATATTGTTTTAAGCCTCAACTCAGCGAAACGTCGATCGTGCAAGTTTTAATGAAGCCCACCGCCTTACGGTGATGACGAAAAGGAATTAAACTTTCGCGAACTCTGTTTGTCTTCAGAATCTTTCTGATAATCAAATCGGTTCTTTCACTTTTTTGATGATGTTAGATGTATTTAGCTGAATACATTATACCAATTTAAATCGATTAGGTTAATTTGAGGCTTAGAGGAGGCCTATGTCCAGGAATGGGCGTCTGGGGTTGAAGAATAGATAGATCCGTTGCTTAACCTACATTTGCGTGGGCGACAATGATTTCCTACGTTCATATCATATTCAACTCATCTTCTACAGCGAACATGGTAATCAGACTGTTACTTGCTTAGATGGGTGGACGAGCTCACAGACCACCTGGTGTTAAATGGTCACTGGAACCCATAGACATCTACAACATAAATGCGCCACCCACTTTGAGATATAGTTCTAAGGTCTCAGTGTAGTTACAACGGCTGCCCCGCCCTTCAAACCGAAACGCATTGCTGCTTCACGATAGAAATAGGCGGAGTGGTGGTACCTATCCATGCGGACTCATAAGAGGTCCTACCACCAACCAGTTAACTTTTACTTTTACAGCTACTTTCTTAATTGCTGATGCATTTGTTTTAACGGTTTCCTAAATTAATTGTAGGAATATTCGTGTGTTAGATATTCTTTTCCGTTTTTTCTGACTGGCTTGGCCGGTCCACAGAGACATTCATGAAGAAACAATCAGTGTATATAAGCGGATGGTCAGCGGACGTGTGCGGGTGCACAGTCAAACTACTGATTACTTGGAGCCGAGTTTAACTCGAAACGCACGTGTATTGAATGCTCATAGTTTTATCACCTAATATGTACGTGGAGGATTTCTATTTGCGAAACTTGTTTATGTAGAAACTAATCTATTAATTTCTGTATTTTGTTCAATATAACATAACACAAATAGATTATTAAGTTTTTTCTTCGCCTTTCACGGGTTAATAGACATGATTCTATTTTGAAGTTTTTTTTTTTATTTATCTGTGCTCGGCGAAAACGTCGTATTATTGATAATTATTGTTAGAAATGAAATAAACATGAAATCAACCATAAAACTCCCCTTAATCGTACTTTTTTTTTTTTTTTTAACGCTGGGGAATCCATTTATGGATACCCGGTCTGGGGGGGTAACGGACTGGGTTATGTCGGACTCCGGCGCCTCCTGAGAGGAAGAGGGGGACGAGAAGGTCCTCCACCGCCCCGAATTCCTCGCAAGAGACTACGCCTTGAAAAAGGCGCGCGAAGCACTTGCCCCGCAGAACGACTACCGACTAAACCCCATCGAGCTCCACCACACCGGCTACACCAGACCTACGGTACCGCAGTGCGCGCCGAACCCCTTAATCGTACCTAGATGGCCATAAAAACTATTAAGGACTTAGAAATAGGATGAAGAAACTCTTGGCATTCCGAACGCCACATTCTCGAAAGGTTCTAGCTGTATGTTATTACCACCTTTCATCCTTTTAACCTTTTGTCGAGAATGCCAATTTAACAAACAAATAAACAGCTGCGTAAACTAATCAGCTGAGTCAATAATAAATAAATAAATATATATTTACTAACAATCACGCCACGTTAACTGGTCCCGTGATAAGTTCGTAAAGAACTTGTGTTACAGGTACCAGATAACGGAAATAAATTCAAGATTTTTAATATACACATACATATATTTAATATAAATCCATAACCCTGGAAAAGATATTTTATATTTATCATACAAATATCTTTCCTTAGCGGGATTCGAACCCGCGACCCCTTTGTGTAGTGACCATGTCACTTACCACTACACCCGACGGGCGTTATTGTGTGAAACATGCCCCAGATCGCCGTCGATCCCTATTTTCTCATTACGTCACTGCGCATTTCCACCACAGCTCACGAGATAGTCTGATTAGCGGTGACAGCATCCGGACTGCGGTCGTGCCCTGAATAAACTAACAATATCCTTTCGGTCCTGCCGCCCTGGCACATGAAAACTGATTTATACAGCCGATTATTGGATTCTAGTGCCAAAACGAATATTAAACTTTGTAAAGCTCCGAACGGTGACATTTTCTTAATAATCATGAGCTATTTTTGGCGTGTCGTAAATTGGACATTGTTAGTAACACAACGTTACATTTACAGCATTTTTTTTTTATTGCCTAGGTATGTGGACGAGCTCACAGCCCACCTGGTGTTAAGTGGTTACTAGAACCCATAGACATCTACAACGTAAATGCGCCACACACCTTGAGATATAAGTTCTAAGGTCTCAGTATAGTTACGACGGCTGGCCCACCCTTCAAACCGAAACGCATTACTGCTTCACGGCAGAAATAGGTGGGTAGTAGCATAAAGTAAGGTAACAATCATCTCACCGCTGCCTATAATAATCAGCTTATCTATGGTTGAATCTTTCGTAACTTGAGATACAGTTTGTGATTAAGTTGTATCTACCCGCATTGCAGCTATACAGATACGAATCGGAAACGGAAATTGTTGGTATCACATTTAATCTCTATCGCAGTGATTCTCAACCTTTTTTTTGTTGCAGCACATATTTAACGATTTCAAAATTTGGCGGCACACAAAAAAAGAAGATAAAAATTATTTACTTACTGTAAATAATTTTTATCTTCTTCACACTTTCAACACACTGCATAAAAATTTTAATATACGAAATAAACTAAAATATACTATAATTTTTTTTTTGTGGATTTAAATATATATTCATGTTTAAAATATTTTTCTTTTAAAATGATATAATTTAATAATATTAACATTACTATATATTCGCAAAATCTGGCGGCACACTTTTGAAATTTGGCGGCACACAAAAGTGCCGCGGAACAGTGGTTGAGAATCACTGCTCTATCGTAACAGCAATGGGCACGTCAATCTCAGAGAGCTCAAAATCAAAAGTCAAACAAATACTTATCATTTCGATTGCCACTCCAAGCTATCTTCGGATGGATATAACCGAAATGAGCTTTGAATATAAATCGAGCACTATAGTGAGGTTGCGATTTGAAAACTCTTATTATATGGATATTTTATGCAAAGGCTATTTCTGAAATCTCGTTAAATAAACGGCAACTTTAATTGAATTTACCAATATAAATTTAAAGCAATATCTTTGACTTAAAACTAGTTTTAGTTTGCTCATAGTTTATAGTTAAGGATACCAGTGATACCCTCCACGGTGTTTCCCGAGCGCTATGACATGTCCTTCTTTAAAAGAGGCTTGTGGAGAGTATTAAGCGGTAGGCAGCGGCTTGGCTCTGCCCCTGGCATTGCTGAAGTCCATGGGCGACGGTAACCACTCACCATCAGGTGGGCCGTATGCTCGTCTGCCTACAAGGGCAATAAAAAAAAAAGGACAAACACTCTAAGGGGGATACTCTCTGAACATGCCTTGGAAGCTTTTTGGTTATTTTCGCAGTTTTTCAAACCGTACATATCTCAAGTTAAGGTGTCGCAGCTGCGCACGATGGTTGAATCATAAACAGGCCCCACCTTTCCTATCACGTACATTTTTGGATACCGTAAGAATTGGACATGCTTGTATGAATATTGATGTGCGAAGTAAGCCTATTTGTAGAAGAGGCTTGGGGCGTATCTTTTTAATGCATTTCAAGATTATTTTTTTGATGCCCAAATCAAATAATGTCTTTTTTTACTCTTTGACCAATTATTTAAATTCAACAATAATTAGATGTTTCTTTTTTTTAAATGAGATATTAAAAAATACATTTACATACATACATACTCAATGCCTTAGTTAACCAAGGGTGATGGAGAAAAGAACGCAGTAGCTGCATAGTTCTTAAATAAAAGTAAAATAAGTATTAGAAACTGTTTCTAGAAACTTCGCTACACATGCTCTTTTCTCTGTTTTAAATATCATTCTTTACTTAGACCTTTGTCAGCGCTTTCACGTTATCAAGTTTTCTCGCTTGTGCGCGTCGTCTTTCCGGACGTGACGTCATCGATGCACGCCGATAATGCAAGCTAGCTCCATTTACAAAGGTAATTGTGATCGAAGTTTTAATTAAGTTCGACTTGATGCTAGTTTGAAAGGTTATTGGGGGAGAGTTTGTTTTAAATCAGAGAATTCTTGTTTGCTCGATTAATTGGATTATATTTGTCGGAAATTTTCGTGTAAATCAGTGGTCGTATACCTGGTTGTAGTATGGTACGGGCCACACCATGAGAAGCAGGTGAATTCCTGGGAGTACCATTACTCGAATGCTATCTCGGAACATACCCGACTCCAACCAAGTTTGACGTGAATCGGTGCTATTTGTAGAAAAAATATCCTCTACTTGAGACATTTCGACTGAGGCGAGAAAGCGTCTTTCATAAACCCACGTCGAGACATGATTCAACAATCTCGGTTGTGTTGTATAACGATCGTCCTACTCAGAAATGGTACTGGTCGCAGTGGTACTTACCCAGAAGTTCACAACGTGCTCTATCTAACAGGTAAGCTGGCTTTTTACTGGCGGTAGGACCTCTTGTGAGTCCGCACGGGTAGGTACCACCACCCTGCCTATTTCTGCCGTGAAGCAATAATGTGTTTCGGTTTGAAGGGTGCGGCAGCCGTTGTAACTATACTTGAGACGTTAGAACTTATATTTCAAGGTGGGTGGCGCATTTAAGTTGTAAATGTCTATGGGCTCGAGTAACCACTTAACACCAGGTGGGCTGTGAGCTCGTCCATCCATCTAAGCAATAAAAAAATTTAAAAATCTGATCGAGTACGTTACATATCTACATAACTGCCTACAGACTATTATGAGATCGAAGAGTGTCCAACCAACAGTGCAGCATTGTAAATTTATGCCGTACCGAAAAATACCACAGTAACAGATTAAATTTCCAAAAAGAAACAATATTTCACAATAAATTACTCACACTAACTTAGCGGCCGAGGCCTACGCGTCAGCTCTAACAGTCGGTTTATAAATCAAGAAGTAAAATAACCATCGAGTCTTTACTGCCAGTCGGGCCTTTTAATAAGTAAAGTTGCGAACCAGCAGGTGCGGCCAAGATAGTACTCGTGAAATCACGCGATGCCTACATGGCAAGTGCAAGCCTTAATACAATTCATCGCGAGCCTCTATAGCTTCACTAATGGTCGTATCGTACAGCGAAATGGGCTAGTCTAATTGTTGAGTAATTCGGTGTGCCATTTTTATCGAGTTTTAGCCAAGTTACAAACAAATCTGTTCTTAACACCACTGTTAAGGCACACTCTCGTTAATCTTTTAATCTATACTAATATATAAATCTACAGTGGTTTTTACGGATGTTACGTCCGTTATAACTACTGAACCTTGCATCCGATTGATTTGAAACTAGGTATCCACGTAGAAAATACATGTACTTAATGGATAGGCTAATATTTATATGAGTGTAGCACTCCCTACACCAGTTGCGGGGGCGTTAATGATGAGAATCTTTGTGGGGGTGAGAAGTAATCATGATAATTTTAAAAGCCTAGCGAAGCAGGCGGGTACAGCTAGTTAATTAATATGTCCCTGACAACGCAAAATGCAATCGGCAAATTTTATGAATCTAATTTTTGTTCTTTTTTTTCCTACCTATCCTCTGGTAGCATAGATGGCTATTCTCAGCCCCGTCATGACTTACGCGAGTGTGGTGTTCGCTCACGCGGCCCGCACACACATAGACACCCTCCAATCCCTACAATCCCGCTTTTGCAGGTTAGCCGTCGGGGCTCCGTGGTTCGTGAGAAACGTTGACCTACACGACGACCTGGGCCTTGAATCAATCCAGAAATACATAAAGTCAGCGTCGGAACGGTACTTCGATAAAGCTATGCGTCATGATAATCGCCTTATCGTTGCCGCCGCTGACTACTCACCGAATCCTGATCATGCAGGAGCCAGTCACCGTCGACGCCCTAGACACGTCCTTACGGATCCATCAGATCCAATAACCTTTGCATTAGATGCCTTCAGCTCTAATACTAGGAGCAGGCTTAGGGACCCCAGTAACCGTACTCGTCGAACTCGACAAAGAGGTCGACGTGCAACCTAGCCCATGCATCAGCCCGCTGAGTTTCTCGCCGGATCTTCTCAGCGGGTCGCGATTCCGATCCGGTAGTAGATTCATTCGCGAAGCAATTGCTCTTGAGTTGTTAGGTCTCCTTCGGAGGCGCTCGGGCAGCTGTTAGCAAATCCCACCCCTCCTGGCTGAGCCTTTGCTCGCCCACCTGTCCTGGTGAAACTGGAAAGGCCTTCGGGCCACCAGTAATCTCTCAATCATAAAAAAAAAAAGCTACGCCCTAACGGGTAGGTGAGCTCATGGATTCAACCTGAGAGAATTTGCTTACACTAACCTTAGTAAGAGCAGTTCTTCTCAGAATCTACTACCGGATCGAAATTACTACCTAATGAGATGATCCGGCGAGAAACTCAGTGGGCTTAATTTTTGTGGTTTAGCGTATTTTTAATTCGCACTCGCATGTACCGTTTCTACCGTGAAGTAGTCGCGCAATCCCGTTTGAAAGATGTGGTAGACGGTATATTTGACTTATCATGCTTCAGTGTGGGTTAGATCTTATGGTGTTGTCTCCGTGCTATAAAACGCCACTCATTAAAAACCAGAGCATTTTAAAGGATACTCTTCTAATAATACCACACACAGCCTTATTGCGAGTTAAACTGTTTTTTTTATGGTTTCTGGAGCTTGACGGCCCTTTGACCAGGTATCATCCGCGGTAAGCATAGACTAGACGGCAATTACGGTATTGTCCATGTCTAAATAGTCAAGGAAAGGAAAAAAAAAACGGACTAGTGATGATCGTAACCTGAATGTAGACGGTTCAAATTGGCCTGATGTTGTTAGAAATGCTGTCTAACCTACACTGAATTCCTTCAAGGGTAATAATGTTGATGTTTTTTCGGTCTGTCAATCATCCAGTTTCGGAAATTAATTACGAGAAGCGGCATTCATACCACATCAGAGCGTAGTGCCATTAATCATTTACCTACGCAAGTCTGGAGCGGTGTCCGGGGCACACTTCGATTAATCCTGCCCGCTAACCGATCAGGCACTTTCAATCAAGATTGTTTGCGATCAAGAGCCAAGTTTGCTGTTACTGACCTACTTGGGCTTTTATAATGTAAACATATTTGTTTTGTGACGGGCCACAGCTCAGTCGCGGCGCAGTAAACAAATGCACAGACAGCGGTACAACTTGCGCTTTAAAAAAATTTTTGGAGGACCCTTAAGGAATTACCAACCATCGCGATAAATGAATTTAAAAATCGAAACTTACATTTTTCGATCATAATTTCCAATTCAAATTAAAATAAGGATGACATTAAAAAATCAGTAATAACCAATTTTTATATCAGTACTAGCTGACCCGGCAGACGTCGTAGTGCCTCAATCGATAAATAAACGACACATCAAAGGAAAAACAAAATTGATTGTTTTTATATAATTCCGAGCTTTTTTATATTTTCTCACCTTTTAAACCTTCCCTGGACTTCCACGAATAATTCAAGACCAAAATTAGCCAAATCGGTCCAGCCGTTCTCGAGTTTTAGCGACACTAACGAACAGCAATTCATTTTTATATATAGAGATAATTCAATATCATCAGCAGTAAAACATAGGAAAAGCTCGAATAACGCGGAAGAGTCTCTGTATCAGATCATTTAAGTAGTTTCCTTTCATCTATCTGCGACCTAAATTCTAGTAAGAGTAACAGCGCTACGGATAAACTTCGGACATCGAAATAGACACCTGCAAGAAGCCATTATACCCCGTTTACGATCCAATAAAGTCATCTGCCGCTTCACTGCAGTGTCATACATAATTTAAGACAAGCGACCATTGTTGTTACACGCTTTCACGAGGTCGGTATGAGAGCTTCGCACTTTAGGGATTTAAAGATAAAGCTGCTATATGAGGAAGGTATGAATGTGCTATATGTTTGTTGTACTGTCCTCGATATGATTGGATTAAATTATGTAGCTCGGGGTGGTTTCGACGTAATTTTTTTTAACAAAATGTCCGACCAGATCATTATTTGACTTATTTGATACAGTACAGCAGTATGGTCATAAGTAACACCTGCCAATGACGTGAATTTTTTTTTTCTTTTGTCCAAAAACTTATTTAAATCATGATGATTCTTTACTGTTGGTAGGACCTCTTGTGAGTCCGCACGGTTAGGTACCATCGCCCTGCCTATTTCTGCCGTGAAGCAGTAATGCGTTTCGGTTTGAAGGCTGAGGCAGCCAACTATGCTGAGACCTTAGAACTTATATCTCAAGGTGGGTGGCGCATTTACGTTGTAAATGTCTATGGGCTCCAGTAACCACTTAACAGCAGGTGGGCTGTGAGCTCGTCCAACCATCTAGGCAATAAAAAATCTTTTAATTGTTTGACTTCTTTGATACAATACAAAATTGTCATAAGTAACGCCTGCCAATGATGTGAAATTTGTTTTTTTTTTTATTTTGTCTAGAAACGTTTCTAAATCATGATGATTCAAAATGACTTAATACGCGTACAAAGGATATTTTTTTTACCACTTAAAAACGTTGCAACATTGAACGACGAAATGTAAATAAGTTATTACGATCTAAATTGAAATGTCATCTACACAGCCAGCAGCGAAGATGCCGAGAGGCTGCCAAAGAGTTAACTACCCCATAAAGCGTACTGAATACACAATCGCGAAAGCCGGTAGGTGCCGAGTTTTATGAAGAACGTTAGCCCGTATCCGAGCGGAAGTTATTGTTCCACGTCAACAGATCATAACTCCCTTATCGTATGTATGTTATAAATTAGATAAGGAAAAAAGTATTTCAAATCGAATCCCAAAGTCGAAATTTAACGGTATACATTATTTAAATGAATTGTGAATGTGTGACCTGCTAGCGGCCTAAGGAAAGAAAACTCGAACTAGAAATGTGCGCTCCCCTTATAAATGAAATAAGGAGAAAGGTATGGGATTGTGCTCTAGCAGGTTGAGCTATGAAGATATCATATAAGTAATATATAAAAACTATGGCCTTCAGAAAAGTAAGCATAGAGCGGTGTGTGCCATGTTTCAAAGGTGCAAGGTTCTGGTTTAAAGACCTGCGCGAAATTCGATATTTGGACTTATTATAAAACCTCTAATCGCTATTATAAATATTTGATGCTACTTTTTTTTTCTTTTGTAGCTAAAATGAGTGGGTGGACAAGCTCACAGCTTACCTAGTGTGTGAGCTGTCACCGAAACCCATAAACATCTACCACGTCAATGAGACATGAGTTCTAAATCTCAGTTTTTACAGTATAACGGTTGCCCCGCCCTTCAAAACGAAAGGCATTACGGCTTCACGGCAGAAATAGGCAGGATAGTGGTTACTAACCGTGCGGGCTGACAAGACCGCCCTACGCAGTAATAATTATGCAAATTGTTGTTTTTGCGGGTTTTATTGTTATTATACGATATGAATTATGTTAACTACCGTATTACAATAGAAATATCGGTACCAAATCAATTCAAATCGTGAAAACATAGGGACGTTTATTTTGCATTTAAAAAGTTCCGGCAATTATAAATTTATTCAGTAATCTTACAGGACGTTGAATAATTCGTTAATCTGTTGATTAAACGGGTGCCGCCCTTAAAAGGATCGTTTGCATACTAATTGTCTTCGGCTGGTTCGAATATGAAACTTGATGAATTTTCGGTCTCCAGTCGGTCTTCGGTTGTAAGGTTGCGTAAACCAAATTTGAATGGTCCTTGTAAATATGGTATGCGTTATCAGTTCGGCTTTCTTGTCGATTATTGTGAGCCTTGCAAAGTTTCGAAGATTGGCTATCTTGCACTTTAAAGTTCCTTATCTCCTACGGTTTAATGTAGTCTGGTCATAGATTGAGTTTACAAAGAGGGCCGGTATTGGCAACTGTAACAGGGTTGAGTGTTGTTGATTGGCCAGCAATTAGGCCATCGGGGAACTTCGACTCGACGCTATGGGTTATGGAGTTTGCGCGCTGATCGAAATTTAGAACTTGGCTATTCATATTAGTACCGATTCTATTAAGTTACGAATAGAAAGTCAACATTTCTGTGTTATATTGTGTATTGTTAAAGTCATCTAGCTATTTTTGCGAGTCGGTAATGACGGTGGTGGTAGATTAATTTTATATACTTGCGTCAATGGCTTATAATATGGACATGCCATTTTATGTATAATGATTATTTTATTAAATTGAAAAAAATATATTTTGAATCCTCATCGGATACAATTTCTATATTTATGAGATATGGTAACAAAAAGTCTTGTCTAAGTTTTGTCTCATACTGCCAAGCGTCATTTCTAATTCAACAAAAAGGGACCAAATACGGTATAACTATTCCAAGGTGTTTTTGTATAAAATAAAATAATGATTTCTTTCACCATTAGCTAGCACTGGTAGCGTAGATTAATATTATTAATACGTTTTTCACCTTAAACATAGATTAATGCTAATTTCTAAATTCCGGAACAAATATCACAATAAATATGAAGTTCCGGTATTTTGGAGGCATACCCATATTATCCTCTACGTTTGACGTCAACGACCTTAAATCAATCTACCTACTCCGACCTCTAGATGAGTAAGGTTTGTAATCTTTGTTGATACGTCCGCGTACGACCTATATATAATGTATGGTATAACCTTTGTATTTTGTACTTGAGGAAACAGCTTATACCAACTTTTTTTCTTTCTTGGCAACAATTTCTGTACTTATCGTTTTTTATGTTATTACAGTATGAAACTTACGAAGCTGCCCAAATCTTGCAATCCCTGTATGAAGTACGCTTCAAAAAGTTAATAGTTGTAGACCATCGAGCTTATAACGCAAATCATGAGCGATTTTATGACTAGTACTTATGTCGCAATTGCCACGTAAACTATCCCAGTTTAAGTCATTATAGAACAGTTCCAATCTTAGGGTTGTTCTAAATTATTTCATTAGATACTTAACGACGTTATAGATTTCAGTTCACAAGTGACCTCAAATTAATATTTACGTTAGGGGTGAAATTTCTCTTGAAAAGCTTTAGCTTAGCTTAATCAAGTAGGCTGTGTAACAAAAGCCTTTTTGTACCGAGGAATTTTTTTTTTTTCGACAAGGGACGTGGGCGGACGATGAATCCGGCGACAGAGAACTGTTTATATAATCCTCTGTGAATAATAATCGTAACAAACGTATCCTTCAAGCTCTATTCGTATTGTGGGCGTGGCGAAAGCAAAAAATGGAAACGTCCGTATTGTTACTTTTTCGAGTCGACTTTCTACACGTACTCGGGTATACGTTTTGAAGAGAAATTCTTTCGTGATTATATATATATTACGTTAAAAGTATGTTTCTGTCATTTCAATTTCCTGCCTTTGTGGACGTCAAATATTTACGATTTGAGTACTTGGGCACATGGAATTGAAACAAAACATGTCTCGACTTCTTTTTCACCGAATTTATTATCAGCTTAAATTAAATTTCAAATAGGCAGCGGCTTGGCTCTGCCCCTGGCATTGCTGAAGTCCATGGGCGATGGTAACCACTCATCATCAGGTGGTCCGTATGCTCGTCTGCCTACAAGGGCAATAACAAAAATACTAACCTAAATTTAGGTAATTTGTTGTGACAGCTATTTTTTTTTCCTAAGTAAGCTGGTTGTCTTGAGAGATCATATCTGCGTCACCTCAACTAGTAGGTGAGCTCACGGGGCTCAAACCTGACGTCGTTGCTAACACTAACCCTAGCAAGAGCAGTGCTTCGTAGAATCTACCACTGGATCGGAAACGCGACCCACTGCGAAGATCCGGCGAGAAAATGTTTAATGTTTTATTTGTTGTTGTTGCAGATCTAGAGGGTTGTCGGGCTTGGTGCGGGCGGCGGCCGCGGGCCCGGCACCATGGCCACCGTGGAGGGAAGGCCGGCGCAATATGGCGTCTCCCTTCGGCAGCTGCGCGAGCTGATGGAGACGCGCGGCGCCGAGGGCATGGCCAAAATCAACGCGCTCGGTGGACCGCAAGAATTATGCAAGAAACTCTACACATCTCCCACAGACGGTAAGTGATTAGTTCATTATCATCAAGCTGTTACATCTCTATTCAATCAAGAAGAACACCCACGAATGAAGATATCTACATAAAGAGTTTAGGAAACGTATTTGATCAAGCTCGTACTGGTAGGAACCACTACCTTGCCGATTTCTGCCGTGAAGCAGTAATGACAGACACAGACCACCTGGTGTTAAGTGGTGCGCCACCCACCTTGAGATATAAGTTCCAAGATCTCAGTATAGTTACAACGGCTGTCCCACCCTTTCAAACCGAAACGCATCACTGCTTCACGGCAGAAATAGGCGGGGCGGTGGTACCTACCCACATGCGCGGACTCACAAAAGGTCCTACCACCAGCGTTTCGGTTTGAAGGGTTGAGCAGCCGTTGTACTGTACTTGAAACCTTAGAACTCCTATCTCAAGGTCAGTGGCGGCATTTACGTTATAGATGTACGTATATGCACTTCTATGAACACCAGATAAGCCCTCAGCTCGTTCACCTAACCTAGAAATAAAAAAGTCACAATATAAAAACTTAAATGCTAAAGTTTCCGTAACTCTCTCGTCGCGTACACACACAGGCCCGTAAATAGGATAAAGCACCCGTTAAAATTTACTCTGCACTTTACGAGCATCGTCAAAGTAGGTACTATCGTTATCGATTGCTGGAATATTTTGTACTATTCTTGAGTGTGCGTTAGTTGAGCGAGCACGTGGTGACGTCAGCATTCGATGTGTCAATAAACTGTTCTCAAATTCACCATTGCGAGTAATCAGCCTTGACTTGATAATGGTATGCTTCTAATAATTACATTAACCTTATGCGTTGGACTGATCAGATGAAAATTCTCACCAAAACCCCACTTAACGAGTGCGTGCGCCAAGCCTTAGGACATTTTGTTTAACATGTAACATTTATCTTTGTAATTAAAGATCCGTTTTATTTGATATTACTCGTAGCTTCAACAGCTCGATGTTATTAATTAAACTTCAATTATGTTTACTCCATTCAAATAGCTAAAGAAGTTTTTTTGTTATGATATCTTTTCCAATTTTCCGCCTTTAAATGACTCTCCTGTAAAGTTGCAAAAATGTCGCTTAAACCAAATAGCCTTTCACCCCCTTGATATTTATTAGAATATAATGTACCTAGTACCATTTTTCAAGTGCTATTTAGATATAGGATTGCAGTACCGGTCATCGTTCTCGTCGAACCCGTCGCTTGCGACGAAGGGCTCGGCGAGTAAATTAACCCACAGACACAGCTCTTGTCAGTGGGTCGCGTTTTCGATCCGGTGGTAGATACTGCGAAGCACTGCCCTTGCTAGGGCCAGTGTTAGCAACATCGTCAGATTTGAGCCCCGTAAGCTTACCTACTAGTTAAGGTTACGCTGATATGGTTTCTTTAGACTCTAGACCATCCGCTTAGGTAGGAAAAATAGTAGCAGTAAATTGAATATCCGAATGAACAGAATGTTCAATTAAAGGCACGCCGCGTCTCATTGTTTAACATAAACGCGAACAAAAAAAGATTCGTATAAATAACCATTAATATGCCTCGATATATCTATTTTCGTTACAAACGGAAAGTTCGGTAGTATGTATTCCCGATGGTACTTTTTTATAAAATCACTGACCTTTAAGCTCGTTTATCGGTTACATATTAGATTTAATCTTGAACTCGGATGAGTTATTCATTGAAATGGACACACTCAAAAGGATTTTGACCATAAATAAAGGAATCCGCTGTCGGAAATAAAATTGGTGAATTGTAAAAATTCAGCACTTTTATTTTCTGTTTTCGAGATG
This sequence comes from Bombyx mandarina, assembly GCF_030267445.1. NCBI lineage: Eukaryota > Metazoa > Arthropoda > Insecta > Lepidoptera > Bombycidae > Bombyx > Bombyx mandarina. The sequence continues at coordinate 9,486,886 of NC_143234.1, read as the reverse complement.
GATGTTCTTAGGTCCAACAAAAAGTTTATTTATTAAACAAGGCAGTTTCGAAGCTTTTTTTTGCCCAAAAAGTTGTATCTCGTAATTCCCTAGAGGTTGTTGTTGGGGCCAGCGAAAAGTTCTCGTAAGGGAATTGCATATTCATTGAAACGCTGTAACTGTGTTACCCTTCGCTCCAGATTTTTATTGGAAGGGCATGTTTTACTTTGTAAAAATGTCTATTTAAAAAAATAGCATTGTATAACGCGAATAAATAACATTGTATCTCATAAAGTATGGTGTTACTGCAAAGATCATAAATAGTTATTAATCAATGACATTTTACAATTTACGACAGGCAGCGGCTCGGTTCTGCCCGTGGCATTGCTGAAGTCCATGGGCGACGGTAACCACTCACTGTCAGGTGGGCCGTATGCTCGTCTACCTGAAAGGGCAATTAAAAATAGAATTATTGATTGAAAACGAAGTTCATCAATGTTGGCGAGTGATCCCACACAGTGAACCCGTTCCGTTTTCGCAGGTGGGGTGGGTGATGACATTCGCGTTGTGCTGAACTCCGGTAATCAATTAAAACCAGGTGGACGTTAGCTCATTCAGGCGTTGAGTTAAAAAAGCAATCATGCTGTCTGATTTAAAATTCTGTCTGTCTGACGTCTGAATAGAACATTCGAAACACCGTCCTCATGTCTCGAAAAAGGAAAACCAAATTCACAATATCAAAGCGATTGCAACTTAATTTCAAATGGATTGTCAGCATTGAAAAGTATTAAGCATACTAAATCTTTTATTAAAAGTAAAACTTTGTTTACTGGTGGTAGGACCTCTTGTGAGTCCGCGCGGGTAGTTGCCACCACCCCGCCTATTTCTGCCGTAAAGCAGTAATGCGTTTCGGTTTGAAGGGTAGGGCAGCCGCTGTAACTATACTGAGACCTTAGAACTTATATCTCAAGGTGGGTGGCGAATTTACGTTGTGGATGTCTATGGGCTCCAGTAACCACTTAACACCAGGTGGGCTGTGAGCTCGTCCACAGATCTAAGCAATTAAAAAAAAAATCATTGGCGATTGCAGTTCAATATCCCATGGAGTGTCATTATTGAAAAGTATTAAACATCTTTATATCTTTATTATTATATATCTTTTTTTTTTAAGTAAAAGTGTTTCAATGGAAAATCAGCGTTAACTAAATTACTTTAGTGCGTATATTACAATACAGCAACAAAACGACAGCGATGTCTCGAAGCCTGACACTGTCAGCGGATCTATTGACGTTATTCGCTTAGAGAAAGTTCCTATAGAATACGCTCAAACGATATTGATTTTAGATTTTATTGGACATGAACCTGTAACTAGAGAAATCTTAGCAATGACTGTAGATGAATTATGATGGTAAAAGATTGGTGAAACTAGAATTAAATTATATGTTTGGAATATGTGATATTGATATGAATGCTGATATGGATAGGACCAGTGGAAACACTTGCCGATCCCACTAATGATGAATTCGCGTATCAATTTGTGTGATTCGTCAGTTTATTTGTGAATCTAAACAGTCGCTTGAAAGTAAAGATTTGGGACACGGAACCAGTAATCTTAAACGTCCACAATAAAATCGTAAATACCTCATCAAGGCAAAATCATTCTTCTTTCATATTGTACGATTGTTTTCTCCCGAAGAATTTTGAATCGCCTCTGCAGCAACTGGAATAAAACGTAACACGTTAACGCATTCGTCATTGGCGATTACGTCAGGAGCATTAAGTTCTAAGAACGGACCGGCCTAAATCAAATAGAGATGTTACAATCGCATTAGACATTAAATAGGTTTTTTTTCTGGTGCACTAAAAACGACTGCCAATGTAAACAGATAAGAAATCTAATGACTTCAGAATCGATTTGACAGCTGAACTAAAACATTTTATCGATATTAATTATATGATTAATTTAAATTGGCTTTGTTGATCTGGTAAGTTTGTCTAATCTGTAGGTTATACTTCAAAATTTTTGAAGTTATACTTCTTTAGGCGCGTTATGAAAAATTGACGAGAGTGAAATTTTACGATGCGCGCGCACCTTGACACAAAATTAACAGAATGAAGTTTCCCACTAAACCGCTCATTACAATACGACCGACGTAACTTGGCGAGTCTGAATATAGCCGCAGGTGAACTTTCGCGCATGTAAACTCGTAAAAAAGTGTTATTAGCATTCATTTTTTAACGTTAAATATTTATTATTAATTATTTAATATTTAAAAAAAAAACTTAATAAAAATAAAGTATAACTTCTTACGCGCGTACATAAGTACATGCAGCCATTTTTTTTTATTAATAAATCTTCATGTAATAAGATCGAGTGGAAATAAACAAACATCATAATGTATTCAATTCGTATGCGTCAGCAATAAACAGCGTTTTATGTTCAAGTATGAATAATTTCAATCAGAATCGGCACTACGATTTTTTATTGCAATAATAAACTTAATCATCGCCATAAACCATAAAATTATACAGTTTTGTATCAAACGCAATTTCGTCTTATCACTCCACGTCACTTGAATTGGCTCAACGTTAAAAAAATAATGCATAGTTGTTAAATATAAATAAGTGATCATTTCTAATAAATCAGTTTAATGGACCATTACCATTGTTGATCGATAGATTTCATTATATAAATATTTTGCTAGGAAACGTAACGGGATATTTTAGGTGTTTTATTGATCGTTTTGACGACTGATGTTCGGATACTCGACCTAAATAAAATTCAGTTTAAGGTCGGTTTTCGATTGAGCGTGATAGTCTGTTCTACTAATGGCTACCCAGGTGAGAAGGCTCTAGAATTGGGACCAAAGGCCGAAAATAACAATTGCTGTATAAACCGTCAACACCGCTACAAATCAGATATGCCAACAAAGCTCGTTAAGAAAATCCGTTTAAGTAATCCTTGGTAATTAACTCTTAAAGTGCCAAACACACGAGTTAAATTGCAGTAACAGTCAGTAATTGTGTTCAATGAGCTTTTATAGCTTTCCTATTTCTGACAAACGATATCAAGCTATATTACGCTTTATAAAATGTGAAAATCAAAGCTTTCATATGTATGTACATATGTACATTCAAAAATTATCTTACAATAAACCCGCATAGGAAGACAAAATTTAAATGAAAATGCTTCCGTTTATTTTCAGAATAATAAGTTTTCAAAGTAAATTCATTTCGTTGAAGACTTATCAAGGTTTGTGAGACGGAGTTGAAAATTCAAAATTGTACATTTTATAAGTGTTCTTAATAGGGGCTAGTAATTTGCTGTTGGTATTTCAAAATACACGATGTCTTAAAGCTTATTACGCTATCGCTAAAAGTTCATAGTCTACAATTTTCACTATTGGCAGAACCTCTTGTGAGTGCGCACCAATAGGTACCACCACCCTGCCTATTTCTGCGGTGAAGCAGCCGTTGTAACTATACTGAGACCTTAGAACTTATATCTCAAGGTGGGTGGCGATATTTATGTTGTACCACAGGTGGGCTGTGAGCTCGTCCATCCATATATGCAATAAATAAACATCATTTTTGTGCCCAACAAAAGTCGCAAGTACAATATAATAACGAGACCCCGACGGAAAATAAAGTTTTACCAACTCGACGCAACCTAAAACCACGAAACTTGGAAACACTGATAAATCCCCATCTTTGTTAAACCATTCCACGTTGTTCCGCAAACTAGGGAACGAACTCGCGACAAGTTCAGACATTGACAGATATTGACATAAAAACAGGAGCACGATGGGCGTGACCTCATCAACTTGCCGGCACGACACAGGGCCGCGATAAATTCTCTCATACAACCTCGCAGAGCCCTCTTGAGCTGCCGTTTGCGTAATTGTCAGCCTTAATACACGCTCTTATATAAATGTAAGGATCAAAGTAAGTTACGACTACATTCTGAAAATTTACCTCCCTCAAACTCGATACTATATTGGTGACTCTTTGGTTCAACGTTCTTGTTTAACAGTGGTTTACTTTCATTTACTGATCTTTATGTCTTGGAATTTATACATATTTTTAATGGATTAAACGAATGACTTTAATGAGCTCTTAAATGTGTTAAAAACACCGTTTCTGAAGTAACGCGCACGGTACTGTATGTACCCCCTAAATAATACCGCCACAGTTAGTCACCGGAGTATTTTAGCAGACGCTAATTACATTCTGATGAGCGAAGTGTGAGTAATGAGATTACGAGACACATTAAAAGTACATGACACATACTTGGTCTCCATAAAAATATCTATTTTAACATTGTCTTTGTTTGCATAATGAGCGTATTCTGTTTGGATTATGAAAAACAGACAAGTACGTAAACACCTTACGTTAGACGCTACATATTTTGCATTTTTTTGCATTTGAAATGAGTGAAGCGCATCGTAGAGAAGTCCATTAGAATATCAAGCGCACCTTAGTCCAAAAGCTTCACTGTCTTTTAACTGTATACTAGTGGTCCCGCAGTAGTCGAAATTCGATTATAATTAATTGGAATTGTAAGTTTGTACACTATTATGATTGTATTTTATACTTCTATAATCACAAATTTCGCCAAGGCTACACTATAAAAAATATTAACAAAGACAAACAATATTTAATCTATTCTCAATTTGACAACAGACGCCAAGAACAAAAGTTTGACAATAAATAGTATGCATGCGTGTGTGCGTCAAATACATGGTATGTAGTGTGTGTAATGTTTTCTTTATTAATTTAAAGTATCTTTTATGCATTATTATTAGCATTGTGCACTCCTTCTCTATATTCTCTATAAGTATGAGAAGTTTCATACTCCTCCGTCCGCGCAATTTTCGTAAAAAGGGATACAAAGTTTTTGTTTCACGTATTACCTAATATATAGATACCAGAGAAAAACTATTGCCAACTGCCGTTTGAGCAAATTTGATCCTTGTATCGGGTAAAATATAGTATATTATTCTCTATTTATAGCCGTTTGATGGATCATGATTGTCAAACATTTCGCCAAGAAAGCCGGAGTGCAACGAAAAATTATTCATTCGTTTAATGGTCGAAAAATTATCCAAAAATTATTCCACGTCCCTCTCTCTCCCTCTCTGTAATAACGTCTATATCGAGGGAAAAACGCATTACTACCGTCTTATTTGGAATCGCTACAACTTTAGAGTGTTCCGTACTAAATTAAACTTCCTCTTGGACGTACGTACGGTATTAACGTGTGGATTCTTGCCAAAATGTGCAGTAACATTATGATTACGTTGGGCAGATCAATGGGAGTCTTGACGGGGGATACAGTCGGATGATGTAACGTATCCAGTGATGTGCTATCGATATTATTGTTTGAACGCAAACACGCGTAATGTGCGTGAAAATGATAATGTTTCACCGAAACCGAATTATTCATTCGGAACGGTTTTGAAAAATAGATTGATGCTGGCAATGCTTTTTTTCGATTGCAGTCATTGTTGTAAGAACTATTTACATATAGTATTATCTATACATATAAATGAAATTTGAGTGTCTGTTTGTAATATTGAAATAACCGCTTTTTACTACATGCATATGAATAGATATACGGTACATACACCAAAATAACATTTTTTACAATTTTTCTCTGTCTGTCTGTTCCGGCTAATCTCAGAAACGGCTGGACCGATTTTAACGGGACTTTCACTGACAGGTAGCTGATGATATAAGGAGTAACTTAGGCTACTTTTTTTAGACTAGCTCCGCCCCGCGGCGTCACCCGCGGTACGACAATAAGCGCGAGTAACATCGCAGGACTCAAATATCAATAATAAAATTTAGTGTTTCCGAAGCGAAGCGAGTCGCTAGTATTTTATAATTTCACTTTTCATTTTCAAGCTGATTCCGCAGGTGAAAAGAATATTATTATGTTGCAGAACATATAGATAGCAACGTCCGAAAATGGCTCTTGTTTGGCTCATAATGCACGAAGACAGACCATCTGAAGAATTAATAAATTCAGTCTAATGTCGTCATCCTTCGAATTATACAAACCTTGTAACTTATTGCACAGTTGAAATAAGTGTAATGAAGACAAACGAATTTTGACATTTAAATTTTAAAATATTGTTTCAGTAGATTATCATTACGTATCTTAAGTGCAACAGTGATTTGTGAAATGTCCGATTGCGTCATATTATCTATGATAATCATGGTACCTAGTTATTTATTCACGACTTTTAACAATTAAATTACTTTTGCGAATTACCCCGGATCTGGAAAACATTTTTTGTAACAGAGTGGATATGTCAATTTTTAAAATAGATTCCTCTCGCAATTAATAGTGTGGTAGATGTTGCTCATTCGCGATTATCGAAGTTCAAAAGCCGTAAATACCACAGTCCACCTCAAGATATGAGGTCGAAATATGAATTGAACGGTAATGCCACTCGCTATTACTATTACGAAAAACCTCTCCCTGTGGGTTCACAATTAGTCCAATCATCAACAAATTTGACATACAGTTTACAAATAAACAATGCCAGATCTAAATATATTCGTAATTCACCCAAGGCCTATAAGCGACGATATTGAATAAACAACTGGGTCGTCTGTTCATTAAAACGTTTGTAGGGCTTAGCTGCAAAACTCCTACATTTCTCTTATTAATTCCGAAATTTCGTAGCATTGTCCGCCTTAAAATGACGAGTCTCCGCGGTGGCTTTTAATTCGAAACCTAGTTAAGTTCTTCCGGCGTTGGTTACCCTCGACTCGGCTTACAAACTCGAATAAACTGGTCCGGATCAAGACGGCGAGGTACAAATCGCATTAGCGACGATTCTGCAACAGTGCGGCTATTTTCGCCCTTCCCTACCGAAGATGTCGCGACTTACCTCTTGGTACTTGAGAGCTTTACTTTCGTTCGCCCACTACACAATAACTGGATTATAGCGTTGAGAATCACTGTCGAAGGACTTTCTGAATAGTTTCCAAATACAATATCATAAACTAACAACGCAAACAGATATACTAAGCCCTGAATAAATTATATTTCGCCGATGACATCGTTTCTAACGTACCTTCATTGTCATATAGTCATACTAACAATAACAACCAAACCGCTCCGTGTTTATTTTCCTATAAACTGCCAAATAGACAGTTATGCAAATTACACCGTATAACCACATATCGAAATCGAAGGCCGAGCGGGTATTGTCGGGTCCGTAGCCTTGCCGATAACTCCCTATGACGTCATACACTCGAGCCACCACCCGTGTGTTCAGTAGAGACAGCCCACAACACAAATGATGCTTCTGTCGATCTCATGACTGACGGGCACTTTGAATACCCATTTGTTTATGCTTTATTATCTTTCATAACTCACAGTGTTAAAGTTTGGTACTACATAATTAATCAATGCCTTGAGAGCTTTGTAATGTTGCATTTGAAAACGGCACAGCGTCTCGCATTATTCGGTAAAATTCGTCCTTGTCCATTAGCTATAATAAACCAAAAACCAGATTCCACATTGTTTATGAACGGTTTTAGATTTGGTTTTTTTTATTTTATTATAACGAAACATCAAAATGAGATTTGAGGTCGTGGTCGGTCCGTACAAAATACAACGCTTTCTAACGTCTGTTATTAGTATCATTAAAAGACAGAATGTTAAAAATAAATAGTCTTGTCGAATAGGCGGGTTCTTCGGCAAGGTCGCCGGCTTATAGCCAGCCGACCGCAGGTTTTAGTCCGATCATTTATCAACCCTGGAACGTTTTTAACGCCAATAAAGCAATGATGGCTTCGATATCCTTGGTGTTTCGGTTCGTACTGAAGTCTGGACGGCACCTGGTGGATCACAAAAGGTGAATTATGATGTAATTAAAGTTGAAAAGTAAACGACGGCGATAGGTACTGGATAATATAAAACATTCAAGGTTCGGTGCGACGTATTTAGATTTTCGATAAAATATAATCAACTTGATGTACGGTACATAGACATCACAACGTGAATGCCGTCACTCACCTTGAAATGTCAAGGTATCAGAGGGTCGCACGATTGGAATACGAACTATTTTTTATTTATTGCCGTATAGGTAGACGCGCATACGGCTGATGATGAGTGGTTATTATCGCTCATAGACGTCAGCAATGCCAGCGGCAGAGCCAAGCCGCTGCCTGCCGTTTAATACTCTCCACAAGCCTCGTTTGAAGAAGGACATGTCATAGCGCTCGGGAAACACTTTAGAGAGGACCTCATTCCAAAGCCGGATGGTAGGTGGCAAAAAATATCTCTGGAAACGCACTGTGGATGAATGCAGTGGCTCCAGGTATCGTGGATGAAAAATACTAGATGATAACTAACCGCACGGGTTACAATATACAAGACGCTACTATCAGAAGTATTATATTATCAAAAAACCTACCAAAATTGATCAGCAATAAAGTTAAATAAGAATCTTAGATGGTTTGTTGCGTCAGAATTGCAAAAAACAACGAAGTAGCAACAACAAGGTACGGTTTATGAGAGTGCAACTATGAAGATTCAAGGTTCAAGAACGAAAGCAATAAACGTTAAGTGATGAGTGGTTATTGCACTTGTGTATCGCGTGCAATACCAATGTTTACGTTAACGGCTGCGGCCGGTCCACGCAAACTAATTTACGTATAAGCTCCCCCTGCCTCGTGGACTCTAATTACGTTTTGTAATAGACAAACGTTGTGTTGAGTATATTCGACTTTGTTATTACGCTTTCTTACGTATTTTATTTATTTACGACATCGTCCGCGTGGAATAGTTACTTTGGCATAACTTTTTTTTTGAAATCTTTTAAAGGAGAACAATTTTTTCATACATTATTTTAGCGTAACTTTAACCGTTTCCGCAGCGCACGCAGCGGAACCTCTCAAAAGGGAAAAATACCCCGATTTTGAAACATTCTTTATTGGTGCTCCGCTTGCATTGGTCTTAGCATGATGTTATGTAGCCTATAGCCTTCCTCAATAAATGAGCTGACACTGAAAGATTTTTTTAAATCGGACCAGTAGTTCCTAAGATTCACGCGTTCAAACAAACTCTTCAGCTTTATAATATTAAGTATAGATTTGGTACGGTTGCAATTGCTAATCGACTTTAACGTTAATGTTCCGCGCGTTCTGTTTACCGAACAAATAGTGTTCCTCAAAGAAACATTTTATAAACATTACGTCATCCATAATAATTCGTGCATTAGGGGGGAGGGCACCTCCTAGGAGCGCGTTCCCGAGGGCGGCCAAGCGGAAAGCGTCCTGCCTGTTCGATAAATCATTTTAAACTGATGCCGGTCGACATCGGCCGTCGGATACTGTCGGTGCTCTGTCGCTACACGTAACAAAATCGCGTCATCGATGACTTATCGCTCTGACTGGCCTTTGACTGGGACCTTGATTGAGAAATTACTGGGTTCGAAAGTACGTTGCGGCCAAACTGGATTATATTTTTCTTGTTTCACGTACATTACTGGTGTTAGGTTACTATGGCGAAATTATATCGAAATTATAGTCATTGACAGGTTAAAATTTATTCTTAAAAAAAACTTATTCAGATATTTGAATGAGGTGAACTTAACTGAAGTTCAATTAAAACATCGAATTGTTGATGCTAATACCAAATAAAACGGACCTTTAATTACAAAGATGAATGTGGCGTATTAAGCGAAATAATGCTTAAACCAAATAGTCTTTCAAATCTCGATAAGTCAAACACTGGTGATTTTTTATCTGCATAGGATACAAACTGATATTATATTATTTTGTCGACTCCAAAGATCAGTGTCTGGTTAAAATACGGCCCATCGTACTGATTATGATTTAAAAAAAACATATATTTTTCGCTAAGAAATACTGAATTTAGCGGTGAGTGTACCGGTTTATAAGGCATGACGTTATCATCAAGGTATGACAATGTGAGCGGAATATGTTAATGATAAATCGGTGATGTCATTGTGGGATGTTGGTAATGTGTGTTTGCAGACTTAAAAATTATAGCCAGTTTTTTTTTTTTTTATTGCTTACATGAGTGGACGAGCTCACAGCCCACCTGGTGTTAAGTGGTTACTGGAGCCCATAAACATCTACAACGTAAATGCGCCACCCATCTTGAGATATAAGTTCTAAGGTCTCAATTATAGTTACAACGGCTGCCCCACCCTTCAAACCGAAACGCATTACTGCTTCACGGCAGAAATAGGCAGGGTGGTGGTACCTACCCGTGCGGACTCACAAGAGGTCCTACCACCAGTAATTACGCAAATTATAATTTTGCGGGTTTCATTTTTATTACACGATGTTATTCCTTCACCGTGGAAGTCAATCGTGAACATTTGTTAAGTACGTTTTTCATTGAAAAATTGGTACCCGCTTGCGGGATTCGAACACCGGTGCATCGCTCAACACGAATGCACCGGACGTCTTATCCGTTAGGCCACGACGACTTCAGTTGAAGAAGAAGTAGTTGAAGTACGACTAGTATTAGTAGTAAAAGATTTGTAAAGGCCAAACATCGGTAACGTTCTGAATCAAATCATATCATAACCGTTTTAATCAAAGCGATATTTCATAATATTGAAATTAGTTTTTCTCTTCTGCTATTCTTTATTGGTTTAAATGAAGACTAATGAAATTATTTTTTTTTTCGTTACATGGTCGGTAAACGAGCTCACAGACCATCTGATGTTTAGTGGTTACTACATCCCATAGAAATTACCGGCTACGTTGAAATATAAGGTAAAAATCTAAATAGTGTTGTCTAAACCTTCAAACTGGAACGCAGGACTGTTTCGTAGCAGACATAGTCAGTTTTTTTCCTACCAAAGCTGATGGCCTTGAGAGGCTATGTCAGAGTAACCTAACATGTAGGTGAGCTCACGGTGCTCAAACCTGACGACGTTGCTAACACTTACCCTAGCAAGAGCAGTGTTTCGCGGAATATACAACCGGATCGGAAACGAGACCCACTGAGAAGATCCGGCGAGAAACTGAGTGGGCTGTGTGTGGGTTAATTTACTCGCCGGGCCCTTAGTCGCAAGCGACAGGCTCGATAAGAACGATGACCGATGCTTGTAGTACCTAAAAGCACTATTAGTGGATCGGAAGCATCCGAAATTACGTGCTTAGGGCGACGTCGACTGTTTACCATTCGGTCTGCAGGATCGGGAATATAATTACCGGCGGCCAGTATGGGAGGGTTCTCGTGTCGTGCCGCTTTTTCGAAATGGCGCACTGATACCAACTTTAGATGCTTACTGAAAATAGTCAGTATGGTGGTTGGTACCTATCACCACTAAGTACGCTAAATGTATTATATTTTTTGCGAACGTGATTTTTATCATAAGATTGTTCCTTCGTCGTGGTAGCGATCCGTGAAATTGCTCAAAGTACGCATAAGGCTCGCAAAAAATAGTACCAGTCTACGTGATTTGAAAACCGGTATCGTTGAATCGCTCGATGTGAATACAGCTGGTCTACTTTAGGCCACGGCAACTGCACAGTTGGAAATACAAGTCGTGGCTAGTCAGAAGTGAAGCCGTCTCGGGGGTCTGTTGACACTTATTACGCGATCATACCCGCCAATATAAGATGGATGGTAGCTGGAATAGCCCCTTAGGCTAGGCTACCAGGCTACCAGTGAATAGGTAGGGAAAAAAAAAAGATGGAAATCTCAATTGTATTGGTTCAACGGTTGTCCCGTCAAATCGTAATGACTCGCGTGCAGAAATAGTAATCATCCGCTTCAGCTCGCAATATGCCTGTTACCAGTTCTAACGATATGAGATTTCTACGCATACCAGACCGACTCGTGTGGCCACTGCTTAAAAACATGAGATACGTTCACGAATTCAAATTGTAGTTGTTAGTTGTAAAATATTCGACCAGTTAATCTTGCAAATCATTATATCCGACTTTATACTTTTGGTATTAAGAATGGTTTTTACTTTTACGGTTATTTAATCTTGCAAATCATTATATCCGACTTAATACTTTTGGTATTAAGAATGATTTTACTGTTACGGTATAATCTCGCTTTTTTTTATTGTCATTATATTTTTTCTGACGTTTCCAATACATGTTTCTTGGTCGCGAGCGACTCTGGTGTTATTTGTCTACATTTGAATATTGTGTTAATATTATTGTAAAAATAACAAAAGTAGTTTTAATGATTTCTCTGCGAATCGACTACGATATTTGTAATCTAAATATTTAAAGTAATATCATATAACATAATAGCTAACAGTTGTAAAAATGCATTCGAGTTATTCAAATGCATTTGAGTAAACAAAATATTATGTTCTTCGCGCTGTCAAGCCGTGTTTGCTTAGTGGAAATTATGAGCTCGACTTCTCGGAACTGTTACAGCAGCTTTGTTCGAAGAAATGCCTACTTCGAAATAATATGTCGTTTCGTTTTTGTGTCCAAGTTTAATGATCGCGAACTAAACTCGTCGCGGTAATAACGTGATGGCGTTTGCAATTGTATTCGTAATATGCGAAACTTTGGTAAGGTAGATTTAAAAAAAATATGAACAGGCTCAGTGTCTAGTACCATTGGTACAGTTATAACTACAGTTTTTTGCCAAAATTCTTCTAGATTTTTATACAAGTCTAGATGTAAAATTGATACTTTTCCACTTTGAAAAGGCGGCACGACATGAAAACCCTCTTGTCGTGGCCGCTGGGAATTACATACCCGATTCTGTGGACCGAATGGTAAACAGTCGACGTCGCCCTAAACACTTCATTACGGATCCTCCCGATCCAGTAACGGTACTTTTAGGTACCACAAGCATCGGTCACCGTCCTCGTCGAACCCGTTGCTTCCGACGAAGGGCTCGGCAAGTGAATTAACATATAGACACAGCCCACTGAATTTCTCGCCGGACCTTCTCAGTGGGTCGCGCTTCCGATCGGGTGGTAGATTCTGCGAAGCACTGCTCTTGCTAGGGCTAGTGTTAGCAACACACCCGGCTTGAGCCCCGTGAGCTCACCAACACGTCAAGGAGAAGCTGATATAGCCTCTCAAGGCTATCCAGCATAGGTAGGAAAAAAAATGATACTTTTGTTTGTTAAAAAAGATGTTATGTTTTTTACTAACAATTACAGAGATTTTATTCTGACATTGACAATATCCGAGAAATACTATAATAATATATGTAGCTTAATGCATTAATGTTAGCTTTAGCTCGTCACCATCTTGTATTAAATGGTTGATGTAATTAAATTTTAAAATATTATCCAATCGGACTCATCTCAAGTTCTTTGGTGACGTATATGGTGAAGATATTGGGGTAAAATGATATAGGTACACATACACACTACTTCTTAATACGATAAAAACTAAATTGTGACGTAATGTGGAAGGCATAAGGCTGTAATTATGTGATTCGATTTCTGATGAAGTTTTAAACTTTTAACGAAATTAAATGTTGTGTGATAAAAATAATTGCGTGATAAATAGTGTAAATGCTGGATGGCGAGATTTATGAATGAAATGTCAATAGTAGATAAGCTTGAACTCAATGAGAAATGAATCAATGACCAACTATTGACTTTTTTGTCACAGAATTTTTCGGTATTCATTATTCAATTGCTTTTATGACAGCGGGAAATTCTTTTTTGATTATCAGTAAATGAATTATTATTTATGTAGCTGTCGTAATTATTGATGTCAGTAAAAAACTAGTTTGGAACTGTGCTATGTGGTGTATCGAAATGATAACAATATTAACTCGTGACTGTCGGTGTTTTACGTTGAATTATTTTCGACAATTAACATTAATTGTCGTTATCATCACGTTCCCTCATTACGCAATTCATGAACGCGTTTATTTGATAGATAGTTCGCACCGTAATGGCCCGGCGGCATCAATATCGCACCTACTTATATATGAGGCCGTCAGCACCAAAGTTGTCCTGGCCTAAAGGATAAGACGTCCGGTGCATTCGTGTTGAGCGATGCACCGATGTTCGAATCTCAGGTGGGTACCAATTTCTTTAATGAAATACGTACTCAACAAATGTTCACGATTGACTTCCACGGTAAAGGAATAACATCGTGTAATAAAAATCAAACTCGCAAAATTATAATTTGCGTAATTACTGGTGGTAGGACCTCTTGTGAGTCCGCGCGGGTAGGTGCCATCGCCCTGCCTATTTCTGCCGTGAAGCAGTAATGCGTTTCGGTTTGAAGGGTGGGGCAGCCGTTGTAACTAACTGTACTGAGACCTTAGAACTTATATCTCAAGGTGGGTGGCGCATTAACCTTGTAGATGTCTATTGGCTCCAGTAACAACTTAACACCAGGTGGACTATGAGCTCGTCCACTCATCTAAGCAATATTTCTTTTTCATCTTAAATGCACTTTATTTACAAGCGCTTAAGGCTTCCGTTACACATATTGATAAAGATACATTCTAAGAACTATGCATTTTGATTCTTCATTTATAGTAAACACTTAACAAGCTTACAGAATAAACTTAAGTTGTCCCTCTAGCTGAGTCTTCACAAATCGCCAATTCTATTTCATTAGGCAATCATTCATTCCGGTCCGGTAGTTTTTATTCCGATTTCTTCGTCACGTCTCTCAAGATTGGCAGTGGCATTGACGTCGTACTGTCTACTTTATCGTCTGACCGTGAGCATGCATAATATCGCCACTAAATATACAAAAGCCCTCATAGTTCCACTCACGACAAATAACTTCTTGTAGAAAGAAAACCTGGCTTAATACAAAGCTTCTTAATAATTGAATACCGAATCAAGGTTGAAATAACTACAGTATGACCCGACATAAGAGCGCACGTCAAACAATCGTTATGTGGTCGTTGGTAGGGCAAATTCTAAATGCCATTAGTTCTAAACTCGGCAGAGCTAAAACCATAACTTTTTTTTTTGATTGCTTAGATGGGTGGACGAGCTCACAGCCCACCTGATGTTAAGTGGTTACTGGAGCCCATAGACATCTACAACGTAAATGCGCCACCCACCTTGAAATAAGTTCTAAGGTCTCAGTATAGTTACAACGGCTGTGCCCCACCTTTCAAACCGAAACGCATTACTGCTTCACGGTAGAAATTGGCAGGGTTTACTTTAGAATTCAATCGATTCAAGTTCATCAAGTCGCAAGATAATTAATTTATTTTGGTTCGTCGCCTGTCGACTGTTGCAAAGGATTCTCGACGCCGCCGCGCCGATCCAATTCGTAATGATGTAATACAATCCTTAACTATCGATTGAAATACCCTTCTTTAATGTATTCGTCAATATTGTTCCTTTGTTTTTTTTTATGCCTACCTATGTTGATAGCCTTGAGAGGCTATTTCAGCTTACCCTAGCGTGTGTAGAGAGGCTATTTCAGCTTACCCTAGCGTGTAGGTGAGCTCACGGGGCTCAAACCGGAGAGTTGCTAACACTGACCCTATCAAGAGCAGTGCTTCGCAGAATCTACCACCGGGTCGGAAACGCGACCCACTGAGAAGATCCGGCGAGAAACTCAGTGGACTGTGTCTGTGGGTTAATTCGCTCGTCGAGCCCTTCGTCGCAAGCGACGGGTTCGACGGGGACGGTGACCGGTGCTTGTAGTGCCTAAAAGCACCGTTAATGGATCAGGGGGATCCGTGATGACAAGGGGATCCGTGATGACGTGTTCCTTTGTAACAGCGAAGTTGGAAATGAAGATGTAAATAAAATTATGCAATCTTCTCTGATTCAAATTATATAGTTATCGATACATGTATTTATAGAGACCAACACATAAGTCCTGATTCAAATAGATTTGTTAAGTTTCCACGGAAACTTTGTTGTGGTTGTAACAGTAGATTAATACCACTTTCCATTTTGGTAAATTGTTATCTACTTATACTTATGAACTAATATTGTATGAGCGATATTGAAATACATTAAGATTGTTTATGACCATAAGCCACTTTGCGGTTATATTGTACGGATTTCTTTTGGAACTTTTGTATTTAATATGTCATTTAAAATAACATGTATTTTGTTATAATTGACTATTTCTTATGTGCGAGTGTGACAACGGGCATTATTACAGTTAAAGATAATTATCTTCTGGCAACGTTGGTATTCAATTACTTATTGTTGCTAAAAGAATCGACAAACATAAAATTATATTATAGAGAACTAATGAATATTAGACATAGCGCAAAGGATTGCGACATTGAAGTGGCAGTGGGCAGGACACATTGCTCGCAGAACGGATGGCCGTTGGGGCCACAAAGTTCTTGAGTGGCGACCGCGTACTGGAAGACGTAGCGTGGGTAGGCCTCCCACAAGATGGGCCGAGGACCTATTGAGGTTCGCGGGGATCCGCTCGATGCAGGCAGCGCAGGACCGGTCTTTGTGGCGAGGCTTGGGGGAGGCCTATGTCCAGCAGTGAACGTCCATGGGCTGATAGGAATGAATATTTCACTAAGTTGATGAATTCGATTGCCAGTTAGATAGAGGAAACATAAAAAAGGCGTACAACGTAAAATTGTACCTAAACCACATCTAAACCCGTGCGCAATCGAAAGAAACCAGGTACGGACACGGCTTATGATTGAACGCTCACAGGTATTTTCGTGCACAATATTAATAAGCAGATTAAAATAAACCTTAGTGTAACGAAAGACGGACGATCGCCTTATTCCGAAACATGTAAAACAAATAACCAACATGTTCCCCCAACATACGCTACACGAGCCCGCGTTATTGAGGTGCTACATCATTTTATTTACAGCTGTTGCAGGTTAATGTGGTCTGTACAGTAAACTATAAGAAACAATCGTTCTATTTTCGTATTGTTTACACGGCCGGTAGATATCTGACTAGTGGAGAATGTGTGAGACCAACTTGTACAGTATTTACGCGCTCCGATTACCTAGCATTATTACATTCTGCATCGACGCTGGGGAGACGTCTCGTGTTATCAATACGAGGAAAATTCCTGTTTACAAGATACGCTTTACAAATTTCCTCAATAGTAAACCCGATCGAAGTGTTTACACATTAAATTTGGCAAACGACATGAGGTTTCATAACGCTATGACGTTGCCTCAAGGTAATTGCCCTGAATTCATTATCTCCTGTTAGTCTATAGCTCTCTTATCAGAATTTAGTGTTACTAAGGTGCTTTATATTCGTTCGCCTGAACCATCCAACAAACCAATTAAAGAAGATTATAATGAGATAGCTTGAACTGAGCCAGGAAAGCAAATTACAATATTAACTCTAAGATCATTAGTCACATGATTTCTGATGATCCCAGACACATAGAAACGAATTCCGAGACATGTTTTGCGACGTTCAGAAATAGCACGCAGCGGGTACTATACGTGCTCCCTGTGTGACGCCTGGCCCGTTCTCACGTCCCGTTCCGGCACGAGACCTGAGCGTATACCTGTCCCTTTCGTCGGCGCTCAGTTCATTGTTTCAGAACGTGGCTCCGTTGGCCGGCGGACTGAAATAGGTCGGGAGCGTCCGAAACAGACGGTTCATGCTATCGAAAGCTATCGCGAGGTCACTGTCGATTACCGCGCCTCGAACACACTGACTGATTTCTTTACACATCCTTCTAAAGCAGCAATAAATAATTTCGCAATCCGATAGTCGCGGCAACCGCAGATATCAGAGAACGGCCATCTAATTATAGTTTTGGCCTGAAAACGACAAGGCATTGTTCGCATGGGAAGCAAGAAATACGTTTGTATATTGTTTCTGTGGCTCTTAACTGTATTATGTAACAAATTATGTTACATCGGATTGCGTTACGATAACAACTCGCAATGTACGTATTCGCACATACAGAGATATAATGTCACTTACGCTATTCTTGTTAGAACTGAACGGAGTCTGAGAAAATCCATTTTTAATAGTCATTAGTGAGATGTTTGCTTTTAATAATAACGTTTAAGTTTATTTATTGTTTTTAAGTTTTAGTTTGAATATTATCATTTTATTTCTTTAATCGAGAAGAACTATATAATTGTATTAAGATATTGAATTTTCAACGCTTCTCCTGAAAAATTACATTGATGTTATAGCACCGAATGTTCGGTATATTAATGGGGTGTCATTTTGATGAGACCTCAGCTTCCTTAGACGTAGTTGTCATTTCTGTTTTAACCTTCCGATAACTTTGATAGCTCGACAAATTACCGTCTAAATGTTAAGAATTAACATATTGAGGTTAACAAGTAAATCTTGATGTCATAAATTGCTCATAGTTTCAAATTGTTATTGATTCGTGACGTTTCAAATCGTTTTCCAGTCTGCTAAAGCATAAAGTATATTTCTCAAACGATATACATATATCTAGATTAATACGCAATTCTTTCATCTAAAAACTGAGAAGCTCAGTCAAAAGCACAGGCACGTCGCTAGCCGGTTTCTATTTGTTGTAAGACCTTGATAAAATGAATTTATGTGTCGTTATTTTCTCCCAGACGTGTAATTTTTCTGGCGCCTCCAAAGCGTTCCCCAGGGAGCTGAGATGTCCATATTTCAACGAGCGTATATATGTGATTTACAAATTGTATGTTGAAGATGTTTTGCCATATTCATGTCCTGATTTTCTTTTGTTTACCTATACTAATGGAGATTTAAATTCATACGTAGCCCATAATAATGTTACTGTATTATTAACATACATAATGCTAATACATTGTTGACTGGCTGCCAATCGTGAGCACTTATGTACGTATTTCACATTGTTACCTAAATTTTGAAAAACGCAACCAATGGTGAGTGCCTGATATCATACCCCCTCTATATCGTCACTTGTCTTAACGCCTAGAGAATACTGTAGATTTCATATCAAAGGTTCCACAAAATAAGCAATAAACAACGAAGCAAAATCTAATACGTCTTAATATTGTATTTATGATGAAATTAATCCGGTTTTCATTTTTAATTTCCCAAGAGCCGATACGAAACGTCAATGGCAACTACGCTAACGACACCGCCCTTCTGACGTTTAAGGGTGACATCCTGTAAACACTCATCAAAATTCATGAACGAACCAAAATAAATGAACACGACCAATATTATTTTTGACATTTCATCACGAGAAAATTACATAGCTTGATTGAAAGATTTTTTAAATCTTCGAATATAGGTTTTATCTTTGGATTTAATGCGATAATGCTATCGACGGATTGAAGGCTTCTAGTAAGCGATTAGTTAATCTGGATATTTGGAAGGACTCTCTTTTTTTTTAGTGGACGTTTAGCCCACTGAGTTTCTCGCCGGATCTTCTCAGTGGGTCGTGTTTCCGATCCGGTGGTAGATTCTTCGAAGCACTGCTCTTGCTAGAGTCAGTGTTAGCAACTCTCCGGTTGAGCCCCGCGAGCTCACCTACAAACGTTAGGGCGAAGCTGAAATAGCCTCTCAAGGCGATCAGCACAGGTGGCGAAAAAAAAAAAGGTGACGACTTGCGGCTAATGTGACGCTATTGTTTTAGGATTTGATTTAAATCACATAAGAATTATGCCAATTTATTAACTAAGATTGGTTCTCCAAAGTGGTTGGACTTGTATATAATTTAGTTTCGTATGTTTTTTCGCACTAAATTCACTCTTTTGGCTCTCCATTAACATGTGTTGTCTTTACAAGCACGTATGGTCACCGGTATTGTATCCGGTCACCATACTCGTCGAACCCGTCGCTTGCGATGAAGGGCTTGACGAGCGAATTAACCCACAGACAGCCCACTGAGGTTCTCGCCGGATCTTCTCAGTGGGTCGCGTTTCCGATCCGGTGGTACATTTTGCGAAGCACTGCTCTTGCTAGGGCCAGTGTTAGCGACATTCCCGGCTTGGGCCCCGTGAGCTCACCTACACATCAAGGAGAAGCTGAAATAGCCTTTCAAGGCTATCAGCATAGGTAGGAAAAAAAAGTATGTATTCGTCCCGGTGGTACAAATTTTAGATTCACCAGGTTAGACTTGTGGTTTTAAATCATGATAACCCACAACGCGACAATAACTCCTTCGAAACCAAAATGCACGATAATTAGATTAGCATTAGCTGACAATACGGCTGTTAAATTCTGTAAGCAAGAACAAACATTTTAATCGTAGCTTTTTTTTACCGGCCTACACATTAATTAGGTATTGTCTTCTGACTTTCTATTTTATCAAAGACCGCTCTTTGCACAATCTACCGTCATTTCCTTTCGCAGCAATTGGTATTCTAATCGCAATTCTAAGGGGATAAATTAACCAGATTGACTGTGAGATTTGCAGATGTCCGTGACTAACTTGCCAATAAAAAATGTTGTTGTTGTTTCCAACGATCAAAAGAGATCCCAAGATCCTTTCCTTTTGTTTGTAATAAAAACTAGCAACTAATTCAGCAGCTAACTACAACTAAATATTAAAATTTTACAATTAACTGAGTCTACCATTACAGTGTCAATGCTTTCAACCGCGTATAGCTATGTGTGCTTATCTATTAACAGACGTGTATCTAATTCATCAACCTAGTACATGACTCAGAAACTTGCCAAGAGTCCCCCTTGTTTAATTAAACTTCTACGATTTTGACATTAACAAATTTTATTTGGCGGATTATGTGGGCAATTTTTTATACTACCCTAATTTACTGATTTTGTTCTTAGCAGATCAAACTTTATGAGTGCCGGGTGTTAAGTGATTCTTTTCCCTACCTAATCTCTGGTAGTCTAAATGGCTATTCCAGCCACTCACGGACCGGTAGGTGAGCTCACGGGCTCAACCTGAGAGTATGACTAACACTGGCTCCAGAAAGTTCTGTGTTGAAGCTACCGCCGGATCGGAATTGACCCATTGAGAAGATCCGACGAAAAACTCAGAGGGCTGTGTCTATGGGACTTTCTGTATGCTAAACGGCAATTTTTTGGGCAATATACAAGTAAATTTTGAGTACTTTACAGTTGTTGAGGTTGAGTTGAGGGTTGAGTCTATGGGCTAGGTTGGACTTATTCGACAAGTTCTTAGACACCACAAAGTTAATTGCAACTTTTGGGCGGTTAAGTTTAAAACGAGATTTAAAAACTGCCCTGCACGCAATTTAATACAATAAATTAATTCACAAACACGTGGCTTGTGGTCATATGATGCGGTCAGCTAGCTGCCCGCGTTTTAAACAGTGGGTTCCCAGACGTGAGCCTAATAAAACAACAAGTATTAGCGCTTAGAAAAATATTGTTATTGCTCTAAATCAGTCTTTCTCAAAGTGGGCGATAGCGCCCCCTTGGGGGCGTTTGAAACCTAGAGGGGGGCGTTAAGGGGCCCAGAAAAAATGGGGGGCGTTGATGTAGGTTAGAGGGGCTATGTATTATTTGTGAAATTGTGGTTTTTAAGTTTTAGGGGTGTATAAAAAATGGGGGCGCTGAAAAATAATTGATGTTCAAAGGGGGCGGTTAAAGAAATAAGTTTGATAATCACTGCTCTAAATGAACAAACAAGATCACCGTCCTCTTGTTGTTAAGCAATTGCCCACATTCAGACAAGCTAAAATTCTAGTTTACACATGGTTATTTAGAAAATTGGTAAATCTAGTGCGTATCCCGCAACAGTGAATTCAATTGTTTTCAAAGGTTACCTCACACCCTGTAGACAAAAATATGTGTTGTATAACGATAGAGTCATTTTATGGATGATTAGCTGTGTTAGTATTCAATAGAGATGGAATTGTTGGGTAATGGAAAATTTGATTAGACGCACCATATTCATCGTTCAGATTATGCATGCAATTGATTTTCTAATGCTAATAGTATCTATAAACATTTCATTGAATTTGTACATATATTACTCGTTTTTATTAAGAGTCCATAAAGTAATTCATTAATGATATTATTGAGATTCCTTTGTGACTAGATATATTATGTTTTTTGAATATAAGATCAAGGAATTCGTAACAAACGGGGTGGGAAGCGAATATCAGAGTATATCACGTAGATTTTCACCGCCGTGACGATTTAAGATCAGTTTCATTGGAGTGACATCAATCAAATCGGCCTACTAGACTGTTTCACTATAGAAGTTGACAAGACGATGGTTTCATGCGGGCTCAGTCCGTACTTATTATTGAAGCTATTGAAACCAATGACTTTCCTTTGACATGACGTTACATTCCAAACCTCGTGTGCTTCGAGTACCAATTAGTATTCGGCTCTCACTCCGCAATAATCGTTATCATCATGAGTGCTTACTCTCTCGATAACAACGACTATGTACACAAAGAAATAGTGTCGTGGTAATTTTAATTTAATGTAACATAACAGTTAATTCTGACCAGTTAACACGGAGGCCCGGTCCAATTTGTGAACATTTTAGTGCGGTTTCATTGCGTGACCTCACGAGGCCATTCGGGCGTTACTGTTTGTGTGTGCGTGTTAATTAGGGACGGGGTGTGGGGTAGGACCTATACGTAGAATGCGCCAGGTTTGGGCCACTTGTGTTCTTTGTATTACATCAACTGAAACAATAAATGCGTAACTTTGTTAACAAGACTGAACTATATAATTGGTAATCTCAGTTGCAGGATACTTAAAAATCTTTTAAAATCGTATTGAAGTACCTTCGTTTGGTCACTGTTATACCAAGTCAAATAGGCCTGCTTAGCATAAAATAAAATTATTATACTGTTGCACTTTTACTCTTCTTTTCCAAAATATCCTTTATTATAACAATAAAAAATTTATTGACACATTTTTTACGCCTTGCTCATTTTACAACCGTGACGGACCAGACGGTGACCGGTGCTTGTGGTACCTAAAAGCACCGTTAATGGATCGGGAGGATCCGTAATTATGTGTTTAGGGTGACGTCGACTGTTTGCCATTCGGTCCACAGGATCGGCGGCCACGACAAGAGGGTTTTCATGTCGTGCCGCCTTCTCAAAGTGCCGCAATGACACAAGTAAGTATCTACAATCGGCCGTAGATACTTACTGACGAGTCAAGCTCCAGGTCATCATGGACATCCACGCTCCTTAGGAACCATACATTCATATAGTTGCACTGCATAGCAACTGCTTTTCTCTTTCTATAATAATTGAAAGATATTAAATGAGCCAACCCTATGAATATAAGAACGAATCATAAATAACCGAAATTGACTTGCACACGTGTGCGTTTTAAAAATAAAAATTCCTGGCCCTTGGAATAGCTCGCGAAATTCCTGAGTGGTCGTGTCTCGTGACGTGACGTCATCTTGTGACGATGCTGTGGTCACGGTGACGCAAGGAAACAATGTGAACGATAGACGAAATATTGGTTATAGAATGACCTCATGGTAAGAGCTCCAAAATCAAGCAGACTAGCTACTTTAGATTTCTACAGTCGTCATCGGTGAAGATTGGAAACATAATATCGAGTAGGATTCCATAGATAATACATTTTTTACTAAATTTATCACATTTTTACTTTGTATTTGGAAACATTGTCCTTTACTGTAGGCCTATGACCCACCCGCGTGATCGCAAATAGTTTGTAAGTATTATTACCCTTGCCCAAAGACCATAGGCAATGTCATGGATAAGGTCAAGCTGTTGGCATCCGCAAATCCACTTGTCATCCACCTATCTTTAACCCCAACTAAATTCGCAGGGTTCCCTATAGTTACAATATAACAAATGATATTCTTTTTTCGGTTGAAATGGGACTTGAAATTTATAACACAAATTAGAAAAAAAAAGTTTTTTTACACAATACAAAAATAGATAAACAGAAGGTTTCCCATTACGATAAACCTTGGAAACTTGAAAATCGAGTAGTGTAGTAATCGATCACGATATATTTCCTTGCCAACTCTCAAGTGTCATACACTGAATTCTAGTTTACCGTCATCGGTGTTCGTTTTAAACATCGCATAGGGACGATGCTTTGGAAACTTGCCCGTGCGACTACAATTGCGCGTCATCAGTCTACCACACCGTAGACCAGGATCTTACGTGATAAACTCTTATTGCAATAATCGGCCTCCCCGAAATTCTCTGTAGTTTTGCGTCATCCATACCCATCTTTATCTACTGGTCGCAGCGGCTTGGCTCTGCCCCTGGCATTGCTGAAGTCCATGGGCGACGGTAACCACTCACCATCAGGTGAGCCGTGTGCTCGTCTGCCTACAAGGGCAATAAAAAAAAAGTTACATAGAGAATCAGTTCGATCATGACTAGAGCCTATAATTATTACGTACGGTACGGTCCTCGACCGACCAGCATACGACCCACCGGATAATGAATGGTTAGTTAAATATTTTTTGAAGTGATTACTGTCAATACTTCGATTGTTGTTCATTGTAATGGTTTTTTTTCTTTATTTTCAAACGTGTTAATTAGCGTAGTAATTTGTGTGCTGACATATTAGCACGAATAGTCGGCTTGATAAGGCTGTCGTCGAATTGGGAGCACATTTGTGGAATCAATTTGGTTTTGAAATTCAATAGCATAGGTACATAGGTTTGAGTGTTTGGCTTTGCAAATATTCTGCCAAGAATTTCGTTAATAATGATTCATGATTTTCATCTGATAATTTAAAGGACTTGTTTATAACAATCCATCCGGATTTAATTGAATTCATTCGATTTAGTGTTAGGCAACAGTTTCCATTCCATTCGAAAAGGCAATGTCGTTTTAACTTTATCAAAAAAAATGTATAGTTAAATTTTAATTTTATAATACATTGTCCATAACAAATAAAAGAAGAAGGGAACAATGGTTATATTCTGTTGAAAGCACTAAACAATTCCCTTGCACTCTTCGGCCGACCCCACCCGGTTGATGTAGGAGGGGCGATCCCGATCAACAATGCTATTAGAAGTACTCGATCTAACCAGCCACAGTTCGATGGATGCCCAAGATGCTGCAGCGGATACGAACTCCGTTGTCTCTTTTACTTCAAATTTCATGAAAACCGTCTGTTCCGGTTTCCGCGAACACGACCGAAGCGCATCTAAAGTATTAAATTTCCATTGCTTAATTAACGAGTTCGGATTCTATATAGAAAACGGCTGACACCGCGAACCGCACACACGTCAGCTGATTTATAATTGCAGCAGCATAGGCTTGATCTACCGAAATATCATCTTATTTGTGTTTGGGAAAGATTACACCGTTTTTCAGACCATAACGCATTAGACCCGGTGCAGGTGCGAAAACTATATAAGTTCGTCCTAAACCGTCTCCTTTTGGAACATGTCTTAATGTTGTTCCTACCTATTCGCTGGTAGCGTAAGAGACTATTCCAGCTAAGGGCGAACGGGTGGGTAGGTGAGCTCACGGGCTCAACCTGAGAGAATTTGCGAACACTAGCTCTAGCAAAGAGCAGTTCTTCACTGAATCTCCACAATCCTTCACCGGATCGGAATCGCGACCAACTGAGAAGATCCGGTGAGAAATTCAGTAGGCTAGGTTTAATGATCATTTACAAGGTGCTCCTTCCAAAGTTTATACGTAGAGGGTTGGAAGTCGCATCCACATGTTGAGACTTTAAATCAGGAAACCAGACTGAACTGCACACGACAATCTAGTCCGAGAGAAGACCAATAAAATAGTGAACAAGTTTCTTTTCGGTTTAAGAAAAAAAATAGCCTTCGACTTGGACTTGGATGTCAGTAATAGGTACATAAATGGGCGGCGCTCTCCTATGCGGCGCGAGCCTATGAATTTAACTCAGTCATCTTTGTTCTCCAAATGGCTATAAAATATAGTATGAAAATAAAATATCAATGATTCACGCGCGTACTGAAAGTGCTTGCATAATATCTTTCGCCAGATATTACATTCGGACTTGACCTTTATGTCTTGGGCATCAAAGTCCACATTCAATCAACAGACATTTAATACAGCGGAAGCTGTTCTGTAAATATACTAAGTACTTACATGTTAGTAAACTATAAGTGCTTTTACGATATTCGACGTGTTTGTCTTCTTAAATTGATTTTTAAATAAAAAAAGAGCTTCTCTATTTGAATTTTACGTTTTTAACCGACTTCAATTAGGAGGTTCTCTAATCACAATTACTTGTTCTTTTTTGTATTGTTTGGAAAGTAATTTAAGGTTATTTGGTCACGGTGATAAATTATTGATGAAGAATGCTGTAAATGCTATAAATTTTTGCTTATCTACAATAGTCACGTACGCTAAAATGATTTTTAATTGGTAATTGAATGAAGAAAATTACTTCGAACAATTTTTGTTTCAACAGTGTCATGATAATGGTCATCATTAGTCGAAAGACGTTGACGACAGGCTAATGATAGATTAATGATGGTCAAAACTATGCATAATCAAATTATTGTGACTGAAATATTAATGTTTATATTCCGAAATGCGTCACCATTTTGTAAATAATGGCTTTTTATAAGTCTCCCGATAAATCATTAGAATCATTCTCCAAACAGACTTTAAATATTCTATATTCAGAAATTACTACAGATTAGTCGGTAATGTTTTTGCCATGCTGTCATTTTTATCCTTCTCGTCTTAGAACCATTGATAAGAAAGAACTAATTCTGAACACAATATTAAAAACGCTACAAGCTACTATTGCATTCACCGTATGTATATTAAATTAGAGCTTCCTCTAACGCCCATGTGAAGTATTTAAACTATGTGGTACTTAATATAATTGGTCTAAGTTTTAATACTATTTTTCCTTTAATTCATCTATTTCCTAATTTTCAATTAGCACCATTATGAATATGTTGAGTGCCATTTCAGCGTCCTTCCTTTTAGTTCCTTTTATTTGATCTATTTAGATCATTGTGCCGTTGTTGTTAACATTTCTGACAAGGCTTAGTGGCCGTCCACTCAAAGGTAAAGTTTGCAAGCCCTTTCAAAAATGCATTTATTGGGTACATTTGTTCGCTTATGACCAACCTTTATACCTGATTGAAAATCTTGTATGAAATCGCAAAAGCATCTTTTATCTAAAAGTCACTACAACAAATCATCCAACCTTTAGATTGCTACGTATACATTCAACGCTAAATACCCTCGCCCCAATTATGCGAAGCCAAAGTAGGTTCTATTCACATATAAGTTATAAATAATATAACAGGGTTGGCCCTCGTTGATAGAGATTATATCGTCGGCAGCGAGGTGTGAATTAATCAATTGGTTCGCATAATAAATTTGTAATTTATCAATTTATTTTCTGGTTTAAAGATGCGTTGATCAGCTGGGTGCCATCATTTTGAATATTCCTGCCGCTAACCAGTGGTAATGTCATCACCCCAATACTTTTTTTTGCAAAGTTATTTTAAAAATAAAACGTTATATATACCATGGATACGAGGAATAAAACAGTAAACAAAAATGAAACCTGTCCTTAAAATAAAATAAAAATATTATAATATGAACATACTGTGGCACCCCTGATTGCCGCCGACCAAATGGGATTACTCGGGTCATTGAACTCTATCCGTACTACATTAGGCTACATTCACGTTCAATAGACGGACATAACGTGTACTGTCTTTGCTAATATAAGCCTCGATGTATGACAATAGGAGACTTTTGTCGGATGTTTTGGCGACATTAGTTAAAATTGAGGGTAGGCAAATATAGTAACAATGCAAAAAATCAAATTTATAATTTATTGTACACATTCCAGAAAAGATACTAATGAATGGAACGTTTCAATAAATAATAGCCCATTATGTTGACAGATGAAGAAAAATTATAAATCACAGTCTGTCCAATGAGTGATTGATAAATTTCTTTTTTTATTAAATTTATTTCCCATAGGATATATTTTTACATTATAATCATCTTCTATAAACTTGTATTTTTTTTAAATCACTAGTTATTCTGTACCAAATTGTTCTTCAAGTTAATTCCTAACACCAAAGAGATTCGATCAATCTTTTCAGCTTGTCTTGCGTAACTTACATCCATAGTCGCAAGATCTCTGCGGACTTATTCACTGATAAGTTATTCTTGACTACGCTCCTAATAATAGAGAAGTTGTTAGGCAGGTATTTCCTTGAATTAAGCCTTTTATTTGTTTGTCAATGGTTTGGTGCATACTTTACTATTTTGGTACTATATTCCATCATATTCTCTGATATTTTTATTCACGCTATAACATATTTTTAGATGTTTCTGACTTGGCTTTTTGCTGGTTGGCTCTAATTCAAAATAAAATGCATGATTTGTTTATAAAATTTCAGGGTCAATTTTATTACTAATAAATTATAAACGAGATATACCAAACTAATAAAGTATAATTAAACGGCCAATGGCTAAGTCCTCAAGAAACCGAACACGAGGTGCTTTTACGTAGATCATATTAATAAAACGAAGACATCAGACAGGCCGAGAACTGCGCGATCTTAATACAACGAGGACCACTGAGTTTCGGTGCTCGTAAAACTCTACCCTGATTGTTAAAGCTAAATCCGTATACGTACACTAAAACGAGACGAAGTTGTTTTTGCGCCCAACAACGGAAAAATCACCTATAACCCTTCGAAACAAAGTTAACTGCTGATTGCTTTAGCAAACCACAATATCTACACAGAGGATCTTGAGATTGTTTTGTCTTTACAACGTTTTATGTCTCTACGGAAGTTTCGATATTCAAAGACTTGCTTGTGAATTTGAACAACAAAATGAGTTTCCCAGTATGGTTTACGTTCTAAATCATTCCACTTGTCTTTTAGTGTCCGACAGATTTGGGTGTCGAAACTGTTTTCCTGCATAGTCGTGGGATTTATTACGGGGCTTTCGCACTGTCTCTTTGGGTTTACGATCTTTCTCTTTATTTCAATTGAGACTTGAGATACTACTTGATGGTTTCTACCAAAGTACCATTAATATGCAATTAGTAAAGTCCAATAAATTAGTAAAATTATCTTTTCGAACCTTATAATCTCAATAAACGCGCGGCCCAATTTTCGACACAAATTTAAGTCGTCTTATAATTTTCCGGGAAGCTTAATAGGTAAACTCGCTCTATTGTATTACACAAATTTATTCATCGCAAAAAAAACCTTCGTCAGTCACCAAAGAGTCGTAAATCGATAAACTTCACACATACAAATTGCCGCGACCTTAGGACGTCTTTACGCGTAACTCGATCGTTTTTCACGACCATTGTGAGGGAACAGGGCGTGGACCCAAAACCCTTTCACACGCCATCCGTAGATACCTTTATTTATGTAATAGTACATGCTTACTTATGGGTAAATGGTTGTTGGAACGGTGTTATTTCGATAAAGTTCCCTTCTTTGTTACAAAGTCTTAAATTTATAGTAATGTGTTGGCAGTTTAAAGTCTGCGATTCCACGATATGGAACCCAATCCTGCCGCATTTCTGGTACTATTTTAAGCCCGTATGAGTGTGAATATGGGTTCCACGGATAAATAACGTTCACGTTGTCAAGTATATGAGCTCCCACAATTTAACCAAAAAGGATAACTCAATAGCCATTTGGTTATTGATCCTTGCAAGTATTTCGGCTTTAGTATGAATGTTGCTACGAACGCAGAGTCGCGAATGTAATTAGTTACAACACAATAACCACAATTAATATAAGCATTTAAATTAATCGGAAACGTCGTCCATTGACGCAACTTTGTAATTGTTCATGTCCTGTTGGTTACAACTATTGTAGCATTTTAATTGTCATGTAACCTTCGCTCGAATTGTTTTATGTCCATGTACTAAACATGCAGATTTTAGTAAGAAAACATATAAATAAAGTTATAATTGTTTGGTTTCCGATACTAATCCAGTTTAATTAGGATATATAGTACATTTTTGTGGGTGCTAAAGATAGCAACCTCGTTACACAAGTTTATCGGAATGCTAACATAGAATAGATGTCACGTTATTGATTTTTGAAAAGTAAAATTTACACAATGCTATTGATTGATAGTCCAATAGTAGTTCAGTTCCGCAGTCCACGGTCGGACGTTATCGATATTCTATTTCGGTAAGAACTTGTGCATCGTACCTACATCAGTTATTCAGAAGTCGTCTATTGTATTCGTGGACCTTGCCGCTAAACTTTGGCCATTAAGCGTACAGGCGTATGGAGTAATTAATAATAATAATAATAATAAAAATCATTTATTGCCTTTCACATCAAATAAAATAAAATGAAATACAAATAAAAGAAAAGAAAAAAAAGAAGAGAAAAAGGCAAAAGGAGCTATTGCTGTTCAAGGTTGATAAATCGAACAGCGCTGATTTTCAGTCACCCCCGTTTCCCTTTGGTTCTTTGCGGGAATGAAGGCTAGGTGCGTGTGTACATACTTAGAATATGGTATAAATTAGTAAAATTAGTAAATTATAAAAAAAAAAAAAATTATTGTTGAGCCTTTTCAATTAAACAGAATAGCTATTTTCATGTATCATTAAGTTCCCTCCTCGATGTTTCCGCAGAGTTTGTTCTTCTTTAAACTCGTTTATTCATTCATAATCACTCAGTAATCACACACGGCATGGCTCCGGAATTGATCATTAAAAGGCTTGATCCGATGCTCTCAAGTGTGACTTTTGGACTTTGCTTTGTAAAATCGGTAACTAAGCAGGTTTTTATTTCGTGTATACATTATGTATCTCTGTTAATGCCATAAAGAAACGAAGTAGAATTTACCTTAATCGATAGATGATTTATATTAGTTAAAAGATACAGTCGTACCATAATGTAAACTCAATAATGTGAATAGCGCTAATAATAATAATGATTCGTTATTATCAATATCATCTCAGTATATGTTAGTTATCAGAGTGACATAATTTACATGTACATCGCGATGTGGTGGTAGGACCTCTTGTGAGTCCGCACGGGTAGGTACCACCACCCTGCCTATTTCTGCCGTGAAGCAGTAATACGTTTCGGTACTGAGACCTTAGAACTTATATCTCAAGGTGAGTGGCGCATTTACGTCGTAGATGTCTATGGGCTCCAGTAACCACTTAACACCAGGTGGGCTGTGAGGTCGTTCACCCATCAAAAGCAATAAAAAATAAATAAATCATACCTAACTAAGATTCAGAATCAATATGCAAAGGTATCTCTTGTGTCTTCCTCAGTTCAGGGAATAGCGAAGCGTTGAAGCCGACTGTAATTGTAAAATTTCGTGATTAATTTATTGATTTCATGTTTTCCATCCCTTTTAAATGGTTACCATTAGTATATACATTTATTTATGTGCCAGTTTATCGGACTTCATTTTCAACGACTTCTATTGTCTTATCATCATGAAATTCTCCAGAAATTGCCTGTATTTCCGATGAGAACGTTATACTCGTAGTGTAGTATGGTTTGATCTTAAATAAAGACAGGGAATGAAGCAACCGAATGGTCACCTTTATAGTTTTTTTAAATACATTAATACTTGAAACTTTTTGAGAGACATGACATTGTAGCGCTAGATGAGACAATGCTTATGATAATATACTTGAGTCATTCTATAAATATGCTAACTAATAAACATTATAGTTAATAAAGATAGTCAATAAAGATATACTCTAGGGTCGTGAATAACAACTGACCCCACTTGAACTTTAATGTTGATAGATCGATGCAATACAGGCTGATGAGCTAATTGCAGACCTAATATTAAACGAATCCCTTGACACTCAATAATAAATAATACTGAGACGAAACCAAAGTCATGTTTTTTTTTATTGCTTAGATGGATGGACGAGCTCACAGCCCACCTGGTGTTAAGTGGCTACTGGAGCCCATAGACATGCACAACGTAAATGTGCCACCCACCTTGAGATATACGTTCTAAGGTCTCAAGTATAGTTACAACGGCTGCCCCACCCTTCAAACCGAAACGCATTACTGCTTCACGGCAGAAATAGGCAGGGAGGTGGTACCTAACCGCGCGGACTCACGAGAGGTCCTACCACCAGTAAAACCATGAGATCGAAATCTCCATTGTACCACAGTATCTGTTTCCTAGAACTATGTCTACGGGCTCTAGTAGATATAGAACACCAGATGAGCTAATCCGCCCAAGTAGAAAGATCCCCAAAAACGCAATTGTTACAAACGTACACAATTTTATTTTCTCTTTCCTCCGCACTTTGTCACTGTCTCTGTTTACCCCCGAAAAATACAAGCAAACGCAATAATTCCAATAAAAACATGAGTCTGACATTTGGTACCCGACCTTACACCAAGGTCGACATCAGAGGTCAAGGCCATTTCCTCATATACAATCAGCTAGCGTGTGTACATAATCAGTTAACGTACTAAATAAAAAAATGGGTGAAGGTGTACTTAACTTGTCTTTAAATTTGGGACAATTTCTATGTAATTTGTTATGTAATGTTAGTTCGTGAATAGTGAGTCATAATTCAAATGCGAATTAACATTAACACAAAAATTTTATCAGACGATGTATTTAGTCATAGACGGAAATCGTATGCATAGTGATATTTTTAACTTTTTGGGATTTGGAAATCTAAATTTTATTGTAAAAGTCTAATGTAAAATGCTTATAATACTAAACTTCAAATCATAGAACCAAAAAAAGCATAAGGTAAAGGAAAAGAAAATTTAGTCCTGTCTATGGTACGTTGCAATATGCAATTATATACTGTGTGCTTAGTGCGAGTTTTTAACGTTTTCGATAACGTAAAACTTAACTCAAATTTGTATGCAGTCGGAACAGCGCCCCTAGCGGCACACGTAGGTAAACGTTCCAACTCCCTAGAAATTTGAGTTAACTTTTACGGTATCGAGAACGTTAAAAAACTCGCACTAAGTATACTGGAGATATAACCCATAGTGGGGTGACGTCAGGCAGGTGGCTGTTCGTAAAACTCATGCCAAATACCTATGCAGTATGCTGTAACGACCTTACATAATGTTGGTTAAGGACAAAAAGAAGAATGAGAAGTAAGCGCTGGCGTACGTGGCCTTATAGATAAGAAATCGGGGTACTGA
The DNA here is from genome assembly GCF_030267445.1 of Bombyx mandarina. NCBI lineage: Eukaryota > Metazoa > Arthropoda > Insecta > Lepidoptera > Bombycidae > Bombyx > Bombyx mandarina. The sequence goes on along the minus strand of NC_143234.1, from coordinate 9,453,967 downwards.
TAGTGACGCGAATATGCAGTGGTTCATTTACGGCGTTAGTAATAAATTGTGCACAACACTAATAATCTGTGTTCACGAATGACTTTCAATCGAACATCACTTTCTCTTTCTGGTCGTTCCCTCAATGCTGAGGATCGTGACTGTATGTCAATCTTCTCTACTCGGATTGTACCGCTCCATGTATCTGTATGAATATTATGTCCGCAAGTTGTGTTAGTATGTCATGCGATCCGACTGACCCTCGGCGCCATCGCAAACCCAAGATGCATGGTGGGAATCGAACATCAATTGTATTATAATTCCTGATAATGATGTAAGCCTGAGTCGGAACGAACTTCCTGTCAGACTAATCCGATCTGAAAAATAGGTTATCTGCTCCTCCTTCTTGTGTCGTTCTCCTCATTACTGAGGGTCGTCACTCCCCCGCTGCATCAACCCGATCGTCCTCCATCTGCCGCGATCCTTGGCCTCGTGGAGGGCGTCGTGGAGCTTGATGTCCAGACAAGACCGAATTTGGTCCGACCATCTCGTGGGACTGCGTCCTCTGGGACTTTTGGCCTCTATCTTGCCTGTCACCATCAGCTGCTCAAATTTGTGACCCTCTTTTCGAACAAAGTGTCCAAAAAACTCCAATACTCTACGAATGCATATTGTGGATAGTCCCGTTTTAACATTAAGAAGTTACCTGTTACGCTAATGCATTTATTTAGACATATGTGTCAAGTTAGACGGAGATATCACGTTTATATGCCCTCATCGAGACCCAAATCAAACAAAAAACAACCAAATTGCGGATTGCGTACGTCTTTTATTGAAGATATCACCGACTTTAGGCTGTAGCCTCCACAGTTTTCCGGGTTTTTTGTTGTCTAATTTTATACTTAACGATAGAATTTGACTATGACACATAACGAATATAATTGGTATGTACAAAGGCGACTTAGGCTATTAAATTTATCTAAAAATAATATTAAATTATCGTTTTATCAATTTATGTAAAGGGATTTTAATGATAATTTGGCTAATTACGGCCACGGACTAATGATAATTCGTGAACAACATTCGGGATAACGATCTTGATAAAAATCTTTATTACCGCTGCATGTTTGTTGTTTTAAGTTTATATATCTATTATATAACGCATAAGTTATAAATTGTACTCAAAATTGAAAGTGGCCGTATAAAAGACCCAAATTGAATATCTGGTTTTAAAATGTCTCATGTGAGTTTAATAATATCAACACATTATTGAAACAAGACAAGAATTCAAAATCTTAATGGGATTGGAATTCTACCGTAGAAATAGGCGGGGCGACCCTGTAGAGACTCCACTATATTGAAATTAAGAGAAGTCGGAATCCATTAGTGAATAATACTACATCGGGCAGAGAAAACGATTAAAAGGAGAAATTTATAATTGTAATCATTTCTTGTGTATTAGAGGTATTTATTTATACGTAATCATTGTTAGGATAATATTTTGATGAACTTTTGGATAAATATTTATATAATTAGTTTAGTTCGAGACTTATAGTATTCTACTAATAACTAATAAATTCGAGAATAATACACTTAGACATACAAGCTTTATGCCTTATAAAAGCGATTATCGCAAAAATTAGATACGTCTTCAGATGCTACAATTAATTTTAACCGCAACAAAAGTATTGAAACTGCTTTAAATTTTTGAATAATTTGTATTTTAAATTAACATAACCCAAACCGGTTTTATTCGATAACGTAATACATATTTTGGTGATTCGATTACATATGTAATATGTAAATATTTTATATTTGCTCCCATCGTTAACCGGCGACACGGAAATCTCAAATAGGATGTTATGATTTTGACTTAGTTGGACTTAAGTTTTTTTTATATTTTTATTGCTTAGACAGGTGGACGAGCTCACAGTCCACCCGGAGCCCATAGACATCCACAACGTAAATGCGCCACCCACCTTGAGATATAAGTTCTAAGGTCTCAGCATGGTTACAACGGCTGCCCCACTCTTCAAACCGAAACGCATTACTTGAGTATTAGGTAAAAAGAAGTGGAAGGGGATTGTTTTGTACAGTAGATTTTTTTTGTTTTTGTTTTTCCTACCTATTCTAGTAACCTCGAGAGGCTGTTCTAGATTCACCGAACTAGTAGGTGAGCACACGGGGCTCAAACTGACGTCGTTGCTAACAGTAGTAACCCTAGCAAGAGCAATGCTTTGCTGAATCTAGCACCGGATCGGAAACGCGACCCACTGAGAAGATTCGGCGAGAAACTCAGTGGGCTGTGTCTGTGGGTTAATTTACTCGCCGAGCCCTTCGTCGCGAGCGACGGGTTCGACGAGAACGATGACCGGTGCTTGGGGTACCTAAAAGCACCGTTAGTGGACCGGGAGGATCCGAGATGACGTATTTTGGGCTTAAAGCCTCTTGCTTACCGTTTAGAAATTTTTCAAAGCTTGGAAAACTGTGCAAACTATATTGTATTTGTCATCTTGAGAAAGTACATTGTAGTACGATACATATTAGTCCATCACTACAAAAATAGCCAGGACGCTGATACTAATGCGTACGGCGTGTCTGTGCCTTTCAGGAGGTTAAATCATCGGATTATCGCCACAGGTATGTTTTGTATGAATCGGGGTTCTACTATCCAAGCAAAACCTTATAATGAAAATGCTATTAAATGCAACCTCTTAGGTATTTTGCTATAAAGTAATCGCGCGAAACTAAGAGTGAACGTATTTATATTGTTGTATCGACACAATATTAAATTTCAACGGATGTATACTATTAAGTCTTCCAAATTAAATGCAGTTTTAAATATTCTCGATAATTTTACTATATTACTTAGTTATAAAACAGAATTTCATTCATACGGAGAACAGGAGGTCCTCCTCCTCGCGTCGTTTCCTCACTGCTGAGGGTCGTGACCATTATAATTCGACATGATTTTACTCCTTGTGATGTCCCGCCAGCGCCTCCGATCATTGGCCGCATGAAGGGCGAAGAACAGGAGGTACAAGCTCTATTAATAATTTAAATTTAAAACATGTAAATTTAGCAAACGTAAAGTTTAACAGCGTGTTAAATTATAACAAAACAAATAACATGAATTAAATGGTTTATTTGATATACTAAGAGTTCAACTATTTATACTCTATACTGTAAACGCGTTGAATTTGATAAGCTGAATTGTAATTGTAGGTGAATATTGTCCAAGAGACGCATTTTCAGCTAAAGCGCGCGCGGTGGCTTTTATTCTCCATTAGATACAACGCATTCTAATTAATAATTAGGGCAGTAAAATCGAGAAAGACTTTGCCGATACGATTTAGATACAGGTCACAGATGCGATCATCAATTTCTCTCGTATCGCCAATAAGGTCTGCGCTATTTTCTACAAATCTCAACATAACCGATTGAGGCGTTATCTAGACGATTATATCGGATGCATCGATAAAATGACAAGCCATTGTCGTCAATCTTGAGTGTACTCAAAACATAATTTCGAGTTCATCTTCTTTGATATCCGATAATGAATCGCAGCTGGCGCTATCTACTTTCAATTCGACTCATTCGATATGATTCACTGTCAGTCAAGTGACTCAAGAGTTATACTTTTTGAGTGATGGACAGGATATTAGTCTTTCGTTTCAGTACGTCGACCGTGATGTTACTAATATATACGTGTTGTAAATAAATAATGTGTGTGTATGTGTATTTCAGTATCTATTACACACGGTAAATCTATTTAGAGTTCGGATGGTACGGATTTAGATTAACGATTTGTTAATTTAAAATAATTATGTTGTTGTCAATGTAACGTGATAAAGCACGTACTGGGTAAAACCGGCTTTACGGAAAATATAAGTGAACACAATGAGATTTGAACCCGTAACTTTGTTAATATCTTTAACGTACAACCAACCACACGTCTTTTACGATTTTATGTGTTTGCGTATAGATTTCACGAAACAATGTACTTGTCATGTACTGTCCGATCGATCTTAAAAAGTCTTCAAAAAAATTCTCGAAAATACTTACTGTTTTTTTTTTTATGTTTACTAAACGCATACAACAAAACGTTAACACTGCATTTTACGATCACAACCGTATCGAAGTTGAAAAATTAAACATACGGATATCTTTTAAAATAGAACTCGTAGCTTCAAAGGAAATCATCTTCAAACGTACGCCAGCGCGTTTGTAATCGGCCGTCGTTTGACTTGTGAGGCGCGTATATCAATTGTGTGTACATCAATTGGCTTTAGACTGGAGCGTCCATTGATTTTTTTGGATTAACCTTGATGGGCAGACTGGGGGCCACCGGCCGCCTGGTGGTATTACTTATTAACACCATACCATCGTACCTCGAACATTGGCTCTAGGTATCGACTGGAATTACGCTTGTGCTATCCCTCCCTCATTAAACTACGTCCCGAACCTCTGATTAGTTCACGACAATGATACAATACTCCTCAACTGCCAATTTTTTTAAAGTGTATTGGATTTTTTTACTGTCCCAAAAAATTTAAAATCCAGTCTCTTGCTGGTGATTATTTGGCCATTGTATTAGGTGTGTATAGGCTTATATGAATCTGGAATACATACGTATCATAATAAGAAGGTATAGATAAAGAATTAGAAATTATGTTTATAGAAATCGTATTACTGGCAGTTTAGATATTGTAGAAGTAGAAACATCTATAAATTGTATGCCACAAGAAGAAGACTTTTCAATCGTTAGTACGCTAGTGCGAGGACTTGAAGATTTCTTGTTCGTCACAAAAATAAGATTGTTTTTTTCTAAACACTAAAGCAAATCAAACCTTTTACGAAATTGAATCACGCTATGTCGGAGAGCTTAAGTATGGATATTACTAGAATTTTGCTTTAAGGTAAAACGGTGCTAATTGTGTACGCAAATATATTGTGAGTCATAGAATTAAACTTATTTCTACTCCAATTTCATCGATACCGCTTCCCGATATCGGCCTTTTTGTAAGATCCATTCTGTAGTTGCACAAGAAGGGCCGCGGTACGCCAGGAATGGCGACGTCTGGTGAAGCGCACCACCACCCGAAGTGATAACCACGACCACTCTGCCAAGAGTGCATACGGCTGAGAAGAATTCTGTAGTTACTGATTATTTTTTTCTATTTGTCCCCAGGTCTTAGCGGTTCGAAGGCTGACCTGCAGCATCGGCGGGAAGTGTTCGGTTCAAACTTGATCCCGCCGAAGCCACCCAAGACTTTCCTGACGCTAGTATGGGAGGCTCTGCAGGATGTCACCCTTATTATCCTAGAAGTTGCTGCTGTTGTTTCATTAGGATTGAGTTTTTACAAGCCCGCAGATGACCCCAATGATGCGGGTAAGTTGTTACACTGTTATTTAATTATTAAATCCGATGTGTTTCATCAACTATGAAGAACATTACCATCTCGAATTGAGAGATATTACTCTGTTTGCTAGTAGACCGGTTCTGATTGAAGATTGTTTCAACCTAAATAAACTTTCTTACGACCGCCCCGTTTACGATGCTTAACAATTGCTTTCTTTAAAACAATCAAGTTTATAGTTATTTTATGTGAAAAAAAAATCAATATTATCAGTTCACTTGATTTTGGAAACAGTAAAATGTAAATGTACAAATTAATTTCCCCCTAGAATAATTAAAGCAGATTTTTTACATCTGCAACATTCTAGTAATAAAAAAATGTTTATACAACTCTTCATTGTATACAAATAGATAAATAGTGATAAAGTAAAGGCTATCAATGAATGCAAACTTAATGTAGTCATTTCAGCAGTTATAATGGTGATTCATGATGCCAGCGATGTGAGTACAAGTAGTACTCGCCGTTTTTTTTGTATATTGTAAGGTTTTTTGCGTTCCTATATGAAATACCATAGGGCGTTAGTTTAAAAATATTATGTCAGAGATAGATTTATTATTATTCATCAATAAATTTACGTATGTTCTAAAAATAATCTCTATCAATCAAGGAAATAGAACACATTAGGAATTCATAATTGCTTGTATAGAGCGTACGATAATATTGTGCAGTTTTCATACATCAATATTGAAATGCATGTTTTCAACGGGTTGGTACCACCACCATACAATCGGTTTATGTCCTAAATACATCGGTTTCTATTAAGAGTAGAATAGTTTTAATACAAAATTATTGGGATTTCATGTTTAGGGGGCTCCAGAAACCTTATAACGCCGAGTGGGCGATGAGCCATTTATGTTCAAAAAATTAACTTGTATTGTCTTTTCTTTCCGAAAACTAAAATGGATACAGACCCTGGTAAGATTATAATGCTGTAGTAGAAAAATTAAATGATTCAATAGTTTGAGTATCAATTTAAGTAGTATTAATGAATTTTAAGTAGTGTTAATTTGAATCTACATTCACTTCTCTCCACTTTGTCATTCAATCTGTTATCAATGCCATCAAGTTAACAGCTTATGTCGTATTTTTTCAAAAAAGAATTTTGCCGTATGGATTTCGAGTGGTGTGTAAAAATGAGGAAGTTATCAAGAACCTTTTCCTGATTTCTACTTCTTTTGCAATGTAACCTTTTGTAATTTTCATTCGCTTCAAATCCATCTTGCATCTCTAGTTGATTACCAAACGAAACCTGCAAGGAATAACATTCATTTTCTAATATTTCACAAACTTTTTGCCCAAAATTTTCCATTTTGGCTAACTGCGTAAGTTTCATCCTACAATGGTTTCCATTATCTCTAAATCTCATACGAGAAAAGAGAGATATGGGGATCAAAACAAAGGATAAATTAAACCAATTATGATCTTCGGTTTGCAACTCAATTGGGGAACCGAAATCTACAATGTTTTTCCCTGCAGGCTCCGAAGATATTATACCCGGCACGGTTTTTAGCATGTAGTTAATAGTAACATTTACAATCTCCTTAACCTCCAATTAACCTTGTATTTGTTAAATACGTGGCTTATCTAGTTTTGTAGAACAATTAATTACATCACTTTTCATTTAAAGGCTAGTTTCGTATGCTTGATGAAGCTTTGTTATGCGCTGCTCCGATGTTGGTCGATGTTGGCTGGTACAGTTGGATGTTGGTATCGCAACGGCTGGTATCAGTCTTCCCGCAATTGAAAATCTCCGGATACTTTTAAAACCCCAACGCTACCGTGTAAAGACTTATCTCACGTTTGGTCATTTCATCGGAAAATCGTAATTGGCTGTTTCCATTCAGTTAATAGCACGAGTTTTAAATTTGTAACGGTGTGGTCCAGTGTCGAAGGTCGAAGACAACTTCCATTCTGATTTGATAGTGATAGTTTTCTTATATCAACATGGATTTCGATCATATATCTGAAGGTGAGCGGCGTTTTCGCATTGCGATCTTGGGAGATCTGGGTGTCTCATAAGTCCCGCCTCTGCGCAAACTACACCAAATAAAAAAATAGAACCCGCAAATTTATAATTTGCGTAATTACTGGTGGTAGGACCTCTTGTGAGTCCGCACGGGTAGATACCACCACACTGCCTATTTCTGCCGTGAACCAGTAATGCATTTCAGTTTGAAGGGCGGGGCAGTCGTTGTAACTATACTGAGACCTTAGAAGTTATATCTCAAGGTGGGTGGCGCATTTACATTGTAGATGTCTACGGGCTTCAGTAACCACTTAACACCAGGTGGGCTGTGAGCTCGTCCACCCATTTAAGCAATAAAAAAAACATATACAAGTCCTTCTGATGTTGGTAAATAAGTAGGTATCATATACAGCCTATAATGCGTGTCGTAAAATTATACTACCTCCTGCCCACTACGTAACGAGGGAGTGTCCGACCCGATACGGCCTTTCAATGTTGTCACGTAATCCGATTTACCGTCCCTCTCCCTCGCGTTGTAAAGGTCATTAGTGCGAGAGGAAGCGCAACGTTTCGAGCTCGTTCGATTAATCATCGCATTAAAAGGGTTGAGGGATAATATGTCACGGTGATTAGGGTTCATTCTTGTGTTGTGCGATGGTTTTTATTTATAATCGATTCTTGTTTAATTAATAACAATTTTTATTCGTATCGATTGAAGCTATCAGTTTTGTTCTTATTATAATGGTATCAAAATTCCGAATTCAGATTTTCGGACTTTCCGATCAGCAGAGTTTAATCTGAGCAAATAACAATCCACACCTGTGTGACTGTCTAGAATTATATTTTCTTTTCATTTGTTATTTTATTAAGAGACAAATTCGCAATTTGAGTATGCTATTAAAAAAAAATGACATTCGGAAGACGTATCATTTCTTCAACCCGAGAATCCTGAACACGCTTTTTTCGGTCGAACCCTAAATATCCACATGAGCTCCACTGATTAACAGCTTTGGCGTCACCGGTCGCTGATGGTATTACGCTAGGCACCTTCCGTGAAACACCAACAATAACTGTACCAAGTTTCAACTTGATCGAACAAATAACGTAGGATGCACATAACTTTTTTTTTCCTACCTAAGCTGATAAGCCTTGAGAGGCTATATCAGCGTCGCCTTAACTAACTAGTAGGTGAGCTCACGAGGCTCAAACCTGATGACGTTGCTAACACGAGCCCTAGCAAGAGCCGTGCTTCGCATAATTTACTCGTCAAGCCCTTCCTCGCAAGCGACGGGTTCGACGAGAACGATGACCGGTGCTTGAGGTACCTAAAAGCACCGTTAGTGGATCGGGAGGATCCGAAATGACGTATTTGGGGCGACGGCGACTGCTTTCCAAATTGTTTATCAATAATATTTTTTTAAGCATGTTTATTATGTGAAGATTTCCAAAGATACCCTTTCCACGAAAGATCTTTGCAGCACGAAGCAGCTATCAAGCATTACGTGAACTCTCTTCTTCAAGCCAATCCAATGCTAGGTATCTTGGAATGCACCTTTCTTTGGTCTCTTGCCTTTCGCATCCAGTCCTTACCAACCACTTTGACCAGTTCATTGGTCCACTTCGTTGGCTGTCTGTTACAACGTCCAGTACGAGGTCTCCACTCCAGTACTTTTGTGCTAATCGGTGGGTGGCCCCACCACTATTTGAATGTAAATCTAAAAACAAAACGGTTTTTTTTTCAGCACATTTGGACGAAGAGGAGGGCCACTACCAGTGGATCGAGGGTCTGGCCATCTTAATATCGGTTATAGTCGTCGTCATAGTAACAGCGTTTAATGATTACACGAAAGAAAGGCAATTCAGGTCAGTAAACCATGTAACCAACTGAAGGTCCAAATAATTAAATTTCTCTGCTACATTTGTTAGGGAAACTAATGATGCTTGAGCCATAAGAAAATTCTAGACGATTTATTAAATATTTATATTTCCTTATTATTACTACTAATTAATTAGTCATCGAGAATCATATTTATAATTTGAAATGTGTAGTACATATACGTATTATGTATGAAATAAATTTATATTTCATTATTTATGCATTTTGGATTATTAGGAATATTTATAAAGTTCATATGATTGTCGAGTCTTATCCAAAAAAAGTATTGGAGAAATGCATTTATGTATGTATTATCTTATTCGTGTTTTCTTTCGCATAATATTATAAAGATCCGACAGCGTACTTTTACTGGTGGTAGGACCACTTGTGGGTCCGCGCGGGTAGGTACCGCCACCCTGCCCACTTCTGCCGTGAAGCAGTAATGCGTTTCGGTTTGAAGGGTGGGGCAGCCGTTGTAACTATACTGAGACCTTAGAACTTATATCTCAAGTTGGGTGGCGCATTTACGTTGTAGATGTCTATGGGCTCCAGTAACCAGCTAACACAAGGTGGGCTGTGAGCTCGTCCACCCATCTAAGCAATAAAATCGTTACTGTAAATATTCTTTGCTAAGATCGTCTGATATACAAATGCTTATTTATAGTAGAGCTCAAAAGCGTACCCGTGCGAGTCGCGGGTAGGCACCATCGTTCTACCCAGCTTCGTCGTGAAGCAGTCAAGGGTATAGGTTCGAAGGCCGTCGTACAATACAATTGAAACCCGACCTCATGTCCGGAAGGGTCACATCGACCGGCACGTGAGGGTGCGAACATTATCGCATCGTGATTTGGATGAATTTTCCTTTTTATTGCTTAGTTGGGTGGACGAGCTCACAGCCCACCTGGTGTTCAGTGGTTACTGGAGCCCATAGGTATGTACGACGTAAATGCGCCACCCACCTTGAGATAATGTCTCAAGTATAGTTACAACGGCTGCCCCACCCTTCAAATCGAAACGCATTACTGCTTCACGGCAGAAACAGGCAGGGTGGTGGTATCTACCCGTGCGACTCACAAGAGGTCCTACCACCAGTAAAATTTGAAATAACCTAGATTGACACGTAGGGAAACGCCGGGAGTGTCTGATGTAGTGTAAACACGATGTTGTGTATTTGTGATTATATTCCATCTCAGTTTACGCGCAAAAGACTGACACAAGTCACTCTTTATACCGTGCGATTGGAGCTTGTTCTATTTCGTTCTGGAGTAAGAATCTGACGCGGATCCCATCGCTGGGCCTCACATCTTGTCAATAGCGAATGCTTTTATTCCAGAGGTCTGCAGTCTCGGATAGAAGGCGAGCACAAGTTCGCCGTGATCCGCGGCACGGAGGTCAAACAGGTGCCCATCAGCGAGATCGTCGTCGGCGACATATGTCAGATCAAATACGGAGATCTGCTTCCGGCTGACGGTATCCTGCTGCAGAGCAACGATCTTAAGGTAGGTTCATGTGCTTGCTGATCAGCAGATCTTCGAGTCCCACATACTTGGGGACCTCGTAGGAGGTTCGGCCCTCGGTCCGAAAAAAAAAGGTGTATGTTGTGGTTTTTTTTAAGGAATTTTATGACCTGGTAACTAATACCTTTAAGTCATGTCTTATTTTAATTTATATTCTTTTATTTTATTTATATTATATATTTCATAATTTCACGAAAAATGATAATATGGAGTGAAATGAAATGAAATGAAAATGAGACCCAGTAACTTTACTGACATGAGGTCGAGACCTCAATTGTAACGATTGTATGTTGTAATATTCGACGAAAATCAACTCTTAATGATTTCCAATTCATTATCAAAATCAAAAAAAAAAGACGCGCTCAACATTTAATCCCCACACGCTATAGTGCGAATAAATATATGTTTTTCTTTTAAATGTAAATATATTTCGCAACAGACGCAACATTAACAAAGTTATCTAAAGCGATATCGTTAATCGGCAGGTAGCAATAATTTACGTGTACACAATATGTATGCGATCGCTGATATTGGCCCAGGGTTGCTTGTTTAATGTTTTTAAAATTATAATTTGATTTTTATGGCACAGATGAGTGAACGCCTCTCGTTAAGAAGTTAACGTTTCTTCTTTTTCTTAGATGAGTGGCCGAGCTCACAACCCACCTGATGTTAAGTTGTTACTGGAGCCCATAGACATCTACAACGTAAATGCGCCACCCACCTTGAGATATAAGTTCTAAGGTCTCAGTATAGTTCCAACGGCTGCCCCACCCTCAGACCGAGGCGCATTACTGCTTCACGGCAGAAATGGGCAGGGTGGTGGTACCTACCCGTACTGACTCACAAGAAGTCCCACCACCAGTAATTACGCAAATTGTAATTGTGTAACGTGGCCTATAGAACGTGACTTCCGCATGACTTCAAAGTCTCTACTCTGATTCATAACGGCTTTCATACCCTTCAAACTCTTCGCGCCTTATACTGGTAGGACGGTGGTACCCACACGTTAAGACTGCGAATACCTCCTTTCGCCACTAAGTGCATGTATCCTGGTATAAGACTCAGATAACGCTGATTCCCTTTCTCCGTTGAATCCCTTAGTCCCCTTTTCGACATCCAAGGGATGGGGTGGATGGTGCTCTAAGCGGAAACCTGTTGATCCAAATTGATAGCAATTATGTGTAGAATGGGGATCGCAGCGCATAAAAAAAAAATTTCAATGTTCCAAAATTTTCTCTTTAATAAAAAAAATAATTAACACTTTTATTACGCCTTGCTCATCATCGTTTTAAACGTCTTCGCCATCTTCTTCTTTTCTCTGTCATCCTCTATTCTCTTTCTTTCCGTTTTCTCTCACACATATCTTAACGCTCCGTTCCACACTGTTTTCATACGTTCCATTCTTACCAATCCTACATATATGATTACATTTAGCATCCACTCTGGATTAGGATCTAGACTGACCAAGGTCTTTGGTTCGAAGGTTACGAACTCAACTTCAGTACAGCCCTGCAGTAAATATTTTTTATAAGAGCTAATAATTTATTAATAGCGATTTTTGATAAAATTCATTATTTTCATTCTCGTGTACTGCAAACAGGCCACGCTGTTACGATGCGTGTCATAAATTCGGAACGCACAACCCTACATCCGCGATACTACAATAACCTTATCAATATAATTTATTGGGTTATCTGTTCTCATTGCTTACGTAATACGGATTAATTGATATTAGTAAAGTATCCGGACGCGTTTAAGTTTATAAATTAATTGTATATATATATATATTAATTAATTCCCACACACCCTGTATAGCTAACGTATATGAATCCGAAGTCGCGGAGGTGGCCGTATTGATAATTGCTGACTTGATGAGCATAATAATAGTGACCAAAGATAATTTTGCTTATTTTTTTCATCATGCAGGCAATGGAATTGAAATTAATATCAGCCTATGCGCGGGGTCAACGCACCTACGTGTCTTTAACTCGGCTTTTCATTGCGGGCATTCACAAAATATGAAGATGGTCCACTTGTGTTACGACGAATGTTTGTGGTTTCTTAAATCTTCTGATTGACATTTGGGTCCCCTAATAAGAACACCCTGTATTTTTCATCGTTATATCGACATTACATTTAATTGTTAGTATATAAGAAGTCCACGGCTGAATAATAGATTATAGATTAGATTAGAATAGATTATTATGAATAATAGATTTACGGGTGCGTCTTCAAATCTAGCAAATTCAATTTAATCAAAACGAATGTCTCTAGCCCATGTAGCGCGATATGTAATCACCAACACCCTCTAGCGGTCAAAATCGAATAGGTACAAATGTAACAGGTTCATTGAAATTTCTGAGGCTGGCGCTCACACCCTTTACCTTAGTAAGTTAAAGCCTCTGCATAGATACTAGACGTACTCCCTGTTTCAATTTTCCCCTTTATAAACATTATTGCATTTCTAGGCAGTAACTCCATATTCGAATAAAAAATATACATATATAAAACATATATTATTCCATATTGTGTACAGCGAAAGTCCTGTTAGAATCATCGACAACATTTTTACTGATTATTTTAAACAAACAACCAGACAATTTAACTGTAATGTTTACATTATCAAACTCAACGGACACTTCAGGAAAAAAAAATAAAAATAAAATTTCAAAATCAGATAATTCCGAATCCGCCTGATACGACTCGAGTAATTTGATAACGTAATTATAAAACTCGAATGCAGTATTTTTATCTACGTACGTAAGTGTTTGTACAATTTATAAGGAATCATGTTGTCGCGTGATTGTGTGAAGTGCCTTTATCGGGATGACATAATAGTTTTTTTTAGTACACAAGCGATTCCGCTGCCTTGATATTCGAGATTGTCCTATACTATAAATTTTTTAAATACTGTACAATGTCAAAGTTACCGGAATCCGTGGACGTCATTAATCAAGGAATAAAAAATCTGAGTATTAATATCACAACAGTGCAAATTATGGTTTCGCTTCGTTATTATTTTTAAATCGACAAGTATCTTGGAATTCTTAAATAATTAAGATAACGAGCCTTCAAATATGGGCACGTGTCAAGAAAGAGATGACACTATCCTGCACAGCTATAGCTAAGATGTTCCCCTCACCGGTACCCACCATTACGGTCACCGTCCTCGCCGAACCCGTCGCTTGCGACGAATGGCTCGGCGAGTAAATTAACCCACACAGCCCACTGAGTTTCTCGACGAATCTTCTCAGTGGATCGCGTTTCCGATCCGGTGGTTAGATTCTGCGAAGCGCTGCTCTTGCTAAGGCCAGTGTTAGCAACACCTCCTGGGTTGAGCCCCGAGAGTTCACCTACACGCTAGGGTAACGCTGATATAGCCTCTCAAGGCTATCAGCCAACTTTAAGATATTTTACTAAGAATATATTTTCAAACACACGCAGGAAGCGTCTCTATTGTTCTATCGTGCGTTCCGTGGTCTTTACATTCGTCATCGCCGATAAAGAATCCACTACAATCGCCTATAAAGGTGCGCTGTGCTAATAACTCGTTGGAATCCAGCCAATCGACGTGACAACTATTTACGCACCGCCGATAGATGCGCTCGCTACTTGCTACATCAGCGCGGCGCCATAAACCGGCTGTTGAATCGGAGCCGGTAGACCTCACAAAGTTTTTTTTTTCCTATTGCTTAGATGGGTGGACAAGCTCACAGCCCGCCTGGTGTTATGTGTTTAGTGGAGCCTATAGACATCTACGACGTAAATGCGCCACCCACCTTGAGATACAAGTTCTAAGGTCTCTATACCGCCCCACCCTTCAAACCGAAACGCATTACTGCTTCACGGCAGAAATAAGCAGGGTGGTAGTACCTACCCGTGCGGACTCACAAGAGATCCTACCACCAGTAAAAAAATGATAGTAAAAAAGGACTCACAAGTGACCGCCACCACTCAGCTTGAGAGTTGGTTGAAGTATGAATAGTAATGTGGTGGCTGTTCCACCTTTCTGATGGGAAAGCGTGCCTATTCCACGGTAGATATAGGCAGGATGGCGTTACATACCCGGTCGTACCACGAAAGCCGAACAAAAAGTCGTCGTGGCCTAAAGGATAAGACGTCCGGTGCATTCGTTGTTGCGATGCACCGGTGTTCGAATCCCGCAGGCGGGTACCAATTTTTCGAATGAAATACGTACTTAACAAATGTTCACGATTGACTTCCACGGTGAAGGAATAACATCATGTAATAAAAATCAAACCCGCAAAATTATAATTTGCGTAATCACTGGTGGTAGGACCTATTGGAGTCCGCACGGGTAGGTACCACCGCCCTGCCTATTTCTGACGTGAAGCAGTAGTGCGTTTCGGTTTGAAGGGTGGGGTAGCCGTTGTAACTATACTGAGACCTTAGAACTTATATCTCAAGGTGGGTGGCGCATTTACGTTGTAGATTTCTATGGGCTCCAGTAACCACTTAACACCAGGTGGGCTGTGAGCTCGTCCACCCAACTAAGCAATAAAAAAAAAATAAAAAAAAACCGCTAAAATGTGAATCTTCCTTTTATTTATGACACAAATGTCGGTAGTGGGTGGCGTCGTAATGTCTATGATCTCTGATAACCAATTAACACCAGATGACCCGTGAGCTCACCGGTCCATCAGCAACAATAAGCCGTTACCAGTAAAACCAAATTTTAATTCTCTAGATTGACGAGTCATCCCTGACGGGAGAATCGGACCATGTCAAGAAGGGTGAAACATTTGATCCCATGGTGCTATCCGGTACACACGTTATGGAAGGTGAGCTATCCTATACTGATGTTATCAATGGCCAAATTTGTTGGCCTGTCCACAATCGGCTCTAGATTAAATTATAGTTTTTGTATCGACAACATTGGTTCCTCTTACAGCTATAATTGGTCTGGCATCACGTGACAAGCACGTCATTACGGATCCTCCGGATCCACTAACGGTGCTTTTAGGTACCTCAAGCACCGGTCATCGTTCCCGTCGAACCCGTCGCTTGCGACGAAGGGCTCGACGAGTAAATTAACCCACAGACACAGCCCACTGAGTTTCTCGCCGGATCTTCTCAGTGGGTCGCGTTTTCGATCCTGCGAAGCACGGCTCTTGCTAGGGTTCGTGCTAGTAACGTCGTCAGGCTTGAGCACCGTGAGCTCACCTATCTGTTAGGGTGAAGCTGAAATAGCCTCTCAAGGTAGGAAAAAAAAGTGACAAGTAGAATCAACATTGATTGCAAATGACTTCCAGGTTCCGGCAAGATGTTAGTGACAGCCGTGGGGGTGAACTCCCAGGCCGGCATCATCTTCACGCTGCTCGGTGCCGCTGTCGACAAGCAGGAGAAGGAAATTAAACAGAAGAAGAAAGGTCAGTTCCTCCTCGCCACGCCTGTCGTACGATTCCACTTCGCTATAGTTTACATCTACCCCTCGTTATACCGACCCCCTCCCCTAGTAAGTTGGTTGCGGGCTTCTTGTGATTAAAAACTCAATGATCGGAACAGTTTGTGCGCTTCGTTTAACCTCTCGCCCGCAAATACGGGCAAAATCCAACATAGTAAGAACATTCGAGAATTCTCCGACTCTGAATTTCGAGGTCGCCCGTTGCCAAGCGCAGCCGCCGCAGACATTGCTCATTTAGTCACAGCCGGGACAGCTCGTGTGCTTTTGTTGAGTGAGCTGAGCTTGCGTGAAAGCGGACACATCATCGAGCTATAAAGTTTTTCGAGCGTCACAGAGAGAGCGTGACTGACTGTGGTTTTTAAAAACGACATTTGTGTTTGGGTTGTTTTTTTTTTTCAAAATTTTGCTACTAAATTACATGTTGTCAGCGTTATCATTGTACTCATTTTAAATAAAATATATAAAAAATATATTAAATAAATAATGTTGATACTAAAAGCTGAATACATTCATACAATTAGGAAACTAAATGAGCATTGTACTAAACCTGCTTCGTTGGATTAGCGGTCCCCCCGTCTACACGGCGGCCCCCCTCTGGGGATCGATCTATAATTAAATGAAATTAGTAACTAAAATAAAAGTTATAAAAATTACTGTATGCTAGTTAATCTTTTAACTGTAATTTCGTTAAAGACATTGAACTTAAAAATTAATAATTCATTACAAACTTTTACTACAATCAAATAGTTACTCACTTCATTTAAGTCACGAGATTATTTTATTAATTAAACTAGTATTGTAATGTTTTATTTTCGTAGCGTTCGTATTGCATCTTAAATTTAAGGGTCTTGTTAAACGTTGTACGTTTGTATGGTTAACTAATCGGCTGATGTATTCGTGGCATGGTGACGTATGTTGAACAATAAAGTAATCTCTATGAATACAGAATATATCAGGAAGCGCCAACATTAAAGCATTTTAGAACGTTTTAGCGGTTACGGCTTCAAACGAAATTAAACCCTATATCATATAGTTCGTAAAGTCGTAAATGCTGAAACGCCACGTTACCTAGACATAGAGCTATAGTGTGACCCGTTCAATGACATCCGAATTTTGTTTCTATCCCCCCCCGGCTCGCTGCACGCCCTCCGTCCTCCGCCTCCCGTCGCTCGACGAAAATAAAAAAAAAAACAAAAAAACACATCAACCCTCCACATCTGCATCGTGTTTATGTCGTGTTGACTGCATGATGTGAAACAATTACTACATCCATATTCAATATTTGTCACGTGTCCGCTTGTATGGATTGTGGTAGAGGAGAGAAAGCAGCAACGCAAAGGGACCCAGCGCAAGAGCATCCCCGGTAAGTACTTCCTCGCTAGACCCTCGCTTTCGACCTTTAACCTCTGGCTTCCGACCTTTGACCGCTGGCTTCCGACCTTTGACCTCTAGCTTCCGACCTTACAGAACTTTGGGCTTATATGTGATTTCTGATTCTTACAGGAAACGCTAATACGTTAAATCTTTTTGTCGCTTTCTTTCTCAACTAATTCAAATCAAGTTGGAGATGAAACATTCAGTTTTCTAATTTTCTTGTCACACATTATTTTTTCCTGTTTCCAAAAGAATTTCTAATTGAAGAAAAAAGGGCTATTTCTCTGCTTCGTCTGTGGCTTTGGGACATTATGTTTGCATCGCGACGGCACTTACTGCCCCCTTCCAAATCGATCTTCAACATATCTACATACAGTGCAACCTTAATATAACGAACCTCAATATAACGACGTCCTCGATTTAACAAATTTTTCGTAAATTCAATTGTCCATAAGAGTCAGTGTCAAATATACCTTTAAATCTCTTGCGAACAATCTCTTTATAGCATTTTCAACTATTAAAAAAACCTCTAATTAATTTTGTCAACCCAAAACCTTTATGTAACGATCCCACCAATATGATCCTTAAGTATGTGAATCCAGTGGTACCTACCTACACAGGTACCTACAAGTGCGGACTCACAAGTGATCCTACCACCCGTAATTACGCTAATTATAATTTTGCGGGTTTCATTCTTATTATACTTAAAGTGAAGGAATCACCGTGGAAGTCAACCGTGAACATTTGCTGAGTACATATTTCATTAAAAAAATGGTACCAACCTGGGATTCGAACACCGGTGAATCGCTCAAAACGAATGCACCAGACGTCTTATCCTTTAGGCCACGGCGACTGATGTAACGAATATCCACTTGTTCCCTTCCGATTTCTTATATCGAGGTTGCACTTTATATATCGCATTCTTATATCGATTTCTTATATCGCCGGAGATTTTTCAGTTTTTTATTTATTTCTTTACTTACTATTTATTTTGCTCTCTCTGTCTTTTGTGTCTCGTAAATGTTGTGATTTTTTTTTCTCTCTTTAAGTACACTACCTCTACATATATACAACACAATACGATTATCGATTTCATTTACTTATACAATTAACTAACCAATTAATAATCACTATATTAACTTGCTGGTTTCACTATTAAAATTTAAAAAGTTAACATTGATTTTAGTTTAATAAACTTTGTGTGTATATATTTAAATTCTGTATTAATAAATGTAAATTTTAATTCTTGTGTATCTTTATATTCGTCGATTTTGAACAAAAAACAGCACTAAATAGCGTTCTTCCCCTTCTAATATTTCAGTGCGAATGTTATTTTTAACAAAGAGATTAATTTTTATGAATGAATAGACTTTAATGATCCAAGATAACATTAAAAGATGGCGACTCATTCTATCCTTTTGTTGTAATGCAAGATTTCATTGTTTATTATAATTATCTACTCATAGTATAGTATGTATATAGTATCTTGCTAATACTGTCAAACTTGTTGCAACTACCACAGTAACTATGACGGGTGAACTACAATTTTAAAAGATCTAACGCAGATTATTTGTATTTCATTTATATCTTTTAGAAAATTAAAGAATTTAATGGTAAGAGATGATAGACGATACAAGCAGGACGTAAACGTGACCAAACCTTGGCGAAAGGTCAAAGTTAATTGTATAGTAGTAAGTTCGAACCAGAAGGTACGATTATTTCGAAATACAGAACTAGGGGAGGTTCGAAGATGAAGCCGAGAACGTAATAGTGGTTGCAGACGTATCATGGATGTGGTATCCGCATTGGCTGAACAACACCGCCGCAATCTTGCATTACAAACAAACAATAAGGAATCAGTCGCCATCTCAACACGAGGTCGACACGATCCGTCAGTGTCGTCCACCGTGGGTAAGCGTTGTTGTCGGCGCAGGTGAGGAGGAGGGAGTGGGGGGCGTGGGCGCCAACCACGCGCCGCCCGACGACAACCACGCGCCGCCCGCCGCCGACAAGCCGCCGCCAGAGCCGCAACACAAGAAGGAGAAGTCCGTGCTGCAGGCCAAACTTACCAAGCTCGCTATACAGGTAAGCCCAGCCGATCATTCGTACAGCTCTTTTACATGCATCAGGATCACACTGACTATGATGGCACATGAGAATATGTCTCATTATCCGGAGTAAAACTTCTAAAATTCGTCCAAAGCGTGAATTGCGGTAGGCAGCGGCTTGGCTCTGCCCCTGGCATTGCTGAAGTCCATGGACGACGGTAACCACTCGCCATCAGATGGGCCGTATGCTCGTCTGCCTACAAGGGCAATAAAATAAAATAAAAAAGAATTCGGCATATGTTGGACGTAAACATGAATCCATACACTTTTTAAAACGTACATACAGCAATCATCTAAACATCACCCGATACTTGAAGGTTTTTTGGCGTCATCATCTAGTTTTTGATGACTGCTTAAAATCGTTTTTACATGATTCTCGCTGTCAGGGACTTCTACACGAACTACTGGAGATATTAAAAAAAATGATACTTTGAAAGTGTGAAACATATTTGTTAAAATGCTCTTCTCGTGTCTACAGTTATATTTGTGCAAATCTGTTTAAAGTTTTACATAACACCCAACGCGCGCCGTGCAAGCTGTATCACAGTAATACTAACGCCTGAACTTACAATTAATTCCAGATCGGTTACGCCGGCTCGACGATCGCCGTCCTCACGGTCATAATACTGGTCATACAGTTCTGCGTCCGGACGTTCGCCATAGAGGGCAAGCCGTGGAAGGCAACCTACATCAACAACCTGGTGAAGCACCTCATCATCGGTGTGACGGTGCTGGTCGTCGCCGTGCCCGAGGGGCTGCCGCTCGCTGTCACACTCTCGCTTGCTTATTCCGTAAAGGTTAGAACGAGACGGCTGGTCCTGTAATTTAAACAAACGTGTCAAAACAGAATGGGATTTAATTTATGTGAACTTTTTTATTTTTATTTCTTAAGATGGGTGGACGAGCTCACAGCCCACCTGGTGTTAAGTGGTTACTGGAGCTCATAGACATCTACAACGTAAAAGCGCCACCCACCTTGAGATATAAGTTCTAAGGTCTCAGTATAGTTACAACGGCTGCCCCACCCTTCAAACCGAAACTCATTACTGCTTCACGGCAGAAATAGGCAGGGCAGTGTTACCTACCTGCGCGTACTCACAAGAGGTCTTAAACCCAGTAAAAACTTTAACAAATAACAGAAAATGATGAAAGACAACAATCTGGTGCGCCACCTGGACGCCTGCGAGACCATGGGCAACGCCACCGCCATCTGCTCGGACAAGACCGGCACGCTGACCACCAACCGCATGACGGTCGTGCAGTCGTACATCTGCGAGAAGCTGTGCAAGGTGACGCCCAACTACCGCGACATCCCGCCGCCCGTCGCCGACCTCATCGTGCAGGGCGTGGCGCTCAACTCCGCCTTCACCTCCAGGATCATGGTGAGTGGAATCTTTTTTTTTAAAGGATTTTATGACCTGGTAGCTAAGACCTTTAAGTCATGTCTCATTTTAATTTGTATTCTTATTTTTATGAAAAATGATATTATGCAGTGAAATTAAATGAAATGAAGATGATATAAGATGAAATATAATCTCAGTAAATTGGTTGTCATTTACTGAGATTTTTTTCAGTGGACTTTTTGGAGGATTCCGG
The DNA here is from genome assembly GCF_030267445.1 of Bombyx mandarina. NCBI lineage: Eukaryota > Metazoa > Arthropoda > Insecta > Lepidoptera > Bombycidae > Bombyx > Bombyx mandarina. Next base: position 9,432,706 of record NC_143234.1, on the reverse strand, counting down.
CAGGTTACCTCTAGCGGCTTTGTTTCATTTTCCCACATTTGTGCATTTTCACAGATATTAAATAGTTAATAAATCACCGTTATTACACATTTAAACCTGAATAAACACTAAATAGACAAAATAAAACAAATCACACAACTTCACTCCTCGCGTTCCCGCCAAAAAGTCCCGTGAGTGGATTCCGGCACTTTATATAAAACTACCCGCTTGTTGCGACACTAAGAAAACGTAACGTCGAGGTAAACACCCAGATTAGCGTGTGCATTATTATTCCAAAGAACATATTGGGTCAAGAGGCACATAGTTATGAACAAAAATAAAAACTTAAAATTATTACGATTTTCAGCCATCACAAGATCCAACGATGCCATCCATGCAAGTCGGTAACAAAACTGAATGCGCCCTCCTCGGATTCGTCCTGGCTCTAGGGCAGAGCTACGAAGCCGTCAGAGAAAGTCATCCCGAAGAGTCGTTCACCAGGGTGTACACCTTCAACTCGGTGCGGAAGAGCATGTCCACCGTCATACCGCACAACGGCGGCTACAGGCTCTACACTAAGGGAGCTTCGGAGATCGTGCTTAAAAAGTATGTAACTTGCGCCGCAACCCCGGCAGTCCGCGGACAGTGGCAACCCTGGCAGTAGCCGCTCACAGCCTTTGTGTAGCGTCCTTAGGAATAGCGAGTAGTTCGCCACTTCATTAACACCTTACTGTCCTCTCATACTTTGTCGTTCATATAGTATTTTTTTTATTGCTTAGATAGGTGGACGAGCTCACAGCCCACCTGGTGTTAAGTGGTTACTAGAACCCATAGACATCCACAACGTAAAAGCGCCACCCACCTTGAGATATAAGTTCTAAGGTCTCAGTATAGTTACAACGGCTGCACCACCCTTCAAACCGAAACGCATTACTGCTTCACGGCAGAAATAGGCGGGGCGGTGGTACCTACCCGCGCGGACTCACAAGAGGTCCTACCAGCAGTAAAATATTCCTCAGTTTGACATTTAGTAGCTCACATTTGTGTTTGCTGGTCGACAGAGTTTCTGTAATTGTCGAAATGGTAAGACGTACTCGATTTAATAAAAGCATGAAAAGCTTCGGAGTAGTAGTTGGTGTCGGGAGTGGGGGGTGGCTACAGCTGTACCGCTGTGCAGGTGCGCCTTCATCTACGGGCACGAGGGCCGCCTGGAGAAGTTCACGCGCGACATGCAGGAGCGGCTCGTGCGCCAGGTCATCGAGCCCATGGCCTGCGACGGGCTGCGGACCATCTCCGTGGCCTACCGGGACTTCGTGCCCGGGAAGGCGGACATCAACCAGGTAAGGGCGCGCGGGAGGAGCCCCCGCCCCCCCGCGCCGCCCCCCCCCCCTCACGCCCCCCTGTGTCGCAGGTGCACGTGGACCAGGAGCCGCACTGGGACGACGAGGACAACATCGTGAACAACCTGACCTGCCTCTGCGTTGTAGGGATCGAGGACCCCGTGAGGCCCGAGGTAAGCCAACATCGTTTGTTCTCAAAACTAATTTTCTTAATTATTTTTAATTCCTTCATTATACATATTTTTTACTATTTTTCATTATAAACTAGCTGACCCGGCAGACTTCGTAGTGCCTCAGTCGATAAATAAAAGACCTAAACTTTTGTATAAAATAAACTTAAAACAAACAAAAGGAATCCGTCCTACGGGGGACACATCAAAGGAAACACAAAATTGTTTGTTTTTTATATAATTCCGAGCATTTTCATATTTTTTCAAACCTTTTAAACCTTCTCTGGACTTCCACAAATAATTCAAGACCAAAATTAGCCAAATCTGTCTAGCCGTTGTCGAGTTTTAGCGAGACTAAAGAACAGCAATTAATTTTTATATATATAGATAACTATTTCGAATAATAAAAGGTCTGTCTAACAATAACCATCATCATCATTCATCATTATCCTGCCCTTCTCCCAGTTACCTGGAGTCGGCGCAACATGTTTTCTCCTTCCATACTCTTCTATCATATACCATTTCTTCGCTCACTCCCCTCCTACCCATATCGTCTTTCACGCAATTCATCCACTTCTTCTTAGGCCCACTTTTCCTCTATATCCTTCCACATTCATAGTTAACACTCTCTTACTAACCTCATTTTCATTTCGTCTCATCACATGTCTGGCTAACAATAACCGTTATCACGATTTCTGTATGGTAATGTACCACGGCAACGCTGCAGGTTCCAGAGGCCATCCGCAAGTGTCAGAAGGCCGGCATCACGGTGCGCATGGTGACGGGAGACAACGTGAACACCGCGCGCTCCATCGCCATGAAGTGCGGCATCCTCAGGCCCACGGACGACTTCCTGGTGCTCGAGGGGAAGGAGTTCAACCGACGCATTCGGGACGCCAACGGAGAGGTGAGCCGACCCCCCAACCCCCCTCAGTAGATCCTCGAAATATTAACATTTGAAATTCTCAAATTCTAATGAAGTGATCATAATATTTCGTCGATTGTCAAACCAAAATCTGATATGTGCATTTTTAAAATTTTTCACTTTTTGACCTTTTCGTATAGTTCACTGCCCTATCTGCCGTATAAAAAAAGCTGTTATGTGTCTATAGCTTTAATATTTATCTATACCTATTTTACTCGTTAATTGAAAATAGAGTTTTTGAACACAGTAGATTTTGGTTTGATAGTGACAATTTGTTTATTTAAAGACTAGGAATGCTAATGCGTCTCGCTACGTGTGCAGGTGCAGCAGCAGCTGGTGGACAAGGTGTGGCCCAGCCTGCGCGTGCTGGCGCGCTCGTCGCCCACGGACAAGTACACGCTCGTGAAGGGCATGATCGAGTCCAAGGCCTTCGACACGCGCGAGGTGGTGGCCGTCACCGGGGACGGGACCAACGACGGACCCGCGCTCAAGAAGGCCGACGTCGGATTCGCCATGGTGCGCCGCCACGACACGCACGCACACACGCAGACACGCACATACAAACACTCATGCATACACACGCTCATACACACAGACAACGGTCATACACTCACATACACACGCACGTACAGACACACACGCACACGCAGAAATACCAGCACCTACCATGCATTATCTTTGCACCACCCTATGGTCGACTGGAAGAGAATGCCCATGGCATTAAGTCCGCCTGTGTACAACTTTTGTTTTGTGCATAGAGTATAAATAAATAAATACACACACGCGCATATACACACGCGCATACGCACACATACACACACTATCTCTATTCTACCAAGTAGTAAGCGTCTATGTTACCAAACATTAAAAAAGGTTATCAATTTACCACGTGCTCAGTATAAAATTGAAACATCTACGGAGAAATGAGCGCGCCCCGCTGCACGCGCTCCGAGCTGTGCATATAACTACTGCACACGGAACTGCTCTGTCGGAAAAAGCTCGTCAGTAGCTTAATTTCAAAAAAAAAGTGGGTAAATGAAGGTATTTGACAAAAACCTTAATCGCGCCAAGTTCCGAACAGCGCCCCGGGACCGCCGACCCTCTGTCTCTGTATTATTCAATAATTAAAAAAAAAACACAAATGATCATAAAAATTTTGCTATTTCTAATATTTTTATTCTGACATTTAAAAAACAGCTGAGTCGTCAACGTAACCTGGCGAGACTCTTTCCATTGCAGATAGTATTTGTGGTTTGTTATTTGTTGTTCGCATTCGCGGGATATTTCACTCCGAACATATAAAAGACAAACACACCATTTGAACAATATCTATAACGTGTACAATGTTATAATATAAACTAAAAAGAGTAAACAACGCTAGGCACTACAAGATACGAATTAAAACTAAAATTACGTTTTTACACTCATCTTAAATCGACGCGCGCGAATCTCGTTGCATGACGTCACGGGACACCTGCGCGTTCGGGAACTCCGATCGCGCCCGACGACGCCCGAGTGCGACCGAATGTTGCACGCTGCATATTAATAAATTAATGAATAAAAAATGAGCAAGACGTTCGCTGTGGTCCCAGGGCATCGCCGGCACGGACGTGGCTAAGGAGGCGTCCGACATCATCCTGACGGACGACAACTTCTCGTCGATCGTGAAGGCGGTGATGTGGGGCCGCAACGTGTACGACTCCATCGCCAAGTTCCTGCAGTTCCAGCTCACCGTCAACGTGGTGGCCGTCATCGTGGCCTTCATCGGAGCCTGCGCCATCCAGGACAGCCCGCTCAAGGTTTTCTTATTTGTTGCTTAGATGGGTGGACGAGCTCACAACCCACCTGGTGTTGAGTGGTTACTGGAGCCCATAGACATCCACAAGTATAGTCAAGTATAGTAACAACGGCTGCCCCACCCTTCAAACCGAAAAGCATTACTGCTTCATGGCAGAAATAAGCAGGGTGGTGGTACCTACCCGCGCGGACTCACAAAAGGTCCTACCACCAGTAAAGAGGTCCTACTACCAGTAAGAGGTCCTACTACCAGTAAGAGGTCCTACCACCAGTAACAGGTCCTACCACCAGTAACAGATCCTACCACCAGTAAAGAGGTCCTACCACTAGTAAGAGATCCTACCACTAGTAAGAGGTCCTACCATTAGTAAGAGGTCCTACCACCAGCGCACGCCTGCTGCGGCTCCACTCGTACGTGACTCGGATCTCCTCCGTTTCCAGGCGGTCCAGATGCTGTGGGTGAACCTGATCATGGACACGCTGGCGTCCCTGGCGCTGGCCACGGAGATGCCGACCCCGGACCTGCTGCAGCGGAAGCCGTACGGACGGACCAAGCCCCTCATCTCGCGCACCATGATGAAGAACATCCTCGGACAGGCCATCTATCAGCTCTTCATCATATTCATGCTGTTGTTTGTCGGTAATTACATTGTGAATGTTTCAGTAGTGGTAGTCAGCGAGCATTGTCTTCGTTTTGCTGAATGTAAATGATACATTACATACACGTTCCCTTCATAAAGGCATAATTAATTGATTTTGACGTGACAACGTCTTATAATTCGATGGAGCCGGTTGCACGCACGAAAAAACATGACTCATGCGGCGTTACCTCGCTCTGAGGCGTTCCATTTAAGGCTTGAAGTGCAAGCGAGAGCGCGCAACGAGCCACAAAGAAGCACAATCGGCCTCCGCGTCCGACATCTGTCTCTCTTCTACTTGACTGAGCGATGCATCCGCGTGGACAGCTGCTATACAGTAATAACTACAATTACATGTTTTCGTCAAGTGTGAAGTTCAGTGAAAAGTGAATGTGGTGTCAATTGTCCATACAAAATATCTATCAAACAAATAAAATTAAAATTTTCCTTTGGAAAATGAAACCATTCCATCAGTATTATCTTGTGACGTTGTCACGTTCAACTATCGTCAGTAAACCGACTTTACAGACAACCGATATTTTTAACTAAAATCGATGAGTAGTTGTTGGGGCCTGGCGGGGCGCCCCCCTGCCTCCCGCGCTCCATGTGCCGTCTGTGTCCAGGCGACAAGATGCTGAACATCCCGTCGGGCCGGTACCAGCCGCTGGGCTCGGAGCCGACGCAGCACTTCACCATCATCTTCAACACGTTCGTGATGATGACCCTGTTCAACGAGATCAACGCCAGGAAGATCCACGGCCAGCGGAACGTGTTCGAGGGACTCTTCACCAACCCCATCTTCTACTCCATCTGGGTCGGGACTGCGCTGTCGCAGGTGAGTGCCCTCCCCCCTCCCCTCCCCCCACACGGGTGGAACTCCAACTAACCGTGGCGTGTCGTTCAGGTGGTCATCATCCAGTTCGGCGGCATGGCGTTCAGCACGGCGGGACTCACGATAGATCAGTGGCTGTGGTGCTTGTTCTTCGGAGCGGGGACCTTGGTTTGGGGCCAGCTCGTCACCACGCTACCCACTAGGAAAATACCCAAGACCCTCTCGTATGTATTGCCATTTCATTCCGTAAATTGCATTGTAAAATCAAAGTCGCAAACAACGATATCTTCGTGTTGAAATCATATTTTTAATTGGACGTTATAAAGATTGGCTTTGGTTCGTGGTGGGACATAGCTGTGTCATTTAATATTTAAACATGAATTAAGACACGAGGTCGATAAATCTAATTGTATTGCATAATCATCTGGTATGTGGAACTCAAAGGCAAGATAATAAAGGCTACCCGTGTGGGCTCACTTCAGGCCCGGTGATTGGGTAGATTCGTAATTACTGGGGGGAAAAGTAGAATTAATCAGAGACGTCATCTCCCGGTCGAGCGGGGCTGGGTCTCTGAGCGCGCGCTGCTGCAGGTGGGGTCGCGGGCAGGCCGGCCAGGAGTGCGCCCCCGCGCCGGACTACGACAACGAGCTCGACAAGAAGCCGCGCGCCGGACAGATCCTCTGGATCCGCGGACTCACGCGCCTACAGACGCAGGTATGCGCGCCGGGGGCGGGCGGGGGGACGCGGGGGCACGCGGGGGGACGGCCGGGCCTTGACTGTACGCGCGTACTAGACAAGATCCAAGATTGATTCAGTCATTTTATCAATAAACTTTCATTTAAAGGCGTTATTTAGAGCAACAATGACGACAAACAAACACGAAACAGTCAAGCGTCCTATTGTTTTAATTAATGTTTACAAAGGGGGGGGGGATGAAGTTGTGTTGTTATATGTGGGCAGCCGTCCCGCCCGCGCTGGTCTTGTTTCAATATGCCTCATATTGCATCAAGACCGGTTGATGTTGTAACGTGTGGATACGTTAACTTGCGGGGGTTGCTGTGGGCCACGGACCGATGTGGTGTCCAGTAGAAATCGAAAGCGCTGTATTCATAGGGTAATTGAAAATAAATTAATTTGATAAAAAAATATAATGTAATACAGCGTTTTCTATTTACTGACAACCCTATGACAGACTACTCAGGGCTACCAACATACCCCCGTGAAACAATCGGCTGTGATAATAAAGACTGATAGATATTATGTACAAAAAATCTCAAAGAAGCATGTAGGAGAAGCATTTAGTATTTGCTTGAACGGATAATGCTGAGTTTCCAGTTCTAGATAGGAGTTTTGCATACAGCATAATGTTGATTGAGCAGTCTGCAGGCCAACAGGGCGACCGTGGGCATCCCAACGTTAAGTTGTCGATAACTTCCATTAAAAACTTTACTCTATACTGTTCTAATGAAGTGATATGTATCCCATTGATGACGTCACTGTTCAATAATTCCGCTGGCTCAGTTCACGATGGACACATTTAGTTTTGCATTGTGACGTCAGACAGTCCGGGTAGGTAACGTTTGAATGTGGTCCACGGACAAATCGACTATAGAACATTTGTTTGAACTACGAAGGTTCTACAGAAACTAAGCGGTTTTTTTTTTAATAAGTTTCATTTATTTTTCATATTACTATTAAATTTGTTTTTCTTTTGAGTTTCCTTTTTTTTTCTTTTTATTTTTCTTTTCATTTTTCCGTTTTCTCTCCTGTACTTCCGTTCTCGTTCGGATATTTCTGTTAAGACCTCACACAGAGAAACACTTTACAAATTAATAGTTGATGTAGTTAACGCTATTATATATATTTTTGGCGGATGATATTAATAACGTAGATATATTTAAACACATCCTTGTTCGGTCACTAATTTTGCATAATGACGTTCTTGTAGCGAGTAGATTAGCTTCCGTCTCTTTTTAGCCTTCAAAACGAAATTGGCTACCGAACAAACAACGCAATACTTAGTCGTTTTTTTTTTAAATTAGTGTTTATTTTCCAAAGTAAAATGCCTTTTGTTTGACGTTGTTTATCTCGCGCCCGGTCTCACGGCCCACTTTATTTTGACCCGACAACAGAAGCATAAAGTCGGATGTCTGGAACATTATTAGACTGTACGGTGGACGTACTGTGTGCGATCGAAAATTCCAGAAGAACGGTACTGTTCGCGGGTTGCTTAAGAGATCACATCCGACCTTATGGCTTTGTTGTTCTGGTCATGTCGTGGGAGCGGGGTCCCGTCCTGGCCGTGAGCGCCGCAATGCATGCCGTACAGAGTACAGTCTGACGCTTCCCTCGCGCGCGCCGCGCAATGTACAGCGCATTGTACAGCGCAATGTACAGTGCATTGTACAGTGCATTGTACAGCGCATTATACAGCGCATTATACAGCGCAATGTACAGTGCATTGTACAGCGCAGTGCGCGGGCGGGCCCCACCGGCATGCTCGTGTAGGCTGTGACGTTACTACTACCCTCAAACAGTGACTATGACTACCCCGATAGATAGATTATACGTCTCTCTCACTCAACATGTACACCGCGGATATGGCTATCTCTATCTCTGTCTGTCCTATTTATTTTTTTATCTCTTAGTCATACTGACTGTTTGATTTTTTCTACTTTTTACATATGTATGTATTTAATTTTTTTGGTTTTGTTTTAATTTGATTTGATTTTAATGTATGTTTTTTGGATTATGTCAAAGATTAGTATTATGCTTGTGAAACGCAAACCTCCCTTGCTACTGACCCAACGCCCCAACGCTCATAGCTCGAGTACGCGAACCGAACCCAAAGGCCGCACGGCGTCTTACTAACACGCGTCACCGACCTCAAGCAGTAACAAAGTCTCCATCCACTTTAAATGTTATTATTTCTGTAATTATTTTGATTTGTTATGTTACTGCTCAGCGATGCGTTTACTTGAGTGTGGAGTGGAGTCGCGCGTCCGGCGCCGGCCAGACTCGGTGTTGTCACTGTTGTTTTGTGTTACCTTTTTGTTGTTAACTTATAATTTTGTTTGTTTTGTTGTTGTTTGTTTTTGTTTTATTGTTTTTTAATTTAGTGAATGTTTTTTGTCCCTTAATGTCGGGGTGTGCCGTCAGTCAGGTGGGTGCAAGCGTCACACTGTCCCGCGAGGACTCCGCATACCGAGTAGTTGCATTAGGCTTGGAACAACATACGGCCTGTTGTGTTTATTTTGCGTTTGTGATGTTAGGCTTGTGTAGTTGTTGGTTGTGACGTCACGCGCGCCCCCGGGGGGCCGGCCGCGAGCGCGCCCCCCGCCGGTAAGTATCCTTCGTAAATTAACACTTTCAGTATCTTATATGTTCGTTTCTTTTGTTTTAGTTTAAAACAAACGTTTTTAGCTTTCTAACTTGTTTTTGTTAATCTGTTTTTTTTTCTCTCCAAAGATTGTGAAAATATCGATCCACTTTAAAATTTTTAGCACGTCAATGATAAAACAGCGGGATCTGATATTTACACAATACTAAATGGATATAAAAAAGAAAGATGTGTACTAATAAAATGTGAATTCGTTCCTCCTTGGCTCCTGACTAGATGTATGTTTAACAAGATGTGTTGGCATGTTAGCAGTTAGTTCGGAGTGTCGGTCGCGAGTAGAGGGACGTAGCCGGTAGAGTGCGACAGCCGCTCGGGCCGAGACCTCTCGCTCACTCCCTCACATTATACTTTCGTTTTTCGTTTTAATTTCACCCCCCAGTTTATTATTTTGGTCTTCCGGAGTCATATTCGCATCACGCGACACTCATCAACGAACACACGCCACGACGTCCGAATGCTCTGACTGCTGTGTTTGTCCCCTCGGAGCCCCCGAACGATGTGCACTCCACCGGCCCGCGCCGCACTTCTCAACGTCTCTTTCATCTCCGTCGAGCCTGTCGTCGCTTGAAGCGATTTTGACGAGCGTTCGGAAGGAGAGGTGCGAGTATCGGTGGAGTGTTCGCCGGTGTCGCGGGCGGGTCGTGTTGGTGACGCGGCTGTTGTTGGCCCAGGAGGGCCAGGTGTGCCAGGTGGGCCAGGCGGGCCCGGACGGCGAGCGGGAGCGATGTTGTTGGCAGCCGCGGCCCGTGCTGGAGACCGAGGTGTAGCGGCGCAGGGCTATTGTCACTCACGGTACGGTACTGTCGGCCTTCTGTCGGCCTCCTAGCTCTGAATACAGACATCCACCCCACACTCGGTAGTCGCGGACAGGTCGCGGGTAGGTCGCGGTCAGGTCGCGGGCAGGTCGCGGGTAGGTCGCGGGTCGGTAGGGGGAGAGCGGCCGGTGTCAGGCGTGGGTCGTGTTGTTGCAGCTGCGAGTGGTGCGCGCCTTCAAGTCGACGCTGGAGGACCTGGAGGAGCGCCTGTCGTCTCATTCGGCGGCGGCAGGGCTCCGCTCGCGGCTCAGGGCCGCGCCGCAGGACTTCGCGTACATCGACGCGGACGAACCCCGCACTGAGACCACCATATTCTGAGCCCCGGAGACCCGTCTCTGTTCTCGTCTTCTCGACCTTGCGAACTTTACTACTATAAGTGTTGAAATGTTATAACGTCAGAGCCGCCCGGTCCTGAACAGTGCCTGTCGTGGCACGCCGCGCGTCCCCCTCCCCTCTCCTCCTCTGTAGGCGCGCGACGTGACGCGTGACGCGCGGGCGTGACGCGGCGCGTGCGTCACGCGGGTAGGTCGCACTCTCGTCAGCCGGCGGCGCGCCCCGGAGTGGTGACGTTGTGTAAAGTTAGCTCGAGAGACGGACTCCGTTCGGATACAATTTTACTGTCGTTAAACATTTAGAAAACTTTGAGATTTTACTAAAAGTAAACATTATAATTGTTATATTTCATCTAGTAGTCTTTCACGTATGTAGTGGATCACCGTTGCGGCCGGACAGTGAGACCCATGGGCCCGTCTCGCCGGCAGCCGGCGTGTTTCGTTTCATAATAAATTTTGGGACCACTGCCCTTCCTGACGTACTTTTGGAATTATATATATATATTTACATAAATGCGGATCCGTTCAGATCGATAACTTCGATAACTACTCGAACTCGATATATCCCCTCGAATATTGTTACGCGTTACTTAAATAAGCTTTTCCCTAAAGTTTAGTATGAATGACGACAACACTTGTGCTTCTGTTATTATTATTATTATTATTATTCTTTTTTAAAGTTAAAATATTTCTTGTGTAAATTGAAAACGTCGAAGTAATCTGTTCGTAACGTTCTGAGGAACTAAAAATATTTACATGTTCGAAATAAAGTTTGAAACAAAAATAGCGTAGCATTTTCTTTCGTTCAAGTTTGTAATTGTTTTGGTGGGGGCCGCCGATCTTAGAGAAATCGCTCTATTTCAGATGTTGACGGTAAGTTTAGGTCTGACTCGCATAGGGAGAGTTAATTTGTAAGTATATTGGAGACCTAACGTAGGTAGCGGATGGTAACAGTAATGTCGTTAGAGCATGGGACAGTGATGTGTGCACGATCGCCATGGCTGCCACACCCCCGGCACAGACTCCTGTGCCCGGTGACGTCACCAGCCGCCATCTTGTCCGCGCCGCCTCGACAAAATGGCGGCTTCGCTTAGTTTGTAAGTACTGAGTATATATTGAACTTAACAAAATAATAATTATTAAACAATGTATATTTCTTGTTTTCGAAAAGAAATTATTTGGTACAAAAGTTGTTTCTTGTATTGTTTGTATTTTTTTTGGATTGATTCGTTTAAATGAATATAAAAAAAATTTTTATTTTTATTTAGTTTGTTTTAGAAACGTTAACCGCTTCGCATTTACAGTGTGATCATGCCTTTAATATGTTACAGTGTTATTTATGCATGTAAACAAAAGTTCTGTAAGTATGCACAATTTGTACTTTTTATTTTTAACGTTTTTTTTTTTTTTAATACGTAGTTTGCAACGGAAATCTGATAATACATTCTCTGAAGTCGTGTCCAACTGTAGTATTTATTGTCAGAATTTCGAAAATGAATTTACAGTAACCGAGACGAAACTATTAATTTGAGTTTTCTTTTGTCATAACTTACCCTACTCGACTCAAGTATCCATGAAAAGCATTTGAATATTAAAGATACGATCTGTATAAATAACACGTGTATGGTAATCTCCACTATCACACCTAAAATTAGTTTAATGAATATTTATTCGTTAAAAAAAAAATATAGAGATAGAACCTAGATTGCTTTTGAACCTCATATTATATTTTTATTCGAACATAATTTTTATTTTCATCAACTCGGTTGTGTATGTAAGTACTTATTTAAATTTTGTTTTCGTATTGTTACTATGACTTTTTTTTTAAATATTTTTTAAAGTATTGTAACGATTAGTTATTTTTTGTTTTTAATTTTTAATACATAACCGGCACTTTAACTTTTTTAATATTGAACGCTCATTAAATAAAAGTATTATTTTGAAACATTGTTGCCTCATTTGTACACCACATAGTTAGTGCGGGACCTAACCGAGCCGGCGCCCGACGCTCACATACCGGACAAGCTAAATTATACCTTATTCTTATTATTATTTACGATACATTTTACCTTCGTAGCTGTAGAACCCGACACCTTGACGAGATTAATTTTTTCTTTTCCTAAATATTTATTTAGTATTTGCTATTGGATGCCCTCATATCCCGACCCAGCTAGCGAATGCCCTTGGATAGAACTTAAATAAGTCACAATCTAATGAAACTGCTTTTACAATTGACTTCGGGTTCCGGCCGGAGCCGCGCCGGACCCGAGCCGGATCCGTGCCGGAGCAGTTTCGTTTGCATTGTCGCAGCGCAGTGCGGTCACTGACGCCTCCCTCGTGTTATTTTCCAGCAAAAGGCGGACATATTGGCCGGCCGCCGGATATTTGTCAATAATTATTTGGCGGAGCACCGAAGGATCAGCGTGCAATCCGGCGGGAGCTCCCTGCCTGCCCTGAGTCCCGTTTCCTTGCAGAGCGATGAATAAAAACTTGCCCCAAAACGAAACGCGGAATTAACGGCCTAACCTAGCCGCGCTAATGCACTCATCCGTGTAGCGATACAGTAACAACATTCAAAACATTAAAATATTTAGCCTTTCAAAATTACTTATTAGGTTTAAATTTCTTATTAAATATGGTGCACCGTTTAGATGGTTATATACAATAATTATATTAACAAAAATAAAATATAAAATTATTTAAAAAAAAAAAAATTAAAAATTTACAAATTATATTTATTAAGCTAAATTTCTGTAAATAAAAAATAAATTTCAGAATAATTTTTCTCCTAAAAAAATTTATATAATATTTCGACGATTGTGCCATTAAAATATATGATATACAAAGGATAACACAACTTGTGCTACTTCAAGTGCTTTTTAAACGTTTTAAAGTGATATTTAAATTTGCTTGTTGTTTTTTTTTCTTTTGTTTTTTTTTTTCTTTTCCAAATTACGCTGTAGCTTTAGGTCCTTTGCTGTCTTGTTAGTTTAGTTGTTTGTCTTCGTGTTTGTTTGTGTAGAGATCCTTTTACTAACTACAATCGAAGGATACGATTTTATTTTTTATTTGTTTTCTCTTTACAAAACTCTAGGTGCTGTTTGCATTCTTAAAACTTTTGCATGTACTTAGTAATTTCTTGTCTACCTGTGTCTGTACGTACATGGAATTGTTATCTCGACACTACACAACTGTTTACTGTCTGGTTCCGTCTCGTTATTATTATTCTTTTCAAATTTTTCTTTACAATTTCTTTTTCAGTTCCCTTATCGTTTCCGAAAGGTTCTTCAAGCAAATTTAACTATCTCCGTGATGTCGTTTATGTTAGAGTTTAACAAATTTTATTAATATGTATAACATATTTAGGATATAATGATTACTCTTTATAACGAGTTAGATTTTCTTTCGAAGCGCACTTACGTAGTGATTTAACTCGACGCCTGCTAGACATTTAATTAGGGGATAGCGTTTAAAAATAATCATCAATAGCGACTTTAACCAAAAACATAATAAAAATTAAATAGTTTAAATGAGACAATATGTAACGGTGGAAACGCGGCTATTTTCGAGTCTAGTTACGATAGCTTTGTAGGTAACGCGACGCGCGCCATCCCTAACGATGCTTCATTAACTGTTAAATTTAGATAATAAAAAGTATCTATATTCCAAAGTTTTATTCATTTCAACCAACTGTGCCACGTTGTGGAGAGCCGCATTCATAAGGTAACTGGCAGTCACGCAATGTGATTTTGATGTTTCGATGTTGGTCCAAATGTTTGTTGTTGGCGGCTCTTGGCCAACATGGGCCCTGTATGTCGTAAGGCCTAGTCGATGTTAGAAACTAGCTTGACGCTTCCACGCCCTCGTTCACTTAGAGCTAACGGCACCCGCACGGACGCACGGACGCCTCTAGTCGACTTGTGACGCTGTATGTAGTGACCCGCAGTGCTGTGTCTACATGTGTAAGCTTGTGTTAATACTTAGCTTATAGAGAACGAGAATTAGACATCTGGTATGTGAGCAACGACGTCGGATAATGAGTGTGCTTATAGTCTATAGACAGCATGGATTGAACGAACACTAGCCGCCGACACACACACGGACACACACGCTAAATAAATAAATATTTATGTGATATAAACAAGAAGAATTAAAACTTACAGAATTAATGTTTGATGTTATTTTTTAAAATATTATTACAAGAGGATGTTAAGTTTTTTATTTATGATTATTTGTTTTTGTGTATGAAACGGAGCCCTGGATGGAAACACCCGAAGATGTAGTATATAAGTGCACTCCCTGTTTATGTGCTTTTTAAGAATATTATATCCAAATAGGAGGTACCCTGCGTTTATATATTTTATTTTTTATTGATGTGTATATTTAATTTTTATGTTTTGATTACTTCTTCCGACAATATCGATCATCGCTTCGCGAGGCGCACCGCTTCGTAACTACCCCCCCTGAATACTTCTGTACTATCTTATGTATTTACACTCTGTGATATTTTCACTGCTGTTGACGCGTGCTCTGCTCTAAACGATAAGAATACAAAGTGAAAATAAATTACGCAACGAAACCAGGGAACACCGACCGAGCTAATTTAAATTTGACAGCTATCAAATCTGTCAAAGCAGAAGTGGATTGATTTATTTTTGACAGCTCTCAAATCTGTCAAAGCAGATGTTGAGTAATTTATTTCGCTTTGTAGTGAACACGTGACTGTGGTTAGTGACCGCGCGTTAGAGCAGGGCCCTCGCCACGTGCCGACTACCGACGGAGCCCGAGGGCGCCCGGCGGAGCCTCCTGCCTTATGTCTCTTACTTCATGTTCTCGTTTTTATTTTCTTTTCCATGAATCCCAATTGCACACGGAAGGTGATAGGTGGCGAGTTACAAGAACGGTTGATACCGGTCCCCTACAGCAAGACATCCACAGATCAAGCTGTAAGACTCTTTATGGGACAGAATGCTGTTTCACTCACCTCTACTGTTTTTATGTTCTTTGAGTTTCGTTTACGTTTTGATTTTTGCGTTTTTTGGTTGTTTTTTATTTATTTCATAATATTTTCAAATGTTAATACTGTACTCTTTATCTATCGATACCTTTACAATACTATCCGCTCTGTATGTTTCCCACTCGCTTTAGGTTTCCACGTGCGATGCCTGCTTGTGTCAGTCCAGCGTCCTATGGGACTGTTTATTGTCACTCGTGCTTCCGTGCAGACCCGCCGCTGTTTCTGTATCTGGATGTTTGCAACAAGCGGGCACCCGCAGCTGCATGACCGCCGAACATCATGTTGCACGCATTCTGTCGCATGCGCTGTTATATCATGTGTTACGTCCATTAAGGGGTGACGTTTGAAATGTCGTGTCCATGTCCAATTGTCGAATGCTTGACCAAATTCGGTTTGGACAAACATTTCGATACAACATAATGTGTTTTAGATGCCAGAATCGACTTCAATTATTTGTTTGTTTGAATTTTCATTGTGAATAATTTATTTAGTCATAACGTTAGTTGAAGTCGATTCATTTTTAATTTCGATGTTAAATATAACTGAATGACTTTATGTTTTGGTGTTTAATTAATTATTTGTATGTGTATTCCCGGACAGTGCGAGATTTATATATTAAATAAATACATTAATAAATATAAACTAGGGAAAGGGGCAAAGATTTCTCGAATGTTAAATTCGATTTTAATTTATATTTAATGAGAAAACGATAAGTAGTACCGGGTTTCCTGAGACGGCGTAAAAAAACGCTTCGCATATGTTATGTTGGCACTCATACCTCATCGCGTAGTAATTATATTTGTTTGCGTCATATGCACCAGTTTACCGCGACCTCCAGGTCTCGAGTGTCGATCTGTAACACCAGGGGTTCGTCACGGAAAGCTTTCTAAACTTATCATCTCGATTTAGAGCAATTCATATTTTGAATATAATAAAAAGCTTTTAGTTGAAAGATATATATTTGTCCATACATAAAATGTATTTAGGCTTGAGTGAGGCGGGGAAGTGCCCGAGACAGGGTCGGGCATGCTTGGAGACTTCGCGCTTAGGAGAGTCGGAGATCGATGTTGCTTCGTATGATGTGCAGTGTACCGGCAGATCTATAGAGCTTTGGTCGCGTAGCTCACATACGAGTAGAGGTGATTGTACAAATGCAGTCACAGAGTCCCCTCGCAGCACAGATGTCTGTATTCAGAGCAGAGCGGCGCCCTCCCTAGTGTCTGCATGTCGCCACGGCGCGCACCACCCCATTCTCTCATCTGTGACTGGAATTTTGAATTACCTAACGCTTTCTTGCCTCTTTTTTATGGCTCGGTGTGCTTACATTTGTACTAACTACAGTTCCTCCGGCTGAGTCACGCGACGCGCCGCGCCCACACGCTACCTTACGATCTTACACATTACTGTTCTTCATCATTACTGAAGCAAACATTTAAAGTTCAAGAATTCGACTGGTATTTACAACCTTTAACTTTCACCACTAACAGATAAGATCACTTTTCCATCTCAAGTAACACTTTTTATTAAGGGTATCTATAATCTGTGTAAATTTGTCATGTGAGTTATTTCTTTCCACCCTTGCATACGTTCAGTCCAAGATTACTTTAGAGGTCCTCGAGAAGCAGAGGTAGGGTTCGCACGGTTGTAAGTACCAGGCATGTCGTGGCGTGTCGTGGCGCGGCGCGGCGTGACGGGGCGGGGCGGGACGGAGGCGCGCAGTAACACGGCACGCGGGTGTCGCAGATCCGCGTGGTGAACGCGTTCCGGCAGGGGCTGGACTCGCGCGGCTCGCTGGCGGACGCGGCGCTGGCGGAGGCGCTCCGGAAGCAGACGGCGCTCTCGAAGCGGTACTCGCAGTCCTCGGGGGCGGAGGCCGAGCACGCGCTGGCGCCGCACGACCTGGACGTGGAGCGCCTGTCCAGCCACAGCCACACCGAGACCGCGGTGTAACGCGCCTGCACCATATCAGTATTACGCGACCGACCCACGCCGCGAGCCCTGACCTCCCGTTGTTGACTAGTGTGTTTATTGTAATCGTTCGATTGTTTTGAAATATTTTATTATTATACGCGCGTCGGTCGCGTCGCGCGTCTGTTGAACGAATAAAATGTATTGTCTAATTATTAATTTTTAGATTTAAGCGCAGGGGTGAGCGAACGGACTTGTGTTTTGCAAAAAAAATAATGATATACTTAATAAAATTAAAAACGTATAAATCGTCGCAAACCATCGTGTCGCCTTTCACACGGAATGAAATGTTTTATATTGCTTTTGTGAAAGATGAGCGCCCGATCAGAAGCGGAGAGCGCGTCCGCTCCCGCTCCCGCTGCCGCTCGTGCGTCGGGCGCGCTCTCCGCTCGCAACATTCGACTAAATTATTAAAGTGTATTAGTTAAGGTGTTTGTTCCGAGTAACGTTTTGTTGGTTTCCCCCACTGCGTGTACGTACCGCGTGCGGTCGGGCCGCCGCCGCACCGCCGACCGCAACTGACGCTAGTCTCTTGTCAAACAAATAATTATTCAGTAATCGTAATGTAATCGTTGATCATAAATACTTGAAGTTTGTTGAAGAGTACATAGGTAGTGTACGGTGTGGATATTTTCGTGAGGGTCGGTACGGGACGGCCGGTGCCGCCGCTACTGTAGGCGAGTTAGCATCGCACTGGCATTTCATGATCGCGTGGGACGCCGAGTCGGCCGCTCGCGCGTTAGACTAAATCAAAACGATTATAGCGAATCGGCAATGTTCAATTTTGTATAGAACGTTTCATAGTAGCGATATTTGAGAGTTGTTACGTTTTATTTGGGCGACCGCCGCGGCCGCACCGACCGCGACGGCGGCCGCGGCGGTCGCGTGCTCTACTATAACTATTAAACAATCTTGTAAGTAATTAAGTATTAGCTTCGAATCAATAAAGCCTTTTTAAAAAAAACTTAGTTTAAAAATGAAACTATTGAAAACTTCACATATTTAAATAAATATAAAAATATAGTTATGATTTCAGTGAATAGAGGTCATGGTATCGTTTTGTGTATAATAAACTATTTATATAAATATATATTATATATATGTATAATTTCGTTGATATTCGTTTCACGAGTTTCCCGATGAAAGACATAAATAATTAGGAGTCGTTAACGTGCCAGCGTAGTGTCGCCGGCACAACTAGCCGCGCGTCGCTTCAGTCTAACAATCAATTGTTTTTGACACAACAGTCTGCCACTAACCATTTTAGGTGATAAGTCCCATTGTTGTATTTTTCGTCTCACAATAAATGAAATCTATTTTATTGTTTTTAATATGTCGTTTTATTTTATGACCCACAAAAGAATAAAGACAAAGATACGTATAAATATATAAGAACTGCAGTACATGTACAAGTGTGATCAGAAAACTTGGCCCACCTGGTATTAAATGCCTACCGAAATGGCACCTCAAAGTGAACACAGCAACCAACCTTGAGACAAGAGGTTGAATTCTCAAGTTTAATTATGAAACAAGTGTAATTAAAAGTAAAACCGGTAGCATGTGTACTTCACACCAGACAACACGACCTACCGCCAGACTTATTTGTACATTCCCGATCCTGCGGACAGAATGGAATGCAGTCGACGTCACCCCAAACACGTCATCTCGGATCCTCCCGATCCACTAACGGTGCTTTTAGGTACTTCAAGTACCGGTCACCGTTCTCGTCGAACCCGTCGCTTGCGACGAAGGGCTCGACGAGTAAATTAACTCTCAGACACAGCCCACTGAGTTTCTCGCCGGATTGTATGATGTATTGAATTGAATTATTATCACTGAATTATCATTCTTTTCTATAATGTAAAGGAGTCAATTGAAAATTACAATTTTTTCGATAAATCAACCCTCGGGCCGATCGTGCCTCTCTATCGCTTGTTCCACGCTCTCGCTTGCACACTCAGACACAGGCGGAACGTGACACTATTTCGTGCGTGCAGCCGGTGTTCATCGATTTATAAGACGTTAACACGTCAAAATATTGCACAGGAATTATTGCACAATAATATTATAACTCGTAAAACGTACAACCTAAATAGGAATCGTACTCCAGAAGAAAGACTGAATGTCGCTGTAACTAAACCACACAGCGGCCGGCTATCATTCACACGAACGTTCCGAGAGAATGTTCACTAAATATTAATTTTAGTATTATTTTTGCGTGAATGTAAAACAAAACTATAATTCTTTGCATATTGTCGCTGTCAAACCAAAATCTGCTATGTGCAAAAACTCTATTTTGAATTAACGAGTAAAAACACTTTTGTGTAAAATTTTATATGAAGGTGAATTTTTAACAACTATATCAAATGAAAGCTATAGATAAATATTAAAGCTATAGACACATAACAGTTTTTTTTATACGGTAGATAGGGCTGTTATTCGAAATATAAAATGAAAATGAAAATTAAAACTATTATTAAAATTAACACTAGGTGGCAGCACTTCAGAAAACGTTATTGTAGTTGAGTGTTCTTGCTGTGTATTTGTACTATTTGTGTAACTGAAGAGAATAAATAAGTCTGTACTACTTTGAATTGAATTGTTTTTCAAGAAGAAACCAATAACCCAATAGCTGTGAACTATACGAAAAGGTCAAAAAATAAAAATCTCAAAAAGTGCACATAGCAGATTTTGGTTTGACAACGACGATATACAATAAATCAATGCAATACATATTATATGAAAAAAAAAAAACTTTTGATTCTTCTGTATATGTATGTATTCATCCTGGATAGTTCAGCTCGCCGCAACATGAGAATATTTTCCACTCCCACCTACCTCTAGTTCCGCGGGAAATCGTATGTATACGTTGTGGTAGATGGTAGTCTTTATTACTAGTAATACGGAGTAATATAGGCCCGCACGGGTAGGTATCACTACTTATTTTCCCGGCCGGTGGCCAAACGAGGGGTATATGTGCGACTAAATGGCTGAAGATGTTAAAGATTCTCTAACTAAACGACTCCCATGCACTCTCGTCCGAAGACCGGTCCCCGCCTCAGTTAGAATCCCAGCCTGAGATAGCGGGGATTCCGCGGTCAACAACAGCAAAGACGTCCGACGGTTGACTATTGTGCGCGCGGAACTAGTTAACCGCGCCTTAGGTACGTGAGCGGCGGGGCGGAGAGGCGGGGGCGCTTGCTGTCATTATAAGCCGCGCCAATAAAGAAACGAATCGAAAATGGCTTCTACGTACCTGCACTGACAGACGGTAGGATCAATAAATAAAAACAAAGATAGAAAGAAAAAGTTGTTTATTGAAAAAAACAAAATGTGTGCAATTCACACGTGGTAGAAGTGAAACCTTCCAAAATTAAAATACAATTATCCTAAACGTCTTAAGTATATGTAAAATTTTGTCATTAGTAAATAATTGTAAGGTAGCGCTCTCTGTGAATTGATATTTTAATTTCACGTATAATCCTAAAATTAAAATTCACTACAAGAGCTTTCACACACACGTTAGTATTAAAAAATCTCACAGATGGCGCTGTATTAAATAGTATGTATATTTCTGTCTCATTCTTTGCTGGATTCATCCTACACATTTTTGTATTTGTGTCTCTTACCTGTCGTTTTTTCCGTTGCATCCGGTTTGAAATCACAACGATTCTAAAGAAGTTTTCACTTAAAAAAATATTAAAAAAACAAATGAGAATGCACTTTACTTTATGCCCTGGCAGAGGGGAGGTGTCTCATCTGGGATGCAACTTGCGTAGACAATTTTGCTGCCAGTCATATAAGTCGCACAACTCGAAAGTGAAAAAACTCGAATTCAACAACAAAGTCAGAACTGATAGGTATATTTTTGCATGCAGTACGCGCCGTGTGCGACTAAAGACAGCAATAGTTTAGAGTGAGAGCGCATGATCGCCGCCGCCATTTTAGATTCGTTTCTTTATTGGCGCGGCACAGATATGAGATTTGATACTATGATGGACGAAGTCATTATAAACTTACAAGATGATTCTGAATCAAGTTCAGAGAGTTCAGAATCCAGTGATTCAGAGGATATGTCAGAGTAATTTCATATAAATATAAATTAATTAAATAATTTCATATATCATTAAAATATGTGAGAATAATTTTATATACTACTTAATTTATTTTTAGTTTATCTTACTATTAATTACAATATAATTAGATAGGTCCAATATCAACGTCTAGAAATTGTACTGTATTTTTTTACGTATGAAATACGATTTTTTTTTCTGCAGCTTCACAGAGTTGATTCTTCAACGTCATTTTTCAAAGTGTCTCAAGATATGTATGGGCCGCAGTAACTACTCGACAGGGCAGTCAGAGGTGCGGCCCGTTTGTGCAATGAATAAAAAAAGAAAGTATAAAAATAAAGATAACCAGAAATAAAACCTCGTATTTTACTAAAAATATATATATTACATCACCAATTTTATAAAAATATTTGATTCATTTTAATCTTAATCAATCGCACGTATCCCCCGCCCAATAACTACAACGGTTCGAGCTAGAGTAGTCCACTTACTGGACTGAAGAACGGTAAAGCCATTAAAGCAAAGAGAAATATATACAAATATAACCCTTCTGTGTATAATCTTAAAGTCGAATACGTAAATTTACAAGGACTTAAAAAAATCTCATGTTTCTTCAATATTCGAAAATTAACTAAAGCTTATTATGTAGATATTTATTTATTTATTTCGGCATTTCAATTTCTTATGCAAATGAAAAATAAAACTAATAGTGTCAAAATACTTAGGTTCATTTTAAAATGAAAAACAATGTTCAATTATATCAATGAGCTAATTAAATTATTATAATTGTTTTCTGAACTAATTAAAACGAAAGGATCCCCGGCGGGGGCTCCGGCGGCATGAAGGGCGGAGGCCGAGCTGTTGGGGGCGCCGACTCTGAAAGTATACCTTTCCTTTACAACATTCTGTTTACTGCCGGAGAGTCTAGTTATGATGTTACAACAAAATATACAGCGAATATCAACATTACAGTATTAATTAATTAATTAACAGTGTCAGTCGGCATCTTAGAAGTCGTCGTGGCCTAACGGATAAGACGTCCGCTGCATTCGTGTTGAGCGATGCACCGGTGTTCGAATCCCGCAAAACGGGTATAAATTTTCCTAATGAGATACGTACTTAACAAATATTCACGATTGACTTCCACGGTGCAGGAAAATATCGTGTAATAAAAATCAAACTCGCAAAATTATAATTTGCGTAATTACTGGTGGTAGGACCACTTGTGAGCCCAAACGGGTAGGTACCACCACCCTGTCTGTTTCTGCCGTGAAGCAGTAATGCGTTTCGGTTTGAAGGGCGGGGCAGCCGTTGTAACTATACTGAGATCAGTATAGTTACAACGGCTTAGTTACAACGTATCAGAACTTATGTGTCAAGGTGGGTGGTGCATTTACATAGTGGATGTCTATCCAATAACCATTTAACACCAGGTGGACTGTGAGCTCGTCCACGTCTAAGCAATAAAAAATAAATAAACAAAAGTACTGACTGTGGAGGAGGTGCTGCAGCGGCGGGGGGTCGCCGGGGGGCGGCGGCGGGGGCGGCAGCGCGTCCCACAGCGGCACGTGGTCGGGGTGCCACGCCGGGCACGGCCACGCGCAGCCCCGGGACGCCGGGGGGGCCCTGCTGCGGCCCTGCGACACAACACTCCCTGCAGTACTCCGAGCGACTCTGTAGGGTTCCGCAACACCAGCCCCTTCTGGAGGCACTGTGTCCTCGGGGCACCTCGGTAAGTCTTTCTCCAAACAAGTTTTGAGGAAATTCCACTTAGAATTTTAATTTTTGTGTGGACATTTACATGCTGCAGAATGTGTGACCTTCTCGCACTTACGGAGACATGAGATTGATCGACAGATAAATAATTTCGGAGATAATTTGAAATATCAAGTACCCGCCTCCGCGACACTCGAGGCATAGAGCTGCGCGGAGGAGATCTAAGCAATAAAAAAAAGTACCTTTTTGACGGGAGGCTCCTCTATGTCGGAGTCCTGTCCGGGCTCGTAGCCGTCGGCGAAGCTCACGCGCTTGGGGGCGCGGGCCGGCTCCGCGGGGGGGCCTCCTGCGGACACCCGGGCCCTTATACTCCAATACAGTAGGACGCGGTAGGTTTGGTAGGCAGCGGCTTGACTCTGCCCCTGGCATTGCTGAAATCCATAGGCGACGGTAACCACTTACCATCAGGTGGACCGTATGCCCGTCTGCCTACAAGGGCAATAAAAAAAAATAACGCGGAGACACACACATCGTCTTTTCGCGTCAAAAGTGTACAATTTCCAGAAATATTCGAGATTGAGTTAATATGCGGAATCATTTGGTATCATCAGTATTTTCGTAATTCATTTTACTTTAAAAGACAGATAATGTAACTGGTAAAAACAAAAAAAAATTCAAAGATGATTAATATTAAAAATATCACATTAGTAAGTTTTGAGATTATGCAATTTTAATGCGAAAAGACAATATATGAAATGATCTCCACTAGAAGCGACAAGATACGTTACATCAATTTTCAAAGGATTGTTCAATGGGATGCGAGACAACAGACGCCCCCCCCCCCCCCTGCCGCGGGGACCTGGTGACCTTAACAATAACCGTGAGGATTCATCCAATAACTAAGTAGATCTAGTTCAAACACTGCAGAGCACGCTTCAATTACAAGCTGAACTAAAATTACAACAATCGTTCTTTCAAAACATCACGGCAACGTAACATCAGGCCAACGTTATGAAACTGTTGCGGGGCGCGGGCGCGGGTCGCGGGGGCGGGGGGCGGGGGCATAAGTTTTCAAGTAATTCCAATGTTATAAGTTTCCATTGTAAATATATAAAAGCTTGTCTGCCGCGACAGTCCGCGGGCCGCACTCACGTGACGAGGATGCCCCTCTCCCGGCCCTCGCCCTCTCCACCAGCCGATGCGACTTCTTTGGCAACTTCGCCGAGAACTGAAACGCAGTAAAAATAAAACTTTTGTGACAGAAAATAAATAAATTACAGCAGTAGTAAGCCAGATGAATTATTCCGCAGACGATCCTCGACACCTGCTGTGGTTCCCCCGGGGCGCGAGGGGTGTCTGGTTGTATTAATTGTAGAAGTCGTAGATCGTAGTCTAGTGAGCGTTTCCGCACATAACACAGGAGAATGTCCTCGCTCGGGACTGACCAACACCATAATGGACAAAACTGTCCTCAACTATTCCCAAGTAAAATAAGCTCTGATTTCAACAAGCATGTGGACTCTTTGTATATCAATAGTGAATTTAAGAGTTAAGCATTGCCGATGTCCCCGGGCTGCGGCAATTCCTCAACGAGATGATTGCCCGACCTCGCTAAGAAATAAAAAAATTTGAGCCGTCACGGGACGTCTGGCAGATGTGAAACATCGACATTATTTTGTAAAAGTAATATGCAGAAAAGAACAGATTGTGATAGGAACTAAACATGTCATAATGATAAAATAAAATATTACGAAAAAATAATTTGTTTTCAAGTAAAACGCAGGTTATGTGTATAGTAGTAAACAACACTGTATACACTACGGAGTATACACTACAGGTATCCGAGCTCAGTGTAGCGAGAGAGATGGCTTAACGACGGATCGAGTGGGAGAGAATCGCACAGTCGATTGCGCATGGCGACGCATCGCCACGGCATGCGTCGCCACGCCAGAAATCGGTTTTACGTGCGGCTATAGATGTTTCACATCAAAATTATAAGATATATTTTCCGAGCTAGCAACACCAAGTTTTTTTATTTCAAGCAACATCGGTCATGGGGCAGCTTGTAGAGGCCCCGCGTCGTACCGGTGCCCTGCAGCGCGCGGGAGATCCTCTCGTCCAGGCTACTGAGGGGCGCGGGGGTGTCGGCCGGGGGGGCAGCGGGGGCGGCGGGGGGCGCGGTGTCGGCAAAGCAGTCCCCGTACTGCAGCCGGTCGGACGCTCCATACATGTCCTGGTAAGCCTCGTCGTAACTGAAAATGTTTTTTTTTTAAATCAGCTAGTCTATTCCTGGAAACGCTTTTTCAGTCAAAGAACAGAGGTCCCTACGACACGTACCCAATCGAACAGGAGTCGCTAGTTCTCTTCGCGAGGCTCTGGATCCTGTAGACGGGCTGAGGCTGAACTTGAGGTTGCGGCTGAGGCTCAGTGCTGCCCCCGGTCAACACTATGTTCACGTCGCCTGGCTTCAAGCCTGTAATAATGTGTTTGTAGGAATTAGTACAGAAATAAAAAAACATGGTGTTATTTGTATAGCTGGTCGCGGCGCCAGTCGCACTTGATCTCCCCCCGCCTCCCCCTCCCCTGTCTCTACTAGTGCACTGTACTGAACTCACCCCACCTGGAGGGTCTATGCGAGAGGTCCGGGTGGCCCGCGCGCTCAGTGAGCTGGTCGCGGCGCCAGTCACACTTGATCTCCCCCCGCCTCCCCCTCCCCTGTCTCTAGTAGTGCACTGTACTGTACTCATCCCACCTGGAGGGTCTGTGCGAGAGGTCCGGGTGGCCCGCGCGCTCAGTGAGCTGGTCGCGGCGCCAGTCACACTTGATCTCCCCCGCCTCCCCCTCCCCTGTCTCTACTAGTGCACTGTACTGTACTCACCCCACCTGGAGGGTCTGTGCGAGAGGTCCGGGTGGCCCGCGCGCTCAGTGAGCTGGTCGCGGCGCCAGTCACACTTGATCTCCCCCCGCCTCCCCCTCCCCTGTCTCTACTAGTGCACTGTACTGTACTCACCCCACCTGGAGGGTCTATGCGAGAGGTCCGGGTGGCCCGCGCGCTCAGTGAGCTGGTCGCGGCGCCAGTCACACTTGATCTCCCCCCGCCTCCCCCTCCCCTGTCTCTAGTAGTGCACTGTACTGTACTCATCCCACCTGGAGGGTCTGTGCGAGAGGTCCGGGTGGCCCGCGCGCTCAGTGAGCTGGTCGCGGCGCCAGTCACACTTGATCTCCCCCCGCCTCCCCCTCCCCTGTCTCTACTAGTGCACTGTACTGTACTCACCCCACCTGGAGGGTCTGTGCGAGAGGTCCGGGTGGCCCGCGCGCTCAGTGAGCTGGTCGCGGCGCCAGTCACACTTGATCTCCCCCCGCCTCCCCCTCCCCTGTCTCTACTAGTGCACTGTACTGTACTCACCCCACCTGGAGGGTCTGTGCGAGAGGTCCGGGTGGCCCGCGCGCTCAGTGAGCTGGTCGCGGCGCCAGTCACACTTGATCTCCCCCCGCCTCCCCCTCCCCTGTCTCTACTAGTGCACTGTACTGTACTCACCCCACCTGGAGGGTCTGTGCGAGAGGTCCGGGTGGCCCGCGCGCTCAGTGAGCTGGTCGCGGCGCCAGTCACACTTGATCTCCCCCCGCCTCCCCCTCCCCTGTCTCTACTAGTGCACTGTACTGTACTCACCCCACCTGGAGGGTCTGTGCGAGAGGTCCGGGTGGCCCGCGCGCTCAGTGAGCTGGTCGCGGCGCCAGTCACACTTGATCTCCCCCCGCCTCCCCCTCCCCTGTCTCTACTAGTGCACTGTACTGTACTCACCCCACCTGGAGGGTCTGTGCGAGAGGTCCGGGTGGCCCGCGCGCTCATTGAGCTGGTCGCGGCGCCAGTCACACTTGATCTCCCCCGCCTCCCGCCCACCACCGTCTCTATCCGCTGCGACAGCCCCGCGCTTTCCTGACAACATACAAACAAATTCTTGATTGCAATAAATATATATCCTGTAAGTTTGCCCCGCCGCGCTGATGAGACACAGCTCTTACTATTCGCGGAGAGCACAGACTGCAGCTGACCTTGGACACATCGCTCTGGTACGCCATTGCCATTTGCTCCAACATTTCGTAATTCCCTTCATCGTAGCCAGCGAACTTATCGTCGGGCAGCCGCTCCCCGCGGACATCATAGTTAGCGAATCTATCAGCGGTGTTGTCCGTGGACAACGATTGATGGACTTTAATTTTTTCGCCCAGGTTAGAAGGTCTCTTCGCCGTGGCCTGTTTCGAGTTGGCGAGTCGCGGGTCGCGGGGCGGCGAGGGGTGGTGCGGTGGATCGATCTTCATTTCCTGTAAACGGAATATTCATGTATATTGTTACATTAGACCAGTGTTTCCCAACCTTTTTTGTGCCATGCCCCACTGTAACGTTTCAAAATTTTTTATACCCCCGATACATAAATTTTAACATAAAAAAATTGATTATTGATTATGATTATGATGATGATTACTGATGATTGATTAAGAAACATAAATGATAGGTTTTGTGAAGAAATCACTATGAAATTGTTATCAACATATTATTATAGTAAAAAACTGAAATTCAAATTATAAAATAAATTTAATACAGATTTTCTATATTAATTTACTGCGATTGCCCATCTTAATTATCAAATTGTCCACTTGTGGGGCGTGGGCCCCACATTGGGAAACACCGCATTGGACAGAGCACAGTGGGTGGGGACTTCCCGCTACTACTACTCGGGAGAGTCCCTATCGTTTGCTCGCGTCATACTTTAAGATCTGTAAAACAACAGAATATGATTCTAATGTTACCTCCGCCTTCTCTTCAGGTTTCTCTTCTGAGCAAATTTCAATTTCCTTCACAGCTTTCACTTCCACTTTTTCCACTTTCTCTTTTTCTATCTTTTCAACAACCTCTTCAATCTTTTCCACTATCTCTTCCTCTAAATTTTCTTTTTGATCTTCTACTTTCTCGAGAACCTCTTCGTGCGGGCTTGCTGTTTCTACTACAGCTTCTGTATTATTATCTAATTCTTCCTGTCCTGAAGCCTGAAGCCCGGCTGCCTTGTCCTCGGCACTGTGAGGTGCGGGGAGGGGTGGCGGGGGGAGCTCCAGCTCTCTCTTGATGTGCAAGTTGTTTCCCACGAAGTCGCTCTGCAGCTCCTTGACGTTGATGATCTCCCGCGGTTTCTTGCGCGGCGAGAAGGTCTCGTCGTCCGTCATCCTCTCAGTTTTGATGTTGTTGAGAATGTTGACGTCGAAGAGCTCGTCGCTGCGCGCGGACGAGCTGGACTGCTTCCGTTTCTTCTTCCCTTGGGACTTCTTTTTCTTTTTCCTGGCGTCGGAGTCCGAGTCGGAGTCGCTGGAGGTGTCGGAGCTGGTGGAGGAGCTGCTGCTGGACGACGCCGCCTTGGAGCGTTTCTTCTTGCGGTGCTTGCGTTTCTTTTGGAGCTTTTTCTTTTTACGTTTCTTGTCTTTCTTCTTTTTTTCTGCGAAAGGGAATTCGGATTAGTAACTCTCGAACTACTACAATAAACAAACAGCACGTGAGGTGGCGTACCTCTCTCATTTTCCTCGTCCTCTTCAGATTCATCGCTGATCTTCGCTTTCTTCCTTTTCTTCTGTTTTTCTTTTAACTTCTTCAAATATTTCTTTCCTAACTTCTTCCGTTTCAATAGCTTTAATTTTTCTTTCTTATTCTCCTGCGAACAATGCAGAAGAGATAATAAAATTGGCCGTTTAAGTCCGATCTATGAGCACCTTCTGATTATATTGATTTTCTGCGTTCCTATTAAGTCCCCTACCTTCTTCTTGAGAGACTTCTTCCGCCTGGCGGCCTGGTCGTCGCTGTCGGTGACGGAGGTCGTCGAGTGCTTCCTTTTACGCGTCTTCACCTTTTCTTTGTCGAATTTAATTTTTTTGCTGAAACCAAGCAATGATGTTGTAGACCCTTACTTCTTTTTTACTTCCCAAGGGTTCATAGGGGACTCTATGGGGGTCTACGTTGGCTTGGCAAAAAAAAGGGTTCACAATTCGTAAGCGGTGTCCACGAATTTGTTTTTGCTTTCAATAGTAAATTTAGCTGTCAATCCATCAAGTATATCTCTCCCATTCAAATTATAACTATTTTGTGATTGTCGTTGTAAAGTTACGTTATTAATGTTTAATTTTAACTATATTATTACGGCTGTCATTATATTACAAACGAGATAAGTTTTATTATCTTTACTAGGAGGTCACAGCTCACCTGATGTCAAGTGGTTACTGGAGCCCATAGACATCTACAATGCGCCAACCACCTTGAGATATAAGTTCTAAGGTCTCAAGTACAACGGCTGCCCCACCCTTCAAATCGAAACGCGTTACTGCTTCACGGCAGAAATAGGCGGGGCGGTGGTACCTACCCGCGCGGACTCACAAGAGATCCTACCACCAGTAATTACTGTAATCACGTATATAGAGAGTGAATTTAGATATATGAGTAACCTTTTCGGCGGCTGGTCGTCTACGTCAGACTCCTGGCTCCACCCCTCGCTGTTGAGGCGCGGCTTCTTCTTCTTGTCATCGGCGGCGACGGGCGTGGTGCTGCGGGGCGCGTCCGCTTTCTGCTCAGACACGTCCGACAGCACCGCTTGCATGAACCTGATCAAATAATTACAAACATTAACTGGAAGATAACCATCATCATCAGCCTGCGGCAGTCCACTGCTGGACCTATGGCCTATGCCTAAAGCTCGCCACTGAACCTGATCTTCGGTTCTACGCATCCAGTCACTTTTTTTTTTCTACCTAAGCTGACGGTCTAGAGCAGTCTTTCCCAAAGTGGGCGATAACGCCCCCTTGTGGGTACTGCAGGCCTAAAAGGGGGCGGTAAGAGACCCGGAAAAAATGGGGACGTTGTGTAGAGGCTTGGGAGGCGATTTGTAATTTCATCTAGGAGGACCCTTAGACACCGACTGAGCTCTCACTATAGTGGTTTTTTAGTAGGTGAAAAAATGGGGACGCTAAAAAATAATTTATTCTCAAAGTGGGCAGTAGACAAAATAAGTTTGGGAGCCCCTGGTCTAGAGAGACCATATCAGCATAACGTTAACTAGTAGGTGAGCTCACGGGGCTCAAACCTGACGACGTTGCCAACAAGAGCCGTGCTTCGCAGAATCTACCGCCGGATCCGAAGCGCGCCTCACTGAGAAGATCCGGCAAGGAACTCAGTAGGCTGTGTCTGTGGGCTAATTTACTCGCCGAGCACTTCGTCGCGAGCGACGGGTTTGACGAGAGCGATGACCGGTGCTCGAGGTACCTAAAAGCACCGTTAGTGGATCGGGAGGATCCGAAATGACGTGACCAGTGACTGCCTTGTGCAGGTGGTCGCTCTATCTATCAGGAGGCCGTCCTGCACTACGTGTGCCGGTTCGCAGTCTCCACTCCAGAACACGTTACCCCAACGGTTATCGGTTCTGCAACATAACTATACTTGAGACGTTAGAACTTATATCTCAAGATGGGTGGCGCATTTACGTCGTAGATGTCTATGGGTTCCAGTAACCACTTAACACCAGGTGGGCTGTGAGCTCGTCCACCCATCAAAGCAATAAAAATAAAAAAAGTGACCAGCCCACTGCCACTTCAGCTTACTGACTCTGCATGCTATATCAATCACCTTGGTTTTTGCACACAATAATAAACTAATTGAAATGTATGTTTCCTAATGAAGTCGGTTTTTAGAATAATACAATCGGTTGGTAGAATCGCTCAATCATTCGTATCATCCAACGAAACCTCGCATCCCCAGTTCTTGGTAAATGTAAGATCCGTGCATTTCTCCCTGCACATTCATGATTTTGCAACAACAAAACAAAGTTGAACAAAAAGAAATGGTTGAAAAACCAAAATGTTATTTATATATATAAATAATATATTATTCAAGTATATTATTCACTATAGTTATTTTTAATAATAATCATCATCATCGCTTTTTAAGATGATGACATCATCAGTAGCATAATGAAAATGGAGCCTTTGCCTCCAGACAGAATTAGCCTGTGACATGACTCCTTTCATCATTCTTGTCACACGGTCTTTTAATTAATCATGCCTATTTTTTCTACGAACTAAATACAATACCTCTGACGTGTTTAGATTTTTAAACTGATTAATAAACCTTAAAATTGTATAGATTGTTCAATTTGTTTTTAAGGGATTTTATGACTTGGTTAAGACCTTGAGGTTAAGTCTTATTTTAATTTTAATTTTAAAAAATTATATGAATACTGATATTATGAAATGGAATGAAGTTAATTAATATGTAACATTGCATGAAATGAAATGATATGAAAACGAAATGAAATGATATGGGATGAAATATAATCTCAGTAAAATGGTGGTCATCACTGATACTTTTTCAGTGGAATTTTTGGAGGATCCCGAGAAGTTACGTTCAGCGGCTTTGATTGTTTTTCCCACATTTGTACACTTTCACAGATACTAAACAGTTAATAAACCACCGTTGTTACGCATTTAAACTTCAAGAAACACGAAATAGACAAAATAAAACAGATCACACAGCTTCACTTCTCGCGTTCCCGCTAAAATGTCCAATAACAAAATTAATTTTTTTAAGGGATTTTATGACCTGGTAACTGAGACCTTTAAGTGATATCTTATTTTAATTTATATTCATATTTTTATGAAAATGATATTATGGAGTGAAATGAAATAAAAATGATTAATTTGAGACATTAATCAGCTGGGATGAAATTAAATGAAATGAAATGAGATGATATGGGATGAAATATAATCTCAGTAAAACGGTGGTCATTTACTAAGATTTTTTCAGTGGACTTTTTGGAGGATCCCGAGAAGTTACGTCAAGCGACTTTGTTTCATTTTCCCACATTTGGGCACTTTCACAGATATTAAACAGTTAATAAACCACCATTATTACACATTTAAACCCGAAGAAACACTAAATAGACAAAATAAAACAAATCACACAACTTCACTCCTCGCGTTCCCGCCAAAAAGTCCTAACAAAATTGACCTTTGAGTGGTACACAGAGTATATCAAAATACAGGCTATAGTATATATTTAAATAAAGCCAATCAATGATGCGGTCATTTGAGAACCACGGTCAAATATATTTGATTAAAATATTGGTTATTAGAGATTAGAGATTAGATGTTTTTTTAAATTGATTTTTATAGTTAGCTAGCCTAGTTCCCGAAATGGTTTTTCAATTAAGATATTCAACTAAACACTTTTTAACAATGTTTAATGTATGCTCCTTCTTTTATTTTGATCACAAATGACGTCATACGTGATAAATTTGCAGCTTGGCTGGATTCGATGGACGGTTTCAAGAATGGAAGACTAATTAAATTTAATGATTAAAATATTATGTGTTATATTAAGTCTGGCTATCCACAGCTTACAGCAGCCGCGGTCCCCGCTGCGTACACTTGTCGTACTGGTCACCACTATCTCGAACTCAATTTTCCATCCAACCCAAATCATGTTGATCCATTAACAGAGCTCCGTTGAAATAACGAATTTGAAAAGAGCATTAAAACTTTTTTTTTATTGCTTAGATGGGTGGACGAGCTCACAGCCCACCTGGTGTTAAGTGGTTGCTGGAGCCCATAGACATCTACAACGTAAATGCGCCACCCACTTTGGGATATAAGTTCTAGGATCTCCAGTATTAGCTTAAAACCTAAACGCTTTACTGCTTCACGACTTAAATAGGCGGGGCGGTGGTACCTACCCGCGCGGACTCACAAGAGGTCCTACCACCAGTAAAAACTGCAAATAGTTGTTTCTGAGACTCTCTGACCACCTTGAGGGATTCTCCCGGCACACAGGGCTGCGCAGAGGTCATACCTGAGACTCTACCTCCGGCCTAGTGTTGTATGTAACATAAAGTACAAGTTACCTCTGATACTCCCGGTCGAGGTACACGGTCTCGGTGCGCTGCGGGGTGTGGGGGGCCGGCTGCTCCTCCGACTCCCAGTCGTCGCAGGGGGCGCGGGGGGCGCGCGGCACGGGGGGCGGTGGGGAGGCCGCGGGGGGTCGCAGGGGAGGGTACCACTCGCGCGACGAGGGACACGGGAAATCGGATATTCTGGAAATTGTAATAAAGAGCTTTAATTCATATCTTTAAATTAAATTTCCTTTAGAGCTATAGTAGAATTATTTTGTCCGTGCAGTTTGGGTCATAAATAATCGGAGCAGTGAGGCGAGTCAAATCAAATCAAAGTTTTATTCAACATAAATGAAAGTACATACTTGTTGAACGTCAAAAGAACTACCGCCAATTCACAAGAATTAGCCTCCGTCCTGAGAAGAATTGGCAAGAAACTCAACGGGCATGTCTTTTTTTTTTTTTTTTTCAATATTAGATTGTTTTTTTTGTAATATTAGATTTTTTTTTATGTATTCATTTTTACAATAAGTAATTATAACATAACAATTTTACAATATTGAAATGCCCGGAGCGAGCAACTCATTCCCACTTTGTGCAATCTTCTAGATAATCATTGACTTTATAGTAAGCTTTATTGCACAGATGTTCTTTAATAGTTTTATTAAACTTTTGTATATGTAGGTTCTGAACATCTTGTGGGATTTTGTTGTACAGGCGCACAGTATTTCGCTCTCTCTTCCACTCACGAGGACGGGCATAGTGATGCGCATTATTGTTGTCGATAAGCGTTATCGACAGTGTATTTAGTTTTGTCATTTGTTAGTGAGTTTGGTTAGTGATAAAAATGAAAGAAAAATCACTAATCGAACACTTACACCACATATCGCCGCAGCAAGTTAACGAGAACTTTTTGTAACTTTTCGGGATCTATTTTCATTTCAGTGAAAATTTTGAACACATTACTGATAACAACACGTGCTCGTGCTGGTATATTTTTGCTAACAGGGAAATTATTATTTTTAAATTAATTCTGCCGTTTTGATACAAAACAAAGGATTAGCCATTGTGTCACTAAATAATTTCAGAGAGCGAATGCACAAAAACACATTTTTCTTCGACATAATGTACTATAATTTGCAGGAAAGTAAAAATGACTAATAACATAACAATGTCTTGTCACCACCCTTCGTATACCGCCGCGCCGCCGTGTACCTGCCTTCGATGACTCATTTGTTTTTATCGATAACGGCGTTGCGCCCGCGCAACATGCTCACCGCCCTAGCCAGGTTATGTTTTATGACCCAAACTGCACCGACAAAATAATTCTACTATAGCTACTAAAAGGAGGGCATTGTGAGTCCGCACGAGTGCGGCGAAGCAGTCATACTAAGAAACTTAGAAACGTACTTTTGAACTTCACACCCCGTATTTGCAAGTGTTTTATAAAATACTATTGAAAAACTTCAAACGGGCCGGCTATAAGGATGTTGTAACCCAGAAAGAGTAATGAGTAAGTTCAATAGGTATGAAGCATGACGCTCACTGGTCGCAGCCGTACACGCGGTCCACCAGCGACATCTTGCACGTCTCCAGCTCCTCGTACACCACGGCGCGGTCCTTCACGCAGCGACACGTCTTCGGGTTCTCAGCGAACCACACTTTAGGCACGGCATGGGTTTCTCTGTAAACATATATTGAATAAAAATAAAAATGAATTGCTGTTCGTTAGTCTCGCTAAAACTCGAGAACGGCTGGACCGATTTGGCTAATTTTGGTCTTGAATTATTCGTGGAAGTCCAGAGAAGGTTTAAAAGGTGGATAAATATGAAAATGCTCGGAATTCAATAAAAATAACAAATTTATTTTTCCTTTGACGTGTCCCCCGTCGGACGGATTCCTTTTGTTTGTTTTAAGTTTATTTTATACAAAAGTTGGCGTCTTTTACGTATCGATTGAGGCACTACGACGTCTGCCGGGTCAGCTAGTATTGAATAAAACTTTTAAGTAAGAATTTAAAAAAAAAACTGTCTGTCGGTTAAGGTGGTCTAAGTACTTTTTTTTCTTTTCTTAGATGGTTGGACGAGCTCACAGCCCACCTGGTGTTAAGTGGTTACTGAAGCCCATAGACATCTATAACGTAAATGAGCCACCCACCTTAAGATGTAATTTCTAAGGTCTCATGTATAATTACAACGGCGGCCCCACCCTTCAAACCGAAACGCATTACTGCTGCACGGCAGAAATAGGCGGGGTGGTGGTACCTACCCGCGTGCGGACTCATAAGAGGTCCTACCACCAATGAAATACATACAGTGTACAGTTCAGTACATATATCAACACGAGCACCACGTCCTCGGAGACCACAAACATGTCCATGTCGTAATTACTAATTAAAAGTTGGACATAAATCTCACTTGTAACATTTATCCTTGTCGTGTCGGAACAACAGCGGCTGACAGATCTTCAGCACGAAGCTCCAGACCTCGAGGGAGTCGACTGTCGATTTGGACATGTTGTTTTCAGCTTCTTCGAAGTCCTTGTCCAGGGACATGCGGTAGGACCTGGAGCTCTCCGTGGACCGGTAGCCAGACTCCGTGGACCTATAGCCGGACTCCATCGACTTGAAGCTGTCGGAGAAGTCGCTCCGTTGGCTGGCGCCGGAGTCCTTGACCTCGGGGGTCACGGACCGGTTGGCCCTCGGGCTCTCGTCGTCTTTGGGCGATATTTCGTACTCGACCAGGCCTTTGTCCTGGATGGAGTCTTCGTTGATCTCCTCGTCCTGTATCTCGTTGATGACCGACTGCAGGAAGGACTCGTCGTTCGCCCCGTCCTTAGTGACTTCGTCGTCGTATAAGTTAAGTCTGATCGGACTTTTGTCTGTCCTGGTCGCGGTCGGCTTGGAAAACTTTTCCAATTCGATTTGTTCGTCGAAGATATCGAGCGCCTCCTCGTTGGGATCGATTTCGTATTCGAAAGAATCGATAACTGGTTTTAGCTTCCCTATTTTCTTAGTACCGGTCTTGGGGGTTTCTTGTTGTGAAGTCTTTTGGATGCTCTCCTTCAATTGTTCCACTGGATCCTCGGGTTTTGGAGTAGAATCACTGGATTTAGGTTTCGGCTTCTCGTCTACTTTAGGACTTACAATCTTATCTTCGTTGTCCAGGGACCAGCTATCGCACACGAGATAATCGTTAAGATTAACATCAGTCTCCTTCTGACCTTTCTCTTTCTTCACGCTTTCTTTTTTATCTCCACTTTTAGGTCTCTCCTCCCTGTATTTGTCATGTTTCTTGCTGGATCTCTTATCGAACTTGTCACTTCTTCTGTCTTTAGTCTTGCTGCGATCGTCTGGTCTTTTTTCTTTTTCACGAGGATCATCCTTCTTCCTTTGGAACGGGTTGTCGTAGCCAGGTAACAATTTCTGATAGTCAAACTTGAATGGTTTACCTTCGGCTTTAGCCTTCTTCGCTTCTTGAATTATTTCATCCACTTTTGCTGGATCTGTAAGATTTACATAAGTTACCTTAACATTGATACATTCTTGACATATTCTAAAGAAGTCTCCCTTCTATAAATCTTTTTGAAGTAAAACTTCACTCAACTGTTATCTACGATCAATCTAAATTAATAAATTATAAAGCTAAAATAAAAATTACAAACAGTGAATTTATGCTCTACTATTGCGTATTATTTTCATCTATCTACCTTACCTGACTCGTTGACAAATAAAAGTGTAACAGCATTAATAAAGAAATGTTTATTTAATAAACAACAAAGCAAAAGAAAACATTTTCGCTCTATCTACCTGCTATTCTATATCTAACTATATTCTACTCCAAAAACTACAATTACTATTGAATCACTACGAAGACTCACTGAAGTGTGCGATGCACGTGCATATTCCTTGAAGCGACACGTGCCGCCATCGAGAGCGTACCGGAGACGTGCATTTAGTGCGAGCTACACACATAACACGTGCAAGCGGGAAACAAGCATTAAGCAAGGAAAAATGGGGAATTGTGAAAAATAAAATATATATAAATAAGCCCTTTTCTGAATTTAAGTTTCTAAACTGTTTGTCTTTGTATTATCTACAAAACACTTCTTTTGTTAAGTGTATATCAAACTACATATCATTCTTCATTATTTTTATCAGTCATTGATTTATGGATTGAGTTCATTTATACTAATATTACGTAATATATTATTTTTAAACCCTTTACTAAACATAAACCATTGCTACATGGTCCATGTATTGATAATACCGACACAGTGTTGTGCTAATAATGATCTTTTTCTATGGGTAGTAATATTAACATCAGTGTCATAGCATACTGAGACAACTGCTGACTTGGTAATATATTTAGGTCACGCCTATTTCTGGAGGGGAGCAACTATGCTTTCGGATTGGAAATAATAGTCAATTGGGATGCAATTGGGATTCAATGCAATTGGGATTTCAAATTTATGTATCAAAGTCGGTATCATTGACATGCATCTTTGGCTCTGTAACGATCAACATCAATAAGTGTCCCATGAGCTCCTCTAAGCACTTATTTTTATTCCAGAAAAACCAGACGATGAACTTTTTTTTTTTTTTTTATTGCTTAGATTGGTGGACGAGCTCACAGCCCACCTTGTGTTAAGTGGTTACTGGAGCCCATAGACATCTACAACGTAAATGCGCCACCCACCTTGAGATATAAGTTCTAAGGTCTCAGTATAGTTACAACGGCTACCCCACCCTTCAAACCGAAACGCATTACTGCTTCACGGCAGAAATAGGCAGGGCGGTGGTACCTACCCGTGCGGACTCACAATAGGTCCTACCACCAGTGATTACGCAAATTATAATTTTGCGGGTTTGATTTTTATTACACGATGTTATTCCTTCACCGTGGAAGTCAATCGTGAACATTTGTTAAGTACGTATTTCATTCGAAAAATTGGTACCCGCCTGCGAGATTCGAACACCGGTGCATCGCAACAACGAATGCACCGGACGTCTTATCCTTTAGGCCACGACGACTTCAAAAAAAACGAACTTGGTTGACATTTGAACAAATACATATATGTGGTAAATAAATGTTTTTTTTAATACTTAGAGGGGTGGACGAGCTCACAGCCCACCTGATGTTAAGTGGTTACTGGAGCCCATAGACATCTACAACGAAAATGCGCTACCCACCTTGAGATATAAGTTCTAAGGTCTCAGTATAGTTACAACGGCTGCCCCAACTTTCAAACCGAAACGCATGCTTCACGGCAGAAATAAGCAGGCTGGTGGTACCTACCCGTGCGGACTCACAAGAGGTCCTACCACCAGTAAAAATAATGTTAATACAAGCAAAATGCCAACAAAAAATATTTGTAAGTTTGTTTTAATGTTTGTTACAAAAAGGCGCATGAATGAATGAACAATATGCATTCGCAAAACTAGACAAGCATTAATGATATTATAAGACATAATTAGATGCAAGTGACAACTTTGATGATAAAAATTGTGTTTCGTTAAGAGTTCAGTTTTTTGTAAAAAAACTTATAATTTTAAAATATCATCATTGTCAAACCAAAATCTGCTGTGTGCACTTTTTGAGATTTTTACTTTTTGACCTTTTCGTATAGTTCACAGCCCTATCTACCGTATAAAAAAAAAACTGTTATGTGTCTATAGCGTTAATATTTGAGTCGTCTATTATCAAAGGCGGCAATCTGTACATTTGGACAAAAATTTTTTATTGATATGTCAATACAGATTTATTTGAATATAATCGTCTCCTTCAAAGAATACGGTTCAAAACCTGCATTAAATAAAGGTTAATAGTTAACCTGTTATTTATCTAAGATGTCGTTCCGAAGAGTTTTGTGACTGCCAATGGAATACAAAGTCAATAATTCGTTTTTCTGATTTACCAATCATTGTCCAAAAGTCAGATTGCCGCCTTTGATAATAGTCGACTCATTTATCTACAGCTTTCACTTGATATAGTTCTTAAAAATTCACCTTCATATAAAATTTTATACGTAAATTTTTTTTACTCGTTAATTCAAAATAGAATTTTTGCACATAGCAGACTTTGGTTTGACAGCGACGATGATATACCGATTTTCATAAAGACAAGATATGACATGACAAAGTTACATTAACCTATAGCTGGATGCGAGCCAACAATACGTAAATTCCGCCGCCTGAAGCTATGATGAGGGTCGGAGTCTTGTGTATCAGCTGCCTCACCCATAAGTTTGGAAGTGTGAGGGTTAAAACAGTACTTGGCAGGGCGGTGGAATCTAAACTTTTGGGCTTACAATACCTTACCACCAGCGCATACATTTACGTACTAGTTAGAATCGTGAGAGGGGGAGGGGGAGAGGGGGGTCTTGCTCTTACCCTGTTCATTTTATTACACATAAGTAATATTACTTTCTCGCATTGGAAATATTGTTTACATCGGCTTTGAACAAAAAAAATGACCAAACTTGAACAAAACATAACTTTGTCATACCATTTCTTTTTAGAACTGCGACTCTTTGTCAATCGGTATTTAGAATTTTCGACATTAAATAAATTAATTTTTTTAAAGGAAATATAACATTTATTTTTAATTTGAATTTGTATATTAAAATGAAAATGAGACCAATTTTGTTATTTAGATACATTAATATTATAATTTTGGTTTCTTTATTAGGAACAGTTCGAGTATGTGTCATAGAGATCCTAGTTTAGCCTTTTGGCATCCGAAGCCCCACTTCTCCAGTACTGAACATGAAAACAACCTACACTTGTAGTAACTTCATCGTTGATTGAAATCATATTACGGAAATGTATATTTTTTTTGCTTAGATGGGTGGACGAGCTCACAGCCCACCAGGTGTTAAGTGGAGCCCATAGACATCTACAAAGTAAATGCGCCACCCACCTTGAGATATCAGTTCTAAGGTCTCAAGTATAGTTACAGCGGCTGCCCCGCCCTTCAAACTGAAACGCATTACTGCTCACGGCAAAAATAGCCAGTGGTGGTACCTACCCGCGCGGATTCACAAGAGGTCCTACCACCAGTTATTACGTGTATGTTGTAAGTCAAGCAAAACCATAAAAAGAATACCATGGATTCATAAAGAAATCAGATAACTTACCTATAAATGATTTGATTGGGGGCATAGCTTTAGTTGGCATGGCCTTGTCATTGTTAGAGCTGGGACAGATGAGGCCGAGGGGAATACCAAGCTCCACTAATTCCATCTTCCTCTTCATGTCTTCGATCTCTGACAGTGTCTTCTTTTGTTGGTCCATGTGCTCCGCTGAGGAAACATTATAAATTTACTAGCGGACCTGGCAGACTTCGTACTGCCTCAATCAATAAATAAAAGAAAGATTTTCAAATTTATCTACCTTTTAAACCATCTCTGGACTTCCACAAATAATTCAAGACCAAAATTGGCCAAATCGGTCCAGCCCTTCTCGAGTTTTAGCGAGACTAACGAACAGCAATTCTTTTTATATATATAGATTGATGGTGGCTAAATAAAATAGTTGAGATACCCATTACCGTATCATCTTGACATGATCAAGATAGAGCGCTTGAAACAGTCCTTTTCAGGTCCAGATATTATTTCTACATGCCAATTTAAAGTTTTGTACTCAAGAAAACAGGTTTCAATATTCCATTCTACACTACATTTTTTTCTGTTTTGCATCTATACGTAAGGTTTCGAAACTTCGATTTGTCAATGACTCAATAGACTCAACTAAATATAGTTGAACCAGAAACATTTTATGTATCTACATATTACAAAATTTTTTTCCTACCTAAGCTGGGAACCTTGGAGGGTTATGTAGGCGTTACCGAGCGAGGCGTTACTAACATTAGCCCTAGCAAGAGCAGTGCTTTGCAGAATTTACCACCGGATCGGAAACGCGACCCACTGAGAAGATCCGGCGAGAAACTCAGTGGGCTGTGTCTGTGGGTTAATTTATTCGCCGAACCCTTGGTCGCAAGCGACGAGAACAGGGCCCAGAGTTTCGGTCTCAACGAGCAGGATTGTTATGTAATATAGAATTAAATGTCAGCCTAATATAAATATTATTTCTGTGGTTTTTGCACAGATATATTGAATTTTGGCTACACAGGGGTTACAGGGTGGAACAGGAAATTAAAAAAGTTTGTATTATTGTGAGATACTGTGATGTGTACATGCAACTTCTTCATCAAGAAGCGCTATACTATAGCATATCTGGAACTATTGTAACACACCCTGTATAAGTTTTCTGATGTATCCAGGTTTAGGGGGTTTTGGAGGTTTTTTCTGTTCTGCTGCGGGATCTTCAGGTTTTGCTGTTACTTTCACACTACTCAACTTCCCGATGTACACTGTAGGACCTGAAATAATTTATTTTTTTCAGATTATCTTCCTATTTATTAGCAAATGAGATCCCAAACTACCCTCCCCCTGTTGAACTGTGGTCATTGAACCATTAAACTTTCAGGAAGCGTCAGTGGTTAAAAATGACAATATATTATCTACCCATGGGCCAAATGAAAAAAGAAAGCTTATTTGAAAAGATATTCAGGCTATACTAAATCAGGTTGACTATGATAAATAACACATAATAATATGTAGTATACAATAAGGCCGAGAACACTAATTTAGAACAAGAATGCAAAAGTTATTGTAAAGAATATGACATTTACTGAAATGGATCGTATAGTATTTGATTTAGCACACCTGGACTCCATCTGGGAAGTATTTCCTTTAAAATGCAGACTATATAAAGTTGTAATGCACTATGATCAATTTCTTAAACTAAAAATTCACACACCGAAAATATATATGCATATCTTCTGTAGAACTTACCTCCAGCATTTACAGCTTTCGGCACTGGCATTGTCGAAAGAGGCGTCTTTTTTTGCATAATTGAGAATGCACGAAGTCGTTTCTTGGCATTCTCAACGCCTTTCGGCGTCGGAGCCGGTAGACTTGGAGATGGTAGAGGAGAGAATGCATTCTGTCAATAAACAATTACAATGAATCGTTTTATATGTTCTAAAACAGTTTGCTACATGAGTACCTATCTAGTAATATTTTTACAATTCAATAATGTCATCAAAAACTGCTAAGAAGCCATAATTACAGAAATAATATAAAGATATTAACAGAGAGCTTTCATTGTTAATAGTTTCTATGACTCACGAA
This sequence comes from Bombyx mandarina, assembly GCF_030267445.1. Lineage (NCBI taxonomy): Eukaryota > Metazoa > Arthropoda > Insecta > Lepidoptera > Bombycidae > Bombyx > Bombyx mandarina. Next base: position 9,390,592 of record NC_143234.1, on the reverse strand, counting down.
ACAGATTAACCCGGCCCCAAATTCGGATTCCCTGTGTTATAGGTACCAGAAACCGATATAGATACATAAATACATTTAAATATATGCATATATAGATACATAGATACATTTAAATATATGCATATATAGATACAAAAATACATTTAAATATATTCATATATACATAATAACCAGACAAAGAACAATCCAATCTGTTCAAGGTTGAATGAATTTTCATATATTCTATACTTAACATATTGAACACCACATGAAAAATTTCGTATTTTCATTCAGGTCACAGTGCTCACCGGTGAGCCTTATCTTATTCAATTGTTAGGGCCATGAGGGTCATCCGTGAGCCACATGAGGCTTCCAACATAAACGCTTCCTACAAGCCATAGATTGCAGCTATCGCATAAACAAAACGCATATAGAAGTTGTTTAGCCCTTTAGTCAAAACAAACTCCTTAGTTTTCAAATCCAATAGAAAGTTGTAGTTTTTATCAAGATTATAGCCTTTTAAAATATCTTAAAAACTAAACAATAAAAGTCGCTAATTTTTATCTTCACTTCAAATTATCGCATTTTATAAATTTTTCAATAAAAATCTCAAGTTGATAAAATTATTGATTTTGGCTCGGCCTGAATGGTATAGTACACTAAGCCCACTGGTGGGCCACATGACGTTCAACATGTTAATCATTGCAATCTCCAAATGCTAAAAACAAAAACTCTGATTGCTCAACCAGAAAATCAAATATAGGCCCAATGGTATATTGTTTGTTACTAATGACTTGAACAATAAGACAATATGATTAATTAAATCGAGAAGTTTATATCAATATTTTTGCAACTTTGCAGGAGATCCATTTATAGTTTAGAATTTGAAAAAAATATATAACAAAATCTTATTCAGCTATTCTAACTTTCAGGTTATAACAAAAAGAATGTATCGCGCGAAAATTAAAAATAATTAATTAATCTATAGGAAACTCTTAAATTTCTAAATTAAATTTTATATTAGGGGGCTTTTTATGACGATAGGAAGAGGTTGTATCCGTAATTTTGATTTTGCAATATCATATTTGTAATGGTTAAATTACCTTTTCAAAGCCAGAAGTAGATCCGCTACCAACAGAGGCCGGGCTATCGGAGCTCTGGGACCCCGTCCCGGTCTTATAACCACTTATATCCATCTATAAAGTTTGACCTAACAAGTTAAATAACATGTTTTCAGTGATTGTTTAAATATCGCATAAAGACACAGTATACAAAATTTTGTATATTACACGGATGAAGCTTATTAAATATACAATTTATCTTCATTGAATAATAAAAATACATGCACTGTAAGTGTGTACTACGTAATATTATAAAATTTCAATTAAATTTAGATGTTATTCGCAACATTTGCATTGTTTTAAAATACAAATTTTCTTCTGAAATGTCAAATTGGCTGGCAAAAGTGGCAAAGGCAAACTAGCCTGTATGTGTAGCCATAACAGACGACACTGGCAGAAATTGCTGAAAGTATCCGCAGATTGCCATAAAAAAAAAGCCTGTATGTCTTATTTATCTACAGTGAAGAATCGAAACGATATCTTTTAGGGGAAGAGGGAAAAAAATGTTATGCTGTGTTAATATGTGTATATATCTATGACTACTTTACCATTTAATATCGCACCTTATTCCACTTTTTATAAGCGACGCGACGTTTCAAATAGTATCGGTACCAGGAATCCCACACAGATATGAAATCAAAAACTGAACCTCCTGTGTTGAACCTCCTACGAGATCCACACGCCTATAGTAGAATTATTTTGTCCGTGCAGCTTGAGTCATAAAACATAGCCCGGCTAGGGCGGTGAGCATATTGTGCGGGCGTAACGCCATTATGGATAAAAAGAAATGAGTCATCGAAGACAGGTACACGGCGGCGGGGTGGTATACGAAGGGTGGTGAGACATTGTTATGTTAAGAGTCATTTGTACTTACCTGCAAATTATAGTACATTATGTCGAAGAGTAATGTGTTTTTATGCATTGGTTCTCTGAATTTCTTTATTGACACAATGGCTACTGCTTTGTTTTGTATCAAAACGGCAGAATTTATTCAAAACAATATTTGCACGTGTTGTTATCAAGAATGTGTTAAAAGTTTTCACTGAAATAAGAATAAGTCCCGAAAAGTTACAAAGTGTTAATTTCTGCCGTTCTCGTTAACTTTCTTTCGATTAGGGATTTATTCTTTCATTTTTATCACTAACCCACAAAATGACAAAACTAAATACACTATCGATAACGCTTATCGACAACAATAATGCGCATCACTATACCCGTCCATAAGGCTCATGAGTGTAAGAGAGAGCGAAATACTCGCTTCACAGCTCCGATTTTTTATGACCCAAGCTGCACGGACAAAATAATTCTACTATAGGGGGCGTTCGAGGTATATGGGACTTGAAGATCTGCATATCTTGAGAGCAGACTGCGCGCCCAAGGATGTTTTAGGGCCTTGCCGCATTAGGGACTCCTCTGCACTCTTACAGCCGACGTCCGACCCCCTTCTGGGGTCAGAGTCCGATCAGAGTAGGGGGATTCCCGCGGTCAATAAAAGAGGCCCTAGCATCACTCAGTATTACAAAAGAAGTAAATGTATTATTAATACAGAATAATACACATACGCAAGATTCTTAAATAATCAAACAGATGACACAATCCTGTTAAAAAGACCAGTGCGGCAACAGAAACATCATCAACAAGACAAATGTATGATTTCTTTTCCCTACCTCTGCTATCAGCCAAAGGGGCTATTCCAGCTTCTCGCGGACGGGTAGCTCGACGGTGAGCTCACGGGCTCAACCTGATAGAATTTGTTAACGCCCCCTAGCAAGAAGTGCTTCGTAGAATCTACCTCGAAATCATAATCGCGATCTACTGAGAACATAGATTATACACTTAATATATTTGACTGAGAAGATCCGTTCGACGAGGACGGTGACTGGTGCTTGAAGAGCATAAAAGCAACGAGAGTGGATCCTGGGGATCGGATAAGACATGTTTCAGGCGGCGTCAGCTTTGTGTTGCTCCATCGCGTCGATCGGGTATGTAATTAGCGGCGGCCACGATAAGAGGGTTATCGCGTCGCGCCGATTTCAAAGTAGCGTTCTGACGCTTCATTTAGATATTTACACATCGGTTCTATGTTTAGGTCGTCGTGAAGATCGACATTCCTCACGAACCACGGTGCTCCGACGGCTATCCCGCTAAAGCGGGATAGTATAACGGAACCTGCATGCATGCGGACCGCGTGAGCGAATACTACACTTGCAGACTTAAATGACGGGACGTATGCTAGTTTCGTATTATTCTTTTTTCAATTTGTACGCTTAACCGCCTCGATCATTAAAACTTAGATCTTATTTAATAAATTTGAGGGATTTTGTGACCTGGTAACTGAGACCTTTAAGTCATGTATTATATTAATTTATATTCATATTTTTATGAAAAATGACATTATGGAGTGAAATGAAATGAAGATGATTAATTTGAAACATTAATCAACTGGGATGAAGTTAAATGAAATGAAATGAATTATTTAATAAATAAACGGTACAGACCATAGATAATATTTATATTTGACACTTAACTTGTGGCGGGTTTTTTTTCGCTTTGGATTAAAACCATAGACCTATATAGTAGGGACACGACATATTGTTCTATACGTACAATTGCTTATATAAATAGCACCCATTTTGAAGGCACACACATAAACATATATCTATCTCGTTCTTACTCAGCACTTTAACTCGCAGGAAAACAATATAACAGTATTTCAGTGCGTACATAAAATGAAACATGAATATACGTAAATGTCTCCGTCTCCGTCTAATGAGGCCGAAAATCCGCCATGTTTAGCGCACCAAATGTCATTGTCACGTCAGTTCGGTCGTCTGTTTTGGGTTGTACATTATTTATTGACTTTGATATCGATTTAATATCATTGCTTATATAAAATTTCTGATTTTATCATGCTTAAAACATACAAAAATAATAATTAAAACATATTTTATAGGATCTCAAGAAAGTCGATGCCCCAAAACTATTGGTATCTATATATATTTAAATTCATTATGGAGCCCTCATCCGAAAAATCGGACACCATTTTTCGGTCGGAATCTATTGATCATGACACTAATCATAAATACCTCTTTAAAATATGTCATCAAAACATATTTAGACATTCTGTTTAGATATTTCGGGAAAAAGGCTACCGACAAAATCTCTTCGGAACGATTTAAATAAAATAGTTTTATTCCGCAGTGAGTAAAACACTATTGTAAATTCGTTAAATATTTAATAATTAAGTGATTTTAGAGAGGAAGTCATAAGGAATGACGTTTGTAATTTTATTAACGAATAAATGTTCTGTAGGTGTTTTTTTTTATCAGGCGGTCCCTTAATAAGTTTAAAATTTGAATCACTCTCAAGCGAAAGTGATTCAAATGGTGCGGCGCACCTTCCTTGAGGTGCGCTGCGGTAGTGTGTTACGGACTTAAGAGTCAGCAAAACAATTAAAATAGATTGTAATAGTCTAAGAAAAACGTACTCAAAATACGAGAACATTCAGCATGCTAGAAATGGGCAGATGGCACTGTACTACGCCATATCTTTATGTTTTGCGGCAAACGACAGCTTTATAAAATCAGTGTAGCAAATTTTAAAAATCGTCATATCGTTTACTTGGCAAATTTGAAGCACGAACTCGTCTTAGATTTCACATAATATCTAAATCACATCATCTTTGCACATAACAATATACTTACTTCCTATTATAGTATAAATTCTACAAATACATTCATATTCAACAATATTTAAAATAAAATGAGCCAAGAACGTTTATCGATAAAACCTACTAACATTAAAATCTTCTGGGCAGCACTAAAACCGCCATGTTTTGTGGCCAGATGACGTCACAGTGGCACGAATTTGTTGTTGACGTTTCATTTCCATAGGTTTCCTAGTTCAGTGATTAAAACACAGAGCTAATTAAATCTATTTATTCTATAAACTGTACAAAGTTTTCTGGTTATTCATATCTATCACGAGCATGGAGAGGTCGTCGCTCAATTTCATTTGTATTGTGGGTTGTGCTGTATCTGTAAACACAAATATATTTATTTAATAAGCATTTAAAAATCTAAATTTAGATGATAAAAATGATTTTGTGTATCAATAACTTCTAGATGCATTACGTTGTATTTTATTTTAGTTGTACTTCTTAGACACAGTACAGTATGTAGAGTAACAATATATAACAATAATAATAACCAAGCTCCTCATATAACAAAAACACACAAACTCTAGTACTCAGTAGGTACTACAAGAATCACACAAAAACCATAAAATCACTATGGAGTTACAAAATATCCACTTTTCAAACATACCTTCAGCGTTAGGAACATAAAAAACTGGAACTTCATGTTTAATTTCCATAGCACTGTTATTAGCTTCATTGACGTCCGCAAACACTACCTCTGGTATTTCATCTGTCAGACACAATAACGATTTAACATAGGGTTCTTTAAATTGGAATAAATAGAACATTAAAAAGTGTACAATAGGTCCTAGGCTGTGAATAACATGTTGCCATTACTTCAAAGAACAGGATGATATGTGTTTTAAGACAATAGTTTATCAGTTAGATCTTGCCCAAACATTTCAATTAAATATTTGGAAGTGATAAATTTCTAGCAGAATAACATTTGTAAAGATTGTTGTCAATTTTTTCTCCGACATTCACTGCTAGTCATAGGTCTCCTCCAAGGTATGCCACAACTAGCAGTCTTGCACTGCTTCTGTCTAGTTGACAATTATACAGTATGATACATTAATTTATACACTATCTATTCATAGTTAAATTGATTAGATTAAATTAAAAAAGAATTATTAATACCTATTTTTACAATTTTTTATGTTTGACAAGAGGTAAATCTGTTCTTAAATATAAAAAAATAATTTGTAAAAATATTTTTTTTTATTATTGCCAAAGTGGCAATTAATTTTGTGGTAGTGTTAATTTAAATTTTTATAAGTTCAGAAGGAGCCAAAATATAAAAGAATGTTTTGAAAATTATCATTCGACAATTTATGATTAATTATTCTCAAACACTAAAGCCCTTACCTCTAACACCAGATGCTGCAACTTCTATCTTCTGCTTTTTCATAGGCCTCTCAGCTTCACTTCCTCGCTTTTTACCGATTCTGCTCTTTTTCACCTTCTTTTGCTCCTGCTGACGGTTCAGCATCATTGACACTTCATTCCTTATATCATTCTTCACATCATCCGACAAGTCCACACCACTATCATATTTCTTGACATACTTGGTTATGGGCTCATCATCGCTGCTGTCAGGATCGTTCAGGGATTCTTGTCTGAATACATTCTGTAAGTTCTGTATTCTGTCTTGAATCGTTTTCTGCAGTTTTCGACAAATTTATTGATTACTTTTTTAAAATTTGTACTATACAATTATTTGTATACAGATAACCTTTCTATAACACGGTAGAAACGTTCCTATAAAGTCCTGTGTTGTGCAAAACCGTGTTAAATAAGACTAGGAGCCAGTACAAAAAGGAGAGTAATTATTCTGAATAAAACATCTCAACTATGCCTATATATTTTTTTTAACTATTATACATAAAAAAATAAGCAGCAAAATTTCAGTTATTGTCATATATTGTGTATTCATAATACTTAATATAATCTTCTAAATTATTTTAAACAAAAAAGTTCATTATCTGTTGTAGAAGTACTGTGATAAAAGAGGGCTTTGTGGGTTTTTTCTTTTCGTATTAGAGTAGAGCAGTTTTGTACAATACCGTGTTATAGGAGAATTATTGCAAATAGTCACAAGGGAAATTGACGCCAGATCTGCAGTATACTCAGCTAAATTTTTTAATAATTAATTAAACTGAAACTTACAAATTTGAGAGGCTTTGGTATCCTGATCATATAATGATTGGGATGCTCCTCTAGGACCTCACAAGTGGAACACAAATCATAATCGGGGCATGTGAGACACTTATAACGGAAACCGTATACTGGTTTCTTACATCCATTGCATACTATGTTTTCATGGTGTAGTTCTTCTTCACTACTTCCGGTTTCTGTAAATTGTTAATGGATGAATGAATAATAATCCAGCATGGAGCATCAAGGTTGGTGTTCATCTAAGTACTACTAATCAATGCCATTTAAGTAAGTGCCAGTAATTTTTAATGTTTGGAATGTCCTACCTCCATCTTCCCCTGGTAAATGGAGACTTGGTACAGCATCAGAGTGCAAGTGTTTGTTCTTTATACTGGACTGAGCGAAATGTCTGGAACACACCCTATATCTCAGGCGGACATCGGGTTTCTTTTCCAGTAGATCTAGTCTATTTGCTAGTTTCAACCATTCCTTTTGTCTGGAACAAGTAAGAAATGTATATACTGTATATTTTTCTTTTTCTATAGCCCACAGGCCAAGGAAATATCTCTAAGCCATGTTACGGTCAATTTGTGTTAAAATATGAAGAAAAAAAAAGGCTAAACACATACGTAAAAATATTTTAAATTCGACAGTTTAGGAAAACAGAGTAAGCACGACTGTATTTGTATAGAAAAACTTGGTATGACTGTTCATTTAATTTTATGGGTCTTATTAGTTGATTAGGTATCTCGATTAGAAACAATGTATAAAAATAGAGAAAATTCAAACCTCTCCTCTTCTTTTGGTAAACAATAATAATTTAAAAGTTTATAATTTCTACTGTTTCTTCCGCAACCCGATACACAGCAATAATTAACCATTATGTTTTATAGCAATTTACATCGTAAGTTGTGAAATAGTTTCCTCTTTGCTTCAATACCTAAATAAAACAAATATTTTTGTTGATTTAAGGATTTTTGACAACAAATTCAAAACAATTACATCATAGATAGTTAGTAGTTTTATTCTTTCAAGTGGAAAGGCAAAGATGTCATTCCATACATCTTAATCTTTTATATATATTTTTTATATGAAAAATGAGATGAGATGATATGGGATGAAATATAATCTCAGTAAAATGGTGGTCATTTACTGAGATTTTTTCAGTAAACTTTTTGGAGGATCCCGAGAAGTTACGTTCAGCAGCTTTGTTTCATTTTCTCACATTTGTGCACTTTCATAAATACTAAACAGTTCATAAATCCCCGTTATTTAATTAGTTTTGGTAATTTTGGTTCCCGACTCGGTTATTTTGATGTAGCCGGTTACCTTCATAAAATTTAAACTGGGTCTGGACAAACCAATCGATACCCAGTCGGTAATGGATACGAAACTTGTCCAGCAAGGTATCCTAGGCCCCCGATGTACGTCTAAGATTAAGCAAACGATTAATTGCACATACGCACCTGAGACTGTCACACGTAGTTCCTGGACGCGTGCACTGTTCTAGATCCACTAGGCCTCAAATTGTTTCGTGTTAGAACTTTCACCCGCAGTCGTCAAATTCGATTCAACTGCGTTTTGATCGGCTCCCGTTCCTAATCGATTCGTGTATGCATGCGATGTTGCTTCGGCCTTTCATTCTTATGTGGACACCGAATAGCGTGTAAAATGTCAGGTAGAAAATTTACCGCGAAGACGGTACGGGTGCTCATAGCCAAAAAGTCGCCCTGTCTAAAGATAAGACGCCCGGTGCATTCGTATCTGTGCGACTGTACGAGTGTGCCAATCATGCATGCATGTACCAATTATTTTGATGAAATAATTATGTTCTTAACAATTTATCCCTAATGACCTTCACGGTGAAGTGATAAGATCGTGTAATAAAAATCAAACGCGCAAAAAATATAATTTGCGTAATTACTGGTGTTAGGGAGTGTTGTTCGTCTTCACAGGTCCACCATCATCCTATTTCTACTGTGAAGCAGTAATGCTTTTCGGCTTGAAGGGTGGTTCAGCCGATGTACGGATTCCCTTCTTCTCAGAATTACTACAGTATATTTACTAAGATTTCCGAGGACTTTTTGTAAGACTAGGATGTGTGGACAAGCTCAGCGCTCACCTACTGTTAAGTGGTTACCGGAGCCAGGGTTTTTTATTTTTTATTGCTTAAAGTGTGACGAGCTCACAGCCCACCTGATGTTAAGTGGTTACTGGAGCCCATTGACATCTACAACGTAAATGCGCCACCCACCTTGAGATATAAGTTCTAAGGTATAGTTCAGTATAGTTATAACGACTGCCGTACCATTCAAACCGAAACGCATTACTGCTTCACGGCAGAAATAGACGGGGTGGTGGTACCTACCCGCGCGGACACACAAGAGGTCCTACCACCAGGTAGACATCAAAAATGTAAATTCCGCTATCCACCTTGAAACATGAGGTCTAAGGCCGTGTGGCAGGAAACAGCTTGGCTGTGCTGCTAGCGTTGCTGTCGTCCACAAGCGATGGTAGTCAATCATCATCACGGGGACATAGGCTCGTCTGACTAAGGCAATAAAAAACACTCAGTGGGTCGCAATTCCGATCCAGTGGTAGATTCAGCGAAGCACTGCTCTTGCTAGGGAAAATGGTAGCAAACTCTTTCAGGTTGAGCGTTGTGATCACACCCATCAGCCCGGGTGAAGCCAGTATAATCGTTCGAGGTCAATGACAGATATATAACCCAAAAAAAAAAGAACGTCAATGGTCGGACGAGCTTGTCGGCTTATTTGTGATAATTTGAAAAAGCAATTGCTTTTAGCAAGAATAATAAAAATACATTCATGAAACTAATATGTAACGTAACGCTGGTGATAAAACGAATGTAAAGTGTTAATTAATTACTTCTCTATTGTTTTAATTGCCATCAACTGAGTAGCTTTATTGATGTATTTATCACTAATCATACCAACACTTACTTTCTGTTAAGTATTACTCAAAATAAACAAAAAAAGTATAGGTAATAACTGTAGTTTAATTGGTAAGAAGTCATGAAGTCAAATGTACAAAAGCAATAAGATGATAATATGTGCATTTTCAATGCAAAAGTTCAAAATGGGTCATTTGAATCGTTAAGCTATGTCTTGTTAAATATTATAGAAAAAATGATCCAGCGGTAATTCATCCCGTCTCGAGTCTAGACTATGTCTATAGAATATAAAATATTGTTATATAGATATGTAAGGAGGTGGTTTCGCACGAAATAACCTCTCCGAGTTTCAAGGGCGTCGATTGTTCCAGAATGTAGTGGAACATACAATAACATCTACACAGTACAACACCCCTCAATCAATAAAACGGCTCACCCAAACGCACACATTCAAATTAAGAGTGTAGTTCCGCTACTCGCCGCGAGGTGGTTTCTTGCAAACTATAAAAACTTGCTAGCCAGTGCACCGGCATGCCAATTCACGAAAGCTGTGTTACGAGTTCGAACGAACTGTGATATCACTTGATATTTCGCATCCTAAAGCAAAGTAAAAAAATGTCACTGCTGCCATTCATCCTGGGATACCAACCTAACCGCCTTCGCGATCAGGACTTCGGGCTGGCGCTTACTCCGGACGATCTCCTGACAGCCGTCATCACGCCAACGATGTCCAGAGATTACTACCGTCCGTGGAAGCAGATGGCGATGGCCAATAGAGACGTCGGTTCCACCATCACCTCGAATAAGGATAAATTCCAGGTCAACTTAGACGTTCAACACTTTTCGCCCGAAGAAATCTCAGTGAAGACAGCCGACGGCTACGTCATCGTCGAAGGTAAGCACGAGGAGAGGCAGGACGAGCACGGCTACATCTCCCGTCAGTTCACGCGGCGTTACGCTCTGCCAGAAAACTGTAACCCTGACACTGTCGAATCTCGGCTGTCCTCTGACGGCGTGCTGACCGTGATCGCTCCCAGGACTCCGGCTGCCACGAAGAACGAGCGAGCTGTTCCCATCACTCAAACCGGCCCGGTCCGGAAGGAGATTAAGGAGCCCACTGCGGAAGTTGAGAGCAACGAAACAAAACAATGACTCTCGGAACGCTGTGAATCAAAAAAGTGTAGCGTGTGTTAATTTTATTTGCATTCCTCGTGCGTGCTTGTGAGACTGATCGCTTTATCGTATTTATATTTAATAAAATCTATTAATAAATAAATTGCTTGATTTATTTAAATCGATGTATTTATGTACCTACACGCACGTTCGATGGGTTCGTTTATCAAATACGAATCGTCAGCAATAAGTAGTTTTCATTGCTAACAAAAACAATAAGTATATTTAAGATAAGCACAGAGGGTTCCGTCCGTATAGTCTGTCACAGTTCTAGCTCACTTCCATCACAAAATTTTTGATGGGAACCCGTAGTTAACTTATTATTTGCTTCCCCACAATCGATTCTTAAGGTAGATGTTTACATTATATCGGTATCCAAATCGTGTTGTCTATTCCGTAAGCTACGGATTTTAATGGGTATGATAGGCAGATTTGATCTTGGCCTACCTAATGTTTAAGCGGCAATAAAACCAGTTTTCAGCACAATGTGAACGTAACCCAAAAAGATACAATAGAGGAACATAAGTTTTTATTTATTTTATTGCTTAGATTGGTGGATGAGCTCACGGCCCACCCGGTGTTAAGTGGTTACCGGGGCCCATAGACACCTACGACGTAAATGCCGCCACCCACCTCGAGACATGAGTTCTTAGTTCACAGTTTTTACAGTAAAACGGCTGCCGGCTGTTTTGCGTAATTACCGGTGGTAGGACCTCTTGTGAGTCCGCACGGGTAGGCACCACCACCCTGCCTATTTCTGATGTAAAGCAGTAATGGGTTTCGGTTTGAAGGGTGGGGCAGCCATTGTATCTATACTGAGACTTTGGAACTCCTTATATCTCAAAATGGGTGGCGCATTTACGTTGTAGATGTCTATGGGCTCCAGTAACCATTTAACATCAGGTGGGCTGTGAGCTCGTCCACCAATCTAAGTAATAAAAAAAAAGTTATGTCCCACTTTAAAAATATAAAAAGAAATGCAATCTTGTAATAAAGGAGGTGTAATTCGAAAAAAAAATCAGAGAGAGATTACCTAAGTCTTACCAGAAAATTTAATTATGCTATTTTTTTTTTTCTTTTCTTATTATCGATTCAAATGGAATTCAGATAACTACATGCATTTCAATGGAAGTCAACAAAAGACTCGACACAATGACACCTTTGTGTTCATTATCAACTTCAACGATGTGTGTCTTAAATATCAAGTGTATTATGGAAATGTGTATACTACAATTGAGGCCATCAGGGCAAAAATGGCCTAACCCACAATTTTTTATATTCAAGCTAATATAACGTATATTGGAATTTATTTAAAATATAATAAATTTTGATGCAAAACTGGCCGGCCTATCCATAGTTTCTCCCATAGATAACATATAGCTTTGTAAGCATTATTTTTGCGCGTATTGTTTTTTTGCCTACTCAAAGTCAAATTCATGAAAATTCAAACCTAATTGCCTCCATGCTAACTATGGTAAGCTTAGGTCACTTTTGCGCTGACTGCCTCAATTGAGGCTTTAATCTCATGTGTCAAGGACGACAGCGGCATCAACGTTGTGAGGCCTTGAGTTCTGGTTACCATTAACACGAGGTCGGCCGTGAGCTCGTTCATTTGTCTAACCAACAAAAAAATCTTGAACACAGTATAGTTATGGACTTAGAATACCAGTCAGGGGAAATGTCCCGCGGCACAGATCCATCACTCCACAGCTGTAGCTGCTACAGAAGATGTTTGACAGATGCCTGAATTGCGCTAATGACATTTTCACGATTACCAGATCCGAATTTCAATATGTAAGTCGACGGTTGTATATCCTCCATTTGTAGATTCTCCTAGAACTCAATACAATTACAACTAGGAATACCTTGAATTTGTATTTGGTAAAGCGAATTTTTCAAATAGCAGATATGACCTTACAGTTCTGATTTGAGATTTGGGCTTAGCTTATAAGTCCAAATTGTTTTCAGTTTAAGTAAGGCGTTGCTGCTTCAGATTTCGATCGAGACTTCCAAAGTCCTACCTGCTTTCGGCTTCTAGAGCAAACCATTCTACCTGACCACTTGTGATACAACGCATAAAACTCAGTGGGTTAAGTGTTACTTTATTCCATTTATTTATTATGTTTACCTAAAAATATGACAAACTAATGGTGTTACGATGTCACGCTAACGATAGAGAGCCAGTGTTACTAATTTAAAGAACAATATTTAAGATATTACAAATCTATTCACTACTTCGTCAGTATTGCCATTTAAACGATAATAAGCTGACGTAATCGACCGTTGCCTGAAAGAAATCACTGTACGCAATCGCATTACTCGTTTAAATTATCTATTAAAGTATTAACCAACATTTTACTTTAGTTTCGGAGTTTATTGCTTCTTTTAACGACCGTCTGGTGTAGTGGTAAGTGACATGGTCACTACACAAGGGGGTCGCGGGTTCGAATCCCGCCAAGGGAAGATGTGAGGGAAGATGATTTGTATGATAAATATAAATGTCTTTTCCAGGGTTATGGATGTATATTAAATATATGTATGTGTATAATAAAAATCTTACATTTATTTCCGTTATCTGGTACCTGTAACACAAGTTCTTTACGAACTTATCACGGGACCAGCTAACGTGGTGTGATTGTTAGTAAATATTTATTTATTTATTATTTATTTATTTTAACAGACAGAGAAGCAATTAAATTATTTAACAGTAACGGTATAAGTACGTTAAGTGGCTGCGTGGGTCTCTACAACATATCCAAAAAACCCACGTTAGTGTACCTTATACATAAGAACATACAAATATAATTTTTGGTAAAATTCATATAATATACATATATTCATAGTCGTCGTGGCCTAAAGGATAAGACGTTTGGTGCATTCGTGTTGAAGCGATGCAACGGTGCTCGAATCCCGCAGGCGGGTACCAATTTTTCTAATGAAATACGTACTTAACAAATGTTCACGATTGACTTCCACGGTGAAGGAATAACATCATGTAATAAAAATCAAACCCGCAAAATTATAATTTGCGTAATTACTGGTGGTAGGACCACTTGTGAGTCCGCGCGGATAGGTACCACCGCTCTGCCTATTTCTGCCGTGAAGCAGTAATGCGTTTCGGTTTGAAGGGTGGGGCAGCCGTTGTAACTATACTTGAGACCTTAGAACTTATATCTCAAGGTGGGTGGCGCATTTACGTTGTAGATGTCTATAAGCTCCAGTAACAACTAACACCAGGTGGGCTGTGAGCTCGTCCACCCAACTATGCAATAAATTTTTTTTGTAATGATTGCACTGAAACTAAGTATACGTGAGCACGTATTTTGTAAGTTCCACCATCCAGTCTAAATAGGCACCTAGGCCCAAATAGGAGCCTCCTGGCTGAAACCTTGAAAACATCAATTTATCTTGGCAAAGCTGGAAGGCCTATCGGTTACCAGCTGTCGTGCCAAAGCAAAGATTGGAAGGTAGAATATTACGCTACGTAACACCATTAAGAGAGTCGTTTAGACGAGAGAAATAAAATAGAAACAGATTACAAATATTTTCTTTACTAAATATTCGTCATTAATATGTACTCAGATATATTTGTTATTTAAATGTGTTCGTACGCTTCCATACTATACTTGAATTATTATTGGTATATTAATTTTGGTAAATATACCCTCATCATTTAAGTATAATTCTGATATTAGTCACAATGGAAAAAAAACAGCGTCTATGTATTATGGTTTTCAAAAATTAATTGTCATCACAAATTTCGTGTAAGTAATACGTAAATAAATAAAAAAATACCTTTTCAATGAAAATTCTTAAACGTTTATTGTGAACTCAGTCTTTATACAGGAATGACTACTACATCTAGAAATTACTAAACACTAAACGTTATTGCATTTCTGACTTCCGTCTTCACAGAACCCTGGATCGGCTTCTTTTGAATTTTTAGACTCTGCAGATTCCTTGCGAACCGGGCCAGTTTTAGTGATAGGAACAACTCTTTCTCCCTTATCGTCTATCACCTTTCTTGGCGCTGTGACCGTCAAAATTCCGTCAGTGGATAGCTCGGAGACAACGTTAGCTGTGTCAGCCCCTTCTGGTAAAGAGTACTTGCGCACAAACTGCCTAGACACGTATCCGTGCTCGTCCTGTTTTTCCTCGTGCTTAGCCTCAACTACCACGTAACCTTCCGCAGTCTTCACAGATATTTCATCCGGCGAGAAATGTTGGACGTCCAAATTTATCTGGAATTTATCTTTTTCCGTCTTGATTGTGGAGCCTAGGTCGCGGGCCAAAGACGCCGTGTGCCGCCAAGGTCGGAAGTAGTCGTGAACTATCCACGGCGTCATCATGTTTGTTAAGAAGTCGTCCGGAGTTAGCGGCATCCCGAAGTCCTGATCCACCAGTTTGTTGTCTCGCTGCTTTTTACAGGGACATTCTTCATCTGCCACTACTATATTGATCA
Source organism: Bombyx mandarina (assembly GCF_030267445.1). NCBI lineage: Eukaryota > Metazoa > Arthropoda > Insecta > Lepidoptera > Bombycidae > Bombyx > Bombyx mandarina. The sequence goes on along the minus strand of NC_143234.1, from coordinate 9,375,092 downwards.
ACAGCAACACAGATAGCACGACAGTAATGGAGAACGGAATGAAATTCTTCATTATCACTTAGTTGCAACAATACCTCGATATTGTATTGTAATAACTCGTAATTCTCACCACTCAAATTCTTGTTTCCAATTGACAAGTTATCGCGCCTTCGTGCCTTTTATAGTTTGTTACGACATCTAGCAGCCAGTAGATAATTCTGGAATTTTCAAGTAAACGCAGACGTGTTTGTTTTCAAGCTAACCACGTTACATGACGTTACCTGTGATGCAATGTTTATCTTATCAGTGAAATAATTAAATACCATATTCAGATTACTTATTAATATAATTTTTTAACAGATATCGTAATCATCGAAATAAAAATTCTTTGAATAAAATTTTAAACTTTGCAAAATCAGAATTATTACTTTGATTTAATATATTACAAAACAATGCGTTGTATTTATTGGTAAAAGAACAATATATTCTATATTTTTATTTTTTTATTGGTATTTGGTCAGAATCTTAATTACTTATTACTTTAAACTTTTTTTAAATTGGTCACAGTGACATCTATCGCCCAGTGGATAAGATAACAAATGTATAAACAGTGATGCATTTTGCAGCGTCTGGGTCGTTGAACCATCGACGAGTGTGTGGAAGTTTCATTTCGTTATGTATATTCTGGAAGATTCTAGAATTTCGACTAAATTGTTTGGTTGAAAGCCCTTTGCGCAAGTCACGGATGGCCATGTATGTGTTGTGTGCAGTTTACAATGTTGACAATAACAACAAATATGTGATTTCTGTATAATGTAGAAGTAGGTACCGTAAAATGGGGCGATTAGGGACAAATTCCAACTTTATGAGCAATTTTAAGGTAGTTGTTGATGTATATAATGCTATATCAGGATCAAAATGATTGAGTCTTGGGGGCATCTTTGTTGTCTAATTTAAAATTATGCAACTAGCATTCCAGTTTAAGCAAAAAATGCAAAAATAGGTGTAATCCCTATTTACCCGAAAATTGCGGTTAATTGGGATGAAATGAGAAATTTCCTAGGGTTGGCACTACTTTTATTTTTATATATAGTTTTAATTTATTTATTTATTTAGTTGCAACAACAAAGTGATCATCAATAAAAAAAATTGAAAAACTGACAAAAGTACATGGCAGACATCACCTCAATTATAGGTGCAATCGACAGTGCTGATATTTCTATCTGGGTTAAGAGATTAGGTGTTTCGGTTATTCCATGGATTAATCAGATGAACTCTGAACAAATATTAAATATTTTATTATGTATTACTTAGACATTTTTGTCCACCTTGAGATTTCATTGATCTTGTTACATGTCTCTGCAAAATCGACTTACTTATATTAAATTGCTTATCTATTTCAAATAAAGACTTATTCCCAATTTCGCTTCGAATAAACCAGATTTTTACCAACAAATTTAAAAAATATTGTTATAACTACATAGACAACCCTACAAACCTGTACCTATTTATACTTAGGTCGTTTCCATTTCACGTATTCTCATCCCAATTGACCCCTTTTTCGTTGTTATTTGTACCTAAGACGTCCCCAATATCCCCAAAAACAACAGATTTTTACATGTATTTTTATTTAATCAAATACATTAAAACCAATAACAACTGAGACTTACCTTTAATATATATGCTGGTTCAAACACTAAATAACGTTTATAAATCATAGTCGTCTTCTATTATTATCAAATAAATAAAAGAGAGCAAAGTTTCTAGCACTAAATTAATGACCACCACAGGAAGTTAATTTGAAACGCGATTTTTTATAAGTTAGCAGCTATTATCATGCATATTCAGAGTTGTTTTGTGAACCTTGAACATTCTACTATTAAACTACAAAAAATGGAAGATTTTGCAACGAATATAAAACTTATATTGAGCGTCGAAAGATTTTCCCGGTTTTTTCCCGATTCGCCTCTCAATCCCTAATCGCCCCATTTTACCGGTACCTATTCAAAATTATTTTTGTTATTATTGGTAGTAGGTAGCTTGTTTATGTGTATACAGTCAAAATCTGTTTTAAGGACATCGAAGGGACTGCTCATATTCAGTCGTAAAAACCGATAGTCGTAGGTATATAACAACCGGTGATGTTTAATGTGTATCGTGCAAGTAGAAACAAATCGATAGGGAATTATTGGAAAAATATATTTATTCAAATATGTACATTTTGTTTATTATATTATTTTTCTGGTCTGTTTGGAACACTTCTGTTGTGCATAGATATTTTGTAATTCACGTTGGATTTTAATTAACGTATCGTCATAATTGCTGTGGATGTGGAAATGTTCATTAAAAAGAACAATCTTTCTTAATATACTAACAGCATTGATACCATCATTCAAAGTTGGTACAGTAAATTGTTCTTCAGAGTCTTCCTGTTCGTCATCTTCCTCTTGAACATCTCGTACAATATCATCTTCCGTAGCTCGTGCGCAAATTGCAATAGAGTTATCTACATCAATGAACTCTGCTGCTTCAGTAGTAGATGAAGCAGGTCGTAAATTTTGGGCTAATTGAGCAAGAGAAATATTGTCCTCTCCATCATCATCAGTCACATCATCTGAGGTTATTGTTAAGAGGTCTTTAAAACCAGCATGTCTAAAGCAGCTAGCTATAGTGTTTTGTGAAACGTTTTTCCATGCTTCTGATATCATTAAGATGGCATCAAGAACCGTAAAGCTTTTTTGGTCGCTATTGTCAAGATTTTGTATTAACTTTAACACTTGCAGTCTTCTATAGTGAGATTTTAAACACCTTATTACACCTTGCTCCATTGGTTGCAATACAGATGTAACATTTGGTGGTAAGAACACAAGCTTAATGCATTTTAGATTAGTAACAGTCGGATGAGCAGGACAGTTATCAACCAAAAGTAGAACTTTCTGTTTGTTTCCTTTCAATTCAGCGTCCCAGTTTCTTAACCATCTCTCAAAAATGTCCGATGTCATCCATGACTTCACATTGTTTTCATAAGTTACCGGCACTGAGTGTATGTTTTTAAAGCATCTTGGTTTCTTAGAGTTGCCAATAACTAAAAGCTTTCTTTTACAGGATCCTGTCATATTTGCTGCAACCATGATCGTTAATCTTGTTATAGACGTTTTTCCTCCCGAACAATTCCCTCCTTTGAACTTTAAAGTCTTGTCTGGTGTCATATTGTAAAAAAGTCCAGTTTCGTCTGCGTTAAAAATTTCATCTGGTCCGTAGCCTTCGAATAATGTAGGCCACTTTTGCGTAATCCATTCTTCTACAGTATCCTTATCAACACTAGCAGCTTCACCACTCATTTTCCCGCCGACAATACCGTGCCGAGCCCGGAAACGTTGGATCCAACTAGACGAGCAAACAAAATCTTCGCCAAAACGTTGAGCAAAATAGTTAGCTTTTTGTTGAAGAATCGGTCCGTTTATTGGCACATTATTAGCCCTTTGATATTTAAACCACCTCAGCAAAGCTTCCTCAATATTCGTGTGCTTCGTTGTTCTGGCCCGTTTCATTTTCAAAAAATTATTGTCATAAAGCGTTTGAATTTTTTCTCGCTCTTTCCAAATTGTTGAAATTGTCGAGTGTGATACACCATATTCCTTTGCTAAGTCTTTGTTTGAAATTCCGCTCTCTAGCTTGGATATAATACGCGATTTTTCTTCAATATTAATTTGTTTTCTTTTTCTTTGCGACATTTTGAAAGTTTCACGAATAACTCCACAAAGTTTTGGTGCGTCTTGTGTATAGATAAGTAACAAACTAACTGAAGAGATATGAAGAAGCGGGCTTTGACTCTACCGCATGCACGTGTTTTGTTTCTAAGAATTAGAAAAGACCCTACACTAAACTAAATCCTATTGTTTTCTTTCCTGATTTTAATAGCCATTGAAGACAAGGATACCTATTCAAATTGTTTACAATACAGCTGAGCCGGTCGTTCTAACAGATCAAATTCTCCGAAATATTAGTTAAATGTGGTCGTTTTATGAGGTATGTCGTTATTAGCAATGTCGTATAAAGCAATGTTTTTAATAAGGCGGTCATATAGCATTCAGCCGGGACCTTTGTTCTAGGTTATTATAACCGGCATGTTGTTCTAAACGATGTCACAGTAAACGGTTTTGACTGTATTATCTACTGTTGCTGAAGTCGACGGCTACCAATCACAATTCAAATCTATAAAATCTGTGTGCTTAGTGCGAGTTTTGTAACGTTCTCACTAGCGAGCCAGTTTGCTCAAATTTGTATGCAATTGGAACAGCGCCCCTAGCGGCAAACGTACTCGGTGTTATTTTGTGAGTGCGAGTTCATATTAACGTTGTGATCTCGTAACCGAGTAATTTTACCGAAATGAGTACTACGAATGACATTTGTGCGAGTGCGTGTTACAAATTAGTGGATTTTAACGTTTCGATCGAGTATTTCTTTAGTAGTTTTATTTTTCCAACTAGAGAGGCAAAAATATCATGCCATAGAGCCTAATCTTTTTTTATGAAAAATGATAATATGGAGTGAAATGGATTTGATTAATTTTAAGCATTAATCAATTGGCATGGAATGAAATGAAATGAGATCAGATAATATGGGATAAAATATAATCTCTGCAAAATGCTGATTATATACTGAGATTTTTTTCAGTGGACTTTTTCGAAGACTTCGAGAAGCTACGTCCAGCGGTTTTGTTTAATTTTTTTTATTTTTCGCACTTTCACAGATACTAAGCAGTTAATAAACCCACGTTACTTTGTTATTGCACAGATGGGTGGACGAGCTCCCGGCCCACCTAATCTTAAGTGGTTACCGGAGCCCATAGACATCTACAACGCAAATGCCGCCTCCCACCTTGAGATATTAGTTCTAAGGTCTCAGTATAGTTACAACGGTTGTCCCACCCTTCAAACCGAAACGCATTACTGCTTCACGGCAAAAATAGGCAGGGTGGTGATACCTACCCGTGCGGACTCACAAGACGTCCTACCACCAGTAATTACGCAAATTAATTTTGCGGGTTTGATTTTTATTACATGATGCTATTCCTTTACAGTGAAAGTCAATCGTAAACATTTGATAAGTACGTATTTCATTAGAAAAATTGATACCCGCCGGCGGGATTAGAACACCGGTGCATTGCAAGATACGAATACACCGGACGCCTTAACCTTTAGGCCAGGACGGTCTCAAAATTACACTTATACACGAAGAAATATTAAATACGCATTAACTAAGAAACATTAAATAGACAAAATAAAACAATTCACACAATTTAGCTCCTCGCGGTCCCTCCAAAATGTCTTTTCATCTTTTTTTCCTAGTTGTTCAATTGTAAATGAATAAATCAAAATCAAATCGAGTTTACGTTCTATACGGTGAAAAATGAAGAATTGTGAGTGTGAGTTGAGATATGCTACTCGCTTCGCAGGGCGTTTATTCACCGAGAGCAGCAATAATATTATTTCTCGTATATTGGTAGCACGTGATGTTTTGGCATTAGACCGTCTAAATGAAATACAACGCATTTTAACAGCATTTTAATGGGAACCATCTACTTTCAAAATTATTCGGGTAATGTCACGTGTTCAATACTATTTTGTACCTTTAGAATTAAAGTGGCTCAACCCAAAATTCTTAGTTTCTGGTAAACTTCAATATTGTCAATTATCAATACAATAATTGTATTTTTTTAGTTTTTCGGTTTAAACACTTTAAGGCATGCCATTTTATTTGAAAAAGACAGAAAGAGTACTTTGTCCTTTTCTAGACTAAAAGAGACTGTTTAATTTTATAAGCTGATAGAATAATATAGAAAAGAATAATAGGATACCCTCTAATCGTCACATTGGAAAAAGGTATGGCTTTATCATTTTATCATTTAAATTATTTTTTATTGCACTTATAAAACTAATTTAATTTACAATATGTAACTACATATATCTATAACTAATCCGTACTTGTCAAATTCCTCATAAATTGTCAATATTCTTAATAAAATTCCTATTAATAATATACAAGTGCAAATGTTGAGCTGCTTGCCAGAAATGATATAATAGTGTTTTGTTTTTTTGTTGTTTCCTTGTAGGCTGCCTGTAATAATCTAAACCTGTGTGAAAGGCAATAAATGATTTTATTATTATCTACTAATGGTAGTCCAGTGGTCGAAATTTGACCATAATTTATTTAAATTTTAAGTTTGAACATTATTATAGTTTTATTGTCACCTTTCTATTATCATCATTTCTATAATAATCATTGCTCTATGTCGCCAAGGCTACATTATAGAAAAATAATATTAAAGACAAAAAATATTAATCTATTCTCAATTTGACCACAGATTGATAAATCAATAAACAAAAAAAGTATAAATGCATGTGTGTGTGTGTGTGTCAAATACATGGTAATGTGTGTAAGGTTTTTTTATTCATTTAGTTTATTTTTTTATTGTTTATGCACAATTAAAACAAAAAAATTAGCAATCTGCACTATTCCTCTATATTCTCTATGAGTGTGGGAAATTTCGTACTTCTTCGTCCGCGCAATTTTCGTAAAAAGGAGTCCAACATTTTTGCTGCACGTATTACCTACTTAAAATGTAGGTTCTTAATAATAATACATAAGTGTTTTGAAATATAAAACTAATCTTAAATTTTTTAGTTATACCACTTCCATTCTAAGGGTGCAATTTCGTAAACAAACTTTGCCGTAATGGCGTAACCTTTAAAATACACGAAAACTGCCCAGCATAAACATATTTTTTTAGTAACTTTAATTTAATAGAAGTATTAGAATTAGAAGTTTATTATAGAATTTATTTAATTGTAATTACATATTTAGACATACTTAACATAATTAATCTTGGAATAGGTAATTATTTCAGCTTTTTTTAATTAAATAAATTATGTTTTACATAGGTTTAATCTTTTACCCGTTGAACGTTTATAAAATGATTGTATTTACGGTAATAGTGTTGATGATCTTCATTAGGTGGCCCAAATATACTAAAATTATTACGAGCATCCATCCTTATTTAATTTTATAAATGTGTAAAGAAGCAAAATTATTATTACATTGTTCAAATTTCTATATAATTTATAAATATAAATCTGTACGTATGTACCTGTAAATATGTATATTGCGCGCGTGTGTGTGTGTGTGTGTGTGTGTTCGTGTGTATGTGCGTGTGTGTATATATTTCTATAATAGATAGATACACAGTGTGCAATTCATTTCGAAATTATTCTTGCCCATCTAATGGTTGTCTGGAAGAGATCACTCTTAGCGATAAGACCAAGAAAAAATGTTTCACAATATTTATTCATTTTGTGTACAATAAAGAATACTCTTTCACTGGTGGTAGGACCTCTTGGGAGTCCACACGGGTAGGTACCACCACCCCGCCTATTTCCGCCGTGAAGCAATAATGCGTTTCGGTTCGAAGGGTGGGGTAGCCAGCCGTTGTAACTATACTGAGACCTTAGAACTTATATCTCGAGGTGGGTGGCGCATTTACGTTGTAGATGTCTATGGGCTCCAGTAACCACTTAACATCAGGTGGGCTGTGAGCTCGTCCATCCATCTAAGCAATAAAAAAAAAACAACTCTATCTCGCTCTCTCTCTCTCATCAAACAACTCTTTAAAAAAAAGCAATGATTTAATAAGAATTAAATGAAAAAGCAAAGAATTAATATGTATTTACAACTAGCTAGACGTCTATAAAATTTTCTAACCGAAAAAATATATGTGTATGAACCATTAGAATAGATAAAACCTTAAAAAACAACATTATTATTAAAAACGAAAGAAAAAATCTTGATATTGTATTGGTTTCACGGCAAAATTTTTAGTGACTACTGAACTTGCTTGAAAGTGAAGAAATACTCTCAAAATCCATTAATTTGTAACTCGCACTCGCACATACAATAATCGAGAGGCTCACTTCGGTAAAGCTATTCGATACATGAGACAGCAACATAAACAAACCTTCTCTCTCCCACAAAATGAGATTCATAAGCTTACCACTAGGTGGCACTGATACAAACTCACACAAATTAAACATAACATTAACATCGACTGAGTAATTAAAAAAACTCGCACTAAGCACAGGTACATTACCCATTACCCGACTTATTATAAATATCGTTAGAAAGCTTGGCATTTCAATTAAATGCCTTAAAAAAAAACTTGCATGCTACCAATATAAAAGAAAAAATTATTGCTTCTAAAGATGAATAAACGTCCTGCAAATCGAGTAACTCGCACTCAGAGCTCCGCACGTTTCACCGTGAAGAGCGTACACTCGATGCGAGTCATTCGATTCGATTTTTGAAACTCGCACTAAGCCTACTGTTCTTAATTGGTAATTAAGCTAGTTACACCGTATAAATAAAAACGTCTTGTGTTAGCATGGGTACAGCATAGATTTCTGTTGATTTGGTCCATGGGCGACAGTAACCACTCGCCATCAGGTGGGCCGTACGCTCGTCTACCTACTAGGACAATAATAAAAAAAGGCCTTAATTTACTTATCTTTATGTCATAGAATTTAAATAAATGTAGTATTATTATAATAGCCATCGCATGTGTACCTAATTCTCAAATATGTACCAATTTTATACTGGTGGTAGGACCTCTTGTGAGTCCGCACGGGTAGGTACCACCGCCCTGCCTATTTCTGCCGTGAAGCAGTGATGCGTTTCGGTTTCAAGGGTGGGGCAGCCGTTGTAACTATACTGAGACCTTAGAACTTATGTCTCAAGATGGGTGGCGCATTTGCGTTGTAGATGTCTATGGGCTCCAGTAACCACTTAACACCAGGTGGGCTCTGAGCTCGTCCACCCATGTAAGTAAAAAAAAAAAAATAACAATAGTAGACCTATGTTGATAAATCGTACATTAAAAAATAGTGATTCATAAAATAAATTAAAAAGTATATTCTAGCGGACCCATATTAGAAAAGGATAAAAAAAAAATGTGATTCGCGCCATCTACCGTCATACTGTTGAACTACATTGTCAGTACTTGGCTTAGCAAAGGATTATTATGTTGAAATCTAAGGTCGTCGTTCCCTTAAGCTCTTTAGAAATCCAAACTCTTACCGATTTGATTCAACAATATCGCGATCAGAACCAAATCGCTACATACTTAATAAATAAAACACACTTTCTAAATATCGTGGTATATTTTCAAAAATATCGTATTACAATTACCTGCATTATTTATTTACATTGAAAAATTGTTAAAAATAAAACCAAATTGATCAAAATCATATTTATCTTCATTTACATGAAACTGATGATATCTATTCTTAAACAAGCATCGTGTGATTTAAAGTGGATATTTACAAAACAAAACTGTATCATATTAGTTTGTACAGTCCAAACTGGAGTTAAAATCAAACACTGATATTAATTTGTTTTCACTGTGTATTCCAGATTAATTTATGTATTAGTTTGGAAATATTAAATTTGAAAAATATAAAGTTGATATAAAGTATATACAGTCAAAATCTGTTATAACGACATCGAAGGGACTGCTCATATTCAGTCGTAAAAACCGATAGTCGTAACAACCGGTGATGTTTAATGTGTATCGTGCAAGTACAAACAAATCGATAGGGAATTATTGGAAAAATATATTCATATAATACGCGATTTTTCTTCAATATTAATTTGCTTTATTTTTCTTTGCGACATTTTGAAAGTTTCACGAATAACTCCACAAAGTTTTGGTGCGTCTTGTGTATAGATAAGTAACAAACTAACTGAAGAGATATGAAGAAGCAGGCTTTGACTACCGCATGCACGTGTTTTTTTTCTAAGAATTAGAAAAGACCCTACACTAAACTAAATCCTATTGTTTTCTTTCCTGATTTTAAAAGCCATTGAAGACAAATGTGGATACCTATTCAAATTGTTTACAATACAGCTTAGATGGTCGTTCTAACAGATCTAATTATCCGAAATATTAGTTAAATGTGGTTGTTTTATGAGGTATGTCGTTATTACCAATGTCGTAGAAAGCAATATTTTTAATAAGTCGGTCATATGGCATTCAGCCGGGACCTTTGTTCTTGGTTATTATAACCGGCATGTTGTATTAAACGATGTCGCAGTAAACGGTTTTGACTGTATATAGTAAATATTTGATATAAAGTTTTCACTGTGTATATCACAATATTTGAGTTAACTTGTACGCTATAGAGAACGTTAAAAGCTCGCACTAAGCACAGAAACTTATATAGGTATATATATCGAGAGGTGAAAGGCTATTTGGTTTGAGAGACATTTTTGCAAGTTTACAGACAAGTCATATCGAAAATTTAAAATTTGAAAAAAATATTATAACAAAAAAGCTTCAGCTATTTGAACCTGGTAAACATAATTAAAGTTCAATTAAAAACATCGAACTGTTGATGCTAATACCAAATAAAAAGCACCGTTAATTAAACAAAAATAAATGTCGCGTGTAAAGAGACATGTCGCTTAAACCAAATGGCCTTTCACTCCTCGATATCATATAAAGTTAAAATCTTTTTTGAATCACTTCCAAAACAACATCAGTATTTGATATTGACACCAGTACAAATGAAGGCTAACAACTAAACAAAGCATCGACACTGTCTATGTATAAAAGTCTATCTATTTATTATAATTTATATAAAAAAAGCGCATTGTTATAATTATCTAGGAAGCGATCTGAGCCTTTCTTGCTTCTCAATTAATTTAATACAAATATTGTATTCATTTACATTCTCTTCAGAGCATACGGAATGTGGCTGAGAGAAAACAAATAATTATATTTTTAACCTTTTTTTTAAGTTCTTATAATAATATGATGCGTTAAGTAAGTATTAGCTAATTATTAAATATAATTATAATAATAATCTGTAAATAGTATGGCACATCAAATTTTTATAGATTTATTTTACGTTCTTATTTTATACTTTAATCCAATGGTAGTCACTCTTTTATAGGACAATGTGAGGTATCACTGCGGGCCGCACATTTTTGAACTGTTCAGTTGACCACCAGTCAATTGACATATTTAATATCAATTATCAAAAGGCGATTGTCCTATAGATAAATCAATTAAAATTATTATGTATGCAACGTGGGTAACTTACTGATTAGGAATAAGCGTGAAAAAATATCCGTAATGAAAAAGATGGTAAATATATTATAACAGTATTTTTTATTTCTACTAAATTTGTTTGCTCTGCCGCGGCTTTAATCAGTTTACAATTTCCAAGGCTTTTTGAATACTTGCATCACCGATTTTATATATGCAACATGTAATATACACACATATGCCATATTGAACGGTAAAAATGTTTTTAAATGAGTAAAATTTTTTTTAAACTCCCTCCATTGTGCCAATCAATTGTATGATAACTTAATTACTTCAATTGCATTGTTGCACTCAAATTATTTTCTCTCAACGACATTCCATTAAATTCAATTTCTTTCAATTTCCGCATTAACCTAACTCTTACAAGCTAATTTTTGTTGAATTTTATAATAACATAAAAAAAAATTATAGTTTCTAAGGCCAAATACATATTGTATGCATCGTTATAAAACGTAATAACTATATAATTATTTACACCAGCCTTTCTCGAAGCGGGTCCCTGGAGGTCACGTGGTCACCGGGACCTTAAGGTATCAGATTCTTTGAAGATATTCACTTAAAACTTAAAAGAGGTCTTTTTTATCTTATAAGATTAAAAAAAAATTAAAAATAGGTAAAATTGCATGTAAATCTTTTTAGATATATTTTAAAGGTTATCTCATGTACAAACTGTGGCTGGGAGAAGCGATAAAATTTAAAATGTATTCAACTGTGTTATGACGTCATCGGACAACAAAAAATGACAATTCAATGTAGACTAAAGTCACACAACAAAATGAGCGATGCAAAACAACTAAAGGAGATATCTATTAAAGTAATAAAACCAGTTTGTTACAGTTTTACTGGAGAAATTTGACGAATGCCGCACCAATTACTTTATCGATGCATACAAAATAATAATTTAATTAAGGTTCAACATTTTCAAACGTTTTACCCCACGTGTACGTCGCGCCATTTTGTTTTGTGTTGCATTGCGTGCTGTTACCGTAGATTGGGGGGAATGGGCCTAGGGGTAGAATAGGGGCAAATCTGGGTTGTCACAATGCATTTGTGAGACTTAAATTTGTTGAATTGAAAATAACTTTTATTTAGTGTTTGAGAATATTAAAATAATTTAAATTAGAGAGCATAGAGTAAATTAGAAAAAATAATTTAAGTTAGAGAGATCAGAGTTTTGTAACTGATTCAAGATATTGAAAAGTTAGTTACCTAAAGGTAAGTACCTACCTAACAACTAAACAGTGCCAGCCCTATCGAAAAACTGTATTGTCCTCATACATGACCTGATTCACCCCAAAAGCCAAGGTGGATCAGGTCAAGCTAGTTTTTAAAGTTTTTGTGTATATTTTTCAATAAATGCATGGTATCAGCCTCCGGAACCGTTTTAATCTCAATTTTGTTGGTTAATACCAATACCCTAAGAAAATCCGCAGAAAATTTGTGTTTGAATCTGAAAGCGTCCCGATTTTCCCCAATCTACTGTAATCACTTAAGATTTCTATGGATCACGAGTGTTCACCTGGACTAGTTCTTCAGAAGTTCCTCAGTCGCGGCGCGGTACGTACGCGAGGACCCAATTGAAAAGCTTGCTTTAGGCTGACTCCCTACTTACTTATACTGAGAGCTTACAGATCTGTGATGTTCTTTGTTCATATTAGTTTTCGGTTGAGAATAGACACCACCCACCATCGGTGTAAAATTCATCCATACTACCTGGAGCCACTGCGTTCATTGACAGTGCGTTTCTAGAGATCATTTTCCCACGTACCATCCGACTTTGTAATGAGCTCCCCTCCACGATGTTTCCCGAGCGCTATGACATGTCCTTCTTCAAACGAGGCTTGTGGAGAGTACTTAATAACGGTAAGCAGCGGCTTGGCTCTGCCCCTGGGATTGCTGAAGTCCATGGGCGACGGTAACCACTCACCATCAGGTGGGCGGTATGCTTGTCTGCCTATACGGCTATAAAAAAATTTAGCTTACAAGTTTTCATATAACAGAACAAACTGTAAATGAACAAATAATAGGGGATTCCCCGTGGCATGCCAACTAGAGTTCCTATAGATATTTGTTTACGTTTTAATATTCGCTCGCTTGTTTCGCTTTTTCTTATTTAAATATTATAAATTAATATTATTATTAATAATTTATAAATTTCGTTGTAAATAAATAATATATATAAAAATATTATTTACAACGAAACAAAGAGAAAACATTTGCTCCATGTGCCGGTACCGAACTCACGACCCTGGGCCACAGTCGGACGTGCTCACGTTACAAAGCTTAATATTTGATGTTTTGAGCATGTATATATCACAATACATTTACAACTTAAATATAGTTTCAATCACTTTCACAATTGCATTACAAAAAAAAACAATCAGTTCCAATTATTTCTCATATTCTCCAGACTATAATATAATCATACGTTTTCTCTATAGTTACGTTTAAATAAATAAATAACTTCTTTAAAGCGGTCCGCAGTGAATCAAAGAACAGCACAGATACAAATCCGTCATTCGTTCACACTTCGACTTTTACAAGATCGTTACAATACTAATATGTCAGTACAAAATCTAATTACAAATTACATTATCGTTAATCCTAAATATAGAAAATACGTTTAGACAGTCGCGCGGCACGAGTCGCCTCGTACGTTTCAATATATCGACGCTTGAAAGGCAAACGTGACTAAGCGACAATAACTGCTTTGTACATAAATGATAGGTAATAACCGTATTCGATGCGCAAACAAAAATATTTCCATGTCTATTAAAATCATTTCAATCCTACAGCTAGATTCGTTAAAATAGAATTTTTTTCAGGCATTTCTCAGATATATTTTAAATTAATTTCAACTTTAAATTAGTCTACTGTAAAGTTCACGCATTGTCGCTTAGTCACGTTTGCCTTTCAAGCGTCGATATAGAAAGTATTTTACAAAAAAATACTTTAAAAAAATCTTTGTAAACACATCGAAAAAATTTTCTAACGCAGTTAACGCGCGTGCTCCGGTCAGTGCTGCCCCGGGACACTTGTGTCCGAGCATGCGATTCTTGTGAGCGCGGAACACGCAATTGGAATTTCCTATGCACGATTTAAATTTATTACAATTAATTACTGGCAACACTGTGCAGTACAACGACGGTGTTGCCAGTAATGCGCGACTGCACCGGGGGCACGCGCGTTAAACTTCGTCCAAATATTTGTGCTACACTGGGGTACTCGATTTGGCTTCGAAATAACATTACCCGATGAGATTTTCACAAAACCTCATTCCGACACATTACTATAAAATAAAAAAACTAATTCGAAAGTGATATCATTAAAATGGCCTCTGTTATCATTATCAAAATAAATACGCACGTAACATTATAAATATCGTCATCTCTTTGGACAATAGCGCGGAGCATCAGGGCTCACGGGAACTTAACTAGGGCAGATCTAACACTAAGTCGCTCGTGTATACTGCAAGTCCCATATCAGGACGCGAGATGCTTCAACTCCTGAATGTACACTCCTCCCCTCCACTCTACGTATTTATATCTGACTTGTAACCCTTTCAATATCATTCAGTGTGCTTAAATATGTATTTGTATGAGTTGGAACAGTTTCCCATCGTTTGCCGCTAGGGGCGCTGTTCCAACTCCATACAAAAGAACGTTAAAAAACTCACACTAAGCAAAATTAGAATACATTAGGAGTGCGTTAACATTACCTCCGCACACACACAAGGTTACGATATTGTGAACGCGAGACGATGACGTCAGCAGACCGATTCTGTCACTGTCGCACGCGTACTAATTGTTCCGTGTCGGAGCGAGACAGAGAGATCAATATATTCAAACTTATCCGGGAGAATGTACATTCAGAATTTAAAACAACCCATTCATTTCTTTCGTCAACTATGAAAAAAAAAAGATTACAAATATACAAAACTTAAACGAAAGGAAAGTTAAATCTATTATATTTAATACACCAAATCAGTATTGCCATCCCTGTCTATCACCTTCACACTTGCTTGACGAGAGAGAAAGAGACAGAGAGGGGGTGAGTGTGTGTTTGAGAGAAAGAGAGATCCTTATGTTGTACAGCGTCCGTCGTCACGTCACGCGGCAACAGACGATGGACATAAAAACGCGAATGTCAATGTCTACAAATTATTAATTTCTACTTCGGAGCATTCCGAAGCTTTCCACTGGCGATATAAGGAAGCTTTCTGAGCTTACAGATTGTCTAATGGTAAATGGTTACCGGAACCATACCTCGAGACTTCACTCATTACAGTTTCAACCTAATTGTTAAGAAAATAAAGAATATTTTCAATCCGTCAAAAAACCTGAATATCGCACTTTTGCTTGTGTTGCCTGATAACTATCTACCGACGAGCGAATACTGTTTGGACGCAATCAACACTAACATTCACGTTGCATTTTAAGCCTTATCCCGATGTATTTATAGTCTGTATACATTTAACTGTCCTCTAGTAGATTATGTAGCTCCGCGTAGTTTAAGATCGCTCGGTGCAGAAACTCGTACTGCGACTGGAAACAAAGATATAATATCGTTATAAAGTGACATAAGTGACATAAGGGTGCCCCCGAGATCCATAATGCGCGAGAGCCGTCAATCATCTCGTCTCGGAGTACCTCGTGGTGGTACAAATTACAGACGTAATGCATTCTTTATAAGAGCTGCTAGCAGTTTCAATGCTCTAGCTGACTTCCCTGAACTGGACATTTTCAACACTTCTACTAAGAGTATTAGGAGAACATTAGTCAGTCGATGGTTGAATGCAAATATTTAATTAATTATTTTCTATTTACTACGTTTTTCTGTGTTTTTTCTCAAATTGTTTTATTTTTGTTTTTGTTTTACGTTTTACTTAAATTATTTAATTCTAGGCGATGCGACGCCACAATCGTTTGTAGTTATTTAAATGCGGAGACATTTAAATGGTGTTTAGTTGTAAGGTTAGAGTTTATATAGATTAAGTTCACTGTTTGTCTTCCTAATAAAATAAAATAAAAATACATTAATTAATACACTAATTTCAAGAACTTTTGTTAATTGTAATATTTTAAGCTTACATATTATGGACAGTTTAATGCAATCCAAGAATTTCAGTTAAATTTTTGTCTAGTAATTTGTTGCGTCTATTTCTTAGAGGTGTCTTGAGGTGGCCAAGAAAATGAATAAATGCGTTTACTTCTTCAAATACTCATTATATTATTTTTAATTAATTTACAAATATAGAATTGAAATGCGCGTCCATCTTTTTTCTTCGTGTTATAATAATTTTAAATTTTGACAATTGGTGCCACTGTTGCGTTTCCTGATTTGTGATTGGTTCGTACGATATGGCGTCATCGTTGGCCAATCACAGCCATCAATGTATCACGTGACGTTGATTCGTTAACATAATTGTCTATTTTTGTGTAATTGAAGTATAGCTTATGTATTCTTTGTACGAGGAGCACTGCTGCTTGAGATACAGGTTTTAATTTTTATAAGGGATTTTATAACCTGGTAACTAAGACCTTTAGGCAAAGCCTTATTTTAATTTATATTGTTATTTTTATGAAAAATGATATTATGGAGTGAAATTACTCCTCGCATTCCCACTAAAAAGTCATACAGGTTTTATTAGTTAGTTTTTTATTGCCTTTTTAGGCAGACGGGCTGTATAGCCCACCTGATGGTAAGTGGTCACCGTCGCTCATGGACGTCAGTAATGACAGGGGCAGAGCCAAGCCGCTGTCTACCAGTTCAAGCACAAATGCAAATTATGATTGTGTTTCTACTTCTATGTTAACAATGAATAAATAAATACATAATAATAAATATGAAAGTGTTGTGTAGTTGTTTGTACTGACGAAGGTGTCGATGGTCCTGGCCCGTTGCGCCCGCAGCTTGCGCACGGCGCCGCACACGTCCACGCGCCGCTCCGCACGCAGCTGCGCCGTCAGCACGCACAGCGCCACGAACAGCGGCGAGCGCTCGCACCCCGTCCTGCAAGGCGGGCAGTCGCGGTCACTACTCACTACTCTATATACATGTGCATGTAAGCGCGACATCTAGTGGACGCGAGCCGCAACTACTCGTCAAACATCAGCTTACTTCGGGTGGCGTGCTTCGGCAGAGTGGAATCGACACACATTCATTGCCTAATTTAGGAAGAGTCATAGACAATACACATAAATTAGTTTCCCATTGCTCCTGTAGATGGCAGTAACACATTACCTATCCTATATTTTATTTTTGATGAAGGATTTTGTAAATTTTCAGAAACCACAAATTGATAAGATTTTATCAATTTGTCTATTTAACAAATAAAGACTTGTATGATTTATTAATTTCTCATTTTATGTCTTTAGTTGTATAATAATTAAATGCCCTAACTTTTCAACATATAAGCTTAGGGGCATCCGCTACAAGATGTCGCTAGCTTCCATACAAAAAAGCATTTATCTTAAAGTATCGCAGTTTCGGGGCCCTAGGAAGAGTGAAGTCGTATCCATAGAGAGGCGGGTGCGTGCGTGCGTGCGTGCGGGTACGTACTGGCAGTGCACGAGCAGGCGGTGCGGGCGCGCGGGAGCGGCGAGGTCGGCCAGGTCGGCGACGCCGCGCGTGACCTCGGGCACCGCGCCGGGCGCCGTCGGCCAGCCCACGTACTGCAGCTGCCGCACGCTCTCCGCGCCGCCGCCCTGCGGACCCGCAGACTCGTTACTGCTACTACTGCTATGTGTGTTAGTACGGAATCTTTCACTGTCATTTTGATCCCCTTCAAAACGTAGAATTAACGCGAAATTTGGCATAGGTACTTATCAAGGATCGGATACAATTCAATATTTTAAACAATTAGTAGATCCGTTATTTATTTACCTCAGTCAAAACAACAAATTCATTTGAGCGTCTTATTTTTTTCTTCACTTAGTAAATTTGTATTTGCGGTACATTAATGAATAATTGAATGCTACTTAAGCTAAAATAAATTAAAATAAATAATAGTTTAAAAAAACGCTACTATAGAAAATCCAATGAAAAAAAGTTAGTATTTTTTTTTTTATTACTCTTGTAGGCACACGGCCCACCTGATGGTGAGTGTTTACCGTCGCCCGTGGACTTCAGCAATGCCAGGGGCAGAGCCAAGCCAGTACCTAGCGCTCAATTATTATTAATTCATTATTTAAAAATTATTGAATGAAAACTTTTTATTTAGTAGTCACAGTGACTCGTAACTCGTTTACTGGTGGTACAGTGTACAGTGTGTGTTACCTTATTGCTGATGAGGCGGAACTGCCTGCGCGTGTAGTAGGGCAGCGACTCGCTGTCCTCGTACTGGACGGTCAGCTGCTCGTACTGCGCCGCGCCGTCCTCCCAGTACCGCGGGCACTTGCCCTCGCCCAGCTGCCGACAACGGACCCTCAATGTAGTGTCTTACTGCTGGTAGGACCTGAGTCCGCGCGGGTAGGTACCACCACCCTGCCTGTTTCTGCCGTGATACGTTTCGGTTTGAAGGGTGGGGCAGCCGTTGGAGCAACACTCCGGCTCAAACCTAAACGTACGTTAACACCTACGTGTTGGAGCGAAGCTGAAATAGCCTCTCAAAGCTATCAGCATAGGTAGGAAAAAAAACAACGTTCTAATGTGATAGCGATAACAACTTATGCGAGTACGCGACGCCTCGCTGACGACAGTACACGAACTAACTCAAAAATGAATAACTTCAATATAAAAGGTATCCGTATGCAGTATAATGCACGCGCTTGTCCATACTATAAAATTAAATTGGACTGAAAAAGTAAACAGAACTCCTCCCTTATACTTCTATCTATACTTGAGACCTTAGAACTTATATCTCAAGGTGGGTGGCGCATTTACGTTGTAGATGCCTATGGGCTCCAGTAACCACTTAACCCCAGGTGGGCTGTGAGCTCGTCCACCCATCTAAGCAATAAAAAAAAACCCTTCCGAACGAGTGGCCCTGCGCCTTTGGACAGCAGGTCTTCTTCGTCACTTTCTTCATTACTAAAGCTCGTGTTCTTGAAACTTGACTGTGGCTTGTCTCGTTTGTTTCCACTTCGTCCTGTCCTCAGCTTCTTGTAAGTCAGCTGCGACTGGCACCCCGGTCAGATTGGTGATTTGATCAAACCACATTGCCCTTCACAACCAATTGTCTAAGTTACCCGGCTGTCGGCCGGCAATGTGACCGAAGTAGCTGAAGATTAGGTAGCAGATTGAGGCAGCAGATAAAGCTGAAAATATTATGCAGCTGTTTAATTGAGTGTCGCACGCACCTCGCTCAGCATGACTATGGTGGACACGTTGTGCTCGGAGACCATCCTCCAGAAGTCCGCGATGGTGTTGGGCAGCGGGTCCTGGGTTATGATGAAGCCCTCCCAGTTGTCGTATGCTGGAAAATAACACAATTAAACAATAAATACATTCTTATATTAATGTCAATCTTTTGCAAAATCTATGACCTGCAAGTGTAACCGATGGTTAATAATTAAAATCTTAATATATATAAATCACGTGTCACGTTGTTTGTCCGCGATGGACTCCTAAACTACTTAACCGATTTTAAATTAAATTTGCACACCGTGTGCAATATGATCCAACTTGAAAGATAGGCTGGTTTTTATTTCGATTAATGGTCGAAATATTTATTAATTAACAATAAAATGATTTGTTATGTTGAATTTTGTTATTAATTGTAAGTTTCATAAGTCTAAAACAGCTGATGGCGCCTTAAATCAGTTGTCACAGACAATAGTAATACTGTCTGACATTAATATCTCCTAGATGGCGCTGTGTTAAAAATACCAACGTTTCACATAAGCTACAATTTAATGGTATAAACACCACGTGTTGCTGAGGGTAATGTATAAGTGAAATTTATTTCGTAGTAAACGCAATACAGTGAAATCCAATTGTTCTTACTTTGTCAATTTTTGGTATTAGCATAGCTCGCCGCGTGTTATATAGAAACAAAAACCTTAGCCACAGCAACGTGTGGCCGGGTCTGCTAGTGTATTTTTAAATTTAAAATAGTTGTTTTGACAACAAGCCTGGTCACCGTTAATCAGAAGCTTCCAGTGCCCAGGCCTCCCTGAGCTAGTCCGTGGGCCCAACCCCGTGCCGGACCGCGACGTACCTTCGATGAAGGAAGCGTTGATGTATGTGGAGTAGTCCCGGCCGGGCAGCGGCGCCAGGATGACCTGGTTCCTGGTGTAGGGCAGGTGCTCCTGGCTGCGGTTCTTGCAGCGCAGCTCCTCGGCGCCGCCCGCGCACGGCCGGGGGGGCTCCTCCACCGGACCCTTAAGGACTTTCTGTCGGAGCATCGTTTATACATTTTAAACTACGCCGAGCAAATTGAACATTCTTGCTTGTTATAAATTAAAGATGACCATTTCTACATGTACATTGAATTGATCAACTTTAATTAGAAGTTTTTTTTTATTAGAAGTTCTATACTATCATTCATCTATACTAACTAATAATATACATTTCATCTATACTAACTAGTGCTCTCCCGGTAGTCGAAATTCGACTATAATGAATATAATTAATAATAAACAAAAAATTGACAATAAATAAATAGTATGCATGCGTGTGTGCGTCAAATACATGGTAGTGTGTGTGTAATGTTTCCTTTATTGATTTAACGTATCTTTTATGCATTATTTAAAAAAAAGTATTAGCATTGTGCACTTCTTCTCTATGTTCTCTATAAGTGTGAAAATTTTCATACATCCTCTGTCCGCACAATTTTCGAAAAAAGGAATACAAAGTTTTTGCTTCACGTATTAATATATAGATATATAAATCTATAGCGGTTTTTACGGATGTTCCGTTATAACTACTGAACCGTGCATCCGATTGACTTGAAACTTGGTATCCATGTAGAAAATACATGAACCTAATGGATAGGCTAATGTTTATACGAGTGTTGGACTCCCTGCACCAGTTGCGGGGGCGTTAATGATGAGAATCTTTGTGGGGGTGAGAAATAATAATGTTAATCTTAAATGTCCTGCGAAGCGGACGGGTACAGCTAGTCGTTTATATTTTTTAAGCCGCAATGAACACGCTGAAGATTCTTACTTGTTATAAATGAGAGATGACCATTTCTACATGTACATTGAACTGATCAACTTTAATTAGAAGTTAGTACATAGTAGTATATATATATGTATATAATGATATGAAATATTTTAAAATTGGTTAAATAATAAATAATAAAAGATTTAATTGCGTTTTCTGTACAATATTAAGGAAACAACATTTAAAGCCTTTGTATTCCACAAATTATTTTACACAGTATTCTTGAATTAAATAAAACTTGTCTTTTTTCTCCATGACAGAGAGTTCAGCCAATCTATATATGAAAACTTTATTAAAAAAAAAACAAAAGGTTTTATATAAAAATTACATAAAAGAAGTTTTAATACCTATTATCGTGGCGACCGAATCAAAAAATTCCGTAACGAAAATAAAACCTAGCACCTCCCCACTCCGCCTACCATGTGGCTCGCGTTCAACACATTCACACGTTGCGCTTGTGTAGTGTTTGTGAATAAGCGCGCGGCGTGACGTCGCACTGCATGCGCATCATGAAAAGTCTGCCCATCTCTCTCTCGCGCGGTCTAGCTTATGAGTGTGAAGGAGACAGTTAATGTTTTGCTTTTGTTAATGTTTATAAATACAGCGTGGTCTTATTATTGTTTTAATATTAAATTATTATTGTCTAATTATAATTGCATAAGTTGATAAAAAATGCTATGCAATTACCGCGGCAGTCCTCGAGTGCCACACGTGTTTTTCTGTACATGTATAATATATAAACGTGTTGATGAACAACAACAACGCTTGAAGCGCGTTACCTCGAACTCGACCTCCATGAGGCTGCGGTCGGCGCCATCGGGGGTGCTCCGCAGACGGTCCACAGCGGCCCGCAGCTGCGCGGCCGGAAGCTCCGTGTCGCCGTAGTGCGCGTACTCTACCAGCGCGCGGTACACGAATATGTACTGCTTCTGTGCACGCGCATGCGATTTCTCTAATGATATACGTACTCGACAAATGTTCACGATTGACATCCACGGTGAAGGGATATATATTTTTTTATTGCCCTTGTAGGCAGAAGAGCATACAGTCCACCTGATGGTGAGTGGTTACCGTCGCTCATGGACTTCAGCAATGCCAGGGGCAGAGCCAAGCCGCTGCCTACCTATTGCTTAAATGGATGGACGAGCTCACAGCTCACCTGGTGTTAAATGGTTACTGGAACCCATAGACATCTACAACGTAAATGCGCCACCCACTTTGGGATATAAGTTCTAGGATCTCCAGTATTAGCTTAAAACCTAAACGCTTTACTGCTTCACGACTTAAATAGGCGGGGCGGTGGTACCTACCCCCGCGGACTCACAAGAGGTCCTACCACCAGTTGCAAAAATGTCGCTTAAACTAAATAGGGTTCTGTTCCAGAGGGTGTTGTTGTGTTACTGACCTTTTTTTTTGTTCCTACCTAATCTGAGAGCCTTGAGAGGCTGTTTCAGCGTAACCTTAACTAGTAGATGAGCTCACAGGGCTCAAATCTGATGACGTTGCTAACACGAACCCTAGCAAGAGCCGTGCTTCGCAGAATCTACCACCGGATCGGAAACGCGACCCTGAGAAGATCCGGCGAGAAACTCAGTGGGCTGTGTCTGTGGGTTCATTTACTCGTCGGAGCGTCACTGACCAGCGACTGCACGAGGAAGTTCCTCTGGCGGCGCAGGTCGGCGACGGTGGGCAGCACGGACACGGCGCGGCGCTCCCGCAGCTCGTCCAGCAGCACGTCCAGCGCCACCAGCGTGCCCGTGCGCCCCACGCCCGCTGAGCAGTGCACCGCCGCCGCGCCGCCCGCCGCGCCCGCCGCCCACGCCTCGTTCACGCGCTGCAACACGCGCGCGCCCGCAATATGCGTGCTCATTATAACATCTATACTAATATTATAAAGAGGAAACATTTGTTTGTATTGAATCCGAAACTACTGAACCGATTTGAAAAATTCTTTCACTGTTCGGAAGCTGTAGCTTAGTGTACTATTCCCGAGTGACATAGGCTATAATCTTTTTTGAAAAAAATTTGGGATCCTTACTAAAACTCCAATAATGTAACCCAAGGTGTAAAAAATTACCTAAAATATTCTTTACATCGCATGCTCTGCGAAAACTATTGATGATAGAATAAAATAATGTACTACGGCGTTGTAGAACACATTATTATTTACAAAAAGTGTCGCGACAGCATATGTCTAACTATTATAGTTAAGCCGCAATAAGCGTTCTTTTATTTTAAAAAATAAGACAACAGCAAATATCGTTGAAATTTTTGTTAAAGACCCGAGCGGAGCCGGACGCTAGTATAGAATAAAAATAATGCAGAAAGATACCGGTGGTAGGACCTCTTGGTAGGTACCACCACCCCGCTTATTTCTGCCGTGACGCAGTAATGCGTTTAAGTTTGAAGAGTGGAGCAGCTGTTGTAACTGGACTAGACTAGACCGGGGGTCGGCAACCTGCGGCTCTTTAGTTCCATACGCAAATATTATTTACTTTATAAAAAAAAAAATATATTAATCTGAATCGACTACTGAGGATTGGGCACCATTTCTATCTCTCAGCCCATTGTTGTAAGTAAATGTTTAATTGTTTTCATTGTTTATTTAAATAATAAGTGATTATCTAATAATACCACATATATTATCTAATTTATTGTAAAAAACACTACTTATAAAATAATAATTAGATATTTTTCTTATGAATAACTAAATAATTTTTTTTTATAAAAAAATTTTTTTAGGCAAGTACCTCCTATTTATTGTTGGCAAGAATTTTTTTTGTGGCTCTTTAAAAACTTTGAAATTTTGTAAATTGTAATTTTTGGCTCTTGCGACTCAAAAGGTTGCCGACCTCTGGACTAGACTATATTATGTAAATCTGACAGCTGTCAAAGTGTCGTTTTTGTGAGATGATCAATTATAACCCTTACCTTGATGAACTTAAGGATCGACTGTGGATACTCGGGCGCCCCGAAGTCCTTCCACATCAGGAAGTGATACTGTCGGACGACGCGGGCCTCGCCCTCCTCGCTCCACTCCTGCGGCTCCTTTATATCTGTCGGGGAATTGAATGCGTGATGGAGGGTTCCACGAGCCCAGCGCCCGGGTACACACTACGTGCGACAGGGACGGTGCTCTACGAGACCGGAATTAGCCGGTTGTCTCACTCCAGAAGTGTGCTATTGATGTTTATGGCTTAAAGCTGTTCTTCTTTGTCTCCACCTTATCCCACTAGGTCAGCGGTCGGGGAACCGGGGTAAATTACCCCAAATAGGGTAAAATGGAATTGTGGGGCGTAAAAACGAAACTTTTGTGAGTAAAAAGTATATATTGAAGTGAAACTTCTTTGGAATCGTTAAATTTTTAGTTATTGTTTTCTTTTCGAAATTATCATGGAGGCTATAATATGAAAGATGCTAAAAAGAAGCGATTTCGTTTTTTTTTGTTCTTCGCCAAAAATATTTTGGGGTAATAATTAAAAAAACTTCCCCGACCGCTGCACTAACTGGAGTCGGCACAGCTAATTCTTCTCTTCCATTCTCTTCTATCAACCGTCATCTCAACCCTCACTCCTCTCTCTCTCATATCATCATTCACACATTCCATCCATGTCTTCTTCAGCTAAAGCTGTTGTGACCCAATTATTGTTATGGCAGCGCTCACCGCCGTTTCTCTTGGCGACGCCGTTGTTCTCGATGATGGGCTGCCCCTCGGAGGGCTGCTGCTTCGTGATCCTCAGCTCCCTGACGATGTAGTCCGAGTACCTGGGGACAGCGGAGTCGCGTTAGCAGTGTGTCGGGGCGGGGGCGGCGCCCGGGGAGCCCTATGCCTCACCGCTTCTCGGCGACGTGGGTCACGGCGATGCTCCCGAAGGCCTTGACGCCGCGCACATCGTCCGGCCAGTACTTGGAGCACTTGACCTTGGAGTACTCCTCGAGGTTGGTGAGCATGACGATGAGCTCGATGCGCTGCTCCCACACCATGCGCCAGAAGTCGTTGACGGTGGCGTCCGTCGGTCCTTGAGCGCAGATGAACTTCTTACGGTCCTGATTGTAAAGTTGAAAGCATTTAATTCGAAGGCTTAATGGTGGTAGGACCTCATGTAATTCCGCGCTGGTAGGTACCGCCACCCTGCCTATTTCTGCCGTGAAGCGGTAATGCGTTTCGGTTTGAAGGGTGGGGCAGCCGTTGTAACTATACTGAGACCTCAGAACTTATATCTCAAGGCGGGTGGCACATTTGCGTTGTAGATGTCTATGGGCTCCAGTAACCACTTAACACCAGGTGGGCTGTGAGCTCATCCGCCCATCAATGCAAAAAAAAAGAATGCGGCTGAATGTTAGCTTCGTTCGGACAAGCAAAAACTTTCATTTTATACTTTATTTTGTAATCGATAAAGCTCAATTGTGTCCATGAAGTTATGTACATATTACATTTCTTATTTTATTATCAGAGGCTTAAAGTCGAATCTCCACGATGCATGTATTAAGCGAACTATGAAAAGCAACTAAGGTATCACAAGGACTACAAAAATTCAAATGGTTTATTTTAACTCGTGTGGACATCCGACGTTAAGGCTCGTGCTTTATCAAGTAACTAGCGACCCGCCCTCGCTTCGCTTCGGAAACATTAAAACACACAAGAAACCAAAAAAATAAAATAATTTTTTTTTTTAAAAAGTAGCCTATGTTCATCAGGGACAATGTCGGCTTCTAATGTAAAAAGAATTTTTCAAATCGGTCCAGTAGTTTCGGAGCCTATTCGAAACAAACAAACAAACAAATCTTTCCTCTTTATAATATTAGTATAGATGATTACCTGTTGATTGGGATTCGTAGGGTCCTTTGGAGGCGTAGAGAAACAAACAATACATTAGATTGGTGCACATGACATGTCGTGGGGTGGGTCGTGCAAGTCTCTTTATTCTGCCGAGTTCTGATCTCGAGGGGGTTGGGAGGGTTCGGGCTATTGGGCCAGAGGCTAACGTTGCTCTTCCAATAATAATTCTGACAAAGCTGCACGCAATACAGACCAGGCGTTCAGGGCGAAGCTACTAATGGTCGGAGAGTTCGTTGGCTTGAACATTTTTGATTTGTGTGTGTGAAAAAACATGATATAAAATCGAATCTAAGTGTAGAATTTTACAAAATTCAACGCATTCACCGGATCTCTGGCCAACCCACTTCTTTTTAAGATTTTTAATCTGGTTTCGCAGTAAACCAGTAACTTTACCAGTAGCTTCAACAGTATGAAAATGGATACAGTCTGAAAAATTTGGTGCTCAATTTTTTTTAAGATATGCATCGAAACGTACCGAGTATATGAGACCACACAGCTAATGAAAAAACATATGCAGTTTTAGAAATTCACTAAAACAATCCGACATTGCATGCGCACTAATCTATATTTCAACGTGGGTAATGTTTTATTATTGAGTGAAGGGATCGTTGGTGGCCCAGGGACCTCTGCGGGTTCACCGGGCAGCACGGGGCACTCATTGGGAAGGGGGAAAATAATTTCAGCAAACGTTAGTTGATAATGCGATAGCAATCTTCATAGTTAAATGGCAGCTTCGACACGTTCGTATGAAGAGCTGGTCAGCGCTCGCACTAGGGTCATTATTCTCGTCGAACCTGTCGCTTGCGACGAAGGGCTCGAAGAGCGAATTAACCCAGACACAGCTCACTGAGTTTCTCGCCGGATCTTCTCAGTGTGTCGCGTTTCCGATCCGGTGGTAGATTCTGCGAAGCACGGCTCTTCTAGGGTTCGTGTTAGCATCGTCGTCAGGTTTGAGCCTCGTGAGCTTACGTACTAGTTAAGGTTACGCTGAAATACCCTCTCAAGACTCTCAGCTTAGGTAGGAAAAAAAAATCGCACTAACGCGGGTTCGGACGCGACTGACCTGGTACCCCATGACGTAGTTGGCGTTGATGTAGTCGGAGCCGGTGATGCTGTCGATCTGCGAGAGCTTGACCCTGGTCTGGTCGTAGGCCTTGATGTCGGGGTAGCGGTTCTTGTGCTGGTTCTCGCGGGCCTCCGACGCGTGCGTGGTGCGGTCCGCGTGGCACTCCGACTGCAGGGACTGCGCACAACACGAGGCATGTAGTGAGCCCGCAATGTACGGCGAAGTGCGCGCGGGGTCGACGCCCGGCGACGTTACCTCGAACTCGTTCTGGAAGCCGTAGTCGGAGTCGAGCTGGCGCTGCAGGTAGGCGGCGGCGAGCTGCTCGCTGGGCACCGGCGCCGCCCGCGCCCGCACGCCCGCGCCGCGCCCGCCCAGCCCCATGCAGCTGCACAGAGCACGACAGTGTGCGTGGTACCCGCATGATTTTTTATTAAATCTTATTCGAACGATTCAGTGTTAAACCTGTACCTTGGTATCTGAACCCATAAAAACTATACAAGAACCGCATTATAAATGGCTTTGAATAAATGGCCATATCATTAAGACGTTGACCTCATGCCTCAAAGTAAGTGGCGGTTTTTATCTCACCGACTGTAGGCACCGACATGGCTAGCGACCCAGAGCGTACGCTAGCACTAGACGAACAATTGTCATCCGATGGAAAGTAGAAGTTAAATAGTGCAAACATTTTTTAATGTACCAAAGAATATTAAAGATAAGTAGTTTTAATATTGTTTCATACAGCAATGTTCGCATGAACAGTGTACCTTAACGCCGACTGTATAGGGTTCATTTCGAGGTGCGCGTGCGGCGGCTTCCTGAAGCGGTGCGCTTGCAGCACGCAGAACGCGACCATGGCCAGCAGCAACGCGGCCGCCACGCCGCACGTCACCTGCGCGCGCACACTATCAGCTCACTTACCGACCCTAGGGACGCGCCACTGCACGCTAGGGATGATCGATACTCATAGATGTTTTGGTTTCGCTAAGTTCTCTAATGCTGACATATTTTGCTTGTCACTTGTAGCATATAGAAAAGCTATTTTAAAAATTTATAAGGTGATTTAGTCCGATGAGTATAATAGTTTTATAGTGTAAGTTGATGTACAAAGTAATATGTGCGTATTGTGTTGCTTTTGTTTTTTTTGTAATTTAAATTTCTAAATTTTTCTTCTCTGTTCACTTTCTACTTATATGTGATTTTGATTGTGGAAACATATTTGGTTATTGTTTTAGTTATATTTTTTAAAATATTATTTGTTTGTATTGTACTGTTTCTTTCCCAAATAAATAAATAACATCGGCACATCGATGTTATGAGAATAAAATATCGAATTATCGAAACGCCTATATATCTTTTAGAGCCATCTAGCGGTGGATGTACTTTCTAGCTAGTGAGTCCCTAAGTAGTACAACTATTTTAAACCAGATGACACTGATTACCGTAATCAAAGTACGCCGTACTACATAAATGTGTGTGAAATTAAGAAAATTTTAATTGTGAAGTGTGATGTGTGTGATGTGATTAAACGCCCGCTTATAATCCGTAAAACGTAGTTTTAATTAATAAACACGTATCTATACTAATATTATAAAGAGGAAAGATTTGTTTGTTTGTTTGTATTGAATAGGCTCCGAAACTACTGAACCGATTTGAAAAATTCTTTCACTGTTTGGAAACTACACTATCCCCGAGTGACATAGGCTATATAATACTTTTTTCTTTAAAATTAGGGATCCTTACTAAAACTCCAATATTGTTACGAAAATTAGAAAAATAATAATACAAAAATGATGAAAAAATAGATAAAAACAAATAATATTTAAATGAAAATAAAAGTTCATTAAAATTATAATTATTAATTTTGTTCAAGACCCGAGCGAAGCCGGGGCGGACCGCTAGTAATAAATAAAATAGACAGCTTTATTTCCTAGCAAAGATATCGATGTTTTTAGAAATCGATGTTTTGCTATCGATGTTTATCTTACATCGATACTTTTAAATCGAAGTTAACATCGATGTTTTTTCTAATATCGAACATCCCTAGTGCATGCGGTGCGGACCTGCAGGATGAGCTCGAGCGGCGAGAGCGTGGAGGGGGGCGCGGGGGGCGCGGCGGCGCGCAGCAGGTTCAGGAACACGCTGTACAGCGGCTCCTCGTGCGGCACGCCCGCTGCCGACACAACAGACACACCCTCTCAATTAATCAACTCCATAGCATTTGGCTTTATAACATTTTTTTTAATTCTTTTTTTAAAATCGACAATGGCAACAACGGCGTCGCAAGAATTAAATTGCCATACTTAAAAAGAAGAAGAAGAATGGGACATAATTATTTACTAGACAATGACCGTATTTTTTTTTGTGATAAATTGTGTTTTTTAGAAATTATATTTAAATACGAATTACATATTGATAAAATGATGAAATATTCCAAGATCGTTTAGGCATTTTTAAGTGGCTTCGGGTGGATTAACAACGCCATCTGCTGAAATAGCTTTAGTGTTATTGTGTCTTTATAGCAGTTAGTTGCTCTCAATTATGAAAAATAGTATTATTATTCGCCAATAGATGTCGGGAAGAGTCATTAAGTTGATATCGATAAAGTTGATTATTGAAAACACGAATAAAATAACATTTTCTGAAAATAAATCGTAGCTAGATCGATTTATCGCCCCCAAAATCTCCTGTATATTAATTTTTATAAAAATCGTTGGAGCCATTTCCGAGATTCAGATTATATATACAAGAATTGCTCGTTTAAAGGTATAAGAAAGATGAAGGTATCAAAAACTGAAAGCTAAATTTTCGATTTAGAATCGACTCTTATATTATCTTCTCTATTACAATTAATATGAAAATCGATATGAGGCGAAATGAAATGAAGTTCACACTTTAATAAATTCAAGTGAAATTAAACGGAACGAAATGTGATGGAATTAAATAAACTCTCAGTAAAATGGTAATCATTTACGGAAACTTTTACAATGGACCTTGTCAACGACTAGGTTTTATTTTCCAATATTTCTGCACTTTCACAGATGCTCAACAATTATTTGAACTATTGTTATAAATTTTTTTTTTAACTGGTCCCGTTATAAGTTCGTAAAGAACTTGTGTTACAGGTAACCAGATGGAAATAAATATAAGATTTTTATTATATACATACATATATTTAATATATATCCATAACCCTGGAAAAGACATTTATATTTATCATACAAATATCTTCCCTTGGCGGGATTCGAACCCGCGACCCCCTTGTGTAGTGACTATGTCACTTACCACTACACCAGACGGACGTAATAAATTTACACTCGAAAAAACATTTGGGCTTAGCATCATCATCATACTGGTGGTAGGTACTCTGCCTGTTTCTGCCTGAAGGAGTAATGCGTTTCAGTTTGAAAGGCGGGGTAGCCTATAAAGCCTGCTATAAAATCGAGCCGAGGCGATGATATTGACAATTTGACATTGATTGGACCGCGAGGTGGTCTACCTACCTTAGCAATAAAAAATATATATGATTTTTTTTTTTTATTGCCTTTGTAGGCAGACGGGCATACGGCCCACCTGATGGTGAGTGGTTACCGTCGCCCATGGACTTCAGCAATGCCAGGGACAGAGCCAAGCCGCTGCCTACCGTGATTAATACTTACGTATGAGTTCGACGTAGAGCGTGTAGTCAGCGTTGGGATCCAAAGGTCTGTCGAAGGGCGTCCATTCCTTCTCCTTATCTTCAATACTTTCCACGAGCGGGCTTTGGCTGATTTAAAAAAAAACGTACAAAGCATATTATATTATTAATTTATTACTTCAATTAACAATAAGGGACTGAATGAAATAGAAATGTTTTTTATTTATTTACCACGCAACACAGCCCTACCGAGCGCAGTTTTAAGTATGACGTCATTTGGGGCCAAATTAACGGCAATAACCATGTAACATTAGGCGTCGTGATTAATTTAACTAAGCATAAAGAATGACTGAAATGTTAGATTTATTAAATTTCATGAGTGTTTCTAAATCTAAATTATGAACTTACACAGGACATTGATTGAATGATGATTTTCATTATACGTTTTTTTTCCTACCAAGTTGATTGCCTTGAGAGGCTATGTCAGCGTAACTTAATAAGTAGTTGAGCTCACGGGGCTCAAGCCTGACGTCGTTGCTAACACTGGCCCTAGCAAGAGCAGTGCTTCGCAGAATCTACCACCGGATCGGAAACGCGACCCACTGAGAAGATCTGGTGAGAAACTCAGTGGACTGTGTCTGAGGGTTAATTCACTCGTCGAGCCCTTCGTCGCAAACGACAGATTCGAAGAGAAGGATGACCGGATTATACGTATAAATACTGTTAAGGTTGTCTTGTTATTGTATCCGATGGCTAAGGGATATACAAAAAAAACTACATAATATATCCCAATTTTCCAACGATATAATATGGGACTGTCGACCTTAACCAGCTCGACGCTTTCCCCTACTACGGTATCTGTACTAATGTTTTACCTGTCGAGATGTCGTGCGTTCCTCGCGGCGGAGTCTGGTTCGTCGGTGGTGTAGTCCACGTCGTCAATGTACTCGTCGACGGTGGTGGCGGTGCTGGTGGTGGGGGCGGTGGTGGTGGTGGGGGCGGTGGTGGTGGTGGGGGGCGAGGGCGCGGCCTCCGTGTATCTGCCGGGGACACAACACGATGAGACTGAGCGAGTCGTGAGGCCCTCTTGCGGACTATAGTTTTTTTTATTGCCTTTGTAGGCAGACGAGCATACAGTCCAACTGATGGTAAGTGGTCACCGTCGCTCATGGACATCAGCAATGCCAGGGGCAGAGCCAAGCCGCTGCCTACCGTTAAGTACTCCCCGCAAGCCTCGTTTGAAGAAGGACATGTCATAGCGCTCGGGAAACATTGTGGATGAGAAGTCATTCCAAAACCGGATGGTACGTGGCAAAAAAGATCTTTGGAAACGCACAGTGGATGACCGCAGTGGTTCCAGATAATATGGATGAACTCGGCTCCGATGGCGGGAGGTGCGATGATAATAAATAATAGTTTAAAAAAACTATTATAACAAAATACGCTTTTATAGAAAATTCAATCAAAACGTTTTTTAACGTAAATTTTTTTTTTCTAACCTTATTTTTGATTCAAAATTATTAAAATTTATTTTCAATTATTTATTTTTCGTTTTTTAATTGAATTTCAATTTTTTCATTTTTTTTTAAATATTGATTTGTCATCGTTCCTTATTAATTATACAAAATTTCGAGTTAATCCGACGTTTTGAAGTCAGTCAAAATCATGTTCAAAGATTCCGTTACAAACACACATACGTCTGAAGCTAATAAAAGCGTATTAAAAAAGGTTAAGACGAAGGCGAGAACAAGAAAAGAAGATTAAAAGACAAGGTTAATCATTTGGTGTAAGGCAAGCATCAAGTTTATATCGTGCACCGTACAAAATAATCACTGTCACATGACTTTACCGACAGCCTTCACGATCTTGAAATTTTCATTCTCTAGCCAGTCAAAATATATTATTACCGGTTCAACGGGGAAAAGTATGCTCCAAACGTATCCAAATATATATCTATATTTTACATATTTATTGAAGTTGTACTTCTTTAGGCGCGTTATGAAAAATTGATGAGAGTGAAATTTTACGATGTGCGCGCACCGTGACACAAAATTAACAGAATAAAGTCGCCCACTAAATCGCACATTACAATACGACCGACATAACTTGGCGAGTCTGAATATAGCGGCAGGTGCACTTTCCGAACCGTACCGAGAATTACGGAATTTATACGATGTCAAGAAAAGGGATGTCCAATATGCGTGTTTGAGGATGTTGTTTAATTGTTTTTTTTTTCAAATTGATTAAAATTTAAATAAAAAAAAGAAACAAATTTAATAAAAATAAAGTATAACTTCTTACGCGCGTACACAAGTACATGCACCCTTTTTGTTTTGTTTCAAGGGCGACCCCAGAATATAAGCATGCATTAAAGAAATCTGGTTTAATTAACTGTCTTCTTGACAATAATAGCGTATTAAAAAGGAGACGAGGGGATCGTCTCGAATAATAAGTTTAAGTAAACAGTTAGTGAAGTTGTCTCACCGTTTGGGTTCCTTGAGACAGCGCGAGCAGTTGTCGTCGGCGAGGGCGGGGTCGCGCGCCGGGTCGTAGTGCGAGCGCCCGTCTCCCATCACCAGCTCGGAGTCCGGCGGGAAGTTTTTGCTGTAGAAAATCAACAATAGACTTTAACGCAATCACGAATTTATTTACTATACAAATTATGCAAATTAAATGCAAAATCACATATTCAGATAGCACTCATTTTTAGAAATTCCACATACATTTTTTAAACGAAACTTCATCACAAGTGACGTCATTTGGGGCCAATATAAACGATGATCTAACGCAGTCGAGTCGAACACGGACACAGTTGACCCGGGCGGCGCGGGCCGGCGGGACCATCGCGGATATTCAACGTGGGATAAACATAACCTTTATATTATTATAACGCTGGTGACAGAACCTTTTTTTTTATTGCTTAGATGGGTGGACGAGCTCACAGCCCACCTGGTGTTAAGCGGTTACTGGAGCCCATAGACATCCACAACGTAAATGCGTCACTCACCTTGAGATATAAGTTCTAAGGTCTCAGTATAGTACAACGGCTGCCCCACTCTTCAAACCGAAACGCATTACTGCTTCACGGCAGAAATAGGCGGGGCGGTGGTACCTACCCGCACGGACTCACAAGAGGTCCTACCACCAGTAAAAACCGCACCGGTAGGTACTGTTACGAGATGGGTTCCGGAGCTCTTTAAAAAAAAGGAAACTGTGACTGACACTGAGTTTATTTTATATAAGAAATAGTACAAATGATGTGTTATTCCGCAACTCAAGCCAATTCTGTTCTGTTCCGCTTTAGCAATAAATCGTCTTTATACAAACACTATGCCTTCAGGAATGCCTTAAATCTGCGTTATTATTTATACTAGTGGTCCCGCAGTAGTCGAAATTCGACTATAATTAATTGGAATTGTAAGTTTGTACACTATTATGATTGTATTTTATACCTACTTCTATAATCACAAATTACTACACTATAAAAATATTAACAAAGACAAACAATATTTAATCTCAATTTGACAACAGACGTCAAGAACAAAAGTTTGACAATAAATAGTATGCATGCGTGTGTGCGTCAAATACATGGTATATAGTGTGTGTAATGTTTTCCTTATTGATTTAATGTATCTTTTATGCATTAACTTAAAAAAATATTAGCATTTTGCACTTCTTCTCTATATTCTCTATAAGTGTGGGAAATTTCATACTCCTCCGTCCGAGCAATTTTCGTAAAAAGGGATATAAAGTTTTTGCTTCACGTATTAATATATAGATTGCGTTAATATTGAGGGGCGTATGTAACAGTACCACCGCCCTGCCTATTTCTGCCGTGAAGCAGTAATGCGTTTTGGTTCGAAGGGTAGGACAGCCGTTGTAACTATAGTTGAGACCTTAGAACTTATATCTCAAGGTGGGCGGCGCATTTACGTTTTAGATGTCTATGGGCTCCCGTAACCACTTAATACCTGCCACACGGAGCCCGAATCGGGTGTGATGAAGCTCGTCAGATTCGATTGGTTAAGGCTGAGCTCCGCGAGATCTGCGGGAGGGGAGCGTACTTGGAGAAGATGTCGGTGACGTAGGCGTCGAGGTGCGCGGAGTGTCCGGCGCGCAGCGGGGACAGTTCCCGCAGCGACGCGTCGCCCGCCACGCGGACCATGTACACCCTGGACAACACACGCAATCACCAAATCAAATCAATTTTTTTATTCAACATAAATGAAGGTAGACACTTGTTGAACGTCAAAAAGAACTACCGCCAATACACAAAAACTAGCCTCCGTCCTGAGGAGAACTGGCAAGAAACTCAGCGGGCATGTCTTTTTTTTTAATATTAGATTTTTGTTTTAAATATTTGGTTTCACAAGATGTATTATAACGTAACAATTATTGCATCCACTTTGTGCAATCTTCTAGATTAATCTAGATAATCATTGACTTTATAGTAAGCAGGCATCAATTTAATATAAGCTCGTTAATACATTAACTGTACGATTGAATGACTGAATACAATTGATTTCTGTTACTAAGCGCCTGGATTATCTAACTTCTTTTGTATGATAATGTGTGTTACAGTTTTATGTCACTTATAAATAGATTAACTGTCAGTATCTTCAGATTCATCTTTCCCAGAATCCACTAGAAATTCTGGCACCTTAGTAAGAAGATCGAAGAGAGAAATCGACATAATTACTTCAGTGCGCCGCGTAGGGCACTGGTGACCTACATGGCTGTCAACGTGTTAAGTAGTTATAATCATTTTTGTTTTAACAGTTGTAGAACCACACAGTTATAATAAAACTGAATTAACTGCTCAATCTATATAACTATAGCATGTATGCGGGTGCTCTCATCAATGCACAAGACCAAATTGTTCCAAGGTCAAAAGATGCATTACATAGTGATTGACAATGAAAATTTTCTATCGAACAAACAGACAAATAAAAACATATTTTTAACTATTATTATTACCATTATTATTTAGCTATTCAAAGAGGGAACGCTGCCATTATCTTCGGAACCTTGCCTAAAAGGACTCCTTTCAATAATATATTTTAGTTATTAAATTATTGATGTGCCTTTGGAAAACATACAGCATTGTATTATGAAGAAGCAGTGTGTACTTAGCTTAAATTCCTTGTCTATGTCCAACCATAGACAGTCAATTTAGTTCCATCTTTAGCCGCTAGGTGCTGCCAGCAAGTATAAAGGAAGCGCAGCCATCTTTGATCTTCATAGCGTTGTGTACTTTCGTACTGTGAAGTCGCAAATCCACAAATATTTATTCGACTTCTTACTAATTGCAAAAAATATTTATTTTGTGTTTCTATGAGTGTTATTTTGCAATCATTACGAGTATTATTTACCAATCCTATCATCGGACGCCATGAATCACGCGTCATCTGTTGGAGGTGATGTTGAGTCAAGCTCCATAATTTCCGAGAGGGAAAACGTCCAGGCGAGACGCGATGGAGACGCCTCACGTTCGAACAGCTCGTAAAGCGAAAAAGAAAAAAAGGAGTCTCTGCGTAAGAAACGACAGGATTCAAAGGTAAAGGTCGATCTTCGAATCGGCTCGTTATCCCACCAGGTCAGTGACGTTGTAA
Source organism: Bombyx mandarina (assembly GCF_030267445.1). Lineage (NCBI taxonomy): Eukaryota > Metazoa > Arthropoda > Insecta > Lepidoptera > Bombycidae > Bombyx > Bombyx mandarina. Next base: position 9,338,687 of record NC_143234.1, on the reverse strand, counting down.
ATCTAATAATGCATCAACTGTGTGTAACAATTGAATGTAACGAAAATTGTTGTAAACAAATTGATCTCGTCAATACGGAAATTTTGACAAAAACACAACAGATTTAAACTAATAATCTTTGTAACATAATTACTGAAAACTTTGGCAAATCGTCTCCGTCGTACAAGTTACCCGTAAAAGCGTTTTAAATTGTATACGGAAAAAAGGGCCGTATGGATAGAAATAAGACGTCAAAGTTTAATTTCCGTGGTCTCTAATAAAGTATCCTGTTGCCAACGCACCACTCATTGAGGAATTTTTGTTTGATAATACTAAATTGAAATCTATTCAGTCCCTCGGAGGGCTACAATCCTATTTGTCACGACCTCGTACAAAAGGCAAGCCAAACATTATAAACAATCATAGTCCGTAACATCTGGCACAATCCAGAGGGGGGCAATTGAAGACACCGACGGGAGGCACTGAGTGCCACCAAAATTGTAATAAATTGTAAACCATGTATGGTTACCAAATACCGTAAAAACAAAAAAAAAAAACAAAAAAACTACCTTTTTCTGCGGAAGAAAAGCGACGGATCAATGCGTCCAATTTTCGATCTTCGAGAGCTGTTTTCGGACACCTCGGTACCAAACTTTCTCCACCCAGGGGACTGGATGATAGAATTGAACATTTCTCAGGAATATTTTTCTAGTATCAGTCGCAAAATTTCGTCGATACTTCTTGAGGATCAGTACCAAGGTACCAGTATCAGCACCTTCAGGAAGGAATCGGTACCTTCTTATGAGTTAGTATGAAATGACATGCCTACCCTTCGGTCTGGCTTCAGAGCCACACCTTTTTGCTTCTATAACATGCGGGTCGCAGAGACCTTGCGTACAAAGGGAACTCCAGTGCTAGTGTCTACCTAGACGACTTCCTTTTGGTCGACCAAGACAAATCCAAGTTGAAACTTCAGGCTGCAGAAGCTGTGAAGCTTTTGGATTAACCTTTTTTGCTTCCATAACATGCTGGGTCGCAGAGACCTTGCGTGCAAAAGGAACTCGAGTGCTAGTCTACCTAGACGACTTCCTTTTGGTCGACCAAAACAAATCCAAGTTGAAACTTCAGGCTGCAGAAGCTGTGAAGCTTTTGGATTATCTGGGCTGGCATGTCAATTTCCATTATATAGGGTGCTCGGTCGCTCGGTCGCGGAGGCATTGCGTGCTAAATCGAAGTGCTAGCTTACCTACACGACTTGATCTTGTTTCATCAAGACAAATAAACGTTTTTGCTCCCATAGCATGCTCGGTCGCGAAGACCTTACGTACATAGGGAAGTCAAATGTTAACCTACCTACGCGACTTTTTCTTGGTCCATGAAGACAAATACACCTTTTTTGCTTGCATAGCATGCTCAGTCGCGGAGACATTGCGTGCAAAGCGATGTTGAGTGTTATCCCACCTACGCAAATCCCACCTGGTCCATCAAAAGAAGTCCAAGTTGAGTCTTCAGGCCACATAAGCTGTAAAGCTCTTGGATTATTTGGGCCGCCAAGTCAGCCTTACAAAAAAAAAAAAAAAAACAATTAGTACACTGGTTCAAGAGATGACATGTCTAGGGATTCGATGGAAAATTGCGAGAAATAAAGTGGACACTCAACAACATCCTAGCTCAAACTCTGACGGAATTACATCAATCTATGCTAACTTGCAAATTTTCTTGCGAAGTTTCAAGAAAAAACAACCCCGTAAAAAACAGGCCATCCTGCATGTGTTAACAATTAAATGCAGGGCTGACGCGGAGCCACATGTCAGACATTGCCGATGCACAAAACCAACCATTTCCTGGCAACGGAAGCTTCGGACATGTGTAGGGGTTACAAATGCAGTGCTGACGCGGAGCCACATGTCAAACATTGCCGAGACACAAAACCAACCATTTCCTAGCAACGGAAGCTTCGGACATGGGTAGGGGTTACAATTAGACAAAATATTAACGTCCTGTCTATGGTCAGCTCAACAACAGAAACTGCTCACCCCCAAAAGAGCTATTTGCAATGGTAGTGACAATCAAAATGAATCTGAAAGTATTTCACTAGCGTTGACCTTTCGATTTTTAAACCTAAGCGATAAGTTCAAGATAACTGTCAGCTTATAATCTCTCGGGGAGATACAACATCGTAGCCGACAGGCTATCACGAGGAAATCAACCTGCGAAATGGCACTTTTTACCACAAGTGACCACAAAAGTTTTTCGAAAGTGGGGTCATCCGGATATAAACCCATTCGCCGACCAAGATTGGACCTTCAGCATACCGTAGAGGATGCAACTAGCATGGAGAATTCCTCCTCTCAACCTTCTCCCCAGAGTACTGATTCACTTCAACAGTGTCTAGGGAACCTACCTGGTAGTGTTCCCAGACTGAACGAAAGCATTTGGGCTTCCAAGCCCTCAGATCCCGAACGCTAGATAACTCGCACGAAATCCAAAACCTTCCTCCTCCACAGGTTAAACATTAACCCTGAAAGCTTAAAGGGGGGGGGGGGGGGGGGAGGTTGTACAAATAATAGACTGGTCTACACAGGAGAAGATTTATTGAAAATTAGCTGGTGTCAATCCACTTTGTCAGCATACTTACCAGCAACTAGAAGATGGTGCATATGGTGCTACAGTGTTAAAATTGATCCTAAGTCTGCAGATGTTTGCCAAATTCTTTATTCTTTTCCAAAAAGAAAATTTTGCCTATAAAACAATCCTTCTGCATCATAAAGCAGCGCTGTCGACTTTCTGTGGGCGAAATACATGTAGGACAGCAAACATTCTCAAGCTCTCTAATAAAAATGGCTATTCTAAAAAAGCTATCGGAATAGCTAAACAAAATTCAACTACTTATTACAATTTTACTAAGTGTAGTCCCATTCACATGAGATCCGAGAATAGTTCTAAATTGGTTTTCTTCAAACCCAGCCACCAGATCACGCCTCAATGTAGCTTGAAGGACACCAACAACCATGTCGCTGGCTACTGGACGCAGAGTTAATGACCTTATTTTGCTCAACATTTCTAAAGACAGTTTCTTTGATAACAGAGAAAAACATCTTTCTGATACCAGACTTTGGGTCCAAAATTGAAATCCATTTTCGTCAATAATCTGCATAAGTGCTTTCTAAACATGAAACTAAAGACATGCCCAGTAAGATTCGTAAGGACTTTTTTCTAACTAACAACACATGTCACAAAAGCGCCATCCCGTACTGTAATTGGAAACTGGTCTTCGTTCAACCTTACGAGGTAATGGCATCAACGCATCTACAAGAAGTTGTAGATCAGCAGTACCCTCTGAGATGGATTGATAATGAACCAATGGACGAAATACTTTCTAGAGGCAATTGCAAATCATCCAAACGTTTACAATAATTATTGCCGAATAATAGAGCTTCCTAAAGATCCTCACGATTCTTTTTTTCAAAACATTTACTCCTACATGATGTATATACATCATTTATACAATTTATACATTTTCTTGTATATACAAGATGAAATGTTTATTACAAATTTATAAATATTTTTTAATTATTGAATTAACATGGAAGTTAACAACTGTGTTTTTTCGATTTAATAATTATATAAATTATGAACATTATCATTGCGCTTCATAATTTTATTATGGCTTTACCTATTTCATCATAGCGTTGTGCTTAATAATTTCACCAGCAGATAACAAACACGTCTTCATAATACAATGCTGTATGTTTTCCAAAGGCACATCAATATTACGGTTTTACATAACAATAAAACCGATATTATGTGCCGAGAAGGAAAACATACAGCATTGCAGGAAGTTCTTCCTGGTGAAGACTATGAAGATCAAAGATGGCTGCGCTTCCTTTATACTTGCTGGCAGCACCTAGCGGCTAAAGATGGAACTAAATTGACTGTCTATGGTTGGACATAGACAAGGAATTTAAGCTAAGTACACACTGCTTCTTCATAATACAATGCTGTATGTTTTCCTTCTCGGCACATAATATCGGTTTTATTGTTATGTAAAACCGTAATATTATCATTATTGTTGTTATTTTTTAAGGTTTTTAGTTTCAGGTTCATTGTTAGAGTTGATTGCAGTAATAGATTGTATATTTCCAGTTAACGATCATATCAACACATTATTAAGTCATTTGCAGATAGTTACCAAGGTTAAATAAGTAAATATTTTTAACTTCAACTTTAATGTATAGAAATTCCAAAATGGCAGCTCATATATATGATTGCATGCATACAAAGTACCGAGTCGTCATCACTGACCTGTAGCAGCATATAGGTCCGTTTCTCTCCGACACACGCGGTATGTACACTTTGAAATAATAATTATCGTTGTCTAATATCTGTAAGAAGAAACAATAGTTATACGACTGAAATTAATACCACAGCGCATATATTAGCGCCCCCTGTTCCTAATAAGGAAGCTTCCTAAGACGGTCCCTTAAGGTACTAACACCCCTACATTTTGCAGACCGACTCCAACGTCACTTCTGTGTGGTAAGTGAGAGTTTACACACTTAACACCAGGGACTGTTTTTAACGTTCTCGATAGCGTGAAAGTTAACTCAAATATGTATAGAGTTGGAACATTTGCCTAAGTTTGCCGCTAGGGGCGCTGTTCCATACAAATTTCAGTTAACTTTTACGCGATCTAAAAGTTAAAAAAACTCGCTCTGAGCACGCTGGAGGTCCGAAGCACAGCCGGTGGGCCATGCTGTGGGTCCGCTCGGGTAGGTGCCATCATTTTGCTCTTTTCCACCACGATACAATCGTACACTCTGTTTATTACAACTGAAATTCCGACAGTGCATCCATCACGTGCAAAAACATTGTTTACTCTGCGTCATAATGCTATTAAATTATTAAAATCAACATATGTATTTATTTATATATTTATTAGGACATCAACAAAAAATACAGGTTAATAATTGTAATAATTTAATCTTGTACTACGTAATCTTGTAATACGTCGTACACCATTTTTCTACCCTTTCTTTTGAATACTACACCAGTTTGTGCGACATAGTGTATTTTTTATAAAAAAATAACAAATAGCAATGACAACAAAGTCAACAAACAATTATAACAAACAACTTCAACGATTAATAAGGATGCTTTTCACTGTACGCAAGCGTAGTTTTGGGCGCAAGCGGGACGAGGGCGCGGTGCGGGACGCAAGGTTCGACTGATCTACCAATAACGCGCTCGATACGATCTCACCTGCCGTCGCGCCCCGCCCTCACCACCAAAGTGATCTAAAATTCGGTTCTGCGCAGTCAAGGTTATTTTCTCAAGAAGTTTGCCGGTTACTATAACGACAGTGAGCCAGTGTGACTAATTTACAGAATAATTTTTACAGATTAAGTTGTAGACGTCTATAGGGCTCCGGTAGCCACTGAACTGCTTGAAGCGTGTATGAACTGTAAGAGATGATGACCTTCCTCCAGCGCGGGCTGGGCGGCAGGTCGGGGCCGGCCCGCGCCGTGGTGCAGCGCTGCAGCTCCTCCTCGCCGCGGCGCCGCGTGCGCGTCATGGCGCTCAGCCGCACCGTGTACTGCGTGTTGGGCTGCAGGTCCTCGAACCTGCGACACCGACACAACCACTTGAGCAACCACTGTGCTCCACTGTACCAACTCGCCTAGCACTTCTCTTGCCGACTGTACACTTTTCTTTTTTTTTCAAGGCATTTTATGACCTCGTAACTAAGACCTTTAGGTCAAGTCTTACTTTAATTTATATTCTAATTTTTATGAAATTACGGAATGAAATGAAATGAAGATGATTAATTTTAGACATTACTCAACTGAGGTGAAAATGCGTTTCGGTTTGAAGGGCGGGGCAGCCGTTGTAACTATACTCGAGACCTTAAAACTTATATCTCAGGGTGGGTGGCGCATTTACGTCGTCGATGTCTATGGGCTCCAGTAACCACTTGACACCAGGTGGGCTGTGAGCTCGTCCACCCATATAAGCAATAAAAACATGTTTAATGAAATGAGATGATGGATACACGCTCGGCACTCGTACTGCTACACAAGACACGTTTTGTGCTCGTTTTTGGGAATAAGTGGTTTTATCAAAACTGACTTTCAACATTATCGTTGTTTCTTGAATAATTTATGGTAAGTTATGATTTATAGTGGGGAGTATTCATGGCCTGTACGGTTTGGTACCAGCGTCCTGCTTGCTGCTAACTTTTTTCTGTTGCAAAGCAGTTGCACGTTACAATTAAATAAGTTGAGACTTCAACTTTATTATCAAAATTGGGAGTCAGAGTTATTAAGTTATTGCATCTATGAGCTACTACTGCTGGGCGATCATAGCAATGTCTTTAGCCTCCTCACCTGACTTCCCTGGAATCGTTGGAGGTGAACTTCGACAAGGGCCCCCAGGTGGTCTTCTGCTCCTTGCCCGTTTTATCTATGTAATTAGCATTCCCTGTCAATTCCAACTGGAATGTAATTAATGTTATAAAATTAGTATCGTTAAAGCTAACAAAAATTTAAGAATAAATTAATGTAATTAGTACATGCTTTGGTTCTCACAATTCATTTATCTCGCGTTTAATATACAAAAAAAATAATGAATGAATGAAAATCATGAATTTCAGTTTATTTCTTATCTATTAACTTTCTATTTTTGTGTATCTGAAGTAAAGCTGTTGTATTCTTTGTACGAGGAGCATTGCCGCTTGAGATACTGGTTTTATCACCTAGTTCAAGCACAGATGCACATTATGATTGTGTTTCTACTTATATGTTAATAATAATAATAATAAAAAAAATATATAATAAAACAATATTTTATTATCATCATCATCCCTTAGTGGACCAGTGCTGAACATAGGTCTCTCCCAATCCACATCAATGAGTCTGGCTTTGTAATAAGCCCTATCCACTTTTTGCCGGGTACCCTTCGAGGGGTCATAGTGTGAGGTTATTTATGGCTGATGTGTATTGTCCTCCGGAAACCACATCCGATCAGTCAATAAAGCGATAGGTATCATTACATGTTTATTCGACCGCGGTGGATCACTGCACGTTAACCATTAACTAGCGTATAAGGCTTATTACTAAAATAGCTTAGCAAGCTTAGCGGTGCGGGGTATGAGTCCCCTACAATAGCACCACCTAACCGGGGAGTTAACATCTATATTTTATTATTTCTAAAATTTCGAATACTTTAAAGATTTACAATCCCATTAGATATTACGTCACTATCCAAGATCTGTTAAGCGTGGCACAACTCCGCCGGATGCCGGTATTCATAAACTGGACTATGATTGTGGCCCTCATACGTCACAAAGAGACACATTTCGATCGGAGTTAATAAAGCATATAGCGGATGTAAAAAAAATAGCCAGATTCACAGTTTATCAGCATGCTTTGAACAGTAGCGTCAACCATATAACAAAATTTAGCTAAAATGTAAAACCCCCCCTGTAAAGAAATTAATTCTTCTAAGTCTAATTCTACTGCGCGAGGCCATTGATATAAATTAATAATATCAGCTTAATTCTAATAGAGAAAAATATTAAATATTGTCGCTTATTCTTAGTCTGGCCATAAATACTGTTACAATTAAAAATAAACAAAATATTACTGTAGTGTGCAACAACACGTTACTTTAGTTGTAGTATAGGTAATATAGGTATAACCATTGTATTTTGTATTAAGTAATTAGCAAGGCAGTCAATAAACGATCGTCGACCAAAACACTCGTTTCATTTAGATAGCCCACACATCACATGGCGACCCTGCCAGTGGTGCGTCGCGGGCGCGCCGCTTGTAAAGTAATATCTAGTTACGCCGAGTTTTAAATAAGTGCATAACAATTTTTGGACTAACTTGCAAAAAATTATAAATTTATTTGTTCCGCACAAACATATTTTTGACATTACCTACGCATCGTCTGTACCTGTTTATAGTTTGTGAAAAAAGAAGAGAACCTATTTATACTAAGAATATGAGAATATAAAACACGAAACAGGAAAAGGAAGAAATAGTGATAGCGCAGAATGCTGCTGGAGGAGAAGGAAATTCGGCAGTGATCCAAGAGTTTCAGAGCCACATGTCCACGATTAAGATTTTCGTAGGAACTGTTTCCGTAATTATCATCCTCGTCGCCGGCGTGCTAGCCTACCTACAGACAATACCGGAAATGTCACCAGAAATGGATACAGAGAGAAGTAAGAGCTGAAATCGTAGAAGGTCTTCGACGTCGCATGTCATGGCGCAGAGGGTTGGAGTTAGTACATGAAGAAAGTGGAAAGTGATTATAGTGAGTGGACAATTTAAATGGATGAGCGATTACAGTTTATTCTAAGCGAACTCCAAAGTATTTGTTTGAATTTAAGAAAATTAGGGTTAGAAAGGAGAGAAAAATATAAGGACAGTGTTGAAAATAAGATAAAAAACGCTAAGATATTGTTTAAGGAGCATTTGTATTTAGTAAAAAGTTTACACGTACAGTATGTGCAGGAAAATGCATATTTTTTGGAATTGTTAACTAAGGATATCGATTTAACTTTTAAGAAAATTTTAGGGTTACGAAATAAAGTCAGATATTGAAAGTGTAACCATGGACAAGTTCGACATTAAAACGGCGGCAGCCTTGATCCCCATGATAAACGGTACGGAGGAAATTACTGAAAAAATGATAGATGCTATACAAATGTATGATTCATGCTTAAAAGAGCAAACTTGCAGTTTTGTTAATTTCTTTTGTTTTAAAAACGCGTATCAGTAAAATTGCTAAACTCAAATTAAAACAAAATTATGCAACTGTTACGGAATTGATAACTAACATACAAAAATGTTTGCTAACTAAGCAATCGGCAAGTTCTCTTTTAACGCAAATTAATAATATAAGTCAAAAGGAAACGACCATAAAAGATTATGCAAATAAATTAGAAACAATGTTCGTTGACCTCACAATTTCGCAAGCTAATTCAAAACCAGAGGCATACGAAATTTTGAGGCCAATTAATGAGAAGTTGGCCGTGAAAAAGTTTGTGGATGGTCTCCGCGATAGGAGATTGACTACAATCATATCAGCGCGAGACTACAGCGACTTCAAGGACGCGGTAAGAGCAGCTGAGGATGAGGAATCAGCGCAGCCACCGCAAGGCACCGTGTTAAACTATCGGGGTAAGCGAAATTATTTTCCATCAAATATATACAGACAGAACTACTCCCAAGGTTACGGCTACAGATCTCAGCGCCCTGCAGGTCATCGTGGTTATGGTAATTTTTACAGACACCCTGGAGCACCAATGTTCCATCAACAGGCAAATAGATACATACGGCCGTCACGTCCCCGTTATCAATCTTATCGCGGACGCGTAAATACCTATAAAACATATAGGGAGGACGTCACAATTCTCACCAGGCATATACAATGCAACAACCTATGCCACATACGAATAGTCCGTCTCCTACAAGTAGTACTCAAGACAATGTAGATTCCAGGCAAATGCAGTTTTTAAGGCCATAAAATTCTAACTTGTAATCATGACACAGAATTTATAACAGTTTATATTAACAATCATACATATAATCTTTTATTAGACACCGGAGCAACATTATCTGTATTACATAGAAGACGATACCCGAGAACGTAACTATAAACAAAAGCGATGTTGTAATAAACGGCGTTGGTGGTCAAGTTAGCGTGAATCACTTTGCTGACATAACATTATAGTTAGAAAACGGAGACTTATTTTGTCACAGGTTCTACTTATTCGATTCATTACCATGTCGAGTCGACGGAATTATCGGGTTAGATTTCCTGAGAACGAACTTCGCGAACATTGATTTATCAAATAACATATTAACATTACTGAGAAATGGTACAAATTCATAAGAGTAGCGATTTTGAGGCTTATTTAAATGTTCCAGCGCGTAGTGAGTCAATACATTTTTTGAATTGCAATTATAATGAACAAACAGGTTTTGTGGTAAGATCTAAGCAGTTAACAGAAAATTTATTTTTGGCAGGAGGCATAGTCAGATCGAAAAATAATAAAATTCCAGTACAAATTCTGAACACCAGTGAGCAAGATATTAAGTTACCAGTATTTGAACCATGTGTGGACGTATTAAGCAATTTCGAGCAGTGTAAAATCGGAAAACTAAAATCGGATGTAGACACAGTGAAAAAATTACTATGTCAATTAAATTTAAATCATTTAGGGTTGGAAGAACAAAAATCAATAGAGATAATTTGTGCTAAATATTCTAATGTTTTTTATTTAGAAGGAGATAAATTAACAACAAAAAATGTTATGAATCAATCAATTATTTTGAAACCAAATGTCAAGCCAATTTATACGAAACCTTACAGGTTACAACAATCTTTAAAACCAGAGGTTAAAAAACAAATTGATAAAATGATACGTGAGGATATTATCGAAGAATCGAATAACGAGTGGTCAAGTCCGATATTGCTAGTAATAAAGAAAGTAGATGAAAATGGGAATAAAAAATGGAGATTAGTAACAGAATTTTAGAAAGGTTAATGAAAATATACAGGATGACAAATTCCCGTTACCAAACATGACAGACATACTAGACGCACTATCAGGAAGCATTTATTTTACTCATTTAGATTTGAATCAAGGTTTTTATCAAGTTACTCTAGATCCTGAAAGCAGAAAAGTTACAGCATTTACTACTAACACCGGCCAATATCAAATGAAGAGATTGCCTATGGGACTTGAAATAAGCCCAAGTGCTTTCTCTAGAATAATGTCAGTAGCACTTTCAGGACTAACATACGGTAAATGCTTTGTGTATTGCGATGACGTTATTGTCTTTGGAAGGAACTTAGAGACGCATAATAAGAATTTAATTTCAGTTTTTGAGCGATTCCGAAAAGTTAATTTAAAACTTAACCCAACAAAGTGAGACTTTTTAAAGAAAAACATTCTCTATCTTGGACACGTAGTATCAGCTGAAGGAGTTTTGCCAGACCCAGAAAAAACTAGAACTTTGCAAAATTATCCAGTTCCGAAAAACGCTGATGAGGTTAGAAGATTCGTTGCATTTTGCAATTACTACCGGAAGTTTATTCCATCATTCGCAGAGATAACGATGCCCTTAAATAATTTATGTAGAAAACATCAACCGTTTGTATGGTCCAAAGAATGCGATATAGCGTTTAATGAATTAAAAAATAAATTAATTACACCACCTTTTTTTTTTATTGCTTAAATGGGTGGACGAGCTCACAGCCCACCTGGTGTTAAGTGGTTACGGGAGCCCATAGACATCTAAAACGTAAATGCGCCACCTACCTTGAGATACAAGTTCTAAGGTCTCAGTATAGTTACAACGGCTGCCCCACCCTTCAAACCGAAACGCATTACTGCTTCACGGCAGAAATAGGCAGGGCGGTGGTACCTACCCGCGCGGACTCACAAGTGGTCCTACCACCAGTAATTACGCAAATTATAATCTTGCAGGTTTGATTTCTATTACACGATGTTATTCCTTCACCGTGGAAGTCAATCGTGAACATTTGTTGAGTACGTATTTCATTAGAAAAATTGGTACCCGCCTGGGATTCGAACACCGGTGCATCGCTTCAACATGAATGCACCGGACGTCTTATCCTTTAGGACACGACGACTTACTACCTATTTTACAGTATCCAAACTTTGACCAGGACAATGAATTTATCTTACAAACAGACGCTTCAAAGAAAGCAATACGTTCAGTATTATGTAATAGAGATATGAAACCAGTAGCATATTCAAGCAGGCCATTAAATAAAGCTGAACTAAACTACCCAACCATACAGACAGAGTTATTAGCGATAGTGTGGAGTGTTAAGTACTTCAGACCATACTTATATGGCAGAAAATTTACGATCAAAACTGATCATAAGCCTTTAATTTATTTATTTGGGATGAAAGACCCATCTAGTAGACTTTTAAAATTTCGTTTAACACTAGAAGAATACGATTTCAATATTATTTACGTAAAAGGAAAGGAAAATGTTGTGGCAGATCATTTGTCCAGAATTACTTTAACATCAGATGAATTAAAAGATATGAGTAATCAAAGTATTCATGTAATGACTAGAGCACAGAAAAAAAGATTGGAAAATTTAGGCCATGGTATACAAAGTGACCCTAATATATCCGCAGACAAAAGGATTGATCACCCTCGAGTCGGAGAGATATTACGGAAACCGAACGATACCATAGACTTAGTTTTCGAAAGCGATAAAGAATTAGACAAACTACGAAAGAAAGATAAAATAACATGCGAAGAAAAATGTTTTGCGTTTGCACCGAGTGAACAAACGTTATATATTAATCTTAGGTTTAAATTACATTTCACGCGAGACGCATTTGTAAATGAACTAAGATATTTTTGTGAAAATTTTAAAATAAAAGAACTATGTGTACGGTTTGCACATACCTAACCAATACGTAGACACGCCGTGCGTCGTCATTGTGGTGTCAGGTTATTTTATTATATTCTTAGAGCAGTGCACTTAGCAACACGCACTCGTTAAGACGTTACCATCTGTCCTTTACCAATATAATAAAGGTGCTCAAACAACATACTTAGTTTACTCTTTGGAACTCAACAAAACTTCCCCTTGGACCCCAACATTTTTTTTGGTCCTTCGAGCTTATTCTCGCATGTTTTTGTGTCTCTTACAACAGTGGCGAATCGGTTCAGCTGGCCTCTCACAAGCGAGAATCCCCAGCTGCATTGAGACAAGGGCGCACACACTGGGTAAGAGTATAACATAGTGAGATTTGGAACTCATAAACATAGTGAGATTTGGATACGACCAATTTATCAAAATTGGATCTTCGTGTCGTGAACTACGCCTAGCTGTACTTGTCACCGTCAACTACGTGCCAAGTTTGGTGAGTTATCACATTATTTCATAACATTAACATGGATAAACTTGAACTTCAATCAACTTGTTTCGAGAATATCAAAACTTTGTGTACAAACTACCGCAAAGATTCTTCGTCTCAAAAACTGAAGAGTACCTCAACATACGTTTGTCATCTTTAGAAGAACAGTGGAGAGACTTCGAGGCGAGAAATGCCTTATTACTACTGGAACTGGAAGACAAACCTATACATTATTTCTCTGACGACGTTTACAACAAAACTAAAGAAATGTATCTAACAACAAAAACAGACTTAAACAACAGACTTAAATACTTGAAACAGCAAAAACATAGTGTGAATTTTGATTTAAGTGACATTTCTGTTGAGTACACTCAAGACTGCGAGGACGGGAAATCTGAAAAAATACAACAACTTTTAAATTAACAAGAATGCAATTTTAATGCGATTTGTCATGCATTGTCTAAAATTGACATCATTAGAACTAGTGAAAAGTGGGAGCTGGAAGATAATTTTAACATTTTAAAATCAAAGTGGGAGTCCATCGATAAACTGCACTGGGAAATTGACTTTCAGCTGAAGAGGTCTAACGATCACTATTACTGGATGTACTCAGATATCGAAGAAAAATATGATGAATTGAGAAAACAACTTCAATCTAAAATTTGGTCGAATGCACACTATCAGCAGTCGACACCGAGAATGGAATTACCTGATTTTTACGGAAACTACAGTAAGTGGATCTCTTTTAAGGATCTGTTTCTCGAAACCATCCATAACAACCCAACAATAAACAAAGCTCAAAAAATGAAACACCTGAAAACCAAATTGAAGGGGGCAGCAGAAAGTCTGGTACAGCATTTATCCGTCTGTGCTGAAAACTACAACTCCTGCTGGGATATTTTAGTGCAACGGTATGACAATCGCCGCCTACAATTTTCATCGTTTTTCAACACAATGATGAGTCTCCCTGTTATACATCAACCCGACGCTAACAATCTCAAGAAAATGCACGACATCATTAAGGAATGCATGAACGGCATAGCTAACATCGGGCTGGATACGGCAACGTGGGATCCAATGATCGTGCATTTAATGTTACCAAAATTAGATTCAACAACTTTAAATGATTATATGAACGAAATCCGAGATCACAGAGAATTACAAAACTTGCAAGATTTTTTATATATTTTTTGGAGTGCAAGTTTATGGCATATGAAACTGCAAAGTCAACAAAATCAGTAAAAAAATACCACTTCAACAACAACAAACAACCTGTAAAAAATTTTACATATGACTCTAAAAAAACTTATAACTATCACGCTACTTATGGAAAATGGAATTCAAATTGAATATGTATTACAACATAACAACGTACTGGGAAGGAACTCGTCGTGTGGAAAAACTATTTTAATACTGTGAAAGATTTGTGTCACAGTGCGAACATACAAACCTGCAGAACTATCATAGAAAAACTAAGCCACGAGATGGAACTGCTCGGTCATTATAACTCGATTTTGATAAATCCGCAAAAACATTTGACTAGCAGAAAAAAACGCGGTCTGGTGGACGGAGTGGGCTACGTAGCCAATAGCTTGTTTGGAATATTGGACCAACGTTTTGCTGAAAAATATGAAAATGACATACAAACGATTCAGAGTAACGAAGACTATTTACTTGAGCTAATAAAAAACCAAGCTAGCATCGTGGAATTAGAATACAAAGTACTAAAGAAAAGTGAAGATAACATTCAACGGCAATTCGATATGATCGACCGCTTTGTCAACCAAACACTTAAACTTGGCAACAATTGAAACGGAAATGCAAATTCTCTCCGCCACTACCTATTTGAACTCGGCTTCATTGACTGTTTATCTTCTTATAAACAGCCTAAATACTTTCCAAAACATGCTGTTCAATTCGCTTAAAAACGTCTACCAAGGACATATAGATGTGCACCTGATATCTCCAGCTCATCTTACACAGCAATTGAACGAAATATCCGGGAAAATTCCGAAAGACTTATCTTTACCCGTAGAAAACTACAAAGAAGATATAAAGGATCTCTACACGTTGATATATGTGAAGGCGCGAGTCACCGAAAACTATTTTCTTTTCGAAATGCATATACCACTTGTATCAAATGAAGATTTTGACTTATTCAGAGCAATACCATTGCCTGTGACAAACAATGGAAACTGCGCATATATACGAATTTCATCGAAATATATCGCAGTAAACTTAGAGAAAAATATATACATTTCGCTAAATGAAGATGATCTTAAGAGCTGTCTCCAACAAAGTTCAGATAAAATTATATGCAAAACAAATAAACCTATTTTTGACATGCATTGCAACGGAGATCCATGCGAAGCGAAACTGCTGTCGCATCAAAACCTCGAGCCCTGTGACGTCGAGAACGCGTCATGCAAGGACGCGTGGCTTGAGTTACATGCATCGAACAAGTGGCTCGTCATATGCTGCGATACGTGTACTTTACGCACCATATGCAACAGTGACGTGTCCTCACACACCATGACGTCATCGGGGATAGTATCGCTGCCACAAGGATGTGTACTTCAGTCTAATGACTTAACGATATATGCGAATAATCGTTATAACAGCCGTGTGAAGTTAGATTATGAAATTGAAAGTACAACGTTGGACAATTCAGTAAACAAAATAGTAAATTTAACATACAACTACACTCCGAATCTGTTTCAGTCTATAGCACGTGGAACAAAAATAATCAGAGCAGGAAAAACACTTTCCGTCGATCATCATATCAGCGCATGACATACATCAGTATGTCATTACATACTTATTATTAGTAGCAGCTCTGGTTATTGGCCTCGTGTGGGTTGTGAGGAAACATCCCCACTGCTTAAAGAAAAAGAAGAGCCATCCACTTGCACCCACTGAAGATATCGAACTTCAAACATTTCACCTGCGGCACGACCGACGGGATGACGGTGTTCAAGCCCAAGTCGCGCCACCACCGAAGCCAGCCCGAAGCGTAAACCACAGTGGAACCAACATTGCCTTTAGTTTTGATTAAGTTACATTTTAAATAATTTTGTTGTGAAATGCAATTTTACACATATTTTTACTTTTACCTTTACATTTTTAACTTTTATATTTTTTACATTTTTACTTAAGCTTACGAACTATTTCATTTATTGTTAATCGATTGTTTCTTGCTCTTTTGGGTTGCCAAGATGTACGATTTGCACATACCTAACCAATACGTGGACACGCCGTGCGTCGTCATTGTGGTGTCAGGTTATTTAATTATATTCTTAGAGCAGTGCACTTAGCAACACGCACTCGTTAAGACGTTACCATCTGTCCTTTACCAATATAATAAAGGTGCTCAAACCACATACTTAGTTTACTCTTTGGAACTCAACAAAACTTCCCCTTGGACCCCAACACTATGCATAGTAAAAGTAGATAGCAATGTATTATTTATAAAAGAATTAATAAGCGAAATATATAGTAGAAACAAATGGTCCGGACCACGTGTTCTAATAATTGAAGGCGTAAAGAAAGTTGTTGACAAGGATGAAAAAACGTTTATATTACAAGACTATCATTTGCTACCAACTAGCGGACACGCGGGAGTTCGAAGGATGGTAAACAATATTAAAAGAAAGTATTTTTGGCCAAAACTTGAATATGATGTTAGGGAATTCGTAAAAAAATGTTCTAAATGTCAGATAATGAGACATACACCTAGCGCGAAGGAACCGACGATTATCACTTCAACAGCTGAGTCAGCGTTCGATAAGATTTATTTAGATCTTATAGGTCCAATAGACAAGGACGACTCAGTTAATATTTTTATCCTGACTATCCAATGTGAATTGAGCAAATACGTGGAAGCATACCCAATACCTTCAAAGGATACGATAAAAGTCGCAAAAGCATTTGTAAGTAATTTTGTGTTGAGATATGGAATTCCCAAGGCGATTGTAACCGATCGAGGAACCGAGTTCGTGTCATCCACCATGAATGAGGTATGTAAACTTCTGAACATAGACAAACAAATGTCCACGGCTTATCACCATCAGTCGTTAGGCGCATTGGAAAATTCACACAAAAGCCTACGTAGCTTTTTACGTGCGATGAAAACATGGGATCTTGGGGATATTGGTTACCGTTTTGGACTTTTGCATATAATAATACCGTGCATACGTCAACCACATATGCACCTTATGAGCTTGTCTTTGGGAAGAAATGTAATATTCCCACTAGGTTAACAAGTAATGTTGTAGAGCCAATATATAATATCGATAATTATGTATTAGAGTTAAGGTATAGATTACAATTAGCAAATAAGGATGCAAGAGAAAAGTTAATTGCAGATAAGATAAAACGAAAATGTACGTATGATAAGAACAGTAAATCAACTGTTTACGAAAAAGACGATTTAATTTTATTAAAAAATGAGACCGGAACAAAAATGGACAGAGTGTTTCACGGACCATATAGTATTGTAGAAGATTGCGGACCTAATGTAAAATTATTAAAAGATAACAAAATAGAATTAGCACATAAGAATAGGATAAAACCATTTCATCAAGCTTAATAACAAATGTTTAATTATAGAATAATAGAATTTACATGTCATATGACATTTAAATTTAATTTACATGTATTAACATTAAACTTAGCAGTATTTTTTTTCCTTATTATAAGACAAAAAAAAAATGTTTTTACATATTTTTTATTTTAATTTTCTCACCCCCGAAGGTGTAGTGTGCAACAACACGTTACTTTAGTTGTAGTATAGGTATAACCATTGTATTTTGTATTAAGTAATTAGTAAGGCAGTTAATAAACGATCGTCGACCAAAGCACTCGTTTCGTTTAGATAGCCCACACATCACATTACATTTGAATTTGGAATCTACCATTTTTATATGATTGCTCATTGAGTTTTCTCATTTTGGCGCCAATACCACTACCCGCGGCATCCTATTACTGAAATTTTCCATATTCCCGCAAGTAGAACAAACCTCCTTTGATATTCCCCTTTATCAAAGATTTGTAGTGAATATAACCAAATATGTGCATTAATTGACGGCATTGACATTTTTAACGACACGTGTCCTGATCTCAAAAACAAACTAGTATCCAAGTTCCTTTGCTTATAATTGACTAGCGGACCGCCCCGGCTTCGCTTGGGAAGTGGCGCACCCGATGTAAATAATTTTAGGTAATTTTGTTACACATTGGGTTACATTTATTAGAGTTTCTATGAGGATCCCAATTTTTTTTGAAAATATAATAAATATAGCCTATGTCACCCGGGGATAGCGTAGCTTTCCAACAGTAAAAGAATTTTTTATATCGGTTCAGTAGCTTCGGAGCCTAGTCAATACAAACAAACAAACAAATCTTTCCTCTTTATAATATTAGTATAGATGAGAGAATGTAATTCTGATTACATTGCGCAGTCTGTTCTATGTATTTATATTTTTTGCATTGCCGCGCTCGACTTTTTTATTTAGTAATCTGTGACGTAAGTAGTGTGTGTAGTTAGCTCTTGTTTTCATGTTGTTTTCAAATATACTTTTTTGTCGTACTGTTAACATTTAAATTTAGCCTATTTTTCCGCTGTTTGTAAAATTGCTGTAACATGTCATAGTGTGTTATAAGAGATTGCTGTACATGCCTGTAACTGGCTTACATACCAGTACTTAATTTTATACATGTTAATTTTAAGCTTGAATGTTTTGTGTGTATTGCTGTTGGTGTGTCTAAATAAATAAATAAATACATTGTACAATATTTTGCGATATTAAAATGGAGTGGGGAGAACCGAATCGCTGTGATTGCATTACACAAAGTAGGTATGGAGCCAAATGCAATTTTTAAAACTCTCCATACGCTTGGTATTAGTAAAATGTTTGTGTACCGGGCTATTTATAGGTGCAATTAGACCTCCTCTGCTTGTGACAGAAAAAGATCTGGCCGTCCACGTAGTGTTCGTACGAAAAAGGTCGTCAAAGCAGTAAGGGGAAGAATTCAAAGAAATCCTGTCCGAAAGCAAAAGATTTTATCTCGGGAGATGAAGATAGCACCTAGAACCATGTCGCGTATTTTAAAAGATGACTTAGGACTTGCAGCCTATAAGAGACGTACTGGTCATTCCTTAACTGATAATTTAAGAGAGAATAGGGTGGTAAAATCGAAACAACTACTGAAGCGGTACGAAAAGAGAGGTCATAGAAAATTTTTGTTTACGGATGAGATTTTTTTTACAATTGAGCAACATTTTAACCAACAAAATGACCGTATTTATGCTCAAAGCTCTAAGGAAGCTTCCCAATTAGTCGACAGAGTGCAACGTGGGCACTATCCGACTTCAGTGATGGTTTGGTGGTGTATTAGCTATGAAGGAGTGACTGGGCCACACTTTTGTGAAAAAGGTATCAAAACATCGGCACAAGTGTATCAAGATACCATTCTTGAGAAGGTAGTGAAGCCCCTTAACAACACCATGTTCAATAATCAAGAATGGTCCTTCCAGCAAGACTCGGCGCCAGGTCATAAAGCTCGGTCTACGCAGTCTTGGTTTGAAACGAACGTTTCGGACTTCATCAGAGCTGAAGACTGGCCGTCGTCTAGTCCCGATCTTAATCCGCTGGATTATGATTTATGGTCAGTTTTAGAGAGTACGGCTTGCTCTAAACGCCATGATAATTTGGAGTCCCTAAAACAATCCGTACGACTGGTAGTGAAAAATTTTCCCATGGAAAGAATGCGTGCTTCTATTGATAACTGGCCTCAACGTTTAAAGGACTGTATTGCAGCCAATGAAGACCACTTCGAATAAGCTTTTTATACTTTAAATTGTTTTATATTTATGTATTAAACTAACACACTGTAAAAGTAATAAATGTTATTTGCCATAGATTTTTTTTTGTTTTCCTTTGTAACAGTATTTATGGCCAGACTAAGTATAACGACGGGATCCTTTTATCATAAAAATGAAAACCCAAATCAGACAAACCTCAGATACCGTTAGTTTTTCCTGTTTGAAAATTATTTTGTCATAGATTATCTATAATAGATTTGTTTTCCGTTTGTGGTGCCTACTGTAGTGGAACATATCTCGTATCAAGCGATGTGACTGGGCCCGTGTTTGAATCATGCAGGCGGGTACCAATTTTTCTAATGAAATACGTACTCAACGATTGACTTCCACGGTGAAGAAATAACATCGTGTAATAAAAATGAAACCCGAAAAATTTTAATTTGTTTAATATGAGTGAACGTACTTCGTTTAGGAATTAAGCATGAAAATAAAGTTTTTGCTTTGTGACCATTACGTGACATATACGCCTTTCGTCAAAGTTCACATTACTAAAACGACAAGCATTTATATTTGGCTCGTAAGTTTCCAGGGATTATCCGTCTTTCCAAATCTCCAGCCTCTAAAGAGATTGAAAATCGGGACGCCGTCAAATCCTGTTCTAAGTGGCTTTGGGGGTCGCTCACCATGTAGCCCTTGATCTCCGCGTTGGGTCGCTCGGGCGGCTCCCACATCACGCGGAGGGAGCGCGCGCCGCAGCGGAGGCGGAGACGCGCGGGGCGGCCCGGCGTGCCGTCCAGCGTGGCCGCCTGCATGTCCGCCGAGCGGGGCCCGCAGCGCCGCGTCATCTCCGAGCACGCGCGCACCTGCGCCCGCGTCACACGTCAGCACACTAACGCGCTCCAGGTTGCGCCTCCACAGACCTCTGAGACACCAGCAATACCGCTAACCCACGGGACACACTAATGCGCTCGAGGTCATGCCTGGACAGACCTCTGAGACACCAGCAATACCGCCAACCCACTGGACAAATGTCTGAGACACCAGCAATACCGCCAACCCAACCCAAGGTGGACGAGCTCACAGCCCACCTGGTGTTAAGTGGTTACTGGAGCCCATAGACATCCACAACGTAAATGCGCCACCCACCTTGAGAATAAGTGCTGAAGTCTCAAGTATAGTTACAACGGCTGCCCCACCCTTCAAACCAAAACGCATTACTGCTTCACGGAAGATATAGGCAGAGTGGTGCTACCCACCCGCGCAGACTCACAAGAGGTCCTACCACCAGTACAGTACCATCTTATTATTTATGTTCTCCAGGAACTGGAAAGACCCAAAACATACAAATTATTATGGACAGATATACTTATGTGCTGCCAATACAACTCACCCGAAATATGTAAGTGCTGTGAGGCTCCAAGTTGTCGAACATGTAGGGCAGGTTCATGATGCCTCCGGAGTGGTAGGCTCGCCTCGTTGAGTTCTCGTCCTTCTTCCTCGCCTCCAACAGGTAGTAGTGGATCAGAGACGATATTTCTTCGGGCGGGGGTTGCCAGCCTATCGTCACTGACGTCGCGGAAAAACCGTTAATAGAAATGTTCGGCACAAACACCGGTTCCTTGTCCAAAGTCCTCACGATCACGTTTTTGGACTTGCTCGTGCCGTAGGCGGTGGTGACCTGCAGGACTAGCTGGTATTCCGTGGAGGCGTTCAGGTCGTTCAGCACAAACGAAGTGTTGTTCACGTCTATCGGTTCGCGGCAAAACCGAAACGTTTCGTTGGACGAGTTCACGCGATACATCAGGGTGTAGTTCGCGATCTTCTGCCTGTAGGACTTGACCGTCCAGTTGAGGAAGACCTCGGTGGTGTTGACGGCGACCGCCTTGTCCACGGCCACGACCGGCATCGCGTACACGTGGATGTCGATGACGCCGGACAGCCGCCTGCTCGTGACGCGGTCGTCCACCTCGCAGACGTACGAGCCGTCGTCGTTGTCCGCGTTCCGGATGCGGACCACGACGGAGCTCTTCACTTGTTTAAGGTTTATATTCTCTTGTTTTATATCGTTCAGGTTGCTGGTGTCGTCTTCCGAGCCACGCTTCGACCACACAACCGTTCCAGGCTTGTAAACTGTAAATATTATGTGTGTTTCACAATCTATCGTCCACCAATATTATAAGAAAATCCTTCAACTAACAGAAACCAATTAAAAAATAATCAAAAAAGTACTTTATGAACAGCAGTAGTAGCAGCCCATGGCATTTCTAGTGCTTTTTACCAGGCACATCACCAGAAGAATACTAGCTACTTGAGTCATCAGAAGTCTCATTTATAATAATAACAGGAACCAAGTCATGCATGATCATCCAGTCCCAATTTAGGATTCCCAGTTTTACAGGTGCCAGAGACTGATAAATATACTTATATGTTTAAATATAGATAATAAACACCCAGAGAGTAAAAAAATCTGTTCATCACACAATGTTTGCCTGATGTGGGAATCAAACCCACAACCCTCAGTGCAATAGTCAGTACCGCTAAGTACTGCACCATCGAGACATTTGTATAACAGTTTATCAGTATAATTTTCACACTGAACTGCTAATTTAAATGTAAAACGGTACTAATAAATAGCCAATTACAAATACATAGTCAGGTCATAAGTATTGTCACACAGTAAAAACTTTTCTTTTAGAATGCTGGCCACAAAAAAGTTTATTGAATTCGAATTTCGAATTGTTCATGAAAATAAAAATGTATACTTTTAGAATTTTTACTCATTTTTAAATATGGAGTGGACGTTTAAAGAAGACCGTGTTGCAGTTATTGCGTTGCATCGTTGCGGTTACGCGCCAATTCAAATTTTTAACATACTGAAAATTTTGAATATAACCAAAAGATTCGTTTATCGTACCATCAAACGATACAATGAAGACTCTAGTGTAGATGACAGGTCAAGAAGTGGTCGCCCTCGGTCTGTTAGGACTCCAGCAGTGATAAAAGCTGTGAAGGCGCGAATTCAAAGAAATCCCAAACGTAAACAGAAACTGTTGGCCCTTCAGATGGGGTTAAGCAGAACCACTGTGAAAAGGGTGTTAAATGAAGACTTAGGGCTTCGGGCATATCGAAGAAAAACAGGACATCGTTTGAATGCTCGTCTAATGGACCTGAGACTGAAGAGATGCCGCGCTTTGTTGAAGCGGTACGTGGGAAAAAAATATCGGGAAATTCTTTTTTCGGATGAAAAAATTTTTACCGTAGAAGAGAACTACAACAAACAAAATGATAAGGTGTACGCACACAGTAGTGAAGAAGCGAGCAACCGTATTCCGCGTGTCCAACGAGGTCATTTTCCATCCTCGCTCATGGTATGGTTGGGAGTTTCTTATTGGGGCTTAACAGAGGTACATTTTTGTGAGAAAGGTGTAAAAACGAATGCAGTTGTGTATCAAAATACAGTCCTAACGAACCTTGTGGAACCTGTTTCTCATACCATGTTCAATAACAGGCACTGGGTGTTCCAATAAGATTCGGTGCCAGCTCATAGAGCGAAGAGCACAAAAGACTGGCTGGCGGCGCGTGAAATCGACTTCATCCGGCACGAAGACTGGCCCTCCTCCAGTCCAGATTTGAATCCGTTAGATTACAAGATATGGCAACACTTGGAGGAAAAGGCGTGCTCAAAGCCTCATCCCAATTTGGAGTCACTCAAGACATCTTTGATTAAGGCAGCCGCCGATATTGACATGGACCTCGTTCGTGCTGCGATAGACGACTGGCCGCGCAGATTGAAGGCCTGTATTCAAAATCACGGAGGTCATTTTGAATAAACTTTAGTGTCATAAGAATCTATGTTTTGTTAAGTTCATTTTGGTATATGAATGGTTACATAATGAATAAACTTGTTTCAATTATTTTACATTAAACATGTGACAGAATTTATGACCTGACTAGGTATATGACTATACTGAGACCTTAGAACTCTAACTCAAGGTGTGTGGCGCGTTTTACGTTGTAGATGTCTATGGGCTCCAGTAACCACTTAACACCAGGTGGGCTGTTAGCTCGTCCACACATCTAAGCAATAAAAAAAATTTATTGATTTATTGAAAGATTTATTTTAATTATTATAATTTACACGAAATCTGACCTTCAAATATGCATTCCAGAGTGACATTATTGTGATTAGTAGCATTTTCACGGATAGGACTTTTAGTTGTGTTTATGAGCCTTCCTGGGAAACTGAGGTCCAGAAATCTAGACTCCTTTATACTGGGTCCTTCGGTTCCTTGCTTGGCTATACAAGTATAATTCCCTTCATAATCTGATGTAGTATTGGTTATGATGATTGTGGAAATTGTAGTCTTCTGCAACGAGCCATCTTGATCTTTCCTCGACAGTGTACCTTGAGATGCCGTGATGTGTAGTCTAGAATATAACAAACCAAAGCTTCTTTAGAAATCGTATTCTGGAAGCAGGTACTTTGGAGAGATGGGTAAATTAGCTCACCACCCACGTCATAGTGGTGGTTTAGTGGTTACCGGAGCCTACAGACATCACACAGCCACAAACCATGAGACATGACATGAGGGTTGCTGTTTCTCTGCAGAAATAAATGGAGTATAGTAATCAGTAGGCTACTCATCTTTTTGGACACACAATACAACCTTCCATCACACATTCATAGTTGACAATTGTAATACTTTAGTGCAATGTACAAATTGCTGCTTGCTAATGTCCATGAGCACAGAACCATCAAGTGGGCCACAGGAGGCACCATGGTACCATCAATAAAAAAATCCTAGTATTTTCTTTATTCAATAAACTTTCTTAGTTACTACATGAATGACCTGCAGTAAATTCAGGTTTTTCAGATTCTGTTGTTTCAGCATAGTGATATTGACAATGGGGTTCAACCACGAAAATACATACAAAAATATAATATAGCATCAAGCTTACCTGTTATCTTTTTTGAGTGATTCTCCTTGAAACTGCCACTCAACAGTAGCATTTTCTAGGGGCACAACACAAGTAATATTTGATTCATTACCGATTTCACCTTTTGCTGTTAAACTAATTCCATTGTCTTCAGCTGTGAATTAAAGGACATTTTTAAGCCAAAGAATAGTCAGATAAAGATATTTATTACCAAATCATACTTTGCAGTTTAAAGAAGAGAGCTGTTTTAATAATGTAATTAAAACAATCTTACATGCAAAGATGAGCAGCAATATTCACGTTGTAATTACTATCAGCTCTGATAATTCTTTAGAATCCATGTGTTATGAATATCCAAAACTAATACAAAGTAAGCTAAAAAGCCACAAAGGTCACATAATAACCTGAAGTAAATCATCATTTTCAAAAAATGTGTGATCTTCAATGTTCTGCAATCACTCATTGCATCATCGGTTTTTTTAAATTTAAATACATGCTTATTATACAGGCAGTGACCGATTTGTTCAAAGTCAAATTGATATGATAACACAATCATTTTAAAGCAGTTTGTGTTGCTTAATATATGTATTACTGACAAAAATTGTTGTATTTTTATTGCATTATTCGTCTAGAAAATTCAGATGAGTAATTATCTTCAGATTTCTATCTTTTTTTTATGGCTTAGATGGATGGATGAGCTCACAGCCTACCTGGTGTTAAGTGGTTACTGGAGCCCATAGACGTCTATAAGGTAAATCCGGCACACACCTTGAGATATAAGTTCTAAGGTCTGAAGTATAGTTACATCTATATCTGTCTATGATTGTGGAAACCACTAATTCTGAATAAAACTTATGCAAGTTGCTTTCACCACGTGTACTTATATCGAGAAACTCAACTATGTTGGTGCTTAAATCACACAAGCAGGTACCAATTTTATCTACGTCTGTTCTATTGAACAGATGTTCACAAACATGTTTCATGATGTAAGAATAACAACTGATCAAAATTACATTATTACTGGTAGATAATACTCAAGTTTTCTACCACAAAACTTGTTTTTTTTCTCTTTCACTATGAACCATTGGACAGCAGTTATACAATTTATTTGAGCTCAAATCTCAACCTGGAGGGTGGCATTCACTTAACACCAGGTTGTCCCTGAACTTGCAGATCTATCTATACAATAAAATAATTGAAAACTAAAAATTCAAATTTAGTCTATTTATATTATTCAATCCAAATTTCACTTGTAGCAGTACTGCAGGATAAATGCATTTAGTATACCTGAACCCGATAATAACTTCTGAATGGAAATAGTGAACTGCATTGCCTCATTTATTAAAAATCAAATAAATTATTTGGTTTCGCTGATATATGAAGAATGAAAACAATTATTCACAAACTTTATTGAATTACACTTTTATTTATGGACATTGTAGGCGCATAAGTATACAACCCACCTGATGGTAAGTAGTCACCATCGCTTTTGGAAGTCAGGGCTGTCAGAAGGACAACCAAAACACCGCCTACTGCTGTTATTTCATATATTTTAAACTGGCTGTTGTCCTGTGACTAATATCAATTTATTTTTTCTTAATATATCTAAGTATTACTTCCTGATTATAGAAGTTCATACTAACATTCATATCTTGTAGTGTTCCTTAGTTAGTTTGTCCTGACTCAAATAAAATGAAAATATCG
Source organism: Bombyx mandarina (assembly GCF_030267445.1). Lineage (NCBI taxonomy): Eukaryota > Metazoa > Arthropoda > Insecta > Lepidoptera > Bombycidae > Bombyx > Bombyx mandarina. Next base: position 9,312,318 of record NC_143234.1, on the reverse strand, counting down.
GTATAATGTAATCGACTCTTTGGTAATTATCCTAATTTATAAATAAGTTTATAGTACAAAATGCGCTTTTCCTTAAATAAAAAATTCATCCTTGTTTGAAATGTTCTCACAATTTTTGTACTATATAAAGCCGATTTGACGTTTTTGAGTTATGAATTATATCTAGAAAATTACCAAACTTACCCAAAACAGGATACAAAAGTTCAATACACGCCAAATAAACTAAAAACGCGAAGGAACACTTCCCGACCACAGTACCCATTGTCATGGCGGAAGTACCTGTCTTTCATGTAAACTAAACAGCGTATCGTTTTAATAATCACATAACAATACAATTAAATCATGTTCTATTCACTTAAACAAAGATTACACTGTCCATTTCTATATATTTATCACTGAAATTACAAAGCGGCTGACACCCAAAGCCGAACAAACAGTCCGCTAGTGTACTGAGAAGTGTTGCCAGCAAGAATTACTTGATTTTACCATTTTTAAGACAAAATGATTCACGTAGGTATTACTGATGGTGACAGTGACATTCACAAACTTATAATAGTAGCAAGACATTTCAACACCAAAATATTTCACATTATATACTGGAAAGAATTTATTCACAATATATACATACCACTGAAGTCAGGTCTATGATACATACTGGAGAGAATTTATTTTTCTTTAAATCACTGCTATAACTATTAAGATGAAAAAAAAATAACCTTTTAATAAATCTAGGTGTATATCTACTTATAGGTATGTTAAGATGATGATTCAGATGATCGTTTAGTGTAGACAATTGCGGTTTATAATTTATTGGGCATTGTTATTGACTAAGCCTATGCCCCAATACAATGGTTGCCATAATCCTGATTAAAACGATAGAGGCTTTCTTAAAGACGGACATTACTAAATTTATGCCTTTTGTGAAAATACTTACAGGGTGATGATGTATAAATGATTATAATTATAATTCTACAACAAATTTTTTTACATTTAAAAATTATATAACCGATTTTGATTTCCAAAATATATTTTTTTATTGCTTATTTGGGTGGACGGGCTCACGACCTACCTGGTGTTAGGTATCTACAACGTAAATGCCAACTTTGAGACAAGAGTTGTAAGGGTCTCACTTTTAATACTGCAACGGCTGCCCCGCCTTTCAAACCGAAACGCATTATTGCTTTATGGCAATGGAAATAGGCAGAGTGGTGGTACCTACCCGCATTGGTAGGACCATGATGGTAGGACCTCTTGTGAGTCCGCACGGGTAGGTACCACCACCCCGACTATTTCTGCCGTGAAGCAGTAATGCGTTTCGGCTTGAAGGGTGGGGCAGTCGTTGTAACTATACTGAGACCTTAAAACTTATATCTCAAGGTGGGTGGCGCATTTACGTTGTAGATGTATATGGGCTCCAGTAACCACTTAATACCAGGCGGGCTGTGAGCTCGTCCACCCTTCTAAGAAAAAAAAAATCCCGATACTGCGGAAAGAATGGAAAGCAGTCGACATCGCCCCAAACACGTCACTTCGGATCCTCCCGATCCACTAACGGTGCTTATAAGTACCTCAAGCACCGGTCATCGTTCTCGTCGAACCCGTCGCTTGCGACGAAGGGCTTGACGAGTAAATTAACCCTCAGACACAGCTCACTGAGTTTCTCGCCGGATCTTCTCAGTGGGTCGCGTTTCCGATCCGGTGGTAGATTCTGTGAAGCACGGCTCTTGCCAGGGTTCGTGTAAGCAACGCTATCAGACTTGAGCCTCGTGAGCTCACCTACTAGTTAAGGCGACGCTGATATGGCCTCTCAAGTCTATCAGCTTAGGTAGGAAAAAAAAACCTGCCTGTGCGGATCCACAAGACGTCCTACTACTAGTAATTACGCAAATTATAATTTTGCGGGTTTCATTTTTATCACACGATGTTATTCCTTCACCGTGGACGTCAATCATGAAACATTTGTCAAGTACGTATTTCATTACAAAAATTGGTACCTGCCGTCGGGATCCGCACACCGATGCATCGCTACACACGAATCCACCGGACGTTTTATCTTTTTGGTCACGACGACTACAATATATAATAAAGTTTATGGAAACATTGTAATTTAAGAGCTCAAAAATATTCGTATTACTAATTTGGAGTTATAAACATATTGGGTATTCTTAATTTCTCATGTAAGCTTCACAGACAGTAATTGGCAACATTAGTTGTTTATTCTATTGACAAGTAAAATGACAGACGGTTGGGTCTCGCTCGCTTGATGGAAGTTTTATTGATACTTTTAAGACGATATAAATGACTTATTAACGTCATTATTTCCGTTTTAATCAGATAACAAAGTGAAAATGTGGTATATAAATAGTATTTAAGAATAATACGCACGTCTGTAACGTGTGTATAGTGATTCTAAGATGTATTTTCATTACTCGGTAGGAGCCATTTTTGGTATATTTATTTTGTGTGTTCATTGTGATAATGCTGGCGACAACGAAATTAAGGAGATTTACGGTGAGTTCGGTAGATTAATAGAATTAAAACATATTATTACCTGTTATATCTAATTTTTTTACTTTACGGCATTATCCTGAAACTTGACAGTTCGCCCACGGGTTTTCGTACCGAATCTTTGGTGTGTCGTCTTGAAAGCTAATTACGAACCAAAGAATTATTCTTATCAGTATTCATTCAATTCGATTAAGAAACGTCAAACAGTCTCAGCATATTTTTCGTCTGTTTTACATTAGTATTAAGTACTCCATAATAGTGAGTCAGTCAATACAATTAAATTAAATTGATTGAATATCGATGAAGAATTGTTCATACGTAAATTACATTTTTATACTATCGCATATCCTACATCAAAACTGTCATTTTATTAGTGTTTTAAATTTATTGTGTGATTCCCAACAATACAGTTACTATTGAATAATATTTTTGTTGTATTAAAGCATATTTTGTTTTAATCATTTAACTTTTGCTGAGACATTAGAACTTATATCTCAAGGTGTGTAGCGCCATTTACATTGTTGATTTTGTAGAACTTAATAGGGGACAGGAATTTAGATTCAGTTTTTCGTTTAGTTCTAATGTCTATGGCATGTGAGGTTATTCTAGCTGGAAAGTTCATGTAGAATCAAAAAAAGAATACACTGGGGCTGTACTGATGCTCTGAAGTATTCAGAACTTAATGCAATGTTATTAGTTGTTCATCAAATCATTGTATGATCCATGTAACGGAGACTCATTTGTTAACCAGAATATGGAGGTATATATTAGCAGGCATATAGGCAGGTATCTGCCCCGCATCTTTTATTTGTAGTAGCCTATATAATAATCTTCTATTTTAGTATTCCCATGCAATGAATCCAACTGTCATAATAATATGTGAAACAAATTTACGAAAATAGGCTAATTATAGTGAATCGTGTGCTAGTGCCCGTAACTATTGACAAGTACAAACTATTGACATTGTTACTATTCCATTTATACTAATTACATGTCCCTATGAAATAAGTAATTTTAGTATTAGACTAATTAATCACAGAGTAATAAAAAAATCAAATGAATGAAGTAACAAAGTAGGGTGAAGGAGTAAAGGCTATGAAAGAAAAGTACTGGTGGTAGGACCTCTTGTTAGTCCGCACGGGTAGGTACCACCACCCTGCCTATTTCAGCCGTGAAGCAGTAATGCGTTTTGGTTTGAAGGGTGGGGCAGCCGTTGTAACTATATTTGAGACCTTAGAACTTATATCTCAAGGTGGGTGGCGCCTTTATTTTATAGATGTCTATGGGCTCCAGTAACCACTTAACACCAGGTGGACTGTGAGCTCGTCCATACGCATACAATCGCAATAAAAAAAAAGTTATTCTTTGCTCTTATAATGTTTTCTATTGAAATCAAAGCTATGTGGAATAACCAATATATATTTAATAAGCAAGTATTAAAAGAACACTTAACATAAACCTCTTATGAAATCTATAATATTTTGGTGACATTACTTACTGACAAACTAATAATTTTGATAATTAGTAATGGTAAGGTCAAAGGGCCCATGTAGCCCATCACCTAGCTATTGGTGAAATCCAGACACAGCTCTCACTGATCTCACCTTAATCGTACCAGGGAAGTACAAAAGTGAGCCAGATGAAAATATTTTTATAACTTTACCTTCAGTAAGGGGTGATACCATTATATTTCAACATAACTTCCAAAAATTTTTTTAATTTTTTTAATGCATAGATGGTTGAACGAATTCTCCTAACACCTCATTACTGGACCCCATAGACATCACTATGCAAATGCCTCCACCCACCTTTGAGACTTCTGTTTTTGTCATTGAAGGATTACTGGTGGCCTGGAGGCCTTTCCAGTTTCACCAGGACAGTTGGGCGAGAAAGGTTCAGCCAGAAGGGGTGGGATTTGCTAACAGCTGCCCAAGCGCCTCCGAAGGAGACCTAACAGCTCAAGAGCAGCTGCTTCGCGAATGAATCTACTACCGGATCGGAATCGCGACCCGCTGAGAAGATCCGACGAAAAACTCAGCGAGCTGATTCATGGGTTAGGTTGCACGTCGAACTCTTCGTTGAGTTCGACGAGTACGGTTACCGGGGTCCCTAAGCCTGCTCCTAGTGTTAGAGCGTCTAATGCAAAGGTTATTGGATCTGATGGATCCGTAAGGACGTGGCTTTGAGACTAAGGTCTAAGACTCAGTATTATTGTTTGAATTTTCCCAAAGGTTGTCATGGCTAAGTCATTTTATCGCGACAGGATGCTGGTGCGACGTACCACCGCTAAGTACGTAATACATGTGTGTAAGTTTACATCAGCGCTCCCGTACTGTACTTGCCCGTATCAAAAAAGTTCCCTTCTGGTCGACTGATGGACCCCTGGTTGCGTATTTCCCAAACCCCACCAGCATCGCTTCTTTTGTTTTGTTCTTACTTGATAGCGTGTGTAGCGGAAGGATCTCTTTTATTTACCAGCCATCAATGATTCATAATTCATTATACGGCCGTCTGGTGTAGTGGTAAATGACATGGTCACTACACAAGGGGGTCGCGGGTTCGAATCCCGATAAGGGAAGATATTTGTATGATAAATATAAATGTCTTTCCAGGGTTATGGGTGTGTATTAAATATATGTATGTGTATAATAGAAATATTATATTTATTTCCGTTATCTGGTACCTGTAACACAAGTTCTTTACGAACTTAGCACGGGACCAGTTAACGTGGCGTGATTGTTAGTAAATATTTATATTTATATTTTATATTTATATATAATGTAAAAGTACTGAGATTTCGTATACTGTGGTAAGACGTGTTTCGTTGTTAGATTTGTTATCAACGTGCTGTTTATATTTGGAACGAAGCAAATTCGACCCAATGTCGTCTGTCGTTATGTTGTTTTTCCAAGATTATCGCTTAACACGGGTCGGGTTGCGAGTCCGTCACAGTTAAGAATAAGAAATGAGAAAGCTACTAAAGAGCGTATTATGAGCTCTACTTTTGCCGCGTATCAATCACGCTTCTCTTATCTAGGTGGAATAGGCATCGTTCAGTGATGGGTTTCAATCGATTTTCAATGTATTCGTAATTTTCATACATTGCTATCAAGTTAAAAATAATTGAGCACTGATGAAAACAATTCACGGGTTGTGAATTTTCTTAGAGATTGACTAATAAATTGTTGGATAGTCTTGAACTTGTGGTCTTTTAATTGAATAACACACACACACTGCTGGGTATTCAATCAAAGACCACCAGTTTCGTTGATGTCCAGACCGGACAATATTCCACTCTGTTTCCATTTTTCCGGAAGTGACGTACCTTGAGGCTTGCTTGTGTATCACACTATACAGTCTGCTGACGTCATTAGGCAGCATGTTAATGCTTACATTGCTTGTTTTATTTTATCAGGACGAGCTCATAGCCCACCTGGGGTAAAGTGGTTACTGGAGCCCATAGACATCTACAACGTAAATGCGCCACTCACCTTGAGATATAGGTTCTAAGGTCTTAAGTATAGTTACTCAAGTATAGTTTGTTTCACAGAGGCACATTTTAACCGACTTCAAAAAAGGAAGAGGAGATTCTCAGTTCGAATGTTTTTTTATCTGTCTTGCTTTAAAAATTTTCATAGATGAATCGATTTTGATGATGATTTTTTTTAAAGCTGATGATTCTCTTGTGGTCCTATTTATATTTTTTATTTATATCTGACGAGTAGCTGTTTCGTTATCCTTAATGATGCATTGATCGTATTGATTGACGTCAACTATATCTTTGGTCGAGCAGTTACCCGATAGGCACTAAAGCGTTAATGCAGCTTCCTCAATCGGGAGATCATTTTGAAGATTTCATTCGGATCGGGTGAATCGTATTTGTTGAGAACCCACAGCCATACAAGCTCGCGGCGTGTCCTTGTACCTGTGTGCTTAGTGCGAGTGTTTTGATGTTCAGCTTGATGATGTTTGATGACAGCGTTTTTTTTTTTGCCTACCTAAGCTGAGATTCTTGAGAGGCTATTTCAGCGTAACCTCAACTGGTAGGTGAGCTCACGGGGCTCAAACCTGACGACGTTGCTAACACGAACCCTTGCCAGAGTCGTGCTTCGCAGAATCTACCATCGGATCGGCAACGACAGCGAAGCGGACGGGCTGTACCCGTAAATAATCTATATATATATAAATGAATTGCTGTTCGTTAGTCTCGCTAAAACTCGAGAACGGCTGGACCGATTTGGCTAATTTTGGTCTTGAATTATTTGCGGAAGTCCAGAGAAGGTTTAAAAGGTGGAAATGATCGGAATTAAATAAAAATAACAATTTTGTTTTTCCTTTGACGTGTCTCCTGTCGAACGGATTCCTTTTGATTGTTTTAAGTTTTAGTCTTTTATTTATCGACTGAGGCACTACGAAGTCTGCCGGGTCACCTATTAAAAGTTGACATGACTAGCGTCGTCCACTTATAGACATAAGGTCAAAGTTCCTATCGCATTGGAATATCCGGCTATCTTACATTACCCTCCGAACGGGAACGCGCGATCGCCTCGCTCCATTAACAGGCCAAGCGCTACATCACATTCGACGCTCTTACAAAACGTAGCGTAATGTTAAACAAATTACCGGACGGAAAATTAAAACGAGTCAATTAAAAACGTTATGGTGCTGTACCGAACAATGGAGAGTTAATGGGGTCAGTGCCTTGGCCGACGTCACAATGGTGGCTGCCGTTCGATTTTTCGGATTTCCCCGATCGTAGGAAGTCTAAGAATTTCATTAGTGACATATTACAAAAGTCTCGGTCGCGGAGTTTGTTAATTGATGAGATTAGGTAATGTAACGTCGCGGAATTTAGGACAAGTTTAGAAAATAATCCTGTCCAGTGCTTAGTGCGAGTTTTTAACGTTCTCGATAGCGTGAAAGTTAACTCAATTTTGTATGGACTTGGAACAGCGTTCCTGGTGGCAAATGTAGGTAAACGTTCAGACTCCATACAAATTTAAGTTAACTTTTACGCTGTCGACAACCCTCAGACACAGCCCACTGAGTTTCTCGCCGGATCTTCTGAATGGGTCGCGATTCCGATCTGGTAGTAGATTCAGATTTGCGAAGCAGTTGCCCTTGAGTTGTTAGGCCTCCTTTGGAGGCGCTCGGGCAGTTAATACCTAATCCCGCCCCTCTTGACTGAGCCCGTGATCTCCCACCTGTCCTGGTGAAACTGGAAAGGCCTCCGGACCACCATTAATCCTTCAATCATAAAAGAAAGGGAAAAAAACCAGCTCAAAATTATTTCGAAATGTTAATCCCTGGTTTCAAAAAAAAAACAAGAATCAAACCGAATGTTTGTTTATCTTTATAAATATGTATCGTACGTAAATTCTAACCGACCTAATCTTTAAAGCATACAATTTCAATCTATCTATTTATTATTCGTGAATGATTATAATGCACGATTTGATTGTAGATCGTGATTATGTTGATGCTATTGTATGTATGCCATTGAAATTAATTGTTCACAGTTCCGTCCGCTCCTCAGAACTTGACAGCAGATAATGTGACTTCGAAAGAGATACATCTTCTATGGACCCCGCCTTCAACTTTCACAGTCCATCCGGTGCCGATACGAGAAGACACAACCGAATCCGATCCTGTTTCACCTCAGAAGGTTCGGTCACAAAACGACGGGCCGACCAATGACGTCATCAATCCTGCTCCCGAATCCGTAGCTTCAGAGAGACTCAAAGAGCTAGAGTATCCCTACGATATGTACAGAAACGATAAAAACGATGATTATTCGAATTCCGGTATATTAATGGACTCTTATAAGACCAAGAGGGATCTTTGGTCGCATCGACACAGAAAACGCTCTCATGACAACGTAACCGAATCGAAGGCACCACAGCTGGAGCAGTACGAATACTTTGAGGTCAATCTGCAAAACGACGAACCAATAGAAGTCGTTAAGAAAACGGTCCATCCGAAACCGCACAAGGACATGACTCAAATCGCGTATATACTTTATTACGAGGTAGGCGTTCAGAATTACGACTTCAATGCAAGCGGTGTCCAGAAATCGGCAGACGTCCGAAAGAACAACGTGTTCTTGAGCGATCTTATGATGGAAGACAGTACGAAGAATACGAGGAACCTGACGCTGTGGAATAAATCCGGGATAGCGGCCAAAGTAGTCGCTTTCAACTTGAAGCATTTGAGTGAGTATCTTTATTCGTGTTACTGATTTACAAGATTTGCTTTGGGTAAAGACCACAGTCCATAGATACCGCAGTGTGGCCACCTTGAGATATGCCTGAGATATAACTGGTGGTAGGACCTCTTGTAAGTCCGCACGGGTAGGTACAACCGCCCTGCCTATTTCTGCCGTGAAGCAGTAGTGCGTTTCGGTTTGAAGGGTGGGGCAGCCGTTGTAACTATACTTGAGACCTTAGAACTTATAGCTCAAGGTGTGTGGCGCATTTACGTTGTAGATGTCTATCGTCGACGCATTTAAGCTATAAAAAAATGCCGTTGGAGTCTTAATTGCTTTAGGGTGATTACTGTTCTGTGCTGCTCTCGGTGGCCAAGTATTGGTTGGATGTGGACTTGGTTTGCGGTAGATTCGGTAAAAAAACATATTATTATGTATCTAACAAACAGAATCCCGCCACCCTAACTGATCGTTACGAGTTCTCGCACTCTAACAAGTCCCATTCGAATTATGCGGGTCAGCAGTCTCGCGCGATCTTTCAACAGTTTAAAGTGACACTTCATCAGTAGTTTTATTTTATTGTCGTCCTCAATGACACGGTCAGATCGAGTGAATGAGCTATCGCGTTAAGTCGCTGCGGGTGGCGGGACGCAGGCGATGTCTGGGTAATGAATTTCGGCCTAATGAGACCCATTAATTGTAGCATCAATTTATTGCGTGTACAGAAGGGATTACGATTGCTATTCGCTTATACTGATCGTGCGTTTGGTGGACCGTTCTGGCTCTCGATGTACGCAATCGTAGTTTTTCTTTTTTTTTTATTGCTTACATGGGTGGACGAGTTCACAGCCCACCTGGTGTTAAGGAGCCCATAGACATTAACAACGTAAATGCGCCACCCACCTTGAGATGTAAGTTCTAAGGTGTAGTTACAACGGCAACGCCCTTCAAGCCTAAACACATTACTGCATCACGGCTGAAATAGGCGGGGTGGTGGTACCTACCCGTGCGGACTCACAAGTCCTACCACCAGTAAAAATTAAAATGTTCAATTATTATTATTATTAGAGAAAAAACTTAATCCCTAGACACAGCCCACTGAGTTTCTCGCCGGATCTTCTCCGTGGGTCGCGTTTCCGATCCGGCGGTAGACTCTGCTAAGCACTGCTCTTGCTAGGGTTCGTGTTAGCAGCGTCGTCAGGTTTGAGCACCGTGAGCTCGCCTACTAGTTAAAGTTACGCTGAAATCTCTCAAGGCTCTCAGCTAGGTAGGAAAAAAAAGGATCCGATGGTAGATTCTGTGATGCATTGCTCTTGCTATAGTTAGCAGCGTCGTCAGGTTTGAGCCCCGTGAGCTCACCTACTCGCTCGGTTATGCTGGCGTAGCCTCTCTCAAGGCTTAGGTAGAAAAAAAAAGAGAAAGAAATACATGGTGTATTAACTAATAGTCTTTTTGTTTGATTTTGTCGCAATCCTCAGAGCCGTTCACAGCGTACAAGATTTGGGTCCGCGCCTTCTACAACATGTCGCCGTACCTCACGGTCCCGGATTTGTCGACGCACCTCAGCCCAAGATCGAAGCCGTTGTACGTCATGACCGACGTGGAGCCTCCGTCCGAACCCATCGTCTTGAAGTTGTCCTGCGATATGGATAAAGGTATAACGTTTGTAACGTTTCCACCCATGTAGATAGGTATTATAGTACATTGTGCACCAAGGGAGAAAAGTAAGACATTTCCTCTCGCGTGTAAAATTGCTCGGACCCCGGCTTGGTACTCCAAGAACTGGCCTGGTAGGAGGAAAAATAGTATGTGCACCGCGGGAGAACAGTAGGACATCTCATCCCGCGTGTTTGCCATTTGGCAATTTTACACGCGGGAGGAAATGTTCTACTTTTCTCCCGCGGTGCACAATGTACTATTGTTAAATAAAAAATGCTAGTTGCACATTGGATGGGCTAGTGAGGCATGAGGATCTTAATTTACTGGTTGCTAGTGGTAGGTCGTAGGATTCAGAGCCCCCACGGACCCCCACGAGTTTGTAATATTACTCTGCTTATTTCATCATCTCTTATCTCAAGATAGACTCCGGTTTACTGGTATTAACAAAGTGTATGAATATTTGGTGTGTATGCGGTGAATTCTAGTTATAATTTTTTAAAACATTATTATGGTTTTATTTAAAAATCAGTGTAGAAAATTAGTAGCCAAAAGGATAGTTTTTTTGAAGTATTTTTTCTGCGCTGTAGTAGAATAACTTCAAGGCCTCTTCCTGTTTTGTGTTACAAAATTCACGTAACAACAATAACAGAGAATGATAATATTCATCTTTACCTATGTATATTGAGGTGTGAAAGAATATTTGGTTTAAGCAACATTTTTGCAACTTTGCAGGAGAGCCATTTAAAGTTTAAAATTTGGAAAAAAAAACATAACGAAAAAACTTCTTCGGCTATTTGAATGGAATAAACTTAATTGAAGTTCAATTAAAAACATCGAACTGTTTATGCTAATCTATCTATTTATCTATCTTCCTTCTTCTATTTTCTATATACATATATAAAAATGAATTGCTGTTCGTTAGTCTCGCTAAAACTCGAGAACGGCTGGACCGATTTGGCTAATTTTGGTCTTGAATTATTCGTGGAAGTCCAGAGAAGGTTTAAAAGGTAGATGAATATGAAAATGCTCGGAATGAAATAAAAATAACAATTTTGTTTTTCCTTTGATGTGTCCCCCGTCGGACGGATTCCTTTTGTTTTGATTTAAGTTTATTTTATACAAAAGCTTAGGTCTTTTATTTATCGATTGAGGCACTACGAAGTCTGCCGGGTCAGCTAGTATCAAATAAAACGCACCTTTAATTACAAAGATAAATATCACGTATTTAGCAAAATGTCGTTTAAATCGAATAGCCTTTGATCCCTCAATACATAGGATGTGTTATAACATTATGGTTTTTTGAAGTACAGATGGCGCTCTGAACTAATAATTTTTATTAAAAAAAAATACAGGTTCACTCTACATACAATGGCGACAACCCCTTTACTTCAACAACACGCTCAACCAATACGTAGTGACCTTGAGGAAGATACCGGAACACCACCCGAGGAAGACGGTCACGTTTCCGACCAGCAAGGATGATTTGGAAACGTTTTTTAGCGTCGTAAGTATCTTAGACTGAGATACAACAGTACTTGTGTCTTTTTGTTTATGAATGTGGGATTAGTGGTGGCTCGGAGGCCTTTCGCGTTTCATCAGGATAGGTGGGCGAGCTATGGCTCAGCCAGGAGGGGTAGGATTTGCTAACAGCTGCCCGAGCGCCTCCGAAAGAGACCTAACAACTCAAGAACAGCTGCTTCGCGAATGAATCTGGTACTCGTGTCCCGGAGAGGCTGGTGATGTTCACAGCGTAACAAGAGATTTATGTTTTGTAAGCGCCACGCAATGTAACGTGAATAGATGACGCGTTAGGTCAACGACCCCGCGAATTCATAGGATGCATAAAAAAAACATTTTTCCGTTTATGTATAACAGTCCTTCTAAATAATTTCTGAATATTTTTATTTTTTCACAGCCGGTTGAACTCTGGAACAATACTCGCTACGAAGTGATCCTGTATGCTGTCACGTTTTCTATTGCTAAGGAAGGCTCGCTTGTGATGGGGAAACCTTCGGCCGCTCAGGTACGTGTAACTTTAGCACCCATAGCGGTGCGATTTGGATATTCTATTTGTCAACTATAGACGAAAGTTTAGTTTAATTAATTCTAAAATGACGGTATTCAAAATTTATAATATTCCAAGTACAGTGGGACTTCTTGGCGGGAACGCGAGGAGTCAAATTGTGTGATTTGTTTTATATTTAGTGTGTCTTCAGGTTTAGATGTGTAATAACCAGTGGTTGGATTAGGTACATTGATTTTATATAATTTTTGCATCAATATATTATAATATGGACATGTCATTTTATCCATAATGATTACTTTTTTAAATTGAAAAAAATATTTTTAATCGTCATCGGATACAATTTCTGTATTTATGAGATAAAGTTACAAAAAGCCCTGTGTAAGTTTTGACTCATACTGACAAGCGTAATTTCTAATTCAACAGAAAGGGACAATACGGTGTAACTATTCCAAGGTGTTTTTGTATAAAATAAAAAAAAACTGATTTCTTTTACCATTAGCTAGTACTGGTAGCGTAGATTAATATTATTAATACGTTTTTCACCTTAAACACAGATTCACGCTAATTTCAAAATTCTGGAACAAATATCACAATAAATATGAAGTTCCGGTATTTTGGAGGCATATCCATATTATCCTCTACGTTTGACGTCAACGACCTTAAATCAATCTACCTACTCCGACCTCTAGAAATAACGGTGGTTTATTAACTGTTTAGTATTTGTGAAAGTGCACAAATGTGGGAAAATCAAACAAAGCCGCTAAATGTAACTTCTCGGGATCTTCCAAAAAGTCCACTGAAAAAGTAAATGCCACCATTTCCTTTCATATTATCATTTTTTAAAATAAGAATATAAATTAAAATAAGACTTCACCTAAAGGTTTTAGTTACCAGGTCATAAAATTCCTTAAAAAACAAGTACAATGCGGTGTGAAATGACAATCCTAGAGAAATTATGTTGATATTCCTCTCAGGAGGTGTCGAGCGAGTCGTGTGTGGAGCGCGGCGGGGAGCAGGGGGCGGTGGGGGCAGCGGGGGCGGGCGCAGAAGTGGGGGACGCGCCGCAGGGGGACGCCAAGACCAAGGCCTTACTGGCCATACTGCCTCTGGCGCTACTCGCCGCTGTCGGCCTGGCGTTGGTATACTGTAGGTGAGTTTACGTTGCTTTTACTCACAAGCTAAAGTCATGCGAAGTAAAACACTGACGTCATCACATATAATGCGGTCTCTGTCTAGCATTAACACGACTGTAACTTCTGTTTCTGAATGGGTTACGTGTTCATTGAATTGTTTTGTATAGGGGCCTAAAGTAAATTGCATGCGTATTATTTAGAATAAACGATACCATATCGATATGTCGGTATCGATATCGGAGCTGTGATTTTAATAATAGTTTGCGCATTCAAGTGATGGTATATACTGTTTTATGAATGGATCCACTGCCAAGCCGGCTTAAAACTTGATATTAATATTCTTATCTCTATTTCTTACAGATGTAGGTCTCGTCTGAGTAAGTGCATAAGTGCGGCATACAATTACTTGGAGGAGGGAGGGGAGAGAGGTGCGAGAGCCCCACTAAACTCCTACAAGAAGCCCGGTAACAATGTTTTCTCTTTTAACATTTTGTATAAGTGACATTTAAATAATAAAGAGGCGGTCATCATAATTGACCGCTACTAATACCAATAAGTGCGATCCTCCCCCTTTTTGTGCGAAGTGACCGCACTTTCTTAATCAATTCGTGATCTGATCAAACAGTCAAAGCTATATCGATTTATATTTGTGAAGAGCTATTAACGAGCCAATTATGTCTGTCGCCTTTAGCTCTAACACTAGGACCAGGCTTAGGGACCCCGGTAACCGTATTGGTTGGTAGAACTCGACAAAGAGTTCGACGTGCAACCTAACTCACGCATCAGCCCGCTGAGTTTCTCGCCGGATTTTCTCAGCGGGTCGCGATTCCGATCCGGTAGTAGATTCATTCGCGAAGCAGCTGCTCTTGAGTTTTTAGGTCTCCTTCGGAGGCGCTCGGGCAGGTGTTAGCAAATTCCACCCCTCCTGGCTGAGCCATTGCTCGCCCACCTGTCCTGGTGAAATTGGAAAGGCTTTCGTGCCACAAGTAATACTTTAATCATAAAAAATAAAAAACTATGTCATTAACATACATTTTGTTTGTCAGTAGGTATAGGCATGGCGCCGGGGTCCGGCGGCTGTGCGGCGGCGGACGGGGGGCCGGCGGGGGGCCGCGGGGGTCCGCCCCCCCGCATCGCCGGCACCCACCACCCCGCGCTCTCCGCCACCGCCTTCCCGAGACACGTCGCCGCGCTGCATGCCGACGGAGATATTGGATTTAGGTAGATCAATCATCAATTTTATTACGGAAATCACAATGAAAATGAATGCTTGGGATGTATAAATCACAATATTGAAGTCGACCGAAAATCTAACTCAGATCTTGTAGTGAAAAATCACTGATTACTAGATTTTTATTTTTTATTGCTTAGATGTGTGGACGAGCTCAGCCCACCTGGTGTTAAGTGGTTACTGGAGCCCATAGACATCCACAACGTAAATGCGCCACCCACCTTGAGATATAAGTTCTAAGGTCTCATTATAATTACAACCGCTGCTCTACCCTTCAAACCGAAACGCATTACTGCTTCACGGCAGAAATAGGCAGGGTGGCGGTACCTACCCGTGCAGACTCACAAGAGGTCCTACCACCAGTAAAAGTAATTAGACTCACTTAGTAATTAACAACCAATATTAGTCGTTTCAGAAAACTGTGTTTATTGTTTCGTGGCGATAGGCACTTATTCCGTTTAACTGAAAAATATAATATATACATACTTCTTATTGTTCATTATGCTAATAAATAGTTTACTAATGTAATGAATTCTTGCAGTAAAGAATACGAAATCGTTGTATCGAGATCGAACGCGTTAGGGCACACCAGCCACCACAGCCACCGCCCAGAGAACCGGCTGAAGAACCGGTACTTGAACATCACTGCCTGTGAGTACGCAGCTTTACTGTCATCTGTTTACTGTTCGACTATCTTCTTCTTCTTCTTCTGAGTCGGTCTCTTCATTACTGAAGGCCGTGTCTAATCTAAAATGTGGACCATAGTAGATTTCGACTATAGTAGAAATATTTTATCCGTGCAGTTTGGGTCATAAAAAATCGGAGCGATAAAGCGAGTATTTCGCTCTCTCTTCCACTCACGAGCCTTATGGACGGGCATAGTGATGCGCATTATTGTTGTCGATAAGCGTTATCGGTACTGTATTTCGTTTTGTCATTTGTTAGTGAGTTGGTTAGTGATAAAAATGAAAGAAAAAATCACTAATCGAACAGCATGCTAGCGTGAGGGAAGGTGGCCTTCCCTGAGGAGTCCGGTCACTTCAACGTACAATGGGTTGTATTCAAAGATCTCATTTTTGGTCGCTCAATGGACGTTGAATGTGCTCAGGTTGGTACTGACTTTCTTTGATAATTGCCTCATGGAAGGTGAACATTGCTACGTTCGTCAATGTCAGGCTTGTTTTTAGATGGGTGGACAAGCTCACAGCCCACATGGTGTTAAGTGGCTACTGGAGCCCATAGACATCTACAACGTAAATGCGCCACGCACCTTGAGATATAAGTTCTAAGGTCTCATCTTCAAACCGAATTACTGCTTCACGGCAGAAATAGGCAGGACGGTGGCACCTACCCGTGTGGACTCACAAGAGGTCTTACCACCAGTAAAACTTTGAGTTGAGTTGAATTTGAGTCAATGTGCGCGACGCTTGTAATCGTGTGTCGCTGCGTGTACACAGACGACCACTCCCGCGTGTGCGTGTCGGAGGGGGGGCGGTGCGGCGCGGCGGGGTGCGCGGGGGGCGGCGGCGCGGGCGCGCCCTGCGACTACGTCAACGCTAACTTCATCGACGGCGTGCTGCCGCAGCTGGGGGCCGACCACCTCGCCAGGATCAAAGCTAAACTCAGGAAGAGAGATAAACCTGATCGGTAAGATACATTTACTGATAAATTAGTTAGTAAACTTTTGAAAATTGAATCTATATTTATTTATTTATTAATATATTTTGTACACACAGCTGTTAGAAGAAACACGACAATAAGGATACAGAGTACAAGGACACTACTTATTTCACGTTGAAATCTCTTCCAGTAGGCCCGCAGAAGGAAAGAAGAATTAGGAACACAAACCTAGTGCATACAGTAAACATTACATATAATAATATATACATATTACAAGATACAAAACAGTATATATACACACAAATACACACACACACACACACACACACACACACACACACACACACTTTATATTATAATACATTATACAAATATATTTACTTTTATTTAATATTATATGAATCTACTATATTGAATCAATTCTCACAAACAAGAGAAAAACAAAATCTTAACTAGAAACTCGTATTTATTATAAATCTTAAAGTTGTTTGTACTGGTGGTAGAACCTCTTGTGAGTCCGCGCGGGTAGGTACCACCGCCCTACCTATTTAAGTCGTGAAGCAGTAATGCGTTTCCGTTTGAAGGGTGGGGCAGCCGTTGTAACTATACTTGAGACCTTAGAACTTATATCTCAAGGTGGATGGCGCATTTACGTTGCGGATGTCTATGGTCTCCAGTAACCACTTAACACCAGGTGGGCTGTGAGCTCGTCCAGCCATCTAAGCGATAAAAAAAAAAGTTGATTGCTTCTGTTGTAACCGTTGTCCCCGCCCAGGCCGCCGTCAATAAAACAATCGAAGCCGCCTCCCCTGCTAGCGGAGGGCATAGAGTCGGCGTTCCTCAACATAGAGTTCAGCGGCATCGTGGAGTCGGAGGACAGAGAGGACTACGACAGCGACAGGAGCGACGACTCCGAGCTGGACGACGTGTATGTCGACATCGGTCAGTATTAGCACTGTTTGTTATTGCTTAGATGTGTAGACGAGTTCACAGCCCACCTGGTGTTAAGTGGTTACTGGAGCCCATAGACATCTACGACGTAAATGCGCCACCCACCTTGAGATATAAGTTCTAAGGTTTCAGTACAACGGCTGCCCTACCCCTCAATTATTGCTTCAATACAGAAATAAGCAGGGTGGTGGTACCTATCCGCGCGGATCCCCAAGAGGTCCTACCACCACTAATTACGCAAATTATAATTTTGCGGAATTAGTGGTATCCGTCTGCGGGATTCGAACACCGGTGCATCGCCCAACACGAACGCACCGGACGTCTTATCCTTTAGGCCACGACGACTTCAAACAGTTCTACAATCCGCAGTTAAATCGCGGCTTTGCTCATTCGGAATATTATCGAGTTTAACCACACGTGCGGCGTACTACATCAAGGGTGTCTCTCGACTCTAAGGATTGTTAAACTGTGTCTTCACGGGTGAAAGATAATAGTGTTTTAGATATAATTCTTTATTATAGTAAATTTAATATTTTTGTACAATTTTGTAAATGTAACGCAGCAGTAGATACATACTATAGGTGTTAGTGATTTTTTTTAAGGGATTTTATGACCTGGCAACTGAGACCTTTAAGTCATGTCTTATTTTAATTTATATCCATATTTTTATGAAAAATGATATTATGGAGTGAAATGAAATGAAGATGATTAATTTGAGACATTAATCAACTGGGATGAAATTAAATGAAATGAAATGAGATGATATGGGATGAAATATAATCTCCGTAAAATGGTGGTTTTACTAAGATTTACTAAGATTTTTTCAGTGCACTTTTTGCAGGGTCCCGAGAAGTTACGTCCAGCGGCTTTGTTTCATTTTCCCACATTTGTTCACTTTCACAGATATTAAACAGTTAATAAACTACCATTATTACACATTTAAACCCGAAGAAACACTAAATAGACAAAATAAAACAAATCACACAACTTCACTCCTCGCGTTCCCGCCAAAAAGTCTGTTAGTGATTTTAGAATTCATTATTGCCAGTGTTAAAAAAACGATTGTTTTGAAAATTTGTTTTCTATCAGAAGTTAATTATTTTTCAAGATGGCGTGCGCACCCGGATAAAACTAGAATGGGCGCTGTGGAAGCGTCGTTACATCGCGACGCAGGGCCCCACGCCGGCAACACTCGACGCCTTCTGGAGAATGATCTGGCAACACCGGGTGCACACGCTGGTCATGATCACCAACTTGGTTGAAAGGGGGCGGGTGAGTCGATGTTTTTGTTTATTTAATTTTAACTAGTGACTGATAGGATGTTCAGATTTTAATAAATGTATTTGCTAGGCTAGTTGGTTACAGCATAATTTTTTTATTTATCTTTAATTTTTTTATTGCTTAGATGGGCAGACGAGTTCACAGTCTACTTGGTGTTAAGTGGCTACCGGAGCCCATAGACATCTACAACGTACATGCGCCACCCACCTTGAGATATAAGTTCTAAGGTCTCAGTAAAGTTACAACGGCTACCCTACTCTTCAAACCGAAACGCATTACTGCTTCACGGCAGAAATAGGCGGGGTGGTGGTACCCACCCGTGCGGACTTGCAAGTGGTCCTACCATCACACTCGCTTGAGACGTGAGGTCAAATTCTCCATTGTGCTGTGTGATGACTGCCTCAACCTTCAAACAGTAATGAGGCTGCAATTGATAGAGTGGTGGTAGTGTGCCCTACCACCAGACTTTTAAAACCTTTGTTCTATGATCGAAATTTAACTCCAGTACCTCAAAATTTATATTCTTTTTTTTGGATTACATTGCCTCTTTTGTTTTGTTGCAACTATACTTGAGACCTACACTTGAGAACTTATATCTGAAGGT
The DNA here is from genome assembly GCF_030267445.1 of Bombyx mandarina. Classification (NCBI taxonomy): domain Eukaryota; kingdom Metazoa; phylum Arthropoda; class Insecta; order Lepidoptera; family Bombycidae; genus Bombyx; species Bombyx mandarina. The sequence goes on along the minus strand of NC_143234.1, from coordinate 9,293,100 downwards.
GGGTGGCGCATTTACTTTGTAGATGTCTATGGGCTCTAGTAACCACCTTAACACGAGGTAGGCTGTGAGCTCGTCCACAGATCTAAGCACTAAAAAAAGAGGGTGATGTTCAAAGAGCGATGAGGTCGTCACTAGAGTGCTTAGGATCTATGGGCTCCAGTAACCACTTGAACACCAGGTGGGCTGTGAGCTCGTCCACAGATCTAAGCAATACAAAAAGTGGATGATGTCCAAAGAGCGATGTGGTTGCCACTAGAGTGCTGAGGGTAGGGTTGTGTCCGCAGCGCAAGTGCGACATGTACTGGCCGGCGGGCGGGCGCGGCAGTGCGGCGCAGTTCGGGCCCGTGCGCGTCACGCTGCTGCACGAGGACGTGCGCGCCGCCTACACCGTGCGACACATGAGCGTGCGCGTGCCCGTGAGTACCGCCCCCCCAACCCCCCTGCAGTGCGTTATATCCCGGGGACCCTAGCCAGTCGTGCACGTTATACACACGCTTGCACAGTAATATCCGTTCGCTATATAACGAAATAAAATATGAAAATCGTACTCAAAACAAGAAGAAAAAGAAGTCATTATAACACAAAACGCGGCTGCCGGAGAAAATAGCGCAACAGCATTCAGGGAAGATCATATACACACAAATAAATATAGGATAGGTAATATGTTATTGCCATCTACAGGAGCAATAACAGATTAATCGAAGCGAAGCCATCTAGTGGCCGACGCCCGTAAACATTTTTGTTGAGTTGCTTATCTATAACTAATTTATGTGTATTATCTATGGTTGTTACAAATTGTTACAAAGATTTTTGACTGCATATTCGTAACAACTATCAGAAGGTGCAATTGAAAAATAACAGTCGTAAATCGATAAGTCGATGTGTCGATTGTAATCGCCCCTACACTAGTGTACGATTGACATGTCTAGATGTGTCGGTACAGACTTTCGATGTGGAAGTTAAATTAAGTAGAAATATTGTTCGTCAACTTGTTGATCCTAAATCTACCTCCGGAATAAGTAAATAAAAAATTATCATCCACTGCCTCGGAGTCTCTTTTTAATACGCTTTTATTAGCTTTAGACGTATGTATGTTAGTATGTAACGGAAACTTTAAACTTCAAAACGCCGGATTAACTCGGAATTTGGTATACTTATTAAGGACCGACGACAATACGTAATTAAAAATAAAATAAAAAAGTAAAATTAAATAATTGAAATTCAATTTAAAAATGAAAAATAAATAATAGCTTAAAAAAATTAACAAAATGCTTTTATAGAAAATTCAACTAAAAACTGAAAATAAATTTTAATAAGGTTGAATTAAGAATAGTGTAAGAAAAAAATATTTTATTGTAAAAAAAGCGTGGGGTGCATGTTATCAGTAGTTATAAATATTTTATGAACAGTTATGAGTAGAAAGGTTATTTTGATAATATCCCGAAAAGCACCCTACGCGTTTTTTTTACAATAAAATCATTTTTCAAATTTATTAAAATTTATTTTCGATTTTTTAGTTGGATTTTCTATAAAAGTGTATTGTTGTTAGTTTTTTTTTAACTATTATTTATTTAATTACTTTACCCGTTATATGGGTAAACTGGCTGCTACGAGTGTGTGCGTTTAAGAGCGCGTGTGTGTGTGGTGCGTGTCCAGGACAGCGAGCCGTCCACCCCGGGCGGCGGGGGGGCGGAGCGCGCCGTGGTGCAGTACCACTACACGGTGTGGCCCGACCACGGCACCCCGCGCCACCCGCTCGCCGTGCTGCCCTTCGTGCGGGCCGCCTCCGCGCACCCCAGCACCGTGCTCGTGCACTGCAGGTATACACCTCCCCATCCCTCCATTACATTATATCTACCTCTCGGGTGGTGGGGTCAGCTAACTGCTATTCTGCTCCTCCACTTCGCTCCTCTTCGATGTCCTCCTCAGCAACATTGCATTTTTTTTCCTTCCTAGCTGAGAGCCTTGAGAGGCTATATCAGCGTAACCTTAACTAGTAGGTGAGCTCACGGGGCTCAAGCCTGACGACGTTGCTAACACGAACCCTAGCAAGAATCGTGCGAGTGCAGAATCTACCACCGGATCCGAAACGCGACCCACTGAGAAGATCCGGCGAGAAACTCAGTGGGCTGTGTCTGAGGGTTAATTTACTCGACGAGCCCTTCGTCGCAAGCGACGGGTTCGACGAGAACGATGACTGATGCTTGAGGTACCTAAAAGCACCGTTAGTGGATCGGGAGGATCCGAAATGACGTGTTTGGAGCGACGTCGACTGCTTTCCATTCTGTCCGCAGGATCGGGAATGTAGTTACCGGCGGCCACGATGAGAGGGTTTATCGTTTATCGAAGTGGGTTTTACGACGTAGTCAGGATTACATTACATTGCTTAATAATATAGCCCAAAATTAAATTTGAATTCCAGCGCGGGCGTCGGTCGGACCGGCACGTACATAGTACTGGACGCGCAGCTCAATCAGCTGAAGCTGACGGGAACCCTGTCGCCCCTCGGCTTCCTGTGCCGAGCCCGCACGCAGCGGAACCACCTCGTGCAGACGGAGGAGCAATACGTGTTCGTGCACGACGCGCTGCTCGAGCACGTGCGCAGCGGGAACACGGAGGTCGAGTTCTCAAACACCCGCCAATATCTACTCAAGCTACTCGAAGACATTACCGAAGAGGAACTAGCGGTTTTGGACCTTAATCCCAGCAAAAATAAGGTCGAAAATGAACCGCCGCCGACAAACGCAATCGACGAGACTAATAACGATACAGGTAGTCAGGAATCTGTTCGAACCGTTGACTTGGATAGTGAACCCAAGTCGTCGTCCGAGAGCGAAGAGAAAGAGATAGTCAATGGGGACGAGAAAGAGGGAGAAAGGGAGATGCGGGAGGGTGAAGGGGAAGGCGTGTATGATTTGGCGCCCAGAACCGGGGTGACTTATGGAGACAAGATGGCAGCCTACAATAATATGTGTGAAGAGGAGAAAGAAGAAATTCGAAGGTATGTTGTTAAGATATTATAGACAATATTTAGCTTCTAATTTCAAGAGAATAATAGTCTAGTGATACGATTTTTTTCCTACCTACTCGTAGGTAACTTAATGGGTTATTCCAGCTATGCTCTGACGGGTAGATGAGCTCATTAGCTCGACCTGAGAGAATTTGCTAATACTGGCCCTAGCAAGAGGAGTGCTTCATACAACATAAATTTAAATAAGACATGACTTAAAGGTCTTAGTTACCAAATCATAAAATTCCTTTAAAAAAAGTATCTATTTTGTGTATGATATATTGTTTGTACGTTACAGGGTGAACCGCGCCGAGAACTACGCTCTGCTGGAACGCATGAGGGCCTTGGCGAACCGGCACTATACCTTCCAGGGCCCAGCGCCTGTCAACCTCCTGGAGAAACAGTTCATGGTACGTCACACTACGGCGTGCAACGACCGTCAGGTTTGAGCCCCGTGAGCTCACCTACTAGTTAAGGTTACGCTGACATAGCCTCTCAAGGCTCTCAGCTTAGGTAGAAACAAAAAAAAGTGCAGCGATACGTGTCTGCCTCGCCCTTTCCGCTTCAACGCTTTGCTGTAACCTACAATACAGCGGATTACTGATCACTTACTGGTGGTAGGACCTCTTGTGAGTCCGCGCGGGTAGGTACCATTGCCCTGCCTATTTCTGCCGTGGAACAGTAATGACTTTCGGTTTGAAGGATAGGGCAGCCGTTGTAACTATACTTGAGACCTTAGAACTTATGTCTCAAGGTGGGTGGCGCATTTACGTTGTAGATGTCTATGGACTCCAGTAACAACTTTGCACCAGGTGGGCTGTGAGCACGTTCACCCATCTAAGCAATAAAAATATATAAAAAAAGATTGGGGGAATCGGGACGCTTTCCAATTCCAACACAAATTTTCAGTGGTTTTTCTCAGGGTAATACCAATAAAATTGAGATAACGATTCCGGAGGTTGAATTTTTCATATACGATGCATTATTATACATAGTTCATTGAAAAATATGCACATAAACTTAAATAATTAGCTTGACCTGATCCATCTCGGCTTTTGGGATGAATCGGGTCATGCCTGGGGACACTTTTTCTTTTGTTTTTAAAACCAATAACGTTTTTGTTACTTGCATTAAATGTTCAAGAAACAAATGAGAGCATACTATTGAGAGACACGAATTAAATATACCATTTTTATTTTATTTATTTTTTTAACGCTGGGGAATCCATTTACGGATATCCAGTCCGGGGGGGGTAACGAACCGGGTTATGTCGGAGTCCGGTGCCTCCTGAGAGGAAGAGGGGGACGAGGAGGGCCAAGGTCCTCCACCTCCCCGAATACCTCGCGGGAGACTAAATAAATAAATAAATTAAAACGAACTAAATACACGTCGACAGTATCTAGAAATTGTACAAACGGTTTGTGTGTGTGCAGCTGATAACGCACGGGTGCGCGTGCGCGGGCGGCGGCGCGTGCGGGGGTGCGGGCGGCGGGGCGGGCGCGGCGCTGGGCCCGCACAACGCGCACAAGAACCGGCCGCGGGGCGCGCTGCCGGCCGACGCCGCGCGCGTGCTGCTGCTGCCCAAGCCAGGAGTCGAAGGTGCCTCATCTCTCATTACTAGTTCATAACAAACGTTCACGATTGACTTCCATGGTGAAGGAATTTTGAGTCGTCGTAGCCCAACGGATAAGACGTCCGGTGCATTCGTGTTGAGCGATGTGTTCGAATCTCAGGCGGGTACCAATTTTTGTAATGAAATACGTACTCAACAACTGTTCACGATTGACTTCCACGGTGAAGAAATAACATCGTGTAATAAAAATCAAACCCGCAAAATTATAATTTGCCTAATTACTGGTGGTAGACCTCTTGTGAGTCCGCGCGGGTAGGTACCAACACCCTGCCTATTTCTGCCGTGAAGCAGTGATGCGTTTCGGGTTAAAGGGTGGGGCAGCCGTTGTAACTATACTGAGACCTTAGAACTTATATCTCAAGGTGGGTGGCGCATTTATGTTGTAGATCTCTATAGGTTCCGGTAACCACTTAACATCAGGTGGGCAGTGAGCTGGTTCACCCATATAAACAATATTTTTTTTTAGTTCGTAATATAAAATTAAAACCCTTTATAAATTGTTTGTTAATTCTTAGATTAATTAAGTACTGAAAGCGAACAAATGAATGTGGGATCATCTATTCGGGTTGGGCCAATGAAACAGTTGATGGCTCTACACAAACTTGATTTATATTCTGTATTTCTTATTATAAGTAACTAGCTGACCCGGCAGACTTCGTAGTGCCCCAATCGATAAATAAAATACCTTAACTTTTGTATAAAATAAACTTAAAACAAACAAAAGGAATCCGTCTGACGCGGGACACGTCAAAGGGAAAACAAAATTGTTATTTTTATTTAATTCCAAGCATTTTTATATTTATCTATTTTTTAAACCTTCTCTGGACTTTCACAAATAATTCAAGAACAAAATTAGCGAAATCGGTCCAGCCGTTCTCGAGTTTTAGCGAGACTAACGAACAGTAATTCATTTTTTATATATAAATATTGAAATGTAAAGGTCTTACGTCTTCAGAGTTACACCGCATTTGTCTATCGTTGCGTCCGGTAACTACCCTCCCGTCACTTAAAAATAAAACTATATGTTCAAAATTCATTCGCCCTCTTTCTTACCTCCTAATACGACATCTATCTCTCTCACTCAGTCTCGCTCCATATATGTTACTGGTTGTACCCGTCCGCTTCGCTTGGCATTTAAAATTAACATTATTTTAAATTGTCATTATTATGAGGGAGTTCAACACTCATATAAATATTAGCTTATTAAGTACTTGTATTTTCTACATGGATACCAAGTTTCAAGGCAATCGGATGCACGGTTCAGTAGTTATAAAGGAACATCCGTAAAAACCACTAGATTTATATATTAGTATAGATTCATCCCATGAGTGTTGCGTCACAGGCAGCGAGTACGTGAACGCGTCGTGGGTGTGCGGGCGGCGCCGCCTGCGCGAGTACGCGGTGGCGCAGCACCCGCCCCCCGCGCCCGCCGCCCCCGCCGCGCCCGCCGAGCTGCCGGACCAGGCCCAGCTGTGGCGCCTGCTGTGGGACCACACCGCGCAGCTCGTGCTAGTGCTGTCCGACACCACCGACCCGGTGCGTCTGCTGAGAGAGTGTTGCTAACTTTTTATTTTAATAGTACCCGTTTCAAAAATGTTGGTTTTTGAAACGAGTTGGGAGGACGAGCTCACAGCTCACCTGGTGTTAACTGGTTACTGAAGCTCATAGACATCTACAACGTAAATGCGCCACTCACCTTGAGATATAAGTTCTAAGGTCTCTGTATGCGCTGCTGATGTGGCGTACACAACTTGATATTTAGACACGAAGAAATTACTGATAGTAAAAAAATATGCGTTTATTATATACTTGGCTAAAAGTAACTAATTCTATCTATGTATGTGGTGAGTACCGCTGTATGTAGGTGCTGGACGTGTACTGGCGCTTTATATACAGTTACTACAGTTTGAGTAAAGCGATGTAAATGTGCTGATGTGAATGCGCGCGTACCCTGTGCGATACATCGAACTTGTACAGTCTTAGTATAGTTCAACGGCTGCCCCGCCCTTCAAGCCGAAACGCATTACTGTTTCACGCAGAAATAGGCAGGGCGGTGGTTGTGTGGACTCACAAGAGGTCTTACTACCAATTGTGTTCCGAATTGTGATCCTATTCTCATGTGACATTTATGGGGTCCGCTGACCACGTAACACCACGTGCATATTGAGCAAAAAGTGACTATATTATATTTGTGTAAAATTTGCAGGAATGTAAAGTGTTCTGGCCGACGGAAGAAGAGAAAGAGCTGTTCGTTGCGAATTTCCGAGCGAGTTTCGTGTCGAAGGACACGCTCGTCGCGCAACGGAAGGCGGAGCGGCGGGGGGAACGGGGGGCGGAGCGGGAGGTGGAGCGGGGGGTGTCCGCCGACAGCCCGCCGCCGCCCAACGGCGAGGCGGAGGGCGGCGGGCGGCGGGACCCCGGCGACTGCGCGGACGACGAGCGACTCATCCCCGAGCGCGGCTCCCCGCTCAGCGACGCCGAGCCCGCCTACCGGTACGTACACTTTGCACTGAACACGCACACACACGTTAGTGCCAACATCCGGCGCATTCAAATCTATACATATAAATAACATACATATTAGAGTGTCTGTTTGTAGTATTGAAATAACCGCTTTTTACTACATGCATATGAATGTATATACGGTAAATACACCAAAATAACATTTTTTACAATTTTTGTCTGTCTGTCTGTCTGTTTGTTCCGGCTAATCTCTGGAACGGCTTGACCGATTTTCATGAAACTTTCACTAATAGGTAGCTGATGATATAAGGAGTAACTTAGGCTGCTTTTTTTTAGACTAGCTTCGTCCCGCGCCGTCGCCCGCAGTTATTGTCGTACCGCGCGCAACATGGCGGGACTCGCCTATCAATAATAAAAAATAATGTTTCCGAAGCGAAGCGAGGCTGGGTCGCTAGTCTATTCATAAACATAAGCATATTGTGAGCCTTCATTCACTCCTCGACTTAAAACGTCACAAATCATAATCAAGACTTCGATCTCACGTCATGTACGTGTCTGTGCGCACCGGACGGACCCTTAGAATATTTGCTTATGTTTAGAAATAGTGGGAAAGTCATTTTCACACAATTTATTCAAGTCTCAGCAGTGCACACACAACGATTTCAAAAAACGGTAATGAGTAAATTGTAATGACATAACACAGGTTCGACCGCGCCGATCTACGCCTAGAGCGACTGAGCGGACACCGAGACCTCTCCGCCCGCAAATCTATAGCCAATGGCGACCTATTCTCCTCCGTATCCGAAAAGAAGAACGGACCCAAATCGCCGAGAAGTCCTTCGAAGATGTCTCTCAAGAATTTCAAATTGAGCTCCCCGACAAAATTCAAGTTTCCCGACTGGGGGACCAACAGGACGGCCGGCTCCCCCCCGGACACGGCGCCCCCGCCGCCCCCCGTGGCCCCCGCGCTGTCCGTCGAGGAGGAAGCGGAACTGCGGAGACCGTGCTACTATTTCGAGAAAGTGGACAGTGTGCCGGAAGGCGTGCCGACGGATAGAGTGATCGAAGTGACTAATGTGAGCGTGCATTCGCTACAAGACGACTACCAGCTCAGTGTTAAGTTTATACAGTGCAGCGGTTGGCTGGAGGGCGACACGACGCGGTACACGACCGGGAGGCCGGAGGACAACGAGTACATCAGGGCCGTGAGGAGAGCGAGCAGTGACTGCGAGAGGGAGCAGGCGCTGGACCGGCTCGTGCAGCCCTACGAGGACTCCTTCGCGCTGCTGGAGTTCGTGGCCGGCTGCCAGATGGAGTACAAGAACGGGCCGGTGGTCGTCGTAGACAAGTGAGTATCCTTCTTGCCGTTTCACATCCGATTGTAATCGGAACTTCGACCGATGTGCTTAGTGCGAGTTTTTTAACGTTCTCGATATCGTAAAAGTTAGCTCATATTTGTATGGAATGGGATCGTTTGCATACGTTTGCCGCTAGGGGCGCTGTTCCAACTGCATACAAATTAACTTTCACGCTATCGAGAACGTTAAGAAACTCGCACTAAGCACACTGATGTTTTGACACCTGTGGTGTATTGTGCTCCGGCAATCGTCCGTCGCCTCGTAATTAAGATGCTGTATTGATTATTAGCTGTGTTATATTGTGTTTACTGCGTTTAATATAATAGTTATGTTAGACAACTTCATAAATAAAGAGAAAAATAATTTAACTTCATGTATTGAAATTACGGACTCACGGACTTCGTTACTGTATGGTCACGAACTATCTTGGCTACTAGGTACGTAGTAAGGATTAGGGTTTGAACGGACCCGTGTCTTCATTGTCCTAATGGAATTGAGACGTCGCGCGACTTCTCCAGGTGGCACCGGTGGCTCGGGGATCACGCCATCAGTAGGGGAAGAATAATAATAATAATTTTAAAGTAGTTTAAACTAGTAGCCAAAAAATAATAACAAATTTTACGAAATAATTTTTTTGATGGTTCTCAAATTGTTAAATTTTCAATTCCACATATTCAGGTTTTCGTGTTAATTTTAATGGTATATGATCTCATTCGTGTATCGTAACGCTACTTTCGTAACAGATACGGAGGATGGAAGGCAATGACGTTCTGCAGTCTGTCGGCTGCGAGCGGGGGGGCGAGGGCTGCGGACGCCAACGACCCGTTCAGGTCGTTCCGCCCGCCCGCAGACGACACCGCCGACCTGTACTGCTGGTCGGCGCTGGCGGCCCACTCGCGGATCCTGGCCCCCATTCCACCGAGCTCCCCCTGTGCGTCCCCGTCCTCGTCCCCTGGCCCCCCCGCGGTTCCCCCGCGCCCCAGCGAGGCGATCCCGCACACCCCCTCGGCGCTGTTAGCCGCGTACTGTGCGCTGGCATCCTATGGCCCGAGGTTACACGCACCGTCTATTAGGTGAACCAGGTTAGTAGTCTTTTTGCACTGTACTGAGCCGTCGCGGCCTAAATTATAAGGATCCGTTCACACAGACCGGCTCGGAGAGGAAAGCAGATTTTTATCATATTATGAGAAACAGAATTTTGAGTAATTGTAGTAAAGTTTATTTTTGAGTGTCGACTTTTTTATCGTCATTAAGAATGCTTGAAAGCGTTACGTGTGAAATAATAAGAGGAACCTACTGGCTTCGATTGTGTTCAGACCTCTACCAGCCGGTCTATGTGAAGTTGGCAGCTCCGTTCCGGTAAATTTCAAACGTATACGATCCGGTCTGTGTGAAAAGAAAAAAGCGGGCTGATGCTCTCCGAGCAGTCTGTATGAACGGACCTTAAGACGCCCGGTGAGCTGTCCGGTCCTCATGAGTCACAATGTAGTGTGTATATAGTCCGGTAGCTAGGCGTCAACCAGTGTACTGTGAACTCTGTGCATAAATATGAGTATAATACAGTACTGTGCCACGTACCGTCCAGTTTTGTAATGAACTTACCGACACGCTTTTTGCCGAGCTCTATGCCATCTCCAAACGAGTTTTGAGGGGATTACTCCGCGAGAGACAATGCTAATGTCCATGGGCGACGGTAACCACTCATCATCAATTTGGCCGTCTGCCAACTAAGGCAACAAATTAAAATAGTAATTTTATAAATTGCAGGTTCACGGTGTCGTCTCACGAAAATTAAAGAAAGGTATTTTAATGATTGGAATACTCACCGCGTTGTGTATGTCGCGTCATACGAGCCGGCCAAATTAAAGTGGCCGCTATTCCCCGAACAGATGTATTAAGAGTTACTCATAACATTAGTCAACATTATTTAGTAGGATTACATTTGTATTGTGAAGCTGCGTTGCGAGTTACGGCGGGCGTGTTCATAAGAGTCAGCGTTTTATATTTTATTTTTATTTATTTAAAATATCGACGATCCTCATGCGACCAGCTTTGTGCTAATTATATACTACATGTGAATAGTTTTGTGTATATCGTTCTTAAGTGATAGTAAAAAAAAAAATGTATGTAATTTTTTATGTGTGTATTTAAGATTTTTAATTATTCCGTATTCCGTATAATAAGCGAAATTATCAATCTGCAATTGTTAAATCAATGCTCAAATTGAATAAAAACATACAATAATCATCCCGCCGAAATGAATACTCTGCTAAATGTGTGAATGTAAAAAAAAAACAAAATATTGAAACGCCCGCTGCAACTCGGACTGTACCAATTCATAGAAAAAAAAAAAACGTTCCAGAATTCCGATTCGAAATTGTATTATGTAATTCATTTGATTATTTTGGAAAGAATGCTCAATACGCGTTTTAGTTGGAATTGCGACTTTCGATTGTCGGCTATAAGAACTATATTTCAATGATCGTTCTTGGCAGTTCGTTTGTTTGGAATATAAGTTCGAAAGTCAATACGTCGGCTTTGTATATTATGTCAAGTGGTTGTGTGATTACGTGGAAAGTACTAGAAGGATTGTTACATAGGTTATTCCTTGCCTTAAATTTTGATAATGAGGCAGATGTAGCATTTTTTACAGGATTAAATAAATATATATGTTAAAGGCACTTTTATAGTACCATAGACTATAAGCTATGGTGACCAATAATAATCAGATGGGTCACATTCTCATGTCATAGACCACTTCCTTCATCCTCTAATTAATATCGACAGTACATTAGAATATTGTTCAGTTTAAAAAAAACGTTATAACCAGCGATAAACGTTCTTATGTGTATAGGATCAAGACACATTTTTGTATTCACAAAATATCAAATGTGGTAATGATATGATTATAATTTATAGTTTTTAAATCGAGGCCATATTAACAGCATTTAGTTAACCGTGCAATACTTCCGTTAAATAAGTACATAAATATATAAATACACAGACGTATATGTATGTATATTTTAGTTTTTATTTGTTTGTTTTTTGTTTACCCAAATAGCTGATGTAAATTTTTGTTATGACATTTTGTCCAAATTTTAAACTTTGAATGGATATCCTGTGAAGTTGCAAAAATGTCGCTTCGTTCATACTGATTTCAATACGTACTGGTTTAAGTAATAGGTTCAGAACCAAAATTTCATTCGTTCAATGGATTCATTAAAAACTGACTGATGGGATATCTTAGTATTGGCCAGTCGATGGCAGATGAGCGCCATCTCCTTCGTCCTGTAATGACCAAGGAATCCAAATATTTAATGCTATTTAAACTAAGCCCCGTTTCTCCTGTTTCCTTACAAGTCATATTTTCCGTCTGGGCTTTTTGGCGGGAACGCGAGCAGTGAAGTTGTGTGATTTGTTTTATTTTGTCTATTTAGTTCTTCTTATCTTCAAGTTTTAATGTGTAATAACGGTGGTTTATTAACTGTTTAATATCTGTGAAAGTGCAAAAATGTGGGAAAATGAAACAAAGCCGCTGGACGTAACTTCTCGGGATCCTCCAAAAAGTCCACTGAAAAAATCTCAGTAAATGACCACCATTTTACTGAGATGATATTTCGACCCATATAATCTCAACTCATTTCATTTAATTTCATCCCAGTTGATTGATATCTCAAATTAATCATTTTCATTTCACTCCATATTATCATTTTTCATAAATATAAGAATGGAAATTAAATAAGACGCGACCTAAAGGTCTTAGTTACCAGGTCATAAAATCCCTTAAAAAAATACATTTTGCGTCTAAAGTCGGATATTAGTGTTTGTTCCATCAGAATGGCGGTAGGTTTATATGCTCAACTTTAAAAAAAAACAGTAATTCATACAATATAAACAGAACATTTAACCAATCCAATCGTTTCAATTGAATGTATGTCTTAAAACTCGGTGACAAGAATCAAATTTGACTAAATTATATTTAAAGAAATGTATATACATAGTTAAATATACTCGTTTATATTATATAATGTAAAGTTTGCTTCGTATGCAAAGGAAAATCGACCTAAAACTTATCATAAGCGTAAAGCAAATTTCACATGACGTTGTTGATAAAGAAAATTTCCTATTATTAAATTGGTCCAGTATTGTAGAGTTGTTAATGTGTTTTGTGCACGCGGAGACTGCTTGTTAGTTGGTCTGTCAATTACGAAGGTTGCCGGTTCGATGCCGACTGTGGCATGTAGTTAAATTTCGCTGCATCGTGCTATAAGGATAGTGTGTTCGATAAGTGTGTAGGTACCTATGTGAAGTATATTAAAATATTTAAAACGTTTTTTTTTTCAAAATCGGTTAGTGAAGTATTTTTGGGTGAATGTGTCGAGGTAAATTGCAAAAAGAATGTACATATATATCCGTGCCTGTTTATTTAAGGTGAATATTTTTCGATACCAAATTTAAGAAAAAATCCTTTAAGTTAAATAATGTTCATTAAAATCTTATTATGACTTACGTAAGCGTCACTCGACATTTTCACTTATAAAAATGTATAGTGAGCTAGTATAGAGCGGGCTGTGTTCGGACTGGAAACTTTTTAACACGTAACTAGAAAAGATAATATATTTTCTCCGATTTATTATTTATAATCAAACTATTCAATTTCCTCAAGCAAAAAGCGTTAAAATAAAATTAATATTAATCGTATAGGAGGAATATACAGCGGTTAACTGTTGTAGGATAGAAGGAAAGCAAAAACATGACGTGTTTATGTCGATTTCAAATAAGGATTGATGTATGTTCTCAACAATCGGGCTGCCGGTTCTATAAGCAATGACACCCGCTCGATAGAACTTACAAGCCGCGCTAATAAAGAAACGAATCGAAAATGGCGTCTATGTACCTGCACTGACAGACGGTAGGGTCAACAAATAAAAAGAAAGATAGAAAGAAAAAGTTGTTTATTGTAAAAATATATAAAAAAAACAAATGAGAATGTACTTTACTTTTTACCCTGGCAAAGGGGGAGGTCTCTCATCTGGGATGCAACTTGCGTTGACACTTTTGCTGCCAGTCATCTAAGTCGCACAACTCGAAAGTGAAAAAACTCGAACTCAACAACAACGTCAGAACTGATATTTTTTGCATGCAGTACGCGCCGTGTGCGACTAAAGACAGCAATAGTTTAGAGTGTGAGCGCCATTTTAGATTCGTTTCTTTATTGGCGCGGCTTAAACCTGTCGTTCCACCAACAATCAAATCAAACTTCCTTAATATCCCTTGCGCCTCCCCTAGTCTACGATTTTCTTCGAAACCGATAGCCATTTATTTATAAGTATAATTTCATTAAATAATATAAACGAATTAGACAACTCGATAAATCGGTGTTCAATATCGAGATTCGGAATAATACACCCTGTATTAATTCTCGGGAACGGTCAAAAACACCCTGTATAATTAGCTATCTTTTCTGTTTAAAACGCGTCACGTGAATTTTGCGTTAATTGTATTGTTTTGTTGATTTAGTGTTTCACGTACAAAATAGTCAGGGTGGTGGTACCTACCGGAGCGGGCTCATAAGACGTCCTGTCACCAGCGTAATTAACGCAAATTTTGCGGGTTTAATTTTTATTGCACCATGTTATACTTTCACCGGGTAGTCGAACATGAACATTTGTTAAGGACGTATTTCATTAGAAAAATTGGTACTTTCCAGCGGGATTCAAACACCGGCACAGTCGTATCGCTAGAGACGAGCGCTCTGACCGTCTTATCCCGCCATCTTAGAGTTCTAAATAGAATAGAAATTAATATTATAAACCTCGCCTTTGTTTCTTGAAGTTTGTATCGATGCGTTCTGAGGAATGTTCACCAACGTATGTCAATGTATCTATAGCAATACAATCTGTAAATAAATTGTCTGAATGCAGTCGTTTTCCATACAAAAGCTTAACGCACTGAAACAAGTAATACCCGGATAAATCTTGCATTTCTGACACATCTACTTCTCGTTGATCGTGTATTTTTTGCAAAGTAATCGTCTGTGGACCGGAGAGCGACAGGCAAGTTTTCATTTCGAGAAATAAACACGAATGTTAAATGAGGCCATCAGCGCAAAAGTGGCCTAACCCACAATTTTTTTATATTCAAGCTTATATGACGTATATTCGAATTTATAATAATAATAATAAAACATTTATTTCAGAAAAAATCCATAAAATAATAATAATACAATAGTCAGCACACAAACATTTCAACAATACAAATAGAAAATGAACAATATACTAATTCAATTAATTAATTATACAAAGGAAATGAATTAGAAACACATATTATATGAATACAGTAGTAACCACTCTATGTCAATATTAGCTATCATTATGTCAATCAGTCAATTAATTTGGAGAAAAAATAAAATAAAAAGAAAATCATACACATTTCATAATGAAGAGTAAAATAATAATAAGGATATGTCAGTCTTGTCCGGTAATTAGACACATCCATTTATGTTGGATCGGACAATCATATATAAAATATAATAAATTTTGCTGCAAAACCGGCATAGATAACAGATAGTTTTGTAAACATTATTTTTGCGCGTATTGATTTTTTGCTTAGTCAAATTCGAATTCGTGAAAATTCAAACCTAATTGCCTCCATACTATGGTAAGCTTAGGCCACTTTTGCGTTGATGGCCTCAAATGTAGTTTGAAAAGTAAATTTTATCGTTTTGCTGTAAAACATAAAGTAGTATTTCCTTTGGAACTCAACCGAATTATTGTATTATCAGTCCAATTTGATATACTTAGTATAGGATAGGGTTTCCTAGCGAACGGCCCGCTCAGGATGGAAACAACCAAAGATATGAATGTACATAGGATTTGTTATTTCGGCGTATGCACGTCCGAGACCCTATCGTATAAGTTCGTTATCTATTACCTGAGAAAAAATATCGTTATTTACCGCTATTTATCGTATTCATAGTTATTTACCTGAGAAAAGTGAACTGTTGTCTTAAGAACTCAAAGGTCAGTGTAACTTTTGTAGTTTCCTCAATTCGTTGATATGTTTAACGGCTTAGTCTAGCCTAGTTAATTATTGTAGTAATATGGGATATATCGAATATTTTTGTATGTAGTATCCAGATCGTATATTGATCCTTTTTTCTCCATTGAAAATTCTACTTTTCTTGTCTTTCTTTAAACTATTGTTGCACGTTCGCATCCCTCGGAAATTTCCGAATAGTTCCGAAGTCTGTAAATTTCAGTGAAAACTATTATATTTTCGGGCAGTTTCATGCCCAATCTTCTTTTCAATGTCCTTCCTATGTTTCTGTTAAGCAGAATTGAATTACGCTTCGTCGTTGTCGTGCATACGTCAGAACAAAGAAGAGTAGTTTTAGAAAATCGTGTCGTTGTGAACTATAAGGTCGTATGTTTGATTTTGAAATTTAACTATACGTTTTTCCTATCTATTTGCTAAATATGATTTAACTAAATACTCTATTACTTATTGTACTCATTATAATAATTTAATAATTATTTCATTTAATTTATAAATTAATTGAAGTAATTAACGTTACTGCGCTTCGGAGAATAGTGTGGTTAGGACTCGTACAAGGTAGAGCTGGGATCGCGCTTATTGGTCGCTGGAATCCGCTGGCTGTGGGCAGCGCAGGATCACTCATTGTGGTGAACCTTGTAGGAGATCCATAGCCAGCAGGGGACGTCTATAGGCTGGCTGATATTGACGTTTTGGTTACACGATACCGATCCCTTATTTATAATCGATATTTTCCACAAACTAGCCGAATTCGTTGGTAATTAATCGAAGCTCATTAATCATCGTCATACTTTCTGAAGTTACATAATACGGATTCGTATTTTAATGCAATATAATTTTTCGTTACAAGCATATAGAGACTCAAATACTTTGTCAATGTGTCGCACATACGATCTTACGGTTATGGACTTGTATGTCGTCTCTCGTGTTCTTACGTTCTCAATAGGTGTAAGGATGTGAAACTAATTTGTTATTGCATCGTTTCTATAAGACATTCGCCTCTCGAATATCGAGATAGTCTAAGTACTGTTATGATTTTGATACCACAAAAGTATTTTCGGGTCATCATCGTAACACGCTCGGTTTCCGAATCGTTCAAACAGACGAGGGTAAGCGGGGGGAGGTGTAGTGATCGGACTGTCAACATAAGATAAGGTTTTTTTTTACGGTATACTTATAAAATTGATACTTGGACTTCACGTTTCAAAATGGACCGTGCTATTCGCAATGTGATACTTGTCGGCCCCAATAACCGCTTTACACTTGGTTGGGCCATGAACTCACACACATATAAACATTTCATAAAATCCTTAAAAAAAACGCCATTATATTGGATTGTTTACGTAACCAAAGTATTTACAATAACAAATTTCGGGACACCATCGCGAACAAAATCCTGCGAAAACATGAATATACAAGCTGATATTAAACCTAATTGGCTCAAATACTTTATATTATTTTATTATTGAGCTTACTTGAATATAAATATATACCTCTGGAATCGTGTAGTAATTCGTAAAATGTGTTTAAATCAAATATGAAAGTAATATTTTTGTTATCGTAATGAAGCCAGCCATATTAATGTGTAAGTATATGTATTTTAGATGTAGCGCTGGATTATGGAGGGTAGAAGTAAGAAGCAGCATCTCAATGTAATAAAAATTTATATAATCTGAGTTATATAATTTTTTTATTTTTGTTGTTAATGCACTGTCGATTGCACCTATAATTGAGGTGACATCTGCCATGAACTTTGTCAATGTTTTGTATTGATGATCACGGTGCAACTTAATAAAAAAATAAATAAAAAGTGTCCGCTAAAAGGGAGCCAATTGAGATGGCGCCACAATAGCCAGTGGAAAGATTTAAACTACCACACTTCACTCTGTTAAAACTGCTATGTTCATATTATTTCCATTTCCTACCCTAGTGTTTTTCGTCGGTGAGTTACTAATGAACACTTTTTCAACTTGCCCCTATACAAGATGGTGCTACTTACCTCTATCCTCAATACGCTGGATTTATAGTTCGTATTTCGACTGACATTGATAACTGACGTAACTAACTGTCAAATGTATTAAGTAGATCTATGTCTGTCTCATTATCGAGTAGTTTTTTTTTATTTTTTTATTTTAGACGAAGAATTGCAAATGTTAGTCAAAATACGACTTATAGATTTTGTATTCGATGTTCCGTGTTGTACGCCAGATTTAAATACATAATATTTATGTTAATTTCGATTATGTGTATATTTATTTCTGTGGATCTTAAACTGTAAAAACAAAAGTGTGCATAGTTTTGAAAATTTTAAGTTAAAAAAAATTGCAAAACTGTCATTCGAAATAGTATGGCTTTAGTGATCAGGGATGGGCCTGGTTTTTTTTTGATTACCGTGTCCTAAATAAATACTTTATATAGTCTATGGTTAAATAGGATAAAATACCATAAACATTAATTTGCGTGCAATCTGTGCACGCGCCAATGTGTTTTTTAATATTACCGCCTTTTAAATGTACTGTGCCAATATATGAATACTTCCTCGTTATATGATTCTTCGCATTCCAGTTTTTTTTTTTTAAATTAGCATTACAATGTTACACAACAGACTGACATTACGGATACTTTTTTTTTATGTTATTTTGAAAATCAACCAACTCACTTTTATTATTTATAATTAATATTTCTCACAAAATATTTTTATACATACGTTTTGTAAATCGTAGATAATTTACAAAGTTTGATTATAAGGCTTTCGGTCAATTTCGCATTATGAACTTTGCATGTATTCTTTAAACAGGATGGAAAATGACAAATAAATTCCGAAAAATAAAAGGTATTTTCACTACAATATTTTTTTTACTAGCAATAGCATATAACGTACGGGTTTTAGTCGTCCATTGTAATTTATCTACTATTACAATACAACATAAAGCACAAAATGATGTAATAACTTTTGTACGCACACTAAAGTAATATATGAAAAATTTACTACATTTTCTACACAACGATTGACACGTTTTCGCCTAAGAAGATGTGAATTTTATTATCAATAACATGTTAATTGACCTGATGGTTAAGATATTAGTTTTGGTCGAAGAACATGTTAAGTTTTCTGTGTCGGTATCCTTCCGCGTCTGTGACGTGGCGTATCTACTAATAGATTAAGTACATTGGGAATATTAATTCGAATTTCATTACAATCAACGTGCTTATTGAAAGTTAAAATTAATTCTACGACTGGTTCTATGAAAACCCAATACCCATAGTCTTAAGAAGTCCGCACTGTTAAAGCTCTTGGGCTTAAAAATAACTTCATCAAAAGTTGACTCTTCGCGCTCCCGAGATACTTCCAACCCTCAGCGGGTCGCGATTCCGATCCGGTAGTAGATTCATTCACCTAACAGCTGCTCTTGAGCTGTTAGGTCTCCTTTGAAGGCGCTCGGGCAGCTAATTCCACCCCTCATGGCTGCGCCTTTGCTCGCCCACCTGTCCTGGTAAAATTGGAAAGGCCTCCGGGCCACCAGTAATCCTTCAATCATAAAAAAAAACTGCCAACCGTTGACAGACGCGGCGAGGTCTGCACCAGAAGAGCTGGTGATCGTGCTCAGTGACGCGTATTTGAAGATGATTGTCCAGCAGTGGGACTGTACAGCATTGAGACTATCCGGCTGTGGGACTTTCCAGCATTGAGACTGTCCAGCGGTGGGACAGTTCAGCACTGGGACTGTCCAAAAGTGGGACAGTTGCTTATGGCTGTTGATTATGATGACCGACTTCAAGAGTGACCAAGCTAGACCCAGCCGACATTCAATATAAACATAAACGTGTCACAATCGCCATTCTTAATTCACGATTGAATAAGAGTATTAACCGAAACTGATGTCTTAACAGCGTTCTTAAAAAAAAAAAAAAAACATTTTTTACTACATTTGTATCGTGGCTTCGTTAATTTCATCCTATTGTATAGTAATATACGTATGTAATGTGATAATTCTTACATCACAAACTTCGAATGAATCCGATGATTTATTATTCTATTTATTTCTTATTATGTAACCGCCTGTATTATTTGAAAAAAAAAATTATGTAAAAATGTATAACTATAAATATTGTTTGTGTCGTTTTATTTATATCCTTTGAATTTTGCGTTTCGGTGTGCGGAGTACAGTTTCGATGGAAACGTCGGTTCGTGGACTCTGATCTCAGATAATGTTACTGGTGAGTTCGCTCAGTCTTCTCATCCGCCTGCTGAGAAGCAAGGTCTGTAGACCTTACTCGATACTTACATCCTAAAAAAGCCAATAGCCTATTGACGCAAGGCGTGTGCTTTTTAATAAGCTTTTATTAGCTTCAGACGTATGTATGTATGTTTGTAACGGAATCTTTGAACATGATTTTGACCCCCTTCAAAACGTCGGATGTACGTGAAATTTGGTATACTTATTAAGGATCGATGACAATTCAATAATTAAAATGGAAAAAATATATACTGAAAAAATTTAAATTCAACTAAAAAATGAAAAATAAATAATAGTTTAAAAAAACTAACAGAATACGCGTTTATAGAAAATCCAATTAAAAAATAGAAAATAATTTTTTATAAATTTGAATTAAAAATAGTTTGAGAAAAAATGTTTTTATTATTGTAAAAAAGCGTGGGGTGCTTTTCAGGATATTATTAAAATAACCCTTCTACTCATAAAGTTAAGAAAGTGTGTGCTCTGAGGAATTGTTTGAGATGATCACATCATCTCGTTTTTATCATGGCACCGCCCGCCACCGGAGTAGAGTTCATCTATACTACTTGGAGTCGCTGTGTTCGTCCACAGTGCGTTTCCAGATATCTTTTTTGCCACGTACCATCCGGCTTTGGAATGAGCTTCCCTCCACGGTGTTTCCCGAGCGCTATGATATGTCCTTCTTCAAACGAGGCTTGTGGAGAGTAATTAACGGTAGTCAGTGGCTTGGCTCTGCCCCTGGGATTGTTGACGTTCACTAATGCAACTGTTATTCTGGTGGCTCAATGAGTACACCAAAACACCAATGAGCTTGTCCATATACGCAACACACTTACCAAACTGTATACTCGTTCTGTTTGGAATAATTAAAACCGCAAAATATCCTTTTTTTATTTATTGCTTTGATGGATGGACGAGCTCACAGCCCCCTTGGTGTTAAGTGGTTACTGGAGCTCATAGACATCTACAACGTAAATGCTCCACCCACCTTGAGATAAGTTCTAAGGTCTCAGTATAGTTCAACGGCTGCCCTACCCTTCAAACCGAAACGCATTACTGCTTCACGGCAGCAATAGGCAGGGTAGTGGTACCTACTCGAGCGGACTCAGAAGACGTCCTACCACCAGTCAAAAACTCTTTTTAAGCTTTAACTCTGTTTAAGCGATTACTTAAATTATAAGTGCTCGTATTACTTTATATTATTTTAAGTACACAGTTAAACAATTATAAACATATTTTATCACATAGGTAACTTGACATCTGTCACACTTAAGTAAACTTATGATAGATTAATAATAAACATTGTTTATGCATAAATAGTACAATATTCGTGAAACTCGATATGAGTACGCCGCGTGTCTCACACGCTACGCCACGGATATTTCAATGGCTTTCACTGTGAATACTTTTACGGCAACTTTCCCATAGAAACGTTCCTAGTTTTCTTCATAATGACAATTTAAGTACGTCATCTTAAAATATTGTTATGTTTTATTTGTATCCATCACAGTTCGATCTAAGCTTTCTCCTCATTACTTTTCCAGACCGTCAACGGTTCCGCCGACTTCAAATCCTCAGGGTACGTCACTTTCCCCCTGAACTCGTTCTCAATGTCTTGCAGCGTCCTATCCTTCGTCTCTGGCAGGAAGAACCAGGCTATGGTCAAGCAATAGACCAGTATTACGCCGTATAGGCAATAAGCTCCGTGCATTCCAATCGTTTTAAATAAATACGGTAACGTTTTGATGGAAACAAAAATGTTTATCGAACAGAACACAGCGCTTATCCCGCTCGACAGACTCCTGTATTCCAGAGGGAAGATTTCGCCCGCTATCGTATAGGGTAAAGGCAGAGAGCCCGTCGCTACCGAGAGCATGTGAATGAGTATCAGAGTTATCCCGATCATTGGATGGTCGAAGGGCAATTGACCGCGGGATTTGAAGTAGACGTATGCGGCCGTAACGAAGATCACAGCAGCGTTCAAACCTAACGTGGAAAACAGCATAGTTCTCCTCTTTATACGTTTTATGATGTAAACCGCGAATAGAGACGATATTATTCTTTGTATGTCAATAGCGACGGTAATTAGCGGAATGTTCACGTCCTTCCCGACGATGATTTCAATAACGTTAACTGTGAATGGCGCTAAGACGTTGATCCCAGCCCATTGGCCCATAGCAAACAAATGAATCATAATAAAGATTGGCTTGTAAAACTCCTTCCTAGTTATTGTTTTGTTTATGTAACTAAAACCTCCTTTAACCTTAACCATGAAACCGGTACGGATGATCTTCGCTTCTTCGAGCTCTTTACTCTTCGCCAGCATTTTATCTAGTTCCTCCTCTTCGTCAATTGTTCTTAGTAATCTGAACACTCTTCTGCATTCGTCGTATCTTCCCTGTGCCGCGAGCCAGCTCGGCGATTCCGGTGATAATATGACGATTATTAAATCGAAGAACGTTATTGTTGAACACACGAGGGCCGTGATTTTCCACGAGTAATAGGATCCCACAGTGTGGACTGCTAACGTACCTAAGCCCATTATAACCGACATACACATTGAGAATTGACCCCTCCTCGTTGAACTTGTGTATTCGCCTATCATTATCGGAATAAGACACGAACCCATGCCCACGGACAGTCCTTGCAGGAACCTTCCTATGAGGAGCAACGTGAGGCCTGTAGATAACGTAATGGATATCCATCCAGTTAAGACGATCACTATGCTGATGATATTGGCTATTCGTCTCCCGAATTTAGCCATCACCGGTGGCACCACAAGGTTTCCCAACACCAAAGCGAATCCAGGCAATGCAGCTGAAATAGGAAAAATATCAGTTTAAATTTATTCCATTACTGAGCAATGAACGGCTTTCTACGGACAGAATAGCATTTATTTTTCGCATAAAATATCATAGCAATCAACATTTTTTTTAAATATTGTAATTGTATGTAAATGTCCAAATTATTAAATATGAAGACAGTTTTCGTTAACTTTACCGACTGATTAATGTAGTTTTAACAATTTCTTGTGTCTGTGAGTCGCGAAGACCAGAGAGGATCAATATTTCAGTTATTACCTACAGGGCTACATATGGTTCGATGTGCTCCGGCCAAGATGAGACTTGACCCACTAGCTTTCGTCCATAGATTGAGGTGGCTAAATCTGTGGCATTTTTGCCCTTCCATCTTATGTGGTGTCGGAGGAAGATGATGCGAATTCCCTGGATGGCATATCGGAACAACGCATAAATCCTGGAAGAACTAGGCGTCTCTACAAGACTCCATCACTTGCCTACGTGGTTTTTTTTTTATTGCTTAGATGGGTGGACGACAGCCCACCTGGTGTTAAGTGGTTACTGGAGCCCATAGACATCTACAACGTAAATGCGTCACCCACCGTGAGATATAAGTTCTAAGGTCTCAAGTTTAGTTACTACGGCTGCCCCACCCTTCAAACCGAAACGCATTACTGCTTCACGGCAGAAATAGGCAGGGTGGTGGTACCCACCCGCGCGGAATCCCAAGAGGTTCTACCACCAGTAATTACGCAAATTATAATTTCGAGTTTTTCGGTCACGTTGCGAGGAAGAAGGTTGACGATCTCTAAAAACTACTAATCATGGACAAAATGGAAGGAAAGAGGCCAAGGGGGCGTAGTCACATGCGCTGGTCTGATCAAATTAAGACGACATTGGACTCCAACATAAATGTCGCTATGCACTGCGCGGAGGGCACGAAATACCATTATTTACATAGTCCGAACAATAGTGCTCGGTAAGGGTCACGATCTTCAGTACTGAGGAACACGATACAAGGAGGAGGAGGATATTATGCTGGCCAGAACAAATCGAATTACCAATAACCCTGTATAGTAAGTATCTTTATAGTATTCGTAACAAGAATGGATATAATACGGAATGAATATGTCAGAGGAAGTCTGAAAGTGGCATCTGTGACAGAAAAGTTGAGAAGTGCGCGTTTGGGATGGTATGGACATATGATGAGACGAATTGACAATGAGATTTTTAAGAGAGCTTTGACTATGAACGTGGAGGTCTTTAGAGGAAGAGGTAGAACTAAGAAAAAATGGATGGATTGCGTGAAAGTCCATATGTGTAAGAGGGGAGTGAGCGTAGAAATGGTATATGATAGAGGAGTATGGAAGGAGAAAACATATCGCGCCGATCTCAAGTGACTGGGAGAAGGGCAGGAGAATGAGTATCCTAGGTTATTATATATAGTATTTAAAACAGTTTGATTTATTATAGCAATACCAAAAAAAAAACATTAAGAAAATATTAAATTATTTAACAGTCGTTACAATGGGCGATTATAATCTCTGTTGCAGACAAAAGAAAATAACAAAAACGGATTATTGTTTTTTTTTAATGGAAAACTATCCGTTGACTTCCTACATTATACTTGTATTTCAGAACGCAACCTTCAAAATTCATTAAAAGTCACTAAATTAAACAATCTATTAACGCTTTAAATGTGAGTAGTTCATTAATTTTAAACAAAAAAAAATACACATTAGTTTACAATTTTAATTATAAAATGCAAGGAACGCTTATATTTCGACGAAAAGATCGACTGAGGAGTTTAATCGAAGGTCAATGCTCACGAAGCGTTACGAAGCATTTATGGAGTCGTCCTGGCCTAAGGGATAAGACGTCCGGTGCATTCGTCGGTGCGATGCCACCATGTACGAATCCCGCAAGCGGGTACCAATTTTTCTGATGAAATACGTACTTAACAAATGTTCACTCCACGGTGAAGGAATAATATCGTGTAATAAAAATCAAACCCGCAAAATTATAATTTGCGTAATTACTGATGGTAGGATCTCTTGTGAGTCCGCACGGGTAGGTACCACCGCCCCGCCTATTTCTGCCGTGAAGCCGTAATGCGTTTCGGTTTGAAGTGTGGGGCAGCCGTTGTTACTATACTGAGACCTTAGAACTTATATCTCAAGGTGTGTGGCGCATTTACGTTGTAGATGTCTACAACGTAAATGCGCCACCAGGTGGGCTGTGAGCTCGTCCACACATCTAAGCAATAAAAAAAAACCGCCACTGGTCGTTTCGGATCCTCCCATTAATTTATATTGCATACTGTTAGGTATTATGCAAACTACATATTACGTTTTTTTAATGCGTTTAATATGAATTTATTTTATAGTTCTCCCTATAATCTGAAATAATGAACATTTTTAAAGTACCGCGTTACGTAAAAAAAGATTCAAACATGAACCGTGTGGGGACGGCCGTGGAAAACAATTTGCTCATCGAAAGATCCAAGAATAGTGGGCCATAAAAGCGACATAATCCAACCGATAAATCCTCAAAAAGCAGTGTTAATATGGTGGTATGGCGCTACATTAATTGAGGGAACACTTAGGCTCACTGTTATCGGGGTAGAACAGTATGCTTAGTGCGAGTTTCTTAACGTTCTCGATAGCGTAAAAGTTAACCCAATTTTGTATGCAGTTGGAACAGCGCCCCTAGCGGCAAACATACGCAAACGATCCCATTCCATACACATATTATTATGAGCTAACTTTTACGCTATCGGGAACGTTAAAAAACTCGCACTAAGCGCACAGAGCGGCGAGCACGAATGACCTATCGAAAAAGTATTCATATCGCTATTGAGAAAAAATGTAAAGGATTTAAACAGCGACCCTACGGGCCGTAAAAATAATTAATTTCAGCAGCGCGAATGAATTAACTTATATTTGTTTCGCAATTGAATCATCACGTTCTCGAAACTCGAAACTCATACTCATAATCGAGAGCACGAAAATTGTTTTGACATGAGGTAACGTAAATCTCGAAGGCTGGCTTTTTTTATGATCGAAAGATTACTGGTGGCCCGGAGGCCTTTCCAGTTTCACCAGGACAGGTGGACGAGCAAAGGCTCAGCCAAGAGGGGTGGGATTTGCCAACAGCTGCCCGAGCGCCTCCGAAGGAGACCTAACAACTCAAGAGCAATTGCTTCGCGAATGAATCTACTACCGGATCGGAATCGCGACCCACTGAGAAGATCCAGCGAGTAACTCAGCGGGTTGATGCATGGGTTAGGTAACGTAAATCTCTCGAAGGCTGGCTATCGAGTACTACCGTCTAACATAATGATCCGTTTTCGTATCGACGACTCCATACATTTACATTACGAATTCGATAGATTTTCTTGCTTGACGTACAGAATAGATTGACAACAGGAAGAAGGCCAGAGTTAGCGGAATCTGTTTGTGGAATGTGTATTTCTTTTATTTTGTAACGTGAATATAATTTTTAAAACATCAAGTACCGAGTTTCCAACCGATTCGTCTTATTGGAATAATGTAATGTGCATCAGCAGTAAAGTAATGTCTGAAAGCGTTCATGAAGGATCATTTGACAAAAAAAGTACTTTTATTTGTTTATCCACAATCGACGACATTGTAAATTGCAGCTGTGTTTGCTGTTTTAGTTCAAATAGTGATAAAATAAACGTTGAAAAGAATATTGTAATTTTTCTGTACGAAATTATTGCACCTGCTACTTGTGACAGTGACAAAAACTAATTAATATTTTCTTTTATAATAAAGATTAGTGTAACTATAGTAGAATTATTTTGTCCGTGCAATTTGGGTCATAAAACATAGCCCGGCTAGGGCGGTGAGCATGTTGCGCGGGCGCAACGCCATTATCGATAAAAACAAATGAGTCATCGAGGGCAGGTACACGGCAGCGCGGCGGTATACGAAAGATGGTGAGACATTGTTATGTTATGAGTCATTTGTACTTACCTGAAAATTATAGCACATTATGTCGAGGAGAAATGTGTTTTTATGCTTTCGTTCTCTGAATTTCTTTAGTGAAACAATGGCTACTCCTTTGTTTTGTATCAAAACGGCAGAATTTATTCCAAATAATATTTGCACGTGTTGTTATCAACAATGTGTTAAAATTTTTCACTGAAATAAAAATAGATCCCGAAAAGTTACAAAATGTTAATTTCTGCCGTTCTAGTTAACTTGCTGGGGCGATATGTTGTGTAAGTGTTCGATTAGTGATTTTTTATTTCATTTTTATCACTAACCCACAAAATGACAAAACTAAATACACTATCGATAAGGCTTATCGACAACAATAATGCGCATCACTATGCCCGTCCATAAGGCTCGTGAGTGGAAGAGAGAGGGAAATACTCGCTTCACCGCTCCGATTTTTTATGACCCAAACTGCACAGGGAAAATAATTCTACTATAGGACTTAAAAACATCTTTTTTTGGGTGGACGAGCTCACAACCACCTGGCGTTAAGTGGCTACTGGAGCCCATAGACATCCGCAACGTAAATGCGCCACCCACCTTGAGATATAAGTTCTAAGGTCTCAAGTATAGTTAAAACGGCTGCCCCACCCTTCAAACCGAAACGCATTACTGTTTTTCCGAAATTATATTCACGATAGAAATAGGCAGGGTGGTGGTACCCACCCGTGCGGACTCATAAGAGGTCCTACCACACACAGGGACGTCTTAAACTAGGATGGGGCCCTTGGGCACACAAAAATTTGAGGCCATTTTGGAAAGTAAAAAAAGCGAATTATAATAACATTTTTTTACTGAGTATGACCATTTATTATAGGTAATCACATACAGTATGATATAATATGTCAATAATGATATTAGAATGCTGCTGGTTTTTTGGTTACGATTCCGATAACGGTTTCTTTTGGGATCTCTGTTGAGCAAAATCTTCTATTATAGGCAAAGTACCTATATGCCTTGTAAATACCTTCTGATTACTGATTTGTGAAAAAAGTTTAATGTGCCCGACAAAAATGTTTTGAGAATATGTAAACGTGTGAGAGAAATTGTCCGTCTTTCGGGGCCTCCTGAGAATGGGGGCCCTGGTCTACCGTTATGGTAAAGACGGTATTGACCACACATCTAATCGAAGGTTCTAAAACAAACTGGTGGTAGGACCTCTTGTGAGTCCGCACGGGTAGGTACCATTACCCTGCCTATTTCTGCCGTGAAGCAGTAATGCGTTTCGGTTTGAAGGGTGGGGCAGCCGTTGTAACTATATTGAGACCTTAGAACTTATATCTCAAGGTGGGTGGCGCATTTACGTTGTAGATGTCTATGGGCTCCAGTAACCACTTAACATCAGGTGGGCTGTGAGCTAGTCCATGCATTTAAGCAATAAAAAAAATGAATAATGTAGCTATTGTTTTTATTGTTTTCTAAGTTTGTATCACGCGATGTAATTATTATTCACGGTGTAGGTACCTATAAACGGAACTTATATTATTATGAGAAACGTGTTCAGCTTATTTTATTGCTTATTCTAAAATTTAGTTCTAGTTAGAATGACTTGCAGAAAATATTGAGTTTAAAATTCTTCACAGGTGAACGAAGATGACACAAGCTACGTATGTCTGCACCCAAATAATATATTTCGTACTAGCTGACCCGGCAGACTTCGTAGGGCGTCAATCGATAAACAAAATACCTAAAATTTTGTATAAAATAAACTTAAAATAAACAAAAGGAAAGGAAGGACCGAAATATGGATAAAAATCGATAATAATAGTATCTATTTAGCACTGAGACATGGTCGCTCAACACAGTTCATTAGATAAGGCTTAGAGAGAAAAAAAAATAACAAGTAAAAAAAAAGTCCTTTGCAAAGGGCCACAGGTATTTATTTATTTACTAGCGGACCCGGCAGACTTCGTAGTGCCTCAATCGATAAACAAAATACCTAAAATTTTGTATAAAATAAACTAAAAACAAACAAAAGGAATCCGTCTGACAGGGGGACACATCAAAGGAAAACAAAATTGTTATTTTATTTAATTCCGAGCATTTTCATATATAACTCAAGACCAAAATTAGCCAAATCGGTCCAGCCGTTCTCGAGTTTTAGCGAGACTAACGAACAGCAATTCATTTTTATATACAATGAAAGAAGAAAGATTTACTAAACTCGGTTAGTGATAAGTGTGGTCTCATTTATATGCTTTTTGATAGCGAAATAACACATTCTCCGATGGTAAGTGTTCGATGTCACTTATGAACATGTCCAACGCCCGGGACAAAGGTTTTTTTTGGGATGGACGGATTGCTGCCTCAAAGATTTTCCAGATTTGTAAGTAAGTAATACCCTCCAGGCAATAGCGCATTGCCTGGAGGGCGGTTGTCGGGAGCATGGGCGACCTAACAGGTCCTACTGCACATACAGCGTCAACGCAACCACGACCACTCTGACAAGAGTGTCCGACTGAGAAGAAGAATACCCGAATTAAAACATATTTCTTTCGGTTTTTTTTTATGTTTACGCATAGATATATTTTTTATTACATAAATTTTACTAGATAGTAAGAAAACGTCATAGGCAAGATATTTTTTACATCATTTCGGACACTCTTCAAAAGGAGGAAATTTTCATTTAATTCAGAGCACGTAATTTTCGAGATCTTTCGTCTGAATTCGACGTTGGCGAACGACCTTGAGAAATAATTTGGAAACCTGCGTGTTTGTCAGACACAAAGAAAAAAAAATACAGACGCATTTATTTTGTAGTCGGTATTCAGATACGAGCTCTATAGCGTTAAGCTAAAGAAATAATTTGCAATGGAGTTATTTCCTTGATTTGATAGCGACGGTTGCTAAAACTTTTGCAACAAAACGTCGATTTGGGACATCAAAGGTAGAGATTGGATTCCCTATTGATAAAGGCCTTGTTTCTTATAGGTACTAGTTAACTATATTTGAGACCTTTGAATTTATATCTCAAGGTGGGTGGCTCATTTACGTTGTAGATGTCTATGGGCTCCAGTAACCACTTAACACCAGGTGGGCTGTGAGCTCGCCCACCCAACTAAGAAATAAAAAAAATATAAAAAAGTTATAGGGGTCGTATCGGTCGTGCAAGGTAATCTATACATGTACATAATATATGTATAGATTACGTTGTAACTATACTTGAGACCTTAGAACTTATATCTCAAGGTGGGTGGCGCATTTACGTTGGGCTCCAGTAACCACTTAACATCAGGTCCACCCGTCTAAGCAATAAAAAAATGTGGTAGGATGTTTCAAGTTTCAGTTTATACCAAATGCGGTTGTAATCGGCACGATTCAGTTTTGTGTACTCACCAACCCAAGATTCGGAGGCTTTATCGATTGGTATGAGCGAGTCCGACTTTCGCAGCTGTGGCACGAGAATAGCAGCGTATCCAAACACCATTCCAAGCTGCGACATGTTCAGAGACACGCCAGCGACCACGAAACACTGTAAGCGAGACAAGTGTGCTTGGTGCGAGTCGTTTTTTAACGTTCGCGATATCGTAAAAGTTAACTGAAATTTGTATGGAGTTGGAACGTTTGCCTGCGTTTGCCGCTAGAGGCGCTGTTCTGACTCCATACAAACTTGAGTTAACTTTTACGCTATCGAGAACGTTAAAAGACTCGCACTAAGCCCACAACAGAATACAACTGTTAATATATGAAAACTTAAATCACGATACATTTTTGCATTGCTATAAAAAATTGAATTCTTAAAAGTCGCCGTGGCCTATAAGTTATGACGCACGGAGTATTCAATACGATGCGACTGTGCCGGTACTCAAATCCCGCAGACAGCTTACAATTTTTCTAATGAAATACTTGGCCCTTTGATTGCAAAGTAGGTCACCGGTGCCTTACGTGGCCCACTGAAGTAATTATATCGATTTTTGTTACTAAAGCGCCGGAATATCTAGTAGATTCTGGGAAAAACGAGTCCGAAGATACTGAGAAGGAATCAATATCTGAGAGACCTGGATGACAAAAACATACATTAACAAACAAAAGAAGGCAAGGTTAGGTAATCTGGGCGCTTAGTAACAGAAATCGATATAACTAGTTCGGTGCACCGCGTAGGGCACCCGTGACCTACGTGGCGCACACCTCGTAGGAGGTCCTTGCCCGCAGCCCGAAAAATTACTGGTGGTAGGACCTCTTGTGAGTCAGCACGGGTAGGTACCACCACCCTGCCTACTTCTGCCATGAAGCACTAATGCGTTTCGGTTTGAAGTGTGGGGTAGCCGTTGTAACTATACTTGAGACCTTAGAACTTATATCTCAAGGTGGGTGGCGCATTTACGTTGTAGATGTCTATGGGCTCCAGTAACCACTTAACACCAGGTGGGCTGTGAGCTCATCCACTCATCTAAGCAATAAAAAAAAAGTTGGGTGGCGCTATTAACCTATTTACCTGTTTGTTGACGCTATTTAAGTACCTGTCTACGTAATAAACAAAAAAGTGCGAACATTCGCTTGTTCGTTATCCAACTGCATATGGTATTATCCTATCGAATTGAACCCAACCTTCTGTTCATAAGCGACGGCTACCACTCACCATCAGGTGGGCGGTGTGCTCGTCTCCCTACGACCTTTATAATTTTTTTACTGTCGTAAGAACAGTTAAAAATCTGCTACAAGAAGTTAGTCGGTTAATCCCGCAGTTCGGTCTACGTAAAACCAAGATATACTATCGGAAAACATTTGAGTATGATGATATAAAAAAATTATGTAATGAAAGATTACTATTGTCGATGAATATGTCACTAAACTTCGTTTTCAATGTCAGATAACTTCTTGATCAGAATCGAAAGATCGTAAGTTCAGTCGATCTGATAAGAATTAAACCTTTACAGATAATACTATAGAGGCGATTCTCTTGGGTCGATATTGTAATATAAATCAATAACTTTATAGCCGATTCGTGATTTCATTCGATATATATGTCACACAGGGTCAATGATGAGTGCCGATCAGAGATTTTGTTATAATTTATACGTATCGGATATCGGATTGTATATATTCGCGAGTGAGACCGATCGAGTAAGTACCGTCATTCTGCCATATTTCTGCCACGAAGCTGTCATGCCTTTCCGATATTAGGGTTGAAAAAGAGGGAAAATAGTTGACAATAACAAAGTATTGAAAAAAGTTTTGATCGATATAAAATAGTCACTAAAAATATATTATCATGCCGATAAGATGACCGAACTATTTGGATTTCCGAAAAACAACGGTTTTGTTTTCAGTAAATCATGTAAAATACTTGCAGACAATACAGGCATGTTAAATAGCAATAAAAAAGAAATATCGTATTAATGTTATTGCTAAATTTCAATTTCTCTATTTCTTTTTCATTATCAGACAGACAAAATATACCGGAGGGTATTTAGTCACTGTACTGTACTCAATATTGTGTGCTTAATGCGAGTTTTTAATTTCTCAATGGCGTAAAAGTTAACTCAGATTTGTATGGAGTTGGAACAGCGCCCCTAGCGGCAAACGTAGGCAAAAATTCCAACTCCATACAAATTTTAGTTAACTTTTACGATAACGAGAACGTTAAAAAGCTCATACTAAGCACACTAAAATGTTTTAATTATACAGTTTCGAATATCTTTACAAGGGCCAATGCACTTTTGTTTGCATCACACCATTAGACTGTTTAGGCCGGTCACCGTCCTAGTCGAACCCGTCGCTTGCGACAAAGGGTTTTACGAGCGAAGCACGGCTCTTGCTAGGGTTCGTGTTAGCAAAGTCGTCAGGTTTGAGCCCCGTGAGCTCACCTACTAGTTAAGGTTACGCTGAAATAGCCTCTCCAGGCTATCAGCATAGGTAGGAAAAAAAAAACTGTTTAGGGTAAACACGAAATTTCTCAACATCCTAAACTTTGAGACAGTAAATCCTACCCGGATTTCGGTTTTAATTCATTTGATGCTTTGTACTTGACTGATGAGAATTAGCGGTCAGAACATTTGACGGTACTGTGTGCATTTAAACCGGTTAGAATGGTTCGACACAAACTGCTGCATTAAGATCTCAAGGTAATGCAATTATAAATGCAATTTTAGAAGTCGCTTTTAAATACGCGTTACCAAACTTCATTATAACTTGAACCAGGATTGGCACTGGCTGGTTGCCATTTTTTTTGTTGCCATGACTGGACGAGCTCATAGCCCACCTGGTGTTAAGTGGTTACTCGAGTCCATAGACATCTACAACGTAAATGCGCCACCCACCTTGAGATATAAGTTCTAAGGTCCCAGTATAGTTACAGGTGGTACCTACCCGTGCGGACTCACAAGAGGTCCTACCACCAGCGATGTTGATGTTGTTGATGTTAGCCATGTTGATCACTCAGCATTAGATGGATTCGTTCATACGATTCATTATGTCCGTCATATTAATAGGCGGTGCATACACGTGGTTAATATAATGGTATAAAAATGTATTATCTTATATATTTATATCATATATATTATGTATACATATTATACATAATATATTCAAATTCAAATTCAAAATCATTTATTTCAACTTAGATGTCAGTATGACACACTTGTTGAATGTCAAAATACAAATAACAATGTTATCTCTACCACCGGTTCCAAAAAAAGCCACAGTCCTGAGAAGAACCGGCGAAACAAACTCAGCGGGCTTTTTTTTCTTTTTGTTTCTTCTCAAATATTTTCTTTTTTTTAAATAAATAGAAATATTCACAATAAAAGAAAAAACAAGTCTAAAAAAATAATAATAATAATGAAAAATGAAAAGGCCAGGAGCGAGCGCCTCATTCCCACGTAGTGCCATCTAGTAAATAATCCTTAACTTTATAATATGCCTTGTTGCACAGACGTTCCTTAACAGTTTTCTTAAATCTATGAACAGGTAGTAGTTGAACGTTTAGTGGGATCTTGTTGAAAAGCTGTACACCCAGCCCCCTAAAAGAGTTGCTTATTTTCTTAATTCGAGCCGCCGGCAACGCAAGCCTATGTTTGTTCCTAGTGTTCACATTGTGCAAATATCTTATCACTACATAGTATAAAACATAATCTCTTTCTCTGTCCTTATATTTGTCTGTCCCTATGTATGCTTAAATCTTTAAAACTACGCAACGGATTCAGATGCGGTTTTTTTTAATAGATAGAGTGATTGAAGAGGAAGGTTTATATCTATAATAAAATCAATTAAATAGTCGATAAATCAATATTAAATTACAGTTTCCGAAGCGAAGCGAAGGCGGGTCGCTAATATATTATATTATGTGCATATATCTTATCTATCAGCCGTCTGCTTACTTCCGTCACACAATAAATGACGTCAATGACTGATCAAAGATATTGAAGTGTTTAGGTCATTTTTGTTTTTTATAGCAGCGATCTTTTCGATTTGACGATCTGTAACTAGTTTATGAAAGGCTAGGAATGATTAAAGATATCGCGTGCTAAAATCTACTTTACTAACTGTGCTTTAGTGTCGTAATTAGCTAACGGAGCCCGATCGCAGGTTTCCCGAGAAACGATTTGAAGTTTTAATTTTTGATAGCAGTTTTCACGGTTTTAAGGCTGAATCTTAATACAGGTTTTAAGGCAGTAAAACGTAAAAAAATTTTTTTTAATGGCTTAGATGGGTGGACAGGTACACAGCCCACCTGGTGTTAAGTGGTTACTGGAGCCCATAGACATCCACGACGTAAATGCGCCACCCACCTTGAGATATAAGTTCTAAGGTCTCAGTATAGTTACGACGGCTGCCCCACCCTTCAAACCGAAATGAGAAAGAGTATTAAAAAAAAAATTTAAAATTAAAATGAAATGAAAATTTGTTATTTGATATAGTATCTATCCACAGCAAGATCGCCTAGACTACACATCGAATTATATACGAGACAGATCTAGTAAATAGAAAACGGGGCTCGATAAGACATATGACCTATAAATATCAGAGGGAAGACATCGTTTCTTATGTGAGGATGTAGACGCATTGAAATAAACACAAAGTTCATGCTAGAAATACAACAAGCAATTGCGTATTAAGATGTTTACGGAACGAAAAAGTTTGAGTTCCACTTGTGCGTTATCTGTATATTAATACGTGAAGCAAAAACGTTGTATCCCTTTTTACGAAATTTGAGCGGACACAGGAGTATGACATTTTCCACACTTAGAGAGAACATAGAGAAGAAGTGCACAATGCTAATATTTTTTTAAATAATGCATAAAAGATACATTAAATCAATAAAGAAAACTTTATACACACTACATACCATGTATTTGACGCACACACGCATGCATACTATTTATTGTCAAACTTTTGTTCTTGACGTCTGTTGTCAAATTGAGATTAAATATTGTTTGTCTTTGTTAATATTTTTATAGAGTAGCCTTGGCGAAATTAGTGATTATAGAAGTATAAAATACAATCATAATAGTGTACAAACTTACAATTCCAATTAATTATAGTCGAATTTCGACTACTGCGGGACCTTTAGTTCAAATTAAGGCACAGATTTTCTTTTATGTATGTGTCGTGTTTTTTTTATTACATAAAGTTGCGTTTGTGTGACGTCACGTTACTGTAAATGGCGTCGTTAACCTTAAGACGTGCGGTCAAGGTCACCGAATGATTTGAACCTAATTTATATTTCGTATGGGAATCAAGTATTTCGCTCCAGACAGAGATAATGATAGCGCAGTAGGTACTAACCCTTTTACTCGAAAGGCGACTATTAATTTGTATTTATGAAAGTTTTGTGGGTTTTTCTTTTTATTTCTCACAATTTTTTGACAGATTGAAGAGCGTGATAGCCGTCCAATACGTAGAATTGAGAATTCGGACGCGGAAGAAATCAGGTCGTCTAGTAGTATTCACGATGCTATCTGTATGGACCCAGTGCCTATGTAAACAATAGGTAGGTCGGCAGCTCACCTATCTATCTCGTGAAAAAACAAACGATGATGTTAAGTTTTCATAGAAATCTAATCGAGACGCCTTAATAAAGTTTAAAACTTGAAAACAGTGGGAGGTTAGCGGGCTGTACGTAAAAATAAAGTAATATGTTTCCTTATTTTTTTTTTTAGTGAACTATCTCTCTGGGTCATGGTAATGAAAATACTATATTGTTCTCTAACAGTAATTGATAAGTATGCTAATTTACAAATTTGCCAAACGACTTCAAGTTGATCAAATCAAAATTACGTTGAGGTATTCCTTAATATAGACATATGTATATACAGTTGCCAGTGTAGGTAGATGGGCCCACCTGATGGTGAGTGGTTACCGTCGCCCATGGACTTCAGCAATGCCATGGGCAGAGCCAAGCCGCTGCCTCCCAAACAAAATACATAAAAAGTCCGAGGTAAATTTTTTCCGTCTTAACGGACTCTTATTTCTGCCTGGCTTATTCAAAATTATAAGTTTACTAGCTGTACCCGTCCGCTTCGCTGGGTATTTAAAATTAACATTATTATTTCTCACCCCCACAAAGATTCTCATCATTAACGCCCCCGCAACTGGTGTAGGGAGTCCAACGCTCATATATGTAAATATTATCCTATCCATTAAGTACATGTATTTTCTACATGGATACCAAGTTTCAAGTCAATCGGATGCATTGTTCAGTAGTTATAACGGAACATCCGTAAAAACCCCTGTAGATTTATAAATTAGTATAGTTATCTTTATGGTTATTAACATAAGGTCGTTAATTATTTTTCGATTTAATTTTTTTGTTATATACGTCATTTTAATATGTAAACTGGAGTCACATCGCTATCGATTTTAATGTGTATTTTATTGTGAACTTTGAACACTAAGCTGACCCGAGAAAACTTAAATAGTAAAATTCACTTACTTGTCTCTTGAAAGGGGTTATCCATTTTTCCAAAACCATATTATATTTAAAAAAAAACGACACTAAAAAAATTCACATAACAATAATGACCGTGTGTTAATTAATTAAAAAAAACGATAGGCATTACCGAAACCATATTCTTATCTAACCATACTGATTATTGAGCACGAAAATAAATCGACTCGATTAGTTAGTGAGGGAAAGCAAATTTGGCGTTTAAATCGATTTACGTAAATAAATATAATCGATGTTTAAAAATTTCAGTCTTAAGTCGTCGAGTGAGGACGCGGCCGTTCTCGACCTAGCCTTGAACGGGAATGAATTTCAAGACTACACTACACAGTACACAGAACATACATCGCTCCTTTAAAATTGAAATGGCTTAATCCAAAATTCTTGGTTTTTTGGTGAGCACCTAAAATGTAATTGAAGTATTTTTATTTATCAGTTTTGATTTTAATATTTTTATTTTATTGTTCAAATGGTTGGACGAGCTCACAGCTCACCTGTTGTTAAGTGGTTACTCGAGTCCATAGACATCTACAACGTAAATGCGCCACCCACCTTGAGGATAAATTCTAAGGTCTCAAGTATAGTTACAACGGCTGCCCCACCCCTCAAACCGAAACGCATTAGTGCTTCACGGCAGAAATAGGCGGGGTAGAGGTACCTACCCGCGCGGACTCACGTGTAGTGAGTTGTCCTGCCACCGTGGTCCTGCCACCGTGGTCCTGCCACCAGTAAAATAGGTTAAATAATTTCAACCTTAAAGCGCCTACCTTAAAGTTTAAGGTGTGCGCTTGATTTAAATGAGACGAAAAGTGTACTTTGTTCTTATCTTAAGTAAAACTTAAATTTCCTTTTTAATTTTAAAAGAAAATATTTTGTAAACTGATAGAATACATGTTTATGAGTAATTCAAAGTATAAAAAACTCATTTTGTCTTTTAACTTTTAATTAAGCCACTTCCATTCTAACCGAGCGATATTTACATACATCAAGGTTTAGTTTTGGGGTTATTATTTAAACTTCTAAATGGCTCGCGTTTAATATGCGGTTACGTCATCGCTTTGATAGTTTACATAATTGTAAATTGAATTGAAAACGTATTATACGTCTAATATTTCGTGATTTATACTGTAGCTGGTGAGAGGAATCAAAAGATGACGCGCTATCATCATCATTATCCTGCCCTTCTCCCAGTCACCTGGGGTCGGCGCAACATGTTTTCTCCTTCCATACTCTTCTATCATATACCATTTCTTCGCTCACTCCCCTCCTACCCATATCGTCTTTCACATAATCCATCCATTTCTTCTTAGGTCTACCTCTTCCTCTAAATCCTTCCACATTCATAGTTAACACTCTCTTAACAACCTCATTTTCATTCCGTCTCATCATATGTCCATACCATCCCAAAAGATGACGCGCTATTTAGTCTGATAAAAAAAACATAATTTAAACTTATTAGTATCAAAGTCGGGTACAACAAAGGCGCTTCCAAATGTTGAACAAAAGTATAAGCATATATATGTTTTTTAATCAACACCTTCGAGCTAATAATTTCTTGTCTTCTCTGTCATAGATACAGATGTGCTGAGTGCGAGTCTTGTAACGCTCTCGATCGCGTAAGAGTTAACGCAAATTTGTATGGAGTTGGAACTGCTTCCCTTCATTTGCCGCTAGGGGCGCTGTTCCAACTCCATACTAATTTGAGTCAACTTTTATGCGAACGAGAAATTAAAAAACTCGCACTAAGCAGACAGATACACATATGAGCCCACAAAAAGTCAGAAGAAAAAGAGTAGACTCCCAATAACAAATAACTAAATCAAAAACACCATGACCAGTGTAAGAATTCTATAGTCAACGACACTACCACTAGATCTATGAGAAAAAAATAAAAAAATCTGCCTATTTCTGCCGTGAAGCAGTAATGCGTTTCGGTTTGAAGGGTGGGGCAGGCGTTGCAACTATATACTTGAGACCTTAGAATTTATTCTCAAGGTGGGTGGCGCATTTACGTTGTGGATGTCTATGGGCTCCAGTAGTCACTTAACACCAGGTGGGCAGTGAGCTCGTCCACCCATCTAAGCAATAAAAAAAAAACTTAAGAATTGTCCTATACTATTATGTTTGTTTTCAAATGTCCATGACCTGATTATTGAATTCGGTGTTTGTTCTTTGTTGTCATGCAACGGTGCCAGGACGCGATCGTAGGGTGAGTTCGGGGGAGGGGTATATACAATGACTTTGATATAATTCGATTGTAAAGACAAAAATTAAAAAAAAATGTGCGCGTTCTACTTGTGGATGTAAAAGAAGGAAAACTTCTTTTGCGGTGTGTATGTAGTATTGCGGTTTTCTTCATTATTCATCCTTAAATCAAATTTCTCTTGTAATAGGGAATGTTGTGTATAAGAGAAACGACCTAGCTCGCTATCTCCCTCTCTCCACGGTCGAGTGGTTCGCGAGACGCTCTGTCTATTTTCTCACTCTCGCGCTTCTTATATTGTATCTTTTCTCTCTAGCCGTAACGAATCTGTTGCGAGTTAAATTTTACTTTCAACGCGCGTAAAGAAGTTTTGCTTAAAAAAAACAGCCTAATCTTGGTTAAGTCTTGGTGCGTGACTTGGTAAGAATGTATTAATACCAAAGCTATTTTCTATGGCAGTGCTTAATAAATTTTGCTTTCTGACGTCACATCGATCAGGAATGCTTCGTATGAGCAACTGACTGACTCAGTGGTGGAGTAGTTAGCGGCCCTGAGCGTTGCGCCGACAGACGTGGGTTCGATGCCCACATCGCGCAAACACTGAGTGAGGAACTGATTTGTTAGTCCTTTATCGGGTTGTGTATAGAAAGAAAGAAGAAGAAAGAAATCATTTATTCGTCAAGCATAGTGAGAATGAGTTATTACATTTTACAAGTTAAAAGCAGCGTGTATGCTTTGTCATTATTTGACATGCGAAATTTAGTGCAGTACAAGATATTATAATATTATATAATTTACAATTCATTCATCCATTCAGTATTAACTATGTATGTATGTAAAAGTGTAATAGACAATCACCGCAACTTATCGATTCTTTATTTAATCCTTTATTTTAACACAAGTACATAACTGAATTAATGCAAATAAATGTAACGTTGGAGCATTTTGATGGGTTCTCCAAAACGCAGTGAAAACCAGGAGGACGCTTTATTTTATTGCTTAGATGGGTGGGCGAGCTCACAGCCCACCTGGTTGTTAAGTGGTCACTGGAGCCCATAGACATCTACAACGTAACACGCCACCCACCTTGAGATATGAGTTCTAAGGTCTCAGTATAGTTACAACGGCTGCCCCGCCTTTCAAACCGAAACGCATTACTGCTTCACGGCAGAAATAGGCAGGGTGGGGGTACCTACTCGTGCGGACTCGCAAGAGGTCCTACCACCGTAAAAACGCTTCATGACAGTTGACGTTAAGCTCCATTCCGGCGCGTTCATTACAATGTATATACTTAAACGTAAATAAGTATGTTTATTAGTCTTTGGTACCCATAATACATCATCATAATCAGCCTTTATCTGCCCACTGCTGGACATAGGCCTTTCCCAATGCCTTCCACAGAATGCGGTCCTCCGCCTTCCGCATCCAACGACTTCCCGCTGTGCGCACTAAGTCGTCGGTCCACCTGGTTGGAGGACGCCCCACGCTCCTGGTACCCAACCGTGGCCTCCATTCGAGGACTTTCCTCCCCCACCTGGCGTCGTTGGCTCGACAGACGTGACCGGCCCATTGCCACTTTAGCTCTCTCCATCGCCCGCTGTGCGACTCTTAACTTATGGGCAGCCCCGCCGTCAGTTTCCAGGTTTCCTAAATTTAAATTTAATTATATTTCTTAAATTGGGGCCGAATGACCATGCGTGATATTTTGTTCCTAATTTTAAATAATTATATATACTAGTGGTCGCCTAGTAATCGAAATAATTATAATTAAAATTATAAGTTCGAACATTACTATGGTTCTATTGTCACAGACTTTACATCTTTAATCACAGATATCGCCAAGGCTACAACTATCGACAAATAATATTAAACCCAAACAATATTAATCTATTCTAAATTTTACCACAGACTTTAAACAATAACAAAAGTTTGACATTTGACAATAAACAAAGATATAATTATATGTATGTGTTGTATCAAATGCATGGTAGTGTGTGTAATGTTTTCTTTGTTGATTTAATGTATTTTTTAAGCATAATAAAAAAAAATAGAATTCTGTATTCCTTCTCTATATTTTCTATAAGTCTGGGAAATTTCATATTCCTCCGTCCCTGCAATTTTCGTAAAAATGGATTGAATATAAATTATAATTTGCGTAATTACTGTTGGTAGGACCTCTTGTGAGTCCGTACGGGTAGGTAACACTACCCCGTCTATTTCTGCCGTAAAGCAGTAATGCGTTTTTATTTGATGGGTGGGGCCGTTTTAACTATACTAAGACCATAAAACTCATATCTCAAGGTGATTGGCGGCATTTACGTTGTAGATGTCTAAGGGCTCCAATAACCACTTAACACCAGGTGGGCTGTGAGTTCGTCTACCTATCTAAGCAATAAATAAAAATACAAAGTTTTTGCTTCACGTATTAATAATATAGAACAATACGCCGTCAAAGTGAGACGGAATCGCGTGAGCAGAGGCACAAGATCGTATTCAAGGAATATTCAGTGTTCGTATGCGCTACCTCGATACATCTGTAACAAGGTAACAGTACATATGACTAGAATGCTAATTTTCAATGATTGCGATAAAGTCGCAAACTAAAAGTAGGTAAGTAGTGCATTAGAAAAATCTATACATTAATACGTGAAGGAAAAACTTTGTATCCCTTTTTATGGAAATTGCGCGGGCGGAGGAGTATGAAATTTTCCACGCTTATAGAGAGTATAGAGAAGAAGTGCACAATGCTAATATTTTTTTTAAATAATGCATAAAAGATACATTAAATCATTAAAGAAAACATTACACACACTACATACCATGTATTTGACGCACACACGCATGCATACGATTTATTGTCAAACTTTTGTTCTTGACGTCTGTTGTCAAATTGAGAATAGATTAATTAATGTTTGTCTTTATTAATATTTTTTTATAGTGTAGCCTTGGCGAAATTTGTGATTGTAGAAGTATAAAATTCAATCATAATAGTGTACAAACTTATTATAAAATTCCAATTAATTATAGTCGAATTTCGACTACTGCGGGACCACTAGTAATAATTAAAAGGCAAGGGTAAAACACAGAGGAAGCATATTCATTTCAGCTAGGTCATACCTACATACGTTTAATTGTAAATGCGTAGTTCTATACTTACTTATATAGGGCGTCTTACAATGGGTAAAACAAGCCATATATTTTGCATAAGATTCGATTAGAATAACCGATTCGAAGGAAGAAATAGTTCCCAAGTAAATAGTTTCGGATTAAAGAGTACTTGAACATTACAAACTATTCTTCTGCCAACCCTTGAATTGAAGACATGAAGGGGGTTAAGTACCATTTTTAAGATTTTTGAATTTTTACATTGAATGAAGGCGCTACGTGTATAAGTGGTATATTAGACCTTAAAACTCCGGATTTAAAGGCTATTTTTAGAAATTGCTTAAGATGAAGGAGTTTTGTACAAAGAAAAAAATACAAGTAACAAAAGTTTATTGCCTGTTTACTCAAAAGTTAACAAATTGTATCATATCCCCTTCATCCACTCATGTCTTCAATTAAGTTTTACGTAACGTGATGTAAAATATAAGGTTGATAACATGAGGTGCGATTTTTTTTTATAGAATTTATTTATTCCTCTTATATGTGGACAAGATCACGGATAACCTGGTGTTGATTAGTTACCGGAGTTCATACAAATCGACAAAGTAAATACCAACGCCTGTTCTCAAAGTTTTTGCAGTACAATGGAAGCATCATAGAAATACAGTACAATAATACAATCCAAAAGGGATTACTGCTTCACGCACGGCAGAAATAGGAAGTATAGCGGTACCTACTCGTATGGAGTCACAAAGCCACCAGGAAGTAAACGTATTAATTACTGATCGTATGGATTAAGTACGCACACTGAATACATTTTCTCCGCCAAATAGACACTGTCCCTATGGCATCGTTTTCACTGAGCAATCTTTGGCATGTGATCATCCACTGGTTGGTCATTCGTTGGAATTCATGTCCTTCTTCAAACGAGGCTTGCGGAGAGTACTCAATGGTAGGCAGCGGTTTGGCTCTGCCCCTGGCATTGCTGACGTCTATGAGCGATGGTAGCCCTTTACCTTCAGGTGGGCCGGCCGTATGCTCATCTACCTACAAACTATAGAAAAAAAGAAAAACAAAATCGAGGTTAAGTGATAACTTATTCTTGGAGACTGCCAACAACCTTGGCTGCCTTTGGAAGTCTGAAGCAAACGATATTTTTTCCTACCTAAGCTGATAGTCTTGAGAGACCATTTCAGCGTAGCCGTAAGTGAGCGTGAGGTGAGCTCACGGGGCTCAAACCTGACGACGTTGCTAACACTAACCCTAGCAAGAGCTGTGCTTCGCAGAATCTACCACCGGATCGGAAACGCGACCCACTGAGAAGATCCGGCGAGAAACTCAGTGGGTTGTGTCTGTGAGTTAATTTACTGGCCGAGCCCTTCGCCGCAGGCGACAGGTTCGACGAGAACGATGACCGGTGCTTCGGGTACCTAAAAGCATCGTTAGTGGATCGGGAGGATCCGTAATGACGTGTTTTGGCCGACATCGACTGTTTACCATTCGGTCCGCAGGATCGGCTATGTAGTTACCGGCGGCCACGATAAAAGGGTTCTCGTGTCGTGCCGCTTTCTCGAAGTGGCGCACTGTAGATACTTACTGATGGACTCTAGGTCCATGTCGTCATGGAGGTCCACGTTCCGGACGAACCACGGGGCTCCGGCGGCTATCCTGCAAAAACGGGATTGTATTATTTGGAGGGGGTTTCAAGTTAGTGCGGGCCGCGTGAGCGAACACTGTACTTGCATAGTCTTGACGGGACGTATGTTTTGTAGAGTGTCACCTTTTTTATACGGGACAATTTACTTCGCTTAGCAAACGATGCGGCGACTTAAATTGGCTGGTGGCGTTGTACCATCATCACACGACAGGGGGCGCGAGTAGCCAATTTCTAATTAGGAGGGCACGGCTCCATTACCCATTCATTGACGTCAGAAAAGTGATCACGTTTTGATTATTTAATAAAAAACGTGAACGATAGCGGAATCGTTATCGGAACCCCAAAATATGAGACACGCATTGTGTTTTATTGTTTATCATGTAAAGCACATTATTGTTATCATATTACAATGATTTACGAGTCGTGCGAATTGTGAAATATTTACTTTTAAATAGATCATTTTGTATGATAATTCTTACATTTCTAAATTTCAGTTTTTTTTTTTTTTGGATTTTCCTTTTTACAATTTTCGGATTCAAAGGCGTCGGTTTTTTTTTTTTGGGGTTTCACGAATTCCTGTGTAGTTTTCTTGTAGCCTGATTACCAGACTACATACAATTGTATTTTAATTATCTATATATTAATACGTGAAGCAAAAACTTTGTACCCCTTTTTACGAAAATTGCGCGGACGGAGTAGTATGAAATTTCCCACACTTATAGAGAATAT
Source organism: Bombyx mandarina (assembly GCF_030267445.1). Taxonomy (NCBI): domain Eukaryota; kingdom Metazoa; phylum Arthropoda; class Insecta; order Lepidoptera; family Bombycidae; genus Bombyx; species Bombyx mandarina. Next base: position 9,248,942 of record NC_143234.1, on the reverse strand, counting down.
ATAGAGAAGGACTGCACAATGCTAATATTTTGTTAAAATAATGCATAAAAGATACATTAAATCAATAAAGAAAACATTGCACACACTAACATGTATTTGATACACACGCATGCATACTATTTGTTTATTGTCGAATTTTTCTTATTGCATAAAGTCTATGGTCAAATTGAGAATACATTAAATATTATTTGTCTTTGTTAATATTTCTATAAAGTGTAGTCTTGGTGAAATCTGTGATTATAGAAGTATAACAAATAGTCTTTGACAATAGAACCATGATAATGTTCCAACTTATAATTTCAATTAATTATAGTCGAATTTCGACTACTGCGGGACCACTAGCTCAGAGAAATTCTAAACGCAAATACGGTCGGTCACAATTACCTCTATCGATTTTGCAGTCGTCGTATCGTAATGGTTAAGAAGGCCTGTGTACTAGTGTCGAGCGATGTGCCTATACCTCCTGCCTATTTTTGCCGCGCTACTGTCGTCCGATCCGCTTTGAAAGGTAGGGGTACGGCTGGTATACGATAAAATTGAGACTGCGTTCAGGTTCATAATGCTATTGTACAAATATATATATATATACTAATATAATATCTACAGTAGTTTTTACGGATGTTTCGTTATAACTACTGAACCATGCATCCGATTGACTTGAAACTTGGTATCCATGTAGAAAATACATGTACTTAATGGATATGCTAATATTTATATGAGTGTTGGATTCCCTAATAAAAATGACAATAAATAATAATGTTAATTTTAAATGCTCAGCGAAGCGGACGAGTAAGGCCAGTAAAACTATAAAACAACTCTTCCAATTCGAATACGTGGCATTCTACGTAGTATTTGCTTCATTGTTTTGTTGGTTAGTCTCCGCATCGACCGAATTATCGATAAATATCGATAAAAATTGTATTTATTTAGCACTGCGACATGGTCGCTCAACACAGTCCTTTTCAAAAGATTTAGAGAGAAAAAAAAATACAAGTAAAAAAAAAGTCCTTTGCAAAGGGCAACAGGTATTTATTTATTTAAAAAAGTACTGCCACATCACAAACATTTAATATTGAAAATAACTTAAACTATTTAATTTATGGCATGATGCATGTGACAATAATGGCGTACATAACATTGGCAATTCATCGGCTCGAAGATGGATTACAATAATAATAAAAAATAATACCTAATGAAAACATACTTTGAACAGATAGGGGTTTTTTATTGCTTAGATGGGTAGACGAGCTCACAGCCCTCCTGGTGTTAAGTAGTTACTGGAGCCCATAGACATCTATGACGTAAATGCGCCACCCACCTTGAGATATAAGTTCTAAGGTCTCAGTATAGTTACAACGGCTGCCCCACCCTTCAAACCGAAACGCATTACTGTTTTTCCGAAATTATATTCACGATAGAAATAGGCAGGGTGGTGGTACCCACCCGTGCGGACTCACAAGAGGTCTTACCACCAGTCTAAGTTCTCCGAGATCTAATCAGGTATGAAGAGAGTCGTAAAATAACCACGGTAACCCAAATAGCTATAAGGATTGTGAGGTTGAGGTCGTCGTGAACAGGGCATACTGACCGCCGAAAGTTGGCTGCTGACGTCAAAGCTTTGGAGTGGCGGCCACGCTCCGGAAGACGAGGCGTGCTTACGATATTGTGCCGAACTTTGTGAAGCTTTTTATAATTGGACTAGCTGTACCCGTCCGCTTCGCTGGGCATTTAAAATTAACATTATTATTTCTCACCCCAAAGATTCTCATCATTAACGCCCCCGCAACTTGTGTAGGAAGTCACATTCATATAAATATTAGCCTATCCATTAAGTGCATGTATTTTCTACGTGGATACCAAGTTTCAAGTCAATCGGATGCACGGTTCAATAGTTATAACGGAATATTCGTAAAAAACACTGTATTTTTATAATAAATAGTGGTTCCGCAGTAGTCGAAATTCGACTATAATTAATTGGAATTGTAAGTTTGTACACTATTATGTTTGTATTTTATACTTCTATAATCACAAATTTTGCCAAGACTACACTATAAAAAATATTAACAAAGACAAACAATATTTAATCTCAATTTGACAACAGACGTCAAGAACAAAAGTTTGACAATAAATAGTATGCATGCGTGCGTGCGTCAAATACATGGTATGTAGTGTATGTAATGTTTTCTTTATTGATTAAATGAACGTTTTATGCATTATTTAAAAAAAATATTAGCATTGTGCACTTCTTCTCTATATTCTCTATAAGTGTGGAAATTTTCATACCCCTCCGTCCGCGCAATTTTCGTAAAAAGGGATACAAAGTTTTTGCTTCACGTATTAATATATAGATATATTAGTATAGATTTGGTCACTATCCACTGAGAAGGCTTCCTATAAAATATTATCCAGATAAGCCGTATGCTGTCGACGAAGTAAAGCATAGATAGCAAATCATGTCTTGATAACGATAACATGTACTTGACTCCGATCAAGGTCTGGGGATGTGCCGTCGAGCGATAACGAATGATCGATCGTTTGCTAAATCATGCAACGAACCTTATTGTTTGGCCTTAAGTAAGCAGAGTTTAAATAACCGGAGGTTGGCAGAGGTCAAATAAAAAAGAAACAGCAGACTCGAGATGTGGGTGTTTAGTTTTTTTTTTATGAATATTTTTTTTATTGATGCAAAAAAAATTGATGATGGTTTTTATTTTTTTATTGCTTAGTTGGGTGGACGAGCTCACAGCCCACCTGGTGTTCAGTGGTTACGGGAGCCCATAGACATCCACAATGTAAATGCGCCACCCACCTTGAGATATAAGTTCTAAGGTCTCAGTATAGTTACAACGGCTGCCTCACCCTTCAAATCGAAACGCATTACTGCATCACGGCGGAAATAGGCAGGGTGGTGGTACCTACCCGTGCGGACTCACAAGAAGTCCTGCCACCAGGAACACGGCCTGCAATATGGCCCCAGTTCAACTACCCCACTCATCAGACCAGTCACCCATAAGATTCATACTTGCGATTCAAGTTTCCGATTCATTCAAAATGCCTTCCAAAGTTAACATTCATTGCGGAGCAGCTTATTTTTTTATGCGATTCCCGAACTTACCTTAAGGTCGGTGACCGTAAAACTCAAAGATGAAGGTCGAGATAAGCTCATATAACACACAGACTGGTTCTACCATTCTGCCTATTTATGCCGTCATGCCTGTCGATTTGAACTTGCCTATACGTAAACGGAAGCGTATTGTGTATCTGGAATATGTAATCTGTATGCTAAATGATTGGGCTAGCATAGATTGTTTAGTTTTTAACATATTATATCGAGGTTATATTTTGGTTCAAGTGATATTTTGCTTAATACGCGACATTAACTTTTGTAATTAAAGGTCCGTTTTATTTGGTTCTTTCGGCCCGATCCGGCTCCGCTCGGGTCTTTAACAAAAATTTCAACGATATTTGACGTTGTTTTATTTTTTCAAATAAAAGAACGCTTAGTGTAGCATTACTATAATAGTTAGACATATGCTGTCGGACACTTTTTGTAAATAATAATGTGTTCTACAACGCCGTAGTACATTCTATCATGAATAGTTTTCGCAAGGCATTCGCACGGGATGTAAAGAATATTTTAGGTTTTTTTTTACACCTTGGGTTACATTATTAGAGTTTTAATAAGAATCCCTAATTTTTTCAAAAAAGATTATGTCTAAGCCTGTCACTCGAGAATAGTCCAAACGGTGAAATAATTTTTCAAATAGGTTCAGTAGTTTCGGAGCCTAGTCAATACAAACAAACAAACAAACAAATCTTTCCTCTTTATAATATTAGTATGGATTAGCATCAATAATTGGATGTTTTTAATTGAACTTCTATTAAGTTTATTCCATTCAAATAGATTAAGAACCTTTTTTTTATTAAATTTTTATTGCTTTGATGGGTGGACGAGTTCACAGCCCCCCTGGTGTTAAGTGGTTATTGGAGCCCATAGACACCATCCATCTACAACGTAAATGCGCCGCCCACCTTGGAATATAAGTTCTAAGGTCTCAGTATAGTTACATCGGCTGCCCCACCCTTCAAACCGAAACGCATTAATGCTTCACGGCAGAAATAGGCAGGGCGGTGGTGCCTACCCGTGCGGACTCACTAGAAGTCCTACCACCAGTAATTGCGCAAATTATAATTTTGCGGATTTGATTTTTATTACCATGGAAGACAATCGCGAACATTTGTTAAGTACGTATTTCATTAAAAAAATTGGTACCTGCCTGCGGGATTCGAACACCGGTGCATCGCTAGATAGGTACGAATGCACTGGACGTCTTATCCTTTAGGCCACGACGACTTCATATTTTCATTTTTAGTTTGAAACGTGAAGTCTTAAAGTAGTATAATGATAATAAAAACAAATTGATAATAAACCGTAAAAATAATTATAATTGACTAGCTGACCCGGCAGGCTTCGTAGTGCTTCAATCGATAAATAAAAGACCTACACTATTGTATAAAATAAACTTAAAACAAACAAAAGGAATCCGTCCGGAGAAACAAAATTGTTATTTTTATTTAGTTCCGAGCATTTTCATATTTATCTACCTTTTAAACCTTCCCTGGACTTCCACAAATAATTCAAGACCAAAATTAGCCAAACCGGTCCAGCCGTTCTCGAGTTTTAACGAGACTAACGAACAGCAATTCATTTTTATATACTTAGTCTGGCCATAAATACTGCTATAATTAAAAATAAACAAAATATTACATTTGAATTTGGAATCTGTCATTTTTATATGATTGCTCATTGAGTTTTCTCATTTAGGCGCATTAGGTGGTCAAAGCAGTAAGGGAAAGAATTCGAAGAAATCCTGTCCGAAAGCAAAAGATTTTATCTGGGGAGATGAAGATAGCACCTAGAACCATGTCGCGTATTTTAAAAGATGACTTAGGACTTGCAGCCTATATGAGACGCACTGGTCATTTCTTAACTGATAATTTAAAAGAGAATAGGGTGGTAAAATCGAAACAACTACTGAAACGGTACGCAAAGGGAGGTCATAGAAAAAATTTGTTTACGGATGAGAATTTTTTTACAATTGAGCAACATTTTAACAAACAAAATGACCGTATTTATGCTCAAAGCTCTAAGGAAGCTTTCTAATTAGTCGACAGAGTGCAACGTGGGCACTATCCGACTTCAGTGATGGTTTGGTGGGGTATTAGCTATGAAGGAGTGACTGAGCCATATTTTTGTGAAAAAGGTATCAAAACATCGGCACAAGTGTATCAAGATACCATTCTTGGAGAAGGTAGTGAAGCCCCTTAACAACACCATGTTCAATAATCAAGAATGGTCCTTCCAGCAAGACTCGGCGCCAGGTCATAAAGCTCGGTCTACGCAGTCTTGGTTGGAAACGAACGTTTCGGACTTCATCAGAACTGAAGACTGGCCGCCGTCTAGTCCCGATCTTAATCCGCTGGATTATGATTCATGATCAGTTTTAGAGAGTACGGCTTGCTCTAAACGCCATGATAATTTGGAGTCCCTAAAACAATCCGTACGATTGGCAGTGAAAATTTTTCCCATGGAAAGAGTGCGTGCTTCTATTGATAACTGGCCTCAACGTTTAAAGGACTGTATTGCAGCCAATGGAGACCACTTCGAATAAGCTTTTTATACTGTAAATTGTTTTATATTTATGTATTAAACTAACACACTGTAAAAGTAATAAATGTTATTTGCAATAGACTATTTTTAATTTTTAATTATAACAGTATTTATGGCCAGACTAAGTATATAGATAATAAAAAATGCGATATTAAATCGTAAAAGTAGTTATAATATTATTACAATTCAACGGAGATGTTCTCAGTGGAGTGCTATTCCGATTCGTTATTAGATTGTTCGAAGCACTGCTCTTTTTCGGGCTGGTGTTAGCTAATTCTTTCAGGTTGAGAAGGAGAGCTAACCTTCCCGTCCCGATTAACCCTTAGGCTAACAGCGAATAGGTGTAATAGAAGGTAGGAGAAAAAAAACGTTTGCTTTCAGTTTATTCTGATTTACACAGCAATGTTTGTAGGTTGGGCTTAAGTTAGACGTATTTGTTTTTGTCAGGCGCTTTTTGTTTTTATAGAATCTTCTGCGAGTGACATATTACCTTACCATATTTATACTTCAAAAGAAACGATGCGAAAACATTATACAGAAAATCTTTATGTCCAGAGTAGCAGAATATACTGTACATTTAATTCAACAGTGCAATGAATTCATCAATTTACATAATACTAGAGGTCCAGCAGTAGTCGAAATTCGACTCCATTAATTGGAATTGTAAGTTTGTACACTATTATGATTGTATTTTATACTTCTATAATCACAAATTTCGCCAAGACTACACTATAAAAAATATTAACAAAGACAAATAATATTTAATCTATTCTCAATTTGACCACAGACGTCAAGAACAAAAGCTTGACAATAAATAGTATGCATGCGTGTGTGCGACAAATACGTGGTATAATAGCCGGCAAACTTCTTGAGCATTTGTCGACGTAGTGGGGGTAAGTTCGCGCATGGTACACTCACGTGCAAAAACATTATTTACTCTGCGTCATAATGCAATTAAATTATTAAAATCAACATATGTATTTATTTATATATTTATTAGAACATCAACAAAAAATATAGGTTAATAATTGTAATAATTTAATCTTGGGGTAAAATAGATATTCCTTCTATTAAGTCAAAACTAGAGCTGTTGCCAGGTCTTCGTTCAGTTGAAGCCAAGCTGGTATTTGTAATTTTTTTTTCGTTATCATAATCTTGACCATCATCATCATCACTGTTTTCATCACCCGAGTCGCAATCGTCGTGATGAGTCGACATAGGGCTCATCGCTGTAGTTTACAACTCGGTCGGTTCGGTCTTCTTTTTTGTCTATAATTAATTATTTTTTGAAGATATTCGATTCGTAGTAATCGAATGTTACTTTTTTCAATTACCAGCTTCCGATTACTTTCTGTTTTTTTTTTCCATCTGAAGCCTAGCTCTTTCATAATTCGTCGTAAGCTTCATTCCGAGCCATTAAAATTTATATCTTCTTTAAATTTTTCGAATCCTTTCTACGATACGGAGTTTCGCTGCTTGTTATGTAGTTATTATGATTACATCTTTTTATTACACATTGAACGAAATTATCCATTCCGGTAACTTTCTTCTTCCCTAATCTTTTCTTACCCGGAGTCCGAAACACGGCGAGCAAGTCAGAGCCTTTAGCTTCGTTAATAATGCACCTAACAGTACTCACTGATGTTTTTCTTGCTTCCGAAGTCTGTTTTACTTTTTCCATACCATTCTTCCCCTGTTTTATAATGAAGCAATATACGTCGTACACAATTTTTCTACCCTTTCTTTTGAATACTACACCAGTTTGTCGCGGCATAGTGTATTTTTTATAAAAAATCAACAAACACTCAACATATAGAATGGCAACAAAGTCAACAAGCAATTATAACAAATAATGTAACAATTAATAACGATAGACTTTCCACTGTACGCAAGCGTACTTTTGGGAGCAAGCGGAAAGAGGGCGCGGTGCGGGGCGCAAGGTTCGACTGATCTACCAATAACGCGCTCGATACGATCTCCTCTGCCGTCGCGCCTCACCCTCACCACCAAAGTGATCTAAAATTCGGTTCTGCGCAGTCAAGGTCATTTGCTCAAGAAGTTTGCCGGTTACTATATGTATCGTGTGTAATGTTTTCTTTATTGATTTAAAGTATCTTTTATGTATTATTTAAAAAAAATATTAGCATTGTGCACTCCTTCTCTATTTTCTCTATAAGTGTGGAAAATTTCATACTCCTCCGTCCGCGCAATTTTCGTAAAAAGGGAAACAAAGTTTTTGCTTCACGTATTAATATATAGATATTATAGACGACAATTGGTTATATAATACTTAATAGGTTGGGAAAAAAATTCTTCGCATTTTTTAAGAAAATCCACAAATTTTTTTGATATAGATTATTTACGTTTAACTAAAGTATGTAGGTACCATTTTGTTCGATAACTTTTTGCCATCTTGTAGGTAGGGACACGATCCCATTGCTATAGAAATTTTGGGGCTTCTGATCAAAATACCGCGACAATTGGTTTTGGCATTCCTATCGTGATGTTAACCTGACACTGCCTAAAAAATTCGGACGAGACCGAAACAGGTGGAAATCTAAAAGCGCAAGGTCAGGACTATACGGCGGATGCATTAACACATCCCAGCCAAGCTCTCTTAATTTTTGCTGAGTGGCTAAAGATGTGTGAGGTCTATATCGTGATGAAAAACCACACCCCTTCTGTTGATTAATTCCGGCCGCTTTCTCTCAACTTCTTGCTTTAATCTCATGAGTTGTTCGCAGTAAAGTTCAGAATCGACGGCCCTGCCTGGTGGTAACAGCTCATAATGAATAATGCCTTTCCAATCCCACCACACACACATCATCACCTTGTTGCGAGTTGATCCGGGCTTCGCCACAGTCTGTGAAGCTTGACCGGCCTTTGACCACGACTTTTTTCGCACGTTCTTGTCGTACGTGATCCACTTTTCATCAACAGTTAACAGCTTCTTCAAAAATGTTTCGGTTTCATTACGTCGTAATAAAGAATCACAAATGAGTACACGGTTCGTTAGGTGTCTTTCAGTGAGCTCGTGAGGTACCCAAATATCGAGCTTTTTTGTGTACCCCGTTTTTTTCAAATGCGCCAAAACTGTTTTTAGGTCAATTCCCAGTTCTTCAGCTACACCGTAACTACTGATATGCCGATCTTGCTCCACTTTTTCAAAAATGGCATCCATTTTATCCATAATAGGGCGACCAGAGTGACTAGAGCGACGTGCATCTTTGACATCAAAATTTCCGGATTGAAAATGCTTAAACCAAATTTGTGATACTCTCACAGATACTGCACTAGGTCCATAAACATCGCAATTTTTTTTTCGCAGCGTGCGTTGCATTTTTACCTTTTTTGTAGTAAAATTTTAAAATGTATCGAATTTTATCATTAGATTCGCTCATCTTGACACTACGAAAAATGAATAAAAATCACACATTTTCACAATTTCAATTTGGAATGTTCTTCTTTAAAATTTAAACTTTTAATGATACCAAAACCATCAAGATACAAACAGTATAGCCAAAGAGATTTTATTACAAGTTCATACATACTATAATGCGAAAATACTTTTTTCCCAACCTATTACAATAAACGATACAAAATATTGATCAGGAAAGCCAAAGCCTTATACCTCATCAGTAAAAGCCCCAAGCGCTATTGTTTTGAAAGCGCCTAATGAGTTTTAGATCGAGGAGGTCATATTTTGTTTCCGTGGGCGGTATTAATATAATGTCTTCAGTTGACAAATGAATCTATTGTAATGCCGATAAAATGATCAAACATCATATTTTTCCCGTCCTAGTCCAGTCTTTCAACTACGCACGGCCTGGTTGGTAGGTGAGCTCACGGCGCTCAACAGAGCAGTGCTTCGCTAAATCTACCACCGGATCGGAATCGCGGCTCACTGGGAAGATCCGGCGAGAAATTCAGGGCGTTGCGTCTATGGGCTAGTTTGCACGTCAAATTCGAGTGCAAATCCCAGCAGCGAACTGTTACAGACTCCCCATGTTAGTTAAAGTGATGTTACATCCTTCTTAATAACCACTGATGCTGAGTAAGCATAGTAAGAAATCTCTTGGTAACAGTTACCGACCGAGAGCCAGTCAGTCGTATTTAGTCACCGATCGGATGCGGTCTTGAACAATATCTCCTTTCTGCCAATTTCTATAATTTAATTGTTTGTATAATTGAACTAATAAAAGGGAAATCTCTTTTTCAAAATTCTTTTTTAAAAACCTAATCGTAAGACCCCGCATAACAGGACGGATCTCTTGAATACCGTAAAAGGAATTAAGCAGATACTTATTGTTAACCATGTATGCTTTTTCAACTACGCCAAGCCCGAGCCACTACAATGATGATGATCAGTCATTTTGGAGAAAAAAACCAGGGCATTGTCGCTATGTTATAAAAAAAAAAATTCCCGTCTTTATTTTTAATGATCATAATCATCATCATTCTCCTGCCCTTCTTCCAGTCACCTGGGGTCGTGCAACATGCTTTCTCCTTCCATACTCCTCTATCATATACCATTTCTTCGCTCACTCCCCTCTTACACATATCGTCTTTCACACAATCTTTATTTTTATTCTCGTGTCTTTATTTTTAATATATGAATAAAACAAGAAAAAATATCTCTAATATTTTAATTAGTTTTTCCTTTTGATTATAAGCTGACAGTACGAAGTATGTTCGATTTTAAGGTTATATAAGAATAACGTAGTATAGACTCACTTCAACAATTACACCGTTAGATCTATAATACACATAAATTAGTTATAGATAAGCAACTCAAGCACTCAACAAAAATGTTTATGGGCGTCAGCCACTAGATGTCTTCGCTTCGATTAGTCTCTTATTGCTCCTGTAGATAGCAGTAACATATCTATCCTACATTTTATTTATAATGGAAGGATTTTGTAAATTTTCAGAAACCACAAATTGATAAAATTTAATCAATTTTTCTATAACAAATAAAGATTTGTATGATTTATTATTTTTGATTTTCTATGTTTAGTTATAAAATAATTAAATGCCTTAATTTTAAGAACATATAAAGTTTAGGGGCATCCGCTACAAGATGTCGCTAGTTTCCATACAGAAAAATATTTGTCTCAAAGTATCGCAGTTTCAGGGTCCTGATTACACCGAGTGCACGGCAGACGTCTTAAGTTTTATTTATTTAATGGTCAGCTCCTCTGTTGGATAGCCTAAATTACAAATACCAGCGACTCACAGAACCATCATGAAGCCGTAAAGAGATTTTTACTGGTGGTAGGACCTCTTGTGAGTCCGCACGGGCAGGTACCACCACTCTGCCTATTTTTACCGTGAAGCAGTAATGCGTCTCGGTTTGAAGAGTGGGGTACCCGTTGTAACTATACTGAGAACTTAGAACTTATATCTCAAGGTGGGTGGCGCATTAACGTTGTAGATGTATATGGGCTCCAGTAACCACTTAACAACCATGTGGGCTGTGAGCTCGTCCAACCATCTAAGCAATAAAAAAAAGAGATTTAGGTTAGCTTCGAAAAAGTAACACTATGTATCTATTTGGTTATAAACAATGTGATCAATTTAGACTATTAGGTTGATCTATTGAGATCTGAAATCTTCTCAAAGTGAAATGAAAGACGACAGTATCTTGAGATAGTTCTGGTTAGGCGTTTTTCATCATCATCATACTTTTTTTTTGCTTATATGGTTGGACGAGCTCACAGCCAACCTGGTGTTAAGTGGTTACTGAAACCCATCCCCTTCAAAACGTCGGATTAACTCGAAATTTGGTGTACTTTCTAAGGACCGATGACAATTCAATATAAAAAAATATTGAAAAAATCGAAATTCAACTAAAAAATAAATAATAGTTTTAAAAAAACTAACAAAATAAGCTTTTATAGAATATCCAAAAAAAAAAGCGTGGGTTGCATGGTATCAGTAGTTATAAATATTTTATGAACAGATATGAGTAGAAGGGTTATTTTGATAATATCCTGAAAAGCACCCCACGCTTTTTTTTACAATAAAATCATGTTTTCTTATACTATTTTTAATTCAAATTTATTAAAATTTATTTTCTATTTTTTAGTTGGATTTTCTATAAAAGCGTATTTTGTTAGTTTTTTTAAGCTATTATTTATACCATTGACCCTAATCAGAACCACAAGTTAAGTGTTTTTCAAGTCAAGTTAAAGTAATTCTGGCAGTGCTATCGCGATTGAGCTAAGACAGATCATCAGCGCTTTGAGTGTGGATGCATCAATCAAATCTGAAATTCATTCTTTAAAAAGAACATGACAAATCAGTCATAACAGGTAGATTTTTCGACAGCTCGTGACCGTTGCAGTCAATCCCTTTTCGTCGCTTGTACGAGTATTAAGTTAGCTTTCATTCAAGATGACATTTCACTACCATCGTCCTGAATACTGACCTTCAAGAATCTCCAATAAGCCATCTGTTACCTCAAACGTAGATTATCTCCGCTCAAGCAGTAAGGTATTTTTGTTTATTTTTGGTGCATTTTTCAAGAGTTCTAGTTGATTAGATTTTTAATTCAGACTAAAACTCTTATCTCTCTCCCTCTCTTTTTTTCGCACGTTCTGTCTCTCTCTTGGTGATGTAGCGTCTTTAATTATTTATTATCAACACTTTCTTCTTTTATCAAAACGTTCTATCTATTGGTAATGTCATGTTATCAATTAATCTAATATAATTCAGTAGTCCCGAAGCTACTGATAATAACTTAAAAATTACACCGGTATCTTTAGTTATCCTCTATAGCTAAGCTATTCAATTTGACAGTTTCTTGATTTATACCATAACCTCTAAATTTATTCTCGATCTCTTGAAGGGTCTTATCTTTGGTCTCCGGTAATAGATATAATGTCACAGCAAGACAATAAAACAGTAATATAGCATAAACACAAAATGCACCCTCTATACCTATTAGAGAGAATAGATACGGTGCTGTTTTGATGTTCGTAAACATATATATAGAGTAAAGGGTACTGCAAAACAACACACAATACCCTTTATCAGTTAGAGGGTATATTTCACCACTAATTATGAACACCAATGGAAAGGAGCCAGTTCCGATGCTGAAGAAATGAAAATGATGCAATATAATACCTATAGCCATATGGTCGAAAGGGAGAAGTTTGTTTCGTCTACCGTATATGTAACCGGCCATCAATAGATACGCCAATACATTTAATCCCACCAAGGCTAATAAGAGTGGACGTCTTCGTACTTTAGAAGACACGTATATCGTTAGCATAGTCGACACAAGTCTTTGGACATCCAAAGATGCAGCCGTTTGAAACATGTAAGCATCGGTGCCGTACATAGCCGTGTGTATGTCAACGGTGTACATATCGTTAACGAAAGTACCGCAGAATTGGTTTATAAGATTCAAATGCATCGTGATGATCATTGGAATACGAAATTCACGTTTTCTGAAAACAATCAAGACGTATAGTAGTTTAGCTTTAAAACGTTCTATTAAACTTTGTTTGTGATTATTTTTTGTTGTTTCTTTAATAATTTTATCAGTCTGAATCATAGCTTCGAGTTCGGTGTCCTCCTCCGTTCCTCTCAACCAGCGAAACACCTTCCTGCATTCATCGTATCGTCCTTTAGTTACCAGAAAGCTTGGTGATTCAGGAGAAAATACGCTTGTTATTAATCCCGGTAAAGAGAGAAAAGCAATCACTAAGGCTACGTCACGCCACTCGCAAATCAATCCAAGGCAATGAATCAGCAATTCACCGAATAACAAACCAGTCGGTATAGTTGCTATGAAAGAGGCTCTATATTTTGGACTGGAATATTCCCCGACCAAATTGGATCCTAAGCTGCCCAAACCAACCGTTATACCTTGTATGATTTTTGCGATTAATAATTCAAGGAAAGATGAAGATAATGTAAATAAAATCCATGAGCATATTATTATAATAGAGCTGAGTAGGAAAGAAAATCTTCGACCGATGTATTTCATGATAATACAGGTGATAATAGATCCAATGAATATGAATAATCCGAGGACTGATGCTAAAAAAAAGAAGGCCTTATATTAGTAAAAATTTTGAAAAATAGCTTTAACAATATGGTATGCTATTCTATACGTTAAAATTATATCAAATTAGTGTTATAGGTTTGAATTTATGCAATATAAAAATCTATGATAAAAGTCTGTAATTACTTTTTTTGAGCAGAATAATCTTTGAGTCTGACCAATTTATATTTTTTTTCTTGTTTAGTGATGTATTAAATTTATAGTATTTATGTGTATGTATTACAAATTTATTTTTATTTTTGAAGATAAGCAAGAAGTTGTAGCACCTATTAATAGTTAGCTCTTATCTTTTATTCACTACGACAACAAATATAATGCACCAGGTTCCGCTGGTAGATGATACTTCTATAACATTAGATTCCCCCATGTATGATTCCCCCACTTCCTTTTTGCTAACTACTAGCTTTGCGGAATTAAGGATAACTACAACAAACTTCACCGATTTTTCAAAAAGCAAATTAAGTTTCCCTTTTTGTATTATTTCTTCGATGGGTAAAACGAGTCTACCTAGTGTTAATTGGTTACTGATAGCCAATGACATTGCCTATGTGAATGTCGCCATCCACCTTGAACCACGAGGTTGAAGTATCAATTGTATGTCTCACTCAATTGGAATACCTGAGTTCGGAGTAGAAATAGGCAAGATCGTGGTACCTATTCTTGGGGACTTTCAAAAGGACTTCATAATATGTTGATTTCTAGATTCAAGTCTAGAATTATTAGGGTGCACTGTTCCGAATGGTAACCGTATTAAACAGCTATTTAGACATAGGCCTTATGACTAGGGAGTGACTGTTTTCAAGGTATACCTATATATTGATAATGGACTCTAGATAAACGAACGCTGTAAACATTATAATATAAATTATAACTATATTGACTGTAAAATAAAAGGAAGATTACGTACCCAACCACGACTCCGAGTCTCTATTCAGTGGGATCTCATTTGTCTTCCTTAATGATGTGATTAAAGAAGCGTTAAATCCAAATGCAAAACCATACGAAATCATATTAAAAGTTACACTGGAGACCACAAAACACTGGAAATGAAAGTGATAAAAATTGATATTTAGGGTCGATATGGAAATATTACATCTGTTACAGAAGGGAATGTTGTACTAGGTACAAGCTTGCAGTTTTTTTGGGTTCACTGCCCACCTGGTTTTGGTATGACATTGATAACCGAGAAAAACGTCCTTCATCAAACGAAGCTTGTGGAGAGTATTAAGTAGTAGGCAGAGGCTTGGCTCTGCCCCTGACATTGCTTACGTCCATGAGTGACGGTAAAGGGCAATAAAAAAATAAAAATAACCTCATCTCTTATGAGGGGTGCGCATTAACGGAGCTCATTCAAAAGCCGAAAGTGGCGAAAATATCTTTGGAAACGCACTGTGGATGAACGCAATGGCTCTAGGAAGTATGGATGAACTCTACTTCGAAGGTGGGCGGTGCCATGGTAAAAACGAGATGATGATATCATCTCAAACAATTCCTCTGAGCACAAAGGTGGGCCGTATGCTCGGCTTAATACAAGGACATTAAAAAAAAGCGTTAGGTACCTGTTTTAAAAACTGCGTTTTCCATCGTCTTATACGGCACATTTTCGCACGATGACTATTACTGATTTGACACCTAGTTAACAACCTGGTCGATCGATGTCTGCTCTAAATGAATTTACTTTACATGATGTGCGTAATACGAGTAATGTTATTATTCTGAGACAGTTGTGTAAATCTTGTATGCATCCACTTAATGTTCATTTCATATTATTATGTAAAGTAATTTTGCATTTGGTGTATACAGCATGCTCATCAAACCGGGTATTGAGCTTTATTTTTTTGCATAGCGGCAGACTTAATATCATCCTTTTATGCGATGATTCGCAAGTGAACTAAATTGTTCTTCGTAGCAAGGGACACTCGACAAAACTTACAAATGTTCCGTCATGACCTATGCAAGTGTAGTATTCGATCACGCGGTCCGCATGCACATAACCTTTCTCCAGGTCATCCAATCCCGTTTTGCATGATAGCCGTCGGAGCACCATAGCACGTGAGGAATGTCAGTGTTCACGACGATTTAAATTTAGAACCGGTTCGTAAGTATCTAAAGGACACTACTTTGAAAAAGTAGCGCGACTCGATAACCCTGTTATCGTGGCCACCGCTAATTACATATCAAACCCATCTGATGTGTGTGGTCTGATATGTATTGAAGTCGTCGTGGCCTAAAGGGTAAGACGTCCGGTGCATTCGTGTTGAGCGATGCACCGGTGTTCATAGCTCGCAGGCGGGTACCAATTTTTGTAATGAAATATTTACTTAACAAATGTTCACGACTGACTTCCACGGTGAAGGAATAACATCGTGTAATAATAATCAAACCCGAAAAATTATAATTTGCATAATTACTAGTGGTAGGACCTCTTGTGAGTCCGCGAGGGTAGGTACCACCGCCCTGCTTATTTCTGCCGTGAAGCAGCAATGCGTTTCGGTTTGAAGGGTGGGGCAGCCGTTGTAACTATACTTAAGACCTTAGAACTTTTATCTCAAGGTGGGTGGCGCATTTACGTTGTAGATGTCTATGGGCTCCAGTAACCACTTAACACCAGGTGGGCTGTCAGCTCGTCCACCCATCTAAGCAATAGAAAAAAAGAGCCTGGGCCTGTCGCAATGCGGCAACGCAAAGCCGCCGTCGCGGCTTGTTGGATCTCGCAGATCCAGTCTCGGTCCTTCTAGGCTCTTCAAGCACCGGTCATCGTCCTCGCCGAACTAACCATAGACAGAATCCACTGAGTTCGTCAGATCTTCTCAGTAGGTCGCCACTTCGATCCGGTCGTACACTCTGCGGCCCCTTACTAGGGCTAGTGTTGGCAAATTCTCTCAGGTTGAGCCCATGAGCTCGCCTACCCGTCAGCGTGTAGCTGAAATAGCCCCTTAAGATAGCAGCGAATAGGCAGGGAAGAAGTCATCCTTGCAAACATTAAACTAGTTGTATAAAATGAGTGGGCTTTTATGCAAAGCATTACGCCGCCATTGCTAGTATAAAAGAGAGACCCTTCCATGGAGCCGCTACACATCTTAAATGCTATTTTTGGCAACTTGTAAAAATGAAATTTCTTTAAATTGCCCCTAGCGAGATTTAGGTTTTTTTTTCGGGATTCCTCGATATACCAACATATGTTATTACACACTACTATCTTTTTTTTTTATTTTATCATTGAAGAATTACTGGTGGCCCGGAGGCCTTTCCAGTTTCACCAGGACAGGTGGGCGAGCAAAGGCTCAGCCAGAAGGGGTGGGATTTGCTAACAGCTACCCGAGCGCCTCCGAAGGAGACCTAACAGCTCAAGAGCAGCTGTTTCGCGAATGAATCTACTACCGGATCGGAATCGCGACCCGCTGAGAAGATCCGGCGAGAAACTCAGCGAGCTGATTCATGGGTTAGGTTGCACGGCGAACTCTTTGTCGAGTTCGACGAGTACGGTTACCGGGGTCCCTAAGCCTGCTCCTAGTGTTAGAGCTGAAGGCGTCTAATGCAAAGGTTATTGGATCTGATGGATCCGTAAGGACGTGTCTAGGGCGTCGACGGTGACTGGCTCCTGCGTGATCAGGATTCGGGGAGTAGTCAGCGGCGGCAACGATAAGGCGATTATCATGACGCATAGTCTTATCGAAGTACCGTTCCGACGCTGACTTCATGTATTTCTGAATAGATTCGAGGCCCAGGTCGTCGTGTAGGTCAACGTTCCTCACGAACCACGGAGCTCCGACTTCTAACCTGCAAAAGCGGGATTGTAGAGATTGGAGGGTGTCTATGTGTGTGCGGGCCGCGTGAGCGAACACCACACTCGCGTAAGTCATGACGGGCCTTATGCAAGTTTTGTAAAGTGTCACCTTGTTCCGAAGGGACATTTTACTCCGCTTACAGATCATGGGGTAGAGTCTACCGAGAATAAACGCGGCACGGTGACGGACTGATTTTATATGCAGGCGGAATGTCATCGATGCATCCAGGGTAACGCCCAGGTACTTGACCTTCCTGGCCCAGGGTATGGGTTGTCTAAAGAGAGTAATCGGGGGTGTGAGATTCCTCCTCCTAATCCGGGAGGAAATCCGTGTGGAGCTTCCCCTCTGAAATAGCACAGCAGTACTTTTCGCTGGGTTGATGTCTATGCGCCATTTTCGGAACCACTGTCCTAGGGCTAGGGCTGCGCTCTGAAGCTTCTTCGCGATTAGGGACTTGTTTCTACTGGAATAGTAAACAGTCGTGTCGTCGGCGAATAAAGCTAAATGGGTCGGCGGCGACTGGGGAATATCGTTAACGAATAAGCTAAATAGGAGGGGTGAGAGAACAGAGCCTTGCGGGACTCCAGCTGTGAGAGGTCGTGGGGAGGAGCGGGTTCCCTCGACTCGATATCGAAAAGAGCGGTTCGACAAGAAGTCCCGTATGATGAGTACGAGACTATCCGGCACGCCCATGTTGAATAGTTTGAAAATCAAACCGTTGTGCCAGACTTTGTCGAACGCTTTTGCGACGTCGAAGAAGAGAGCTCCCGTGTATAACGGTTTTGGTCGATTAAGCCCCACAAGAATGTGCTCCGTGAGGCGGTGCACCTGTTGAACGCATGAGTGATTTGTACGGAATCCGAATTGTTCATCGATGAGAATGCCCTTGGATGAGACGAAGTCTCTGAGGCGTTTGTAGAGCAGACGCTCATACAGTTTGCCTAGAGACATGAGGAGGCTAATCGGGCGGTAGCTCGTCGGATGATTTTTTGGTTTACCGGGTTTATGTATGCCGATAACGTCCGCTTCTTTCCACACCGCGGGAAAGATACAGTTCGCCATAGCGGCATTGAAAATAGATGCCAACATCACGATGAGTTGGACGGGTAGAAGTTTAATAACGCGGTTGGATATACCGTCGGAACCGGGAGCCTTGCAAGGACATAGGTCTTTGATCAAGTCTTTAACTTCCATCGGGGTGATGGGTGGTGACGCATCCGAGGGTGGCAAGGAGACTCTGCGTTCTACCTCACTGTCTACTAATTCTACTTGAACAGGGTCCACGGATTGAGTGCTGGGCGTGCACTGGGTTTGCAATGTATCGGCCAGCAGCTCTGCTTTTTCGTCATCATCAAACGCCGCGAGTCGGCCTGAGGGGCCTACGAGGGGGGGCATAGTTACTACCGTATCCGATTTGAGAGTACGAGCTAAGCGGTAGTAAGACCTTTGGGAGGGCGCGAGTCCTAAGAAATCAGACCATCTGGCATCTCGGACTTCGGCGATGCGAGACTTTACGTCGCGTTGTAGGGCACGCATTCGAATACGATTTTCCGCGGTAGGATACCTGTCGTAGGCGCGTATCGAGGCGTTCTTAGCTCTAAGGAGTTCCCTAATATCGTCGGACAATTTGAAGCGGTGAAGGAAGTCCTCCGCTACAACTTGTTTCGATGATCTATTTAATGTCGAGGTGATGTGTGACGTTAAGATGTCTATGGCTTCAGCGGTAACCTGAGGAGACGGGGTAGAGTCCGGGTTAAACGGGAGCGATGGTGGATCAGATTCAGCCAGGCTGATGCCCAGCGTGTGCCAATCCACCACAGTCCTCGTGACGGGAACGGAATCGGGAGCGCGACCGAGCTTCATAACGACGGGACGGTGGTCTGAATCTAACTCTGAAACTACTTCGATCGAGTGTAAGCGCAGAGTTACGTTTTTTAATAACGCTATGTCGAGTATATCCGGGCGATGCGCGATATTTAGCGGGTAGTGAGTCGGGGTTAGCGGAGCGACGATATCGAAGGCGAGATCATCGACTAACGCGTCAAGCCGCCTGCCATTCGGGGTTGTGGTGTGTGAGTTCCACCTGATGTGTTTACAATTTAGGTCGCCCGCCAGAATGACAGAGCTCCCCATGCCGAGCAGCGCCTCGATATCACTGCTTAGAACGATCTTATCCGGTGGAAGATAAACGGACGCGATAACGATCGGCGCGTGTCCCGTCAGTGAGATTCGGCACACTGATGCTTCGATATTAGCGAGCGCGGGAGGATCGACCGGGACGCAATGCAGGGCTCTTCTATAGTAAATGACGGTACCACCACCACGAGCAGAGAGCCTGTCGTTCCTGACCATGTTATATTTCGCGATTTTAGGGTCACGGCGCGCGGGCTTAAGTAGGGTCTCCTGCACTAAAAAGATATCAATTTGATGGTCATGCAAAAAGTCAGAAACCTGATCACGTTGATTTGCGAGACCGTAAGCGTTAAAAAATCCTATCGTTACGGATATAGGGGCTTTATTCTACTTATATACGCCATTGATTACCGGCGGAGTGAGGGGAGGACGTACGTATTTAATGACGCGTATACGTCAGCGTATTCCTGCACAACGGCGATAAAATGTTGTGCAGTGGAGGCAGCGCAAATGGCGTCGCCCAAAGCGTTAACGCGCTCAAAGTTGATGGACTGAAAGAAGTCGATCGCTAAAGCGAGATTGTCGGACGCGGTCGGAGGGCAAGTCGCGGGAGAGGGACGAGTTGCGGGGGCGGGACGAATCGCGGAGGAGGGAGTTGTAACCGTGTTCGTGTACGGCAGCGGTTTCGCCCAAGCCGAGACACTGGGCACCGGCGCCGGAACGAACGCTGGCTTAGCCTGCGACACAGAGGGTGCCGAGGCTTTGATGTCTGGGCCGGAAGCTCGGAGGCGGTTTTGGCGGGCGACGCGGCGATTTATTTTCGGGGCTCGGGGGCATCCGCGGTAATTTGCGGGGTGACCCTGTGTTTGACACAGGACGCAGCTAGGCGGTTCCGTCGCGGTTTTTTGATCGCGAGTGCATAGGGCCGTGGCGTGATCGCCTAAACACTTGACGCATCAGGGGCGCGCGTGACAGTTACGGGAAGAATGCCCGTATAATTAGCAGTTATGGCACTGGCTAGGTGTGCCTTTCTTGTGTGGGGTTTCGTCGGCGATTCCGGAAAGGCTACATACAGACCGTTCGGATGTTGAATATTTGCTTACTCTCGGGGGTAGGCTGGAGGGCGACGAGAACCATGTTATATGGCTCCCTTCCGCGACCTGTGTGCATGCGGTGTACGGAGTTAACCGGTAAGCCTTATTCGAGAAGGTCGGCCTTGACGAGCTCGGCATCCAACTCTTTAGGGATGCCACGTATGACGGCACGGAGTTCGCGCTCCTCCTGGAGCGTATACGTGTGGAAACTTATACGCTCCTTACGGAGGTAAGAAGACAGGGCCCTATGGTCGTCGGGTGTTCGAACCTTAATTTGAATGCCGTTCGCGAGGTTACGGGCATTCGTGAAGTTGATATTTTTGGCCTTAAGGGCCAGGGAAACTCGATCCCAAGCTGCCTTCTCTTGGAGGATTACCGGGGGAGGGGTCTGGGTTTTATTTTGTGCCACCAGACGCGACGACGGAGTGGCACGGGCTGGAGGCGCAACGGGAGTCGGAGGGCGGGGGCGCGACGCGTTCGCGGCTTTGCTAATTTTAGCGGCCGCGGGAGCTCGAGACTCCGCGGCACGCTTCTTACCCTTTTGTACCAGGGTGAATCCATCCGTCGATGAGGCGGGGGCGAGGTCGACCTCCATCTCCGAGTCAGAGTCGGAGGATGAGGAGGCGGGCGCAGTTGACCTACGATCAGGTGTTTTGGAGGGCGCGACGGAAGCCGCGGATGATCGCGCTGCTGGAACGGTGGCCACGGCGGACGACGCAGCAGTTTTACTCGCCAGTATAGGCGACGCGGGAACGGCAGGCACGACGGAGGCTGCGGTGCTCGATGTAGAAGCTTTGCACGCAGGTGCAGGCGACGCAGGAGCAGCGAGCACGGCGGAATCTTCGAGAGAGCTCGCAGTGTGATTGGCCTTGAAAGCCAGAAACTCTGAGGCGAGCTGTGGGTGACGAAGTCGGAGGAATTCCGCGAATACAGCGTCCATGATCGCTGAATGCCCAGGTGGGGCGGCCCCGGGTCTTGAAAACACTCGCCTTGCGGCGAGGCCCCAACTTCTCGGACCTGAGCGGTTCTATTGAACACAGGTGGCGATGCGGCACGATTACTACAGGACAAAGAAAAAACACAACAAAACGGAAATAACAAAAAGAAACCAAACAATTAAACACTTCCAGGAAAACAGTTTGTCGGCAGATGTACCACGAACACAGAAATAACAAAAGGAAACAAAACAAATAAAAACTTCCAGGAAAAACACTTGGTCGGCAGATGTACCACGAACACAGGCCGCGCGAACAATGGCCGGGCTAACAAAAGCCGGGCGAACAAAGGCCGGGCGATCGAGTGGTCGATGAGCACGTCCGCAGGTGACGGGTGCCTCTATCGGAATGACACTACTATCTGCCCACGGACATTCACTGCTGGACATAGTGCTATGTCCGTCTGACGGCAGGTACAAAATAAATCAAACTACAAAAATACAATTACGCATTACAAAAAAATAATAATAATTAAAATCCAAAAAAAAACAACTTATTAATTGAATTAAGAAAAAAATACACTATTGACGACTTGTGGGGAGTGGATTCGCGGCACAGGGAAGTTCTCTGGTCTAAAAATAGGTTGTCTGTAAAGTCGGTTTACTAACGATAGTTGAACGTGACAACGTCATAAGAAAATACTGATGGAATGGTTTCATTTTTCAGTTATCGCAATTATCGTTGCTATAACCAATTGACACAACATTCACTTTTCACTGAGCTTCATACTTGACGATAACATGTAATTGTATTATTGTATATCAGCTGCCCACGCGGATGCATCGCTCACTCAATTAGGAGAGAGACAGATGTCGAACGCTGCCGAACGCGGAGGCCGATTGTGCCTCTTTGTCGCTCCTTACGCGCTCTCGCTTGCACTTCAAGCCTTAAATGGATCGCCTCGGAGCAAGGTAACGCCGCATGAGTCATGTTTTTTCGTGCGTGTAGCCGGCTCCATCGAATTATAAGACGTTGTCACGTCAAAAACCCTGTGTGCTCTGGGTACTTAACTCGGGACCGTTCCATCCGTGACGCGTGGGGGTCTTCAGTATGCAAGGTTCCACTGCCTGATGGTGAACTCGGAGTCGGTGCGTGATGGTCAACGACCCGTACTTATACGTGCAGCCCGTACTTTTCTATCCGTACGGAGGACCCCCAGTTTCCAAGGGGGTTGAAAAATAATGCAATTCGCTTTAATTTTCCTGTTTATTTTTGTGTAGGACTGCTTGTACTACTTTTAAAATGATAACAAATATCACAAATATGGATCACTTATAATCGTCGTGTGAACTGTCTGGCGTCGAAAAATTCCTTTCCTTTTGTTTCCCTGCTTAGGCTGATAGCCTTGAGAGGCTATTTTAGTTTCACCCTAACATGTAGGTGAGCTCACGGGGCTCAAACCGGAGTGTTGCCAACACTGACCCTAGCAAGAGCAGTGCTTCGCAGAATGTACCACCGGATCATAAAAACGACCCACTGAGAAGATCCGGCGAGAAACTCAGTGGGCTGTGTCTATGGGTTAATTCGCTCGTCGAGCCCTTCGTCGTAAGCGACGGGTTCGACGAGGACGGTGACCGGTGCTTGTGGTGCCTAAAAGCACCCTTAATGGATCGGGAGGATCCGTAATGACGCGCTTTGAGCGACGTCGACGGTTTATCATTCGGTCTACAGAATCGGGTATGTAGTTTCCAGCGGCTACGACAAGAGGGTTCTCATGTCGTGCCGCCTTCTCAAAGTAGCGCAGCGATGCCGACGGTAGATACTTACTGACAGAGTCGAGCTCCAGGTTATCGTGGAGATCCACGTTCCTCAAGAACCATAGTGCTCCGACGGCTATCCTGCAGAATCGGGATTGAATAGCCTGAAGGGGTTTCAAGTTGGTGCGGGCCGCGTTCCTTTCTTCTTGCGCGAATTCGTTTTTATGTGTTTGTATCGGAACGGCCTGCTTCCTGTGGCGGCGATGCGCACTGACCGGACTTCTAGATCTTTCGTATGAGACGAGATAGAAATATGAAAAGAACGGCCCAACCGAAGCAAGACACGCCCCAAAACTATTGTCCATATTCGAGAAAACACCTGTGCTACTGAGATAGCAATACTCGAATCGAGCGAAATGGAATCAATTTTTAAGCAGTTGATCCGTTGTTCGCTATTGTATTTTGTTTTCGAAATTTCTAGGCACCTACGTTGTGGGCGTTTCTTATCAGATGTTCCAGAAAGAATTTGATTTCCGGTACCAACGATTACCTTATATGGTCATTAAGAGGTTATCACTAGTTAAAGCGCGCGGTTTTCATTCATTGTAACAACTAGTTGTTTTGTTTTGTTTGTGTGTAGTAATAATTTTTTGTAATTATTTTATATTTTAGAATTTGTTACGACGTAATAATAGGCCTGTCACGTCAACTCATCTGTCAAGCGTCGCGAAAATGATTAGTTCTGCACATTTTCCCATCACAACGCTGGTTGTCTGTAGACGTGCCCTGTCTGAACGTTTGATCGCATCATTCCGATAGAGGCACCCGTCACGTGCGGACGTGCTCATCGACCACTCGATCGCCCGGTCTTTGTTCGCCCGGCTTTTGTTAGCCCGGCTTTTGTTAGCCCGGCCATTGTTCGCGCGGCCTGTGTTCGTGGTACATCTGCCGACTAAGTGCTCTTCCTGGAAGTTTTTATTTGTTTTGTTTCCTTTTGTTGTTTCTGTGTTCGTGGTACATCTGCCGACAAACTGTTTTCCTGGAAGTGGTTAATTGTTCTGTTTCTTTTTGTTATTTCCGTTTTGTTGTGTTTTTTCTTTGTCCTGTAGTAATCGTGCCGCATCGCCACCTGTGTTCAATAGAACCGCTCAGGTCCGAGATGTTGGGGCCTCGCCGCAAGGCGAGTGTTTTCAAGACCCGGGGCCGCCCCACCTGGGCACTCAGCGATCATGGACGCTGTATTCGTGGAATTCCTCCGACTTCGTCACCCACAGCTCGCCTCAGAGTTTCTGGCCTTCAAGGCCGATCACATCGCGAGCCCTCTCGTGGACTCCGCCGAGCTCGCTGCTCCTGCGTCGCCTGTACCTGCCTGCGTGCAAAGCTTCTGCATCGAGCACCGCAGCCTCCGTCGTGCCCTCCAAAACACCTGCTCGTAGGTCACCTGCGCCCGCCTCCTCATCCTCCGACTCTGACTCGGAGATGGAGGTCGACCTCGCTCCCGGCTCATCGACGGATGGATTCACCCTGGTACAAAAGGGTAAGAAGCGTGCCGCGGAGTCTCGAGCTCCCGCGGCCGCTAAAATTAGCAAAGCCGCGAACGCGTCGCGCCCCCGCCCTCAGACTCCCGTTGCGCCTCCAGCCCGTGCCACTCCGTCGCCGCGTCCGGTGGCACAAAATAAAATCCAGACCCCTCCCCCGGTAATCCTCCAAGAGAAGGCAGCTTGGGATCGAGTTTCCCTGGCCCTTAAGGCCAAAAATATCAACTTCACGAATGCCCGTAACCTCGCGAGCGGCATTCAAATTAAGGTTCGAACACCCGACGACCATAGGGCCCTCTCTTCTTACCTCCGTAAGGATTGTATAAGTTTCCACACGTATACGCTCCAGGAGGAGCGCGAACTCCGTGTCGTCATACGTGGCATCCCTAAAGAGTTGGATGCCGAGCTATTCAAGGCCGACCTTCTCGAACAAGGCCTACCGGTTAACTCCGTACACCGCATGCACACAGGTCGCGGAACGGAGCCATATAACATGGTTCTCGTCGCCCTCCAGCCTACCCCCGAGGGTAAGCAAATATTCAACATCCGAACGGTCTGTAGCCTTTCCGGAATCGCCGTCGAAACCCCACACAAGAAAGGCACACCTAGCCAGTGCCATAACTGCCAATTATACGGGCATTCTTCCCGTAACTGTCACGCGCGCCCCCGATGCGTCAAGTGTTTAGGAGATCACGCCACGGCCCTCTGCACTCGCGATCAAAAAACCGCGACGGAACCGCCTAGCTGCGTCCTGTGTCGTACACAGGGTCACCCCGCAAATTACCGCGGATGCCCCCGAGCCCCGAAAATAAATCGCCGCGTCGCCCGCCAAAACCGCCTCCGAGCTTCCGGCCCAGACATCAAAGCCTCGGCACCCTCTGTGTCGCAGGCTAAGCCAGCGTTCGTTCCGGCGCCGGTGCCCAGTGTCTCGGCTTGGGCGAAACCGCTGCCGTACACGAACACGGTTACAACTCCCTCCTCCGCGATTCGTCCCGCCCCCGCAACTCGTCCCTCTCTCACGACTTGCCCTCCGACCGCGTCCGACAATCTCGCTTTAGCGATCGACTTCTTTCAGTCGATCAACTTTGAGCGCGTTAACGCTTTGGGCGACGCCATTCGCGCTGCCTCCACTGCACAACACTTTATCGCCGTTGTGCAAGAATACGCCGACGTATACGCGTCATTAAATACGTACGTCCTCCCCTCACTCCGCCGGTAATCAATGGCGTATATAAGTAGAATAAAGCCCCTATCCGTAACGATAGGATTTTTTAACGCTTACGGTCTCGCAAATCAACGTGATCAGGTTTCTGACTTTTTGCGTGACCATCAAATTGATATCTTTTTAGTGCAGGAGACCCTACTTAAGCCCGCGCGCCGTGACCCTAAAATCGCGAACTATAACATGGTCAGGAACGACAGACTCTCTGCTCGTGGTGGTGGTACCGTCATTTACTATAGAAGAGCCCTGCATTGCGTCCCGCTCGATCCTCCCGCGCTCGCTAATATCGAAGCATCAGTGTGCCGAATCTCACTGACGGGACACGCGCCGATCGTTATCGCGTCCGTTTATCTTCCATCGGATAAGATCGTTCTAAGCAGTGATATCGAGGCGCTGCTCGGCATGGGGAGCTCTGTCATTCTGGCGGGCGACCTAAATTGTAAACACATCAGGTGGAACTCACACACCACAACCCCGAATGGCAGGCGGCTTGATGCGTTAGTCGATGATCTCGCCTTCGATATCGTCGCTCCGCTAACACCGACTCACTACCCGCTAAATATCGCGCATCGCCCGGATATACTCGACATAGCGTTATTAAAAAACGTAACTTTGAGCTTACACTCGATCGAAGTAGTTTCAGAGTTAGATTCAGACCACCGTCCCGTCGTTATGAAGCTCGGTCGCGCTCCCGACTCCGTTCCCGTCACGAGGACTGTGGTGGATTGGCACACGCTGGGCATCAGCCTGGCTGAATCTGATCCACCATCGCTCCCGTTTAACCCGGACTCTACCCCGTCTCCTCAGGATACCGCTGAAGCCATAGACATCTTAACGTCACACATCACCTCAACATTAGATAGATCATCGAAACAAGTTGTAGCGGAGGATTTCCTTCACCGCTTCAAATTGTCCGATGATATTAGGGAACTCCTTAGAGCTAAGAACGCCTCGATACGCGCCTACGATAGGTATCCTACCGCGGAAAATCGTATTCGAATGCGTGCCCTACAACGCGACGTAAAGTCTCGGATCGCCGAAGTCCGAGATGCCAGATGGTCTGATTTCTTAGAAGGACTCGCGCCCTCCCAAAGGTCTTACTACCGCTTAGCTCGTACTCTCAAATCGGATACGGTAGTAACTATGCCCCCCCTCGTAGGCCCCTCAGGCCGACTCGCGGCGTTTGATGTTGACGAAAAAGCAGAGTTGCTGGCCGATACATTGCAAACCCAGTGCACGCCCAGCACTCAATCCGTGGACCCTGTTCATGTAGAATTAGTAGACAGTGAGGTAGAACGCAGAGTCTCCTTGCCACCCTCGGATGCGTTACCACCCGTCACCCCGATGGAAGTTAAAGACTTGATCAAAGACCTACGTCCTCGCAAGGCTCCCGGTTCCGACGGTACATCCAACCGCGTTATTAAACTTCTACCCGTCCAACTCATCGTGATGTTGGCATCTATTTTCAATGCCGCTATGGCGAACTGTATCTTTCCCGCGGTGTGGAAAGAAGCGGACGTTATCGGCATACATAAACCCGGTAAACCAAAAAATCATCCGACGAGCTACCGCCCGATTAGCCTCCTCATGTCTCTAGGCAAACTATATGAGCGTCTGCTCTACAAACGCCTCAGAGACTTCGTCTCATCCAAGGGCATTCTCATCGATGAACAATTCGGATTCCGTACAAATCACTCATGCGTTCAACAGGTGCACCGCCTCACGGAGCACATTCTTGTGGGGCTTAATCGACCAAAACCGTTATACACGGGAGCTCTCTTCTTCGACGTCGCAAAAGCGTTCGACAAAGTCTGGCACAACGGTTTGATTTTCAAACTATTCAACATGGGTGTGCCGGATAGTCTCGTGCTCATCATACGGGACTTCTTGTCGAACCGCTCTTTTCGATATCGAGTCGAGGGAACCCGCTCCTCCCCACGACCTCTCACAGCTGGAGTCCCGCAAGGCTCTGTCCTTTCACCCCTCCTATTTAGCTTATTCGTTAACGATATTCCCCGGTCGCCGCCGACCCATTTAGCTTTATTCGCCGACGACACGACTGTTTACTATTCCAGTAGAAACAAGTCCCTAATCGCGAAGAAGCTTCAGAGCGCAGCCCTAGCCCTAGGACAGTGGTTCCGAAAATGGCGCATAGACATCAACCCAGCGAAAAGTACTGCGGTGCTATTTCAGAGGGGAAGCTCCACACGGATTTCCTCTCGTATTAGGAGGAGGAATCTCACACCCCCGATTACTCTCTTTAGTCAATCCATACCCTGGGCCAGGAAGGTCAAGTACCTGGGCGTTACCCTGGATGCATCGATGACATTCCGCCCGCATATAAAATCAGTCCGTGACCGTGCCGCGTTTATTCTCGGTAGACTCTACCCCATGATCTGTAAGCGGAGTAAAATGTCCCTTCGGAACAAGGTGACACTTTACAAAACTTGCATAAGGCCCGTGATGACTTACGCGAGTGTGGTGTTCGCTCACGCGGCCCGCACACACATAGACACCCTTCAATCTCTACAATCCCGCTTTTGCAGGTTAGCCGTCGGAGCTCCGTGGTTCGTGAGGAACGTTGACCTACACGACGACCTGGGCCTCGAATCTATACAGAAATACATGAAGTCAGCGTCGGAACGGTACTTCGATAAGGCTATGCGTCATGATAATCGCCTTATCGTAGCCGCCGCTGACTACTCCCCGAATCCTGATCATGCAGGAGCCAGTCACCGTCGACGCCCTAGACACGTCCTTACGGATCCATCAGATCCAATAACCTTTGCACCAGACGCCTTCAGCTCTAGGAGCAGGCTTAGGGACCTCGGTAACCGTACTCGTCGAACTCGACAAAGAGTTCGCCTTGCAACCTAACCCATGAATCAGCTCGCTGAGTTTCTCGCCGGATCTTCTCAGCGGGTCGCGATTCCGATCCGGTAGTAGATTCATTCGCGAAGCAGCTACTCTTGAGTTGTTAGGTCTCCTTCGGAGGCGCTCGGGCAGCTGTTAGCAAATCCCACCCCTCCTGGCTGAGCCTTTGCTCGCCCACCTGTCCTGGTGAAACTGGAAAGGCCTCCGGGTCACCAGAAATACTTCAATCATAAAAAAAAAATAACGTTTGATCGCTCGCGACCTTTCAAATCAAATTTTTTAAATATTAGATTTTTTTAAGTATTCCTTTTTACAAGATGTATTATAAAGTAACAATTATTGCAATATTGAAATACCCGGAGCGAGCAACTCATTTCCACTTTGCGCAATCATCTTCTAGATAATAATTTGACGTTGACGTTGGGAAGTTTGTGCCCTTAAGTCACCACGCTGGGCGTGCGGGTTGGCAACTAGGAAGTTTAACGACGTACCCAGGATGAGGAAGTTTAACGTCGTACCCAGGACCGCATTATGTGGAAGGCATTGGGGAAGGCTGTGGGCAGATAAAGGCTGATGATGATGATGATGATGATGTTGACGTTGACCGCTTTGTGCACGCTCGCATTGTGTCATGAATTACTTGCTTTTTATGTCGCACCACTAGCCTCTTACTCTCTCAGGCTGTGCCAAACAAGTCGGTCGAACCTGTTCTATCCTAATTTTTTTTTCCTACCTAAGCTGATGGTCTTGAGAGACCATTTCAGTGTAACCTTAACTAGTAAATGAGCTCAAACCTGACGTCGTTGCTGACACTAATCCTAGCAAGGGCAGTATTTCGCAGAATTTACTACCGGATCGGAAACGCGACGCGTGAGAAGATCCGACGAGAAACTCAGTGGGCTATGACCTGCCCACAGTTTTTAAGTGCATTTATGACCCTGAAGAGTCTTTCTACTTCTGCGTTATAGCGAGGAAGAGAAAACGCCAATAGCAATAGCCAAGTCAGCTATTTCTGTAAATGCAATATTAAAATCTGTTGCGTTGTTATCTATATATATAATAATATTATAAAGAGGAAAGATTTGTTTGTTTGTTTGTATTGAATAGGCTCCGATACTACTGAACCGATTTAAAAAAATCTTTCACTGTTGGAAAGCTACGCTATCCCCGGGTGACATAGGCTATATTTATTATATTTTCAAAAAAATTAGGGATCCTTACTGAAACTCCAAGAATGTAACCTAATGTGTAAAAAAATTAACTAAAATTCTTTACATCGCGTGCGCTACTTCCCAAGCGAAGACGGGGCGGGCCGCTAGTATTTTACAATATGAGAGGAGAGTGGCGCTAGTACTTGTGTACATTTTGTTCTATGTATTTATATTTTCCGCTTCCTTCCTTAACTTCCCATTCATTCAACAACCTTTAACGTTTAACTTTAACGTTAACGTTTTGGTTTTTATTGAAAACTAGCTGACCCGGCAGACTTCGTAGTGCCTCAATCTTCGATCAACAATAGTAACTGACGATCGAAGGCCTCAATCGATAATAAAAGACCTAAACTTTATTTAATTCGGAGAATTTTCATATTTATTTACCTTTTAAACCTTCTCTGGACTTCGACAAATAATTGAAGACCAAAATTAGCCAAATCGGTTCAGCCGTTCTCTTGTTTTAGCGAGACTAACGAACGGCAATTCATTTTTATATATTATATAGATTAGTGGATTGGCCTGAGAGAGCATTGAAATACAAACCATAGCTGAAACAATGGTATCTATTGTTCCTGTTCATTTTGACTTTGTGTAAGTGGGACAAATAAACCTGGGCTCAAAAAGAAAAGAAATAAAGTATATTTTCATTGAGTGAAATCTGTATTATTTATGAGACCTAAAAATACATCGAGGAATGTGAAAAAAAAATCAAACGCGCAAAAAAATGCATAATAACTGATGGTAGGACACCTAATGAGTCTGTACGGATAGGTAGGTACCTACAGCCATACAGTAGGTGTCTATTTGTGCAGTGAAATAGTAATGCGATTCGGTTTGTAGGATGGGGCAGCCGTTGTATTGTAAAAACTGAGACCTAGAGCTCATATCTCAAGGTGGGTGGTGGCAATTACGTTGTAGATATCTATGGGCTCTGGGAGCTACTGAACACCAGGTGGGACGCGAGCACGTCCACCTATCCAAACAAGAAAAAGTGTAAATTTTTACAAATAAAAAAAACTAAATAAAATTTGTTTTATTAATAACTTGCTTTTGCCCGCGACTTCGTCCGCGTGGAATAGTTACTTTGGCATAACGCTAAATTTTACCCCCCACTTCATTTACATAGAAAGTGAAAATATTTTTGAATAATAGAATGTTAAGGAGTTATTTAAGGTACCAAAATCGCGCTTTTTAACCGACTTCAAAAGAGGAAGTTATCAATTCGACCATCATTTTTTAACTATGTATGTTCACCGATTTCTCGAGAATACTTGAACCGATTCTGATAATTCTTTTTTATTGTTCGAAAGGATAGACTTTCCGAACGGTCCTGTTTACATCAAGATCTGATGATGGGATCTTGGAGAAATCCAGAAAAATCTGTAATTGTCAACACTATCTAACACTGAAAGATTTTTTTAAATCGGACAAGTAGTTCCTGAGATTAGCGCGTTCAAATAAACAAACTCTTCAGCTTTATAATATTATTATAGATTATTTTATGATACATCAGATACCCGCCGAGGCTGAGCAAATGTCAACATCGGCTCTGTGTTTTCTTACGAACTTAAATATAAAAAAGCGTGAAGTTACAGTGAAAATAATATCAAAAAGAACTTGAGTGTGCATTATTTAAGGACAAAATTAAAATAGCAAAAATAGTGTACTCAGCAGTGCAAAAAAAAGAAGAAAAAAAAATGGGCTCGTAAAGTTTATGTACCTACCCAGTGACTTTTAAAGACAAAACAGTATAAATAAAGAAGTTTATACAACTTTATACATCGCAAAACTGCTAGTGGCTGTGAAATAATTAATTATTGACTAGAATAACTATGTAGTGATTTAGTGAAAATTCTACAAAAAAAAAAAAAAACTACATTAAAAACAAATATAATAAAAATTCCGAAGTCATCGTACATTAACGCCATCTACTAGACGAGGACGAGGAGCGGTTTATGTCAAACTCAACTAAATCGACCCACGAAAAAAGTTCCGTCAATTGGCAAAAGAGGTCACTATTAAAAGATTATTAATGAATTTTGTCTTGCTACCAAGTTCCCAAGATCATCAATAGGGGTTACCTGCATGGTAAACAAAGTAACAATACTTTAAATTGACAATGGAGCAGGTAATGACCGCACTTCTTTCTATTCAAAAAGAACTCGACGAACAGAAAAAACTTATACACAAAAAAGGGGAAGAAGTGACAGAGAACGTAACATTAAATATAAATAAGATACTAGAAGAGAAATTAAAAAATTTGGAAGAAAAACATGAAAACCTTAAGTCGAGGGTGGAAAATCAAGAGCAAAGATTATACTACATGGAGAGACAATCAAGACAACGTAATCTAGTCTTCTTTGGATTGGAGGAACACGAAAAATCCTACTCAAATTTAGAAAACACTATAGTAGACTTTGTACATAAATACTTCCCAATACAAATAGACCATAAAGACTTACAAGCGATCAGAAGAATAGGGAAGAGGAGTAAAAAGCCACGACCGATAGTTATTACTTTCACAACACTTGGCAAGAAGATAGATATCTTAAAGGGCAAAGGAGCTTTAAAAGAAACACCGTATTATATCAAAGAAGACTACCCTCAATCAGTCTTGCAAAAAAGAAGAGAGCTACAGGAGCAAGTTATAGCAGAAAGAGAGAAGGGTAATAAAGCCATTATTAAATACGACAAGCTTGTTCTACTAAATAATTCATCCAAAGACCCGAAAAACAATAAAAGAAATCTATCAGAATCTCCAGAGAATAACACAATCAACCATGCCGAGCAGATATCTCAAGCAAACAAAAAGAACAAAACCTTGGCTGCCCACATAATCCAAAGGTCTTCAAGCTTTTCCGAAGGCGGAGTAAAACCGAGCATACTAAACTATCTAACAAACAAAAATAACAAGAAAACAAACACACAAGCCAACACCACAAATATATAGCAACGAACCGACCAGCCTCAGCCAGAAAACAACAAACAAACTGAAGAATGTACATTAATACAAAACACACATCTTCCAAGCCGGCTGGTCCCCGTGGAAGAGTACGACCACAACCCTCCAGGAAAACCACAAAAACAAAAAACCACTAAACTGAACAAAGACTTTAAGAATTGTATAAAAATTGGAACTTATAGTGTCAGGTCTCTGTCATCAATACACCGATACTTAGAACTCAATAATGCATTAAAAGATATAAAATGCGACATACTAGGACTCTCAGAAACAAGAAAAATGGGCTGCCACATAGAAGAGTATTCAGACTATGTTTTCTGCTATATAGGAGAAACAAAGGGATTGTATGGAGTCGGATTTTTAATAAAAAAGGCATGGAAAAACAATATAACTAACTTCACTGGCATTTCGGAGAGAGTAGCGCTACTTCAAATGAATTTTGGCGGACTAGACATTTCTATAATTCAGGCATACGCACCCACGGAAAAATCAGACGATACAGAAATACAAAAATTCTACAATGATCTGAAAAAAGCTCACACACTATCCAATGAGAAAATCATAATATTGGGAGACTTCAATGCAAAAATAGGGCAACCCAAAAAAGAAGAAAAACTCGTCATGGGACAGTACGGGCTAGGCCAAAGAAACGAAAGAGGCGAAAGACTGCTAGAATATGCATTGGAATATAGACTAGCAATAATCAACACTTATTTCAAAAAAAGACCAAGCAGAAGATGGACTTGGAAGTCACCAGACGAAAAAGTTAAAAACGAAATCGACTACATCATGACAAATGTCCCAAAAATAGTCCAAAATTATGAAGTTCTCAACAACGTAAAGTTTCAAACAGACCATAGACTACTTAGAGCAACAGTTCTATTGAGTCAAGTGAAAAAAAATAGAAAAGGTTTTAAACCACCACCAAAAATCCCAAAAAATGAAGAAGAAACAAGATACTACATAGACAGCCTCAAATCGAACATCGATACCAAACTAGCAGATACCTTAAACGTTCAATCTTACTATGATGCGCTAGAAATAGCTATAACAAAAAGTTTAACTAGCAAAAACAATACAAAAAAAGAAAAACGACACAAAATATTTAGCGAAGAAACACTAGCCTTAATTAACAAACGCAGTGAATTAACTCTAAGAAAGAATAAAGATGCTGATACAAAGAAAGAACTAAGCAAATTATATAAGGAAACTAGCAAAGCGATTAAAAGAGACTATAGTAAGCACAGGCAAAGGATAATAACAGAAAATTTAAATGAATTCCGAAGCACAAAGAGAGCATTTAAAGAATTGAACTTAAGAAAAACTTGGATACAAAAACTAGAAGGCCAACATAAAGAAATTACAACAAGACAAGAAATCGTACAGCAGGCAACTTCTTTCTACCAAGAATTATACAAAAACAAAAATAAAACCATCAAGGAAGCCAACGATTCACACAACTGTTATAACACGGAAACAATTAGACCGATAGAAGAAAAAGATACATACGCCCAGCTGAAGCATCTAAAATCAGATAAAAGTCCTGGTCCCGACGCAATAACCAATGAAGCTTTAAAAATAGGCGCACCAGTTTTACTTAAGCCTCTCACAGAATTATTCAATCTCATACTAGAAGCTGAAATCGTACCAATCCAATGGTGCACGTCGGACATCATATTACTATATAAAAAAGGAAACCCCCTCGATATCAACAACTATAGACCAATTAGCTTACTGGCAAATATATACAAAATCTTCTCATCTATAATTCTTAAACGCATAACACAAGAGATTGAAAAGGCACAACCAATAGAACAAGCTGGCTTTCGTTCTGGGTTTAGCACACTAGACCATATACAGGCACTAGAACAAGTTATAGAAAAATACGAAGAGTTTAATAAGCCACTCTATCTAGGTTTTATCGACTACAGCAAAGCCTTTGACAGCATAAGCCACAACTCTATATGGAAATCACTAAAGAAATTAAACATAAATTCGAAATATATAAATATTATAAAATATATATACAACAACAGCATAAGTTATGTGAAGCTAGAATCTAGAGGTGATGCAATTAATATTGAAAGAGGAGTCAGACAGGGGGACCCCCTGTCACCTAAGCTGTTTATCGCGGTTCTAGAAGATTTATTTCGAAACACAGACTGGAAAAATAGAGGTATAAAAATAAACAACAGGTATCTAAACCATCTCAGATTTGCGGACGACATAGTTATGCTGTCTGAAACAGCAAATGAATTACAAGATATGCTCCGCTCTCTTGTTCAAGCGAGCTCACAAGTAGGATTAGAGATGAATGCTACAAAAACCAAAATCATGACAAACAGCATAGAACGACCCATCAATGTAAAAGGAAAAACTATAGAATATGTCTACAGTTACATCTACCTAGGCAAACAAATATCATTTTTAAAAACGCACAATGAAGACGAAATTGAAAGAAGAACAAACATAGCCTGGAAGAAATTTTGGTCACTCAGAGAAATTTTAAAAGGAGACTACTCAATAAACCTTAAGAAAACTGTATTAGACACCTGTATACTGCCTTGTCTACTGTATGGCTGCCAAACTTGGGTATACACGACAAGAGCAAAACAAAGAATTACAACAACACAAAGAGCTATGGAGAGAAGTATCCTAAACATAAGAAAAATTCAAAAAGTCAGGAGCAAAGTAATAAGACAGAAAACAAAGATGACAGATGCCCTCACACAAGCTCTAAAATTGAAATGGCAGTGGGCAGGTCACGTATTGAGATACACAGACACCAGGTGGACAGTCAACACTACAATCTGGAAAGGGCCAATTGGCAAAAGAAGGGTAGGGAGACCGAAAAGACGATGGGCTGACGACATAACCGAAACAATAGGAAAAGACTGGCAAACGATCGGCAAGGACAGAGATCAGTGGAAAGGACTGGAGGAGGCCTTCACCCGAGGAGGGGTCCATATCCAATAACAAAAATTAACTCGTACTAACATTTAGACAATAGGCATTAATAACTAACTAAACACTAACAAATAAATACCACATTGCAAATGAAAGTTCAGGATAAGGAAATACAGGCTTTTTTATTTTTATTTTTTATTTTATTTTATAGATTATTTTATCAACTGTGTTTCGGAAGATGGTCATATCATATATATACATTGTAACGTACAGTACATTACAGAAGTTGTGTACGATATAGAACGTATTGTTACGCGTTTGGGTTCGGGAAAAATAAAATACCCACCGAAGTACAAATCAAAAATCTATTTAACACTCACAACACTTACAGAGCACTTTATAATTCCTAATCCGCTTCTTCCGCTTCGCTTCAGGTAATCCGTTTGCTGTTTCGCTTCGAGTAGTTCCGATTACTAACTGCCTTCGTGTCATCTTTGCAATGCTTTTATAGTCGATACGACATCCCTAGAATTATGGAGCACGTTCTTGACAGGTCGAGTAGTTTCGACATGTGTTTTCGCTATTTGATAATAGATGGTGTTGTACTTCTCGAGCGTTCTCGATTTTACTAGTTCTTTTGATGTTCGTTTCTACAATTCTACGATAGATGGCGTTATTCTTACGTACGTAGCAGTACTGTTATTATTACTCATGAGTCCTAGATAATATGCCACGTTCTTTCGACCGCTTAATAAATAGAAAATTTTGAACGAATGAAAAATGTTGCATGTATCCGGAGTAAAGAATTTCTTGTTTCATTCTATGTTCCATAATATATCTAATAAACTATGACGGGCCGTAACTTGATGTGGAATAGTTGGTTGTAAATACAAAAAATTCTGAGAACAACTGCCTTATGAGTAGGTGGTTGCCGCTATTTCCCGGGATTATCGTCCCAAACAGCTAATAACTTTAATCATCTTCTTTGAATATAACCGAAACATATCGTTCCTGTAGTGATATATGCTGATCATCTTGACCCTTTATCATTTTATCATCAATTCAAAAGCTCATCTTCCTCTGTTTTCAAAGTTTCAACACGATCAGCAAAAGAAAATCCTCTAATTTTATCTTCGATTTCTTGGAGGGTCTTATCTTTAGTTTCTGGCAATATATAAAATAACATTACCTGACAGTAAAGTAGTAAGAGAGCGTAAGCACAAAATGTTCCTTCTACACTCACGAGGGCGAATAAATACGGTGCACTTTTGATATTCGCAAACATGAACATTGAGAATACCATACTACAAATCAGTCCACAGAATCCTTTGTCTGCTGTTGGAAATAATTCGCAACTAATTATAGTTGGCAAGGACATGGAGCCAGCTCCGTTGGTGAAATAATGGAAATGATGTAAAAATACTCCTATAGCCATGTGGTCAAAGGGAAGTATACTATGATGTCTGGCGTATATGTATCCGGCCTCACAGATATACGCCAATATATTCAATCCAACTAATGTGAATAGTAATGGACGCCTCCGTACTCTACTCGTTAAGTAAACCGTTAGAACTGTTGATAAAATTCTTTGAATGTCCAGAGATGCAATCACTTTAAACATGTAGATATCGGTACCATATAAAGCCTTGTGGATGTCAAATGCATAAATGTCGTGGATGTGAGAACCACAGAATTGATTTACAGCATGTAGGTGAATAACTATAAATACTGGAATGTGAAATTGTCTCTTTTTGAATGATGTGATGACGTACGTCAATTTTTTCTGTATTATTTTAGACATAGTCTTTTTTGGACGACCCTTTTTTGTTTTTTTAACTACCATATCAGTGTTAATCATACTTTCGAGTTCATCTTCTTCATTTGGACCTCTTAACCAGCGAAAAACTTTTCTGCAATCATCATAACGTCCTTTAGTTGCCAAGAAACTTGGGGATTCAGGTGAAAAAACAGCTATCAACAAACCAAGTAAAGCGAAAAACACTAGTATTGTTGAAATTTGATGCCAGTTGTAAAACAATCCAAACGAATGAGCAATTAGACTCCCCGATAGCATAGCAGTTTGGATTGTGGCCGTGAAAGACCCTCTGTATTTCGGACTGCTGTATTCTGCAATCAAAACTCCTCCCATTGTTGTGCCAAGACCTATGGACATTCCTTGAAAAATTTTCGCTACCAACAAAATAGAAAGTGATGAAGCTAAGCTAAATGAGATCCAACCGCAGACCATGAGAACGGAGCTGGTAATAACTGCTGGTCTTCGGCCGATACTGTCTATGATAAATG
Organism: Bombyx mandarina; assembly: GCF_030267445.1. Classification (NCBI taxonomy): domain Eukaryota; kingdom Metazoa; phylum Arthropoda; class Insecta; order Lepidoptera; family Bombycidae; genus Bombyx; species Bombyx mandarina. The sequence goes on along the minus strand of NC_143234.1, from coordinate 9,210,469 downwards.
ATGTGAGTAGCGCTCCAATAAGCGTTGTTATTCCAATGAGTGATGCTAAAACAGAGAAAGTTCATTTCATTTGATCAATTACTTTCTTTATTTTTAATGCGTTGGCGGATGAACAAGCCCACCACAACCTCTGATAGTCCATAGACATTACTACGTGAATGCCGCCTTGAAATTACTTTGACACATGCGGTCTAAGTCTTAATTGTGTAGTGTAGCGATTGTTTCACCCTTCAAATTGGAACGAATTTCTGTTTTGCAGTAGAAAATGACGGGGTGGTTGTAGCTACCCGTGCGAGCTCACAAGATGCCTTACCACCAGTAATTACGCAAATTATAATTTTACCGGGCTTAATTTTTATTACACGATGCTGTTTTTTCACCGTGGATGTCAATCGTGATTATTTGTTAAGTACGTATTTCATTACCAAAATTAGTACTCGCCTGCGGGCTTGGAATACCGGGTGTTCTTAAGATCATGATAAACTTGAAATTTAAGATGAAATGTAGAGTTCGACAGTATTCGTCTGGCAGTCTCGTTTACGGGTGTCGGTAATGGTCTGAATGCTTGGCCATCTGCGCCGGCGACGTAGACAATAAGAGAGATATAAACATGTCGTACCCAACCAAGATTCTGAATCCCTGTCCAGGGGTATCTCTCCGGTCTTCTTCAGTTCTGAGAAGAGTGATGCGTTAAACCCGATACACATGCCATACGACATCATGTTCACGATTACACTTGCGATCGCGAAACACTGAAATAAAAAAATTTAAAAAAATAAGTTCCTATTAGTTGAGGCTTTTTGATTATTTAGTTCAAACGTAAAATGTTTGAATTATATAGTCACGTACGTAGTTACCCTAGTTAATGTTATTATTTCGCTAATGTCGGTTTACGAGTTCATAGCACACGATTTTTGTGTTTGTCCCGGACGATAGGGGCCAAGCCGTGTCATCGCCTTTTATTAATGTTGCCGTCGGTCGTAACCACACTGTTCCGCAGCAATGAGTCCTGGGTTGGGGTTTCTAATCTTGCGGGGTGCTCCAAGGTTGCATGTGTCACACTATGTTAGCTCCTAACGACCGAAGGATCTAGAGGCTCACTGTCGGTATTGCCAGCGAACTACGGTCCATCGTCCAAAAACGAATTCTTTTCTTTTTCTCCATCTTATCCTATTAGGTGGGGTCGGCAGAGCTAATTTTTCTCTTCCATTCTCTTCTATCAGCCGTCATCCCAACACTCACTCCTCTCTCTCTCTCTCTCATATCGTCATTCACACACTCCACCCATGTCTTCTTCGGTCGACCTCTTCCCCCTCTACCTGCACTACCATTTCCATACATCTCCTAGTCACATGCATCTTCTCTCTACGCATCACGTGTCCATACCACACTAACCGTCCGCTCTTTAATTTGTAGATTACCGGGGCTATTTTCACAACAAAGAATTCTATGTGCAGCAATACTTAAGTTGATAGGAGATTGGAACGGACAAAAAACGGTCTTGGGTGATCATGCATTAGTTACATACGTTGTTTTTAGAAAAATCCCACATACTGACTACTCTTTCGTGTGACTCCAATAATATCGAATCTTTATATATGAATATTACAGTGCTGTGTGCGATGTGGGTACCGTGTCTTGTTAGACCACGGATTCAAGTACTTTAATTTTTTTTTTTGCTATTATTATAAGGGTGAAGTGGAGACAGCTTGTGAGTGCCTTATGTATCAACGGGGTATCCTAGGACTACAACAGCAACACTATAAGTTGCGTATTTATTCTGTACATATGTATGTTATGAGAAGAATTTTGAAATCGTCGTGGCCTAAGGGATAAGACGTCCGGTGCATTCGTATCTAACGATGCAACGGTGTTTGAATCCCGCAGGCGGGTACCAATTTTTCTAAAGAAATAGCTACTTAACAAATGTTCACTCCACGGTGAAGGAATAGCATCGTGTAATAAAAATCAAAGCCGCAAAATTATAATTTGTGTAATTAGTGGTGGTAGGACCTCTTGTGAGTTCGCACGGGTAGGTACCACCACCCTGCCTATTTCTGCCGTGAGGCAGTAATGCGTTTCGGTTTGAAGGGTGGGGCAGCCGTTGTATCTATACTGAGACCTTAGAACTTATATCTCAAGGTGGGTGGCGCATTTACGTTGTAGACGTCTATGGGCTCCAGTAACCACTTAACATCAGGTGGGCTGTGTGCTCGTCCACCTGTCTAAGCAATAAAAAAAAATTAAGTTTTTTGGTAAAAAATGTAGAGGAAAAGTAGAAGTGGACGGATCAGAATATACAGTTGCAGTTGTAAATATAATGCAAAATAAAGTTCGAACTCACTTGTTTTGTGAACGGAGTTACTGAGCACATAGTCACCGAACGAATGATAAGTTTTAAAACAAATTCTGTTTGTGTAAAAAAATTGTCAAAGCGTGGAAATTTACATTTTAATTTAATATACCATACATCAATAAATCTTCTATTTGTCGCCACATTTGCATTTGAATTACAGTTGTGTAAATTATGTGAGTTAAAACCTTTTGTTTATTGAAGAAAAGTACAAATTGTTTGTTTATTAAATCGCTTTTGTTTTAAATGAATGATTGTTGGCAGGCTCGTGATGTATTTATTATGTCTATCTAGCAGAGCTTAGTTGTCTGAAAATGGTTCTAGGTTTTTTATGCTTTTTTTTCCTACCTTGCCTTGAGAGGCTGTTTCAGCTTCACCCTCTCGTGTAGGTGAGCTCACGGGGCTCAAACCTGAGTGTTGCTAACACTGGCCCTAGCAAGAGCCGTGCTTCGCAGAGTCTACCACCGGATCGGAAACGCGACCCACTGAGAAGATCCGGCGAGAAACTCAGTGAGCTGTGTCTATGGGTTAATTCGCTTGTCGAGCCCTTAATCGCAAGCGACGGGTTCGACGAGGACGGTGACCGGGGACTTTTTAATGAAAAGTCGTTTGGTTGTATTATTTATTATCTGGCAGGTTTTCTGCGATAATAATAATAAATAACCCCCCTCGACCGGGTATCCGTAAATGGATTCCCCAGCGTTAAAAAAAAAAAAAGGTTTTCTGCGATTCGGTTCTGAGAAAAGTAGCTTAAATTTATTATTACTTTATTGTTATTATTGAGATTACATTTAAATTATGGTGAATGTTAAATTAGTGACCGCTTCGATGATGGAAGTTCATTGTACAGAGATGACGAGGGAGTAATAAAGTCACTTTGAAAAAGCACGCGAGTAAAACCAGAGAACGACGCACGTCTGTTCAGTGGAAAAGCCTTGAAACAAATTCACTGAATAAACAAGCTAGGCACGGATGTTCAAATTTAAAATTCACCGCGATAGTAACTAAACGCAGCCAAGGGAAAAAAAACACGTTGTTAAATTCTCAAAGTCAATTTATAATTCATATATTTGTAGGTATAAGACAAAGGGAGGATCTTCCAGCGACCGAATGTTGTTGTTCGGAACTCGTTATGCAAGCTTATTGAAAATGTCATAAGCGAGATTCAGGCATTTGTCAAATATCTCGTGTTGTATGATGACTACCGCCATAATATAAAAATAAAAAGTATATACCTATATATAGATTTCTAATAAGTATGTATATCATATCATTCCTATCATTCCTTGAGCAGTAGTCGACTACTGTAAGTGCATCTTGTAGAAACCGGCAAGACAGCGTGAAAAAGCTTTTCTCTCTCCGCATCAAGCTGAGGACCGAGAAAGGGGTCTCGTCCTAATTCTGTTCCACTTCCTAGGCCAGTCTGAGGATCGGCAGAGAGACCCATGAAGACAACGTGTAGGCGGTTATTTTTTTATATTTTTTATTGTGTTTGTAGGCAGATGAGCGTACGGCCCACCTGATGGTCTTGAGAAAGGATTGGGGTCAAAGTGAAATAGCTCTATTTGGTTTTTCATTAAACATGTAATTTTAAAACTAAATTATTCTATAAGTTACAGAAGACATTATCGTCCATATCTATACTTCTATACTAATAAGTCGTCGTGGCCTAAAGGATAAGACGTCCGGTGCATTCGTGTTGAAGCGATGCACCGGTGTTCGAATCCCGCAGGCGGGTACCAATTTTTCTAATGAAATATGTACTCAACAAATGTTCACGATTGACTTCCACGGTGAAGGAATAACATCGTGTAATAAAAATCAAACCCGCAAAATTATAATTTGCGTAATTACTGGTGGTAGGACCTCTTGTGAGTCCGCGCGGATAGGTACCACCGCCCTGCTTATTTCTGCCGTGAAGCAGTAATGCGTTTCGGTTTGAAGGGTGGGGTAGCCGTTGTAACTATACTGAGATTTTAGAACTTGTATCTCAAGGTGGGTGGCGCGTCTACGTTGTAGATGTCTATGGGCTCCAGTAACCACTTAACATCAGGTGGGCTGTGAGCTCGTCCACCCATCTACGCAATAAAAAAAAAAAAAAAAAAAAATAATATTATATAAATCTACAGTGGTTTTTACGGATGTTCGGTTATAACTACTGAGTCGTGCATCCGATTGACTTGAAACTTGGTATCCATGTAGAAAATACATGTACTTAATGGATAGGCTAATATTTATATGAGTGTTGGACTCCCTACACCAGTTGCGGGGGCGTTAATGATGAGAATCTTTATGGGGGTTAGAAATAATAACGTTAATTTTAAATGCCCAGCGAAGCGGATGGGTACAGCTAGTTATTCTATAAGTTACAGAAGCCATTGTCGTAAGTAAGTAGCCATATAGTAAGCCATATAGTAAGTTCCATGTTCTTTTCAAGCTGTAAACAGTGGGTCAAGGCAAAAATAAATGGTTTGTTGATGTTTAAACGTCCTCCAGGCGAGGGCTATAATAGTACTACGCTATTGTGATCGTTCTTGGGTCACGCATTTTACTTCGGGCCAGGTTAGCCCGATTATCATCATCTCTGTCGTCTGAATTGGACCACCTACTTTCCATTTGCTCTGTGGGGGGGCACTCTAGGGCTTGTTACAGAAAGCGTTTGAGCTTTCTCTTATATGAGAGTGTGGCCTTCTCTTTGCCGCGATAATCCTCAATGCTGAGGGTCGTGGCCTCTTCTAACAACTTTCTTCTGGATTAACCGGCGCCATTCCTGCCTATCCTCGGCTGTGTGGATAGCAGTAGCGTGGACTGAAGTGTTGAGAGTGGAGCTCATCTAGTCTGACCAACGCATTGGACTTCTGCTTCTGGGCCTTCTTCCGCATACCTTGCCCGCTACCAGTAGCTTCTCCAAATTGTCACCTCTCTTTCTGGCAATATGTACAAAGAACTTGAAATTCCTCCGCGCGCATATAGTAATGAGGCGCATCGGAATCTTGAGCTCCCACAGGCGTTCGTTGGAGGTCTCTTCAGGCCAGCAAAATGGTTGACCGATTCCAAACATGGAAGGCAATTAAAAATATGACGCAGCCGATTTTAAAAATTAATAAGGTCCACTTTAAATGTCTTATCTCATATTAATTTCTGTGCACGCAAAATCAAAACCGTGATGTGATGATCCCAGTGAATCCGGTACCAGTCGTTTATATATATGTAAACCCATTTCCCGATTTAGCCAAAGTAGATAAATGTTTTTTTTCCGAACTTAATTATACTATCATATCCGTAAGTGGCTCTTATCTCTCAGCCCACTAAGTTTCTCGCCGGATCTTAGTGGGTCGCGATTCCGATCCGGTGGTATATTCTGCGAAGCACTGCTAACACTAGTCCTAGTAAGAGTACTAGGACTAGTGTTAGCAGATTCTCTCAGGTTGTGTCCGTGAGCTCACCTACCCATCCGGGCGTAGCTGGTATTGCCTCTTAGGCTACCAGCAAATAGGTAGGGGAAAAAAAACTAACTTTTAAGAGTAATCGAAATTTTTTTGTTTGTTTGTCCAATTTTGTTTATGCATCAATTCGAAACATCCTCATCATCCTTTGTTTTTAAAACTTCTGCACGATCAACCAAAGAGAATCCTCTGAATTTATCTTCGATTTCTTGAAGTGTTTTATCTTTAGTTTCCGGTAACATGTAATATAACATAACTTGACAGTAAAACAGTAGCAGTGCATAGGCACATAATGTTCCTTCTACATCTATGAGGGAGAATAAATACGGTGCACTTTTGATGTTTGCAAACATGAAGATCGAGAAAATCAAACTACAAACCAGTCCACAGAATCCTTTGTCTGCTGTTGGGAATAGCTCGTTACTGATTATAGTCGTCAAGGGCATAGAACCAGCTCCGTTGGTGAAATAATGGAAATGATGTAAAAATACTCCTATAGCCATGTGATCAAAGGGAAGTAAACTATGACGCCTGGCGTATATGTATCCGGCCGCACAGATATACGCCAATATATTCAACCCAACTAATGTGAATAATAATGGACGCCTCCGTACTCTACTGGTTAGATAAACTGTTAGAACTGTTGATAAAATTCTTTGAATGTCCAGAGATGCAATCACTTTAAACATGTAGATATCGGTACCATATAAAGCCTTGTGGATGTCAAAAGCATATGTATCGTAGACAAGAGCACCGCAGAACTGATGTATAGCACTGAGATGCATCACAATAAATACTGGAATATAAAATTCTCGCTTTTTGAATGTTAAGATGACGTACGTTAATTTTTTCTGTATTATTTTAGACATAGTCTTTTTAGGACGGCTCTTTTTAGATTCTTTAACGATCAAATCCGTTTTAATCATTTTCTCGAGTTCATCATCTTCGTTTGGACCTCTCAGCCAGCGGAAAATTTTTCTGCATTGTTCGTAACGTCCTTTGGTTGCCAAAAAAACTGGGGACTCCGGAGAGAATAAAGAAATAATTAATCCGGGCAAAGAGAAAAATCCTAGTATTGTCGAAATTTGATGCCAATTGTAAAATAATCCAAATAAATGAGATATTAGACTCCCTAATAGTAGAGAAGTAAGAATTGTTGCCATAAAAGATCCTCTGTATTTCGGACTACTATATTCTGCAATCAAAAGTCCTCCCATTGTGGATCCGAGACCAACGGACATTCCTTGTAAAATTTTTGCAACCAATAACACAGGGAGTGATGAGGCTAAGCTAAATGTGATCCATCCGCTGACCATGAGGACTGAGCTGGTAATCACTGCTGGTTTTCGGCCGATGCTGTCTATTATAATTGGTGTGAATAGCGCTCCAATAAATGTTGTTATTCCAATGAGTGATGCTAGAACAGAGAAAATTGATGGTAAGACTTTTTATTTGGAAACATTTTTATTCTGTCTTAATTTATATTAGTCGAAAGAGTTGGCAAGAAGCGTAATGTAAATCGTAAATCGTAATTTCCATTTCTGAAGGCTCGTTCTTCTTTTTTTCTTGAATTGTGAAGAAATCTGTTGACGTTAGCATTTTCTAATAGACGCGAGTTATGTAGCCATAATCAGCCTATTACACAATAGCGGCTTTGTAACCCGATAACGTTAATAACAACTCCATTGTTTAACTTTAGTAATTAAGGATTAGATAACAAATATAATGCTCCTTGTATTCCATACCCAGAAATAGAATAAGATAAACATCCCTTGTTTGTAAGATAGTATATAAGCACATCATGTTTATGAATAAAGCAGTCTAAACCATCCTCTGCCTTGAACGGTAGCTCTGTAGACTAGGAGATGTATGGAAGTGGTAGTGCAAGGCAAAAGGAGAAAAATTAGCTGTGCCGACCCCACCTAAAGGAGAAAAAGAAGAAGATGCCCGACTGCTGCGACTGCGACTGCGTGCTCACGCGTCCTTCTCGGTAACGCCGGCTTCCGGGTCATCCACAATCATTACATGCCAAAACGGAAGATTAATTAACGTACTGTTTACTCAACTCTACGATATTAAAATAATTAAACATAACATACCCAACCATGATTCTGAATCCCTGTCCAGGGGTATCTCTTGACTCTTCCTCAATTCCGAGAACAGTGATACGTTAAATCCGATGACCATACCGTATGATAACATGTTGAAGGTCACACTCGACACCGCGAAGCACTAGGAATGTGAAGAAAATTTTTCATGAACCAAGTCTGGTAAGCGACATGACAGATTAAACATGCCTATATCACTTTTCGTATTGCTTTGGATGGATGGGACATAAATTTTGACAAACTTTTTTTCTTATTGCAATAATTGATAGATTCATTCAAATAGCATGGAAGAGTGGCGGTAGCTAACATTGGATAAACGAAATCCGATAAACTCCTGAATCTCGAAAGCTTGTAAAAACCCAAAAACAAAGTTGGTCATGCTATCTTTATATCTTTATTTTGCTTGTGCTTAATAATTAACGATCATGACACAGTTAAATAGCTTTTTAAAAACACATTAAAATAGATTTGAAAACTCACTTGCTTCGCGAATGGGGTAATCGACTGTTTGCCAAAGCACATTGTCTCAGAATGAATACGTTAAGTAACTTTACTTTAAGATAAATTTTGAAGAAAAAAAGTTACAACATTCAGAGTTTGATAACGACGCTACAAAATTATAGCATTAAATTCTTCCTTTTTGAGTTCAATTTGTAGTTGCAGTTGTGTTAATTATGCAAATAAAACAATAGATTGTACGTACATTATTATCATGACATGCTGTAGGTGCGTTTCTTGCATAAAAACGTTTTTTAGCGAACGTTAGTTGGAATTCTAATTTAAAATTAATTTATTTTTCACATAAAACTTATTTTAGTCTTAAAATAATTTGTTAACACCTTCACTGCGGAACTGGCCCATATCGGCCTACCGCGGCCCTTTTAGTTGATGTGGTCGAAGAAAACTATGTCCCTTTCGCGGGTGCGGACAGATTATTTCAGGGGTTTGTAGGAGTTCGACAACTATATGCTCTAAATTGTATACAGTGTGTTTTCGCAAAGTTATACATAGAGGGTGGCATGGACCGCATGGTACAGACTACCACCAAGTGCTTCTCTTACTAGATCTGACCATCTGGCTGGTGTTCTGTCAACGGCGCGCTTGTCTTGCTATGCGACCCGCAATTGTGAGCTTCTCTAATTCATGTCTGAGAGACCGCATGATGTGTCCGAAGAAGCTCATAACACGTTCCCGGCAGATGGAAGAGAGCCTTTTTCGGATGTTTAGCTGCTTTAGAATGGAATCGTTTGTTCTCATGGCAGTCCGCGGTATTCGTAACATCCTCCGCCATACCCACATTTCAAAGGCATCGATCTTTTTGATATCCCGGCTTTTCATGCATCATATCTCCGCCCCGTAGAGGAATATGGGAAAGATCAGTGTCCGCACCAAGTGCACTTTGGTTTTATATCGAAAATGAATACGGGTCTTCTCCCGTAGCGTTCCAAATGAATGCTGAGCCAATTGAAGAAGCTGAAAACAAATAAATTAATAAATAAATCTTTTTCAATGTACAATTTGCGTGAATGGAACAGAATGGTATCAGAGTGAATAAAAATGCCTTTCAAAGAGATTTGAAAGTGGTTTTAGAGTTGTTGTAGGTTGTCCGTGTCGAAGGGTAATCATTTCAGGTCGACTGTAAGCTTGGGTTTCAATAAAAAGTACGCCATCTTGCCTAAAATGGACCATACACCTATGAGCCTGTGCTTATGGAATTTGGCAACCCACCAAGTATTCTAGTTACAGAGCTACGTTTCGATTTTAAGCCGTGTACCAACGAAATCTTATACCTTTAAAGGAGCAATTCTTGTATATATATATATATAATCTGAATCTCGGAAACGGCTCCAACGATGTTCATAAAATTTAGTATACAGGGGATTTCGGGGGCGATAAACCGATCTAGCTTCGATTTATTTTGAAGAAGATGTTGTTTTATTCGTGTTTTCAATAATCAGCTCTTCCCGTCATCTATTGGCGAATAATAATACTATTTTTCTTAATTGAGGGCAACTAACCAAGATGGCGTTATCAAAAAACGAGCAAAGCTCGGTCATCATCTAGTAGTAAGTAAGTAATAAGTTCTAGTCTATGGATTTCCATATAAACCCATACGAGCATCCACAAACTATCGCTTTAACCTCATAACTCAGTTCTCTCTGGTTTTTTTATGTACGAATACGAAATGTGAGTCAAAAACGAAAATTTTAAAGGCTACATTGTTTTTAAATGTTTCTTTCCCTTACCCAGCCAAGACTCTAACTCCAAATCCAACTGTATTTCTATAGTCTTCCTCAACTGTGCGAACAGTCCCGTATTGAATCCGTACATGAAGCCGTGTGTCAATATATTGAATGTCACGCCTGATGTGACGAAACACCATACTTCAGTGCGAAACACTGAAATATTTGGAGAATAAAAGGCCCTTAAGTGTATAGTGTAAGGCGTGCAACCTCTTTGACAGGACGTAAGACCTACAACGACTAGACATACACTAAGATAGAGACTTGACAAGATTCCAAAATGAATGAATGAAGAATGAGGGAGGACGTGACTAGCGGCATGCAGTACTTTTTGACTTCCTAAAAGACGGACACGAACCAGACGACAAGGAACGAACCGACCGTTCAATTAATAATCGCAATAAGGCAGTTATCCTCGATTTTTTTCCTACCTATGCTGACAGCCTTGAGAAGAGGCTATTTCAGCTTCACCCTCACGGGGATCAAACCGGTGGTGTTGCTAACATTGGTCCTAGCAAGAGCAGTGCTTCGCAGAATCTACCACCGGATCGGAAACGCGACTCACTGAGAAGATCCGGCGAGAAACTCAGTGGGCTATCCTCGATACTGCGCGTATTGTGAGGAGGTTGCTCACCCTGGAGTCCTAATCACTGGTGGCTTGTGTCGTAGACACCGCCATCAGCGACAATCTATTTTGATATAGTGCTTTTTTTAAACTGTATTTTTAATATCTTAAAAAAATACATATTGTGTAATTTAATAAGATTTTAAATAAATGTAGTAGAATAATCTTTATATATATATTTCTTCTGTGCGTGTGTTTGTCACTGAACTCCTCCTAAGCGGCTGGACTGATTTTTATGAAATTTTCTGTGTAGGTAGATTCGAGAATGGCATAGATTCACAAATCAGCCCAGCAGAGAGCGCTGCACTCGGTATCTAGGCTATTTATCTTGCCTAGAAATAATTTATATGGCAAAACAACGTTTACCGGGTCAACTAGTCATAAATATAAAAACTTAGCGATCGCAAAATTTCATTTGAGTGTTATCAATTTTTATGTCGGCTCTCCGTGACCGAAATCTATGTTATACCTAGTACGTGTTCACGAAAACAGTTAATTATTAAATTTTATGTGAAAGAGTACGTGTTTGAACAGTGCGATTCGTGAATTTTAACAATATTTACGCAGTTGTATTGTGTGTATTTATAATATAGTTTAAAAAAATAAATATAATTAGAACCAGGTAACTTTAAACTTGAGATCGTAGTTTCAATTGTTTTTTTATGATTGTAGGATTACTGCTGGCCCGGAGGCCTTTACAGTTTCACCAGAACAGGTGGGCGAGCAAAGGCTCAGCCAGAGAAGAGAGAAGAAGGGTCGTCGTACCCCCTTTCGGGGGCACGGAACGGGCCACGGGGCAAACCCCACTGCCCGGGCTGAAACTCCCTGCCACACAGGGCAGGGGTGATGTGGGTGCAAGATGATATACTAGGGAGGGGAGGGCTGCTCGTTATGCGCGTCTCGGCGCACTTTATCGATAAAATATAGATACATATATATAATAACGATGGGCTGATGTTCTGCGTGGAGGAACGATGCCCGTGGACGACGCACCCCGGCGCCGGCTGCTGTCCTCTGCTTCCTAAAGCTAAATTTTTTTTTTTTTCCTTACTGCCTACAGACAGGGACAACAGTCAGCAACCGAGGGGCCCGCCACCAGCCCCATGCCGCGGCCCCACCTCTACAAACCAGAGGAGGAGCCGCGGCACTAGTTTGGCGCTCACCCGTTCTGGGCTCCCCAAAAGGGGAAGACCATCGCGGGGAGGGACCGATGTGAAACACTCCTCAGACGGGGGAGTGGTCCACCCAAGGGGGGTGGGAAATGGGTCCCCATAAGGGGGCACCCTAACAATGTGGGGGGAAATGACGAGTGTGGACAGCTCAGTCCCATGGGGGCACTCATTATGAGCACTCCCATATCACTCCGATTAAGCCGACTATCTTACCATAGAAGGGGGTTCCAGTAGCTCCCTTGGTAGCGCCAGACCATCCGGTGGCCTAGCGTGCAAGGGAGCTAAATTGTGGAGATGCTCGTGGGGTCCACCGTCAGCCCGCTCGTAAAGATTACGAGCTAGCCTCCGGATGAACTCCTCGAGCGACTCCTGGCTCAGCCAGGAGGGGTGGGATTTGCTAACAGCTGCCCGAGCTCCTCAAAGAGCAGCTGCTTGGCGAGTGAATCTACTATAGGATCGAAATCGCGACACACTGACAAGATCCGGCGAAAAACTGATAGTTGGATTAGGTTGCACGTCGACCGGGGATCGGAGGAGGGCGTTTGTCCAGCTCCAACCCCTATGAGGAGGTATTCTCCTCTCGGTGACGGTCACGGCGCAACCTAAGGGGGTTGAGGCTGCGCCGCACGCTACCGTCACTCTAGCGCGCTGGCACCAGGAGGACGGGATGACGTGTCGGCGGCTGCGGACTGCGATGCGGTCCGCATTTTCGTCGTCGCTGTCGTCGCCGAACATACTGTGGAAGAGCAATCCGGTCGGAGGTGTATCGAGCTCTGACCCGGTAGGCTGGTTCTGGCCCAGCGGGGTATCCTGGAATACCAGCGGCATCGCCCAGGCCACATACCCCGCGCGCCCTGTAGGCGCGGGGACCTCGTAGGAGGTTCGGCGCTTGGCCCGAAAAAAAAATGGTTGCACGTCGAACTCTTTCCCGAGTTCGATGAGTACGGTTACCGGTCAATTGTACAACCGCTTTCCCAACACCGATACCACCCATCCCACGTACTCAAAATACACGAGCAATTTTTTTGATTAACGGGCTAATTTAAATTTTAATTTTTTTGTCGGATCTCATATAATATATTAACTCTTATTAATAATTTAAGAAACTATATCTAATAAATAATAAATATTAGAATAAAAAAATATAAAACTAAAAAAAAAGTAAAGATTTCATAAATAAAATTTAATGTAAGATAAAACAAATCAAATAAAATTGTTTTTATTCAATAATAATATTATAAAGAGGAAAGATTTGTTTGTTTGTTTGTTTCGAATAGGCTTCCAAACTACTGAACCGATTTGAAAAATTCTTTCACTGTTTAGGAGCTACAGTATTTCCGAGTGACATAGGCTATAATATTTTTTGAAAAAAGTTAGGGATCCTTACTAAAACTCCAATAATGTAACCCAAGGTGTAAGAAAATCACCTAAAATATTCTTTACATCGCATGCCTTGCGAAAACTATTGACGATAGAATAAAGTAATCTATATCTATACTAATATTATAAAGAGGAAAGATTTGTTTGTTTGTTTGTTTCGAATAGGCTTCCAAACTACTGAACCGATCTGAAAAATTCTTTCACTGTTTAGGAGCTACAGTATTTCCGAGTGACATAGGCTATAATATTTTTTGAAAAAAGTTAGGGATCCTTACTAAAACTTCAATAATGTAACCCAAGGTGTAAGAAAATCACCCAAAATATTCTTTAGATCGCATGCCTTGCGAAAACTATTGACGATAGAATAAAGTAATCTATATCTATACTAATATTATAAAGAGGAAAGATTTGTTTGTTTGTTTGTTTCGAATAGGCTTCCAAACTACTGAACCGATTTGAAAAATGCTTTCACTGTTTGGGAGCTACAGTATTTCTTTTTTAATCCCTACCTATGCTGATAGCCTTGAGAGGCTATTTCAGCTTCGCCCTAACGTTAGTAGGTGAGCTCGCGGGGCTCAACCGGAGAGTTGCTAACACTGACCCTAGCAAGAGCAGTGCTTCGCAGAATCTACCACCGGATCGGAAACGCGACCCACTGAGAAGATCCGGCGAGAAACTCAGTGGGCTGTGTCTATGGGTTAGTTCGCTCGTCGAACCCTTCGTCGCAAGCGACGGGTTTGACGAGGACGGTGACCGGTGCTTGTGGTGCCTAAAAGCACCGTTAATGGACAGTATTTCCGAGTGACATAGGCTATATATATTTTTTTTAATTAGGGATCCTTCCTAAAACTCCAATAATGTAATCCAAGGTGTAAAAAATTTACCTAAAGTATTCTTTACATCGCGTGCGCTGCGAACACTATTGATAATAGAATAAAATAATGTACTATAACTTTGTAGAACACATTATTATTTACAAAAAATGTGGCGACAGCATATGTCTGACTATTATAGCTATGCCACAATAAGTGTTAATTTATTTAGAAAATAAAAACAACGTCAAATATCGTTCACAGGGTAGCTTTTTTATAATTGTGGGTTTACTGGTGCCCCGGAGGCCTTTCCAGTTTCATAAGGACAGGTGGGCGAGCAAGGGCTCAGATAAAGCAAGGGCTCACCCAGTACAAGGAAGCTCTTACTCAATAAACTCAATGGCTTTTGTTTTGTATCTATGACCTTTTTACGAAAACTAGAAAAATAATAATATAAAAATAGATAAAAACAAATATTATTTAAACGGATATAAAAGTTTATTAAAAAAAAAATATTCAAACTATCTTTATTATTTTCTATTTTTAGAGACCTGACGCAAATATAAGGGATAATGTGTGTGTATTATAATTTTTTATTTTGAAAATTTTGATAAAGACCCGAGCGAAGCCGGAGCGGGACACTATTTATCAATAAAAAAAAAATGTATACCCGAATAATTATTTTCTTTATACCTCGAATAGAACTTAAAATTAATATTTTTATAATAAGGAGCTTCGTTCCTATCCGGTGTCCCACGACACCACGCATTTTGTTAATATGCTACATATATAATAATATTATATTATGTATAATAGTCTTTTAAAAAAAGTTACCGTATTAGATCTGTGGAATTTTTACTGGCTTCACTACATAGTATAAAACAAAGTCGCTTTCTCTGTCCCTATATCCCTATGTATGCTTAATCTTTAAAACTACGCAACGGATTTTGATGCGGTTTTTTTAATAGATAGAGTGATTGAAGAGGAAGGTTTATATGTATAATAACATCCATTAAATAGTGGAGAAATCAATATTAAATTACAGTTTCCGAAGCGAAGCGAGGGCGGGTCGCTAGTTATTCAATACTAGCGACCCGCCCTCGCTTCGCTTCGGAAACATTAAAACACACATGAAACCAAAAAAATAAAATAAAAAAAGAATAAAAAAAAGTAGCTTATGTTCATCAGGGACAATGTCGGCTTCTAATGGAAAAAGAATTTTTCAAATCGGTCCAGTAGTTTCGGAGCCTATTCGAAACAAACAAACAAACAAATCTTTCCTCTTTATAATATTAGTATAGATAAATGAAAGTACACACTTGTTGAACGTCTAAAAGAACTACCGCCAATTCACAAAAACTAGCCTCCGTCCTGAGAAGAACTGGCAAGAAACTCAGCGGGCATGTCTTTTTTTCTAAAAACATTTTTTTTTTTTTAAATATTCATTCACAAACAAGAGAAAAACAGAAAGACGAGCAGAAACGAGAAAGTCGATAAAATAAATTAAATTTTAGATGTGCTTGGCTGCCGCGAGGGGCCCGCGGGCCGCGTGTTGCTCGTCCTTCCTCTATAGAGACTAATGTCTGCCGCAAACGCACACGAAACAGGACCAAGTACACACACCCAGAAGCTGTGTATCAAATATCTTTCAAAAATGAAAACTGCCTCAAAAATTCATATCTATATATTAATACGTGAAGCAAAAACTTTGTGCCCCTTTTTACGAAAATTGCGCGGACGGAGGTGTATGGATTTTTCTACACTTATGCACAATATAGAGAAGGAGTGCGGAATGTTTATATGTTTTAAATTATGCAAGAAAAATATTATACATTAAATCAATAAATAAAAACACACTATCATGTATTTGACACACACACGCATACATACTATTTATTTACTGTCAAACTTGTCTTATTGCTTATAATCTGTGGTCAAATTGTTGATTTTACTGGTTTTGGACTTTTTGGCGGAAACGCGAGGAGTGAAGTTGTGTGATTTGGCTCCCTCCTTATTAAGATAGATTAGGTTAGGTTAAGTCGTGAACAGATGCTGCGGACAAGTGTTGAGAGATCATTGGGTGTTATCATTTAAGTGTGAGTGTGTTTGGGTGTGTGTGTTTGTGTATGTGACCTATCCATGTCCATTTACGACGCGTAATCGGTTTACCAATTATCCTTTCCCGACACGCCTCCTATCCCAGAGGCGTTCGTTGTAGATCTCCTCAGGGCAGCAAAATGGTGTATCGATTCCAAACATGGTAGGCAATTAAACATGTGACATAGCCTCTTTTAAAAATGAATAAGGTCCACTTTAAATGTCTTATCATATATTAAGTTCTGTGCGCGCAAAACCAAAACCGTGATGTGATGATCCCGGTGAACCCACGATACCAGTCGTGCTGAGTATATAGAGTTATTTACTCAAGGGGGCTCTCCAGTAATTAAGCTAATTTATAAATTACGAGGCTTAGTACGTGACGTTACTTCTTCATAGTGGGAGTTGTTTTACGTTGTCTAATCATATACCTTTCATCAATATCTTGTCCAATATCTAGCACATGGGTGTGTTGTTCTACACACAAGTGTTGTGTGTTGTTGTCTAGGAGACCGAATATCCTGACTTTGTCGTACAAATCGTACGTTGATGGTGGATATTAAAAATTCCAAAATCTAACGCCTCAGCAGATGTATACTACTGCCACATAGTTTACATTTATATATATGTAAACCCATTTCCCGATTTAGCCAAAGTAGATAAATGTTTTCTTTCCCGTACTTATTTATGCTATCATATCCGTAAATAACTCTTATCTCTCAGCCCACTGAGTTTCTCGCCGGATCTTCTCAGTGGATCGCGATTTCGATCCGGTGGTAGATTCTGCGAAGCACTGCTCTTGCTAGGGCTAGTGTTAGCAGATTCTCTCAGGTTGAGCCCGTGAGCCCTCCTACCCGTCCGGGCGTAGCTGGTATTGCCTCTTAGGCTGCCAGCAAATTGGTAGGGGAAAAAAAACTTAACTTTTAAGAGTAATCTAAGCATATTATTGTTTGTTTTATCCAATTTTGTTCAGGCATCAATTCGAAACATCCTCATCATCCTTTGTTTTTAAAACTTCTGCACGATCAACCAAAGAGAATCCTCAGAATTTATCTTCGATTTCTTGAAGTGTTTTATCTTTTGTTTCCGGTAACATGTAATATAACATAACTTGACAGTAAAACAGTAACAGTGCATAGGCACATAATGTTCCTTCTACATCTATGAGGGAGAATAAATACGGTGCACTTTTGACGTTTGCAAAGACGAAGATCGAGAAAATCAAACTACGAATCAGTCCACAGAATCCTTTGTCTGCTGTTGGGAATAGCTCGTTACTGATTATAGTCGTCAAGGACATAGAACCAGCTCCGTTGGTGAAATAATGGAAATGATGTAAAAATACTCCTATAGCCATGTGGTCAAAAGGAAGTAGACTATGACGCCTGGCGTATATGTATCCAGCCTCACAGACATACGCCAATATATTCAATCCAACTAATGTGAATAATAATGGACGCCTCCGTACTCTACTGGTTAAATAAACTGTTAGAACTGTTGATAAAATTCTTTGAATGTCCAAAGATGCCATCACTTTAAACATGTAGATATCGGTACCATATAAAGCCTTGTGGATGTCAAAAGCATATGTATCATAGACGAGAGCACCGCAGAACTCATTTATAGCACTGAGATGCATCATAATAAATACTGGAATATAAAATTCTCGCTTTTTGAATGTTAAGATGACGTACGTTAATTTTTTCTGTATTATTTTAGACATAGTTTTTTTGGGACGGCTCTTTTTAGATTCTTTAACGATCAAATCAGTTTTAATCATTTTCTCGAGTTCATGATCTTCGTTTGGACCTCTCAGCCAGCGAAAAACATTTCTGCATTGATCGTAACGTCCTTTGGTTGCTAAAAAAACTGGGGACTCCGGAGAGAATAAAGAAATAATTAATCCGGGCAAAGCGAAAAATTGTAGTATTGTCGAAATTTGATGCCAATTGTAAATCAATGCAAATAAATGAGATATTAGACTCCCTAATAGCACAAAAGTAAGAATTGTTGCCATAAAAGACCCTCTGTATTTCGGACTACTATATTCTGCAATCAAAAGTCCTCCCATCGTGGATCCAAGACCAACGGACATTCCTTGTAAAAATTTTGCAACCAATAACACAGGGAGTGATGAGGCTAAGCTAAATGTGATCCATCCGCTGACCATCAGGACTGAGCTGGTAATCACTGCTGGTTTTCGGCCGATGTTGTCTATTATAATTGGTGTGAATAGCGCTCCAATAAATGTTGTTATTCCAATGAGTGATGCTAGAACAGAGAAAATTGATGGTTAAGCTTTTATTTGTAAACTCTTTGATTCTGTCTTAATTTATATCAGTCAAAAGAGCTGGCGAGAAGCGCTAGCTGGCATTACGGTGTAATTTCCCTTTCTGAAGGCTTGTTCCTCTTTTTTGAATTGTGAAGAAATCTGTTCGCGTTACCATTTTCTAATAGACGCGTTTCAATATATTTTTTTCAGTGAGTATTTTCATTTTGATTTGTTTTGGTAAATCGTTCAAAAGAGGTTTTGAATGTTACGGAAAATACATGAAAACTACAGTAACATGACCAGTGTCTAAAGTTCAGCTTATAATAAGGATGTGAGCACACTGAAATCTCGAGACCGATTCGCAACGATAAATGAACATCGATCTCGCAGCTTTGTTATGGTCACCAATTACTCGACCATTAACACAAAGCACGAAATGCGATTTTCACCATTATTACCGCAGCGATTAGACAGCTAGTCCGCTGACTTTCTCCACCGATCACCTCAGCGAATCTCGCGAATCTTTGAGCTTTTCGGCCGCTTTTAGGGGCGCACAGGTTAGTGTGTCCAACTGGACTCGATGAGGAAGGACAAAATAAAGAATGAGTATATCAGAGGAAGTGTGAAAGTAGCCCCGGTAATCAACAAATTAAAGAGCGGACGGTAAGCGTGGATGGACATGTGATGCGTAGAGAGAAGATGCATGTGACTAGGAGATGTATAGAAATGGTAGTGCAATCTACCTTGCAGGGGGGAAGAGGCCGACCAAAGAAGACATGGATGGAGTGTGTGAATGACGATGTGAGAGAGAGAGGAGTGAGTGTTGGGATGACGGCTGATAGAAGAGAATGGAAGAGAAAAATCAGCTGTGCCGACCCCACCTAGTGGGGTAAGGTGGAGAAAAAGAAGAAGATGCCCGACTGCTGCGACTGCGAGTGCGTGCTCACGCGTCCGTCTCGGTAACGCCAGCTTCCGGGTCACCCATAATTATTACGTCCCAAAACGAAAAGATTAATTAGCGTACTGTTTACTCAACTCTACGATATTAAAAAAATTAAACATAACATACCCAACCATGATTCTGAATCCCTGTCCAGGGGTATCTCTTGGCTCTTCCTCAATTCCGAGAACAGTGATGCGTTAAATCCGATGACCATACCGTATGATAACATGTTGAAGGTCACACTCGACACCGCGAAGCACTAGGAATTTGAAGAAATTTTTTCATGAACCAAGTCTGGTAAGCGACATGATAGATTAAACATGCCTATATCACTTTTCGTATTGCTTTGGATGGATGGGACATAAATTTTGACAAATATTTTGACTTATTTCAATACATGATAGATTCAAATATTATGGAGGTAGCTAACATTGGATAAACGAAATCCGATAAACTCCTGAATGCCGAAAGCTTGTAAAAGCCCAAAATAGCGGTAGCTAACATTGGATAAACGAAATCCGATAAACTCCTGAATGCCGAAAGCTTGTAAAAGCCCAAAAACAAATTTGATTATGCTATCTTTATATTTTTAATTTGGTTGTGCTTAACAATTAATAATCATGACACAGTTAAATAGCTTTTTAAAAACACATTAAAATAGATTTGAAAACTCACTTGCTTCACGAATGGGGTAATCGACTGTTTGCCAAAGCACATTGTCTCAGAATGAATACGTTGAGTAGCTAAGTTTAAGATAAATTTTGAAGAAAAAAAGTTAGAACATTCAGAGTTTGATAACGACGCTACAAAATTATAGCATTAAATTCTTTCTTGTTGAGTTCCATTTGTAGACGAGTTCCAGTTGTGTTAACATTCAATGCCAAATTACATGGCGCCGTGGAGATTTATATGGCCGAGTACATGGCGCGGCATTGAATGTGTTAATTATGCAAATAAAACAATAGATTGTACGTACATTATTAACACGACATGCTGTACGTTTCTTGTATAAAAATAACGAAATATAAACTTTTTTTTTTCCACAGGAGAAAATCGCCTTTGCCTGAAAATCGTATGTGGGAGTTGAACCTCACTAAAAACTCCTGCCACTCACAGCGGGCGCCCTACCCCGGACCGGGTGGGAACCCAGTCGGAGCTATTGAGACGGCGGGACAGGGTTTACGCAGAGCATATTACATCCATCTCGCCGTCCCCCAGACGCCGGACCGGCGGCCGCCAGCGACACGACCGCCGGTTCCCTCGGTCGACGGGCCAAGAGCCCGCATTGATAGGACTTTTTTTTTTTTTTTTTTCCACAGGAGAAAATCGCCGGATCCCCACCCGCGCGGCAGGTGGGGTATGTGGGAGTTGAACCTCACTAAAAACTCCTGCCACTCACAACCGGCGCCCTACCTCGGACCGGGCCGGAGCCCAGTTGGGGCTATTGAGACGGCGGGACAGGGTTGACGCAGAGCACATTACATCCATCCCACCGTCCCACGGACGCCGGACCGGCGGCCGCCAGCGACACGACCACCGGTTCCCTCGTTCAGCGGGCCGAGAGCCCGCCTTGATGGCGCCTCGTTACACCTTCCCATCAGAGCGGTCGGGGGAACGCGGTCTACCATCACCCGGCTTCCTACTGCGGGTGAGCGTGCAAAGCACGCCACCCCACGTCTGGGTCTCTCCCCGCACAAAACGGGTGGGACCCCTAGCTCTTAGGGGGCCAGGTCACGGATACGACCCCGGTACCGACCCCCTGCTCGGCGGCGGCGGGTTCCTGCGTAGTGAGGAGAGCTTTGCCTCACTCGCCCCGCCGCCTCCTTCTACGAGATGGTGCACTCGCAGAAGTCGAGCATAGCCTTCCAGGACTCATCGCCGCCAAGCATCGACGCCACGACGCCAGGCAGCGACAAGTCAGGTCCTATCTTTGCGACCAGGACACGGCGCTGCACCTCCCAAGCGGGGCAGACAGCGAGCATATGCTCCGCCGTGTCCAGGTCGTGTCCACAATGGTGACACCTCGTCGTCGGCTCAGCCCCTATCCGGCGCAGGTACTTCCCGAAGCATCCGTGCCCGGTCAGCACCTGCACCAGACGAAAGGTGAGACGTCCTTCGCCACGATTCACCCAGTCATCAAAGACTGGGTAAACCGCCTCGACGGTCCGTAGCCCCTACGTGGGGTTGGCCAATCGCCTCGACCACGACTCGAGCACGGACCGCCGAGAATGGGCCTTCCGCGCCCGCAGCTCACTTTCGGGGAGACGCGCCACGCCCCGAGCACGAAGCTCGCTGCGCCACCGATAGTCGGCAGCGAGCGACTCCGCCTCCAGCTCCCAGCATTGATGGGGCTAGCAAATGTTTGTTGGAATTCTAAATTAAAATTTTTTTTTTTTTTTCACATAAAACTTATTTTAGTCTAAAAATAATTTTTTAACACCTTCACTGCGGAACTGGCCCATATCAGCCTACCGCGGCCCTTTTAGTTGATGTGGTCGAAGAAAACTATGTCCCTTTCGCGGGTGCGGACAGATTATTTCAGGGGTTTGTAGGAGTTCGACAACTATGTACTCTAAATTGTATATGTTTTCGCAAAGTTATACATAGAGGGTGGCATGGACCGCATGGTACAGACTACCACCAAGTGCTTCTTTTACTAGATCTGACCATCTGGCTGGTGTTCTGTCCACGGCGCGCTTGTCTTTCTATGCGACCCGCAATTGTGAGCTTCTCTAATTCATGTCTGGGAAACCGCATGATGTGTCCGAAGAAGCTCATAACACGTTCCCGGCAGATGGAAGAGAGCCGGGAGTTCGGATGTTTAGCTCTATTAGAATGAATTCGTTTGTTCTCATGGCAGTCCGCGGTATTCGTAACATCCTCCGCCACACCCACATTTCAAAGGCATTGATATTTTTGATATCCCGGCTTTTCATGCACCATATCTCCGCCCCGTAGAGAAATATGGGAAAGATCAGTATCCGCACCAAGTGCACTTTGGTTTTATATCGAAAACGAATGCGGGTCTTCTCCCGTAGCATTCCAAATGAATGCTAAGCCAATTGAAGAAGCTAAAAACAAATAAATAAATAAATAAATCTTTTTCAGTGTACAATTTGCATGAATGGAACAGAATGGTATCAGAGTGAATAAAAATGCATTTCAAAGAGATTTGAAAGTGGTTTTAGAGTTGTTGTAGGTTGTCCGTGCCGAAGGGTGATCATTTCAGGTCGACTGTAAGCTTGGGTTTCAATAAAAAGTACGCCATCTTGCCTAAAATTGACCATACACCTATGAACCTGTGCTTATGAAATTTGGTAACCCACCAAGCATTCTAGTTACAGAGTTACGTTCCGATTTTAAGCCGTGTACCAACGAAATAGTAAGTAAGAAATAAGTTCTAGTCTATGGATTTCCATATAAACCCAAACGAGCGTCCACAAACTATCGCTTTAACCCCACACTTCAGTTCTCTCTGGTTTTTTTATGTACGAATGCGAAATGCGAAATGTGTGTTGTAGTGTTGACCGGGGGACCCCCCTACTCTGACCGGGTTTTGACTCCGACGTAGATCGGACGTCGGGTGTAAGAGTGCAGGAGAGTCGTTTAGTGGGTAGGGCCCTAAAATACCTTGGGCCCACGGTCTGCTCCCAACACCTTGCAGATTGTCAAGTTCCACATACACCGCGCGCCCCCTAGGCGCGGGGACCTCGTAGGAGGTTCGGCGCTTGGCCCGAAAAAAAAGGCTACACGTCGAACTCTTTCCCGAGTTCGATGAGTACGGTTACCGGTCAATTGTACAACCGCTTTCCCAACACCGATACCACCCATCCCACGGACTCAAAATACATGAGCAATTTTTTTGATTAACGGGCTAATTTAAATTTTAATTTTTTTGTCTGGTCACATATAAAATATTAACTCTTATTAATAATTTAAGAAACTGTATTTAATAAATAATAAATATTAGAATAAAAAATATAAAACTAAAAAAAAATAAAGATTTCATAAATAAAATTTAATGCAAGATAAAACAAATCAAATCAAATAAAATTGTTTTTATTCAATATAAATGAAAGTGCACACTTGTTGAACGTCAAAAAGAACTATCGCCAATTCACAAAAACGAGCCTCCGTCCTGAGAAGAACTGGCAAGAAACTCAGCGGGCATGTCTTTTTTTCTAAAAATATATTTTTTTTTAAATATTCATTCACAAACAAGAGAAAAACAGAAAAACGAGCAGAAACGAGAAAGTCGATAAAATAAATTAAATTTTACATGTGCTTGGCGGCCGCGAGGGGCCCGCGGGCCGCGTGTTGCTCGTCCTTCCTCTATACTCTATAGAGACTAATGTCTGCCGCAAACGCACACGAAACAGCACCAAGTACACACCAGTACAACCCAGAAGTTGTGTATCAAATATCTTTCAAAAATTAAAACTGCCTCAAAAATTCATATCTATATATTAATACGTGAAGCAAAAACTTTGTGCCCCTTTTTACGAAAATTGCGCGGACGGAGGTGTATGGATTTTTCTACACTTATAGACAATATAGAGAAGGAGTGCGGAATGTTTATATGTTTTAAATTATGCAAGAAAAATATTATACATTAAATCAATAAATAAAAACATTACACACACACTATCATGTATTTGACACACACACGCATACATACTATTTATTTACTGTCAACTGTGAGTGAAGTTGTGTGATTTGGCTCCCTCCTTCTTAAGATAGATTAGGTTAGGTTAAGTCGTGAACAGATGCTGCGGACAACTGTTGAGAGATCATTGGGTGTTATCATTTAAGTGTGAGTGTGTTTGGGTGTGTGTGTTTGTGTATGTGACCTATCCATGTCCATTTACGACGCGTAATCTGTTTAACAATTAACCTTTCCCGACACGCCTCCTATCCCAGAGGCGTTCGTTGTAGATCTCCTCAGGGCAGCAAAATGGTGTATCGATTCCAAACATGGTAGGCAATTAAACATGTGACATAGCCTCTTTTAAAAATGAATAAGGTCCACTTTAAATGTCTTATCATATATTAAGTTCTGTGCACGCAAAACCAAAACCGTGATGTGATGATCCCGGTGAACCCACGATACCAGTCGTGCTGAGTATATAGAGTTATTTACTCAAGGGGGCTCTCCAGTAAGGAAGCTAATTTATAAATTACGAGGCTTAGTACGTGACGTTACTCCTTCATAGTGGGAGTTGTTTTACGTTGTCTAATCATATACCTTTCATCAATATCTTGTCCAATATCTAGCACATAGGTGTGTTGTTCTACACACAAGTGTTGTGTGTTGTTGTCTAGGAGACCGAATATCCTGACTTTGTCGTACAAATCGTACGTTGATGGTGGATATTAAAAATTCCAAAATCTAACACCTCAGCAGATGTATACTACTGCCACATAGTTTACATTTATATATAAGTAAACCCATTTCCCGATTTAGCCAAAGTAGATAAATGTTTTTTTTTTCCCGTACTTATTTATGCTATCATATCCGTAAATAACTCTTATCTCTCAGCCCACTGAGTTTCTCGCCGGATCTTCTCAGTGGATCGCGATTGCGATCCGGTGGTAGATTCTGCGAAGCACTGCTCTTGCTAGGGCTAGTGTTAGCAGATTCTCTCAGGTTGAGCCCGTGAGCTCACCTACCCGTCCGGTAGCTGGTATTGCCTCTTAGGCTAGCAGCGAATAGATAGGGGGAAAAAAAACTTAACTTTTAAGAGTAATCTAAGCATATTATTGTTTGTTTTATCCAATTTTGTTCAGGCATCAATTCGAAACATCCTCATCATCCTTTGTTTTTAAAACTTCTGCACGATCAACCAAAGAGAATCCTCTGAATTTATCTTCGATTTCTTGAAGAGTTTTATCTTTTGTTTCTGGTAACATGTAATATAACATAACTTGACAGTAAAACTGTAACAGTGCATAGGCACATAATGTTCCTTCTACATCTATGAGGGAGAATAAATACGGTGCACTTTTGACGTTTGCAAAGACGAAGATCGAGAAAATCAAACTACGAATCAGTCCACAGAATCCTTTGTCTGCTGTTGGGAATAGCTCGTTACTGATTATAGTCGTCAAGGACATAGAACCAGCTCCGTTGGTGAAATAATGGAAATGATGTAAAAATACTCCTATAGCCATGTGGTCAAAAGGAAGTAGACTATGACGCCTGGCGTATATGTATCCAGCCTCACAGACATACGCCAATATATTCAATCCAACTAATGTGAATAATAATGGACGCCTCCATACTCTGCTGGTTAAATAGACTGTTAGAACTGTTGATAAAATTCTTTGAATGTCCAAAGATGCCATCACTTTAAACATGTAGATATCGGTACCATATAAAGCCTTGTGGATGTCAAAAGCATATGTATCGTAGACGAGAGCACCGCAGAACTCATGTATAGCACTGAGATGCATCATAATAAATACTGGAATATAAAATTCTCGCTTTTTGAATGTTAAAATGACGTACGTTAATTTTTTCTGTATTATTTTAGACATAGTCTTTTTGGGTCGGCTCTTTTTAGATTCTTTAACGATCAAATCAGTTTTAATCATTTTCTCGAGTTCATCATCTTCGTTTGGACCTCTCAGCCAGCGAAAAACTTTTCTGCATTGATCGTAACGTCCTTTGGTTGCCAAAAAAACTGGGGACTCGGGAGAGAATAAAGAAATAATTAATCCGGGCAAAGAGAAAAATCCTAGTATTGTCGAAATTTGATGCCAATTGTAAAATGATCCAAATAAATGAGATATTAGACTCCCTAATAGCAGAAAAGTAAGAATTGTTGCCATAAAAGACCCTCTGTATTTCGGACTACTATATTCTGCAATCAAAAGTCCTCCCATCGTGGATCCAAGACCAACGGACATTCCTTGTAAAAATTTTGCAACCAATAACACAGGGAGTGATGAGGCTAAGCTAAATGTGATCCATCCGCTGACCATCAGGACTGAGCTGGTAATCACTGCTGGTCTTCGGCCGATGCTGTCTATTATAATTGGTGTGAATAGCGCTCCAATAAATGTTGTTATTCCAATGAGTGATGCTAGAACAGAGAAAATTGATGGTTAAGCTTTTATTTGTAAACTCTTTGATTCTGTCTTAATTTATATCAGTCGAAAGAGCTGGCGAGAAGCGCTAGCTAGCATTACGCTGTAAATTCCCTTTCTGAAGGCTCGTTCCTCTTTTTTGAATTGTGAAGAAATCTGTTCACGTTGCCATTTTCTAGACGCGTTTAAAAAAATTTTCAGTGAGTATTTTCATTCAAAAGATGTTTTGAATGTTACGAAAACTACAGTTACATGACCAGTATCCAAAGTTCAGCTTATAATAAGGATGTGAGCACACTGAAATCTCGAGACCGATTCGCAACGGTAAATGAACATCGATCTCGCAGTTTTATTATAGTCACCAATTACTCGACCATTAACACAAAACACGAAATACGATTTTCACCATTATTACTGCAGAGATTAGACAGATAGTCCGCTGAGTTTCTCCACGGATCACCTTAGCGTTTCGCGATTTCGATTCGGTGGTAGGTACTCCCGCGAATCTTTGAGCTTTTCGGCCGCTTTTGGAGGCGCGTAGGTTTACAGGTTATAGGTTAATATGGACTGGACTCGCGTGCTCACGCGTCCATCTCGGTAACGCTGGCTTCCGGGTCATTCACAGTCATTACATCCCAAACGAAAAGATTAATTAGCGTGCTGTTTATTCAACTCTACGATATTAAAAAAATTTAAACATAACATACCCAACCATGATTCTGAATCCCTGTCCAGGGGTATCTCTTGACTCTTCCTCGATTCCGAGAACAGTGATGCGTTAAATCCGATGACCATACCGTATGATAACATGTTGAAGGTCACACTCGACACCGCGAAGCACTAGGAATTTGAAGAACCAAGTTATATTTTCATTAACCAAGTTAGTAAACGACATAGCAGATTAAACATGTCTATATCACTTTTCGTATTCTTCTGGATGGATGGGACATACATTTTGACAAACTTTTTTTCTTATTGCTACATACATGATAGATTTAAATATCATGGAGGTATGGCAGTAACTAACATTGGATAAACGAAATCCGATAAACTCCTAAATCCCGAAAGCTTGTAAAAACCCAAAAACAAAGTTGGTCATGCTATCTTTATGCTATCACGCTTTATGCATATCATGCTATCACAACCAATATATAAGATATATCTTTATTTTTAAAAAGATATATCTTTATTTTGGTTGTGCCTAATAATTAACTTTCTTGACACAGTTAAATGGCTTTTTAAACACACATTAAAATAAACTTGAAAACTCACTTGCTTCACGAATGGGGTAATCAACTGTTTGCCAAAGCACATTGTCGCAGAATGAAGACGTTAAGTAACTTTACGTAAGATAAGTTATAATAAAAAAGTGCAACATTCAGCGTTTGATAACGATGCCACAAGAGCGAGGCATTAAATTCTTCCTTATGAATCATAATATTAAGATACCTTGCGTGCAACATAATTCAAGGGTTAACAGAAGAATAGTTGGTTCGTTGCGTTCAAGTACATTTTATTTCGAAACTATTTACTTGGGAATATTTGTTTTTCTCGTCGAATTGATAATTTTAATAGAACACTATCTACATTTTTCGGTTCGATATATTGTGTGTACACCCTGTATCTTCTTCTCAGTCGGTGTCGCTCTTGATATAGTGGTCGTGGTCATCACTTCAGGCGTTGGTGGGAAGCTTCAGAAAACATCACCACTCCTCGCTGACGGTAGCCCTCCTCGGGAATTCGTGTAAAGATGATGAGCCATTCACTGCCGCTTTTATCTGGTCAGTCCACCTCATAGGCGATCTTCTTCACACCCTGTATACACAGAAATTAAGCAGTCATTAGAGTAATGTAAACTCGAAGAAAACGTGACTAAAGGATAAGACGTCCGGTGCATTTGTATCGAGCGATGCACCGGTGTTCGAAACTCGCAGGCGGGTACCAAATTTTCTAATGAAATACGTACTCAACAAATGTTCACGATTGACTTCCACGGTGAAGGAATAACATCGTGTAATAAAAATCAAAACAGCAAAATTATAATTTGCGTAATTACTGATGGTAGGACCTCTTGTGAGTCCGCACGGGTAGGTACCGCTGCCCTGCCTATTTCGGCCGTGAAGCAGTAATGCGTTTCGGCTTGAAGGGTGGGGCAGCCGATGTAACTATACTGAGACCTTAGAACTTGTATCTCAAGGTGGGTGGCGCATTTACGTTGTATAAGTTCCAGTAACCACTTAACACCAGGTGGGCTGTGGCTCGTCCACCCATCTAAGCAATAAAAAAAAACATAGAAAGTCAATCAAGGATCACGCGGCGTTCATCTTCGGCATGGTCTTCTATCTCATGAATTTCAATAATACAAACAGTGCGGACGCTCTGAGATTAGTTTAAAGTAATAAAAAGCATTTGTAAAAAAATATATTATACAAAAAGAGTTACTGTTTCATAAATGAACAAAAAAAAGGTTAAGAAACTTGACCTTGCACTTTTCAAAGTTAAAATATCGTCGTGGTATTACGACAACGAATTCGCGTTCACAAATTCTTATCAATTTCTTATTTTTAATTGGGGATTTAACATGTAATTTAACAAGGGGGAATTGGCAATTAGAAACAAAGCCTGAATAATCGTTTCCTTGCAAGTGTTTGATTATTATGTTGAACGGTGAGATGTCTTTTGTTTAATTAGTGACGCTCCCGGAGTTTTTTTTTTTTCGAAGTAAATACGTATCAGTCCATTACGCAAGACGTCCCATACGGGTTAATATAGTTTAATAAAATCAATCATGTCACCTATATACCTATTAATACGTGAAGCAAAAATTTTGTACTCCTTTTTCGAAAATTGCGCGGACGGAGGAGTATGAAATTTCCCACACTTATCTATATCTATACTTCTATACTAATATTATAAAGAGGAAAGATTTGTTTGTTTGTTTGTTTCGAATAGGCTCCGAAACTACTGGACCGATTTGAAAAATTCTTTTTCCATTAGAAGCCGACATTGTCCCTGATGAACATAGGCTACTTTTTTTTTTTTTTTTTTTATTAATTTTTTTTGGTTTCATATGTGTTTTAATGTTTCCGAAGCGAAGCGAGGGCGGGTCGCTAGTAGAGAATATAGAGAAGGAGTGCAGAAGGCTAATATTTTTTTTTAATTATGCATGAATAATACATTAAATCAATAAGAAAACATTACACACACTACCATGTATTATACTACTACTGCTACTACTACACATAATATATTATTATATACTCTTTTTTTATTGTCAAACTTTTGTTATTGCTTAAAGTCTGTGGTCAAATTGAGAATAGATTACTATTGTTTATCTTTAATATTATTTGTCTATAGTGTGGTCTTAGCGAAATCTGTGAATTAAGAAGTCTAATAGTCTTTGACAATAGAACCTTAATAATGTTCGAACTTATAATTACAATTAATTATAGTCGAATCACGACGACTGCGGGACCCCTAGTATTTATAAATTCCTCTAATCATTAGTGGTATATTGTATTTCCAACCTGCATGCATTGCCGATAAAGCTGTCATGTAATTCGGCTCTGCAGGGTGGGTCAACTCACCCGGTACTCGGTTGTCGGTCCAATGGTGAGGCGGTGCATGGTGGCTCCTGTGCACCGCTCACGGTGTGTCTCCCGAGACGACGTCCTACGGGATCTTCTCGGGGATGGAATCCCATCCTACTGTCAGGACGGGCACCGGCGATGGCGAACCTTCGGCGAGCACTGTGCGGTACTGTGGGTTTCGTGGAGTCGGAGTGGTGGAGCTCGATGGGGTTTAGTCGGTAGTCGGTTTTGCGGGATAGCTCTTGCCTGGCTGATGCCGTGCAGCATCTCGCGCGCCTTTCTCAAGGCGTAGTCTCCCGGCAGGAATTGGAAGAAGAGGAGGACGCCGGTCTTCCTCTTCTCCCTCTTCTTTTCTGGAGGCGCCGGAGTCCGACATAACCCGGTCTGCTACCCCCCTCGACCGGGTATCCGTAAATGGATTCCGCAGCGTGAAAAGAAAAAAAAGGGATGGGTCAACTCTGTTTTTCGATAAATACGTCATCAGGTCTCAAAGCGAATGGCAGTATTCACGTTGATACGCTTTTGCTCCATTACTCAGTTAAGCTGCAGCCTTCTTCATCCTTTTTGCTCTAACATTGATGTGAGAAAGAGCGAACGGTTGGCGGTATATTGCGTCCCGACCTGGGTAGGGTAGGCTGGTTCTGTCCCAATGGGGTATCCTGGGACATCAGTGGGGCCTCCTGGGCGGCGTGACGGGGTGCCGTACCGAAACGATCGACGTATGAGTATGACGTATTCAGAGTTACATTGAGACCACCGACCCGTCGTTATGAAGCTCGGTCGCACACCTGATTCCGTACCTGTCACAAGGACTGATGGATTGGCACACTCTGGGTATCAGCCTAGTTTAATGTGATCCACAATCGCTCCCATTGAGTTCGGACTCTACCCCATCCCCACAGGATACCGCTGAAGTCGTAGACATCGTAACAGCACCCATCACCTCGACAATAGATGGATATTTTTTTTGTTTTTTTAAATCGATTGTTTTTTTTTCTCGGTACTTTCTTGACAATATGATATAATTTAGTATGTCGAGGGGTTTTTTTTCCCAGGAGAAAATCGCCGGATTCCCACCCGCGCGGCAGGTGGGGTATGTGGGAGTTGAACTTCTGCCGCTCACAGCCGGCGCCCTACCCTAGACCGGGCCGGAGCCCAGTCGGCGCTATTAAGACGGCAGGACAGGGTTGACGCAGAGCATATTACGTCCGTGTCGAGAGGTAAAAGACTATTTTGATATTCTAAGAAGCACGTTGATATTTTATGACCGTTAGTGAAATAGGTACTTCAAACGACCCACTAACACCATGTATTGCAATAGAATCGTAATTTTGTTGAGAAGTGCGATTATTAAATCACAATTCACTGGGAATGTGCCTCATTTCCAAAATCAAACCCGCAAAATTTTAATATAATTTGCGTAATTACTGGTGGTAGGACCTCTTGTGAGTCCGCGCGGGTGGGTACCACCACCCTGTCTATTTCTGCCGTGAAGCAGTAATGCGTTTCGGTTTGAAGGGTGGGCAGCCATTGTAACTATACTTGAGACCTTAGAACTTATATCTCAAGGTGGGTGGCGCATTTGCGTTGTGGATGTCTATGGGCTCCAGTAACCACTTAACACCAGGTGGGCCGTGAGCTCGTCCACCCATCCAAGCAAAAAAAAAAAAATTGATTCAAAGAAATTATAGAGAAAATATAACAAATATGACAGAAAGGTACAACTATTATGTATATGAAACAATTTTTACGTCCTTAACAATTCATTAGATCCAACAACTCTTGCATTAGACGCCTTCAGCTCTAACACTAGGAGCAGGCTCAGGGACCCCGGTAACCGTACTCGTCGAACTCGGCAAAGACGAAGAAGAAGTTCGACGTGCAACCTAACCCATGCATCAGCCCGCTGAGTTTCTCACCGGATCTTCTCAGCGGGTCGCGATTCCGATCCGGTAGTATATTCATTCGCGAAGCAGCTGCTTTTGAGTCGTTAGGCCTTCTTCGGAGGCGCTCGAGCAGCTGTTAGCAAATCCCACCCCTCCTGGCTGAGCCTTTGCTCGCTCACCTGTCCTGGTGAAACTGGAAAGGTCTCCGTGTCACAAGAAATACTTTAATCTAAAAAAAAAACCACGATGAAAAAGCTGAACTATGTATAATTTCCCAGTAGGTATCTTAATTAATTAATTAATTAATTCAATGCTAAATAAATTATAATTTCAAATGAATTGTCTAATCATTTACACGTTATTCAAAACCAAAACCACGAGGCTCGTTTTGTATAATTCTGTGAAAATGTGTCGTAGTAAGCGATGGATAACACCGTTCTTGAAGCAGGTAAGTTTCAGTCGGAGTCTTTGTTCTACGTGCTTACACTTACACACTTCCTTTTTTACGCTGTCTCGTTTTTAAAAGTTATCGGATTCATAATAAAACTCTCCGCACTAGCATATATCTTTAATATGAACTCCACTCGGAATCCGCGGTCTGACCCCAGGGCACAGGGTCACTAAGGGATCTGACAAGCTTGTGTTTAACCCATTAAGTTGCTCGCCGTATCACTCAGTGCCGTATTACACGCCGTATCATGTGGTACATTAAAATTTAACAATGTTCTTGCCAGGGCTAGTGTTAGCAAATTCTCTGAGGTATAACATAACATAACATCTGCCCACAGAAATTTTGCTGGATGACGACCACGACCGCTCTGACAAGAGTGATACGTCATGCATACAAGGTACTTAAAAAGCCGTCATCTCTTCTCTAATCCCATCCTTATGTTTGTTCCGTACGATGTAGCTCTTTAGCTTGGAGAGTCCCCAGTATCAAATAAATATTCAGAGACTGGAAATACATTACATACATTTTTTTAAACATTAAAACAATTTAAAGTATAAAAAGCTTATTCGAAGTGGTCTCCATTGGCTGCAATACAGTCCTTTAAACGTTGAGGCCAGTTATCAATAGAAGCACGCACTCTTTCCATGGTAAAATTTTTCACTGCCAATCGTACGGATTGTTTTAGGGACTCCAAATTATCATGGCGCTTAGAGCAAGCCGTACTCTCTGAAAGTGACCATAAATCATAATCCAGCGGATTAAGATTGGGACTAGACGTCGGCCAGTCTTCAGGTCTGATGAAGTCCGAAACGTTCGTTTCCAAGCAAGACTGCGTAGACCGAGCTTTATGACCTGGCGCCGAGTCTTACTGAAAGGACCATTTTTTATTATTGAATATGGTGTTGTTAAGGGGCTTCACTACCTTGTCAAGAATGGTATCTTGATACACTTGTGCCGATGTTTTGATACCTTTTTCACAAAAGTATGGCTCAATAACTCCTTCATAGCTAATACCCCACCAAACCATCACTGAAGTCGGATAGTGCCCACGTTGCACTCTATCGACTAAATGGGAAGCTTCCTTAAAGCTCTGAGCATAAATACGGTCATTTTGTTTGTCAAAATGTTGCTCAATTGTAAAAAAATTCTCATCCGTAAACAAAATTTTTCTATGACCTCCCTTTGCGTACCGCTTCGGTAGTTGTTTCGATTTTACCACCCTATTCTATTTTAAATTATCAGTCAAGAAATGACCAGTACGTCTCTTAAAGGCTGCAAGTCCTAAGTCATCTTTTAAAATACGCGACAAGGTTCTAGGTGCTATCTTCATCTCCCGCGATAAAATCTTTTGCTTTCGGACAGGATTTCTTCGAATTCTTTCCCTTACTGCTTTGACCACCTTTTTTGTAAGAACACTACGTAGAGGGCCAGATCTTTTTCTGTCACAAACAGAGGAGGTCTCATTGCACCTATTAAGCTAGCTACTAAGCAGCTATTAAGCGTATGGAGAGTTTTAAAAATTGCATTTGGCCTACCTATTTTACCTACTTTGTGTAATGCAATCACAGCGATGCGGTTCTCTTTATCACAACACTCCATTTTAATATCACAAAATATTGTACAATGTATTGGCGCCAAACTGAGAAAACTCAATGAGCAATCATATAAAAATGACAGATTCCAAATTCAAATGTAATATTTTTTTTATTTTTAATTGTAACAGTATTTATGGACAGACTAAGTAAGTATTGCAGTAGATTCGTAATTTTGTTGAGAAGTGCGATTATTAAATCACAATTCACTGGGAATGTGCCTCATTTCCAAAATCAAAGACGCAAAATTTTAATATAATTTGCGTAATTATTGGTGGCAGGTCGTCTTAAGAATTCTCACGGGTAGGTACCACCACCCTGCCTATTTCTGCCATGAAGCAGTAATGCGTTTCGGTTTGAAGGGTGGGGCAGCCGTTGTAATGTTAAAACTGAGACCTTACACAATTCATGTCTCAAGGCGGGTGGCGGCATTTACGTTGTATTTATCTGGTAATTTTTTTTTTTTCAAAATTCGTTATATTCGCAGTCAGTATCGCAACAAATCTAGTACTTAGTTGAAATAGATGCTGAGCTCCATGTCTATGCATCTATTTGTTTACTGATGATTATTTGCACAACTGCTCCGGAATAAAACAGAACTGCTAAACATTGAACTGATTACACGCGATAAGTTTGGTGGGTAGAGGTGTTCAGTCGAAGTGATAATCGTTTCTCGATAATGTCTGGTACTGGACGATGGACCACGCCGTTCTTGAAACAGGTAAAACTGATGATCAAATTTTTTTTTTTAGTTATGACGAGCAGACGTCACGGCCACTTGTGTACGTCAGATACGCGTTGGTGTTACTTGGAAAATTCCGTTTTAATTCATTTTTTATTATTATTATATTATATTTTGAAGTCGTCGTGGCCTAAGCGATAAGACGTCCGTGCATTCGTGTTGAGCGATGCACCGGTGTTCGAATCTCAGGCGGGTACCAATTTTTCTAATGAAATACGTATTCAACAAATGTTCACGATTGACTTCCACGGTGAAGGAATAACATCGTGTAATAAAAATCAAACCCGCAAAATTATAATTTGCGTAATTACTGGTGATAGGACCTCTTGTGAGTGCGCGCGGATAAGTACCTATTTCTGCCGTGAAGCAGTAATGCGTTTCGGCTTGAAGGGTGGGGCAGCCGTTGTAACTATACTGAGACCACTTAGAGCTTATATCTCAAGGTGGGT
The DNA here is from genome assembly GCF_030267445.1 of Bombyx mandarina. Taxonomy (NCBI): domain Eukaryota; kingdom Metazoa; phylum Arthropoda; class Insecta; order Lepidoptera; family Bombycidae; genus Bombyx; species Bombyx mandarina. The sequence continues at coordinate 9,175,219 of NC_143234.1, read as the reverse complement.
GGCGCATTTACGTTGTAGATGTCTATGGGCTCCAGTAACCACTTAACACCAGGTGGGCTGTGAGCTCGTCCACCCATCTAAGCAATAAAAAAAAAAGAAATAAAATATTTCACGCCAGCCCATCTTGCAACAATTTCTTTTTTTTTTACCTATCTATGCTGATAGACTTGAGAGGCTATTTCAGCCTCGTGATTTTATGTACCAAAGGAAATCGTCTGGTAGGTAGATTAAGGCAGGGAGCGACAATCAATGTTTTATCCCTTAAAAACGCGTTCCGCTTTTTCTTTACAAATTGAAAACAGGTGAGAGTTCCTGGTCACAACTTGTACGTCAGATATCTTTATCGTGGGAGTCTCTGAGCACTTGAACAACCTAGTGATGATTACGTGCAGGCTTCTATTATTCTATATATGAAAAATATAGTCCATTCAAATGTGATTTTCTTGTGTCCTGGATAGTAACAGTTAAATGATTAATTTCTATCATTCCATCTATATCTACCACGGCTGCGTATCTACCGATTTCTTGCTTTTTTGTTTATAACGTAATAATTTAGTGAATTAGAGAGAATTAGAGGAAAAAAAAACGTTTAAATTTATGAAAATTGCCTGTTTTCGGCCGTTTAACAAACACTTTTTATTATTTATTTCAACAAAATAAAGAGATACGTGATTCTGGATCCTTATCGTATAGATCTCAATTGCCGCGCCGCCTATCAATTGCTCAGTGGGTCCGGTCAGTGGCGGATTAACCGTAAGGCAAACTAGGCACGTGCCTAGAGGCGTGTAGTTACAAGGGGCGCGCGAACACAGAATTTTTAAATAAATAAAGAAAATAGCATATCGACGATTAAGAAATAAATGCCTGAACTAAATGTCCTGGTCTACTAAAGTCTAGAGTTTGATGATACAACGTCATCGTAATTGCAAAAACAAAATGATTTATGATGGCCATTTATGGCCGGTACAGGGGCGCCGAAAAAGTGATTGCCTAGGGCGCTCTGGACCTTTAACAGAACGCGTACTTAGCACGCGTTATAGCGCGGCGTCAGTTTAGCGCTCTGAAGCGCGCTAATTACGCGTTCTGTTTGACGAAGCCTTTAATCCGCCACTGGGTCCGGTAGTAAATCTACTCACTAAAGCCATTTTTTTATCATAATCGTACAGTATCTTAGTACAGCTTACTGATGATAGGTCGTCTTGTGAACCCACATGCCTAAGTACCACCACCCGGTCTATTTCTGCCGCGAAGCAGTAAGGGTCCGGTATAAAGATTACGGCATCCATCGTACTATAGAACCGAGAGTTGGAACTCATGTCTCAAGGTGAGTGGCAATATTTACGTGGTTGATCTCGACGGGCACCGGTTACCACTAAATATCAAGTGGGCCATGCATTCGTGCACACGTCAAAGTAATAAAGTAAATGAAACACTTGTACAACATAAATATTTCAGCTCAATTCTTGAAATTTCATTGTTTAACAGCCAATTTACTTCCTAACCTCAAATTTGCCCACCCTTTATAACAAATATGACAGAAAGGTACAATTATTATGTATATGAAACAATTTTTATGTCCTTACCAATTTATTAGATCCAGTAACTCTTGCATCAGACGACTTCAGCTCTAACACTAGGAGCAGGCTTAGGGACCCCGATAAAGGTACACATCGAACCCGGCAAAGAGGTCGACGTGCAACCTAACCCATGCATCAGCCCGCTGAGTTTCTCACTGAATCTTCTCCACGGGTCGCGATTCCGATCCGGTAGTAGATTCATTCGCGAATCACCTGCTCTTGAGCCGTTAGGTCTTTTTCGGAGGCGCTCGAGCAACTGTTAGCAAATCCCACCTCTCCTGGCTGAGCCTTTGCTCCTTCACCTGTCCTGGAAAGGTCTCCGTGTCACAAGTAATACTTTAATCATAAAAAAACAACGATGAAAAAACTGAACTATGTATAATTTCCCAGTAGGTTAAAGAAATTATAATTTCAAATGAATTGTCTAAGCATTTACACGTTATTCAAAACTAAACCACATCGAAGAAGATAGACTGTATCGAGGCTCGTTTTGTATAATTCTGTGAAAATGTGTCGTAGTAAGCGATGGATAACACCGTTCTTGAAGCAGGTAAGTTTCAGTCGGAGTCTTTGTTCTACGTGCTTACTTTCATCTCCTTTTTCCGCTGTCTCGTTTGTAAAAGTTATCGGCTTCATAATAAAACTCTCCGCACTAGCATGTAACTATCTTTAATATCGACTCCCCTCGGAATCCGCGGTCTGACCCCAGGGCACAGGGTCACTACGGGATCTGACAAGTTTGTGTTTAACCCATTAAGTTGCTCGCCGCGTGAATCAGTGGGTCGCGATTCCGATGTGATGGTAGATTTAACACTGTTCTTGCTAGGGCTAGTGTTAGCAAATTCTCTCAGATTGCGCCCGTGAGCTCACCTACCTGTCCGCGAGAAGCTAGAATAACCCATTGAGATTCCAGCGAATAGCCAGAGAAAAAATATATATTTGAAATACATAGTAAGAAAACCACGTTTGACCTTAGTTCAAAGATCAGGAGGTGTGACTGGATGGTCAAACTACTTTTTATCTGGTCAAGTTAAATTAAAACACACAATTCTGAGGTACTAATATAACTTTATCTTCTAAAGACCTAATATTTTGCATGACTATTATAGTAGATTAACTTTGAAACGTTCCAGTACGTTGTTCCTGATTTGGGCATTTATCCCAAATAAATGCCGAGAATGGTTTTTAATATTCATTTTAATGAAATCTTAAATGAGATTCAACCAACGCTACTTTTCGTATTTAGATTTGGTAATGTATTCAAGAAACCGTCGACTCTTCTTCTCTAATCACATCCTTATGTTCGTTCCGTATCAACCGTAACGGCTCGAATGAATTATGGAGCATTTGTATGTAGATATAATATACGAAGTTCGCAGATGTTGATCTAATAATATTTTTTATCTCATATAGAATATTATATCAAAACGCACTTTTGGATTTTTTGGTAGAATCATTTTGTTCCAACCTAGTAGATCTAGATGATGATAGATGTCTAGGTGTTTGTTTTTAGTTTTCTTGTATAATTACATTATTGTTGTTAGATTTGTTATTTCTTTGAATGAGTGTTCACTGTCTGCACTTGGGTTTTTGTTGTACGTCTCTCTAACATATTAAATAGACGCTTATATTGTTCATTTCCAAATAAATACACTACCTAAATTTAAGATTTTCTTCTGTGTTATGGCCATTGGAAACACACAACGACATAATGTACGAAGTTCTCAGACGTTGTTTTTTTATTATTTTTAACAAAATATCAAAACGGACTTTTGGATTTTTTGTAAGATGATTTTGTTCCGAGTTCATTAATTACCCTAGACCCCATGGTACACTGGTCCAGGTCTCGAGTGAGCTCGCACTCGTCTATTTGGCCTGGTGAAACTAGAAAGTCCTTCGAGCCACCAGTAACTCTTCCATCATAAGAAAAGAGGTAGCTAACCTTCTAACTAACAAGGTAGTGGATTCTATTCTCACACGTTCTTACCTCGATTTAGTTGTTGCCTACGATCATAGATATAATAATACAACTATATTTTCAGTGCTTTGCGGTATCAAGTGTGACCTGCAACATGATATCATATGGTATGGTTATCGGATTTAACGCATCACTGTTCTCAGACTTGAGGAAGAGTCGAGAGATACCTTTGGACAAGGATTCAGAGTCATGGTTGGGTACGGGAAATTTATATAGCAGTCCCAAAGGGATGTGCAGATAATTCTCAGGCATACATATTTTATCTATAAAAAATCATTAGACATAGCTAATAATATAATAATAATATTATGTATTGTAATTGTAGTTTGACTATAATTCTAATGTCTAAATATTTTCTTTCAGCATCAATGATCGGGATAACTACACTAATAGGATGTCTCTTCACCTCACTAATAATAGATCGAATTGGTCGGAGACCTGCACTTCTTATCAGCTCAATACTCATAGTCACCGGTTGGATAACATTCAGCTTGGCCTCATCATTTCCAGCCTTATTAATGGCGAAGATATCTCAAGGAATGTCTATCGGTCTTGGGACCACAATGGGCGGTATTTTGATTGCAGAATACAGCAGTCCAAAATACCGAGGATCTTTCATCGCGACGATACCTGCTGCGATGTTAGTTGGTATTTTAGCTTCACATTCACTTGGTTTGTTTTACAACTGGTTTCAAATTGCGATAATCCTTTTGTTTTGTTCTTTACCCGGATTGATAATTGCTGTATTTACACCGGAATCACCGACTTTTCTGGCAACTAAAGGACGTTACGATGAATGCAGAAAGGTTTTCCGCTGGCTGAGGGGTTCAGAGGATGATGACGAGCTGGAGAAAATGATCGAAGCCGATATGATCGTTAAAGAAGCCAAGAAAAGTTGTAGAAATAACGTGTCAAAACTAATTAAGCAAAATTTAATGTACTTTATCACGTCGTTCAAAAAGCGCGAATTTTACATTCCTTTATTTATAGTGATACATTTGAATGCCATTAAAGAATTTTCTGGTGCTATTGTCCACGATTCGTATCCTATGGACATTCACACAGCATTATATGGTACAGATATTTACATGTTCAAAGTAATCGCATCGTTGGATTTGCAAAAAATACTCGCTACTTTTTTAACAATTTATTTAACGTCTAGAATAAGAAGGCGTCCACTCTACCTCACGCTTGTAGGACTGAATATACTGGCGTTGCTGTGTGAGGCCGGATACATATACGCTAGGCGTCACAATCTTCTACCTTTTGACCATATAGCTATTGTAATCTTTTTGCAACATTTCCATATGTTCACCAGCGGAGTTGGCGCTACTTCTTTAACCGCAATAATTAGTAATGAATTATATCCAATGCAAAATAGGGGTTTGTGTGTGACGGTTTGTAGTGCAATTCTCTCAATTTACATGTTTGTAAACATCAAGTCCGCGACGTATCTATTCTCTCTGATTGGTGTAGATGGAACGTTTTGTGCCTATGCAGTGGTTCTGCTTTATAGCCTGGTCGTGTCCTATTATATGGTACCAGAAACTAAAAATAAGACTCTTCAAGAAATAGAAGATAAACTCAGAGGATATTCTATAGCTCGTCGTGGTGAAACTTTGAAATTAAAAGACGCTGAGCTGTGAGGAAGTCAAGCTAAAAGTATCCGATCCATATTTCTTTTAAAAATTGTAATCATGAATATCATATACTGTAATTTTTTACTTTTATCAAACATGAGAAATAGTTGAAATATCTGTGTTATGTCATCGGCTCACCATATTGATTGTCGAACAGCATTCCTTTTTTTCGTTAATTCTTTTCATTGTGTAGCTTTAATGGTTCATCTTCTCTCTGGGTATCGTGAGGTGTGTCCAACCCCTTTTCATTTAAGTAAGAGTGCGTGCCTGAGAGCATCGGTGAGCTTATTTTTTTGACGAATGTTTTCGCAATTTTGTTTTTTAAAGTATTCTTCTGATTTTTAATATACTTTTTGACTGCATTTAATGTTTTATTTTTTTTGTAAATATCCAAGTTTGGCAACCATACAACAAGTACGGTAATAGGTATATGTAACTATATCAGAAATTGTCCTTTTTATGTGCAAGCTGTTTGTGAGTAAAAGATCTCGTGGCCGCATTCCTATGCGCTGGTCCGACCAAATCCAGACCACTCTGGATACCATACTCTACGATGCCATACACACCGCGGAGAACAGAGGAAAATGGCGAAACATCATCCAGGGAAAGATTTTTTTTTATTGCCTTTGTAGGCAGACGAGCGTACGGCCCACCTGATGGTAAGTAGTTACCGTCGCCCATGGACTTCAGCGATGCCGGGAGCAGAGCCAAGCCGCTGCCTACTGCTTAATACTTTCCACATGCTCTGCTTAATACTCCACATGCTCTGCTTAATACTCTCCACTCCAATAATGGGAGGAGATGGTCACGACCCTCAGACTTGGGGAGGAGGATGTGCCAGCTTTTTATATTTTTCTTTGTATGTGCAAGTTCCTTTTTAAGATTTCTCTTAATGCCCAGAATTTGGGTGGACGAGCTCACAGCCCACCTGGTGTTAAGTAGTTAATCGAGCCCATAGACATCTACAACGTAAATGCGCCACCCACCTTGAGACATAAGTTCTAAGGTCTCAGTATAGTTACAACGGCTGCCCCACCCTTCAAGCCGAAACGCATTACTGCTTCACGGCAGAAATAGGCGGGGTGAAGGTACCTACCCGTGCGGACTCACAAGAGGTCCTACCACCAGTAGTTACGCAAATTGTAATTTTGCGGGTTTGATTTTTATTACACGATGCTATTCCTTCACCTTGGAAGTCAATCGTGAACATACATGTTTGGTGAGTCCGCACGGGTCCGCACCACCCCGCCTATTTCTGCCGTGAAGCAGTAATGCGTTTTAGTTTGAAAGGTGGGGCAGTCGTTGTACCATTCCGATCAACCATCAACTAAGACTTCACTGTCATGGACATTATCATAGCCTCAAAGGAACTCTTTCTTAAACAGAGACCTTTGGGTATCCAGAAAACACCTACCTTTGTGGCAGTGGGTTTTCTTGTAAAGGGATACCTTGGGAAGGGTATACTTACATATTTACGGTTCAGGAGTTTAGAGGTATCAGTTATTCCTTTGCTTGATTCATAGAGACGCTTAGAAATATAATACTTTTCAAGCGTTTGTTATACACACTGTTATGCGCTGGGGTTCGGGACAAATAAAATTCTACCGAAGTATAAATTATAACTGTATTGACACTTAGAAAACTTAACGAGCACTTTAAAATTCTCAATTCGCTTCCTCCGCTTCGCTTCGGGTGACCCGTTCGCTGTTTCGTTTCGAGTAGATACGATTACTAAGTGACTTCGTGCCATATCTGCAACGCTTTTATAGTCGATACGACGTCCCTAGATTTATCGAGAACATTCTGGGCAAGTCGAGTAGCTTCAATGTGTGTTTCTGCTATCTAACAGTAGATGGCGTTGTACTTCTCGAGCGTTCTCGATTTCATACAGTTTTCTTGGTATTCGTCCGTCAGTTATTTGTGTCTCACGAAAATCAAAGAACATACTACCTATATTGTAAATTTTGATTGTTTTTTTTCTCATTCATAGTGTAGTGTGTAAGTTATTAGTAAGTCAGTCAGAAATATAGCGTTGTGAAATTAAGACGTGCATGTTATTATATCCCGCGAACCCCGCACACCGCATCCTGGCAGGGTCGCCATGCGGTCGCCATGCGGACTGACTTACTAATAACTTACACACTACAATAGTACTTTCAAGTAGCAAGGTTTCCCCTGCTCTGACGACGGTAAAACTGAGTTTTATTTAGTTTGGTTTACATTCTAAAACTTTCAGCCGATTTCGCGCATCGTGGACTTTATTGTCCACGTCAAAGTTACTAAACTTTTAATCTAATCTCAATTATTTTTTTATTTAATATCACGTTAATTATTTCATAGCTTCTCAGAAAACTAAGGTGGTACTCACCGAAATTTGTGTAATTTGAATAATATGGACTATTTTATAAAATTATGTATTGCCATTTACGTTTGTTTGACAATAAACTAACAGTTAATAGTGTATTAAGACCCGGCAATTTGCTTGACTTAGATTGTCATCTTCACGACAAGAGTTTCTCAGGTGTTAGATAAGCTGCAGCCGTCTTCTTTATTCAGTTCTTCACTAGTTAATTTTTTTATTATTTCAATGATATCGAATCATCATCATCATTCTCCTAGTCACCTGGGGTCGGTGCAACATGTTTTCTCCTTCCATACTTCTCTATCATATACCATTTCTTCGCTCACTCCCCTTTTACACATATTGTCTTTCACGAAATCCATCCATTTCTTCTTAGGTTTAACTCTTTCTCTTTATCCTTCCACATTCAAAGTTAACACTCTCTTACCAACCTAATTTTCATTTCGTCTCATTACATGCCCATACCAGCCCAAACGCGCACTTCTCAGCTTCACTGTCACAGGTGCCACTTTTAGACTTCCTCTAACATATTCATTCCGTATTCTATCCATTCTCGTTACTGCACACATCCATTGGAACATTCGCATCTCTGCTACATGCAATCGCTGCATTCAATGATATCGAATATGTACCAATATTTTACTAAAATATTGCGAATTTTGTAGATCCACACAGGCGTTTTGGTTGATATGAGTATACCCGGCGACGATGTCCTTAAGGCTACGATAATATCAATCTTAATAGTCCCTTCTGACTTTCAAATGTTTATTACAATTCTGTAATTTAGTTCTCCTCCCTTATCTTTAATTCAGCATTTAATTCGATTCCTTCATCGCAGTCCTCGATAGCGTATCCCCTAACTTCATTTTCAACGTCTAATAGAGTTTTGTCTTTTGTTTCTGGCAGCATTACGTAAGACACAAGCATGCTGTATAAGAGAATCATTGCGTGTAAGCAAAATGCTCCATCGACCCCCACGTAAAAAAACAAATATAACGCGGATTTGATGTTTGCAAAGACGAAAAATGAAAAAGTTGCACTGCTAACCATTCCACATAAGCCCTTGTGTTCTATGGGGTATATTTCACTGCAGATTATAAAAGGTAACGGCCAGGAGCCAGCTCCTATGGTGAAAATTTGGAAATGATGTAATATAATACCGAAGGCCAAGTTCTTAGATGGAAGAAAGTTGTGTTCTCTCGCGTAAATATAGCCGGCTACACTTAGATTTGCCAATATATTCAAACCTACAAATATTATAAGCATGAGGCGCCGTTTAAATTTAGAGACAATGTAAATTGCTGATACCATTGAAATAAGTTTCAATATATCCAAAGATGTTATTACTTTGAACATGTAGACGTCTGTGCCATATAGTGCTTTGTGAATGTCCAGCGCGTACATGTCTTGGATGAGAGTACCACATGATTGAGTAATAGCATTCAAGTGCACCATAATTATAACTGGATTACGAAATTCTCTCTTTTTGAACATAGTGAAGATGTATGCAATTTTTTTCTTAATTAAATTTGGTACACTATTCTTTCCGTTTCTCTTAATTTCTCTAACAATCATGGCAGTTTTAATTATTGTTTCAAGTTCTTCATCCTCGTTTGTTCCCCTCAGCCAGCGGAAAACTTTCCTGCATTCATTGTAACGTCCTTTAGTCGCCAGAAAAGTTGGGGACTCAGGCGAGAGTACAGCCACTATAAATCCGGGTAAAGAGAAAAATATTAATATTTTTGAAATTTCATGCCAGTTGTAAAACATGGCAAAGGCATGCGGAATGAATCCTCCGAATAGCATTGCTGTTGGTATTGTAGCGATGAAGGCTCCCCGGTATTTCGGACTGCAATTTTCTGCAATTAATATTCCACCCACATTAGCGCCGAGCCCTGTCGAAATTCCTTGAACAATTTTGCCCGTCAACAAAACAGCGAATGATGAAGCGCAGATCAAAGATATCCATCCGCAAAGCATCAGCGCTGAACTTATGACAATGGCTGGCTTTCTCCCTATCGTTTCCATTATTATTGAACTTCCGACAGCACCAATAAAAATCGTTAATCCGGAGAGAGACGCTGAAATTGAATTTGCAAATTTTATTAATCACCTTAAACAAAATATCTCGGAGTATGTTTGAAATGAATTCAGTAACTTTAACTTATTTATTTCGGTACCTCAAAAATACATAAAAGTCGCGGTAATGAAGAAATGCACTGGTGGTAGGACCTCTTGTGAGTCCGCACGGGTAGGTACCACCACCCCGCCTATTTCTGCCGCGAAGCAGTAATGCGTTTCGGTTTGAAGGGTGGGGTAGCCGTTGTAACTATACTGAGACCTTAGAACTTATATCTTAAGGTGGGTGGCACATTTACATTGTAGATGTCTATGGGCTCCAGTAAGCACTTACTGGTGCTAGGACCTCTTGTGAGTCCGCGCGGGTGGGTACCACCGCCCTGCCTATTTCTGCCGTAAAGCAGTAATGCGTTTCGGTTTGAAGGGTGGGGTAGCCGTTGTAACTATACTGAGACCTTAGAGCTTACATCTCAAGGTGGGTGGCGCATTTACGTTGTAGATGTCTATGGGCTCCAGTAACCACTTAACACCAGGTGGGCTGTGAGCTCGTCCACCCATCTAAGCAATAAAAAATAAATAAATCATACCTAACCAAGATTTAGAATCAATATTCAAAGGTATCTCTTGTGTCTTCCTAGAGAATAGCGAAGCGTTGAAACCGACTGTTAATCCACATGAGATCATATTCAAACTAACACTTGATACTGCAAAGCACTGAAAATTTAAAGTTAACAATGTTACACCCTCTTTATGTTTATCACTGATTCCTCATGAACAGTAAAAGGACTCTGAGGGCATTTTAATTAGTTTTGTAGTGGACCCTGGACAGTCTGGATTTAACCTTTAGAAAATAGCTTGCAAATGAGTGATGACGCTGTTGGCCTATTTGGTTAGAGTCCAGGGCTTTTTATACCAGGACCTACTTCCAGCCCGTATATAATTACCTATGGATTTTTTTAAGAAATATGATTTGTTCTAATACATTTTGCTATAATTTATCTTAATCATAAAATATGTTAGGCGAATGTCTTAAAACACAAGAAAAAAAGTACAATTTTTAAATTGTATAATAATTATTCACATGATAGGGTTTAAAAAAAAAAAAACAGAGATTGGGGTTATGGCAGAGTTGGATACAGATGGTATTTTTCACGTAATTCCAATGCGTATCTGACGGGCGCAAGTGTCGTCTGCTCGTTATAACTAATAAAAAAATCTGATCATCAGTTTTACCTGTTTCAAGAACGGTGTGGTCCATCGTCCAGTACCAGACATTATCGAGAAACGATTATCACTTCGACTGAGCACCTCTAACCACCAAACTTTATTTGCCACGTCTAGTCAGTTAAATGCTTAGCAGTTCTGTTTTGATCTGGAGCAGTTGTGCAAATAATAATCAGTAAACAAATAGATGCATAGACACGTTACACAAGCTTTACATTGAACTGAATACTAGATGTGTCGCGATTTCAAATTTAACAACTTTATTGCAATTACACAATGTTAGTGGATTTTTTTATTTATTGCTTAGATGGGTGGACGAGCTCACAGCCCACCAGGTGTTAAGTGGTTACTGGAGCCCATGGACATCTACAACGTAAATGCGCCACCCACCTTCAGATATAAGTTCTAAGATCTCAGTATAGTTACAACGGCTGCCCCACCCTTCAAACCGAAACGCATTACTGCTTCACGGCACAAATAGGCAGGGCAGTGGTACCCACCTGCGCGGACTCACAAGAGGTCCTACCACAAGTAAAATATCAGATTACATAATACATACATAAAGTACAAAACATACATACACAAAGTTTACATAAAGTATTAGATAAACGCTTATGAATATTTAATAAAGTGGGATTAGTTCACGCTTCAACTCCAAATTAAGAGAATGAAGTTACTATACCGCTTTCTGTTGAGATTGTTTTCTAACTGCAATATGTAAATGTAGTCCTTGCAACTTGCAAGTGACATTAGTATCCAGTGGTAGATTCAGCGAAGTAGCTTGGGTGGTAGATGCTCTTGCTAGGGTTTCTGTTAGCAAATACCCTCATTCAGCTCGAGCCTGTGTGCTCACCTATTCATCTGCGCGTAGTTAATAATATAAAATGGTATTTAACATTGATAAATCACAGGAGCGCAGAAAACGAATAGAAAAATGGTAGAAAAAATACAACATTCTATTCGTTCGTTACGATGGAATAGAATAGAATTGTTTTTTACGACGTCAAATGCAAGCCCCTGTTTCTAAATGCCAGCCAAGTTGCAGTTTGACGATTAAAACGAAACAATATCATAGTTTCAGAGCGCTAGCTCAAACGAAGTCGTTGTGGCCTAAGACGTTACATTACTGGTGGCAGAACCTCTTGTGAGTCCGCGCGGATGGGTAAAAAAATAGTGAAAAAAGACGGCTCTTGTAGAAAGCTAAAAGAATGAAAAATGTTAAGCAATTCCGCATTCAGCACGCTCAAGCTTCTCTCCCGTAAATGAGATTAATCAAAATGCATAAGTTTTAATATGAAATCATTTATTACACAATAATGAGATGTGACAGCCAAACGGTACTTACATTTACTTTACATTTTCTTTTTTCTCGTTATTATTTTTACTGTGCTATTTAACAGTAATAGTAATTGATGAATGATACAATAATAGTCCAGAAAAGAGAAAAAAGGAAGAGACTTTTCGCAAAATCATCAAACAAACTATTCTTCTTCTTCTTCTTCGTCGCTTCCTCATTACTACGGGTCGTGACCACCTTGGTCCAGTCTTTGCACTAGCTTCCTCCAATGTTATGTCCAAACTATTATGACGAGGTTAATGTTGATATTTGTGTTCTCGAGCGTGTGATAGCGACGAATTAGTGTTTGGATGGGTTGCCAATTTTCGACCAATTTCAAATTCATTTTGGAATGAAAAAAAAAATGGGCATTCCACAACACCTACCTGCCAGTAATTTGGTTCACGTGTCTCTTGAACGTAAATGAATGATTTCCGAAATACACAACGATATCTATTTACAAATTTAAATGTTACTTTTAATGTTAAATGTTAATTTAGAAATTGAGAAATACTTGTTTTAACTGTAGCTCATGTTTGATGAAAGTAAAAAATTACAGTATATGATATTCATGTAAACGATTTAAAAAAAAAGTGGGTAGAACAAATTTAGCTTGACTTTCTCATAGCTCAGCGTCTTTTAATTTCAAAGTTTCATCACGACGAGCTATAGAATATCCTCGGAGACTATCTTCTATTTCTTGAAGAGTCTTATCTTTAGTTTCTGGTACCATATAATAAAACACGACCAGGCTATAAAACAGCAGCACTGCATAGGCACAAAACGTTCCATCTACACCAATCAGAGAGAATACTTACGTCGCGGACTTGATGTTTACAAACATGTAAATCGAAAAAAATGCACTACAAACCGTCACACACAAACCCCTATTTTGCATTGGATATAATTCATTACTAATTATTGCGGTTAAAGAAGTAGCACCAACTCCGCTGGTGAACATATGGAAATGTTGCAAAAAGATCACAATAGCTATATGGTCAAAAGGTAGAAGATTGTGACGCCTAGCGTATATGTATCCGGCCTCACACAGAAACGCTAGTACATTCAGTCCTACAATTGTGAGGTAGAGTGGACGCCTTCTTATTCTATACGTTAAATAAATTGTTAAAAAAGTAGCGAATATTTTTTGCAAATCCAACGATGCGATTACTTTGTACATGTAAATATCCGTACCATATAATGCTGTGTGAATGTCCATAGGATACGAATCGTGGACAATACCACCAGAGAATTGATTAATAACATTTAAATGTATCACTATAAAGATTGGAATGTAAAATTCACGCTTTTTGAACGACGTGACAAAGTACGTAACATTTTGCTTAATTAGTTTTGACACGTTATTTCTACAACTTTTCTTGGCTTCTTTAACGATCATATCGGCTTCAATCATTTTCTCCAGTTCGTTATCATCCTCTGAACCTCTCAGCCAGCGGAAAACCTGTCTGCATTCATCGTAACGTCCTTTAGTTGCCAGAAAAGTCGGTGATTCCGGTGTAAATAGAGTAATTATCAATCCGGGTAAAGAACAAAACAAAAGGATTATCGCAATTTTATGCCAGTTGTAAAACAAACCAAGTGAATGTGAAGATAAAACACCAACTAATAACGCAGCAGGTAATGTTGCTACAAGAGGTCCACGGTATTTTGGACTGCTGTATTCTGCAATCAAAATACCGCCCATTGTGGTCCCAAGACCGACAGACATTCCTTGAAATATCTTTGCTAATAGTAAGACAGGAAATGATGAGGCCAAACTGAATGCTATCCAACCGCTGACCATGAGGGTTGAGCTGATGAGAAGTGCAGGTCTTCTGCCAATTGTGTCTATAATTATTGAGGTGGAGAAACATCCTATTAGTGTAGTTATTCCGATCAGTGATGCTGAAAGAAAACATTTTGACATTAGAATTGTAGTCAAAATACAATTACAATACATAATATTATGGTATTGTCTATGCCTAGTGATTTTCTATAAATAAACATGTATGTTTCAGAATTATTTTCATATCACTTTGAGACTGTTATATAAATTTCCCATACCCAACCATGACTCTGAATCCCTGTCCAAGGGTATCTCTCGACTCTTCCTCAAGCCTGAGAACAGTGATGCGTTAAATCCGAAAACCATACCGTATGACATTACGTTGAGGGCCACACTCGATACCGCAAAGCACTGAAAATATAGTTGTATTATATCTATGATCGTAGGCAACGACTGAATCGAGGTAAGAACATGTCAGAATAGATTCCACTACCTTATTAGTTTGAAGGTTAGCTACCTCTTTTATTAGGATGGAAGAGTTACTGGTGGCTCAAAGGACTTTCTAGTTTCACCAGCCCAAATAGACGAGTGCGAGCTCAGTCGAGACCTGGACCATTGTACCATGGGGTCTAGGGTAATTAAAGAACTCGGAACAAAATCATCTTACAAGAAATCCAAAAGTCCGTTTTGATATTTTTTAAGAGATTAAAAAATTTGTTAACATTTGAGAGCTTCGTACATTATAGGATCTACATATAAATGCTCCACAATTCATTCATCTTCATTCGTCAGTAATTGGAAGTTTTATTAAGAGCGAGCGGAAACACATTGAAGTGAAAGTTTGTTTAGGAGATAACAGGATTCATTATGATTATTTAATGTTGTATAATAAAATCGTTTCACACCACCGAAGGTGTAGTCATGACAGGAATAAGTATAACAGATGTTTAAAAAAATGCACGTAATGTCTCTCCAGTCACTGAATATTTATTTGATAACGAGGACTCTTCAAGCGAAAGAGCTACATGATACGGAACGAACATAAGAATGGGATTAGAGAAGAAGAGTCGACGGCTTTTTGATTTACCAAATTTAAATACGAAACGTTACATGGTTATAACATAACGACACCATTGGTTATATCTCATTTAAAACTTCATTAAAATGAGAATTAAAAATCATTCTCGACTCCAAATAAATACCCAAACCAGGAACAACGTAGTGCAACGTTTCGAGGTTTGTCTACTATAATAATTATGCAAAATATTAGGTCTTTAGGAGAGAAAGTTATGTTAGTTCCTCAGAATTGTTTTAATTCAACTTGACCAGATAAAAAAATCTGGGTTTGTCCATCCACTCATACCTCCTCATTTTTGAACTAAGGTCATACGTGGTTCTCTTACTAACTATGTATTTCAAATATATATTTTATCTGTACCTATTCGCTGGTTTGTAAAGGGCCTATTCCAGTTTCTCGCGGACGGGTTGGTGAGCTCACGCGCTCAACCTGAGAGAATTTGCTAACACTATCCCTAGCTAGAGCCCAGTAACTTCTCAAACATAAAAAAAAAGTTGAGCAATTTGTTTCTACGATCCCATTTTTTGTTTCTACAAACTCTGCCGAGTTCGACGAGTACGGTTACCGGGGTCCCAACTCCGAGTGTTAAAGCTAAAGGTGTCTAATGCGAGGGTTATTGGATCTGATGGATCCGTAAGGACGTGTCTAGGGCGTGTCATTTTCCAGGGAGAGATAAGAAAATTACATTTGAATGAATTATAAAGCCGGCACGGAATCATCACTAGGTTGTTCAAGTGCTCAGAGGTTGCCACAGTAAACATATCCGACGTCCAAGGTGTGACCAGGGACTCTCACCTGTCTTAAATTTGTAAAGAAATACCGATACACATTTTCAAGGTGTACAATATTGGTTGTCGCTCCCTAGCTTCATTCTACCTACCAGAGGATTTGTAGGACCTTTGATACATAAAATCACAAATCAGCGAACAAACTGCTGTGTACATTATACCCAGCACGCGCCAGTTCAACATATTGCCATACGAAAAATTATTCTATGTGGTTAGCCCAGGTTATAAATTAGTTTGTGCAATATTTCATTTTAACCTTATCCGCCTTTTTAGCGAAGTACATGCTATACAAACTAAAGTGTAGATATGTGTGTTTCGTGTACCTTATAACAAACAAGAAAAGTAACCGGCTATCGAATATAGAAAGCATTAATTTATACCCAATCTTGTGTCGCAAGATGTGCTGGCATGAAAATATATAATATAACTAGAGGTCCCGCAGTAGTGGTAATTCGACTATAATTAATTGGAATTGTAAGTTTGTACACTATTATGATTGTATTTTATACTTCTATAATCAGAAATTTCGCCAAGAGTACACTATAAAAAATATTAACAAAGACAAACAATATTTAATCTCAATTTGACAACAGACGCCAAGAACAAAAGTTTGACAATAAATAGTATGCAAGCGTGTGTGCGTCAAATACATGGTATGTAGTGTGTGTAATGTTTTCTTTATTGATTTATTGTATCTTTTATGCATTATTTTAAAAAAATATTAGCGTTATGCACTTCTTCTCTATATTCTCTATAAGTGTGGAAAATTTCATTCTCCTCCGTCCGCGCAATTTTCGTAAAAAGGGATACAAAGTTTTTGCTTCACGTATTAATATATAGTGTTAGATGTACCCCCACTAGCTAAACGCACTATACCGAGTAAACCTATAAAAGCACCGTATTTGACGCAGCTCAGTGATTCTCCCGATCCACTAACGGTGCTTCTAGGTACTTCAAGCACCGGTCACCGTTCTGGTCGAACCCGTCGCTTGCGACGAAGGGCTCGACGAGTAACTTAACTCTCAGACACAGCCCACTGAGTTTCTCGCCGGATCTTCTCAGTGGGTCGCGTTTCCGATCCAGTGGTAGATTCTGCGAAGCACGGCTCTAGCTAGGGTTCGTGTTAGCATCGTCATCAGGTTTGAGCCCCGTGAGCTCACCTACTACTTAAGGTTACGCTGGAATAGCCTCTCAAGGCTACCACCTTAGGTAGGAGAAAAAAAAAACAGCTCAGTGACTTGAGCATTGACCGGCGCTTGGTACGGACGTCCGCGGACTATTCGGCATACGTGAGACATTTTGTTTAAACTTGTTTGTCGACCTATTTGCTTAACATTCTGTCGTGTTATTTTCGGTATACTTGACCATCTAATTCATTAATTGTGAATCACTTGTTATTTGGCATATGTTATTTCTTTTAGTCATACGTGATTCGTGATTTGTGATTTGTACTTAAATAAAAATCAGTAAGATAAGGTTAGGCCACTGGCAATTGTTTTTTTTAATTCATTTCTCACTTCTGATTCCTTAAAATAGATAATAAATTTAAAAATTGAATTGAAACGAAAATTTTCATGTATGCAACTCTAAAGAGTATCTAATGGACGCGAGTGTCCATTTCGTTTGCTCGTTATCTATCTATAATCTCTATATATAAAAATGAATTGCTGTTCGTTAGTCTCGCTAAAACTCGAGAGCGGCTGAACCGATTTGGCTAATTTTGGTCTTGAATTATTTGTGGAAGTCCAGAGAAGGTTTATAAGGTAGATAAATATGAAAGTGCTCGGAATTAAATAAAAATAACAATTTTGTTTTTCCTTTGATGTGTCCCCCGTCGGACCGATTCCTTTTGTTTGTTTTAAGTTTATTTTATACAAAAGTTTAGGTCTTTATTTATCTAGATATAGGAAAGATTTGTTTGTTTGTTTGTATTGAATAGGGTCCGAAACTACTGAACCGATTTGAAAAATTCTTTCACTGTTTGGAAGCTACACTATTCCCGAGTGACATAGGCTATTATATTTTTTGAAAAAAATAGGGATCCTTACTAAAATTCTAATAATGTTTAAAAATAAGACAACGTCAAAAATATCGTTGAAATTTTTGTTAAAAATCCGAGCGGAGCCGGAGCGGGCCGCTAATAACTAATAAAAACTCTGATCATCAGTTTTACCTGTTTCAAGAACGGCGTGGTCCATCGTCCAGTACCTGACATTGTCGAGAAACGATTATCACTTCGACTGAGCACCTCTAACCACCAAGCTTATCACGTCTAGCCAGTTAAATGTTGAGCAGTTAAATGTTTTACTCCGGAGCAGTTGTGCAAATAATCATCAGCAAACAAATAGATGCATAGACACGGAACTCAATATCTATTTTCAACTAAGTACTAGATGTGTTGCGATTCCGACCAATTGAACGAATTTCTTAACAAATTTTGACTGAAAATGGAACACATTTCCTTTAAGTTGTGATTTATTAATCGTACTTCTCAACAAAATTATGATTCTATTGCAATATATGGTGTCCGTGGGTCGTTTGATGTATTTCGCTAACGTTCATAAAATATCAACGGGCTTCTTAAAATATCAAAATATTGCAAAGATAAAATGTCTCTTAAACCAAAGTGTTTTATCCCTCGATATACCTAATCTAGTCTGTCAAGAAAGTACCGTGAAAACATCAATAATAGACAAAATGTTAGGTATTTTATTTATAACTTCTTATACTATAAAGTATAAAGGCGGACTTAATGCCATAGGCATTCTCTAACAGTCTACCTTAGGGGAGTGCAGAGATGAAGCTTGGTAGGTGTAGTGTGAAGGTGATATTACTTAAACATATGTGTATATATAACATACATAATACATAGTACATACATAGTACTTAAATAAATACATATACATAAATATATAGATATACATAAATAAATACTTATAAAAACATATATAAACAAATATTATCAATTAGATGACTCTGCTAACTCTCTGAGAAACAGTTCTCGAACCTTCGTCTTAAACGCTTCACGTGTAGTGGCCGACCTTATTTTGAGTGGGAGCGCATTCCATAGAAGAATAGACTGAATTGTGAATGAAGAATGTAAAAAGTCAGAACTATGTGGAGGACAGCGAAGAAGAAGATTGTGAGATGAACGAAGATTTCGGCTGTGGTCAGACCCTAAGTATTGAAAGGAATTAGTTAAATAAGCAGGTGGATTTGGGGAGTGCAACAAAGAGTAAAGAGTACTGAGAGCACGCAAGCTACGGCGTTGACGAATGGGGAGCCATTTGAGTTGGGAGCGATATGGAGATACGTGATCGTATTTCCGAAGATTATAAATAAATCGAATGCAGTTATTGAGAAGCCGGTTAAGTTTATTGAGTAGATCTGCATTCAGGTCAAAGTAGCACACATCACCATAGTCGATCATGGGGAAGACCAAAGTTTGAACGAGCATTGTCTTGGTCTCGGGCGGAAGGAAATTCTTCAGGCGGTAAAGCATACGGAGTGTAAGTGTAACTCGCTGACACACGGAGATGACCTGGACTCGCCAACTCAGGCTGGAGTCAATAAGTAGGCCTAGGTCCTTTACAACTGAACACCAGTTGATGGTTGAGCCATCATATATAACCGATGGGACATATGCCATATCCAACCGATACAACAAGCGTTGACTTCCAACAATAATAGCCTGACATTTCGCGGGATTCACGCTTATGCCGAAACTGTCAGACCAGGATTTAATGTAGGACAGGTCGTTATTTATTTTACCAACTGCCGAAGACCCACGATCGACTCCAGCCTGAGCATAAAGCTGCAAATCATCGGCATATAGATGGTACGCACATTGAAGATTATCGGTAATGAGATTAATAAAAATTGAAAATAGTAGAGGAGAAAGAATGCCGCCTTGAGGATCATCCAATTATATTATTATCTTTAAAGTATGCTCCTTCAGAAACAATACACTTACGCTAATGAATAATTATAACGTAATCATCAAAACATTTTTACGGAACATTTTGTGAAAACGGGTACCACGAAGTGATAATTTGAGTGTAGGAAAAAGAAAGATGTCGGCTGGAGCTATCTAATGAATAAGGTGGTTGCTCTATAGCAAAAAGAAAGATTTCGGCTGGAGCTATCTAGTGAATAAGGTGGTTGCTCTATAGCATTGTCTCGTACGGTGAATCTAGTATAATAACTAGTCTGGCCATCCATACTGTTACATAACAACTTTTCTTTTTTTTCAATTTTTAAATTATTTTGTATTTGGTACACATATATTATTTTAAAGACTTGTTTCGATTTTGCGCCATTTCACATATTTTTCGTATTCATTACCTAATTACAATATGGAATGAGGTGTTAAAGAAAATAGGATTGCAGTGATCGCCTTGCACAGAGTGGGTACGGAGCCGTCGGTCATATTCCAGACACCTCGAAAGCTTGGTGTCAGCCGTATGTTCGTATATCGTACTATCAACAGATGCAACAACACTTCGTCTGTCGAAGACCAGAAAAGATCTCTCGACTCTGTCCCGTATTATAAAACAAGACCTGAAGCTCGGTGCTTATCGTCGATATACAGGACGGGACTAAATCAATCTTTACAATTAAAGAGACTGGATCGATCAAAACGCCTTCTGTCGCGATACGCAGGTGAAGGGCACAGAAATGCCTTGCCAGAAATACTCTTTACCGATGAAAAAATTTTCACAATTGAAGAACACTACAATAACCAAAATGATAAAGTGTACGCTCACAGCTCTAAAGAAGCTGCTCAAGTGGCCGGAAAGGTACAACGTGGTCATCATCCTGCGTCAGTGATGGTTTGGTGGGGCGTGTCTTATCAAGGAGTCATAAAACTACATTTTTGTGAAAAAGGAGTGAAAACTTCAGCCAAAGTGTAACAAGTTTTTTTTTTTTTTGCCTTTGTAGGCAGACGAGCATACGGCCCACCTGATGGTAAGTGGTCACCGTCGCTCATGGACGTCAGCAATGCCAGGGGCAGATCCAAGCCGCTGCCTACCATAAAGTACTCTCCGCAAGCCTCGTTTGAAGAACGACATGTCATAGCGCTCGGAAAACACCGTGGAGGGGAGTTCATTCCAAAGCCGGATGGTACGTGGCAAAAAAGATCTTTGGAAACGCACTGTCGATAAACGCAGCGGTTCCAGATAATATGGATGAACTCTGCTCCGATGGCGGGAGGTGCGATGATAAAAAGGAGATGAGGGAATCATCTCGAATAATTCTTCAGAGCATTCCCCATGGACCATGCGGTATAAAACACAGAGAGAACCGAAGTCCCTCCGTAGACCCAGAGGTTCCAAGCGATCCGCGAGAGCAGGACTATCGACCATCCGAACAGCCCGTTTCTGTATGGAGTCAAATGGAAGTAGCTGGTATTTGGGAGCCCCGGCCCAGAGGTGAGAGCAGTACTCCACGCGAGGTTGGACCTGCGCTTTATAAAGCGCAAGTCTCTGTCCAGGCGTGAAATACCGCTTCGCTCTGTTGAGAACTCCCAACATTTTAGAGGCCAATTTGGCTTTACCTTCCAAATGACTCCGAAACTGGACATCGCTCGAAATATCGACCCCCAGAATCCCGATACTCGCGGAAAGCAGCAGGGATACTCCTTGAAATTCCGGCGCCATGACAAAAGGGTCCTTCTTCGCAGTGAACGCGCAAACCTGTGTCTTCAATGGGTTGAACTGAACTGAATTCAGTTCACCCCACTTGGAGACCCGCCCCAGAGAGTTCTCCACTTCAGACACAAGTTTTAATCGCCTCTCGTGTACAACGCTTCGAGAGAGACTCTGATGGCCGATATATCGCGCATCCCCCGTGCTGTCATCCGCATAGCAATGCATGCTATCAATAGATAGCATGTCATTGATATGCAGTATGAAAAGCGTGGGGGGAGCACCGAACCTTGTGGAACACCAGCGTTGATGGTCATGGTATCGGAGCAGCAGCCGTCGACGACAACTGCGATGCTCCGTCCATCCAAAAAGCTAGCGATCCACTTGCAGAGTCCCTCAGGGATCCCGTATGCTGGAAGCTTCGATAGAAGTGCCCTATGCCAGACCCTGTCGAAGGCCTTCGCGATGTCAAGGCTCACAGCGAGAGCCTCGCCCTTGCTTTCCAAGGCTTCAGCCCATTTATGTGTGACGTATACAAGAAGATCGCCAGCTGAGCGACCATGACGGAAACCGTACTGCCGGTCACTGATCAGCTGGCGATCCTCAAGATACTTAAGAAGTTGGATGTTTATGATTCGCTCCATCACCTTGGAAAGCAAGGAAGTTATCGCGATAGGTCTGTAATTCGAGGGGTCCGACCGGTCACCCTTCTTGGGGATAGGGTGGACATGAGCAGTCTTCCATGAAGACGGAACCCTGTTGGTATTGTACGAGAGGCGATATAGACGAGTTAGCGCGGGTGTCAATTCAGGGGCGCATGTTTTTAGAACCACTGCGGGGATGCAATCTGGCCCACTCGACTTATGGACATCAAGAAGCCGAAGCTCCTGTCTGACCGCACGCTGTGTGATGCGAATCTCAGGCATGGAGCTGTCACACCGGGAGATGTTGGGCGGCGTAGCTCCTCCGTCATCCAAAGTCGAGTATGAGGCGAAGAGCTTGACCAGAAGGTCAGCCTTCTCCTTCGCACTATGAGCCAGACTATCATTGGACTTACGCAGTGGTGGAAGGCTAGACCTGCAGAAGTTACTTTCTGCAGCCTTAGCCAGCGACCAGAAAGCAGGGCTCCCAGAGGGATAGCTATTCAGTCGCTCGCCAATTCTGGCAACGTGTTCCAACTTCGCCTTGGCAATAGCCCTCTTAAAGGACCTAGAGGCGGCGTTAAATTTCCGCCTTTTCTCCGAGATATCAGTTACACAGTCTTGGATTATGTTGTGAAACCTCTCAGCAATACACTTTTTAAAAATATGCCGTGGAATTTCCAACAGGACTCTGCACCTGGTCACAAGGCACGAACTACCCAAGCCTGGCTTGACACGAACGTTACGGACTTTATAAGAGCTGAAGACTGGCCCTCATCTAGCCCAGACCTCAACCCTTGAGACTTCAAATTATTGTCAGTTTTAGAGGACATGGCCTGCTTTAAACGACACGGCGACATTGATTCTCTTAAAAAACCTTTGAAGCAAGCTGTGGCGAAATTTCTCTTGGAAACCAATGCGTAAATCCATAGATTCGTGGCCAAATAGATTAAAAGCCTGTATAAAGCCAAAAGTGGCCATTTCAAATAGAATATTTTTTAATTTTTTGCGGAGACTTTAATAAATATACAGGTATAAATTATAATAGTATTACGTTATTTCATTAGAAAAATGTGTTTTAATTTGTAACAGAACTTATGGCTGGACCAGGTAGAATAGGTAGCGGAAAAAAAGATGGCATCTGTTGAGTGATTGATCAAATATTTGTTCACATTGATGATCTTGTGTGAAGGCCTAAAACGCTTAATTATTCTTTATCACTGCTTGACCTTCCAGCAAAAATTCCGAATGCACAACACCTCAATATTCAAACAAAACAGTCAACATCCGGAAATCGATATATTCCATGATGGTTTGCAGCGATTTATGGTTGTTATTAGAAATTACTTAAGCTAATTATTAATATCTTACAAATGTTTTGGTTTATAGTGTTAATTTGTAAGTAGATTATATAAATAAATTAATAAATAAACATAATTTTGACTTTTGATCGACTTTACGCTCGTCCTCAGCGATACATAAGCGAATGAGTTTTTGTAGAAAATTAAGGTCTTTTAGGCTTAGTCGAGCGGCAACATGCTTCACACTCAAGTGATCATTTAAAATGGTACGGATCGACTCGTGGTACACAGAAAGCTCGGCGGCTATCTCTCTCAAAATTGAATGAGGCTTTTAAGAAACTATGTCCTTCACTTCTGCGATGTTAACTTCAGTCGCAGACGTTGACGCCCTGCGAACAGAGCGAGCCAAAATTTTTCGTCACATTACGACCGCTTTTGAATTCTTATTGGCCCGGGGCAATAGTTTCCTCTAACTCTTTGACGTCGACGATCGCCTTGAAGACCCGATGGTTTTGTATACTCGTGGTGGCCACGCCAGTCTGGCTGTAGTGTTGACCGTGGGAACCCCACTGCCCCGGTTTTGACCCCAGGCGGAGATCGATTTCGGGTGAGAAGGTGCAAGGGCAGTCGTTTGGTGTGTAGAGACCGAAAAACATCCATCGGTTCGCTCCCAACATCTGCGGATCGGCAAGAACTACATACCCTTCCTGCCCCCTTATATATTTTAATATTAGATAGGTATACTAGTTTAAATGTCATAGATTTAAAAACAGCCGACTTTTTGCACAAGAAATATTTACTCATATGACTGCAGCTCATGTTTGATATAAATTATCGTCTTTGAACTTTTGACACATGATTCCGATTTTTAAATGTTTTGTTTGTCGAATACATTTTACTTAATATCTTCAAAACTGAACATCTTTTAATTTCATAGCTTCACCACGATGAGTTATAGAATATCCTCTGAGCTTATCTTCTTTTTCTTGAAGAGTCTTATCTTTAGTTTCTGGTACCATATAATAAGACACAACCATACTATAAAACAGCACCACTGCATAGGCACAAAACGTTCCATCTACACCAATCAGAGAGAATAGATACGTCGCGGTTTTGATATTTATAAATATGTAAATCGAGAAAAATGCATTACAAATTGATCCACACAAACCTCTATTTGCCATTGGATATAATTCATTACTAAGTATTATGGTCAAAGAAGTAGCGCCAGCTCCGCTGGTGAACATATGGAAATGTTGCAAACATATCACAATAGCTGTATGGTCAAAAGGTAGAAGATTGTGACGCCTAGCGTATATGTATCCGGCCACACACAGAAACGCTAGTACATTCAGCCCTACAAACGCGAATAAGAGCGGACGCCTTCTTATTCTAGAAGTTAAATAAATTGCTAAAGCAGTAGACAACATTCTTTCCATATCAAGCGATGCGATTACTTTAACCATGTAAATATCCGTACCATATAGTGCTGTGTGAATGTCCAAAGGATACGAATCGTGGACAATAGCACCAGAAAATTGAAAAATAGCATTCAAATGTATCGCTATAAATACTGGAATGTAAAATTCGCGCTTTTTGAATGACATAATAAAGTATGTTAAGTTTTCCTTAATCAATTTCGGCACGTTCTTTGTATAACTTTTCTGGGGTTTTTTGACGATCATATCGGCTTCGATCATTTTTTCCACTTCGTCATCGTCCTCTGAACCTCTCAGTCAGCGGAAAACCTTTCGGCATTGATCATAGCGCCCTTTAGTCGCCAAAAAAGTCGGTGATTCCGGTGTAAATATAGCAATTATCAATCCAGGTAAAGAGCAAAATAATAGTATTAGAGATATATGAGACCAGTTATAAAACAATCCACGCAAATGCGAAGTTGTAATACCAATTAACATAGCAGTAGGTTTTGTTGCGATGAAAGATACTCGGTATTTTAGACTGCTGTATTCTGCAATTAAAATACCGCCCATTGTGGTCCCAAGACCCACAGATGTTCCTTGAAATATCTTTGCTTAATAGCTTATAAGGCTGCTTATAAGGCAGAAAATGATGAAGCCAAGCTGAATGTTATCCAACCGCAAACCATGAGAACTGAGCTGATAAGAACTGCAGGTCTCCGGCCAATTCGATCTATGATTAGTGAGGTGAAGAGACATCCTATTAGTGTTGTTATCCCGATCAGTGATGCTGAAAGAATATGTTATAGCATATTTAGTGATGATTAAAATACAATGGAACAATAAAACTAATTAGATCTTTAGTAGAACGTAATTATAGGATGCTACGAATACCGTGGACTGCCATGAGAACAAACGAGTCCATTCTAAGGCAGCTAGACATCCGAAAAAGGCTCTCTTCCATCTGCCGGGAACGTGTTATGAGCTTCTCAGACACATCATGCGGTCTCCCAGACATGAATTAGAGAAGCTCATAATTACGGGTCGAATAGAGGAAAAGCGCGCCGTGGGCAGAACATCAGCCAAATGGTCAGATCTGGCAAGAGAAGCACTCGGTGGTAGTCTGTATCATGCAGTCCATGTCACCCATGATCGAGCACATTGGAAGTACGTCGCATGTGGTCGCGATCCTCAGTACCTAGTCAGGGAACGATATAGAAGTAGAAGTAAATTATAAAACATTCTTCACGGTTATTTCCTTAGCTAAATTTAAGTATAAGTTCGAATAATTTACGACATCGGTGGTGAGATTATTAGCGTAGTTTAACTTTTTATTACATAGCCAATGTAATTTTTTCTGAACGAATTTTTCGTCGCTTATATCTAAGACGGGCGGTTTCCTCTCAAGCTAAAACATACTGCTAAAATTAAACAACTTTAGGCATACACGACCGCGACCGAATTGATGCATTTGAGATGTGGTGCTGCCGAAAGATGCTAGGAATTCCCCGGACAGCACGTCGCACCAACGTGTCAATCCTCCATGAACTCCAGTTAAAGACGAGGCTTTCTACCATCTGCCTACGTAGAGTTCTGGAATACTTTGGCCACATTGCCAGAAAGGATAACGTTAGCTTGGAGAAGCTAATGGTGACTGGCAAGGTGGATGGAAGAAGACCACGAGGTAGGGGCCCGACACGTTGCTCTTCACTCGGCGGCACATAGGAGCAAATGGCGTGGAATGATCCGGGATAAACTCTTGTTGCGAGGAGGTCACGACCCTCAGTATTGAGGTAACTGAAACGACTACTCCTCTAGAAGAATGGTTATTCGTGTCTTTCTGTCTTATTTGAACCTTTGCATAGTTACAACACTTGATACAATACACAAGCTATTTCTCTATTACTGCTAGTAAAATTTTCATACCTAACCATGACTCCGAATCCTTATCCAAGTGTATCTCTCGACTCTTCCTCAGTTCTGAGAACAGTGACGCGTTAAACCCGATACACATCCCAGATGAAATCGTGTTTAAGGTCACACTCGATACGGCAAAGCACTGGAATTTTCGAGTGAGGTAGATATTTAATTTACACTTTTGGCACCCAAAACAGGAGAAAATTTTGAGTCAATTTATACGGAAGCATTTCAATTTTATGGCCACAACAATTTGAGAGGAGACAATAAGAACAAGTAAAAGATATCATATCGAGGTGCGAAAGACTATTTTTGTCTAAGCGACATTTCGCTTGATTCCCGATATTCATCTTTATAAGATGTGTTTTATTTGGTATTAGTATCAACAGTTTTTAACTGAACTTCCATTATGTTTACTGCATTCAAATAGGTGAAGAAGTGTTTTTTGTAATGATATTTTTTCCATATTTTAAACTTTAAATGGCTCTTCTGTAAATGCTGCAAAAATTTCCCTTAAACCTTTCACTCCTAGATATGTATGTATTTGAATACTCCTAATATTGACTTACTTGCTTCCAAAAAGGTGTCATTGATCTCCTAGCTCGGCACATTCTTACAGAACAACGAAAAGATATATTTTTCAGAACAAGCTATCTTGGTCTATGTTTATTTTAAACTGAAAATAATATTATTATCTAATTAGGTACCTACTAAATTAATTTGAATTTTTAATTTTGCTCGTATTAAAGCCGCACGGGTCGGTACCATCGCCGTTTTCGCCTATTTCTGCCGCGAAGCAGCAATGCGTTTCGGTTTGAAGGGTGGGGTAGCCGTTGTAAAAATACTCAGACCTTAAAACTTATATCTCAAGGTGGGTGGCATTTATGTTGTAGATTTCTATGGGCTCCAGTGACCACTTAACACCAGGTGGACTGTGAGCTCGCTCATCCATCTATGCAATAAATAAAAAATTTAAAAAAAGGCTACTTCTCACCTCATTGGTCACCACTGGTCTCCGTTAACACAATTTAAAGTTTTAAATAAATCTCAAGGAATCGCGGTAATAACAAGCAGAACTCATAATAAAAATAATAATTTTTAGACATAATTTGTTTATCTTAGTGATTCTGATAGTACATTTGTTCAAAGTAATGAAGCTATTATTGGGTTTTAATCGGTCCTTGACATGGCTGCAAATTTTCAAGTGAATAGAAAGTCTTCAAATTTCCGACTATTATGTTGAAGGCTTCAATTCCACCTGTGGCATAGGTTAAGCTAATCAATAATGTTATTACTCTGGTTATTATCTAGCGGTGTCCAACCTCAATAATAAATGATCAAACTGGATAATATGCTTCTTTTCCGACCCTAATCCGACCCTATGCTCGCTCCTAATGGCGCAAACTACCAGTAATCCCCAGTCGCAGTTTCTAGATTATTTTCTCATCTCTAGAAATACCTGTATGAATGTCTTTGGTACAATATGTTTAAAAAAGGCTGTAGTGTGCAGCTCACCTAACCTTATATTTGTAACTGCACACACTAAATTATAACAGTATTACATGAATTGTCGACTTGAATAGTTCTCTTTTATTTCACCTACAACACTCCAATACATGGCGACCCTTAGCCAGCAGTTAAAATTTTGCAACATACATAAATTACGAGAGTAGCTGAATAAAATATGAAGAAATATAATTATGAAGAATAGTATGAAGAATAGAAGTTTGTAAAACGAGAAGACAAAAGAAGATTTTCAAATTATAGAAAATGAAAAAAAAAAGAAAAAAAAAAACTCTCACAGAAGATTGATTTGGATGAAGCGATGAGAACAATAGAAGAAGACAAAAAAGGGTGTTGCTGCCGGGAGCCGGGAGAATGCTCAAGCCTTATGATGAGTGGATATGCAGGGCGCCGGGAGATAAATTGTACGGGTCCGAGGTGGAGCAGCTAGGAGTCAGCTCGAGTCCAATGCTGAGGAGTTCATTCACCCATGCTACGTAAGACGTCATGACCTACTTATACGTTGACAGTAAATACGTGCTTACTGCAATGTAAGTTTTTGCTCGGATATTGTAATTTTTTTTACGTTATTTTAATGTCTATATTTATTTAATGTAAATATAATACAGTATATTTTATTATTAAGTTCATGCGGAACTACTTTATATTTAGTTTAAGGAAATTATGTCAGAATGATAGAATATTCGAATTGTGGTACAAAAATGTCAGACTCATTTGACATAATAACTGCAATTTCCCTGTTGCCGGTAATGAGTGGCAATATTCAGTTTAAGGAAATCTATGTCTTTCCACCCACAAGAGCAGGTTATGCAATTTAGAGCTAACCAAAATGTTAAACGCGGAAACTACAGAGGTTTCCGAGGCCGAGGAGATAGCCATATTTATAACAATAAGACAAATTATAATCGTAACTATAATTGTTATGAAAATAGTACAGGTCAAAGAACTTCACATATCGTAAATCGAGGTAAACACTCAGGCGATCAACGCCAGCGTCAGCATTTTCGCGGACGGCCGATGAATAATCAGCGTGTACAGCATAATACGCGAGAGTCCAATGTCCAAGACAACTTGCGCAACGATAACGCAAATAATTATGACAACTTAGAGTTTTTCGTACCTAAACAGTGCACTCATTCGATTTTTAGTTATAGTAATTTTTGTGTAATTAAGTGTCAACTTAAAAATAGTAATATCGATCTTAATTTATTAATCGATAGTGGAGCTAGTTTATGTGTACTTAAGTATGAATGGTTGTCGCGACATAAGAATTTATTGAATTTAGTAAAACATGATAAGATAATTATAAAAGGAATTAGTGGTAATTTAGAGTCTATGGGATATATTTATTTAAATATTATAAATAATCATGTGAATTTTGCACAACGCAGCTGCAGATGCATTGAGCCGGATACCTTTTACATCCAACAGCTTAAAGGAAATGCAACAGCATGTAGTATCGGTCATGACAAGAGCACAGGCTCGTAGGTTACGTATTGACTGTGACAATAATAACATGACTACGGAGGTATCCTCTACTCCAAGGCCTGATCAACCTAAAGTAGTGGAAATCCTCAAACGACCAATTGACGGCGTTGAATTGATTCTATTTTCTAATAAAAATACATTAAAACAGATAGAAAAATTCAAACATTTTACTAGTGATAATGGTAACTGCAAATTCGTGCCTGAAAAATCAGCAATTTTTATAATTTCTCAATCGTTGTCTACCGAAAGTGTGTTAACGAGAGAATTACAACGTTTTTGCAAGAAAATCAAAATAAACGAGCTCGTAATAATTAAAAGCAAGCACTGTGAACGATTTGTAAACAATTTTATAAAGGAAATGAGCCATTTGAAAGATTTTCCCAAGTTACTTGTTATTAAAGATGTGACAAGAATTACTGACAAAGACACAAATACTGTGATCCTAAATGACTTCCACCTGTTACCCACGAGTGGCCACGTGGGGGTAAACAGAATGTTAAATAATATTAGGAAGTATTATTATTGGCCAGGAATGACCAATGAAGTATCAGAATACGTAAAGAAATGTAAAAGCTGTCAGATTCAAAAGCATTCCAATAGACATACAAAGGAGCCAATGGTTATCACATCCACGGCATCCACTGCTTTTGAGAGAGTTAGCTTAGATTTAATGGGGTCATTAGATGTAGATAATTTCAAAGGATAATAAAGCATATAGATAATAAAGCATTCATAAAAATAATACAAAGAAGTTTGTAACTTAAAATATTGTTTTATTGGATTTTTGTTAGTCAAGTATGAAATTTAATAATATTTTGTGTAATTTAGTTTAAGTAAAAAAAAAAAGGAATTATATAATAATATCATTTTTTAAAAAGGGGGGAGGTGTAGTGTGCAGCTCACCTAACCTTATATTTGTAACTGCACACACTAAATTATAACAGTATTACATGAATTGTCGACTTGAATAGTTCTCTTTTATTTCACCTACAACACTCCAATACATGGCAATGATAATGACAAACAACAATAGAGTAGTACAAACTTGACAAATTATTTACATTAATTCGAAATTATCTCTTTTAAATAAGGCAAACCCGTTTCGACAGTCGTATTTTCTGTTGGAATTACAATAATTAATTTGAATTTAGTATTTGGCTGTGCACATTGAAGCCTTTTTTTTTTTTTAACGCTGGGGAATCCATTTACGGATACCCGGTCCGGGGGGGTAACGAACCGGGTTATGTCGGACTCCGGCGCCTCCTGAGAGGAAGAGGGGACGAGGAGGGCCAAGGTCCTCCATCTCCCCGAATTCCTCGCTAGAGACTACGCCTGAAAAAGGCGCGCGAAGCACTTGCCCCGCAGAACGACTACCGACTAAACCCCATCGAGCTCCACCACACCGGCTACACCAGACGTACGGTACCGCAGTGCGCGCCGAAAGTCCGCCTTCGCCGGTACCCGTCCTGATGATAAGACGGGATTTCATCTCCGGGAAAATCCCGAAGGACGTCATTTCGGGAGATACACCGTGGGCGGCGCACAGGAGCCACCTTGCACCGCCCCACCACCGGACCGACAGTCGAGTACCGGGCGCCCCCGCACTCGCCACCTGATAGTCCCTACGGGGGCTGAGCGGGAGCTTCACGCCCGCGCCGGCCATCCCGCCTTCTGCGCTGAGGTGCTGAAGAGTGATCCCACTCCCTTTCACGCTCCTCAGCCTCACGGGACGCCATTACCAGGTCACAAAACCTGGCCACGGCCTCCCACGAGCCCTGATCCTCTAACATACGGGCGACGACAGCCCGCAGGGAGAGGTTTCTCCCCAGCACCGCGACGAGATCTCGCCGCGAGTGCTCCCAACGCGGGCACGTTTCGAGCGCGTGCTGCGCGTCATCATCCAGGTGCCCGCACTGGTGGCAGCCCGGATGTGGCTCCCTCCTGCAGACCTTCCACAGGTACCTCCAGAAACAGCCATGTCCCGAGAGGACCTGCGCAAGGTGAAAGGAGAGTACGCCGTGACGCCGATCCGACCATGCCTCCAGCATGGGCACCAGGGCCTCGAGGGTGCGCCGGCGAGTGGCCAAAGTTTGGCCAAGTTCCTTCAGCAATCGCTCTCTCCACTTAGCGTATGCTACATGACGCGCAGCACGCTTCCACCGACCGACAGCCGACGGGCCGGGCGACTGTCCCCGACTCAAGGCCTGCGCCTTACGCCGATATACCGCAGCCAAGATTTCGGCCTCGAGGTCCCAGGGTAGGGATCCGGCGAGAGCGCAGGCCATATCTTGAGAGATGGTGCGGTACCCCCTGATGACCCTCACCGCGAGCGCCCACTGAGCTCTGAGCAGCAGAGCCACGTTTCTCGCGGAGAGTGCGGGCGACCACACGGGAGCACCGTAAAGGGCCATACTGCGCACCACCCCAAGGTACAGTCGCCGAGTACCGGCGCTGCATCCTCCGACGTTGGGAAGAAGACGGGTCAGTGCACCTGCCGCCCCCATGAGCCTCGGAACCAGCGCTTTAAAATGGTGGTCAAATCTCCATTTGCTGTCCAGCACGAGGCCCAAATACTTGAGCTTCGGCTGGACAGCAATGGTGACACCCCCGACTACGAGATTCGCGCCTTGCGGTGACCCTTTCCGAGCTGAATGGAAGCACACTGCTTCGGATTTTTGGAGGGCCACCTCGAGGCCGAGTCTCTTTATTCGTCTTACCACAGTTGCCACTGCAGCCACAACCAGGACGGCTGCTGACCGGTAGTCGTCTCCGCGAGCCGTCACCAGCGTGTCGTCAGCGTAGCAAACCACTTCGACGCCAGGCAGGTTAGCCCCGCGGAGGACCCAGTCAAAGCCTATATTCTACAGGAGTGGACCCAGTACCGACCCTTGTGGAACCCCACGCGACACTGTTTTTCGTCCCCACCCACTCCGCTCGGGGAAGATCACCGCCCGCCCTGAGAGATAATCCTCAATCAGATTACGGAGACCGGTGGGGACGCGGTGAAATCGTAATGACTCCACGATCGTGCTCCAGGGGATCGCGTTGAAGGCGTTGGCAATATCAATCGACACAGCCAATAGTACGCCTCCCCCAGAGCACGCTTGGTCGGAAAGATCGCGGACGCGTAAGACTGCGTCCACGTTCGACCGACCTCTCCGGAAGCCATATTGGTTGGACGCGAGATCCGGCCCAATGTTCTCCAGGTGCTGAACAAGACGCCCGGCAACCACACGCTCAAGGAGCTTACCGGCCTCGTCCAACACTACTATCGGGCGATACCCGGAGGGCTCGTCTCTAGGGCGACCGTCCTTCGGGATAAGCACCAGCCGGCCCGTGCGCCACGGCTCCGGGAACCTGCCCTCGCGGAGGCACCTGCTAAACAGCCTTCGAAGTGTAGGTCCCAAACTATCCTCAGTTAAAGCGAGAGCCCATGCCCAACTCGACAGGCCGTCGGGGCCTGGTGCTGTACGCTTCACGCGCATCCTCGCCACTGCCGCCTCAAATTCCGCCTGGGACACACCTTCCAGCTCTCCGCCGTCAGCGACCTGCGCCGTTGCCATTACAGGGGGGATGAAGGCTGTTCGGGATGAGTCCGGAAATAGACCCCCGACCACCCGGTGCAATGTCTCGGGTGGCAGTGTGCTGGTCGTAGGGGGAGCCCATGGGCGAAGCGCATTGCGCGCTAGCCTGTAGGGCCGCCCCCACGGATCGCGATCGAGCGAGGTGAGCAGATCTTTCCAAGCGGCTTCCTTCGCCTCTCTGATGGCTACGCAAAGGGCCCCCACCTCCTGTACACCTCATAAAGGCGGTCCTCCTCCTCAGGGTCCCGATGCGTCCTTCGACGTTGGCTTCGTTGGTACGCACGTCGACTGACGTTGCAGGACTGGCGCAGGCTGGCGATCTCATCAGTCCACCAGTATACGCGGCGCTTAGGAGCAAGAGCTCTGACGCGAGGCATAGCGGCATCGCATACCCGCGACATTGCCTCGCGCATACGCTCCGCCCCCACGCTTACGTTCATCGGCTCGCCGAGTGAATCGAGGCGCCAGGCCTGGACGACAGCCGCCTCATTCAGCCGTTCGACATCGAGGCACTTCTGGGCCCAACGAGGACCCTCCACGCCGCCGCCGCAGAATAAAGAAGTTGATATCACTTCTGGGGCTACAGCAATGCTGAAACGGATGTAGCGATGGTCGGAAAGCGTCTCCTCACCAACCATCACCGCCCAAACCCGGATGCGACTCACGACGTCGGGAGATGCGAACGTGACGTCCACCACGGACCCACCTAATCGTCTCACGCACGTGAGTTCCGTGCCACGGTTGAGAATGACGAGGCCGCCTCTGACCAGCCACTCTTCCACCGCCGTTCCTCTGGGGCACGTCCTCGAGGAACCTCAAGCCAATGACTTGGCATTGAGGTCCCCAAGGACGAGAATCCGGCGGGAATGTGACCTCCCAATGACGCGACTGAGCTCAAGGAGGAGGCCCTCAAACTCGGCGAGTGTCCTGTTGGGGGAGAAGTATACTCCCACCACGATCATCTCGGCCCAGAGGACGGCGACAAAGCCGCGACCCCTTTCAACGAGGTCGAATCCGGGCGGAGCACCCACACAGCCACGCCTGACAACGGCAACACAGCCGTCAAGGTCACCTGCCGAATCGGGACCCAAAAGGACCCGGTACGGCTCTGCGACCACCGCAAGGTGAGTCAACCCTTCCGCCATGCTCTGAAACAAAAGGTCTTGAGCTCTGGCGGAGTGATTGAGGTTCCCCTGGAGGAAACGAAGGAGGTCTGTCATATGTGAGCATCCATCGGTGTCACCGAGGCCATACCGGGCCGATTACGCACGCCCTCAAGCGACGCGAGATCCTGCCGACGTTGTCTCTATTTCGGGAGCTTGGCACAGGCCTTGCCCCTGGAAACGTGGTCCGCCGGTCTGCCGGCGGAGATACAAACAGTGCAGCGCGGTGCCAGCGAGCAGCCAGAAACCACGTGGCCGGTTTTTTTTTTTCCGGGTAGAGGGCCGAACCTCCTACGAGGTCCCCGCGCAAAAGGGGCGCGCGGGGTATGTGAGACTCAACGATCTGCATGGTGTTGTGAGCAGACCGCGGGCCCAAGGATTTTAGGGCCCACCCACTAAACGACTCCCCTGCACTCTTACACCCGACGTCCGATCCCCTCCGAGGTCAGAACCCGGATGAGGTAGGGGGGCTACCGCGGTCAACACTACAACCAGACGGCGCGGCTCACCCCAAGGACGCCCAGCCGACGGAGCCTTCGAGGCGAATCGAAGGCTCTGAAACGTCGGCCGTCTCGGTACGTCAGCCCGTCGGGCCGCCCAGACGGTGCCGCTGGTGTCCCGGAATACCCCTCTGGACCAGAACCAGCCTGCCGCGTCGGGACGCGACACACCGTCGACCGGTCGCTCTATTCACTCCACAGCAGCGCGCTAGAGTGCTGGTAGCGCGCCGCGCGGCCTCACCCCCTCAGGTCGCCTCTTGACCTTCACCGGGGGAGGCCGCTACCTACAGGGGCCGGGACGTACGGGCGTATTCCCGCCTCCGGCCCCCGGCTCGACGGCGACGGATCGGTGCGGAAAGGGAAGAGCTCTCCCTCTCTCGCTCCGCCGCCTCCTTCTGCGAGATGGTGGACTCGCAGAAGTCGAGCATCGCTTTCCAGGACGCGTCGCTGCCGAGCATCGTAGCCACGACGCGCGGTAGCGAGAGGTCCCCTCCTATGACCGCGACGAGGGCGGCGCGTTGCTCGTCGAATCCAGAGCAACGCGCCAATGTATGTTCCGCTGTGTCTTCCTCGTTGCGGTCCGCGCACTGCGCCGTCGACCTTATCTCAGTGCAGTTTGTGCCCCCCCCCCCCCCCCAGAATACGAGGGGCTGCACACTACCTAGACCTAGTGACACCCTAGTGACCGGTCACTCACCGGCCTCTAGGTCAATATATCCTCTCACCAGGTGTCAAAGCTTAGGATTAGGATTGAAATAAAGAGAAGAAGAAAATAAAACAAAAGAAACCAAAAATAAAACGAAAGGCAAAGAAAGACAGGATAAAGAATAACACAAAACGATAAACCAAAAAGTGAAACGAAGAAAGAGACAGATTACAACTCAAAATATAAATTAAACAAATTAAGATAACAAAAAGACAGTTAGTAAAATAACGAAATAATCAAAGGGAAAAGGATAAAAGGTAGAGGCCCAGGCTTCTCCAGGAGGACCACCCTTCAACAAGTGAAGGGGGAGGAGAGCTTGGAACCCCCAGACCTGGTTTTGGTCCACGTCGTTCGGTCTCTCTCGTTGTAACAAAACGAGAGAGATGGAACGATGCCCCTGGGAATGGTGCCCAGAGGCCCGTTCTCCGCCACCTACGGACGCGCCCGGTAGGAGTCCAGCAACTTCCGCGGGGCACATTGAAGCCTACCAATCGGTATGTTGTCAATTCCAATTTTTGACTTTTCCGGTCATTTACTAATTGAAAAATTAAGCATGACAAATAGCTTATGTGTTTACACACAGACATGAAATATTACGTAAGCTGAAAATTTTATCTTTTCCACCAGGGATATCACTTCATCCGCCATCTTGAAACCACAGACCCCATTTGCCACTAAATTATTTCAATTTACATATAGTAGCAGTTTCTTTTCCACAATTCTCATCTCCTTCTTAAATTCTCGTCTCTCCTGATTATTATACTGGTAGTATGAATCTCCACACCACTACCGCCTTATCCGTATCTGCTGCGAAATACTACTGTTTTGAGATAAGTCCGTTGTATAACCATGCTAGTGATATTTCCGTTCACTTTGGGATATATTTAAACAAAAGATTGACTAAATATATTCACTTCACGAAAAAATGATATGAATAAATTAAATTCCACTTCTCTCCACCTAATTTCTTGAGCTTTATGACATGTGCTTTTTCAAACGAGGTTTTCGGAGAGTACTCTGTGGTAGTAGCGGCTTGGCTGTGCCGTTGGCATTATTTACACCCATGAGCGTAAACGGCCATGAGCTAAAACGGCAATAAAAAAGGATATTGGATAAAGGATATTAAAATTGGTTTTAACCAAAAAGTGCTATAACTTTTATTGACAGCTATCGGACAATAGCACAGGTGGTCAAAATGTACTCGCAAGTACGACACGATCCAGTATTCATTCTATACATACAAGATTCTAACCCTCACTACACTGTTCTTCGATTCGGATCATTTGAAATTGTATCGTTTTCTCATTTCGTGCTCTTTCTTGCATATTCTTCTTTATCCAGTGCCGTCCCTACACTTATACAT
The DNA here is from genome assembly GCF_030267445.1 of Bombyx mandarina. NCBI lineage: Eukaryota > Metazoa > Arthropoda > Insecta > Lepidoptera > Bombycidae > Bombyx > Bombyx mandarina. The sequence goes on along the minus strand of NC_143234.1, from coordinate 9,138,118 downwards.
GTATTCTGGTACGCAGCCGAACCTTCTCGAACTTTCATGCAATACGATCGCTATTATGGAACCGAGTGTTCACTGATGCCGCCGGCTTGATAAAGTTAGAAGATATCTTGAAGCTCGGAGTCCAAGAGTAGCATGGCATAAATTAGTGGAGAAGAGACCTCAATGGAGATTTTTCGCGTCAAAAAACAAAATTATTTTCGGGTCACTGAGCCATTTTAGTAAGTCAGCATTTATGTTTATGAGAGATCAAGAATATAATGCTGTAATGAGTTCTGGAATCTTTGAATTTTTTGCGTAGATTGAGTTGACACAAAATAATACACGAAATTTTATCTGCGAGTCTGCACTTACTTCAAGTTTGCGAGTCAATTTAGTTAGCTTATTCTTTGGATTTTATTAGAAATTTGTCTCATTATGTTTTTTCAGATTAATGATTGTCTCATCGTCATCAGAAATGGGACATCCTCTTAATATGGTTTCTATTTCTAAGAGCGTTTTATCTTTTGTTTCCGGTAACATGTACATTGTGATGACGAGGGCATATGAAAGCAGGGCGGCGTTCATAAAAAAAACTCCGCTGACCCCAACTTTAGAAAAGATATAAGGAACGTTTTTGATATTAACGAACATGTATAATGAAAATGTTATATTACAAATCATTCCACAAGCGCTTCTATTTGCCAAAGGGAATATTTCTCCGGCCACAATATTTGGTAATGAAACAGATCCAGCCGCTAAAGAGAAATAGTTAAAACCATACAGAGTTATACCGATCGACATATGGTCAAATGGTAATAAGTTATGCTTTTTGCATAGTACATAAATTCCAAGTAATAGATACATTAGTATGTTTAGGCTGACTAAGCTTAGGAGCATGCTACGCCGTTTCAGTTTTGTCGTGAGAAAAACAGAGAATAGTGATGAGGATATTCTCACGATATCTAAATACATTACAATGAAATACATGTACTGATCTTTGTCAGTACCAAATACAGCTGTATGTATGTCTACAGTATAAATATCATACAGTATAGAACCGGAAAACAGGTTAATAAGTTGCATATGAACCATGATAAAGAGCGAAATACGTACCTCTCTCTTTTTAAAAAAAGTACCAATGAAGGATAATTTATGTATCACTTTTTTGTAACCATTTATCTTATCATTGTTAATAGCATTTTGTTTTGAAGGTAAATTAGTCCTAATCAACATTTCAACTTCATTATTTTCATCGAGACCTCTTAGCCAGTAAAATACCTTTTTACATTGGTCATACTTTCCGATTTTTGCCAAAAAACTCGGTGATTCCGGTGAAAAAACAACAAACGCCAATCCAGGGATCGAAAGAAATGCAAGAATAATAGCTACATTATGCCAATCGCATATAGAACTTAAACCGTGGGTTAGAAAATCCCCAAACAACATGACTGGTTGAAAACTTGCTAAGAATGATGCTCTGTAATTAGGGCTAACGTATTCTCCTACTAAAATGTGGCCTGTAGTACTTTCAACACCTGCAGAGAAGCCTTGAAATATTTTGGTAACTAATAAAGCGGTGAAGGATTTAGCTGCAATTAATATTAACCAGCTGATTATCATGATAGCCGATGCAATTATGAATGTAGGTCTCCTGCCGAAACGATCCATGAATATTGAACTGAATAGCGATCCAACGATGAATGATAAGCTGGTTGACGACGCTGCAAAAAATACATGTAAAGCATATAGTAATAGGTAGTGGAAAGAATATCAAAAGATGCGAATGGGCAGTCATCATTTATTTGCTAGACAAAATGACTGTCTCGCCCTTTAAGAATGAATCACATGAATACTTAGCAGCAGAATGAGGTACATTGGTGCTATGTGCTCAAAATTAGACCTACGATGCAATTAATTATTAAGAAAATTTATAATTTTACCGCATTTTGATTGATGTTTTGATTTAACGCACATGATTAGTTTTTATTCTTCCTCGTGAAATACTTAGTAACTTCCCACTGTATCTGAACTTCGGAATAAAAGCTAGCAGTCGTCGTGGCTTAAAGGTTAAAACATCTGGGCATTCGTATCGAGCGATACAGCTATCCGGTGTTCGAATCATGTAGACAGGTACTAATGTTTCTAATGAAACGCGCACTGTACACATGTTCACGATTGACTGCCACAATTAAGGAAGAACATCGTTTAATAAAAGACAAATCCGCAAAAAATATAATCTTATGAGCCCGTATGGGGTACCAAGACCCTGCCTACTTCTGCCGTGTAGCGGTCATGTGTTTTGGCTTGAAGGATCAAGGCACCTTGCTGTACTATAAAACTGAGATTTAGAAATGAAGTCTCAAAGTGTGTGGCGGTATTTATGATGTTGATGTGTTTGGGCTCTGGTAAACACTTAATACCAGGTGGGTCGTGAGGTGGTCTATTTATCTAAGCCATAACTTAAATAGAGAACACTTGAACGCAACCCAACTGAGGTCATCTGTATGGTTGCTCAGAATAATTTTGAAACATCCTTCCCTTACCCAGCCAAGACTCTAAATCCAAATCCAACTGTATTTCTTTAGTCTTCCTCAACTGTGCGAACAGTCCCGTATTGAATCCGTACATGAAGCCGTGTGTCAACATATTGAGTGTCACACCTGATGTGACGAAACACTGAAAATATTTGAATATTAATAATTATAATAATTAAATTCAGTATAATTTTTACTATTGATGCTATCTGTGGTATATGCCATCACAACCTGAATGCCATTACCGATCTTCTGATAAAAACTAAAAGTGTCAAATATTCGTTTGTGTAGCATGAGGTGGCACCAATAGTTTCTTGACTTCTATAGCACACAAAATCAACAAGATCAAAAAATATAAATAAGGTTAACGAATGTTAACTGTAATTCTATTTGTATCCAAAATTCAGTTCGAAAACTACAAAAAGAACACGTCTTTTTGATATCAATGGATAGACAAATTAATAAACAGGTGTGTAAAAACATAAGCAGGTGGTTAAAGATGTGTTGATATAGATTTTTCTAAATTAAAAAATTACTTTAAATTACAATTACAAATACAATTATTTTAAAAAGTGCATGATGCAATGGTGCAATCGAACAATTTCTCAGAGCGGTTTATTAATATATTTTTGAAATTTTTACCTGTTTTATAAATGGCGTCATCCATTGTCTGCGACCAGGCATTTTGTAGATAATATGTTGAAGATTTTTATTTTATAATCGTATATAAAGTACGCAGCGAGCACTGTTTTAAGTCGTTTGCATTTTGATGAATGCCTAAGTGCAACAGTAATGTTCACATTGGTTTGAATAGCGATTAATTGGATTGCACATTAATATTGTTTTAAATGTAAACTTTAGCGAACACGAATAAGGTAAGGCTTCCACGAGTTGGGCCTGTGGATAACATTTATGACGGATCAGGATGGTTCGTTGGTGTTTTTAAAATGATAACGGCAGGATTGCTGACACCATTCTCTTCAAAATTATGATTGCGCTCCATAGTGACATTAATTAAGACTCACTTTTCCAATGAATTCCATTTATTACATTTCAGGTGTACAGCGATAACAAAAGAGAGCTCCGCCTCGTTCGGCTGCTCGAACCGAAATGTTTTGGGCGCCATCGGGTCTTCGTATCCCTTTGGGGGGGGGGGGGGCACAGATCGGGCCTCGGGGTAATCCCCTCTGCCCGGGCTTGAACTCCTTGCCTAGTTTTGTGCGACAATAATCACTCGTATTTATAGTAGAAAGTGGGGGTAGTTAGTCATCGATTCTCTTGAATACCGTCTTAAACAGTTGTTGAAATGCGTAACATTAAGGAAACGGTTAACTTTAACTATTTTTAGTTAACTAAATAGTGACGTTGCGCCGACATATATTATATTTAATAAAGATTTTTCATTTCGACATGCTAACATGTCCAGTGTGAGTTATTTAACCATCGATCGCCTAAAATACAGCTTGTATGTAGTTAGATCAGTCTACTCGAGGGGTCCACCTTGTGTTCCATGTGCACCATGCGTTAGCGCGCCGCTCAGGAGTTTCATCATAAGAGAGACCGGTTTGTGGTGTATCACATCTAGACTCAGTCCGATACAACGGGATATGTCAGAACCAGTGGACCCGCTTGCGCGGCCTGACGGGCCGCCGTACCTGGACAGCCGACTTTCCAAAACCTTCGTTTCACCTTGAAGTCCTTTGTGTCAGTCGCGCGTCTGGTTGCAGTGTTGACTGCGATGACCTCCTTACTCCGTTCGGATTCAGACCTCGGGGAGGATCAAATGTTGGGAGTAAGTTCAGGGGAGTCGCTTAGTGTGTAAGTCCCTAAATACCACCCTCGAGCCCGTAGTTCACTTCTAAAATTTACAGACCGTCGAGGTACAGACTTCCCGGGTGCAGAGTTTGTTGGAGAAACGGCCTCGGCACAAAAAAGTCCCAAAAATCATCTTTGGGTTCATGGCTTACTCCCAATATTTGCGGACCGACGAGTCTCACATACCCAGCGCGACCCCTAGGTGCGGGGGGCGGGGTCTTTCTAGGAAGTTCAGCATCCGGCCTAACAGAAAGGCTGATTCTTATTCTTCCAGCGACACCGCCCGAGCGGCCTGAAACGCCCCCGTACTGCGGGGACTGGTGTTGTTGGTCGACGACGATTGCCTCGACGGACGTCGGCGTCCGAGATATCTGCGTCTCCGTCAGAAAAAGTAGGGCAGGCTGCGCCGTCTCAAGGTGGTGGTGTATGCCCTCCAGGCTGCTATGTAAGCCCATACATTGCTGAAACATTAAACATAACATTAAATGTGGAATGGGGTATCGCTGATTAAAAAAATTATAGAATTTTTATGTGGATAGTGGGAGTGGGTGAGGTAGGAAGTTCGCGGTAAATTCATAGCAATACCTGAATAAAGCAGGAACATAGCGTGTGCTCGGCCACCGGTTGTGTAAGAGGCTGACACAAAGCGTGGACTGGCCCGCAACGTCGGTCGCATGACAAGATTGTACCCGCTTAATGGAACAGCTTCCCGGGGCGGAGTTTAGTAGTGACACCTGGGTTCAGGTCCCCTACTGACCGGCGGGCCGTGGCGAATACCATTCACAGGGTCTCCCTAGACCCCCATCAAACGATCGTGTCCCGCAAGTTCGCAGGCTAGTCTGCTCTGCAAGTTCCAAGTATCACCAAGGATCACCCCAAACAAGGAAGAGGAAAAGGAAGGAATAGAACTGGCTCTCCAACTCACATGCCGGAACACAGCTACGCTATTTGGCGGGGGACTCTAATTGGAATTTTACAAAAAAAAGTTTTACTTGTTAAGAACGATTTCCTTACAATCCTCACATTTCAAGCTCAAAGTTTTACTACGACGAGCTATAGATTATCCTCTAAGTTTATCTTCTATTTCTTGAAGAGCCTTATCTTTAGTTTTTGATGCCATACTATTACACCGGTAAGAGCAACGTCATCTATCATTGAATAGCAGAAACGAATATCAAAAGAACTAGTAAAATCGAGAGCGCTTGGGAAGCACAACGCCATCTATTGTCAAATAGTGGAAACACTTACCGAAACTACTTGACTTGTCAGGAACGTTCTCGATAATTCTAAGGATCTCGTATTCACTATAAAAGCGTTGTAGAGTTGATACGGATTTAGTAATCGGATCTACTCGAAGCGAAATAGCGAACGGATCACTTGAAGTGAAGCGGATTACAAATTGTAAAGTGTTCTAAGTGATAAAGTTTTAATTTTTATTTCAGTGGAAATTTTATTTATCCCGAACCCCAGCGCGTAACAATATAATAAGACACAAACAGACTATAAAACAGCACCACTGCATAGGACCAAAACGTTCCATCTACACCAATCAGAGAGAATAAATACGGTGCGGTTTTGATGTTTACAAACATGTGAATCGAGAAAAATATCCATACATACATAATATAAATCGATCTACACAAACCCCTATTTGTCATTGGATTCATTACTAATTATTGTGGTCATGGGTTCATGGATCATTACTAACTATTGTGGTCAAAGATACTTCTTAGTTTGGCGCTATTGCGCCAGCTCTGCTGGTGAGCAAATGGGAATGTTGCAAAAAGATCACAATAGCTATATGGTCAAAAGGTAGAAAATTGTGACGCCTAGCGTATATGTATCTGGCCTCACACAGAAACGCTAGTACATTCAGTCCCATAAGCGCGAGCAAGAGCGGACGCCTTCTTATTTTAAAGTTTAAATAAAATGCAAAAACAGTAGATAAAATTCTTTGCATATCAAATGTTGCGATTACTTTTATTACTTTACTTTACTATTATTACAGGCAGGAGGTGGATGAAAGAAACCGAGGATCGTGCTCAGTGGCGAGCAGCAGTGGACTGCTGTAGGCTGGTGATGATGATGATGATGATTAATGATGATGATCACTTTGAACATGTAAATACCAGTACCATATAAGGCTGTGTGAATGTTCAAAGGATACAAATCGTGAACAATAGCATCGAGAAATTGAAAAATAACATTTAAATGTATCACTATAAATAGCAGAACGTGAAATTCATGCATTTTGAACGACTTGACAAAGTATGTGAAATTTTCCTTAATCAATATTGACACGTTCTTTGTATAACTTTTCTTGGCTTTTTTGAGGATCACATCGGCTTCGATCATGTTCTCCTTCAGTTCGTCATCGTCGTTTAGACAAACCAGCGGAAAACCTTTCTGCATTCATCGTAACGTTCTTTAGTTACCAAAAAAGTCGGTGATTCCCGTGTAAATACAGCAAGCAATTAACAATCCGGGTAAAGAGTAAAATAAAAATATTAGAGAAATATGACACCAGTTATAAAACAATCCAAGCAAATGCGAAGTTGAAATTCCAATCAACATAACAGTAGGCTTTGTTGCGATGAAAGATCCTCAGTATTTTGGACTGCTGTATTCTGCAATTAAAATACCGCCCATTAAGGTTCCAAGACCCACAGATATTTCTTGAAATATTTTTGCTAATAATAAGGTAGGAAACGATGAAGCCAAGTTGAATGTTATCCAATCGCAGACTATGATAACTGAGCTGATAAGCACTGCAGATCTCCGGCCAATTCTGTCTATGATTAGGGAAGTAAAGAGACATCCTGTTAGTGTTGTTGTATTAGTGTTGAAACAACAGCATCAGTAGCACCAACAGTGTTGAATTGAACTTCAATCACGTTTAGTCCTTTCAAATAGGCGAAGAAGTTTTTTTTTATAATGATATTTTTTCAAAATTTTAATCTTTACCAAGTACCATCACCCTTTCCATATCAGCCGTGGTTTTGAGATAAGTCCATTGTATGTTTTACCATGCTACTGATATTTCCATTCACTTTGGGATATCCACTTGCCATGCAACACAAATGATGGACCAATCATATGATCTTCACGAAAAAATTAAAAGAATAAATTAAATTCCATTTCTGTCCACCTAATTTCTTGAGCTTGACATGTGCTTCATCAGATGAGGTGCTCGAAGAGTACTTCATGATATTAGTAGCTTGGCAGTTGACATTATTGACGCCCATGAGCGACGGTAACCACTCACCATCTGGTGTGGCTTGTGCTCTCATCTGCCTCAAATGGCAATAAAGAAGGATATTGGATAAAGGATACTGAAATCGATTTTAAGCAAAAAGTATTCTAACTTTTATTGACAGCTGTCGGAAAATAAAAATGGTGGTCCAAATGTACTCCCATGTCGAAACGAACCAGTATCCATTCTATACACACAAGATTCTAATCCTCACTACACTATTCTTCGACTCGGATCATTTGAAATCATATGGTTTTTTTGCTTCGTGCTCTTTCTTACATCTTCTTCTTTACCCAGTGCCTTCCTTACAGTTATATATGCCCCACTCTAAGTTTTGCCACGCAGCCGAACCTTCTCGAACTTTCGTACGATACGATCGCAATTGCTTGAGAAACCAAGCATTCGTTGACCGCGCCGGCTTGATAAAGTTAGAAGATATCTTGTAGCCCTCGGAGTCCAAGAGTAGCATGACATGCATTAGTGGAGAAGAGATTTCAATGCAGATTTTTCGCGTCAAAAAACAAAATTATTTTCGGGTCATTGAACCATTTTGGTAAGTCAGCATTTATGTTTATGAGAGATCAAGAATATAATGCTGTAATGAGTTCTGGAATCTTTGAAATTTTTGCGTAGATTGAGTTGACACAAAAGGATACACGAATTTTCATCTCCGAATCTGCACTTACTTTAAGTTTGCGAGTCAATGTAGTTAGTTTATTCTTTAGATTTTATTAGAAATTTGTCTTATTATGTTTTTTCAGATTAATCATTGTCTCATCATCATCAGCAATAGAACACCCTCTTAATATGATTTCTATTTCTAAGAGCGTTTTATCTTTTGTTTCCGGTAACGTGTACATTGTCATGCCGAGGGCATATGAAAGTAGGGCGGCGTTCATAAAGAAAACTCCGCTGACACCAACTTTAGAAAAGATATAAGGAATGTTTTTGATATTGATGAACGTGTATAATGAAGCCATTATGTTACAAACCACCCCACAAGCGCTTCTATTGGCCAAAGGGAATATTTCTCCGGCCACAATATTAGGTAAAGAAGCAGATCCAGCCGCTAAAGAAAAATAGTTAAAACCATACAGAGTCATACCGATCGATATGTGATCAAATGGTAATAAGTTATGATTTTTGCATAGTACATAAATTCCGAGTAATAGATACATTAATATGTTAAGGCTAACTAAGCTTAGAAGCATGCTACGCCGTTTCATTTTTTGCGTGAGAAAAATAGAGAATATTGATGACGAAATTCTCACTATATCTAAATACATTACAATTAAATACATGTACTGATCTTTGTCGGTACCAAATACAGCTGTATGTACGTCTACAGTGTAATTATCATACAGAAAAGCACCGGAAAACAAGTTAATAAGTTGCAAATGAATCATGATAAAGAGCGAAATACGTAGTTCTCTTTTCTTTAAAAAAGTACCAAAGAAGGACAATTTATGTCTCACTTTTTTGTAACCATTTATCTTATCATTGTTAGTAGCATTTTGTTTCGAAGGTAAATTAGTCCTAATCAACATTTCAACTTCATTATTTTCATCGGGACCTCTTAGCCAGTAGAATACCTTTTTACATTGGTCATGCTTTCCGATTTTTGCCAAAAAACTCGGTGATTCCGGTGAAAAAACAACAAACGCCAATCCAGGGATCGAAAAGAATGCAAGAATAATAGCTACATTATGCCAATCACATATAGAGCTTAAACCGTGGGTTAAGAAATCCCCAAAAAGCATGGACGGTTGAATACTTGCCAAGAATGATGCTCTGTAACTAGGGCTAACGTATTCCCCTACTAAAATGTAGCCTGTAGTACTTTCAATACCTGCAGAGAATCCTTGAAATATTTTGGCAACTAATAAAGCGGTGAAGGATTTAGCTGCAATGAATATTAACCAGCCGATTATCATGGTGGCCGATGCAATTATGAATGCAGGTCTCCTGCCGAAACGATCCATGAATATTGAACTGAATAGCGTTCCGACGATGAATGATAAGTTGGTTGATGAGGCTGCAAAAAATACATGTAAAGCATATAGTAAATTATGGGTAGTGGAAAGAATATCAAAAGTTGCGAATGGGCAGTCAACATTTATTTGCTAGACAAAATGACTGTCTCGCCCTTTAAGAATGAATCACATGAATACTTAGCAGCAGAATGAGGTACATTGGTGCTATGTGCTCAAAATTAGCCCTACGATGTAACTCATTATTAAGTAAGTTTATAATTTTGATTTAATCACTTGATTAGTTTTAATTCTTCTTCGTGAAATACTGGGTAACTTTCCTCTGTATCTGAACTTCTAAACAAAAGCTTGAAGTCATCGTGGCCTAAAGGCTAAGACTCCTGGGCATTCGTATCGAGCGATGCAGCTGAGCCGGTATTCCAATCATGTAGACGGGTACTTATGTTTCTAATGAAACTCGCACTAAACACGTGTTCACGAATGACTTCCACAATTAAGGAATAACATCTACACTAATATTATAAAGAGGAAAGATTTGTTTGTATTGAATAGGCTTTGAAACTACTGAACCGATTTGAAAAATTCTTTCACTGTTTGGAAGCTACACAATTCTCGAGTGACACGGGCTATAATCTTTTTTGAAAAAATTAGGGATCCTTACTAAAACTCCAATAATGTAAATCATGATGTAAAAAATTTTCTTGAAATATTCTTTACATCGCGTGCCCTGCGAAAACTATTGATGATAGAACGAAATAATGTTCTACGACTTTGTAGAGCACATTATTATTTACAAAAAGTGTCCCGACAACATATGACTAATTATTATAGTTATGCCGCAATAAGTGTTCTTTTATTTAACAAATAAATAAATGAACGTCGCTGAAATTGTTCGGAACCCGAGCGGAGCCGGTGCGTGCCACTAGTCGTTTATTAAAAGACAAACCCGCAAAAAATTTATTTTTCATAATAGCTGGTGGTAGGCTTGATCTTATGAGCCTGTGTAGAATACCAACACCTTGTCTACTTTTGCCGTGAAGCATGTGTTTCGGCTTGAAGGATCGGGCTAGTTGCTATACTATAAAACTGATACTTAGAAAAGAAGTCTCAAAGTGTGTGGCGGTATTTATGTTGTTGTAGCTGCAGTAAATCCTTAATACCAGGTGGGCCGTGAGCTGGTCTACTTAACTAAACAGTAATTAAGAAAGAAGAACACTTGAACGCAACCCAGCTAACGTCTTATATATGTTTGCTGAGAATAATTTTGAAACATCCTTCCCTTACCCAGCCAAGACTCTAACTCCAAATCCAACTGTATTTCTTTAGTCTTCCTCAACTGTGCGAACAGTCCCGTATTGAATCCGTACATGAAGCCGTGTGTCAACATATTGAGGGTCACACCTGATGTGGCGAAACACTGAAAATGTTTGAAATAATTAATTTTTATTTTTTATTTTTTATTACTTAGATGGTTGGGCGAGCTCGCAGACCACCTGGTGTTAAGTGGTTACTGGAGCCCATAGACATCTACAACGTAAATGCGCCACTCAGTTTGAGATATAAGTTCTAAGGTATAGTTACAACGACTGCCCCACGTTTCAAACCGAAACGCATTACTGCTTCACAGCAGAAATAGATAGGGTGGTGGTAACTACCCGTGCGGACTCACAAGAGGTCCTACCACCAATAAGTATAGTTATAACTATCGATTTTGGGTATTATAACGATTTGGTAGTTAACTGATTCCATCACAACGCGAATGCCATCACAGACCTCCGGATAGAAACTTAAAGTGTTAAATATTCATTCGTGCACCACGAGGCGGTACCAATAGTCTCTTGAGTTCAATAGCAGAAAATAATCAAGATATAAAAAAATATAAACAAGGTTATCGATGTCTAAAGACACAGAAAGAATTACAGTTAACAAGTATCCAGTTCGAAAACTACAAAAAAAAACACGTCTTCATGGTAACAATGGATAGATAGGTTAATAGACAGATTAATAAAAAATTTCTTAATAAAAAATTACTACAATTGTTGAAGTTATACTTCTTTAGGCGCGTTATGAAAAATTTGTGAGAGTTAAATTTTACGATGCGCGCGCACCGTGACACAAAATTAACAGAATGAAGTTGCCCACTAAATCGCTCATTACAATACGACCGACGTAACTTGGCGAGTCTGAATATAGCCGCAGGTGAACTTTCGCGCATGTACACTCGTAAAAAAAGGTGTTATTAGCATTCATTGTTTAGTAATATAAATGACAACATTATTATTTAATATAATTCATACTAAATATTATTAAATTATTTAATATAATTCATACTAAATATTATTAAATTATTAACGTTAAATATTTACTATTAATTATTTAATATATAAAAAATAAGAAATAAATTTAATAAAAATAAAGTATAACTTCTTACGCGCGTACATAAGTACACGCACCTTTTTTTTTTAAAAAGTGCATTATTTGTCTATCGAACTATTTCTCAGAGCACTTAATTAATATTTTTGTGAAACTTTTACCTGATTTATAAATGGCGTCATCCATTGTCTGCGACGAGGCATATTGTAGATATGTATTGTATGATTTTATTTTTTTAATTGTTTATATAACATACTGCAGCGAGCACTGTATTTTAGTCGTTCGTATTTAGATGAATGCGTAAGTGCGTTCCGACACTAAGTTTCACAAAGGTTTGAATAGCAATTAATTGGATATTGATATTATCTTAAATGTAAATTTTAGCGAACAGGAATAAGATTGGCTTCCACTAATTGGGCCCGTGGATAACATATATAATAATTAATGAGTGGTTTTTCATTTCCACATGATAACATGTCGAGTGTGCTTATTGTGAGTTATTTAATCATCGATCGCCTAAAAGTTGACTAAAGCTTGTATGTAGTTAGATCAGTCTCGCAGCGTTAGTGGATCGGGAGGATCCGTAATGACGTGTTTGGGGCGACGTCGACTGTTTACCATTCGGTCTACAGGATCGGGTATGTAGTTCCCGGCGGCCACAACAAGAGGGTTTTCATGTCGTGCCGCTTTTTCGAAGTGGCGCAATGATGCGGACTGTAGATGCTTACTGACAGAGTCTAGCTCTAGGTCATCATGAAGATCCACGTTGCTTAGAAACCATGGTGCTCCGGCGGTTATCCTGTAAAAACGGGATTGAATAACTTGAAGGGGATTCAAGTTGGTGCGGGCCGCGTGGGCGAACACTACACTTGCATAGGTCATGACGGGACGTATGCAAGTTTTGTAGAGTGTCACCTTATTTCGAAGGGACAATTTACTTTGCTTGCAAATCATGGGACTTGTTAACGCTACGGTCTCGTTAATCGAGTAACTTTACCGAATGAAATTTGAGTTGCAAATTAAAGTTTTAAGAGCGCAATCAATTATAATTTCTTTAATTGTAAGCGAATTAATTTATCAAGCAATTTATGGCCGTCTAACCAACACTAATGTTTTTTCGTTTGGTTTTCATTAATTGGGTTCTTTTAACTGGTTTTATACACTTAAGTGGTTTTATAAAGACGTGTTTGACGAATGTCGTCGACGGCTAGCGTACAACGTAGATCGTCGTGGCCTGTAGGATAAGACGTCCGATGCATACGTGTTGAGCGATGCACCGGTGTTCGAATCTCAGGCGGGTACCAATTTTCCTAATGAAATACGTATTCAACAAATGTTCACGATTGACTTCCACGGTGAAGGAATAACATCGTGTAATAAAAATCAAACCCGCAAAATTATAATTTGCGTAATTACTGGTGGTAGGGCCTCTTGTGAATCCGCGGGGGTAGGTACCACCACCCTGCCTATTTCTGCCGTGCAGCAGTAATGCGTTTCGGTTGGAAGGGTGGGGCAGCCGTTGTAAGTATACTTGAGACTTTAGAACTTATGTCTCGCGGTGGATGGCGCATTTACGTTGTAGATGTCTATGGGCTCTAGTAACCACTTAACACCAGGTGCACTGCACTGCACTGCTTTTACTAGGGCCAGTGTTAAGCTGCCTTCCCACCAAAGGCTGCGAGGCAGCTGGGAGGTGCGAGGGTGTTTGGCGACGCTGTGAAACGGTGCATGTACCTCTGACCAACACTATATAGTGACTATAACTCGCTGAAACTATTCCCACAGTTCGCGACTCGCTTCTTTAAGCCACTGCACCGCCCGACATCGGAGTAGACTTCATCCATACTACCTGGAGCCACTGCGTTCATCCACAGTGCGCTTCCAGAGATCTTTTTTGCCTCTTACCGTCCGGCTTTGGAATGAGCTCCCCTCCACGGTGTTTCCCGAGCGCTATGGAGGCTTGTGGAGAGCATTAAACGGTAGGCAGCGGCTTGACTCTGCCGCTGACATTGCTGACGACTCACCATTAGGTGGGCCGTATGCTCCTCTGTCTATACGGCAATAAAAACCTAAAAACCTCACATGGCGTAGCTGTTTACACGCTATACCATACTAACTATGACCGAAAATCACTACACTATAGTGTACAATAGACCTAATAAAAAAGCGCTTTAACTATAGCTTTATACTTATATAATCCGTCCGTCCGTTCTTCTAATATCGTGCTTAAGATTAGAAACGTCGTCGATAGCAAAACTAATTTCGGCTATCGGAAAGTTGAGAATCCCAATAAATTACAAATTATTTCTTGTAATATATTTATTTTTCATTAAAAAGTACATTCAATTGTATGTATATACAATAAATAATATTTTTTTTGTTTTGTTGTTATAACGAATTTAATTCGCAAATAACAATATATCGGACTTAAAAATATTAACTGATTAATAATTTATGTATATCGTAATATCTTATAAATATTTAATTAATATCACATGTTTTTGAACTCTTTAGGATCTAGTCCTAAGATGAAACAAGATAGTTAATTGGTATGTTGAATATGTTTGTTGAAGTGAAACTTCTTTAGGCGCATGAGGGTAAAATTTTTACAGATGTAACGTCACGCAGGTATGCAACGGAAGTGTTGAAAATTTTTAATACAGCGCCATCTATGAGATTTTTTAATACTAAGGTGCGTATGAAACCTCTTGTAGTGAATTTCAATTTAGGATTATACGTTACGTTAAAATATCGATTCACAGAGGGCGCTATAAAAGATGATTTACAATTATTTACTAATGACAAAATTTTACATAATATACACTTAGACATTTAGGATAATTGTATTTTAATTTTTGAAGGTTTCACTTCTACCACGTGTGAATTGCACACATGTTTTTTTTTTAGTATTAATTCGACGTCAATTGTTAAATTGATGCTTTCGATCTACCGAGCAAAGATGACTGACGCCCTTTTGAAGTATTTCTATCTGAAGTGGTCATTCATTAAATGATGACCGTCACCTAGGCAAATAGTGACTTACTAACAAATCTTAAAGCTTCGTTCAAACATAGCGCGCTAAAATCTCGCTTGGCTTTTTAATTGCAATGTCTTTTCATCTATATACCTATATATATAAAAATGAATTTCTGTTCGTTAGTTTCGCTAAAACTCGAGAACGGCTGGACCAATTTGACTACTTTTAGTCTTGAATTATTTGTGAAAGTCCCGAGAATGTTTAAAAGGTAGACAAATATGAAAATGCTCGGAATTAAATAAAAAGAACAATTTTGTTTTCCCTTTGATGCGTCTCCCGTGGGACAGATTCCTTTTGTTTGTTTTATAATAAGTTTGTTTTATACCAAACTTAGGTCTTTTATTTATCGATTGAGGCACTACGAAGTCTACCGGGTCAGCTAGTCAGAAATAAAAATAACAAATAAATAACTCGTTATATTCCTAGTGAGCTCATTAACAAACTGCTCAATGTGCATCCCTCTCCAAGCGAGGTCTGGAAAAGGGATCGGTAGCGGCTGGGCTGTGCTCTTTGCACTACTGATGTCCACAAGCATAGCTGACCGCTTTCCATCAAGCGGTCCTTGTCTATCACCCAAGACTAAAAACAGTAATATAGTAAACGAGACTTCGTGTTTTTTTGTCTTAAGCTAATTTTGAACGTCAAAGGTTAGGTATAAAATTGATTGATAAATAATTAATAACATTGATTACTTAACATATTATTTCAGCAAAGGAAAATATCCTGTTGCTAAATTTAGAATAAGTATTTATGGTAACTAGGTAATTAATAATTAATAATTAGTGAATCCTCGATCTAATTCAATGCAGCTCACGAATGAAACACGACATCAAACAACAACCTTTAGTGTTTTTAAGTGAGTGATGTGAGAGAAAAAACTGTTGTCAACTGATTTTATATATTGCATAGCTTTTATCGCGGGCTTTGAGCGCGGCGACCGAATTAAGAAATTCCGTAACGAAAATAAAACTTAACACCTCCCACCCCGCCTACCATGTACCATCGCGTTTATCACATTCACACATTGCGCTTGTGTAGTGTTTGTGAATAAGCGCGCGGCATGACGTCGCACTGCATGCGCATCACAAAAACTCTGCCCATCTCTCTCTCGCGCGGTCTAGCTTATGAGTGCGAAGGGGACAGTTAATGTTTTGCTTTTGATAATGTTTATGTCTTATTTTATTATTGTTTTAATATTAAATTTAATAATTTAATATTAAAACAATAATAAAATAACTAATGTTCGGTTTTAAATATATATATACCTTTATATATAAAAATTAATATCGCCGAAAATGATAGTTATTCAGCCTAACTAACGACAGGTACATTGTACTTTGTGATTGCCATAATAATTTAACAGGTTAAGGACCGAGATTTTTTTGCGTTTTTTGCCAAATTAATTAAATGCATATGGATAAAGAATTACTCAAATAAGCTATACCTACTTAGTTATGTTATGTTTGTAAGTAAGTATTCACTTCAGTGTGTCAATAAACGGTGAACGCAACGTACGTGTCTATTATTTACTAGTGGCGACGAGGTGAGACCCGCTGTGCCGATAGACAAGGGAGCATGTAGTACTGGTGGTAAGAGTATGAATGAAAATGTGACACCCAAACGTGAACGTCCTGTAAGAATACGCAAGCCACCAGTTAGATATGGATTCGAGGAAATAGATTAAGTATATAGTTATAACCTCTCTTTGTTTTTTTTTACTTTAGTTTGTTATGTACGCTTAGTTAAGATATATATATATATATTAATTGCGCTTATAATGTGTAGTAAATAAGGGTGGAGGTGTTATGTTTGTAAGTAAGTATTCACTTCAGTGTGTCAATAAACGGTGAACGCAACGTACGTGTCTATTATTTACTAAGTTACTTAGTAGTAATTAGTACTAGTTTTTTTATTATAGAAGTATATTGTCGAATAGAAAGTTTTTTTGTTGGCTAGTCTCCAAGTGTGACATTTAAGTAAAAAACAACGTTCGCAGTCACAACACAGCAGTCCCAGAAATTGCGGGAAAACGAAAGCTCTAGTCCCTTCCCTGTGCTATTTCGTACTAGATGCTTGACGGACGAAATATAGCTATACACTACTACTACTATCCGTCCCTGTTCCCGTTATCTGGGGTCGGGTCTCCTCACTCTACGGCGCCAGGCTGATCTGTCCTGGGTTGTCGGTTTTGGCTATATACGATTTAATATTTTATAGCATATTTAAAATGTTTATTTCGTATCCTACTATCAATATTTGAATATATAGGCTATGGATATCGCCATTACTAATGATCAGACGATTTCTGAGCTCAAACGCTTATATACGCAACTATACAACAGGACTGCTGCAACGTCTGTCTTGGCTTCTTAGCTTCCACGAGGTCAACGACTGAGTGGATTTCAACTCCTCAACAGTTAACGGTCTACCTCGGAATTCGTCTTCTATTTCTTGTAGCGTCCGGTCTTTTGTTTCTGGCAGGAAGAAGCCAGCTATAACCAAGCAATAAGCTACGACGCCAGCATATATCAGATACGCACCGTGTATACCGATGGACTTTAATAATAGTGAAAACGTTTTAACGGCTATAAATAGATTCGTTGATAAGAACAGTACGCTTATACCACCGGCTAGACTCCTGAACTCCAGAGGGAACAATTCTCCTGCTATAATGAAGGGTAACGGGACTGTGCCCGTCGCTATTGTGAACATGTGGATGTGTATCAGAGCTATACCTATGACGGGATGGTCGAAAGGTAACAAACCGCGCCCTTTACAATACGTATAAGCAGCGGTGGAGAGGAAAGCGAACAAATTCAAGCTAACAGTCGAAAACAGCATTGTCCGTCTGTTAATTTTCTTAATGACAAAAATGGCTGCGGCGTTCGAAACGATTCTCTGAGCGTCCAGCGTTATTATTAACAAAGGCATATTTATGTCTTCTCCTATGACAGCCGTGAATATGTCTAGAGTATAAGCAGCTAGGATGTTAGCTCCAGCCCATTGTCCTAACGTGTAAATGTGCATCATAATAAAAATAGGCCTGTAAAACTCTCTTTTCATGATTGTTGAGCAGAAGTGTAAAACGTTTCTTTTGACTTTATTTAAGAACGATTCTGAAAGATTGACGTCCGCTTTCGACTCTCTCACGACTATGGCCGCTTCTATCATTCTCTCCAATTCCTCTTCCTCTTCTTCGCTTCTCAACCATCTGAAGACTTTCCGGCATTCGTCATAGCGTCCTTGGTCGGCCAACCAACTCGGCGATTCCGGTGAGTAGATCACGATCAGAAGATCCACAAAGGCAATGAATGCGCAAACCAAGGCAGTCGTTTGCCATGACAAATACGAGCCCATAGTGTGGACCGCCAGAACTCCTGTGGCGATCGTCAATGAGATACTCGTCAGAAATGCACCTCGATTATTGGGGCTGGTGTATTCTCCGATTAGGACGGGTCCCAGGGAAGCGCTCATGCCCATAGCTATGCCTTGATTGAATCTTGCGATGAGTAAGGCAGAAACATTTCTTGCCAGCAATATATTGAACCAGCCGGTGATCATGGGAGCTATGCTGATGAGATTTGCTGTTCGTCGTCCGTACTTGGCCATGATTGTGGGGACGATGAAGTTTCCGACGACCAAAGCGAAGCCGGGGATCGAAGCTGTAACGAAAACAACGTTTTTGAAAAAGATTCTGAAGAATATTTCTGTTTATTTCCAGATCCAGATGATATTTTACTGGTGGTAGGACCTCTTGTGAGTCTGCACGGGTGGGTACCACCACCCTGCCTATTTCTGCCGTGAAGCAGTAATGCTTTTCGGTTTGAAGGGTGGAGCAGCCGTTGTAACTTACTTGAGACCTTAGAACTTATATTTACGTTGTGGATGTCTATGGGCTCCAGTAACCACTTAACACCAGGTGGGCTGTGAGCTCGTCCAACCATCTAAGCAATAAAAAAAAAAAGATCATTTGAGGTTTACTTGGAGGTAAAGCGTCTTGTGAATCCATTCGGGCAGCACCACCCTGCCTACTTCTGTCGTGAAGCAGTAATGTCTTCTGGTTTGAAAGGCAGGCGTTGTACAGTTAAAGCTGAGACCTTGGAAATCATGTCTCAAGATGGGGGGCGCATTTACGTTGTAGATATCTATGGGCTCTGGTAGCCACTTAAAACGAGGTGGGGTCGTCCAACCCATCTAAGCAACAATAATAATAAAAAAAGTTGTAATAGTTTTAAACTTTACTATTACTTTACTTAATACACAATTATGATTTAGATTTTAGACCTCATTTTTTGTAGGTTCCGTGGTTTCCTGTGAGCACTTAAAGTACCTTAAACTTGATATGAAGGTTAATGCGAGCTAATCGATATAAAAGAATGCCTCTGTAACAATTACAACGCAACGTTGCAATCTTTTCCTTATAATCTTATACCTTTAAACGAGCAATTCTTGTATATTAATATATTATATATAATCTGAATCTCGGAAACGGCTTCAACGATTTTCATAAAATTTAGTATACAGGGGATTTCGGGGGCGATAAATCGATCTAGCTACGATTTATTTTCAGAAAATGTTGCTTTATTCGTGTTTTCAATAATCAACTCTTCCCGACATCTATTGGCGAATAATATTACTATTTTTCTTAATTGAGGGCAACTAACCGCTTTAAAGACACAACAAGATGGCGTTAGCAAAAAAAAACCGAGCGAAGCTCGGTCATCACCTAGTTAATTAATGATACTTAAAAAAAAATTAAGCTAATTTTTTGTTTTCGATAAAAAACTCGTTTATGTTGAATTGTATAATTAATTTTTTGACTGACACGTTGGTGCAGTAGTTAGCGGCTTTATCTGGGTGTTTATTATCTATATATGTATTTATTAAAATATGTAAAAATATGTATGTCAGTCTATGGTACCCATAACATAGGCAATTCTAAATTGAGGCCAGATGACAGTGCCTGGTTTGTTGTTTGAACTGGGTTGGTGTTTGATTTTTGAATATCTTTAGATTATTACGAAAATTGCGCGGACGGAGGAGTATGAAATATCTCACACTTATAGAGAATGTAGAGAAGGAGTGCAGAATGCTAATATGTTTTTTAAAAAATACATTTAATCAATAAAAAAATCATTACACACACTATCATGTATTTGACACAGCACAGACATATATATAATAATGATTATATTCTTTGTTTATTGTCAATTGTCAAACTTTTGTTATTGTTTAAAGTCTGTGGTCAAACGGAGAATAGATTAATATTATTTGTCTTTAATATTGTATAGTTTTGGCGAAATTTGTGATTATATTATAGAAGTATAATAGAAGTTAATGGTGATTGTTGGCTTTGATGGTAAGAGATCTCGTGGGCGAATCTCCATGCGCTGGACTGATCTGGTGAAAGACCTTACTGAAACCACGAGTACGTGCGCCAAGCCTCAGTTCGCAAACTATGGAAAACATATCTCTAGGCTTTAATAAACAAGAATTCCACATGACCACGACTGCTCCGCCAAGAACAACCGGCTTTGATGATGATGTATGTTTTTAATTAAGAAGTTAGACCTTACCGATCCACGATCCTGTGGAGTAGTCAACGGGTATCGGTGAATCGGGCTGCTGGAGTTGCGGTACTAAGATGGCGGAGAAACCCATCACCAGTCCGTGGCTGGCCATGTTGAGACACACCCCAGCCGTCACAAAGCACTGAAACAAGGGCAGTGGAATATACTTTTTTTTATTGCTTAGAAGGGTGGACGAGTTCACAGCCCACCTGGTGTTACGTAGTTACTGGAGCCCATAGACATCCACAACGTAAATGCGTCACCCACCTTGAGATATAAGTTCTAAGGTCTCAGTATAGTTACAACGGCTACCCCACCCTTCAAACCGAAAAGCATTACTGCTTCACGGCAGAAATAGGCAAGGCGGTGGTACCTACCCGTCCGGACTCACAAGAAGTCGTACCACCAGTAAAAAGTTTTGAAGGCATTTGAAGGACGCCTTTCTTGCATACCAGAAAGCCAGAGATTGTGTAGGTCCTTTTCTCTACCTAATCGTTGGTACTGTAAGAGACTATTCTAGCACGCTCGGACGAGAAGTAATGATGACGGTACTAATACTTGCGAGCTCTTAGCGTGCATCGTCCGAACAAAACCAGCTGCTTCGATTATTCGATCTAATACCTAATATTAAAAAAAATATATATATTTCAAATAAAAAAGACATATCCGCTGAATTTCTTGCCTATTCTTCTCAGGGCGGAGGCTAGTTTTTGTGAATTGGCGGTAGTTCTTATTGACGTTCAACAAGTATGTACCTTCATTTATGTTGAACTAATGCTCCCCCGGTAGTCGAAATTTGACTATAAATTATAAGTTTGTATATACACTATTATGATTCTATTGTCTAAGACTTCTATTTATTCACAGATTTCGCTAAGACTACACTTTAGACAAATATTAACAAAGACAAACAATATTTAATCTATTCTCAATTTGACCACTTTATTTAACGTCTTTATTTAACACGTCACGTCTTTATTTAAGCAATAAGAATAGTTTGACAATAACAAATGTAGTATATGCAGTACAAGTAAGCGTGCGTGTGTGTGTCAAAAAACATGGTAGTGTGTGTATTGATTTTTTTTATTGAGTTAATGTATTTTTTATGCATAATTAAAAAAAAAAAACATTCTGCACTCCTTCTCTATATTCTCTATAAGTGAGGGAAATTTCATACTCCTCCGTCCGCCCAATTTTCGTAAGAAGGGGTCCAAAGTTTTTGCTTCACCTATTAATGTATAGATAAAAAAATTGATTTGATTTGATTTCATTTATTAAAAAAGAAAACCTTGGCCTGTAAATTAGCTTCATCATCAACGTCCACTGCTGAACATAGGCCCTTTCAATTCGAATAAATTAGCAAATTAGTTTACTACATTAAAAAGGTTGATAAATTAAAACCCCTCACAAATTCAATGAGCTAAAATTAGTTCTAACTCCGAAGACTATCAATTTACAACAATGAAAACGTGCTCGCGTATTAATTGGCGGCAATGAAAACAAATTCACGTCAATCGAAATAACCTTTTAGTTTCGTTGCGGAAAAATCTAAATAAAACCTTTGTTAGGTATTGATTGTTATTTGTATTAAGCTGACGAATCGGTCGTGTCTGGCACAAGGAATCACTGGAAGCTACAAAAGAAAAACAACTTAAACGCCACTTTTGGTGTTTGGCAATAGTGAATTTGATAATATTTGTTTATGTGCTTTTTTTTATTGGTTACTGGAGTCACCCACCTTGAGATATAAGTTCTAAGGCCTCAGTATAGTTACAACGGCTACCCCACTCTTCAAACCGAAACGTATTACTGTTTCACGGCAGAAATAGGAGGGGTGGTGGTACCTACACATGCGGACTCATAAGAGGTCCTACCACCAGTAATGTATGTGTATTGTCTATGTAAGAGAATCTTTCAACCATAGCAGTAGTTCTAGGGTAGTCCTTTCTTGCGCTTGCTCCTTAACTTGGTTCCAGGTTACAGACCGGCAGTCCTCATCTCACTCTCCACAGTACGTCATCAAGTGTGTATGTTCTTCTTTTTCTCCACCTTATCCCAGTAGCTGGGGTCGGCACAGCAAATTTTTCTATTCCATTCTCTTCTATACGTCATCTCAACACTCACTTCTCTCTCTGATATCGTCATTCACACACTCCATCCATGTCTTCTTCGATCGACCTATCCCCGTCTACCTTGCACTGCCATTTCCATACATCTCCTGGTCACATGCATCTTCTTTCTACGCATCACATGTCCATACCACGCTAACCGTGTGTATATGGCGTCCTATCAACCATAGTTATCACTAATTTCAAGACATCCAAATAACTTCGAAGTTTTGCATACGTATCCAGGACCGATCTCATTAAATTTATTTAGCGTGTCTTTTTGTTGTTTTTAATCTACATTTTAGTTTGTTTTCATTATAAGTACATGTTCTAATAAGAAGCATCATATTAACAGTTCTTAGTTGAAAAGTACACGGAGAATCTTCTGTTGGCGAGTAGCGAGAAATAGCCTTAAACATTGGCAATGAGAATGTCTTAGTTTATGGCAGAAGAAAGGCAGGTTTACCGATCAGAAAATGTATAAATATAAAAAAACCGCACGTAAGATCCGTTCGTAGGCAGCGAGATATATATATATATAACTTAACATTTCAATAACCATTCATGATAGGATTCACTGATTTATTTGAGGCAGAATACTCGTGGTAGGACCTCTTGTGAGTCCGCACGGGTAGGTACCACCGCCTTACCTATTTCTGCCGTGAAGCAGTAATGCGTTTCAGCAGTAATGAAAGGTAGGGCAGCCGTTGTAACTATACTGAGATCTTAGAACTTATATCTCAAGGTGGGTGGCGCATTTACGTTGTAGATGTCTATGGGTTTCAGTAACTACTTAACACCAGGTGGACTGTGAGGTCGTCCAACCATATAAGCAATAAAAAAATAAAAAAAATTGTAGAGTGTTGTGTGGACTCATGATGGCACAGTCAGTATAGGACTGTGTTTCCATCTGCTCTGATGGTAGCAGGGGAGTTTCTGCCTCAGCGGCAAAGCCAAAGGCATTTCCTTTAGGTACCGATATGTTTTTCGAATTTTTCCTACTAAAAAATAGTAGTAACATTTTTCCTTACGCATTATGAGTGGCTACTTTCTGAAGTATCTTATCATCAGCATCGCCTTTTCAAGATACGGACGAAAATGTTATGATAAAAATATTCAAATGGCTTTAATCAGCTGATGTCGAATGAATGTTGTTATTGTAAACTCACTTAACTGTTTAGGCTTCATAGTGTTGTCCCGCGGCTTTGCTCGCGTTCACATTTGCAGTCATGAATTAAAATTAAAAAAAAACAAGGACCTAACATAAAATTAAATGATAATTTATAATAGACCAAAAATGTTTTTGTATGTTGCCAATAGATGGCGTTTAATGAAAAAAATCTATAAGATTGCATTCGGCTGCCATATTGATGAAATATGTCTCAACAATATCAGTTATGCTGATGACATGGTGCTGCTGAGTGCGTCGGCCTGTGGGCTGTCTAAGCTGCTTGGCATATGTGAAAGGTATGCTCTAAGTCACGGTCTGGTGTATAATACAAAGAAGAGTGAGTGTATGGTGTTTCAGGCCAGAGGCAGGTGTCTGGATAACATTCCCTCCGTCAAACTGAATGGTACGCCACTGCGCAGAGTAGACAAGTTTAAATACCTAGGACACTTTGTAACCTCTGACCTGAGGGATGATACAGACATTGAGCGGGAGCGGAGAGCGCTGTCTGTAAGAGCTAATATGATTGCCCGCAGGTTCGCTCGATGTTCGCGGGATATCAAAATCACTCTATTTAGAGCGTTTTGTACGTCCTTCTATACGTGCAGCCTGTGGGTGCTCTATAGTCAAAAGCAGTACAGCGCCTTACGCGTCCAATACAACAATGCGTTCAGGGTGTTGTTGGGGCTGCCTCGGTTCTGTAGCGCGTCGGGAGTGTTCGCCGAGGCACGAGTCGACTGTTTCTTTACGACCATGCGGAAAATATGCACATCCCTGATTGGCCGGGTCCGGGTCAGCCCTAACAGCATCCTGTAGGCTTAGTGCGAGTTTCAAAAATCGAATCGAATGACTCGCATCGAGTGTACGCTCTTCACGGTGAAACGTGCGGAGCTCTGTGTGCTTAGTGCGAGTTTTGTAACGTTCTCACTAGCGAGCCAGTTTGCTCAAATTTGTATGCAATTGGAACAGCGCCCCTAGCGGCAAACGTACTCGGTGTTATTTTGTGAGTGCGAGTTCATATTAACGTTGTGATCTCGTAACCGAGTAATTTTACCGAAATGAGTACTACGAATGACATTTGTGCGAGTGCGTGTTACAAATTAGTGGATTTTAACGTTTCGATCGAGTATTTCTTTAGTAGTTTTATTTTTCCAACTAGAGAGGCAAAAATATCATGCCATAGAACCTAATTTTTTTTTATGAAAAATGATAATATGGAGTGAAATGGATTTGATTAATTTGAAGCATTAATCAATTGGCATGGAATGAAATGAAATGAGATCAGATAATATGGGATAAAATATAATCTCTGCAAAATGCTGATTATATACTGAGATTTTTGGAGTTTACTCCTTTAGAATCGATTTACATATATAGGCCCGGGGTATGAAAATTATGGGGACCAAAATCGTACTAGCATGTCACACGAAATGCGTGAGTTTACTCCTTTAGAATCGATTTACATATATAGGCCCGGGGTATGAAAATTATGGGGACCAAAATCGTACTAGCATGTCACACGAAATGCGTTATGCGCATTTCGTGTGACATGCTAGTACATGCGCCGGCAGTCCGCCACAAAGCCTCGTACTGATCGCGCGTTTCTCTCATTATTGTATTTTCATATATTTGTTAGTCGTTTGTTTTGTGTCTCGTTAATTTGTTAATAATCTGTAGTGTATCGTGTTGTCGTAATATAGAACTATTTCTCGTATTGTTTCGTTTAATTTTTTATATCCAGTAAACTCCAGTCGTGCGTCGGAGCGGACACACACACTTTTTTTTCAGTGGACCTTTTCGAAGACTTCGAGAAGCTACGTCCAGCGGTTTTGTTTAATTTTTTTAAATTTTCGCACTTTCACAGATACTAAACAGTTAATAAACCCACGTTACTTTGTTATTGCACAGATGGGTGGACGAGCTCCCGGCTCACCTAATCTTAAGTGGTTACCGGAGCCCATAGACATCTACAACGCAAATGCCGCCTCCCACCTTGAGATATTAGTTCTAAGATCTCAGTATAGTTACAACGGTTGTCCCACCCTTCAAACCGAAACGCATTACTGCTTCACGGCAAAAATAGGCAGGGTGGTGATACCTACCCGTGCGGACTCACAAGACGTCCTACCACCAGTAATTACAAAAATTAATTTTGCGGGTTTGATTTTTATTACATGATGCTATTCCTTTACAGTGAAAGTCAATCGTAAACATTTGATAAGTACATATTTCATTAGAAAAATTGATACCCGCCGTTGGGATTAGAACACCGGTGCATTGCAAGATACGAATACACCGGACGCCTTAACCTTTAAGCCAGGACGGTCTCAAAATTACACTTATACACGAAGAAATATTAAATACGCATTAACTAAGAAACATTAAATAGACAAAATAAAACAATTCACACAATTTAGCTCCTCGCGGTCCCTCCAAAATGTCTTTTCACCTTTTTTTCCTAGTTGTTCAATTGTAAATGAATAAATCAAAATCAAATCGAGTTTACGTTCTATACGGTGAAAAATGAAGAATTGTGAGTGTGAGTTGAGATATGCTACTCGCTTCGCAGGGCGTTTATTCACCGAGAGCAGCAATAATATTATTTCTCGTATATTGGTAGCACGTGATGTTTTGGCATTAGACCGTCTAAATGAAATACAACGCATTTTAACAGCATTTTAATGGGAACCAACTACTTTCAAAATTATTCGGGTAATGTCACGTGTTCAATACTATTTTGTACCTTTAGAATTAAAGTGGCTCAACCCAAAATTCTTAGTTTCTGGTAAACTTCAATATTGTAATACAATAATTGTATTTTTTTAGTTTTTCGGTTTAAACACTTTAAGGCATGCCATTTTATTTGAAAAAGACAGAAAGAGTACTTTGTCCTTTTCTAGACTAAAAGAGACTGTTTAATTTTATAAGCTGATAGAATAATATAGAAAAGAATAATAGGATACCCTCTAATCGTCACATTGGAAAAAGGTATGGCTTTATCATTTTATCATTTAAATTATTTTTTATTGCACTTATAAAACTAATTTAATTTACAATATGTAACTACATATATCTATAACTAATCCGTACTTGTCAAATTCCTCATAAATTGTCAATATTCTTAATAAAATTCCTATTAATAATATACAAGTGCAAATGTTGAGCTGCTTGCCGAAATGATATAATAGTGTTTTGTTTTTTTGTTGTTTCCTTGTAGGCTGCCTGTAATAATCTAAATCTGTGTGAAAGGCAATAAATGATTTTATTATTATCTACTAATGGTAGTCCAGTGGTCGAAATTTGACCATAATTTATTTAAATTTTAAGTTTGAACATTATTATAGTTCTATTGTCACCTTTCTATTATCATCATTTCTATAATAATCATTGCTCTATGTCGCCAAGGCTACATTATAGAAAAATAATATTAAAGACAAAAAATATTAATCTATTCTCAATTTGACCACAGATTGATAAATCAATAAACAAAAAAAGTATAAATGCATGTGTGTGTCAAATACATGGTAATGTGTGTAAGGTTTTTTTATTCATTTAGTTTATTTTTTTATTGTTTATGCACAATTAAAAAAAAAAATTAGCAATCTGCACTACTTCTCTATATTCTCTATGAGTGTGGGAAATTTCGTACTTCTCCGTCCGCGCAATTTTCGTAAAAAGGAGTCCAACATTTTTGCTGCACGTATTACCTACTTAAAATGTAGGTTCTTAATAATAATACATAAGTGTTTTGAAATATAAAACTAATCTTAATTTTTTTAGTTATACCACTTCCATTCTAAGGGTGCAATTTCGTAAACAAACTTTGCCGTAATGGCGTAACCTTTAAAATACACGAAAACTGCCCAGCATAAACATATTTTTTTAGTAACTTTAATAGAAGTATTAGAATTAGAAGTTTATTATAGAATTTATTTAATTGTAATTACATATTTAGACATACTTAACATAATTAATCTTGGAATAGGTAATTATTTCAGTTTTTTTTTATTAAAGAAATTATGTTTTACATAGGTTTAATCTTTTACCCGTTGAACGTTTATAAAATGATTGTATTTACGGTAATAGTGTTGATGATCTTCATTAGGTGGCCCAAATATACTAAAATTATTACGAGCATCCATCCTTATTTATAAATGTGTAAAGAAGCAAAATTATTATTACATTGTTCAAATTTCTATATAATTTATAAATATAAATCTGTACGTATGTACCTGTAAATATGTATATTGTGCGCGTGTGTGTGTGTGTGTGTGTGCGCGTGTGTATGTGCGTGTGTGTATATATTTCTATAATAGATAGATACACAGTGTGCAATTCATTTCGAAATTATTCTTGCCCATCTAATGGTTGTCTGGAAGAGATCACTCTTAGCGATAAGACCAAGAAAAAATGTTTCACAATATTTATTCATTTTGTGTACAATAAAGAATACTCTTTCACTGGTGGTAGGACCTCTTGGGAGTCCACACGGGTAGGTACCACCACCCCGCCTATTTCCACCGTGAAGCAATAATGCGTTTCGGTTCGAAGGGTGGGGTAGCCGTTGTAACTATACTGAGACCTTAGAACTTATATCTCGAGGTGGGTGGCGCATTTACGTTGTAGATGTCTATGGGCTCCAGTAACCACTTAACATCAGGTGGGCTGTGAGCTCGTCCATCCATCTAAACAATAAAAAAAAAAAACTCTATCTCACTCTCTCTCTCTCATCAAACAACTCTTTAAAAAAAAGCAATGATTTAATAAGAATTAAATGAAAAAGCAAAGAATTAATATGTATTTACAACTAGCTAGACGTCTATAAAATTTTCTAACCGAAAAAATATATGTGTATAAACCATTAGTATAGATAAAACCTTAAAAAACAACATTATTATTAAAAACGAAAGAAAAAATCTTGATATTGTATTGGTTTCACGGCAAAATTTTTAGTGACTACTTAACTTGCTTGAAAGTGAAGAAATACTCTCAAAATCCATTAATTTGTAACTCGCACTCGCACATACAATAATCGAGAGGCTCACTTCGGTAAAGCTATTCGATACATGAGACAGCAACATAAACAAACCTTCTCTCTCCCACAAAATGAGATTCATAAGCTTACCACTAGGTGGCACTGATACAAACTCACACAAATTAAACATAACATTAACATCGACTGAGTAATTAAAAAAACTCGCACTAAGCACAGGTACATTACCCATTACCCGACTAATTATAAATATCGTTAGAAAGCTTGGCATTTCAATTAAACGCCTTAACAAAAAACTTGCGTGTTACCAATATAAAAGAAAAAATTATTGCTTCTAAAGATGAATAAACGTCCTGCAAATCGAGTAACTCGCACTCAGAGCTCCGCACGTTTCACCGTGAAGAGCGTACACTCGATGCGAGTCATTCGATTCGATTTTTGCAACTCGCACTAAGCCTACTGAGTGCGAGTTACTCGATTTGCAGGACGTTTATTCATCTTTAGAAGCAATATTTTTTTCTTTTATATTGGTAGCATGCAAGTTTTTTTTTAAGGCGTTTAATTGAAATGCCAAGCTTTCTAACGATATTTATAATTAGTCGGGTAATGGGTAATGTACCTGTGCTTAGTGCGAGTTTTTTTAATTACTCAGTCGATGTTAATGTTATGTTTAATTTGTGTGAGTTTGTATCAGTGCCACCTAGTGGTAAGCTTATGAATCTCATTTTGTGGGAGAGAGAAGGTTTGTTTATGTTGCTGTCTCATGTATCGAATAGCTTTACCGAAGTGAGCCTCTCGATTATTGTATGTCATTGTGCGAGTGCGAGTTACAAATTAATGGATTTTGAGAGTATTTCTTCACTTTGAAGCAAGTTAAGTAGTCACTAAAAATTTTGCCGTGAAACCAATACAATATCAAGATTTTTTCTTTCGTTTTTAATAATAATGTTGTTTTTTAAGGTTTTATCTATTCTAATGGTTTATACACATATATTTTTTCGGTTAGAAAATTTTATAGACGTCTAGCTAGTTGTAAATACATATTAATTCTTTGCTTTTTCATTTAATTCTTATTAAATCATTGCTTTTTTTTAAAGAGTTGTTTGATGAGAGAGAGAGAGCGAGATAGAGTTGTTTTTTTTTTTATTGCTTAGATGGATGGACGAGCTCACAGCCCACCTGATGTTAAGTGGTTACTGGAGCCCATAGACATCTACAACGTAAATGCGCCACCCACCTCGACATATAAGTTCTAAGGTCTCAGTATAGTTACAACGGCTACCCCACCCTTCGAACCGAAAAGCATTATTGCTTCACGGCGGAAATAGGCGGGGTGGTGGTACCTACCCGTGTGGACTCCCAAGAGGTCCTACCACCAGTGAAAGAGTACTCTTTATTGTACACAAAATGAATAAATATTGTGAAACATTTTTTCTTGGTCTTATCGCTAAGAGTGATCTCTTCCAGACAACCATTAGATGGGCAAGAATAATTTCGAAATGAATTGCACACTGTGTATCTATCTATTATAGAAATATATACACACACGCACATACACACGCGCACACACACACACACGCGCGCAATATACATATTTACAGGTACATACGTACAGATTTATATTTATAAATTATATAGAAATTTGAACAATGTAATAATAATTTTGCTTCTTTACACATTTATAAATAAGGATGGATGCTCGTAATAATTTTAGTATATTTGGGCCACCTAATGAAGATCATCAACACTATTACCGTAAATACAATCATTTTATAAACGTTCAACGGGTAAAAGATTAAACCTATGTAAAACATAATTTCTTTAATTAAAAAAAGCTGAAATAATTACCTATTCCAAGATGAATTATGTTAAGTATGTCTAAATATGTACTTACAATTAAATAAATTCTATAATAAACTTCTAATTCTAATACTTTTATTAAAGTTACTAAAAAAATATGTTTATGCTGGGCAGTTTTCGTGTATTTTAAAGGTTACGCCATTACGGCAAAGTTTGTTTACGAAATTGCACCCTTAGAATGGAAGTGGTATAACTAAAAAAATTAAGATTAGTTTTATATTTCAAAACACTTATGTATTATTATTAAGAACCTACATTTTAAGTAGGTAATACGTGCAGCAAAAATGTTGGACTCCTTTTTACGAAAATTGCGCGGACGGAGAAGTACGAAATTTCCCACACTCATAGAGAATATAGAGAAGTAGTGCAGATTGCTAATTTTTTTTTTTAATTGTGCATAAACAATAAAAAAATAAACTAAATGAATAAAAAAACCTTACACACATTACCATGTATTTGACACACACATGCATTTATACTTTTTTTGTTTATTGATTTATCAATCTGTGGTCAAATTGAGAATAGATTAATATTTTTTGTCTTTAATATTATTTTTCTATAATGTAGCCTTGGCGACATAGAGCAATGATTATTATAGAAATGATGATAATAGAAAGGTGACAATAGAACTATAATAATGTTCAAACTTAAAATTTAAATAAATTATGGTCAAATTTCGACCACTGGACTACCATTAGTAGATAATAATAAAATCATTTATTGCCTTTCACACAGATTTAGATTATTACAGGCAGCCTACAAGGAAACAACAAAAAAACAAAACACTATTATATCATTTCGGCAAGCAGCTCAACATTTGCACTTGTATATTATTAATAGGAATTTTATTAAGAATATTGACAATTTATGAGGAATTTGACAAGTACGGATTAGTTATAGATATATGTAGTTACATATTGTAAATTAAATTAGTTTTATAAGTGCAATAAAAAATAATTTAAATGATAAAATGATAAAGCCATACCTTTTTCCAATGTGACGATTAGAGGGTATCCTATTATTCTTTTCTATATTATTCTATCAGCTTATAAAATTAAACAGTCTCTTTTAGTCTAGAAAAGGACAAAGTACTCTTTCTGTCTTTTTCAAATAAAATGGCATGCCTTAAAGTGTTTAAACCGAAAAACTAAAAAAATACAATTATTGTATTACAATATTGAAGTTTACCAGAAACTAAGAATTTTGGGTTGAGCCACTTTAATTCTAAAGGTACAAAATAGTATTGAACACGTGACATTACCCGAATAATTTTGAAAGTAGTTGGTTCCCATTAAAATGCTGTTAAAATGCGTTGTATTTCATTTAGACGGTCTAATGCCAAAACATCACGTGCTACCAATATACGAGAAATAATATTATTGCTGCTCTCGGTGAATAAACGCCCTGCGAAGCGAGTAGCATATCTCAACTCACACTCACAATTCTTCATTTTTCACCGTATAGAACGTAAACTCGATTTGATTTTGATTTATTCATTTACAATTGAACAACTAGGAAAAAAAGGTGAAAAGACATTTTGGAGGGACCGCGAGGAGCTAAATTGTGTGAATTGTTTTATTTTGTCTATTTAATGTTTCTTAGTTAATGCGTATTTAATATTTCTTCGTGTATAAGTGTAATTTTGAGACCGTCCTGGCCTAAAGGTTAAGGCGTCCGGTGTATTCGTATCTTGCAATGCACCGGTGTTCTAATCCCGCCGGCGGGTTTCAATTTTTCTAATGAAATACGTACTTATCAAATGTTTACGATTGACTTTCACTGTAAAGGAATAGCATCATGTAATAAAAATCAAACCCGCAAAATTAATTTTTGTCATTACTGGTGGTAGACGTCTTGTGAGTCCGCACGGGTAGGTATCACCACCCTGCCTATTTTTGCTGTGAAGCAGTAATGCGTTTCGGTTTGAAGGGTGGGACAACCGTTGTAACTATACTTAGACCTTAGAACTAATATCTCAAGGTGGGAGGCGGCATTTGCGTTGTAGATGTCTATGGGCTCCGGTAACCACTTAAGATTAGGTGGGCCGGGAGCTCGTCCACCCATCTGTGCAATAACAAAGTAACGTGGGTTTATTAACTGCTTAGTATCTGTGAAATGCGAAAATTTTAAAAAATTAAACAAAACCGCTGGACGTAGCTTCTCGAAGTCTTCGAAAAGGTCCACTGAAAAAAATCTCAGTATATAATCAGCATTTTGCAGAGATTATATTTTATCCCATATTATCTGATCTCATTTCATTTCATTCCATGCCAATTGATTAATGCTTAAAATTAATCAAATCCATTTCACTCCATATTATCATTTTTCATAAAAAAAGATTAGGCTCTATGGCATGATATTTTTGCCTCTCTAGTTGGAAAAATAAAACTACTAAAGAAATACTCGATCGAAACGTTAAAATCCACTAATTTGTAACACGCACTCGCAAAAATGTCATTCGTAGTACTCATTTCGGTAAAATTACTCGGTTACGAGATCACAACGTTAATATGAACTCGCACTCACAAAATAACACCGAGTACGTTTGCCGCTAGGGGCGCTGTTCCAATTGCATACAAATTTGAGCAAACTGGCTCGCTAGTGAGAATGTTACAAAACTCGCACTAAGCACACTGAAGGCATTAACAGACCGTTAAGACTGTCGGTACTTGAACCATTGTACCATGGTTCACTTGCGGACTAAATAATATTAGTAATAATAATGGTTGGTTCGAAGTAGGTATCAATGGAATGGAATATTTGAAATGTATTTCACTGATAGCTACTTTTAATAAGTGTATATTTTTTATTTGATTGGTTTTGTTAATGTTAAGTATATTTCAATGATACTATGTACACATATGGACTTATTGTTGTCTGAAATAAAATAAATCATTCATTCATTCATTCATTCATTCATTAACAAAAAATATATGTTGAACATAGGTAATTTAAAAGATATAATAAATTATTCACTGTTACAAGAAATTTAAGAATTTTGAGGTGCTCTGTAAAACATCTTAAATCATAATTTAGTAGATAGGTACCTACTCGATTATTTATTTTGGGCAATTACTTGACCTGCCAAGGATCGAATTGTTTTACCCATTTCCGAAATTATCTCTGACAGATAGAGAAAGACAAAATATATTCGTCTTTTGATTGAAGTCAATAACAATTTCTATTTGTTGCGTTCCGCCTTCAATGGATAAGACCACCGTTTTGCAATACAATAGAAACATGAAACATAAAGACTCATTAATAAAAATAGCCATAGGTCTAGGTCTAGGCCTCTCAGTGGGTCTCGTTTCCGATCCGGTGGTAGATTCTGCGAAGCACTGCTCTTGCTAAAGTTAGTGTTAGCAATGTCAGATTTGAGCCCCGTGAGCTCACCTACTTGTTAAATTACGCTGACATAGCCTCTCAAGGCTAACAGCTTAGGTCAGCAAAAAATTAAAATTATTAGGGACAGAAATCGACGCTCTATATCCATTTTTTTGTACAGTCCCATCGCCTATGCAAGAGAAAGTAATTGATAAAATAACGACAACGAATCTTCTGCTGGTAAGGAAGGTTGAAGGTTTATGAAGGTTCCAAGTTTGGCAGGGTCGTTACGCTTTAAGGATATGTAGAGCGTTAGCGTGTGAGTTGCTACAGGAAACGGGAAAGAGAAGATCACGTAACGTATGCGTGATAATGCGTGACGGAGTAGCGTGTGCTTTTTATTTATTTATTTTTTCCTACCTATGCTGGTCGCCTTGGGAGGCTATTTCAGCTTCTTCTTGACGTGTAGGTGAGCTCACGGGGCTCTAACCGGGAGTGTTGCTAACACTGGCCCCAGCAAGAGCAGTGCTTTGCAGAATCTACCACCGGATCGGAATCGCGACCTACTGAGAAGATCCGGCGAAACTCAGTGGGCTGTGGTAGCGTGCGCGTAGAGTCATAGTATAATAAGTAATAGTGCACGGTATAATGACGGCCCTGATGATGTGATTCGAAGCTAATTGACTGACTCGGTGGTGTAGTAATTAGAGCCTCTGACTGTCGCTCCGAAGGTCGTGGGCTCGATTCCCACATCGGACAAACATTCGTGGAGATGAACAGGTTTGTTTGCTAATTGTATGGGTGCTTATTATCAACTTATGTATATATTTAAACGTATATTTAACGGCCGTCTGGTGTAGTGGTAAGTGACATGATCACTACACAAGGGGGTCGCAGGTTCGAATCCCGCCAAGGGAAGATATTTGTATGATAAATATCTTTCCAGGATAAATGTATTTTCCAGGATTATGGATGTATATTAAATATATGTATGTTTATAATAAAAATCTTACATTTATTTCCGTTATCTGGTACCTGTAACACATGTTCTTTACGAATTATCACGGGACCAGTTAACGTGGCGTGATTGTTAGTAAATATTTATTATTATTATTTATTATTATTATTATTTATTATTATTATTATTATTTATTATTATTATTTATTATTATTATTATTATTTATTATTATTATTTATTATTATTATTATTATTATTTATTATTATTATTATTTATTATTATTATTATTTATTATATAACTATGTATGCTAGTCTCTAGTACCCATAACACAGGGAGTCTTAATTTGGGGCAGGGGTGACCGTGCGTTATTTTTTCCATTTATTTATTACGAGCCGTGGCATAATTCAAACTACTTTTATACTACGTTTAATCTCGACTTTTTTATTGTAATGATATTACATGTCAGCGCAACGTCACTATTTAGTTAAATAAAAATAGTTAAAGTTGTATGTCAACAGCTGCAAATTATAAATATATAGCGGCCCGCTCCGGCTCCGCTCGGGTTTTTAACAAAAATTTCAACGATATTTGACGCTGTTTTATTTTTTTAATTAAAAGAACACTTATTGCGGCATAACTACAATAGTTAGACATATGCTGTCCCGACACTTTTTGTAAATAATAATGTGTTCTACAAAGTCGTAGTACATTATTTTATTCCATCATCAACAGTATTCTCAGGGCACGCGATGTAAAGAATATTTTAGGTAATTTTTTTACACCTTGGGTTACATTATTGGAGTTTTAGTAAAGATTCCTATTTTTTTTAAAAAAAATATAGCCTGTGTTGCTCGGGAACTGTGTAGCTTCCAAACAGTGAAATAATTTTTCAAATCGGTTTAGTAGTTTCGGAGCCTTTTCTATACAAACAAACAAACAAATCTTTCCTCTTTATAATATAAGTATAGATTATTATGGTCTTGAAAATGTCGTTAGCGTAATCTACGTTTTTACTGAATTTCCACTATTCTGTGATAATTGTTTGAGATGATCCCCTCATCTCCTTTTTATCATCGCACCTCCCGCCATCGGAGCAGAGTTCATCCATATTATCTGGAACCGCTGCGTTTATCGATAGTGCGTTTCCAGAGGTCTTTTTTGCCACGTACCATCCGGCTATGGAATGAGCTCCCCACCACGGTGTTTCCTGAGCGCTATGACATATCCTTCTTTAAAAGAGGCTTGTGGAGAGTATTAGGCGGTAGGCAGCGGCTTGGCTCTGCCCCTGGCATTGCTGAAGTCCATGGGCGACGGTAACCACTCACCATCAGGTGGGCCGTATGCTGGTCTGCCTACAGGGAAATAAAAAAAAAAAAAAACTCACCCACCAGTTAGGATAGGACCAAAATACCCCCTCGTACCTAATAGCAGTTACGTTGGCAAAAAAAACAGGAATTTTACATGGCCACGCACAATTACAATTACTAAGTAATTAACACAAATAAAAATAATTGAAGTCCTGATAACCAATCAGTGCTTCAAATATTACTTGACATTGCTGTGTAGGTAATGTAGGTTAATTATAGCTTGACTTTGTTTTCATTGAATAAGATCGAAGAGATACGAAGTCGCGGCTTACTTGGAGACATGCGATAACCGACGTCCATATTTTGATCACACCATTACTATCGCTCAGCTTGAGATCAAAATTCAAAGTCAAAGTATTTACTGTTCAACTTCTGTCACACCTTAGTAGACATGACTTTTTTTATTTTTTTATTTTCCCTTGTAGACGGAAGAACATACGGCACTGATGGTGAGTGGTTACCATCGCCCATGGACTTCAGCAATGTCAGGGACAGAGCCAAGCCACTGCCTACCGTTGAGTACTCTCCACAAGCCTCGTTTGAAGAAGGACATATCATATGGAGTGGAGCTCATTCCATAGCCGGATGGTACGTGGCAAAAAAGACCTCTGGAAACGCACTGTCGATGACCGCAGTGGCTCCAGGTAGTATGGATGAACTCTACTCCGGTGGCGGGCGGTGCGATGGTAAAAACGAGATGCTGGTATCATCTCGAACAATTCCTCAGAGCACTCCCCATGGAATATACGGTACAAAATACAGAGGGAACTGAAGTCCCTCCGCAGACCCAAAGGTTCCAAACGATCCGTGATAATGGGATTATCGACGACTCGAACGGCCCTCCTCTGTATGGAGTCAAATGGAAGAAGCTGGTATTTGGGAGCCCCAGTCCAGAGATGGGAGCAGTACTGCACGCGAGGCCGGAATTGTGCTTTATAAAGCAAAAGTCTTTGTCCAGGCGTGAAATACCGCTTCGCTTTGTTGAGGACTCCCAGCATTTTGGACGCCAACTTGGCTTTGCCTTCCAAATGACTCCGAAATTGGACATCACTCGAAATGTCGACCCCAAGTATCCCGAGTTCACGGGCTCATTCTGATAGAACTTGCTAAGATTAGACTTGATAAGAGCAATGCTTCGCTGAATCTATCACGGAATCGCGACCCACTGAGAGAATCCGGGGATAAACTCAGCTGGTTCGGTCTATAGCTTACGTTGCACATCAATCTTCGATAACATAACCATGTCGGTGACGCGAACCTGTAATATTTTCCTCTAACAAAAAGTGCTCAAGAAGTTTTCATTAAAAAAATGGCCAATGCCAATTATAACAGCGAAGTAATGATTTTTCCAATCCATTTTATAATTCCCGTTCAAGTCTCCCAGCATTTAAATTTCGGATAACCGAAAATAAAATATCCGAAACGACGCACAGCAAAATTTACAGCAAAAAAAGAAAATAAAACAAGTTTGTTTGTTTGGCCACATTAAATGTTTTCCGCTTTCCCTAAATTCGTTGCGGGAGAAACCGCGATTAACTAAATAAATATCTACATTGGTGTTTACGATTAAAACATCTTTCAAATTCGTCTGCGGTTAGATGCTATCAAAAGTGTTTTATGTTTCCGTTTGTATTTGCAATCGGTTTGTTTTAGACAAACTAGGCATCAGCCTAGGTGCCACAATATTCCCAATCCTGCGGACAGAATGGAAAGCAGTCGACGTCGCCCAAAACACGTCATTTCGGATCTTCCCGATCCACTAACGGTGCTTCTAGATACCTCAAGCACCGATCATCGTTCTGGCCGAACCCGTCGCTTGCGACGAAGCGCTCGACGAGTAAATTAACCCACAGACACAGCCATTGAGTTCCTCGCCGGATCTTCCCAGTGGGTCGCGTTCCCGATCCGATGGTAGATTCTGCGGAGCACGGCTCTTGCTAGGGTTCGTGTTAGCAACGTCATTAGTATTGAGCCCTAGCCCTAGCTCACCTACTAGTTAAGGTTACGTTAAAATAGCCTCTCAAGGCTATCAGCTTATGTAGGAAAAAAAGGGTGAATTCTTTTTGGGCACATTTTTGTTAGCATCAGAAAGCTTAGGTCTTCTTCAAGGGCAAAGATAATTTCAGTGTCAAACTGATGTTTCCGACTAGAGCTCTTTTGAAACTTCTTTTAAATAGTATAGCAGTGGAATTTCGGGCTTTTATTTTGCTTGGCTAATACTCCCCGGAAAGGCAGTCTATCTCAAAGCACTGGTTCCAGATTACTACGATGCAATTCTCTTCGTCCTTGCGTCGTATAACTCAATTATGAGGGTCGTGACTGCCGTTCTGTATGTTTCTCTCTCACGATCTTCCTCCATCTGTTTCTGTCTCTGGCGGTATGGAGGTCGTTGTGAAATTTGGAATTAAAGGCGTTGCGGATCTGGTCGGATCAAAGTATTGGACTGCGCCCTCAGAGGCCTTTTCCCATCCTCTTTACTGGTACGATGAGCCTCTCGAAGTGTTTTAGTATAATATTAAGTGAATTGTGCAATGTTAAGGTTACAATGGTGGTAATATCTTAATTGCTTAGGGGACTGGAATGGTCCATGTTTTTTAATGCATAGACGGGTGAACGAGCTCACGGCGCCTGTATAGTTAAGTGGTCGCCGGAGCCACTAAGACAGCATAACAACGTGATTGCCTCCCCCCCACCAAATCTAAAGGCCCTTGATCGGTTCCGTAAATTCCTAAGTTTGATTTTCTTGGTTTGCAAGGATAATCTAAAGCATATCGGCATAATTGAAAATATCGTCGCAGCCTTAGGGACAAGACACCTGATGTACCACTAAGAAGCGATGCGACTACGCCCTTTTTCAAGTCCTACGAGCAAGCACCAATTTTTCCAATGAAATACGCCCTTATCTAACATCAAGAATAACTTGCGTGATAAAAGACAAAAATTTTCATACCTGCAATATTGCTATTTACTCACTCATCTCAAATCTTACTTAACTGGTGGTAGGACGTTTTGTAAGTCCGGACGGGTAGGTACCACCACCCTGCCTATTTCTGCCGTGATACAGTAATACATTTCGGTTTGAAGGGTGGGGCAGCCGTTGTATTGTAAAAACTGAGACCTTACAACTTATATCTCAAGGTGGGTGGCCGCATTTACTGTGTAGATGCCTATGGACTCCGGTAACCACTTAACACCAGATGGACCGTGAGCTCTTCCACCCATGTAAGCAATAAAAAAGATACCTAAGCATAAAGTTATTTTGCAGCTTATCGACAGCATTAGTTCAGAGAAGGAGGTTACGAATATGGCTTTTGACTGCTATCATCAATCTTTCCCCTGACAAAAACTAAACCTTCCGCCTTGATAGTACAAAGACTTGAACGACCAGTCATCCGACGTTCACACAGCATAAGGACTATACCTGTTTCTTGAACGGCGTGATCCATTGATTTTTCTTCATCGTTGTAAATAATACAAACACACACACACACACTCGATTATTGAACACGCGCTATCTTGAAAACGATCGCTACGGCTTATCGCTAGCCCAGCGCCGACACAAATGTCGATTTATTCCTTGATCTTATGAAAACGTTAAGAAATCGTGAAGCACTTCAGTCTGGTGCGTTCGATGAACACGTTCCGGCGACAGTTCATTTAGATTGCGGTGCGTAAACATCACGGCGACTCGATTTGGAGATGTTATGAATGCAGTTAAACGAGCCCCGTCTCGATTTTGAATGCCTTAACGAACTCGATGTTTGATAACCCTAATTGTTGGCTTTCTACATGTTTTTAGATAATTATGTAACGTGATTTTTTATTCTGTGCCAGTAAATTTGGTCAACTCCCCGAGCGCTCAGATCCTCTCCTAGAATGACAACTGATGACGGCATCATTTCCGAGTGACTAAACTAAGAACTTTCGCAAATATAGTACTCAACAGGACTTTTACTGGTGGCAGGACCTCTTGTGAGTTCGCGCAGATAGGTACAACCACCCTGCCTATTTCTGCCGTGAAGCAGTCATGCGTTTCAGTTTGAAGGGTGGGGCAGCCGTTGTAACTATACTGAGACCTTAGAACTTATATCTCAAGGTGGGTGGCGCATTTACGTTGTAGATGTCTATAGGCTCCAGTAACCACTTAACACCAGGTGGGCTGTGAGCTCGTTCACCCATCTAAGCAATAAAAAAAACCCAGATCCAATACCACCCCCCGTCTCCCATAAAACCAGCATACAAATGCCCTCACAAGATGAGGAGAACGATAGAGTGGCCTTCGCCTCTTATTTAATGGTTTTACCTTATTAGAGTACAATTGTATTCAAGGCACTAAATCCGATGTTAAACAAGTCCTATGGAATAATGGAATCAACCACAGGAAAACGTTCACATGTTTTTTAAATGTTTCCAGATACAAGGCCATCGTATGAATACAGTGATTCATGCAGGGTAAACTGATGCGGACGTAAAATTGCATATAAACGAGGTCAGAATCAACAAGGTACATTATCGGCAAGGCTGTAGGAGTATACTGTGCAATCTATTTCAATAAGGTCTCCATTTGACATGCCTTGCTATAACCTTTCATTGCTGACACTTTCCGTCTGGACAATCATAAAACAGAGATGATAATTAAGATTCTAGAAACACGTAGGTGCGTAATTGATTGGAGACCCGAAGTTTGAACCGCAGACAACTGGTACCCTAACATTAACGAAATGAAAGAATGATTTTCTAAATTGAAGTCGTCGTGGCCTAACGGATAGGACGTCCGGTGCATTCGTGTTGAGCGATGCACCGATGTTCGAATCTCAGGCGGGTACCAATTTTTCTAATGAAATTCGTACTCAACAAATGTCCACGATTGACTTCCACGGTGAAGGAATAACGTCGTGTAATAAAAATGAAACCCGCAAAATTATAATTTGCGTAATTACTGGTGGTAGGACCTCTTGTGAGTCCGCGCGGTTGGGTACCACCGGTCTGCCTATTTCTGCCGTGAAGCAGTAATGCGTTTCGGTTTGAAGGGTGGGGCAGCCGTTGTAACTATACTGAGACCTTAGAACTTATATCTCAAGGTGGGTGGCACATTTACGTTGTGGATGTCTATGGGCTCCAAAAAAAAAAACAATAAGCCTTGAACCCTACATCTCATCGCAACGGCGCCAACAGCGGCCTTCGGCGTTAAATGATTACTGGCGTTAGTTGGCGTTAGTTGTATGATAAGTGATTGACAGCATCCCTTTCTTGGAACCTCTGGGTCTGCGGAGGGACTTTGCTTCTCTCTGTGTTCTGTAACGTACTATGTTCCATGGGGAGTGCTCTGAGGAATTGTTTAAGATGATTCTGATATGTCCTTCTTCAAACAAGGCTTCTGGAGAGTACTTAACGGTAGGAAGCGGCTTGGATTTGCTCCTGGCATTGTTGAAGTCCATTGGCGACGGTAACCTCTCACCATCAGATGGGCCTTACGCTTGTCTGCCTACAAGGGCAATAATATATTATATATCAGAGAGGCTGTGATCTCATTTGATGAAAAATATAAAGAAGATTCCCCACTAATCAAATTAGTTTTTCCAAGCTTATACAAAAATTAGTATTTGCTTGACTGAACGTAGTGAACCATCTGAAATACACATGCACTGTGTTGCAAAGGTCGATATGTGATTGGCAACTTGCCATTGTAGGGTAAGAAGTCCGCGTTTCACTTTGCGATAGTAAATATTGCATTCTCATATTATCTGCAACATAATAAAACATTTTACAATATAAATAGGGTTGTCCCGATCTGTTCCCGTTATAAATATAAAATTATAATGCACTTGGGATTTAAGATTGGCTCCGATCTCTTTATATATCTTTACTGATGGTAGGACATCATTACTGGTGGCAGGACGTCTTCTGAGTCCGCACGGGTAGGTATCACCGTCCTGTCTATTTCTACCGTTAAGCAGTAATGCGTTTCGGTTTGAAGAGTGCGGCAGCCGTTGTACTGTTAAAATTGAGTTGTAAGTACGTTGTAAGTGAAACCTTAGATTTCATGTCTCAAGGTGGGTGTCGGCATTTACATTGTAAATGTCTATGGGCTCCGGCAACCACTTTACACCAGGTGGGCTGTAAACTCGACCACACAAATCTATACATATATAAATGAATTGCTGTTCGTTAGTCTCGCTAAAACTCGAGAACGGCTGGACCAATTTGGCTAATTTTGGTCTTGAATTATTTGTGGAAGTCCAGAGAATGTTTAAAAGGTAGATAAATATGAAAGTGCTCGGAATTAAATAAAAATAACAATTTTGTTTTTCCTTTGATGTGTCTTCCGTCGGACGGTTTCTTTTTGTTTGTTTTAAGTTTATTTTATACAAAAGTTTAGGTCCTATATTTATCGATTGAGGCACTACGAAGGCTGCCGCGTCAGCTAGTAAGCAATAAATAAATAAAACTCGCATAATCCATATTTTTCTTGCTCATTATTGACGCATTTTCTTGTGCGAAGTGCGAACAAAAGACATTACATTATTTTTAGCTGTATTTAACGCCCAAATCTAACTCTCTTCCGTAACATAAAGATAAACATGAATATTGGACAGCTACAATATATAGATAAAGATAGTGTTCGACATATTGATATCTATAACGTAAATGCCGCCTCCCACCTTGAGATATGAGTTCGAAGGTCTTACTTACAACGGCTGCCCCACCCTTCAAACCGAAACGCATTCTGCTTCATGGCAGAAACAGGCAGGGTGGTGGTACCTACCCGCTCGGACTCACAAGAGGTCCTACTACCCACGGAATAGATAAATAAGGTTTAAGGTTAAATAAGGTTATTTATCTATTCCGTGCTACTACCAGTAATTACCCAAATTATAATTTTGCGGGTTTGATTTTTATTGCACGATGTTATTCCTTCACCGTGGAAGTCAATCGTGAACATTTGTTAAGTACGTATTTGATTAGAAAAATTGGTACCCGCCTGCCTATTAATTTGTGGTAACTATTAATTTGTTGTCCCACATATAGTTCTAGTCATGTTCCTAACTCTTTCGTCGTGCAGTCTGTTCTGCTTTGGAATGCGCTCCCTATCGAGATCAGGACTATTACTAACCGATGCGCGTTCAAGTTAAGGGTCCAGCGAATATTATAGAAAAAGTTAGCAAAATCGTCAGGAACTTCATAAAAGTTGAAGCTATTTGTTATGTGAATTTATTAATATATTCCTTTGTACTGTATAAGCTATTATATGAATGTATGTATATGTGTAAATATGTGTATATGTTTACGTTTATGTATCGACTTGCAGAGAATGCCTTAGGCATTAAGTCCGCCAATGTAAACTTTACATGAAGTGAAAGAAAGAAATAAATAAAAATCAATAAATTTCAGGAGACATTGTTATTGTCTGTATCATAAAATAGGTGTAGCTGGGCTGGTTATATATACTTGTACTCATTAACGCGGCTTACTGCCAAATACCATGTTCTATTGTAGAACCTGTAAGGATCTGTGACAGTCGATACAAGAAACTTCTGCGTATTAACTGTAATATAATCTCAAATAAAACAGGATTATACCCAAAGACATAGCTCAATGAGTTTCTCACTGAATCTTCTCAGTGGATCACGATTTCGAACTGGTGGTTCTAGGGCTAGTGTTAGCAAATTCTCTCAGGTTGAGCCCGTGAGCTCACCTACCCGTCTGGGCGTAGCTGAAACAGCGTCCTAGACCAGGGAATAGGTAGGAGAAAAAATATTTAAAGGATTATAATATTAGAAGAAGATTTTATCAGATGATACTTTAAGACATAATTTAGAATATAACTCATCAGAGCGAGAGTTTGTCGGAAGAAATAAGCATCGTAATTATTTTTTTATTGCCCTTATAGGCAGATGAGCATACGGCCCACCTGATGGTGAGTGGTTACCGTCGCCCATGGACTTCAGCAATGCCAGGGGCAGAGCCGAGCCGCTGCCTACCGTAAATC
The DNA here is from genome assembly GCF_030267445.1 of Bombyx mandarina. Lineage (NCBI taxonomy): Eukaryota > Metazoa > Arthropoda > Insecta > Lepidoptera > Bombycidae > Bombyx > Bombyx mandarina. Next base: position 9,093,795 of record NC_143234.1, on the reverse strand, counting down.
TTCTTCATTTCCACTGTGAAGCAATCACAACAGCCGTTGGGCAATGAAACTGACTACTCAACCTCATGTCCCAAGGTGTGTGGCATTCAAGTTGTGACGTATATAGGCCCTGGTAGCCATTTAATACCAGACTCACTACCCAATTCCATCCGTCTAGAGAAACAAAAAACATATTCAAACGTAAGCTCTAAGCATACGGATTTTTTTTTATATACTTTAAATGACTTTCAAATAATTGTAAAATAAATTGTATTATTCAAAATAACCCTAGTGAATATTTATTTATCTTAAGCATCGAATAACCTGTAATACGGTTATACAATATTCGAAAGATAAATGAAGATAGCTTGTCGGTTTGATAAAAGATAAACGTATTTACATGAGATGTCGCTGCGGAATTGTACTATTTTAATAATTACATTCGTGGCTCTGCTTTTTTTTAAATTTATTGCTTAGATGGGTAGACGAGCTCACAGACCACCTGGTTTTAATTCGTTACCGGAGCCTATAAACATCTAAATCGTAAATGCCGCCACCCACCTTGAGATGTGAGTTCTAAGGTCTCAGTATAGTTACAACGGCTGCCCCACCCTTCAATCCGAAACGTATTACGGCAGAAATAGGCAGGGTGGTGGTACCTACCCGCGCGGACTCACAAGAGGTCCTACCACCGGTAATTACACAAATTATAATTTTGCGGGTTTGGTTTTTATTACACGGTGCTATTCCTTCACCGTGGAAGTCACTCGTGAACATTTGTTAAGTACGTATTTCATTAGATAAATCGGTATCCGCCTGCAGGATTCGAACACTGTTGCATTGCTCAGTACATATGCACCGGACGTCTTATCCTTTAGGCCACGACGACTACAAAACAACTTTAATCACGGTACAATGGGCGGTCTTATAGCTAGAAACGAACTACTCCAAACCTCAATTTTCACAAGAGAAAATCTGGAAGAGAAATGGCTTTAAATGTGCGCTGTGAATAAACTAATACTGTTCTAATAGGTTGACGGCATTTTTTAAAAGATTCAAAACCAGATAACACAAAATCAAAAGAAGTATTCAAAAACTATTCTATAAAGTCACTCGACCCTGCCAGGATTCGAACCTGGAATCTTCTGATCCGTAGTCAGACGCGTTATCCATTGCGCCACAGGGCCAGACATTGGTGAAAATGAAAATTCACAAATGAAGGCAAGGTATTTTTGCAAAAACAATATTCTTTCTCTACTGTTTGACTCGCGATGCATTCTAGAATATCGGTTTCTGTTGCAGCGAAACAACATTGCGTCTTCTCGCATTAAAACTGTATAATCTCAGAACTTACTAATTTTACAGGAGAGTGTTTTAAAGGTTTAACACGTAATGTTTTTAATATTAATCATCATTGCAACATTTATTTTTTACTAGCAACATTATCTGTCTTTTAAAGTAAGATAAAATTATGAATTAATTTTCTTAATAGTACTCAAAACAAAGGTAACCTAAAAAAACTAAAACTAAACTACGCTCTTTTGACAGTATTTATGAAAAAAATACTGGTGATATCAAAGGTTTCCGCATATTAACTTAATTTCGAATATTTTTGGAAATTATACACTTTGCGGAAAGGCGATTGTTGAATAAATTACTTAATAAAGAGTAGTTCATAGGTGTCTTTGTTAACGTTTTGTTGCGTGCTGCTTTTATTTTATGTGTTATTTTGTATGTATTATCTATGCGAATATAGACTAATGTTACTTGTGAGACTTTTTGGCGGGAACGCGAGGAGTGAAGTTGTGTGATTTGTTTTATTTTGTCTATTTAGTGTTTCTTCAGGTTTAAATGTGTAATAACTGTTTATAAGCTGTTTAATATCTATGAAAGTGCACAAAAATGTGGGAAAATAAAACAAAGCCGCTGAACGTAACTTCTCGGGATCCTCCAAAAAGTCCACTGAAAAAGTCTCAGTAAATGACCACCATTTTACTGAGATTATATTTCATACGATATCATCTCATTTTATCTCATTTAATTTAATTTCATATCACTTTATATTATAATTTTTCATAGCAATAAAAATATAAATTAAAATAAAACTTGATCTAAGGGTCTTAGTTACCAGTTCATAAAATCCCTTAAAAAATGTTACTTGTGAGAAAATATATTACATCGTGTTTATAAAGAAATCTAATAAGAGTTGTATTGAAATACTTCGTAATTCCAATGAAAACTAATCTTCGGATGAGTGACAGAAGCTTGAATATCAAACATTACTTTAACTGTTTTATCTAAAAGCTATTGTTTACTTTAAGAACAACACACAGATCCTCATGGCTAGAATCAATTATCAAACGAAGTAGCCTCCAAATGTCTATTGCAATAAAAATCCTTGTAATGTTTCTGATTCTGATCGTAATTTAGGTTTCATACTTCAGTGTTATTTCCCGATATTATATATATTGATAGGCATGTAAGATTGACGACAGGCGAAAGACGTAGGAGGTTGAGTGGCGCTTCCAGGTTGATTTTAATTGCCTTGGCAGGTGAAAGTTTTGGCCGGCCTGATCCTAAAGCCAGGGTCAATCATGAACATAGTTAAAACCAGGAAAACTTTTCAAGTTTTGTTTTGAGAAGGTTATTTCACAGTACTATTGAAATTTCAAAGAGCGAAGTTTGTAAGCGTCTTTTGAAGCTTTTTTTGTTTCTTGTCTAGATTGATGAATAAATTCACAGCTTACCAGCCAGTTTGAGACGTGAAGACGAAATATCTGTTGTACATATATTACATATATATAATAATACCGTGTACTCATGACTAGATCTATAAATCCGTCTGATATAATTTAAATTTCGTGTTTCGTGTAGACATATACGACGTAAATGCGCCACACACCTTGAGATATAAGTTCTAAGGTCTCAGTATAGTCACAACGGCTGCCCCACCCTTCAAACCGAAACGCATTACTACTTCACGGCAGAAATAGGCGGGGTGGTGGTACCTACCCGCACGGACTCACAAGAGTTCCTACCACCAATAATTACGCAAATTATAATTTTGCGGGTTTGGTTTTTTATTACACGACGTTATTCCTTCAGCGTGGAAGTCAATCGTGAACATTTGTTGAGAACGTATTTCATTAGAATAATTGGTGCCCGCCTGCGCCTTATTTTGCTGGCTTTGTTTTATGGATTTTATCCTCTCTTCAATGACGACTTTGGTTCAGGAGTTAAGGATACCGATCAATAACGTTTCACCTATTTATATAGAAAACTAGCTGACCCGGCAAACGTTGTGTAGCCTTAAATAAAATTTCTAGAGAAATTCTAGTGTAGAAAAAAAAACCTCATTCAACCACATAATACCTCATTATAACCAAAAAAAAATATCCAAAAAATAAATGTTTGCGGTGGACAACCCTTATCACTTAGGGGTATGAAAAATAGAAAGCAGCCGATTCGCAGACCTACTGAACATACCATTGATACTCAAATAAAACAAAAAAGACATGGCTGGCAAGCTACGATTGATACACAAATAAAACAAAAAAAACATGGCTGAAAAATGTATAGTGAGTAACACAGGAGTCCGGCTTCGTCCTCATCACTACTACGTGATGTTTGCTGGGTGAGTGGTGACACCTGGTGATCGCTTGATAGTTGATCAGTAGTCAACCGGCGAGGGCGGGAGATCAAATTGAATTTAAATAAAAAACATAATTAAAGGAACTTGAAATTATAAGCTCTGAATAAGAATTTATCGTACTACAATTATAATATTTGATTGCCATCTTGCAACCTTATTGCGGATCTGTCCATAGAATAAAAAAAATAAAAATCGGGATGGAAAAATAGGGGTTAATCGTATAAGAGTGAAAATTGAGAGTAATATAATTTTTTTTATTTTAAGCGATAACAAAATGAAAAAAATTCTTGCCAAAAAAAATTAAGTTTATAATTAACAAATAAAAAATAGGGGTTGATCATAGAGGGATGAAAAATTTAGAGTAACATCAGATTTTTTATTTTAATTAATAACAAAATAAAAATAAAAATGAAAATCTTGTCAAAAAAATTAAAGTTTATAATTAACAAATAAAAAATAGGGGTTGATCGTAGAGGGGTGAAAAATTCTGAGTAATATGATTTTTTTTATTTTGTCATGAAAAAATAAAAACAAAATTCTAGCAAAAAAATTTAAGTTTTTAATTAACAAATAAAGAATAAGGGTAGATCTTAGGGGGGTGAAAATTTAGGGTTGTATGTATTTTTGTTTGCTGTATCATAAAAAAATAAAAACAAAAAAAAATTGTCATTAAAATTAAAAAAAAATGTAGGAGTGGACCACCCTTAACATTTAGGGGGATGAAAAATAGATGTTGTCCGATTCTCCACCCTGGCCGATATGTACGCTAAGATCCACGAAAATCGGTCGAGCCGTTTCGGAGAAGTTCAATCACGCACACCGTGACACGAGAATTTTATTAGATTAACCTCAAAGCGATTTTTTATTTTTATTTTATTTTTATAATAGTGGCGTCAATTTCAATATATCATATTTTTTAGATATCCAATACATTTAAGAATTTAAAGCACTCCATTTTTAAAGTAATATTTGCTGTAAATTTTTGGGCCCAGCATACTATGGAGAGTGGGCATTCACCATGTGGGAGAACACATGGCAGCTTCACCCCAGAAGTAGGCAGGATGGTGGTACTTATACTTAGTGCTTATTTCATCTTTGTTAACCCAAATACAGCTGGACATCGACTTACCCGAGGATCATTATTTTTAGACTGTAATGAAAACCACGTTTTTAATTAATCCCGGGTGTGTATTCTCTCTTAGTACCGGTCTGACCAGTTTATCTATCGATATACGAGCTTTAGACCAGAGTGGATGATCGGGAGAATTTTCGGCAATTTATAGGATCTAAGTATCCAATGCAAGCGGACAGCGGAATGGCTTTTAAAATATATAGGTATGTCTATTTAGTCCTTGGAGTCTCAAGAAAGCACTTGAAGTCGTCGTGGCCTAGAGGGTAAGACGTCCGGTGCATTCGTATATAGCGATGCAACGGTGTTCGAATCCCGCAGGCGGGTACCAATTTTTCTAATGAAATACGTAACTTAAGAATTGTTCACGATTCACTTCCACGGTGAAGGAATAACATCGTGTAATAAAAATCAAACCCGCAAAATTATAATTTGCGTAATTACTGGTGGTAGGACCTCTTGTGAGTCCGCACAGGTAGGTAACCACTTAACACCATGTGGGCTATGAGCTCGTCCACACTTATAGGCAATAAAAAAAACTGGTTTTCGTCGAATCTTCAATGATGTCCGGAAGGATAACCACCGAAATAAAAGTTATATGTAATATTAATTAAATAGTATATTTAAGAAATTATCATTTACATTAATACACAAATCATAAAGTACCTAATATTTACATTCGTTATAAAATAGAAAAAAATATGTTTTAACTTATTAATTACAATATCTTAAAAAAAACCCGACAGTTTCATTGTGTGTTTGTCCTGAACGCGTTCTTGCATTAGTCATCCCATTGGGATGAATCTCGATGCAATTTTGGCAGTTACAAGGTTTCTGTCTTAATAATAAACGTAAGAAAGTCACGCGGCATCTTTCAAAAGGATATTTCTTGGATTACCATTAGTTACAGTGGAGACAGATCCAGTTTTATTGGAAAGTTTAACATTTAAAACTTGAAAATACATTAAATTAATATTGCCCCAACTCTTTCGTCAGGAACATTGATTATTTTTTATTGTTTGTAGGTGAGCATCAGGCACGCCGGATCATAAAAACTCTTTGATCCAGCTCTTAATGATTTTCTCTTCAGAAATATGCTGATCTATACCTTCAGAAGGGAAGTAAATTCAGGAGCCGGAGGTATATGAAATTTTATAGGTAAATTCTTTGTAGGAGAACGGCGAGGTACCAGATAATGACGAACTCTGCTCAAGTGGACGGTTGTGCAATGGTTACAGCAGATGACTAGATCATCTGGAATAGTCTGTGTGCTGTAGACTTAGGACAACTCCATCTTTTCCCGTATATAAAGAAGGGTAAAGGACCCGACTCACTGGACAAAGGACAGAAGTGTTTTCAGATACTGGTCTTTGTTGGTCCACACAGGTAAATTATACAGGTCTACGTGTTCCTACCGCGAACCAATCAGGCATTCCGGTTTTAAGGGTGGGACAGCCGTTGTATTATACAATCGAGCCTTCCATTTAATGTCTGGGTTGCGCCAAACTAGTTTCGTAGACAAGACCTACTAAAAAACCGAACAGTTACCTTCTGTGTTGAAGTCAAAAGGAGTCAAGGAAGTCAAAAGTTGGTAGGCAGTGGCTTTGCTCAGCTCCTGGGATTACTGAAATCCATGGGTGACGATAATAATTCACCATCAGGTGGGCAGTATGCTCGTCTGCCTACAAGTGCAATAAAAAAAAATTATAGGGTGATTGCGGTCCAGAGTCCTGGTATTTCGTGTACTTACTTCGGTTTTCACGGTTCGTATACCATAATTAAAACTAGTTTTCCACGCGTTTTTTAATGTCCTTATATTATTTGCGACGGTTTGAAGACTATTCACTTAATTACATGTTACAACGTGGCTTTTGGAATTATTTGAAATTATTCCGTTACATCTAATTTACCATCGCACAGAGACTTCCTTCCCTATCCCTTTTCATCCCTATCTCAGAAACTATCTACAATCTCCATTTCTCTACTATCTACATTTCTCCACGTTTCAAGGCGTTTTTTATCACATTTCATTCGGCTCTACAAGAAATTTCGTTTCAATTACCAAACGCTATGACTTCTATTCAATTGAGATTTAAAAAGATAGTTCAAACCCTTTTTTAGCTCCTGAGGTTACGGTGTCTTTTTCATTTGGAAGTACCTGAACTTATAGTAATTGCTAATAACCAGATGAGACATACGGTCTTGCTTGCTTACAAATACAGATTCAATTCCCTATTTTACGGTCTTATAATATATCTTATCTATCGACTAGTTTCAAAGCGGCAGGCTTTTTAGAAACGGTCGGTAAACGTGCAATTAAATACTTTCTGCCATTTCTTACGGTTCCTCTGCTTCCTCTCTCTCTTCTGCTTCCAAAATACAAACTTCACTTCACTTAAGCATTTTAGTTTTAACGTCTGGCTCTTCAACATTTTTGAAGTCCTTAAATTTACCATAATTAAAGTAATCCTCGATTTCTTGAAGCGTCTTATCTTTAGTTTCAGGTAGTGTGACATATAATATTGCCAAAGAAATACCCATAATAATACCGAAAACAGCGAACGTACCGTGCACAGCGATCTTGGCTAATAAATGTGGTGTTAAGAGTAATCCAAGCATGAGTATAACGGACATGAATATCCCTGTTACAGCCGAACCCGCTCCCCTATGCTCCATCGGGAATAGTTCTCCCAAAAACGCCAAAGGTATCGGGGTGCAACCTAAATTAGCAAGAATAAAATAAACCACAAATAAAGCTATAGGAACCCAGTGGTATTTATCAGGTATCACTCCCTGAGCCACTAAAAATAGATAAGCACAAACAATAATTAACACAAAAAACGCAGCAAATCCAGTAGAAAAAAGTAAGGTACGTCTTTTCATCACTTTGACTAATATGGAAGAGCAAACCGCACTAACAGTTATAATCACATCTATGCACATTGTGTAGTAAAATGATTGCGATTTGCTCCCAGTAATTTCGGCTATAATCTGCAATGCGTAAGCGGGGAATATGTGTCGGCCGCACGTTTCTAACAGGATAGTTCCATTCAGTAATATAAAGAGCGGCTTCAAGAAATTCTTCTTCGTGAATTTCTTTAAGAAATCAACTAGCTTATCCGTAAATGTTAATTCTTTCGTCTTCGTCGCAGCTCTGTTGGTTTGCGATTGCATCATGTTTTCCAGTTCTCTGTACGATTCTTCAGTCTTTCCACGCAAAAAATAGAAGTTTTTTTCGCTTTGCTCGTATTGTTGCTTCGATATTAACCACGCAGGGCTCTCGGGCCACGTGCTTATGATCGCCATTGAAATAATATATGGAATAGTTGCTTGCAAAGCGACCGTTCTCCAATTGTAAAAGTGTCCTAAGATATGGACGAGCATCCCCCCTAAGCATACCGAAGCTGTTTTCATATTTAAATACATTCCTCGATATTTTGGACTACTGTATTCTCCGATGACAATGGCTCCTAACGCGACTGTACCGCCAGCGCTCATTCCACCCAGAATCCTCCCTATCATTAGCACGGGGATGTTGTTACCGAAGTATATCAATAACCAGCCTATCAGTCCGGGCATCATGATGATAAAATGGGCAACTTTTCGTCCGTATGCTTCCATAAGAGTCGAGGACATGAAGAAACCAGGTATTCCAGAAATGCCAACCGATGACGCTGAAAAGAAATATTTAAAAATTAGTTTTGATTTACTAAGTTAATGGAGTTTTTTTTATTGCTTAGATGGGTGGTCGAGCTCACAGCCCAGCTGGTGTTAAGCGGTTACCGGCCGGAGCCCATAGACATCTACAACGTAAATGCGCCACCCACCTTGACATATAAGTTGTAAGGTCTCAATATAGTTAGAACGGCTGCCCCACCCTTCAAACGCATTACTGCTTCACGGCAGGGCTGTGGTATCTACCCGTGCGGACCCACAAGAGTTCCTACCACCAGTAAAAAAAATTCTACACAAATGCCAAATCAAGACCTAAATGCCTAACATCAAATACAAAATGTACAATGGGCGGTCGTATCGCTAAAAGCGATCTCTTCCAGACGACCACGTTAACAGAAAGCATCTACTGAGATAAATGAATGAAGGCGTACCCACTTATTTAAAATATACAAATACAATAATATAATGAAAATGTTATACATTTTAAAAATAAAAATAAAAATACAATTTAAAAAAAATTCCTATCATGCATGCAATAATTTGCATACACTAATCGAACAATTTACCCTGACATAATTTAATTAAGCTGACAACTAATTGTTAAGACTAGTGGTCCCGCAGTAGTCGAAATTCGACTTTAATTAATTGAAATTGCAGTCGTCGTGGCCTAAAGGATAAGACGTCCGTTGCATTCGTGTTGAGCGATGCACCGGTGTTCGAATCCCGCAGGCGGGTACCAATTTTTCTAATGAAATACGTACTTAACAAATGTTCACGATTGACTTCACGATGAATGAATAACATCGTGTAATAAAAAACAAACCCGCAAAATTATAATTTGCGTAATTACTGGTGATAGAACCACTTGTGAGTCCGCGCGGATAGGTACCACCGCCCTGCCTATTTCTGCCGTGAAGCAGTAATACGTTTCAGCTTGAAGGGTGGGGCAGCCGTTGTAACTATACTGAGACTTTAGAACTTGTATCTCAAGGTGGGTGGCGCATCTACGTTGTGATGTCTATGGGCTCCAGTAACCACTTAACACCAGGTGGGCTGTGAGCTCTTCCACCCATATAAGCAATAAAATAATAATAATTATAAGTTTAAACATTGTTATGGTTCTTTTGTCAAAAACTATTATAATTCGATAATATAATCACAGTATTCGCCAAAGCTGCAATATAGATCAATAATATTAAAGACAAACAATATTAATCTATTCTCAATTCGACCACAGCCTTAAACAATAACAAAAGTTTCCCAATTGACAGTAAACAAAGAGTATGTTTTTATGTATGTGTTGTGTCAAATACATGGTAGTGTGTGTAATGCTTTTTTTATTGATATAATGCGTATTTATGCATAATAAATACGTATTGGGAGTGCATTTCACAAACGAATGGCCTGAACGATGAAGGGAATATCTTAAAACCTTTTGGATTGCATTTTAGCAACATTAATTGCATACCATGACCATCAACGCTGGTGTTCAACAAGGTTCGGTGCTCTCCCCCACGCTTTTCATACTGCATATCAATAACATGCTAAGTATCTATTGATGGCATGCATTGCTATGCGGATGATAGCAAGGGGGATGCGCGATATATCGGCTATCAGAGTCTCTCTCCAAGCGTTGTACACGAGAGGCGATTAAAACTTATGTCTGAAGTCGAACAGGTATTCCTGTGCTGAGTTTGTTTGGTCTTTGTCTGTGTGTATAGTATCTGTATAAGTATAATGTATTATTTTATTCACACCAAAATAAAGTTTAGCCCAGTAAAACTATAGCACAAACGGAGTTGCTCTATAAAGAGAAACAGCATTTAAAGCTATTGCTTCACCAGTTTTTATGTTTTTTATATTTCAAGATTCAAAATTGTTTTAATATTTCTAATGTTTCTTCTTCTAATGCTTCAATATTCAAAATACCATTCATGTCACCTGTATATCATATTATAACCTCTTTTAAGACTTTGTCATAAATCAACCCCACGAAAAGCACAGCGGTGCTCTTCAAAAGGGGTCGCCTTCCGAACACCACTTCGAGCATCCCACTCCTTAATAGGCGCGCTAACACTGCTGGTAGCGCGTCGCGCGGCCTCTACGAGCTTACTTACTCCTGATACAGTATTAATTTTTTAACCGTTCTCGAAAAAAAAAATCTTAACTCGAATTCACAATAAAACGCACCTCGATGAATAATAAAACGCACATATCACTATTCGTCAAATTGACAACACTGCCAACCTACAGTAAGAATTTAGGGGAATTCCCTAAGCATAACATTTGAATTTCTCTCATTTGAGTTGTCATGATTAAAGTGGGGTTTGCAGCCTGTCATTTTTATAGGAGGAGGATAAAATAGGAGAAATTTCCAAAACTTCAGTTCGATCGAGATTTCTGGTAAGGATTCGAGGGCCGCCTGAGCTTGAGGGCCCCGGGGCACTGCCCCGCCTAGCCCCTGGATAGCTACGCCACTGCTCAAGGCTATCAGTATAGGTAGGAAAAAAATATATGTCATAAATCATATAGAGGTTACATACATCTTCTTTTCTTCTTAAATAAGTCTTATTTACATAAACGTAAATAAGTCTGTATGTATGTATGTATGTCAGTATGTCAGTCATGTATCTGGTATAACACAGGGGATCCTAATTTGGGCCCGGATGACCGAACGTGATTTGTTCCCAATTACTATTATAAACAAACTGGTGGCCACAATCAATATGTAGTTATTCGCAGTGTGAAAACATAAAACGTAAGATCAATCTAGTTTGTAAGCGTGGTCACTATGGAAGTACCTTAAGATTAAACTGGTAAAGCTAGACAAAATTTCCCAATAAAACAATGGTTAGAAAACCTTGCAAATCTCTATGCAATCTAGGTTGGATTCCTAGAACTAGGTCAAGCTATTAATAATGTTATGAAATTGTAGCGATTCGTAGATATTAATAAATCATATCTGAGATATTCTTTCCTCCTTCTTGAGTAGCATTCCTCATGTCTGAGGGTCGTGACCATCTCCTCCCATTATCCTTCTAGATATTCTTTGGGATGTTTTAAAAAATCACCAAGAACCACGAAGGTGAAGAATCTGGGTTCGCAATAATGAATGTACTTGTATTTTACTAGTGGTAGGACCTCTTATGAGCCCGCACGGGCAGGTACCACTGCCCTGCCTAATTTTGCCGTGAAGCAGAAACGCGTTTCGGTTTGAAGGGTGGAGCAACCGTTGTAACTATACTGCGACCTTAGAACTTATATCTCAAGGTGGGTGGCGCATTTACGTTGTAGATGTCTATGGGTTCCAGTAACCACTTAACACCAGATGGGACGTGAGCACGTCTACCCATTTAAGCAATAAAAAAAATGTACGCTATATCAAGGCGCAATTTATTACTGTTTTTTTTCCATCTGGTGAAACTGTCTCCCACCATTGCACATTAGATAGAAGTCTCAGTGGCAAAGACTTTCTTATGGTCGCATCGCTTAATATGAGTGTGCACTATACCTTGTCCTCAGACCAAGATAAGGTAATTTCAATGTTTAAAAAAAAAATTTTACCATTACAAACGCGATACGACTCACGGAATCATTGCGTGACTTAATCAGAAATCCCGTGCAAAACTTGAAGTTTCATTGCCAATTATTATTGTTATTATTATCTTTTTTAACGATCACGCCACGTTCACTGGTCCCGTGCTAAGTTCGTAAACAACTTGTGTTACAGGTTTTTATTTTATTTTTGGTCAGGAGGAAATCGCCGGCCTCCCACCCTCCACTAGGGATGGAGGGTGGGGCATGTCGGAGTCGAATCGACTAAAACCTCCTGTCGCTCAACAACCAACGTCCAAACCTCGCATGAGACAGAACTCATGAAGAGGCAAAGGGAGGAAAGTGAAGCGTTTAGTGCGGAGCACATCTCTCCCATCACCCTCCCCCTCGGGACGCCGGGCCAGCGATCGTCGGCGCCACGACCACCAGCCCTCTCGGTCGGCAGGCTGTCCGAAGCCCGCCTAGATGGCGCCGGTTTGAATGGGTCATCCTACGAAATACCCCGCTGGGTCAGAACCAGCGTGGGTCGAGGATAGCCGGCCTTCCATCACACGGATGCTCTTGCGTAAAACGCGTGCAGAGCAGCTTGCACGTCGTCTTCTTAGGCCCCCTTCGCCGGGCCCCAGATCGACATATGAGGGGGACCTGAAACACTTAGAGGGCCAGGGCTTGGGTGAGATCCGCCTCCCTGGCCCCCGCTCGACGGCGGCGGGCTTGTGCGTCTCTCACGCGCCCCGCCGCCTCCTTCTGCGAGATGGTGCACCATCTCGCAGAAGTCGAGCATCACCTTCCACGACTCGTCATCGCCGAGCATCGATGCCACAACACTCGGCAACGACAAGTCGTTTACTATTTTTGCGACGAGGACACGGCGCCACCCCTCCCATGCGGGGCAGGCAACGAGCGTGTGCTCCGCCGTGTCCAAGTCGCAACCACAATGGTAATTGTGTTACAGGTAGCAGATAACGGAAATAAATATAAGATTTTTATTATACACATACATATATTAAATATACATCCATAATCCTGGAAAAGATATTTTATATTTATCATACAAATATCTTCCCTTGGCGGGATTCGAACCCGCGACCCCCTTGTCCATGTCACTTACCACTACACCAGACGGCCGTTAATTATTGACGTAAACATAAATAGCCTGTTTGAACGTACTTTTATAAAGCTGTATCAGAAATGTATTTGTTCGTTGAAGTAATAAATGAAGACAAACCTAGGTCCTATATTGGGTAATATTATAAATTTCACGGTACAAAGCACCTATCCCGCTTGCAAGGGATAGAAGTAAGAACTTTTGAAGCATTCTATCTCATTCTCTCGCAGGCTAAATCGTCGCATTGTTGTATATGTTTGTCTTTTTTCAGTGTCGCTCTTCCGTTACATCGAATCTGGCGTCGCAACGGTAGTTAAGCTGTTTATCACTATTTTAACCTTTCAAACCTCACAACCACTACAAATAACTTCTTTAACAAAATCAAGGACACTCACATAGCCATGAAGCCGTATCCAAATCGGTTGGTATGGGAGAGTCAGGCGCTTGTAGAGCTGGCAGGAGACTTGTGGTGTAGCTCAGCAGTATACCCTGCCCGACCATGTTTATAAGAACTGCAGATACCGCCCATGTCTGGAAGATTAAATGGAAACACGTTATTCTCCAGTTCTGGTTTTAAATGAAGAATATCTTGGATAAGTGAAGTGCTTTTTTGCTACCGAAGTACGCGTCTACATGCCAAGTCACTATTTACCATTTAGAGGTATTTTTTTGTTCCAAATCGTTGGAGGCGTTGAGGATGGTAGGCGGCCCCTGTCGGGCTTAGACAGACTAAAGCTCATGTGGATCTTCATCATACAACCGAGTATCGGACGAGATTAAAGGCAGTTAAGGCCACAAGACGAGGCGACGCGCTCTGAGCGAAGCGCGCAAATACACCTTAGCAAATAAACCTTAGCACTCAAGGAGCATCGTAATTTAAGATTTGTCGAACAGAATGTCACATGATTAACTTTTGTTTACAAAGAATTCCACTTTGATATTATTTTATTCCGCAGACGGATGAGGTCACGGCCGACCTCACATTTCTGAGTTGTTTTCTCCAATGCCAGCACACTGTGACGCTATCACACATGCTATGCATAACTCAAAGATAAATGCCGTTACTAAATTTTATTTTAAATTGACTGTTCAATTAATTGAAAAAAAAAAGCAATTTGTATACCAAAAGTTAATATACAAAACTAAAAAACTGGTAACTTTTTTTCTGATGTAAGCAAGGGTTTTGTGAAGTTGTCGATTCTCTTACTCTAAATATTTTCAGAATAAAACACTATGATTCTCGTCTGAGATGTTGTATACAGCACGGGTAGGTATAATCTTTCCGATTCGAAGGGTACTTCATCCGCTACAAAGCGCAGATACTTCAACCAACTATCTCAAAACGGCGGGATTTAACTTGTGATGTGATCCCATCATGAACGAAGGGAAAATAGTTAAACGAATTCTGTGTCCAGCTAATCGACCACTAATCACGAAATAAGTAAATTTAGAACTCTGTGGAGATGGCGTATAAGGATATTTTTCATTTCGCTAAATCTCTTGTCTACTTGACAGATCATTGTTCGCCTGATGTTAAATGCGTTACTAGAGACCACAGAATTGGTCCACAGCAAGAAAATGTTGAACCAGATAATAATTTTCAATCTGAAATGGAAAAACATGAATGCTCTGCTAAAATGAGGATTTTGTACGCGACGAAAATTTGCGAATGATGCATTCTTTCACCACCCTAGGGCTAGGTAGAATCTAAGTTAGTAATGTAGTCTCCGAGTTGTCCAGATATGATAGGAGTTCCGGGATCACTGACCAAGCTACCTTCATAACTTAGATCAGCTCACTCAAAACGAAGCCTGTGGATTTGCATTGTCTTCTTTTATCGAGCGTTCGTGGCAAACTAATCACACTCTTCTTTCCGAGATTCCCCGCGTTAATACCAGATACTATTTCAGGGTAGGCTGCAGAATGTAACCTACTCTAGGCTTGGCAACAGCCGAAGATGTCTACACCAGAATAGATGAACAGAAAAGGAAAGTCGCGAATAGCTAAGTGGCCCATATGCTCCGGTAACAACTTTAGAGATCACCATCATAGTCGGTTACTCGTGGTAGAGCAGTCGTGGTCATGTGGGATCCTTGTTTTTTAAAGCCTTGACAGCCGTTCTCCATAGTTCGCGAGCGGAGGCTTGGCGCACGCACTCGTTAAGTGGGGTTTTAGTAAGGTCTTTCGCTTTGGTAAGGATTTTGGTTTGGTAAGGATTTTCATCTGATCAGTTCTGCGCATGGGGCTTTGTCCATGTGATCTTTTACTATTGACCCTACCCTGAACAATAAGTTTCTCGGTAGACTCTGCAGCTTTAGACAAGGAGGGCCATTTACACAAGGAGCTATTTTTTCCAATTTATTTTTTTGTCAATTTCATGATAGCGGTAGGCAGCGGCTTGGCTCTGCCCCTGGCATTGCTGAAGTCCATGGGCGACGGTAACCACACACCATCAGGTGGGCCGTGTACTCGTCTGCCTACAAGGGCAATAAAAAAAAAAATCATGAACCTAACTCGAACCTAGTTTTAAATAAATTGCCTTTATTCACAATCAAAATAACTTGAGCGGTTACATATTGCGTTTATTATTATTCCTTTCGTTGTTTCCTTTTGGATTCGCGTTAATTGAATTTATTCCTCCGAACTGGGGTAAGCAAGAAGCGTTTTCATATGAATTATAAAACCAAATAAAAAGTCGAGAATAAATAAATTATTATAATCGTGTAGAGAAACAGTATAAGAAAACGTATAGTTAATTCGTTTACATAAATTAGATCTCGATTAATTAAAAATTTAATTTATGTTTTGGAAAAAAACATGAAGTTTCCATGAAGGATAAAAAAGAAAATAACATTTAAATCTGGTAACGGTACAAAAGATCAAACACAAAGAACAAAGCGTGTGCATATTAATTTAGAAAAAAAAAACAGAAAATGATCTTCATTAGATGCGCTAGTATTTTAAATATTGGTACGAGAATAACATTTTTTTATTTTTTTTTTGTTTTTTCCTCACCTGTTTTAGAAACGGTTTCATTATTCAACTGTCTCCGGCTCACTGAAGACTCGTTATGGCGAAAAAACGAGCACACCACGAATATAGATTAATGTTTTATTGCACCCGCCAACGTAATCATAGCTCGGATGATAATTAATGTTTGTAAATGATAAATACACTTTCGTGTTCTACCAGGACTTTCTTTCTTCAATTTCGATCCAAACTCATAGCCACCCTGCTCCACGGGTACAGACGGGTCGGGCACAGACGGGTCGGGTACAGACTCGACTATGATCGCATCGCAATTGTAAAGATAAAAAAATACTTTCTTTGTGAATTAATCCCAGATTATAAACTTTCTTTATCCGAAATTTCATTCGTGCGTTGTCGCGTAGTAGTCAGGTCTGGTATTGAGTGGACACAGTCACTCAGGGCTACTGAAGTCAACTAGGTATTGCAGAGGACTCATCAAAACTCCAAGTAAACTATAGCTTATGACGATTGGAGAACTTACTGGTGGGTGAGAGACTTCACTGTACCGCGGTTAAATCTGCGGCAAGGAAGCGACACATATTGTATGCTCATGTTTGTGAACGACATCCATCATGTAATAATGCAGGTTTGGGACTAGGCGGCGGAACGGTAGAGGAAGCGCTCTTTTTTCTTCGAGGTGCTGTGCCGCCGGTGCCAAGCCTCTCATCGGAGGAGGGCGTTCGTCCAGCTCCGGCCCCTGTGAGAAGGTAGTATCCTCCCAGGATGGCCGAGGTCAAGGCTGCGCCGCATGTTACTGCCATGATAGCTCGCTGGAACCAGGAGGATGGGACTTGCGGCATTGCTTGTCTCCCACAAGGTGGGTCAACGGCCTGTTGAAGGTCTGCGGAATCCGCTGGATGTAGACAGAGCAGAGCCAGTCATTGTGACGAGGCCCATGACCAGCAGCCAGCATCTGTGGGCTGATGAATATATAGATCGATTATTAAAATTCCGAACAACTAATAACACGCGCCAAGTCAAAGATTTTTGCTGGAAGAAAATTGAAATACACAAATATTATGTATAAATTTGAAGCCGAGAATTTGTGAGTTTACAAGCATTTCTTATTTCTGCCGCGAACCCGTCATGTGGCTTATAACGTGGGGCCGTTTAAGAACTGGGATCACCATTGGACAATGCAATGGAGACTTAGAGCTCACGTGACAAGGTGGATGTTGGCATTCACCTTGTAATGTCTAAGGACTATTCTTTAGAGAAGTGAACAACCTCACGGTCCACCAGGTATAGAGATGTTAGAGCTCATAGACATCAACAAAGTAAATGCCGCTACCCATTTGAGACATGAGTTCTAAGTCCATAGTTCTATAGTACAAAAGGTCCTCCATCCTTCTTCCCGTAACGCATTACTGCTTCGCGACGCAAATAGGGGTGGTGGTACCTACCGGTGCGGGCTCACAAAACGCCCTTTCACCCGTGAATCTCAAACTCACACCCATTCTGATCACTTTAGATTTGAGCGTATTACTGCCTCGCGTAAGAATTGGGGGCCAGTATCCGTGTGGTCTCGCAATCCCTACCACTAATATTTGTGGCTGTGTTTGTTCGTATTATGTGGATCCTTGTTTTGTTATCGCACAGCAGCCGTACCTATCTACGGGAGATAGTGTCTCGTCGCGCTTATGTCGCATTGTAGTAATGAAAATTGTTAAACACATAATTTTTATCAGATAATTCTAACCAATTATTTGCGAGAAGGCTAATGAATTCTGGAAAGCAACAGAAATTGTATTATATTATACGATTTTGTAATAATATACAGCCTTGCACTGAATTTCGAAACAGATTTAAAGTGTATACAGCAGAATAGAAAAGGGCATAGTAGTATTTATAACAACTGTGTACCTTTGATTCTATAGAAGCCATCATAATATATAATGAATGACATAGTTTATACATCTAAGACTAAATATATTTTATTCTCAAATAATGTTTTGAAATAAAGACAATATGACTCAATGACACTATATTATTATACTACCTATATACTTTATTATTGAGTTCCACACAATGCGAACTAAGGACAACATATACCTAGTCAGGTCATAAATTCTGTCACATGTTTAATGTAAAATAATTGAAACAAGTTTATTCATTATGTAACCATTCATATACCAAAATGAACTTAACAAAACATAGATTCTTATGACACTAAAGTTTATTCAAAATGACCTCCGTGATTTGAATACAGGCCTTCAATCTGCGCAGCCAGTCGTCTATCGCAGCACGAACGAGGTCCATGTCAATATCGGCGGCTGCCTTAATCAAGGATGTCTTGAGTGACTCCAAATTGGGATGAGGCTTTGAGCACGCCTTTTCCTCCAAGTGTTGCCATATCTTGTAATGTAACGGATTCAAATCTGGACTGGAGGAGGGCCAGTCTTCGTGCCGGATGAAGTCGATTTCACGCGCCGCCAGCCAGTCTTGTGTGCTCTTCGCTCTATGAGCTGGCGCCGAATCATGTTGGAATACCCAGTGCCTGTTATTGAACATGGTATGAGAAACAGGTTCCACAAGGTTCATCAGGACTGTATTTTGATACACAACTGCATTAGTTTTTACACCTTTCTCACAAAAATGTACCTCTGTTAAGCCCCAATAAGAAACTCCCAACCATACCATGAGCGAGGGTGGAAAATGACCTCGTTGGACACGCGGAATACGGTTGCTCGCTTCTTCACTACTGTGTCCGTACACCTTATCATTTTGTTTGTTGTAGCTCTCTTCTACGGTAAAAATTTTTTCATCCGAAAAAAGAATTTCCCGATATTTTTTTCCCGCGTACCGCTTCAACAAAGCGCGGCATCTCTTCAGTCTCAGGTCCATTAGACGAGCATTCAAACGATGTCCTGTTTTTCTTCGATATGCTCGAAGCCCTAAGTCTTCATTTAACACCCTTTTCTCCGTGGTTCTGCTTAACCCCATCTGAAGGGCCAACAGTTTCTGCTTACGTTTGGGATTTCTTTGAATTCGCGCCTTCACGGCTTTTATCACTGCTGGAGTCCTAACAGACCGAGGGCGACCACTTCTTGACCTGTCATCTACACTAGAGTCTTCATTGTATCGTTTGATGGTACGATAAACGAATATTTTGGTTATATTCAAATTTTTCAGTATGTTAAAAATTTGAATTGGCGCGTAACCGCAACGATGCAACGCAATAACTGCAACACGGTCTTCTTTAAGCGTCCACTCCATATTTAAAAATGAGTAAAATTCTAAAAGTATACATTTTTATTTCCATGAACAATTCGAAATTCGAATTCAATAAACTTTTTTGTGGCCAGCATTCTAAAAGAAAAGTTTTTACTGTGTGACAATACTTATGACCTGACTAGTTATATACTTAGTCTGGCCATAAATACGGTTACAATTAAAAATAAACAAAATATTACATTTGAATTTGGAATCTGTAATTTTTATATAACTGCTCATTGAGTTTTCTCATTTTGGCGCCAATACATTGTACAATATTTTACGATATTAAAATGGAGTGGGGTGATAAAGAGAACCGAATCGCTGTTATTGCATTACACAAAGTAGGTTTGCCAAATGCAATTTTTAAAACTCTCCATACGCTTGGTATTAGTAAAATGTTTGTGTACCGGGCTATTAATAGGTGAAATGAGACCTCCTCTGTTTGTGACAGAAAAAGATCTGGCCGTCCACGTAGTGTTCGTACGAAAAAGGGGTTCAAAGCAGTAAGGGAAAGAATTCGAAGAAATCTTGTCCGAAAGCAAAAGATTTTATCTCGGGAGATGAAGAGCACCTAGACCCATGTCGCGTATTTTAAAAGATGACTTAGGACTTGTAGCCTATAAGAGACGTACTGGTCATTTCTTAACTGATAATTTAAAAGAGAATAGGGTGGTAAAATCGAAACAACTACTGAAACGGTACGCAAAGGGCGGTCATAGAAATTTTTTGTTTACGGATGAGAAAACTTTTACAATTGAGCAACATTTTAACAAACAAAATGACCGTATTTATGCTCAAAGCTCTAAGGACCTTCCCAATTAGTCGACAGAGTGCAACGTGGGCACTACCCGACTTCAGTGATGGTTTGGTGGGGTATTAGCTATGAAGGAGTGACTGAGCCATACTTTTGTGAAAAAGGTATCAAAACATCGGCACAAGTGTATCAAGATACCATTCTTGCGAAGGTAGTGAAGCCCCTCAACAACAACATGTTCAATAATCAAGAATGGTCCTTCCAGCAAGACTCGGTCTACCCAGTCTTGGTTGGAAACGAACGTTTCGGACTTCATCAGAGCTGAAGACTGGCCGTCGTCTAATCCCGATCTTAATCCGCTGGATTATGATTTAAGGTCAGTTTTAGAGAGTACGGCTTGCTCTAAACGCCATGATAATTTGGAGTCCCTAAAACAATCCGTACGATTGGCAGTGAAAAATTTTCCCATGGAAAGAATGCGTGCTTCTATTGATAACTGGCCTCAACGTTTAAAGGACTGTATTGCAGCCAATGGAGACCACTTCGAATAAGCTTTTTATACTTAAAAGTGTTTTATATTTATGTATTAAACTAACACACTGTAAAGGTAATAAATGTCCTGGAGCTATTTAATGGTTGCCTGGAGTCGGGACGGTTCCCGTTGCTCTGGCGGACGGGCAGACTTGTGTTGTTGCGGAAGGAGGGGCGCCCGGTGGATACAGCCGCCGGGTATCGTCCTATCGTACTGCTGGACGAGGTGGGAAAGTTGCTCGAGCGTATTCTGGCTGCCCGCATCGTTCAGCACCTGGTCGGGGTTGGACCTGACCTGTCGGCGGAGCAGTTCGGCTTCCGGGAGGGCCGTTCGACCGTGGATGCAATACTTCGCGTGCGGGCCCTCTCGGAGGAAGCTGTCTCACGGGGTGGGGTGGCACTGGCGGTGTCTCTTGACATCGCCAACGCATTTAACACCCTGCCCTGGTCCGTGATAGGGGGGGGCACTGGAGAGGCATGGAGTGCCCCTCTACCTCCGCCGGCTGGTTGGCTCCTATTTGGAGGCCAGGTTGGTCGAATGTACCGGGTACGGTGGGACCCTTCACCGTTTTCCGGTCGTGCAGGGTGTTCCGCAGGGGTCGGTTCTCGGACCCTTCTTGTGGAACATCGGGTACGACTGGGTGCTGAGGGGTGCCCTCCTCTCGGGCCTCCGCGTTATTTGTTACGCGGATGACATGTTGGTCGTGGCCCGGGGGGATGATTATAGAGAGTCTGCCCGTCTCGCCACAGCGGGAGTGGCCCTCGTTGTCGGGAGGATAAGGAGACTGGGCCTCGAAATGGCGCTCAGTAAATCCGAGGCCTTGTTTTTTCACGGGCCACGGAGAGCGCCATCTGTCGACGCCCACATCGTGGTTGGAGGCGTCCGAATAGGGGTCGGGGTGCAGTTGAGGTACCTCGGCCTCGTGTTGGACAACCGGTGGGCTTTTCGTGCTCACTTTGCGGAGCTGGTCCCCCGATTGATGAGGACAGCCGGTTCTTTGAGCCGACTGCTCCCGAATATCGGGGGGGCCGGATCAGGCTGTGCGCCGCCTCTACGCGGGGGTGGTGCGATCGATGGCCCTGTACGGTGCGCCTGTATGGGCTGAGCCACGCAACCGGGCCGCTATGGCTCGGTTCCTGCGCCGGCCGCAGCGCACCGTTGCTATCAGGGTCATCCGTGGATATCGCACCGTCTCCTTCGAGGCGGCGTGTGTGTTGGCGGGGACGCCCCCATGGGAGCTGGAGGCGGAGTCGCTCGCTTCCAACTATCGGTGGCGTAGCGAGCTTCGTACTCTGGGCGTGGTGCGTCCCTCCAAAAGTGAGCTGCGGGCACGGAAGGCCCATTCTCGGCGGTCCGTGCTCGAATCGTGGTCGAGGCGGTTGGCCAACCCCACGTGGGGTCTACGGACCGTCGAGGCGGTTTACCCAGTCTTTGATGACTGGGTGAATCGTGGCCGAGGACGCCTCACCTTCCGTCTGGTGCAGGTGCTGACTGGGCACGGATCCTTCGGGAAGTATCTGCACCGGATAGGAGCTGAGCCGACGACGAGGTGCCACCATTGTGGACACGACCTAGACACGGCGAAGCATACGCTCGCTGTCTGCCCCGCTTGGGAGGTGCAGCGCCGTGTCCTGGTTGCAAAGATAGGACCGGACTTGTCGCTGCCTGGCGTCGTGGCGTCGATGCTTGGCGGTGACGAGTCCTGGAAGGCTATGCTCGACTTCTGCGAGTGCACCATCTCGCAGAATGAGGCGGCGGGGCGAGTGAGGCAAAGCTCTCCTCACTACGCAGAAATCCGCCGCCGCCAAGCAGGGGGTCGGGACCGGGGTCTCGTCCGTAACCCGGCCCCCTAAGAGCTTCGGGCTCCACCCGTTTTGTGCGGAAAGGAGCCTAGGCGTGGGGAGGCGTGGTAAGCCGCGTTCCCCCGACCGCTCCGGGGGAAGGTGTAGCGCGGCGCCATCAATGCGGGCTCTTGGCCCGTCGACCGAGGGAACCGGCGGTCGTGTCGCAGGCGGCCGCCGGTCCGGCGTCTGGGGGACGGCGGGATGGATGTAATATGCTCTGCATAAACCCTGTCCCGCCGTCTCAATAGCTCCGACTGGGTTCCCACCCGGTCCGGGGTAGGGCGCCGGCTGTGAGCGGCAGGAGTTTTTAGTGAGGTTCAACTCCCACATACTCCACCCGCACGGCGGGATCCGGCGATTTTCTCCTGTGGAAAAAAAAAACCCGTGCTATCGATACCCAGAATAATAACGCATATTGATACTTTTTTATGGCACAATTTCATTACACGATGTTTTTTGCTTACCCATCTGTCAGCTCTAGAGGCTATTCTGGCTTTACTCTGATTGGCGTGTGAGCTCACTCACTCGCGAATTTACTAACATCTAACATAGTAGGAGCAGTGTCGCAGAATCTACAACCGGATTGGAATCGCGATCCACTGAGAAGATCCAGCGAGTAACTCAGTGGGTTTTGTTTATCTATGAGTTAAGTCTTTAACCAGTGTGTCTTCCGGTCACTGTCCTCGTTGAACCCGTTGCTTGCGACGAAGGGCTCGACAACCGAATTAACCCATAGACACAACCCACTGAGTTTCTCGCCGGATCTTCTCAGTGAGTCGCGTTTCCGATCCGGTGGTAGATTCTGCGAAGCACTGCTTTTGCTAGGGCCAGTGTTAGCAACACTCCGGTTTGAGCCCCGTGAGCTCACCTACACGTTAGAGTGAAGCTGAAATAGCCTCTCAAGGCTATCATCATTGCCAGAAAAAAAAAGTGTGTGATGCTAGTGATGACATCTGGCACTGAGATGTGGTCACTCACATTGTGCCTTATCAGAAGACTCAAGGTCACCCAAAGAGCAATGGAGAGAGCTACGCTCGAAGTTTTCTTACGAGATCAAATCATAAGTAAGGAGATTCGCAGGAAAACCATGGTAACCGACATAGCCCAAAGGATTGCGACGTTGAAATGGCCTAGGGTAGGGCAAATTGCTCGTAAAACGGATGGTAGTTGGGGCCGCAAAGTTCTTGACCGCGTACCGAAAGACTTAACGTGGGTAAGCTTCCCACAAAATGGACTAACGACCTACAAGGGTTCGCCGGGATTTGCTGGATGCAAGCAGCGCAGGACCGATCTTTGTGGCGAGGCTTGGGGGAGGCCTATGTCCAGCAGTGGACGTCCGTGGGCTGATAGAAATAAAATTAAACGCACAAAAGGCGGATTATTCATTATAGCGCCATTAAAATTAAGCACAACAAACATTACTTATATGACTGACGGATTAGAGACTGATTCGGCGGTGCAGTGGTTAGCGTCCTAAGTGTTGAGCCGAGGGTTGTGGGTTCGACCCCTTCATCAGGCAAACATTGTGTGGCTACCCATACATCAGTCCGCTGAGTTTCTCGCCGGATCTTTTCAGCAGGTCGCGATTCCGATCCGGTAGTAGATTCATTCGCGAAGCAACTGCTCTTGAGTTGTTAGGTCCCCTTCGAAAGCTCTACTCTGCTCTGAGGAATTGTTCGAGATGATACCGGCATCTCGTTTTTACCATCGCACCGCCCGCCACCGAACTAGAGTTCATCCATACTACCTGGAGCCACTGCGGTCACAGTGCGTTTCCAGAGGTCTTTTTTGCCACGTACCATCCGGCTATGGAATAAGGTCTCCTCCACGGTGTTTCCTCAGCGCTATGACATGTTCTTCTTCAAACGTGGCTTGTGGAGAGTATTAAGCGGTAGGCAGCGGCTTGGGTCTGCCCCTGGCATTGCTGAAGTCCATGGGCGACGGTAACCACTCACCATCAGGTGGGCCGTATGCTCGTCTGCCTACAAGGACAATAAAAAAAAAGCGCTCGGGCAGCTGTTAGCAAATCCCAGCCCTCCTGGCTGAGCTCGCCCGCCTGTCCTATTGAAACTGAAAAGGCCTCAGAGCCACCAGTAATCATTCGATCATAAAAAAATAAAATAAAAAACATTGTGTGGTTAACAGGTTTGTTTGTCTGGGTGATTCTTATCTATATATGTTTACATTTAAATGAAAACGTATGTTTGTCAGTCTCTGATACACATAACACAATCATAAATTGGGGGCGGATGACTGTGTCTTTTTTTTTCAGCTCCCAGCTCCCAGCTATTATAACTAGTCAGGTCATAAGTATTGTCACACAGTAAAACTTTTCTTTTAGAATGCTGGCCACAAAAAAGGTTATTGAATTCGAATTTCGAATTGTTCATGAAAAAAAAAATGTATACTTTTAGAATTTTACTCATTTTTAAATATGGAGTGGACGCTTAAAGAAGACCGTGTTGTAGTTATTGCGTTGCATCGTTGCGGTTACGCGCCAATTAAAATTTTGAACATACTGAAAAATTTGAATATAACCAAAAGATTCGTTTATCGTACCATCAAACGATACAATGAAGACTCTAGTATAGATGACAGGTCAAGAAGTGGTCGCCCTCGGTCTGTTAGGAATCCAGCAGTGATAAAAGCTGTGAAGGCGCGAATTCAAAGAAATCCCAAACGTAAGCAGAAACTGTTGGCCCTTCAGATGGGGTTAAGCAGAACCACGGTGAAAAGGGTGTTAAATGAAGACTTAGGGCTTCGGGCATATCGAAGAAAAACAGGACATCGTTTGAATGCTCCTCTAATGGACCTGAGACTGAAGAGATGCCGCGCTTTGTTGAAGCGGTACGCGGGAAAAAAATATCGGGAAATTCTTTTTTCGGAAGAAAAATTTTTTACCGTAGAAGAGAGCTACAACAAACAAAATGATAAGGTGTACGCACACAGTGGTGAAGAAGCGAGCAACCGTATTCCGCGTGTCCAACGAGGTCATTTTCCATCCTCGCTCATGGTATGGTTGGGAGTTTCTTATTGGGGCTTAACAGAGGTACATTTTTGTGAGAAAGGTGTAAAAACGAATGCAGTTGTGTATCAAAATACAGTCCTGACGAACCTTGTGGAACCTGTTTCTCATACCATGTTCAATAACAGGCACTGGGTAATCCAACAAGATTCGGCGCCAGCTCATAGAGCGAAGAGCACACAAGACTGGCTGGCGGCGCGTGAAATCGACTTCATCCGGCACGAAGACTGGCCCTCCTCCAGTCCAGATTTGAATCCGTTAGATTACAAGATATGGCAACACTTGGAGGAAAAGGCGTGCTCAAAGCCTCATCCCAATTTGGAGTCACTCAAGGCATCCTTGATTAAGGCAGCCGCCGATATTGACATGGACCTCGTTCGTGCTGCGATAGACGACTGACCGCGCAGATTGAAGGCCTGTATTCAAAATCACGGAGGTCATTTTGAATAAACTTTAGTGTCATAAGAATCTATGTTTTGTTAAGTTCATTTTGGTATATGAATGGTTACATAATGAATAAACTTGTTTCAATTATTTTACATTAAACATGTGACAGAATTTATGACCTGACTAGGTACATATGGACAAAATGGATCAAAGTTGTATTTTGAATTAATATTTATATGTTCCGAAAGACACCTGCTATAAATGAATTATAGGGGTTAATGGGGTGAGGTGAAGAGTTTCGCGTATAGCGCATCGGCCTGGCAGCTTTTTTTTATTGCCCCTGTAGGCAGACCAGCATACGGCTCACCTGATTATGAGTGGTTACCGTCGCTCATGGACTTCAGCAATGCCAAGGGCAGAGCCAAGCCGCTTCCTACCGTGACACGAGCATACGGCCCACCACAAGGGAGGACAGGATCCAAAAATTCTAATTAGACAATCGTATTATTTCAGTCAAGATCTCGCATCGTGCTAATGTTATACATTGATTCTGCGGTAGATGCTTCGAAGCACTGCTCCTGTAAGGGCTAGTGTTAACAAATTCTCTCAAATATTGTCCGTGAGCTCACCTACCCGTACGCATAGTTGGAATAGCCTCTTAGGCTGCCAACGAATAGATAGAAAAAAAAACCATTGATTTTGTCCGATTTCAAAAAGGAGGTTCAGGATTCAGCTTTAGTCATTTTTATGGATTATTATCTGAAATAAAGAATTTAATAATTTGATAATTTTCAGTTTTAGGTTCGGAATTGGTTTTAACCAAAAAAAAATGGGAAATATTTTTGTCCATGAAATAAGCAACATTTGTTTTTTAGCGCATTTAATTGATGTTTCTCAAATCGGTTTATTTACTAACATAACCTTATGTTCATATTGGGGGGTCCAATTATATAGACTACCATTTTTGTGTTCAACATTTGTTATGTATGCGGAGAGCCAACGAAGATTTCAAATCATTCAATCAATTCGATCAAAGCTTAGATTCTTTTTATCGTTGAGCCACTGTACTAAATAGATAGAGATAACCACTATTATGTTTAAAATTTATAAACCTTAGAATTAGGATTAGGAAAAGATTAGGATACTTAATTGCGGGCTAATAATATAATAGTGATATATATTAACACTCTGTCAAGAGTTATATCGAAAAAAAAAGAATACATACATATACTGCATATAACATATGCAGGGACATTTTTATTTTTTATTTATTGCTTAGATGTGTGGACGAGCTCACAGCCCACCTGGTGTTAAGTGGTTACTGGAGCCCATAGACATCTACAACGTAAATGCGCCACCCACCTTGAGACAAGTTCTAAGGTCTCAGTATAGTTACAACGGCTGCCCCACCCTTCAAACCGAAACGCATTACTGCTTCACGGCTGAAATAGGCAGGGTGGTGGTACCTACCCGCGCGGACTCACAAGAGGTCCTACCACCAGAAAGTCTGTATGCTGCATACATAAATACATAGCGGTATGCTGCATACACAGAGGTAGATACGACGTCAGCCCCTTCTCGAATGTCAAGTAAAAACGAACGCACCATTCTCGTGTTCAGGTAACGCTTTATCATCATTGCATTCCATGTTTACAGCAAAAATTACGTAGCGCAATTAATTAATTATTACGGGCAGAATCATAAAGCTTATCTGAGTATTAGTTTTGTTTGCGTTCAAAATAGCGAAATTCGTCTTATCTTCGTATCACGTGTGAATCTTACGTCGCACTAGGAAATATCTGCCTAGATTTGACTGTCTTTCAATTCGTTATGAATATATGTGTGCAGCTGCGTGCTCTGTTGTGGCACTTTTTTTGTTATTGCTTACATGCGTGGACGAGCTCACAGCCCACCTGGTGTTAAGTGGTTACTGGAGCCCATAGACATCTACAACGTAAATGCGCCACCCACCTTGAAATTTAAGTTCTAAAATCTCAGTATAGTTATAACGGCTGCCCCACCCTTCAAACCGAAACGCATTACTGCTTCACGGCAGAAACAGGCAGGGCGGTGGTACCTACCCGCGCGGACTCACAAGAGGTCCTACCACCAGTAAACTTTGACCAGAGGAAGGGTATTAATTTAAAAGGTTTATGGCGGTTGCCATCTCAGAACGTCAAAACACAAGATATTGGACAGAAGCCCGAATCTCTCCAACGAAATTTTCAACATAAGCATTGACATCGACATTATTTGGTACTTTTTTTTTCTACCTAGACTGATGGTCTAGCTAGAGAGACTATATCAGCGTAACCTTAACCAATAGGTGAGCTCACGGTGCTTAAACCTAACCTAATGTTGCTAACAACAAGCAACAAGAGCCGTGTTTCGCAGCATCTACCACCGGATCGAAAATGCGACCCCACTGAGAAGATCCGGCGAGAAACTCAATGGGCTGTGTCTGTGGGTTAATTTACTCGCCGAGACCTTCATTGCAAGCGACGGGTTCGAAGAGAACGATGATCGGTGCTTGGGATACCTAAAAGCACCGTTAATGGATCGGGAGGATCCAAAATGACGTGTTTTGGGCGACGTCGACTGTTTACCATTTGGTCGGCGGGATCGGCGTCCACGATGAGAGGATTCTCATGTTATTTATTTTATTTTATTATTTATCGTATGGCATTCGTTTACACTGCGTGGTTATAATTTAAATTTACAGTTTGTGAAATAATCGATAGCTGCTTTTGTTACATTTTTGAGATCTACCACTTGGCCTGCGAATTTCGTTAGTGGGCATTCCATGACAATGTGGCGTACAGTTTGCTCTGGGCATCCGTATTCACAGCTTTCGTTTTCCGTCCAGCCCCATTTCTTCCGCAGTTGGGTGCAGTGACCAACTCTCGTTCTGAGGTGGTTAAGCATGCACCATATTGGGCGTTTTTCTTTGAAACCAGGTGGGCGGGAGTGTGGATTCAGCTCGAACAGTTCAGGTAAGATGCATCTGGCTGACCATTCTTTAACTCAGGCCTCGTTTGTGTTCCAATTGGAGTTCTCATGTTCTGCCGCTTTATTGAAGTGAATACGTGGAACCTTGCCCTTAACTCCCTGTTCTTCGTCTTTAAGTGCCAACTTTTAACTAATTTCAGCAATCATTGAAACGACTTTTAATACAATTACTCTAAGCGAAGTGCGGGTGCATTAACCAAAGCATTGGCGCAAGTTTTTCTGCGCATTTCTTCAAGTGCGTGTATATATATTTAAATATAGGATAACTAGGATATAATAGAATAACGGCACATAGTTACAAATCATTTTGTAATAATTTATTTATCTAGAAACGACCATGACTTTGCTTGTTTCAGATGACATAACTTACATATTTCAATGATTCTTTCATGGCATGTATAGAGCATTTTCGTTGGTTATCTTGCGTAAATATACTTTTATCTTTGAACCGGTCCGGCGACAGACTGACAGAACTGAAAACAAAGTCTTGACAGTGAGAGATTTGACATTTGAGTGACATTCAATGGTCTACACGTGCAGAATCGGGGCGATAATGCCGCAGACTCAATGTTCTGTAGGGGAGGTTAAGAGCGAGACACCTTGCACTAACGACAGAACCCCGGTGTCTTTTATTTTTATTTTTTTATTGCCTTTATAGGCAGACGAGCATACGGCCCACCTGATGGTGAGTGGTTACCGTCGCCCATGGACTTCAGCAATGCCAGGGGCAGAGCCAAGCCGCTGCCTACCGCTAAAGGATGGCCTCTCATGAGGATGGCCTCTCATGAGGATGGCCAGGAGAGTTTGCTCCACGCGGATACCGTCACTTCATTTCCCACCATGTCTAGCTTGAGCTCTGCCATATCCATATAAAGATAGTGTAAAAACTCACAACACAAACTTTATTATCGGCAGGCTTACATTTTATTACGGTTCATGTGTAGGAAAATTCGGATTTCGCATCTTGGAATAAACAGATAAGTTTCCAGTGAGGCCTTTGATGATTGATGTTCTTTTTTTTTAATTGCTTAGATGGGTGGACGAGCTCACGGCCCACCTGATGTTGAGTGGTTACCGGAGCCCATAAACATCAACAACGTAAGTGCCGCCACTCACCTTGAGACATGAGTTCTAAATATCTTACTTTTAACTATGGCTGCCCCGCCCTTTAAAACCGAAACGCATTACCGCTTCACAGCAGAAATAGGCAGGGTTGTGGTACTTACCCGGACTCACAAGAGGTCCTACCACCAGTAATTACGTATATTATAATTTTTCGGGTTTGATTTTTATTACACGATGTTATTCCTTCACCGTGGAAGTCAATCGTGAACATTTGTTAAGTACGTATTTCATTAGAAAATCTCATTCCGTAGCCGGATGGTACGTGGCAAAATAAGACCTGTGGAAACGCACTGTGGATGACCGCAGTGGCTCCAGGTAGTATGGATGAGCTCTACTCCGGTGGCGGGAGGTGCGATGGTAAAAACAAGATCGATCATCATATCATCTCGAACAATTCCTCAAAGCAGCGTTATACAAGAAATTGTGTATTAATTAATTACGTCTTTTACTGGTGATAGGACCTCTTGTGAGTCCGCGCGGGTAGGTACCACCGCCCTGCCTATTTCTGCCGTGAAGCAGTAATGCGTTTCGGTCTGAAGGGTAGGGCAGCCGTTGTAACTATACTGAGATCTTAGAGCTTATATCTCAAGATGGGTGGCGCATTTACGTTGTAGATGTCTATGGGCTCCAGTAACCACTTAACACCAAGTGGGCTGTGAGCTCGTCCATCCATATAAGCAATAAAAAAAAAAGAACAATTCCTCAGAGCAGTGTTATACAAGAAATTGTGTATTAATTAATTACGTCTTCGATCTCACGAAATAACTGCGATATAACATCACGTGTGACTCAATTGCGGCATAAGCGCTTCTGAGCTGCTTAGCTTGCACTAAAAATATCAGGAAAACATAATTGCATTGTTACAAAACCTCATAACGTATACAATTACAACGCTGATCAAACATATCGAATTACAATCGATGTATTCATATAAATAAATTCATTTATAATTCACGATCGCACAAGCAACACGAAAATGATGTTGATTGTTTTATTACTACAAATTTCACTGGTTAACTGCGTCAATATCACCGAAAACACGTTAAGAATTAAATCTTTGATAATGAAATATAAGAATAATCGCGTTCACAGAAGTCCTATGACATCCTTGGATGGGTTTGTGCAAGATGCCCTAATGTTCTTCGACAGAACTGAAAGGTTTAAGGATGT
Organism: Bombyx mandarina; assembly: GCF_030267445.1. NCBI lineage: Eukaryota > Metazoa > Arthropoda > Insecta > Lepidoptera > Bombycidae > Bombyx > Bombyx mandarina. Next base: position 9,062,605 of record NC_143234.1, on the reverse strand, counting down.
ATTAAATGTGTATAATTATAGTGAGTGCGTTGGAGATGAAGGGTTGATGGAGAAGCATGTTTTGAAAGGTCTGCTCATTCACGAGCATTTGCCGCGAAGGCACTGGCACGAGTATAAGGTGAGGAAGCATTTCATGATTTTTTCGCGCTTGAGCTTAATTGGAATATAGAGATAACAAAGTGAACTCTGCCAGCCGACGAGAGACTCTAAGCCCCAATGTTATGGTATAAAGTGTCATGCTCTTCAAATCGGAACGCATTCATTGTATATATGCAATACCGTCTTTACCTTATGGGCACACGGGGCCCGTGCCCAGGGCCCCCATTCTCAGGGGGCCCCGAAGGACCGACAATTTCTCTCACACATTACACTTTTTTCACAAATCAGTAATCTTATCAGAAGGTAAGGTAAAGTAAGGTATTTACAAGGCATATACTACGCCATTATGTCGATGACTGCGCCTATTCCTACTGTACTAATTAATAATATTTCCGAACGCATCCTACCTAATTTACTAAGTACACCATCGACTCAAACCAAAAAACCAGCAGCATTCTAATATCATGAATGACATATTATATCATACTGTATTTGATTAGGTACCTATAATAAATGGTCCTACTCAGTAAAAAAAATGTTATTATAATTCGCTTTTTTAACTTTCCAAAAGGGCCCCAAATTCTTGTGTGCCCAAGGGCCCCAGCCTAATTTAAGACGTCCCTGTATATATGGTCCGTATCAGAGGCACATACTACTACCAGTGTTTGGTCAGGCTTAGGCCAGTTTCTCGTGCAATACATTTGTTATATTTTTATATTAATTAATCGTCTAATTGTAAGGAACGTTGTGTACAAATTCAGCACTTTGTCTTGTTTTGTCGTGCGCACATAGCTTTTGTTGCAAGCCAGATATTGTTTTTTTTACTTGTGTTTTTTTATGTATCTTTTTAGCTTGTGATGTGTATTGTGTGGTACCACCACCCCGCCTATTTTTGCCGTAAAGCAGTTATGCGTTTCGGTTTGAAGGGTGGGGTAGCCGTTGTAACTATACTGAGACCTTAGAACTCATATTATTATCTCAAGGTGGGTGGCGCATTTACATTGTTAACGTCTATGGGCTCCAGTACTACTTAATACCAGATGGGCTGTGAGCACGTCAACACATCTAAGCAATAAAAAAAAAAGTTGAAAGGAGTAATATCGGTAGAAAGATTTTGGCGAAAATATCATAAACATCTTTTGTCACATGATCATTTCTCTGCCAACCAAATCAATGCTTGCGATCATTGAAATCCACCAAAAGGATAAATATTTACCTAGCGTTTTTAATGAACTATATCATTAATAAATCAGCCAGTAAACGATATGAAAATATAATCACGTGCAAACATTAGAAATTAGAAGACATTGCCCTATTATCTATCTCTATATCTATCTATTATTTATCATAAGAATATTATCAAAAGATGTTAGAGGGCCATTGCGTATCACAGTATCTTAACATATCGATGTGGGTTTTTATTTTGCTTGTGTTGTTACATCGCGCCTTCGGAATTGAAGTGGCATAAGCCATAATTCTTGTTTTTTGGTAAACTCCAAAAATGTAATTGAAGAATTGTAATTTTTTTGGTTTTCGATTTTAATACTTTAAGGTATGCTCTTAATTTAAAAGGGATGGAAATAGCACATTTGAGTCGACTATTATCAAAGCCGGCAATGTGACTTTTGGACAATTATTGGTAAATCAGAAAAACGAATTATTGACTTTGTATTCCATTGGCAGTCACAAAACTCTTCTGAACGACATCTTAGATAAATAGCAGGTTAAGTATTAACCTTTATTTAATGCAGGTTTTGAACCGTATTCTTTGAAGGAGACGATTATATTCAAATCAATCTGTATTGACATATCAATAACATTTTTTTGTCCAAATGCACAGATTGCCACCTTTGATAATAGACGACTCATTTGTCCTTTTCTGGACTAAGCGAGACTTTTTTTTCCTACCGATGCTGATAGCTATTTCAGCTTCGCGATAACGTGTGTAGGTGAGCTCACGGGGTTCAAACCGGAAGAGAAAGTAATTGATAAAATAACGACAACGAATCTTCTGCTGGTAAGGAAGGTTGAAGGTTTATGAAGGTTCCAAGTTTGGCAGGGTCGTTACGCTTTAAGGATATGTAGAGCGTTAGCGTGTGAGTTGCTACAGGAAACGGGAAAGAGAAGATCACGTAACGTATGCGTGATAATGCGTGACGGAGTAGCGTGTGCTTTTTATTTATTTATTTTTTCCTACCTATGCTGGTCGCCTTGGGAGGCTATTTCAGCTTCTTCTTGACGTGTAGGTGAGCTCACGGGGCTCTAACCGGGAGTGTTGCTAACACTGACCCTAGCAAGAGCAGTGCTTCGCAGAATCTACCACCGGATCGGAAACGCGACCCACTGAGAAGATCCGGCGAGAAACTCAGTGGGCTGAAAAGAGACTGTTTAATTTTATAAGCTGACTAGCTGTGCCCGCGACTTCGCGTGATATTTAACAAAACATTACTTTATTTGATAACAATTTTAGATTTTTTCTAAAATAGAAGTAACCTTCGTTACTCCTTATTACATCATCTGCCAGTGACAGTCCGGTCAAAATCAGTCCAGCCGTTCCAGAGATTAGCCGGAACAAACAAACAGACAGACAGACATGCAAAAATTGGAAAAATTGTTATTTTGGTATATGTATCGTATATACATTCATACCCATTTAATAAAAAGCGGTTATTTTAATATTACAAACAGACACTTTATTTTTATTTATTTGATGATGATATAAAACATGCTTATAAGTCGTTCGAAGTACAAAACTTATTTATTAAAATTTTTAGTTATGCCACTTCAATTCTAAAGATGTAACGGACATAACCTCTTTGTTTTAATACGGTTATTGGGCATGTGATGTTTGTATTCAATCAATTTTATCAGCATTTAGAGAGTTTTATTTGGTGATATATGTATATTTTTTAACAACACATTAATAGAAAACTGCATTCTTTTTTTTTTTGATTAGATGGGTGGACGAGCTCACAGCCCACCTGGTGTTAAGTGGTCACTGGAGCCCATAGACATCTACAACGTAAATGCGCCACCCACTTTGAGATATAAGTCTAAGGTCTCAAGTATAGTTACAACGGCTGCCCCACCCTTCAAACCTAAGCGCATTACTGCTTCACGGCAGAAATAGGCGGGGTGGTGGTACCTACCCGTGCGGAGTCACAAGAGGTCCTACCTAAAATAGGATTTTTGGGCGACGTCGGCTGTTTACCATTTGGTCCGCAGGATCGGCTATGCAGTTTCCGGCGGCCACGATGAGAGGATTTTCGTGTCGTGCCGCTTTATCGAAGTGGACACTGTCTATTGGTGAAGGAGCACGACTTTAACGAATTTCGTTTCAAACTCCTTACAAATATCAAGTTCGAAACTGTTACTTCACAATATTGATTGCAATTGGAAGAAAGAGTTTGTCTACTAGAGATGTCTGAGATACTTTTCAGACGAACGGTGAGATGGAAAAAAAATTTAGAAAGTTCCAGAAAACCAAAAATTTCTGCAGTCCAACGAGCGGAAAAATCTAAAACCCTGTTTACATTTTGAGAACAACGCCATCTGTAATAAAATATATCAACTATTTTTTTCAGGCAATTCACAATAAATTGTATTCATCTACGCACCACGAGATGGCAGCGCTAATTAAATGGCGGCAGAACTTGAGACGGGTTGCGAGACACAACAGGGAGTACTTAGCGGGAATACAGTCGTACTCATTACATTTGAATCATTTTGGAGATATGGTAAGTATGAAATATTTTAATCGACCATCGAGTTATTAATACTTCTTCTTTTTCCAACTTATCCCAATAGGTGGGGTCGGCACAACTGATTTTTCTCTTCCATTTTCTTCTATCAGCCGTCAGCTCAACACTCACTCTTCTCTCTCTCATATCGTCACTCACAGTTCATCCATGTCTTCTTCAGTCGACCTCTTCCCCCTCTACCTTGCACTACCATTTCCATACATCTTCTAGTCAAATACATCTTCTCTCTTCACATCACATGTCCATACCACGCTATCCGTCCGCTTTTTAATTTAATTTTTTTTATTTAATACTACTTATATTAAAGTATTAGCTTGTGAAATTAAAGGGGTTTTCGTTCAAGTAGGCTTACATACCAGGCGATCTCATATGGAGGGTGAAAGGCTTTGGTTTCAGCGAGATTTTATTAAATACGTGACTATTATGTATTATATTATATAGCCTTGAGAAATTATCTTAAATATTTTCAATTTATTTCTCTTATGTAAGGGAAGCTCGCTTTCTACGACTTCCTATCTGTTGTTAAGTGGTTATTTACTGTCGTACTGCCTGGGCGGAGATCAGACACTTGTGGAAAAGCAAAGAAGTTTAGTTATACACCCATATACCCATCCTTCAACCACATAGGGTCATGACCCCCGCGTCTAAACTCCGGCCCGACTATACGAAAAGCACAAGTCATCTAATCCCTAAAATTATATTATGAGCCTTAAAACATGAACACTAAGGATTGAACAGAGATAAGTTCACCACGTATTACGTCATTCGGGGCCAAATCAAGCGACGATCTACATAAATACAGCTCGATCACCCCTATTCGCCCCTACGATGTCTGACGATGGTGTTAATAATTGTGGCTTCTCCGACAAATAAATAAATAATCATTTGAATATTTCCGTTTTCATTCAGCACGTCACAGAGTACTTCGGGAAAGTTTTGAAGCTGATCAAAGCATTCCCGCTCTTCGATCCAGCTGAAGACCACCACAAGACCGCGTATAGGCATAACAGACGTTGCAAAGTGCCGAAACGGGTTAGTAAAGTTAGTTATTAAGTCAACTAATTCTGAATTAAATTGGCCTAGTCGTCATGGCCTAAAAGATAAGACGTGCGGTGCATTCGTATTGAGCGATACGAATGTGCCGGTGTTCGAATCCCGCAGGCGGGTATCAATTTTTCTAATGAAATACGTACTCAGCAAATGTTCACGATTAACTTCCACGGTGAAGGAATAACATCGTATCATAAAAATTATAGCCGCAAAATTATAATTTTCGTATGTACTGGCGGTGGGACGTCTTGTGCTTCCGCACGGATAGGACCACCGCCCTGCCTATTTCTGCCGTAAAGCAATAATGCGTTTAGGTTTGAAGGGTGGGGCAGCTGTTGTACGATAAACGGAGACTTAAATTAATGAATTAAGGTAGATGGTGGCAGAATTTATATGTTTAAGTAGAATGTGTATGCGTAAATTGTATGTAATTTTAATGATGCTATAATATGTAAGAGGCTGGGTTTTGGGAATGCCGCGTGTATTTAACATAAAATATACAATATGTTTTTCAATTAAGCATTATAATTACTAATCTTACTCCAGCGCTGCATGCACCTTTGTTTGAAAATCCCTAGGCATTAAGTCCGCCATTGGATTCTCGTACATAAAGTTAATTAAAACAAATAAACTCAAACTTTTTTGTTTTTAATGTATCGCACTGTTTATTTGTTTTTTTGGTGTACAATAAAGAATACTCTCTCTCTCTCTCTCTCTCAATTGGAGCTAAGCTTTTAAGATGCAGGCAGTTTTAACTTTTTTTTTTGTATAAATGAGCTCACCTGGTACACCTGTAGCAGAACACCAATAAGTAGCTATAAGAGCCCGTAGACATCGTCGCAGTCCGCATTGAGGTACGAGGTCGAAGCCTCAACTCTATAACAGCTGTCCCGCCCTCCCAAAAGAACCGCGTTACGGATTCAGGCGAAATGGTGTTACCCGTCTCTACGAGCTTGGAATACGTCCTATTTCTTATTTGTTTGCGTTTACTATTTGTTTTATTAATTATTAAAATATTTTCAAATTGTATTATACTCAACTACGGTCATAAACCAGAATTAGGTGCTTGATACGTTTAATGTCTTATTTTCTCGCATTGTCGTGGCGTGCAACCTCTTTAAGAGGACATATGACCTGCAACGACTAGACATAGACTAGGACAGGGACTTGACAGGGATTCAAAAAGAAACAAAAGAAAAGAAATGGAACGAGGGCGGACGTGGCTGGCGGCAGGCAGTATCTTCAATGCCTTCTTAAAAGACGAACGCGAACCAGACGACAAAGAACGAACCGACGCTTAGATAATGATATGCTTAATGTTACGCCGGTAAGAGTAACGCCATCTACCGCCGAATAGTCGAACGAATATCGAAGGATCTAGTAGCATCTAGAACGCTCGAGAAGTACAACGCCATCTGTTGTCAGATAGCGGATACACACATTGTACTTTCGATGCGTGTGTGTTTGTGTGACTTGTGGAATATTCACGACGATTCTAGGGATTTCGTCTCGATTATAAAAGCGTTGCAGAGATGGCACGCAGGCAGTCAATTATTGGAACTACTCGAAGCGAAACAGCGAACGGATCACCTGAAGCGAAGCGGAAGAAGCGAATTGGAAATTTTAAAGTGTTTTTGAAGTCTTTTAAGTGTTGATTATAGTGTTAACTTGTAATTCGGTAGAAGTTTTTATTTATCCCGAACCCCAGCGCGTAACATTAACATTTAAGAACCGACAATTCACATGCGTACAAGAAATAGGACGACAAACGACGCACCGACAAATACTCACTCAGTTAGCATTATTATGCCTAAATGCCGATCAAATACACCTTAGTTATAGTAAGCGGCACGTAAGTTGGCAAGGTTTTGGTGTAGTGGGGGTAATGTCGCGCATAGTGCACATTGCAACAAAAAAATGGTCACTTTTATTGCCCGCATATAATTAAATTTTATTTTTTATTTGCCATAATTTGTTTTTAAGCCTGCGTGTTTAGAAGAAAGTTAAAGAAAAGAGAGGAATTCGTGAAGTGTATTAGGTGCTATAAATAAAATACAATTAAAAGTTAAGAAGTTTATTTAAAAAAATATACTTAATATTAAAAATTATGTGTCGCCGTGGTCACTATCATTTTCTAATAGTGTAATTTTCTAATAGTTTTCTGCCCCTTGAATGGTAGCACTTGAGCTGGTGGAAGGAGTTGGCTCCTCATCGTTGACATAACGAAGAGTCGCTGTCGTCACTGGCGTAAATAATAAAACGCTCAGTGACTGAATCGACTATATGGTCATTGGTATTTGGTCCTGGCATTGCAAACAAATTTAAAAGAATAACACTCGTAACAAAAACTAAATTTAAAACAATAATAGCAACTCGTAACAAAAACTCAATATAAACAAAGGGTTCCTACAATTTAGTAGGCGCATGTGTAATCAGGAGCGAACGTAACGTGGACGCGGTGCGGGAGGGGAGGGTCGACTGACTCACCAATCGCGCGCTCGGAACGGTGCTACGTCTTTCCCCGCGTCCCGTTTGACAACCAAAGAGACCTAAAAAACGACTTCTGCGCATCTAGCGATTCTTGCCAAGTTACGTGCCGGGGACTATATTCGTCTCCACGAAAACTTTATAGCATTTGAAATGTAACGTCAATTCAAAAACGCTAGATTAAACTGTAAAAATAGTTTTCCTTTTTTTTTCTTTTTTATTGCTTAGATGGGTGGACGAGCTCACAGCCCACCTGGTGTTAAGTGGTTACTGGAGCCCACAGACATCTACAACGTAAATGCGCCACCCACCTTGAGATATAAGTTCTAACGTCTCAGTATAGTCACAACGGCTGCCCCACCCTTCAAACCGAAACGCATTACTGCTTCACTACTGTCTGAATCTTGCTAATGACATCGAGAAAACTTTATTAACTTTATTAGCTTTAACTATTAACTTTAACTTTAACTATAAAGAACATCCGAACAATGACATGCGGATCTTCGGTCTACTGTGCAATTTCACCGACTCGATAGAAGATCTTTCCTTTTCTTGTTTGCCTCTCCAAAAACATCAACCTGCTTTGGTTGCAGATAGATTGGCGGGATCAAGGTTTCAAGCCGAGACGAGAGGAGCAATGGCAATGTGGTGCTTGTTATGCCTTTGCCGTAACTCATGCTTTGCAGGCTCAGCTATACAAGAGGCACGGGGAGTGGAATGAGCTCAGGTATCTTCTCTTTTTTCGAAATGCGCGGTGGTCAGATCAGTCGTGGTTTTTTTTATTTATTTTTTATTGCCCTTTTAGGCAGACGAGCATACGGCCCACCTGATGTTGAGTGGTTACCGTCGCTCATGGACTTCAGCAATGCCAGGGGCAGAGCCAAGCCGCTGCCTACAATCAGTGGTATCATCAGTATGCACATAGCGTATCTTAGTCGACACTGTTTTTCACTTCAATCTGTTGTTGTACCGGTTTGAGAATTTCAGAGAGCACCGGATCAAGTAAATCAATACGGTTGAAGTCAGACAGGTCGTGAAATTTATGCCGAATCTCTATGCAGCATGATAAGAGCACGTGCTGTATCGATCATAGATAATATGGAATGTGGGCACGAAGAACAAGAAGGTTAATATTCAGTAGTTATTGTAGCCCATAGACATAACATCGTCAATGCATCTCCCCATCAGGAGACAAAAGAACGAAGTATCAATTGTGACAAATACGATACCAACGGAAAGAGATGGAGTGGAAACCTGAATATGACTATGATAAAAGATAAAATAAAATAATTGATATAGTTATTGTATGAGATAGGTATCTGGAATACAGTCTTTGTTAATAACATTACAAAGTGCTTAACGTTATAAAACGTTCATAAAATTTAAGACGTTTAGAAAAACAAACACTTGGTTTTATTTTTATTCATCATCATCATAGTCGGTTGCTCTTGGTGGAGCAGCCGTGGTCGTGTGGAGTCCTTGTTTATTAAAGCCTTGACAGCCGTTCTCCATAGTTCGCGAATTGAGGCTTGGCGCACGCACTCGTTAAGTAGGGTTTTGGTAAGGTCTAACCACTGAGTTTCTCGCCGGATCTTCTCATCTAGATTCTGCGAAGCACTGCTCTTGCTAGGGTCAGTGTTAGCAACTCTCCGGTTGAGCACCGTAAGCTCACCTAGAAACGTTAGGGCGAAGCTAAAATAGCCTCTCAAGGCTATCAGCATAGGTAGGAAAAAAAAAAGAGGTAAGGTCTTTCGCTTGATCAGTCCAGTGCATGGGGCTTCGTCCACAAGATCTTTTACCATTGGCCCTACCCTGAACAACAAGTTTCTCGATAAACTTTTATTTTTATTAGTCCTCAACAAATCGTGGACTGCAGTATTAAAGACGGCAATATGGGTTGCGACGGAGGATCCCTGAGGGGGGCCCTACGTTATGCAGCCAGAGAGGGCCTGGTTATGGAGTCCCATTATCCGTATGTTGGAAAGGTAAGGTGTTGCTATTGGTCGTATTCTTCATTTTTTCACCATTCTCTGATACAATACAACTTTAATGAGACTCCAATCCCATGTCGGTACTTGGGCTCGCATGCCTGTATCTTATGATTAATCGTCGGTTAAGTCTTTACCGACGATCTGCTAAAAGTCGCGGGAACCGTAATTACTGGTGGTAGGACCTCTTGTGCGTCCGCACGGGTAGGTACCACCACCCTGCCTATTTCTGCCATGAAGCAGTAATGTGTTTCGGTTTGAAGGGTGGGGCAGCCGTTGTAACTATACTTGAGACCTTAGAACTTATATCTCAAGGTGGGTGGCGCATTTACGTTGTAGATGTCTATGGGCTCCAGTAACCACTTAACACCAGGTGGGCTGTGAGCTCGTCCACCCATCTAAGCAATAAAAAGAAGAACCCGCTGGATGTATGCGCGAGATCGATTATTGTGTCGAACATTGCGGGAGGCTTATGTTCAGCAGTGTAATTGAGTGGGCTGATAAAAAAGCGCTTACCGGAGTTTATAGACATGATAACGTGAATGCCAGCCAGCTTGGAATTTGTCAAATGTCAATCAATCTCAAGACGAAATATACCTTACTATCAAATTTATGCAAATTACATTTTTCGCATTTGCTTTAGGAAAGAATATACCTTATAGAGGATTTGAACACTGTCGTGATCACATCACTACCCAAAATGCTCTGAAGGTATAACCTAGAACCAAATATCCCTCCCTACCTGGAATAGAGAATATGATAGGATTAAAACACACAAGCAGTTTCAAGGTTATACTTATACACCTTTCACATTTACTTTGTTGATTAGGTACACCATACCCGACTGACCGAGGTAGTTTTCCAAATCTTCTAGACAGAGGTTCTCAACTTCTTTAATCATATTCTCTGTGATTGTGATGACCCAGTAAGCATAGGAACGAACAAACAGGATATTTATACGCTTAAAATGAAAATGCTTAAGGATTCTTCTTTCCAAATACTGCTACAAAAGATATGGAAGCGGTTTGGAAATGACATTTGTTTGCGCATCAACTCCTCTTTCGCAAAGTCGGGAAAGAAGCAGGCAGCGCGGCGAGGGAGGGGGCGGCAAACCGGCGGAATGGGGAGCTCCGCGACGCGACAAAACACACAACCACCTTCACTTCTGAACGGGACTCAACAGCTAAAAGACGAGCAATATTATTACATACTTTCACAATATTACTTTCAAATTAAAATCAAAGAAAATTCACTAGTATTCGTAATTTAACAGCAGACTTCACAAACCACCTAAGAAAAATCACAAAGGAAATACAGTCTGCAAAACACAATCAAGAACAACATTAAAGATTTCCATTGTAAAAAATGTCGGTTATTTTTTGTCCAGCCATACGAGCACTAGTCACAACTACGCCCGACGCCTTATATTATTAACTAATGGAAAATTCTAGTAATCACTTGTAATATTCTTCTAGAAAGGATACTGCAGATACGATAGCAATTTGGTGCGCGCTAGACCGCGACGTTGGGCCACGCTCCCGTCAGGCGATGAAGAAGCAATGGAGAAGGCCTTAGCCACTGTCGGTCCTCTAGCTGTCGCCGTTAACGCTGCCCCATTCACTTTTCAGCTTTACAGGTATGACTATGACTGTAGAAATGTTCTAATACTAGTTTGACTCTCAAATTTGACTGAATACATCCTAAAGATATTTTGAAAATTTAAATAGAGTACACTATGTTTTTATCAGTAAGGTACCTGACATCTACCCAACATCTACTTAAATCTCTGGGAACACGTTCGATCTTGGGTTCGCTCTTTTCGTGTTTCATGGGGTCTTTACTGTGGAATAGCTTTGAAATGTTCCCATAATCTTTTCATTATTATACCATTGCATCATTCGCCATCGGAGGAAAGTTAATTCTTTCTATCCCTGACCACGACGCTGCTCCAGCCACGCGAGGCAGTCCACGAGCATGGACTCGCTGAGGTCTAATCGCAACCGACAGGCTTACCACATTACACGTCTCATTTTTTTTAATCATGTATAAATCAGGTCGCGACCCGCCCTCGCTTCGCTTCGGAAACATTAAATTTTATTATTGATAGCTGAGTCCCGCGATGTTGCCCGCGGTTATTGTCGTACCGCGGGTGACGCCGCGGGACGAAGCTAGTCTAAAAGAAGTAGCCTAAGCTACTCCTTATATCATCAGCTACCTACTAGTGAAAGTCTCGTCAAAATCGATTCAGCCGTTGCAGAGTTTAGCCAGAACAGACAGACAGACAGACAAAAATTGTAAAAAATGTTATTTTGGTGTACGCACGCATATATACGAGTATGTTATTCATCTGCATGTATTAAAAAGCGGTTATTTTAATATTACATACAGACACTCCAATTTTATTTATATGTATAGATAATAACACGTTTTTCAGAAGCGGCGTTTATGATGACCCCTTTTGCGTTTCGTGGCATTTGAATCATGCTATGTTATTGGTCGGGTATACTCAGGATTATTGGATACTGCTCAACTGGTGGGGCAGAAATTGGGGTGAAGATGGATACATGAGGTTTATATAATATGCAAATTGTAATATTTCAGTTATCTTTTTTTTTTTTTTTATTGCTTTCCATAGGCAGACGAGCTTACGGCTCATCTGATGGGAAATGATAACCGTCGCCCATAGACATCCAAACTACATCAGTGACTCAGATGCGCTGCCTATCCTGGCCTGGATGGGCAGCCTTATGTATGTTACACCGGCTATCCTGTCCTTCAGACCGGAACACAGTATTACTGTTTTGCGGCAGAAATAGACAGGACGGTGGTACCAACCCGGGCGGGCTTCTACACAGAACCCTACCACCAGTTCTTTAAGTGCTTGACTGCTATTAATGGGTACTATGGTATAAACGCACACCGTTCCTAGCTATTTCTGCAATGAAGCGATCGTATGTTTGGATGTGGAATTCAGAAGTGTAATTTAATAAGATTGAAGCTTTGATTTCCTGTCTCAAGTGGGCGGTGAAATGCTTGGTGTGACGTCTACGTGATCTCGCTAACCAGTTTATATATATTTATTATTTAAATGAGTGGATGGCGGTATGCTGGGAGAGATTGGATGCGGATGGCGGAGGATCGTTCATTGTGGCGGACTATGAGAGAGGCCTACATCCAGCAGTGGAGAGATAAAGGCTGATGATGATGATGATGAGTGGAAGAGCTCACAGCCCACATATTGTTAAGTGGTTACTGGAGCCCATAGACATCTACAACGTAAATGCGCCACCCACCTTGAGATATAAGCTCTAAGGTATCAGTATAGTTATAACGGCTGCCCCACCCTTCAAACCGAAACGCATTACTGCTTCACGGCAGAAATAGGCAGGGCGGTGGTACCTACCCGTGCGGACTCACAAAAGGTCCTACCACCAGTAATAACGCAAATTATAATTTTGCGGGCTTATTTAATATATTATTAAACAAGCCGTGAGCGTAATTTTTCTATTGGTCTCAAGCAATTGTATTAGTGTTAGGTAGCTGAACTTTGGTTGCCAATACGAAAACTTCTTTATTTAAACTTTTATTTTTAATAGTTGATTATATTTTTTCGTAAAGTTAATTGACCTGTAGTCGAAAGTCAAAGCAGCTCCTTACATCACATGAAGCCACAAGGGCGTTGACCCTACGCGTCAGCTGATTGATTGTGTTACATTACGTGTTATTACTTATAGTGACAAAATTAAATATCTATATTTTTTTTTCAGAATACGAAGAGGCTTAAACCGATGTGGCGTCGCCAACATGGCAACCTATGTAGAATTGTAATTTTAATATATCTGTTACAATTCAAATTCAATTCAAATTCAAAATCATTTATTTCAACTTAGATGTCAGTATGACACACTTGTTGAATGTCAAAATACAAATAACAATGTTAACTCTACCACCGGTTCCAAAAAAAAGCCACAGTCCTGAGAAGAACCGGCGAAACAAACTCAGCGGGCTTTTTTTTTGTTTTTTCTCAAATTATATTATATTATAATAATTATGAAAAATATTGTGTCTCTGTGTTTTTCTTGTGTGTTTGAAGATGTTCCGAGCTCATTCGAGTAGATGACGACGAAATCGGTACAGTATTTGTCTATACTAATATTATAAAGAGGAAAGATTTGTTTGTTTGTTTGTTTGTATTGAATAGGCTCCGAAACTAGTGAATCGATTTGAAAAATTCTTTCACTGTTTGGAAGCTACGCTATTCCCCAGTGACATAGGCTATTATAATATTTTTTGAAAAAAATTAGGGATCCTTACTAAAATGTAACCCAAGGTGTAAAAAAATTACCTAAAATATTCTTTACATCGCGTGCCCTGCGAAAACTATTCATGATAGAATAAAATAATGGACTAGACTTTGTAGAACACATTATTATTTACAAAAAGTGTCGCGACAGTATATGTCTAACTATTATAGTTATTATAGTTAGGCCGCAATAAGTGTTCTTTTATTTAAAAAAATAAAACAACGTCAAATATCGTTGAAATTTTTGTTATAGACCCGAGCGGAGCCGGAGCGGGCCACTAGTACTAATATATATTTATTGGGCTGGTTGAAGAAATGCACTTGAATTTAAGTGGGTAGATATCATCATCGTACGTGTATTTGGCACAAAGCAGCTATGCGTTTCGCTTTAAGGGGAACCATGTTCCGCTTAGAGTATGTTATGGAACACAACTGATTCTTCACCCTCCTGTCTCCGGTATCACGGCATTTTCATGGTGATGTCCATGTTCATTGAATCACTTACCAGATCCACGACTCATCTACGCGTCTGTACAAAAAAAAAAACCTCACAAATAAAATATAGTTTAAAACTTTAATTTCTTTTATGTGTAAATTTAACTCATTCTTTCTTCACAGAATCAGTCCAAGTCTTCATTAAGTTGTTCAGTGGTCCTTCCACTAGCAGGAACAGTAGTAAAGCAAGGATGTAGGATAGACAAGTGACACCTGCAGTGGTGATGAACTGAAATAAAAAACAATAAAAATATAGTAAGACTCGATGGCATGGCAGGAAGCAAAATTATACTTAACTTAACTTTTTTTTTTTATTTTTATTGTTTAGATGGGTGGACAAGCTCACAGCCCACCTGGGGTTAAATGGTGACTCGAGCCCATAGACGTTTACAACGCAAATACGTCACACACTCTGAGATATAAGTTCTAAGGTCTAGCTGTTGTCTTTTTTTGAACTATTATATTTTAATCTGCATTTATTATTGCCATTAAATTATTTCCGCCATTTTGAAACGTAAACTGAAAAGTATTGGAAACAATGACAACAATAAACGCGTTATTTAAATCGTAAAAATAAGTAGTTTTACATCGTAGTTTATACATCGTATTTCTCTCTGCTAATGGTTTGCTGAAAGAAAACTCATGAATGAGTTAAGCTCGCCTTTGTACATAGTATTTAGACATTCTTTAAATCTGTTTTTTTTTATTGCATTTTTTGGCAGACGGGCATACGGCCCACCTGATGGCGAGTGGTTACCGTCGCCCATGGACTTCAGCAATGCCAGGGGCAGAGCCAAGCCGCTGCCTACTGCTGTTTTTATTGTATTTTCTTTTTGTGTACAATAAGTATAAATTATTATAGTTTTCATTGTGTGTATGACTTGCCAACATCGAAGAAAATACTAAACTGATTATTTCCAACAACAAAAAAACTAGATTAATATAATTTACGTTCGATATTGATTTGAAGTGGAGACTATTTATGAGGGCCTTATGTACATAAAAAGAAAAAGATGGAGTGACCAAGTGTCTGAGTGTCTGGACATGAGACTGAGTCACGCACCTCACTGTGCCACTGACCGACATAAGTGGCTAAAAATTACAAAAAGGGGTCACAGGCGGGCGCATCACGATGCTCAGCAATGAGCGATCGACTGAAGGAGAAGGAGGATGTACATACCAGCTGAGTACCTAGGACAACAACAACAACAACACGATCGATGATGGCTATTAAAAAAAATGCAGAAAAGACAAACAGAGGACAAACTGGCACATAATACATATACATTTCCTATTTATTGCATAGGTGGCTGAACGAGCACAGCCAACCTGGTGTTAAGTGGTTACCGGAGCCCAAAGACATCTACAACGTAAATGCTGCCACTCAGCTCGAAATATGAGTTATAAGGTCTCAGTATAGTAACAACGGCTGCCCCATCTTTCAAACCGAAACGCATTACTGCTTCACGGCAGAAATAGCCAGGGTGGTGGTACCTACCCCTGCGGACTCACAAGAGGTCCTACCACCAGTCCCAAGAGGTTCTAACCACCTGATCCTTATCTATATTGTATGTATAGTTTACAGAAAAATTATAAATAATATCCCAAATAATTACCATATTAAACATTGCGGCTTGATTCAAGGTGATCTTAATTCCAGAAATTATATGGATAAAGTTAAAATGAATCAAATACACGCAGTAGGTCAGTCTGCCGGGCAAAACCCATCCCTTCCACTCCAGGATGTTCCTTAATATAACTGGAACAAAATAAGCAAAATCAATATCTTTGCTATTTTTTTTATTTTATTTTTATTGCTTAGATGGGTGGACGAGCTCACAGCCCACCTGGTGTTATGTGGTTACTCAAGTCCATAGACATCTACGACGTAAATGCGCCACCCACCTTGAGATATAAGTTCTAAGGTCTCAAGTATAGTTACAACGGCTGCCCCACCCTTCAAACCGAAACGCATTACTGCTTCACGGCAGAAATAGGCAAGGTGGTGGTACCTATCCGCGCGGACTCGCAAGAGGTCCTACCACCAGTAAAAAAATGGTAATAGATTTGAGCTGGTACAAGCAGTTTTATAGTTGTGAGTAGTTGTTTGATGATAAATTCCCAACATATAGATGTCTCCTATTAGAACCGTTTCAGAAAGCTATTCATTACTGTCTGAATCATGGCCATACTGTGTTGAAATAGTTCCAGAACGTTCCTAATTTTTACCAATAATAAAAAAGCACGTGGCTGGCTCATAGAACGCAGATGCAAAATTATTATCACTAGGATTACAGACCATAAATTTTTTTGGCACTTTTATTTCGACCTTAGTTATTGCTCATAATCGAAACTTAATGTCTTGTCTTTCTTGTCCATTCCAGCTAACAACTGCTCCATACCTTAAAATCTATTAGAACCTGCCCAAATAATCTAGATTAAATAATCTCCTCCTAAATCATCGTTCTAAAAAAATTCTTAAGGCTTTGATTTCGTGCCTGTAATTCATATTGGATTGCGCTATTAGATGATTTCTCAATAATTCGGTTTGGCTGTAAAAATATTATTATGATTCCTTCGAATTTTATTGGTTCGTTTGGAGCTCTAATTTTCATAACCCTTAATTATTCCTATTGAGTTCATTGTGGGATCCAAGAAAAATCAGTATTTTCTCGGTCTACCGTTAAATGTGTTTTGTGTGGTCACTGGTAATTAGTTACACATGAGTTATAATAAGCAAATACCCGAAAATATATCGCACCTTTAGAATTCATGAGGTTTAACTAATCCAAAATTCTTGTTTTCTTTCTGGTAAACGCCAAAAACGTAATTGAAGAATTGTAATTTTGATTTACTTTTTCGATTTTTATACTTCTAGGTATAGAGACGAAGGGAGTACTATGTCCTTTTCTTAACTATAAAAGGACTGTTTAATTTTATAAACGGATGGAATACATTTCTATATGCCGTTCAAAGTAAAAAACTCATTTTCTTAAAATTTTTGTTAAACCATTTCAATTTTAAAGGTGCGATATTTAAGGTAATGAAGTTTTTTTTTGGGAATACTTACTGGGGCTCTTCATGACCATTCCAATTAATCCACCAGCAATGATTAATGCGATAATTAATCGGTGCAAAGACGCATATGCCATTCGCAAGAACACAGAGGCTCTTGGACCCTCAACGTAGAACATCTGCCCGGAGTACATAATTAATGCGATGGCTGGAATTACTAACCATAGGAACTTACCAAATACCTAAAAGTAAATAAATTAGTCGGGATTTGTATTATATTGTTGTTAGATTAAAAAGGTCATTGCAATAGTCCAAACTCCAAGAAACCTCTAATTATATTTCATATCTTTCCGCGAACATTATATTGTTACCATAATATTTCCAAATATTTAGAGAATAAGTCATAATAACAAGAAAATTATTTGTACCTTATTTTTTGAAATATCCACACCTCTCTTCTGCCAGTTATAGACCAGATTCCCACTCGCCATTCCGACCGTATAGCTGACCAAATTGTTATGTCCCAATTTACACATCAAATAAAAGCTATCGTTGTTTAAAGTTCTGAAAAACCTGTTCGGAGGTAAAGGGCCTTATACATTCCCAAGTTTTGTGGAGTTGGAAACACTTACATAAAGTTTCCTGATGCTTAATCGATGTTAATATATTTTATTGTATTATGTAGATTCTACTCACGTAGATTGGGCTCGATTTAAAAAATATTTAATAATAGTCAGGTATGTAATACATACAATATGTAATACCAAGTATACGAGTGATCATAACAGGAGCTAGTCATAGATTCTATTATATTAGCCTATTATTTGACTTGGAAGTGATTTGATATTCGTTCTCTTCGAATTATGGTTTCAATGTCTACCACAGTATTAATCAGAATACTGCTATAGATATAGTTGCTTTAGAGTTGAAGATGCTCATGGCGGATTCGGGTAAGTAAGAGCCAATAAGCCTTACAATGTAAATGTCAGCAAATAAAGATAATGTGATATCTCAATTTTATTGTATAATTTAATCCCGTCCAGTTAAACATAATTATGACAATGCTTCGCAGGCGAGCTTGAAGACTCAAATTAAATTTGTAGTAAAAGCTAGTAAAAGCTAGCTTTAGCTAGTAAAGTTGGTTGGGGAAAAGACAACAGAAAACAGGATTATTGTGTTGTAAAATACGAAGACATTTTATTTCCGGGGCGTATCATTTGCAGGGAAGGAGATACTGCAAAAATATCCGTCATGCAAAAGTCACAAGATGGCTGGAAGTGGCCACTAAAGCGGGACCTTATTACTTGGCAACAGAAAAACATAGTCAGCTTCCTAGATGACCAGAAAATTATAAAGTAAAGGACTATTACATGGTAGATGATCAGTTACTCTTCATGGAATGGGGCGACTAAACTCATGTATTTTTAAGCATTATGTTTCAAAGATCTCATAATTATTGTTTGTTATTAATAGTTTATTATTATTTTTAATGTTTCTAATTAATAATACCTAATGTAAGTGAACAACACCAAAGAAATTTAGTAAAGACTTAACATCTGCCAATTTTTTTTTATTTACCTTGCAACTCAAAAATAAAGGTGATTGAGCGATTTGATTAGCGTGACTGATGCCATTGGGTAATCTGACAGGTGTTTAATGTGAAAATATGAACCTTAAGTTAGACTTAGACTTCATTCGTCGAAAAACTTTACAATTTCTTCTGTAGATTTAGCTATAGCCAAACCTACCCCACTATTCAAGTAACTTTAGCCCTCGACATTTAGACCAATATTTCTATATTTTTATTCTCTTTTATTAAAAATGAGTGTATTAATTTAAAAAGTAACTTTGGATGCCAACAAAAACAAACAAAACATAAAAATTCATAGAGTAGTTTGGTTTTTATAAGCAAAAACCATGAATTATGGGTCAAAGTTACCCAGTCCGACTGTAATGTTTGCGATTTTTATTTTTCTACATGTTGTTATTACATTACGATAGTAATAAGATTTGAAGAGTTATGAAATAGAGCGTATTTAGTCAGAAAAATGGATCCCAAAAGAGTTAATCGGATTTTACCGAAGTGGAATTCATTCATACCACCTAGAAGAACCACTCCGTTCATCTACAGTGCGCTTCCAAAGATATTTTTTCCACGTACCATAAGGCTTTGGAATGAACTCCCCCTCTACGGTTTTTCCCGAGTGCTGTGACATATCTTTATTCAAACAAGGCTTGTGGCTTCAATAGACAGTGGCTTGGCTCTGCTCCTGGTATTGCTGTCGTCTATGGACGACGGTAACCAATCCCTATGAGGTCGTATGCTCGTCTGCTTAAAAGAGCAATAAAAATAACAATGGTGGAAATTCACACGATTCCAATAATAATAAATAAATATCTCTTTCTCTAAAAAGTTCTAATAAAAATATTACGTACTCTGGCATCAAGATCATAATGCCATCCAAATCCTGGAACCATACATGCAGGGACGGTAGTATGAGAGATGTGATCAGTAGTAAGATCATCACGATCTTCCTTCCTCGTTTCATCGTTAGCACATATGCAACCAGTCCAATAAAGAAAAGCTGTGTGTCTGATGCTACGTGCCTGGTTGGTATATAATTTCTTATTAAACGATCATCAATCTAAATCTAATTATAAATCAGGAGTATAAGGTCATTTTTGTTAACTTATAAACAAAGACTCCATTCCGGATCCTCCCGATCCATTAATGGTGCTTTTAGGTACCTCAAGCACCGGTCATCGTTCTCGTCAAACCCGTCGCTTGCGACGAAGGGCTCGACGAGTAAATTAACCCACAGACAGACACAGCCCATTGAGTTTCTGGCCGGATCTTCTCAGTGGGTCGCGTTTCGGATCCGATGGTAGATTCTGCGAAGCACTAGTCTTGCCAGGGTTAGTGTTAGCAACGTCGTCAGATTTGAGCCCCGCGAGCTCACCTACTTGTTAGGGTTACGCTGAAGTGGCCTCTCAAGGCTATCAGCATAGGTAGAAAAAAAAACAAAGATTATACGTGTAGCATGTTTGAATATGTCCTCTTACCCACCAAGTGTGCAATGCGCAGAATTTATTCTCCGTCATATAGTTGTTGATGTAGATTAGATGCTGCCACCAATATCTTCGGCAATCTCTCACGAAGCTGTTGGTCACGTAGTGGTCCCAAAGCGGGCCGGAGCTTAAATGCCGCATCCAAGTTGAATTGAATGCTATGATTAATGCGTAAACTGGCGTCAACCTGGTTATTGGGGAAGATACAATTATGAAATGGCGCGTGAAACCCGACCACGGTCCGTCGTCCGCTAAATCTATTTATTTATTTATTTATATATTTAGACACACCAACAGCAATACACGCAAAACATTCAAGCTTAAAATTAACATATATAAAATTAAGTACTGGTATGTAAGCCAGTTACAGGCATGTACAGCAATCTCTTATAACACACTATGACATGTTACAGCAATTTTACAAACAGCGGAAAATGCTACAGGCTAAATTTAAATGTTAACAATACGACAAAAAAATAATTGAAAATAACTTGAAAACAAGAGTTAAATACTTAACATTGTCAAAAACATCCTGTCGATACCACATGCGTACAGCCTATTATTCGTTAACAATAAAAGCTTCCTTAAATAACGAGGAACAGCTGTGCCAAGTTCCGTCAAAATCGAATCAGTCGTTTAGGCACGCACACAGGATTCAAATACAAATATTTTGTCATGTCAACTACTATGTGCTTCATAATAGTAAGGGTAATCATGAATATGTGGTCACGAGTGGATCTTTAGATACTACTAGTTGATGATTAGATACTACTAGATTTTTTTGATAACGCCATCTTGTTGTGCCTTTAAAGCGGTTAGTTGCCCTCAATTAAGAAAAATAGTATTATTATTCGCCAATAGATGTCGGGAAGAGTCATCAAGTTGATTATCGATAAATTTGATTATTGAAAACACGAATTAAGCAACATTTTCTGAAAATAAATCGTAGCTAGATCGATTCATCGCCCCCGAAATCCTCTGTATACTAAATTTTATGAAAATCGTTGGAGCCGTTTCCGAGACTCAGATTATATATATTAATATACAAAAATTGCTCGTTTAAAGGTATAAGATAAGATAAGATATAATTGAGAGTTTGATCCCATTAATGATTGATTTGATTTAAAAGCGGGATTCACGCTCTGTTGTTTATGGTTCTTGTGACTGCTTACCATGAGATCAGCAGTGAGCTGACCTAAGCGTTAAAGTTCATTTACACAGACTATAAAGTACCATAGAGAGTGTATTTTTTTTTAATCTGTCAGCTAACTTCTGAGATAATGAACTCTGGACTATAGGCCGGTCCTGCATCATCCCTATTTCTCTCGTGAAATCATCGGACCGGGATCGTATGCTATGCGTAATTTCAATGCAATTCTTAGGATCTTGTTTCACTAATCCTTTCATATCGGCTCCGAGCTATTGAGGTACCCTAACAGCCTAGCATTGTTACTGGTGGTAGGACCTCTTGTGAGTCCGCACGGTTAGGTACCACCACCCTGCCTATTTCTGCCGTGAAGCAGTAATGCGTTTCCGTTTGAAGGGTGGGGCAGCCGTTGTAGCTATATTAAGATCTTAAAACTTATATCTTAAGATGGGTGGCGCATGTACGTTGTAGATGTCTATGGGCTCCAGTAACCACTTAACACTAGGTGGGCTGTGAGCTCGTCCACCCATCTAAGCAATAAAAAAAAGCCGTGGTAATTCCCCAAATATCAATACGTCACGACCATATTGTGAAAACCACAATGGATTTTCAAAGTAAGGCCAAATTCACACATACCTCCACCACCTCAGGAACATGACAAATGGTATAGATGCCCAAGTTGCCGGTAGTTTCTCGACGCGGATTAAGAAGTTGTATACCAGTAGGAAGCCTGATATGCAGAAGAAGACGTGAACCACCATAACACCGTTGAAGATCATCTGGTAGAGCAAATGATCGTATGCCTGGAATGTTTTGAGAAATCGGAATTAAAACAACTTTTTTTTTTCTTGCCGTCCTAATAATAGTTGGATGCGGTGAGAAGGTAAGACGTCTCACTGCAGACGCACGTCACAACACAAAGAATGTATGCATTATTCATGATAGTGATTTTTAATAAAGAAAATTTTATTCCATTAAATTTCGTCGTAGCCTAAAGGACATTCGTGTGCATTCGTATCGAGCGATGCATCTGTGTTCGAATCTTAGGCGGGTACCAATTTTTCTAATGAAATACGTACTCAACAAATGTTCACGACTGACTTCCACGATAAGGAATAACATCGTGTAATAAAAATCAAACCTGCAAAAGTATAATTTGCGTAATTACTGGTGGTAGGACCTCTTGTGAGTCCGCACGGGTAGCCTATTTCTGCCATGAAGCAGTAAAAAAAAAAAACTTCTACAAGTTGTCACGTATTCTATGCAGGAACTTCGACTTTTCTTAAGGTGTTTTTTTTTTTATTGCCTGTGTAGGCAGACGAGCACACGACCCACCTGATGGTGAGTGGTTACCGGCGTCCATGGACCTCAGCAACGCCTGGGGCAGTACCAAGCCGCTGCCTACCGAGGTGTGCTCACCTTGTCATGTGATTGCGTTTCAGTTGGTGGTCACGACCCTCAGACATGAGGAGCACAACTCGAGGAGGAGGAGGAATACTCAACACCAGTTGCTTATTCCGTGAGCTTGTTCAATATTAGAGTAGTAACAAGTCTCGAAGACTGAAGAGTCCGGATTTGAGCTGAATAAATTATTAATGAATAATTCTCTCGAAATGCGCCAATTTAATGCTAAAATTAATTTTGAGAATTTCTTCGTATGAAATATGGTTTATCTTTTAAGTTCTGCGGTACAAAGTTGCGCTCGGGCTTATAGACGGTCGAGACAGTCGAGACAGTTGAGACACATGAGAATATTATGTGTGAAAGCGTTAAAGTTCTGATGTTTATGAACTCTCGTCAACTCTATACGTCAGGTGGGCCATGATCTAACCTAAGTGCCTTAAAGAAAGACAAATATTTTTGTTGCATTCGTATTAATTATTCATTCTTATTAGTTTTATAAAAACGAGACCAGAAACACAAGTATTAAATTAATTGCCATTTGATTTCATTAGCATAGCCAATGTTCTGAAATGTTTAAGTATATAAATAAAAAGTTAGGCCCCTAGTACACGGCGTATTTAAAACGCGCGGACGACGCGTGTTTCAGGAACGCACGCCTTAAGCGCTTTTTAATCACATTTGAAGTGCGTACTGTTACAGACTCCCCATGTTAGTAAAAGTAATAATACATCTCTTTCAATCACCACTGGTGCTGAGTAAGCATTGAGAGAAATGTCTTGGTTATAGTTACAGACCGAGAGTCACTCAGTCGTATTTAGTCGCCTATCGGGAGCGGTCTTAGACAATATCTCCTTTCTGCCAATTTCTATAATTTAATTGTTCGTGCAATTGAATTAATAAAAGTGAAATCTCCTTTCAAATTTCTTTTTTAAAAAACTAATCGGGAGACCCCGCATAACAGTACGAAGGAGCGAAGGAGGGGTAGAGAAGGGGCGCGCTCTCACTCCGTCGTTATGTTCTATGTTTTATCAACTTTGTAAATGTCGTGTTGTAATGACCACACAATCTTTGTTCATTCGTAAATGGGTCTACCCAATAAATTCGCTTATTTTTTTCTTTTTCTTTCTTTTTAAAAGTAGTGCTAAAGCCAGTGTAGTCTCAACCGACGCGATTGTACAACTTTTTATTTATTCATTTTTTATTGCTTAGATGGGTAGACGAGCTCACAGCCCACCTGGTGTTAAGTGGTTACTGGAGCCCATAGAGATCTACGAAGTAAATGCGCCACCCACCTTGAGATATAAGTTCTAAGGTCTCAAATATAGTTCCAGCGACTGCCCCACCCTTCAAACCGAAACGCCTAACTGCTTCACTTCAGAAATAGGCAGGGTGGTGGTACCTACCCGCGCGGACTCACAAGAGTTCCTACCATCAGTAAAGCAACTGAAACACACGCAACTGAACTGATCTAATCAAAACGTAGAAGCTACGAGCGACTACAACGCATCTGTATCGCTATATCTGCGCATATACGTTCAGTAGACGCGCACTTCACGATCACCGCGTGTGCTTAGGTTACGGTTCGTTCGAATCTCGTTAGAAGCGCGCATGGGCGCGTCAACTGCGCGTTTAAAATACGCCGTGTGCTATGGTCCTTACCTCTTCGAAGTCGCGCGGATTTGCAACGAACCCGTTTCCCAATATAGTGATGATGTGGGCGAATATTATTAAAACATTCGTTACTGTTCTGAAAATAAATCCAATTGTGTCTGTTGATATTTCGGTACACGAAACTTTCCATTATAAGATCAAAGGATCAAAAGGGTATTTTTATTCAATAATCAGTGCCAATAGATGCACTGCATCGATTGCGATGCGATTACATGCAGCAAAGATGCGAATGTTGCGATGGATGTGTGGAGTAACGAGAATGGATAGAATACGGAATGAACATGTTAGAGGAAGTCTGAAAGTGGCACCTGTGACAGAGAAGCTGAGAAGTGCGCGCTTGGGACGATATGGCCATGTGATGAGACGAAATGAAAATGAGGTTGGTAAGATAGTTAACTATGAATGTGGAAGGATATAGACACAGACCTAAGAAGAAACGGATGGATTGCGTGAAAGATGATAAATGTGTAAGAGGGGAGTGAGAAAAGAAATGGTATAATATGATAGAGGAGTATGTAAGGAGAAAACATGTTGCGCTGACCCCAGGTTACTGGGAAAAGGGCAGGAGAATGAACCAGTGCCAATAAATATTACAACGTCCATACCGAGTACGTTGTTGTTTTTTTTTACGCAGAAAGACGAGCATACTGCCCAACTGATGGTGAGTGGTTACCGTCGCCCATGGACATCAGCAATGCTAGGGGCAGAACCAAGCCACTGCCTACCCTTAAGTACTCTTCATAAGCCTCGTTTCAAGAAGGACATGTCATAGCGCTCGGAAACACCGTAGAGGGGAGCTCATTCCAAAGCCACATGGTACAAGAACTTGTCTACAAAAATATTAAGTTTATTTACCTGACACCATAAAAGCCTTTGAGTCTCCTTATCCTAGGATCTTTGGGTTCAGACTGAATCAACCAACCCCAGTTACGTTTGATTGAAAAACATAGAAGGTATTTGTTACCTGAATCTTTAAAATTCATATTAGTTAAACAACTTATATATCTCTCTTTCCCTCTCTATCTCTTTTAGTCCACAGACGTCCACTACTGGACATAGGCCTGTCTAAGTTCGCCAAACGATCGGCCTTGCGCTGTTTGGATCCAGCGGATTCACGGGACATTCAACATCGATAGTGCCTTCCAAAGTCTATGTGTGGTTAATCACTCACCAACTGATGCAACGGCTCGTCTGCCTATGAAGTAATTTATAAAATTAACCACTATTCGATCATCGACCTAATTGTGGTCATCACTCCAATGTTGAAGGAATAACATCGTATAATAAAAATCAAACCCACCGAGTTATAATTTGCGTAATTACTGTTGGAAGGACGTCTTGTAAGTCAGCACGGGTAGGTACCCTGCCTACTTCTGCCGTGAAAAAGTAATGTGTTTCGGTTTGAAGGGCGGGGCAGCCGTTGTACTGTTAAAACTGTTTTAACTATACTGATATCTTAGAACTTATATCTCAAGGTAGGTGGCGGCATTTTCGTTGTAGATTTCTATGGGCTCCGGTAACCACTTAACACCAGGTGGGCCGTGAGCTCTTCCACCCATCTAAGTAATAAATAAACAATCAAAATCGTCATAAAATGGTGCAAGAAAAACCTTGCATTGATATTTCGTTCTAAAGAATGTGGTGAGACCAGATGAAAGAAATCATATGGCTCGAATAGAAATGTCTGCGGGTAGTTTCTCTTTAAAAGTCTTTTTCACAACATAATGAATCTAAAAGTATAAATATTTACGTGTAGTTCAGAGAATAAAAATCGTTTGTTTGTTTCCTAAACTATTTAAAGTGTATATACTTAAGTATGTCTGTAAGTATCAATGGGCCTGACCAATGTTCTTTTCTTCTTCACGCCTATAAACAAAATGGTGGTACACAGTTCCGATCGCATTGATGGCGACAAAGAATCCAAATATTCCAAACACAATCCAATCGTACGAGTCAATTTGAATGCCGTCTTCGTGTTTCTTGCAATAATAGATTTTGGTTAAATTTATTTTCAGTTCGTGATCTTTGTAGATAGTTTCGTTAAGACAAGCCTCCAGATTTGCATCGAAGTCTGAAACGTTTTGTTCGTATTCGAAGTATTTCCTGCACGTTCTAGTGACACAGATGCCTCTCTCCAAATAGCTGTGGTTGTAATGTTTCGTCGTAACCGCTGAATAGTCCTAGAATGCAAATTTTGAAGCAGCCTTTATACGGGACGGTGAAGATTATTTTTTATGAATACACGAGAAAAATAGCTCAAGTTCTTTAATTTTTTTTTTATTGCTTATATGGGTGGACGAGCTCACAGACCACCTGGTGTTAAGTAGTTAATGGAGCCCATAGACATATACGACGTAAATGCGTCACCCACCTTGTGATATAAGTTCTAAGGTCTCAAGTATAGTTACAACGGCTGCCCCACCCTTCAAACCGAAATGTATTACAGCTTCGCGGCAGAAATAGGCAGGGTGGTACCTACCCGCGCGGACTCACAAGAGATCCTACCACCAGTATAGTAGCCAAGCACCAAGTGTTCTAATGATGACCGTAGAGCTTGGACTGTACAAAGCCATGATCGTCGCTCACCTAATGAATTTAAGTGGAAATCGCTATGTTGTATCCAGGTAGCTGTCTTCTATCATTCAGGCCGAAATACTTTTTTTTATATTGCTCTTGTAGGCAGACGAGCATTCGACCCACCTGATGGTGAGTGGTTACCGTCGCCCATGGACTTCAGCAATGCCAGGGGCAGAGCCAAGTCGCTGCCTACCGTTAAGTACTCTCAACAAACCTCGATTGAAGAAGGTCATGTCATAGCACTCGGGATACACCGTGGAGGGGAGCTCATTCCAAAGCCAGTTGTGGTACCTACCCGCGCGGACTCACAAGAGGTCCTACCACCAGTAATTACGCATATTATAATTGTGCGGGTTTGATTTTTATTACACGATGTTATTCCTTCATCGTGGAAGTCAATCGTGAACATTTGTTAAGTACGTATTTCATTAGAAAAGCTCATTCCGTAGTCGGATGGTACGTGACAAAAAAAGATCTCTGAAAAACGCACTGTGGATGCACAAAATACAGAGGGAACCATATATTCAATAGTGCGCTGCAGAAATAGGACAGTAGTGACGTTCCGCGCGGGCTCAGTACGCGACCCATCATCAATGTTTAAGTATTTAGTTGTAAGATGAATGAGTTAAGCTCGCCTTTGTACATAGTATTTAGACATTCTTTAAATCTGTTTTTATTGTATTTTCTTTTTGTGTACAATAAGTATAAATAAAATAAAATAAAAATAAAAATAAAATAAATAAGTTATATATTTTTAAGGGGTCCTCTAGTTATTAAAACTGTATATACCATTGTATCGCAATTCTTATGTTTAGCGAATTGCGAAACTAAGAACGAAGGTTCACTCCCATATCAATCAAAGCGCCCCCGACAATTGTGCCGAGGCTCGTGGGTTAGATTCCCACATCGGGCAAATATTTGTGTGATGAATACATTATGTATGCTCTTTTATGTGGGTGTTTATTATCTATTTAATATGTAGATAGCCTATATAAATATATGTATATATCAGTTTCTCGTTCCCATAGTACAGGTAATCCGAATTTGGGGCCAGTTGACCCTACGCGACTTGTTCTCGGCTACTATTATATTATTATTATTATTACTAGTGGTCCCGCAGTAGTCGAAATTCGACTATAATTAATTGAAATTATAAGTTTAAACATTATTATGGTTCTGTTGTCAAAGACTATTTATACTTTTATAATATAACCACAGAGTTCGCCAAAATTACACGCATAGATAAATAATATTAAAGACAAACAATAATAATCTATTCTCAATTGGACCACCGACTTTTTTTACTGGTGGTAGAACCTCTTCTGAGTCCGCGCGGGTAGGTACCACCACCCTATCTATTTCTGCCGTGAAGCAGTAATGCGTTTCGGCTTGAAGGGCGGGGCAGGCGTTGTAACTATACTTGAGAACTTAGAACTGATATCTCAAGGTGGATGGCGCATTTACGTCGTAAATGTCTATGGGCTCCAGTAACCACTTAACACCAGGTGGGCTGTGAGCTCGTACACCAACCTAAGCAATAAAAAAAAAGACTTTAAACAATAACAAAGGTTTGACAATAAACAAATAGTAGAATATGTATGTGTTGTGTCAAATACATGGTAGGGTGTGTTATATTTTTTTATTGATTTAATGTATATTTTATGCCTAATAAAAAAAAAAATTAGCATTCTGCACTCCTTCTCTATATTCTCTATAAGTGTGGGAAATTTCATACTCCTCCATCCGCGCGATTTTCGTAAAAAGGGATACAAAGTTTTTGCTTCACGTATTAATATATAGATAATCATAAAAAATGAGAATTATTAACTTACCCTTATAAGTTGAATCAAATCACTGTCGTCAGGTCCAACTAGATCCATTCGGACCAAGCAATAAATACCTCTATCCCCATTTAAACAAAATTCATATTCGTCCAAATCGAAGAGAGGTGGCATACGTTCGTACGTTGATTCTGAAATTTCGGTACTGTTTTTCGTATATGTCGGATTTTAATTTTTTATTTTTTTATTTCTTAGATGGGTGGACGAGCTCACAGCCCACCTGGTGTTAAGTGGTTACTGGAGCCCATAGACATCCACAACGTAAATGCGTCACCCATCTTGAGATATAAGTTCTAAGGTCTTAGTATAGTTACAACGGCTGCCCCTTCAAACCGAAACGCATTACTGTTTCACGGCAGAAATAGGCAGGGCGGTGGTACCTACCCGTGCGGACTCACAAAAGGTCCTACCACCAGTAATTACGCAAATTATAATTTTGCGGGTTTAATTTTTTATTACACAATTTTATTTTGTTTTATTAACTTTTTTATTGCACTAGATGCGTCATCTGTTAATGGGCCATTTGGATATGAAATCGAAGTCTTAACTCTATTATGACTATGACCCTGGTCTACTACTCTGTGCCCCCCATTTAAACCAGAACGCATGATTGCTTCTTTTTATTTATTACTAGCGGCCCGCTCTGACTTTGCTCGGGTCTTTAATAAAAATTTCAAAACAAAAAATTATAATACACACACATTAACCTTTATATTTGCATCAGGTTTCTAAATATAGACAATTATAAAGATAGTTTGAATATTATTATTTTAATGAACATTTATTTTCATTTAAATAATATTTGTTTTTACACCTAATAATTTTTTTACAGCCTGGGTTACAAATAAATAAATTATTGGACTTTCAGGAAGGATCGCTATTTTTTAAAAAAGAGAATATAGCCCATGTCACTCGGGGATAGTGTAGCTTCCAAACAGTGAAATAATTTTTCAAATCGGTTCAGTAGTTTCGGAGCCTATTCAATACAAACAAACAAATCATTCATTTTTATAATATTAGGAAGTATATTACTGAGATGAGTTGACAAAATCACTGGTCAGCTGGTATTAATTGGGCGGTAACCCATGACGAATCTTAAGAGTATTAAACGATAGGCAGCGGCTTGGCTCTGCCCCTGGCATTGCTGAAGTCCATGGGCGACGGTAACCACTCACCATCAGGTGGGCCGTATGCTTGTCTGCCTACAAGGGCAATATGAAAAAAAACCTTGGGACATGACTTCTAAGTCTCAAATCGAAACTGTTTCACTTCACAAATAGGTAGCGTGGTGGTACCCACCCGTCCTACCACCAGTAAATACGCAAATCCGAAGGCATATCTCACCATTCAAGTGGTATATCTGAGCTGCGACACTTAACGTACAATAATACAATAAAAACACAGGTGAAATCATTTTCCTTTCCTCGACACATTTACTAGTTGATCAGAAGGAATACGGAGACACACTGAGCCGATACGCCTTTAAATATTGATTCCGGAATTACTGATAGCTTCAATAAAATTAAATTCAGAATATTTAAAATTCCTTTTTGACCTTGTAAGTTTGTATATCTCAAGAGACATTCGTAGACTTGTTGAAGACGAAGACATCTATTATTAACATACATAATATACGAATCGACTTTTA
The DNA here is from genome assembly GCF_030267445.1 of Bombyx mandarina. NCBI lineage: Eukaryota > Metazoa > Arthropoda > Insecta > Lepidoptera > Bombycidae > Bombyx > Bombyx mandarina. The sequence continues at coordinate 9,032,050 of NC_143234.1, read as the reverse complement.
CTAATGGCCAACGATATATATTATGTATTTTCTAGTTTTGGTTCAATTGAAAAACACGATTTTTTTGTCGGATGCGGCCCCTTGTCACTCTATACATGCGCGGTTTTTTTTTCTTTTTTTTTCCTACCTATGCTTATAGCGTTGTGAGGCTATTTCAGTTTCTCCTTGACATGTAGGTGAGCTCGCAGGGCTAAAACCGGGGGTGTTGCTAACACTGGCCATACCAAGAGTAGTACTTCACAGAATCTACCGCCGGATCGGAAACGCGACCCACTGAGAAGATCCGGCGAGAAACTCAATGGGCTTGTAACATGCGCGGTTTTGCGTGCAAAAAGTTTTTCAAAAGTCCCCTTTTGCTATCAAAATGTTCTAAGTTTCATTTCTTGATCCCACGGACAACAGCATTCGTGTATCTCGGACATAATTAAATAATAACACTACTAATAATAACTTAATTAGTATAACTAGTTTTACACTTTATTTCTGTGCTTATGTAACTCTTTAGATTTCATCGTCAAGATGAAAACCCAAGTCAAATGAACTGTCAGACCTCAAGCTGCAATAGTTATTTTCATTTGCGAAGATACGGAATATTTATTAGCAATCTATACTAATATATAAATCTACAGTGTTTTTTACGGATGTTCCGTTATAACTGCTGAACCGTGCATCCGATTGACTTGAAGCTTGGTATCTATTTAGAAAATACATGTACTTATTGGATAGGCACAATATTTATCTGAGTGTTGGATTCCCTAATAAGAATGACAGTCTATCTATATAAGTATATATAAAAATGAATTGTTTTCCCTTTGTTGTGTCCCCCGTCAGACGGATTCCTGTTGTTTGTTTGTTAAGTTTATTTTATACAAAAGTTTAGGTCTCTTATTTATCGATTGAGGCACAACGAAGTCTGCCGGGTCAGCTAGTAAATAATAATGTTAATTGTAAATGGCGAGTAGGTCTAGTTATTAATAAAATTACTAATATTCAAAAATCGACAAATAACACTATAGTCGTCCGCTATTACGAAAACGGTATAAAATTCTAAATTCGTAAACTATATATAGTTAAAATGACACACGCTAGTACAAACCGAAAAAGTCTGTAGTTATAACAATGAATACGCGGCAAGTGACTGGGTGGTTGCCATTTTATCAAACCTAAAGCCTTAATTGAAGGCGACAGCTCGATCCATGCATACCAATATCAGAAATGCAATTGCGAATTTATCTATTACGATGTCAGAAAAGAGCACAGGAAATTTCCTCCATAAAGATATTCCCGGGGGATGTTTTTTTTTCTACATTAACTCGAGTGAGCTCGCGTGAAAAACTAATTCAATAATTGGCCACAAAGGATCCACTACAAAACATTTTTAATCCAGTTTAAAAAGTAGGAGTAATTCATAACTAGTAAAATAATAATATTGAGAAGAATGCTGTGATAGAACAACTCGATTTACAAATGTATTTAAATTTAAACAGCTCATTAAAATTGTTAAATTTCTTGGACACGTGTTGTCTTTATTTCTAGTTCGTCGTAGAAAAAAGGCGACAGAAATAAACTTCTAATAAGCATAGACTGTGGTAATGTGTAATATTTTTCACGATATTTGTAAGCTTTTAGTAAGGGATATTGCTTGGGGTAGCCGTTATGCCCATACAATTGAAAGTTCAACTTGAGACTTACGGTTGATGGCGATTTTCACGTTGTCATATCTTTAATGGCCACTTAACACGAGAGGGACCGTACACTCGTACTTACAATACTAAAAAGAGTTAACGTGAACAATAATAATAATAAAACCCTAAATTTCAGATATAGCGTACGAAAGTTTAGTGTGCTGCCAATATGAAACATGTGTTAATGGAGTTAAGAGTTTTTATTGCCTGATCGGAGTTTATCTTGACAGATCAGATGATATTGCTTCGATACGGCTTGTGAGAATTAATTTATGTTCATTTATTCGAAGTCTGTTCCTACTTTACTTATTTTAAATTTTAATTTGCGTAATTACCGGTGGTAAGACCTCTTGTGAGTCCGCACGGGTAAGTACCCTGCCTATTTCTGCAGTAATGTGTTTCGGTTTGAAGGGTGGGGCAGCCGTTGTAACTACACTGAGACCATAGAACTCATATCTCAAGGTGGGTGGTGGCGTTTACGTTGTAGATGTCTATGGGCTTCGATAACTACTCAACATCGGGTCGGCTGTGAGCTCGTCCATCTATCTACTTATGCAATAAATAAAATAAAACTTTTGATGCGTTAGTAAATGTATTTACGAATAGGTACAGTCTCGTGTTTGTTTATCAATATTATACTTAATTAATATGATTTTGTGGGGGCTTAAGATGAAAGGAGGATTTTCCCTCGAGCCGGTGATATTGCTCGGTAGACCGACGGTACCAAATGTTGTTGTTCGGAACTTGTATTTAAGCAAGCTTATCTTGAAAATGTCGTAAGCGAAATTCAGGCATCTGCCAAATATCTTGTGCTCTATGATGGCTACCACCACAATTTCGTATTAATGCATAAATAAGTACCTTACTATACAGCCTTGAGATCTCTCGACTCATATGCCAACAGGGTGTACTATGAGAGTGTGATTGTAGAGACCGTAGTAATCTTTCCACCTGGCCCAGGTCTCTGACCGGAATCCGACTTCGGACAAGAGTGCAAGGGAGTCGCTCAGTAACTGGTCCAATCATATTCGGCCCTGGTCTTTACCATCTTCAGCCACCACATATTTCGCGCCCCCCTTAGCCGCGAGAACCTCGAAGGAGGATAAGTCCAGGCCAGAAAAACAAGCGTATGAGCCCGCATATAGGAACCGTGCTCTGATCTTTTTCTGCTTTGAAGCAGACATGCCTTATACTCGGCATACTTCGACGATCTCTACTTTCGATCTTGTACCATTTGCGATTTTTATAGTATTTAGGCCACATACGCCGTCGCACTGCCAATCGGTGGGGCACAAAAGTAGTGGAGACCTCGTACTGGACGTTGTAATGTGGGCACACAACCAACGAGGTGGACTAATGACCTGGTCAAAGCGGTTGTGTAGGGACTGGATCCGAAAGACAAGAGACCGAAGAAAATGGGGTGCATTCGAAGATACCTACCCTCAGCATTGGCTGGACATGGGTTGAAGAAGAGATGGTATTTAGGGCTCCAACGTTTTCCATCTACAGACATAAAAACGGTCCCGCATGTCTATTATACGTGAATACACCGAAGCGTTTCTGCTAATTTGATACATTAGGTTATAGTGTTTCATTTGAAAGTCTCGAATTGAGTAGCATGCACGGGTATTATCTGTTTCTTGATAACAAGAATTACTATCCTTAATCCCCGAGAGTGATTTTGGATTCATTTAAAAAATATTATCTTAAACTAGCTTTTGCCCATGACTTCGTCCGCGTGGAATACTTTGGCGTATATCTACATATAGCGTAAGCTCTCAAAATGGAAAAGTACCCCGATTTTGAAACATTCTTTATTGGTGCTCGCTCCGCTTGGTCCTATAACTTTGGTCCTTGGTCCTCCATTGGTCTTAGCGTCTTAGCGTGATGTTAGATAGCTTATAGCCTTTCTCAATAAATGGGCTATCTAACACTGAAATAATTTTTCCAATCGGACCAGTAGTTCCTGAGATTGGCGCGTTCAAACAAACAAACAAACTCTTCAGCTTTATAATATTAGTATAGATTTTCTTGTCGAAGCTGTGAGTGCTTTTGTTACGTAATAGAACGAGAGGTCGAAGAGATAATTAATAAAATATCTACCAATGAAAAGTATAAGACAGTTCACTTTTTTTTTATTTGGACATACTTAGAAACTAAAAGATTTAAATGGCAGACGAAATAGCTTAAAAGATTCTAATGCCAAAAACAATGTTCACACTTAAATGGAAGGATAGTTTCTCGTAAACACAGCTCTGTGGCCATGAGGTAGCGTAGTAGTTCTTCCCCAGTCTTGAAACTAAGTCTTTTAGGATTTTAGATCAGAAAAACTTCCCCAGATTTGAAGTTGCGAGTATTTTTAGATTGCAAGTCAAAAAAGCTTTGCTTGAAAGTGTGAGTCTTTTTTTATTATGGCTCTTCTCCAGCTTGGGAATCGATAGTATCTTTTTGTAGTTTAATTTTAAGCTCACTAATGGCTAAAATCACACCTTACCTCATTGAGCTATTGTGTACCTGAGATATACAGAAAAACGATTAAAATAAGATTAAATTAGGTATGTCTAGCATTTGTTTTATTCAAATCACTAGGCTAATTAATAATATGTTGATCTTATAATTAGCCTAGAGCGGGCTTGTTTGGCGTGTTCACGAGATACGAGCAGACGTTGGAGATACATTGCTTACTTAAAATATATTTCAATCGATAGGCACACTGGGTGTAATTCGTTTCCAAATTATTCTTACCCACATGCTCGTTGTCTGGAAGAGATCGCTCTTAGCGATAAGACCGCCAATTTTCCTTTTTTGTTTCGCATATTTTATTTCTTTTGGTGTACAATAAAGACTACTCTCTTTCTCGCTCTCTCTCTCTGTCAAAATACATTTATTAATATACCACTGTTGCCAGTAGAAGTTCGAGTCATATTGCTTGCTCAAAATACATTTAAGAATCATACAATGGATTGGTTATGGAACTCAAAGCCCACTGCGTTAAGTGGTAACAGGAGCCCAAAGACAACGCAAAAGCCACCTTCCACCTTGAGACATGAGGTGAAAGTCTCAAGTGTATCGTACAAAGGCTGTCTGCATACTCAAACCGCATCGGTAATAACCAGAATGGTGGTATTTACAATACCCGGGTAAGCATAAAATGCTACCCGTCGTTATCTAGTTCTACCAAAATAAAAACCATTCATCTTTTTCAAGGTTTTTCAATGATAATGCAGGTGTAAGTTTTATATGTTTCATACTATGTATACGATTTGCCAGGAACGTAACATGCCGGATAGGGGAGTTTATCCATAACATATGTGTCGTTTGATTTTTAGTTTGGCTTTTTTTTGTTTATGGAAGCTGAATATCATTAATTTCTCATTCTTCGTCGTTTGAAGTAAGTGCCGATCATTCTTTGTCCAGAACATTATCATTAATATATCGACGCTTGAATAGCAAACGTGACTAAGCGACAATAACTGCTTTGTACATAAATGATAGGCAATAACCATATTCGATGCGCAAAAAAAAAAAATTTCTAGATCTATTAAAATCATTTCAATCCTACAGCTAGATTCGTTAAAATATTTTTTTTTCAGGTATTTCAATTTTAAATTAGTCTACGCATTGTCGCTTAGTCACGTTTGCCTTTCAAGCGTTGATATGTATAATACAATTCATCATGACTTCCACGGTCACTTAGTCCGTCGTGCAGAAAAATCAAACCGGCAAAAATTATTATTTGCGTAACTTCTGGTGGTAGGGCGTCTTGTGAGCCCACATGGGTAGGTACCACCGCCCTGCCCATTTCTGTCGTGAAGAAGGAATGCGGAAGCCGTTGTACTGTAAAAACTGGGAATTAGAACTCAGCTCATATCTCAGAGTGAGTGGCGGTCGCAGTAGCAAGAAAAAAAAGGTTTTTTCACGAAAAAAGCAAGAAAGCTAAGTTTATCATACGGATAACTTCCAGAATTAATAAGTAGATAAAAACATGATTTTAGCTAAATATTAAAAGCGTCATATTTTAGCCAACCTTGTAATTAAGAAACAAAAAGCGTAAAGAGAGTAAGAGAGAGATTTAGTAAAAGTGATAGATTTAGAAACCCATTTAAAAACAAAGCTAACGCAACGAAAGCTCAACAAGAAACTGAAACATACAATAATATTAAAATTATTGCTAAGTTATTTTGAGATGATCCAAGATACAAGCTAGAATGCTGCTTCACACGTCAAGCTGTTAATACCAGAACTGAACCACATGAATTTGGAAAGAAGAGCTGAACCTCTTGAATAAGGAAAGAGTTGGCTCTTGAATGAGTAAAAAGATGGCAATAAAACCACCACGTCTCTATGTGTGTGTCGTAAAAAGCGATTAAGGGAGTCACTGGAGAATAAGCAGCAGCCTTCTATTTTATTTATTATCTTTAATCTACTATTACTAGCAAGTTGTTTAATTAGCTTCATCGTGTTCATAAGCTGTGAATATAAATTCATCTTCATTGTTTGTTGACCACACACTTGATCCGTTTTTTGCTTTACTTTAGACCAAGCAGGAGGACCGTTTTCTTGATTCTGTGCATCATCGTCAAGTGTCTTTAAGTTTTTTCCTCAGAAATTATTCGACACATCATTTCAATTGGAGAAGTGCCGTGTCGCTCCCCACGCCGCGCGGTCAGATCGATTCAGCGCATGCGTACAACCCAGCGCAGTATTGAATGAGCCATTCATTGAGCAACCGGTGATTTCAGTATGAATCAACTATACTCTGGCGGGTATATATGGTAACGTAGGCGTGAGGGTCCCGGCGTTCCATATCCTAAACTGGGTTGCCATACTCGTATATTATGGAAAACGTATTTTTATCATTCGGGCGAACGCATATTGACATGTTTGGGATTCTATGCGGAGATTTAGAATAAGGTGCTTTGCAAACACTCCTGCTCTGATTTTACTGGCTTATATATCTTTTTCCATTATTTTGTGAGCTCGTAGGCTATTGTAAGATATTGCATTATTGGTTAGTGTACTACGTAAACGAGGATACTAAAAGAATAGATTGTGGCCCGAATATGTTGGGAACTGGTTGAGAAATTGTTTTATTGTCTCAACAGGCAATAGTGGAAAACTGTTAATGACATTAATAGTTCCAGAGACGCTATCGCGATGGCGACTTTCGTGAAATACTCCACTTAAGTTTCGTTTGAGATAAAAGCTTCGAAATGCTCATAAATGTCAAGTGTGTTAGTCCGTACTTGTCCGAGAAAATAACTCTGATAAGGAATTTTACTAGAAGTAATTTAAATTAGTCTACGGTCCGTTTACATATAAAGGTTAAAAACACATGGTTTTAGGTGTACCAGAGCAAAAATTGGCCACTTCTAATAGAAGTAATGGATATGTCTTCTTTTCGATTAGAACTGTTGAAAGCACCTGCTACTTAGGAAAAAAAATAACGGATGATCTATATACATATTAAGTGAACGTTGGATGTATCGTAAATTATTGGGTCTTACACATGGCACCTCAACGTATTTACTCAGGACTGTATTTTATTAGAGCGCAGAGCGCAAAAGACCGTTTCCAATCATCCAACCGTGATGGATGGTTTTATTTATATTTGTGATCGAAAAAAATTATGTGTAATTTGATATATTGCTGTACATTATAAGGGAAAATATATTGATAATTTTAAGAGACATTTGTACTGTTTTACGGTAAGCAATGCGTAGAATTAAGTTATTTTTTGCTGTATCGGATACACCATTAGACTTATGTGGTGCAGAGAAGAGTGAAACGATTGAACTAGGCCAAACTAGGGGAAAGTGAGTTATGCAATTATTTCTTTAATGGTGTTATGTGGTTACTGGAGCCCATAGACATCCACAACGTAAATGCGCCACCCACCTTGAGATATAAGTTCTAAGGTCTCAAGTATAGCTACAACGGCTGCACCATCCTTCAAACCGAAACGCATTACTGCTTCACGGCAGAAATAGGCAGAGCAGTGGTACCTACCCATGCGGACTCACAAGAGGTCCTACCGCCGGTGAAATATGCGGAAAACGATACGAATATTTCAAGACTTATATGAATGCAAACGTAAAGCTCATTCTGAACAGAGAGCGATTTAAAAAACACGAGTATTTGAAAAAATAAAATATATCAAAAAATCTTTATTCTGTAAATCATTTTTAAAAGACACATTATATTATAATTGGGGCATTTCATTAAAAAAATATAAACGTTAGCTGCTTCTTCAGAAGCTAGTTTGTTTCGCACGCATGAAACGAATCTCTTGCCTATAAATAATTATTCAATAGAAATACTGTCTGGTAGAGGCGGTGCTGTATGCTTTTTGGGACAAGTGCCTCTCTACGGGTCATATCATTTTCAATATCCAGTCATTACCTGTTGTATCTGTTTCGCCATCTTCTCTTCTTGTACCTTCTCCTGGGTTTCTCTACTCTTCATTGTTAAGTGTTATCTTATATAGCTAGATAGAAGATAACTCTTTAAATTAATCATGATTAACAATCACTAGGTTCCGATAAACACATTTGCGCAGTCAAATATTCTAAAAAACACAGGTCGGCTCTTGTTGCTAATTTAGTGAGCAACCGCACGTAAAAACCGTATTGGTTACACAATGAAAGTTTAAAATATACAGCTTCTACCAAATACTGGTCCCTATATATATATATTTTTTTTATAACGACACACATTTTAACATTAATTGTAATATTTCGCGGCTGTCATTCATCATTACCCTGCCCTTCTCCCAGTTACCTGGGGTCAGCGCAACATGTTTTTTCCTTCCATACTCTTCTATCATATACCATTTCTTCGCACACTCCCCTCTTACCCATATCGTCTTTCACGCAATCCATCCCTTTTTTCTTTGGTCTACCTCTTCCTTTATATCCTTCCACATTCATAGTTACATTTTCTTACTAACCTCATTTTCATTTCGTCTCATCACATGTCCATACCATCCCAAATGCGCACTTCTCAGCTTCTCTGTCACAGGTGCCACTTTCAAACTTCCTCTAACATATTCATTCCGTATTCTATCCATTCTCGTTACTCCACACATCCATCGCAACATTCGCATCTCTGCTGCATGCAATCGCCTTTCATCCGCCACTTTAGTGGTCCAACAAGCTGATCCATACAATTAGTATTTCGCGGCTGTATTGAATTTAAAGGAGATCAATTATTTAAAATCATTTGATTTGAACTCGTTAGATTGGGACCTACAATACACATGATGGGACATAGCCTCGTCTCTCGCTTTGGAATCAAGTTCCACATATCTAAAACGTACTATAAATTGGAAATTGAAGTTCGTAGTCTGAAAAGTTTATCTTGGTTGTTAACGCGGACCGATGCCCGAAAAGTGCTATCTGCCACGAAATAAGTAAATTTTTCGATTACTTTGAAGTAACAGACGGAATAAAAGCCATCGTGCCCTTTACGAGAGACAGGAAATATCTTCAGAGCGCTATTTAAAAAGGCTTTGAATTAATTAGAGGCCGCGTCAACACGTTGTCCAATTTGCCGGGGTGTGATAAATTGCGTTTTTGGTTCTAAGTTTTCCGCTGAGTTCCACTTAAGTTCAGTTCGACGAATTCATAATTAAGTGGCGTGTTTGCTGAAGATTCAAATAAAAATTTTCTTGATATACTATAATATATATATTTTATAATCTATATTTTCTTGTGGTGAGCAGTGGTTCTTATGTCCCAGGACTTTTGTAGTCATCTAAGTCCAGGGCCGTAAGACCATCTCAATTAAATTTATTGAATGAAAATCGAATCGAAAAATGTCCCTACCTATGGTATGTTGCGATAAATATGTGGAGATATAACCCAAGGGGGTTTGATGTCAGGTAGGGCCAGTCGTAAGTCTCATGCCAAAAGAGGCAAAGAAGCCATGCTGTGCCAACCCCACATAACGTGAGACAAAGGCAAGAAAGAGAAGGAGAAGAATTAATATCGTATCCTTTAAACAGAGTGCTCCTTGGAGAAGAAAGTTATATTGTACACAAATATTTCAATGAAAGCCTGTACAACTATCGGTAATGAATCTTAATTTTTCGTGGTTCTCGCTTTGAATAAAACTGAAGATGTGGGCTGTGACCAAGCCAACAGTTAATTGTACTGGATAAGGACTTTCGGATCCCTCAAATTGGAACGCATGTCTGCTTCACACCAAGCAGGTAGATGGTATCTACCCGTGCGGTCTTACGACATTATTGTTTTATTGCCCGTATAGGCAGACGAGCATACGGCCCAACTGCCGGTAAGTGGTTACCGTCGCTCATGGACGTCAGCATTTCCAGGGGCAGAGTCAAGTCGCTGCCTACAGAATACTCTCCACAAGCCTCGTCTGAAGAAGGACATGTCATAGCGCTCGGAAAACACCGTGGATGGGAGCTCATTCCAAAGCCGGATGGTACCTGGCAAAAAATATCCCTGGAAACGCACTGTGGATGACCGCAGTGGCTCCAGGTCGTATGGATGAACTCTACTCCGGTGATGGGCAGTGCGATGGTAAAAAAGGGGTGATGGGATCGTCTCAAACATTTTTTTTATTGTCATTGTAAGCAGACAGGCATACGGCGCACCTGATGGTGAGTGGTTACCGTCACCCATCAACTACAGCAATGCCAGGGGCAGAGCCAAGCCTCTGCCTACCAAAACCAATTCCTCAACAATTCCTCGATATACCCTACCACACCAGTGCATGGCTAATTTACGATTCAATAGCCCTATCAATGTTACACAGAATACAAAAATATTTCTCTCCAAGCCACTAAGAAACTCTAACGCCAAACGATCATCTTGAAGTCAATTAATCAGCTCTGAAAGGTAATGAGCGCTTTCTTTTTTTTAATGTTAGCACAACATGATTAATATTCTTTGTCGAGAATAAACGAAAACTGAATTAAATTGGTTTTATGAAGAAGATTAATTTATTATTTTCACTTGTTGACGTATTGTGAGCACGCACGGTTGATACCGATAAAATGCCTATTTCTGAGGCGAAACAGCGTTGGCTCGGGTTTGAATATCTACTTCACGACTCAAGTCTGATAGTGGCATTGATTATAATGTGATGATTATAGACTCAGGTTTTTATTTACGCATATATTTTGTTTCAAATAAGAACATCGATTTAATTATTATATTTCATTACCCGTGTGGGCAGACGAGCATACGGCCCACCTGATGGTAAGCGGTTACCGTTGCCTATGGACTTCAGCAATGCCAGGGGCAGCAATTTCGTTGAGTCCAAGAAGTTTTCAGAGAACATAATTAAGTAAATCAGAGCACGCACGGTTGATACCGATAAAATGCCTATTTCTGAGGCGAAACAGCGTTATGCTCGGGTTTGAAAATCTACTTCACGGCTCAAGTTTGGTAGCGGCATTCACAATGTGATGATTACATGACTCATATTTTCACTTACGTATATTTTCTTCAACTAAGAACACGGTTTTCATTTAATTGCGTTGACTCGAGGAAGTTTTACTGGTGGTAGGACGTCTTGTGACTCCGCACGGGTAGGTACCACCACCCCGCCTGTTTCTGCCGTGAAGTAGTAATGCGTTTCGGTTTGAAGGGTGAGGCAGCCGTTGTAACTATACTGGGACTTTAGAACTCATATCTCAAAATGGGTGGCGCATTTACGTTATAAATGTCTATGGGCGCCAGTAACCACTTAACATCAGGTGGGCTGTGACCTCGTCCAACCATCTAAGAAATAAAAAATCTATACTTATCTATACTTAATATCATAAAACTGAAGAGTTTGTTTGTTTGAACGCGCTAATCTCAGGAACTACTGGTCCGATTTGAAAAATTCTTTCAGTGTTAGATAACCCATTTATCAAGGAAGGCTATATAATATCAAGTTAAGACCAATACAAGCGGGGCACCCATAAAGAATGTTTCAAAATCGGGGTTTTTCCCTATTGAGAGCTTCCGCCGCGTGCGCTGCTGAAACGTTTAAAGTTTCGCTAAAATAATGTATGACAGAATTGTTCCCCTTTAAAAGGTCTAAAAAAAGTCCACGACGGCATATGTCTAAGGTTGGCTCACTATAACGCTTTTTATGCTAACCAAATGTGTTCTAAAATAAAGCATTATTTGTGAACTATTCCACGTCGACGAAGTCGCGGGCAAAAGCTAGAAAAAAATAAGTGTTCAAAGAACATTAGCAAAAAACACAAGAATTAATTAGTGCATAATTTAAATAATCTTGCTCAATTGAGTACGAAATAGTTCAAGATAAAACAATCATGAGTGCTACATAAAACTCAATCGCCCTTCAATATTTAAAATTAAATACTATCGGCGGATAACTTTCACAATATTATTTTTTACTAGAGGTCCCGCAGTAGTCGAAATTCGACTATCTACTATATACACTATTGTGATTGTATTATTTACTTCTATAATCACAAATTTCGCCAAGGCTACACTATAAAAAAATTTAACAAAGACAAACAATATTTAATCTATTCTCAATTTGACAACAGACGTCAAGAACAAAAGTTTGACAATAAATAGTATGCATGCGTGTGTGCGTCAAATAAATGGTATGCAGTGTGTGTAATGTTTTCTTTATGGATTTAATGTATGTTTTATGCATTATTTAAAAAAAAAATTAGCATTGTGCACTTCTCTTTAATCTCTATAAGTGTGGAAAATTTCATACTCCTCCGTCCGCGCAATTTTCGTAAAAAAGGATACAAAGTTTTTGCTTCACGTATTAATATATAGATTAAATTCTTAGGTCGCTACGTTTCAAATGATTATGTCATCTGCACGAATGAGCGAAATTCAATTCGTTCTCGAGCTGAAGCCTGTGTTTACACTACACGACACGATTTAAAAATTGTGGGACGTCTTTATCCTGTGTCGCGTCGGGTGCTACCAATTCAGCTATGAGAATATTAAAGGAAACTATCACAGATCGTTTTGTGCCATAAAGCAGGTTTTAGAGCGAAATATTCTCTAAATATATATTTTATTATTATTTTAGTGCTTAGATGGGTGGACGAGCTCACAGCCCAGCTGGTGTTAAGTGGTTACTGGAGCCCATAGACAACGTAAATGCGCCACCAACTTTGAGACATAAGTTCTAAGGTCTTTCAGTATAGTTACAACGGCTGCCCCACCTTTCAAACCGAAACGCATTATTGCTTCACTATCAGTGAAATTCTTGTCAAAATCGGTCCATCCATTCCAGAGATCAGCAGGAACAAACAAACAGACAGACAGACATACAAAAATTGTAAAAAATGTTAATTTGGTGTATGTACCAAATTCAATAATTCCGATACATCTATAATGAAAACGGCAAATTAAATGACTTGTACTGTGAACGGTACTATTTTCGCTCACGATGACTGCTCACAATGAATCGCTTGTTCTAAACGTACCGTTAACAAAAAAATAAAATAATAATCTGTAATTTATTGGATTCAAGATCGTACAGCCGAATAAGTTGCAGAAGGTCGACCTGTAGCGCTATTATGAATTACTGATATAATCTATAGATATAAATAAAATTAGAGTGTCTGTTTGTAGTATTGAAATAACCACTTTTTACTACATTCATACGGTACATGCACCAAAATAACATTTTTTACAAATTTTGTCTGTTTGTCTATCTATCTGTTTGTTCCGGCTAATCTCTGAAACGGCTAGACCGATTTTCATGAGACTTTCACTAATAGGTAGCTAATGATATAAGAAGTAACTTAGGCTACTTTTTTTAGACTAGCTTCGCCCCGCGGCGTCACCCGCAGTTATTGTAGTACCGCGCGCAACATGGCGGGCTTCGCCTATCAATAATAAAATTTAATGTTTCCGAAGCGAAGCGAGGGCGGGTTGCTAGCTCTTCTCTATATTGAGTTTCAGCGCGATATTTTATCTAAAACCAAACAGAGTTACGGCTTTGTTAGCATCGCCATCAGAGATGCTTCTTTCATCAGAGATGCTTCTTCTGCAGATCTTTTTTATTGCCTAGATGGGTGGACGAGCTCACAGCCCACCTGGTGTTGAGTGGTTACTGGAGCCCATAGACACCTAGAACGTAAATGCGCCACCCATCTTGTGATATAAGTTCTAAGGTCTCAAGTATAGTTACATTGCGAACATGACGTGTCATTCCTTCACCAGGTGAATTGACAGCTTGTCTATCATTAAGTACTCATCGAACTCCACAAGCATTACAATGCAAAAATCGCAACCTACCGTTGGATATTACGTCGAAGTCATAAAAGTGGATTGCGGTCTTTCACATTGCATGTCTGTAATTCATTTTACCACTTATCTTCCTCCACAAAGTCATTCCATTAGGCGGCTTGTCTACTTGTCTTCTTTAAAAGCCCAGAAAAGACGTTTATCTGTTTCAGTATTACTTTTACCGAATGACCCATGACCTTTGGCCAAAAAAATGGGGATATTTACAAAAATATATTCGGGACTTTCATATCTCGTCATATTCCTATATTACGCGAGTATAAGATAAAAGTAGGGCGTTTGTTTTCTTTATAGATATGCTCCTTTCGTTGAAAGCTCTGTGAGAGCTTTTGTTTCATAAAGTCGTGAGTGTACGTTGTATGATGTATTGTGATTTGTCAGGGTTTTACCATTATTTTATACCAATGGAAAGATGTGAAGAGGTATTGATGTAGCTTTGGTCAGTGTGTTACAGCAGGAGTGGGCTCATAGACCAAATGGTCACTGGGGCCAGACAGTTCTGTGGTACCAAAATGGCAAGTGGCTCGATGAAATAAATCGGACAACATCAGGACCGATAATGCCTATACAGTAATTTTATTATTTTTACCATTGATCCACTTTTTTTATTGCTTAGATGGGTGGACGAGCTCACAGCCCACCTGGTGTTAAGTGGTTACTGGAGTCCATAGATATCTACAACGTAAATGCGCCACCCACCTTGAGATATAAATTCTAAGATCTCAAGCTTTTTTTATTTTATTGCTTCGATGGGTGGACGAGCTCACAGCCCACCTGGTGTTAAGTGGTTACTGGAATCTGACAGAGACATCTACAAGGTTCTAAGGTCCCAGGTATAGTTACAACGGCTGCCCCACCCTTCAAACCGAAACGCATTACTGCTTCACGGCAGAAATAGGTAGGGCGATGGTATCTACACGCGCGGACTCACAAGAGGTCTTACCACCAGTAAAAATCCATCTACTGAAGTCCACAATCCATCGTAAAGTGAATACCATGGTTAAAATAATGATGTTTTTTTTTCCCTCTCCAAGAAACAGGGTTGCGTTTCTAGAGATCTTGTTTGTCATGTACCATTCGGTTCTGGAGTGAACTCCCCGCCACGGGGTTTTCCGAGCACTATAAAATGTCCTTCTTCAAACGAGGCTTCCATATAGTACTTAATGAGAGGCAGCGACTTGGCTATGCTCGTGGCATTGCTGACATCGATGAGCGACGTCAACCACTCATCATTTCTTCTTCTTCGTCGCTTCCTCATTACTGAGGGTCGTGACCACCTTGGTCTAGTTTTTGCACCAGCTTCCTCCAATGTTGCCTGCACTCGGCCGAGTGCTTAATGGCGCCCGGGACACTGGTGTTTGTCTCCTCCTTGACAATGTCAAGGTTGGCAATCTTCCTCGACTTCTCTTTCCTTCCACGTGACCTACAACTATTAGTTTACCAAGTTGTCAGGATTTCGTCGGGCCACGTGTCTGAAGTACTTGAGGAGACGCTGCATACAGATCGTAGATAATCGGGTCTTGACGTTTAGCTCCGAGAGACTTGACACATTTGTTACATCATTATACTCTATTCCAATTACGAAGTCCCATTTGACAGATGTTATTATTATGTTATTGTGTGTGTGAATTAATTGTATAATGATTTAGATTGATTTTTAACATACAAAGACAGATTTAGATTGTATTTCTAAATGATCATTTACGACCAGGAACAAAAAATGATTATAACTTCAAATTATACGAAACGTGAAGAGTTGCGTTCTACGAAGTGTCAAAAGGGACTTCGTAATTGGAATAGAGTATAGTTGGGCGTTATGCTCGTCTGCCTACAAAGGCAACTAAAATAAAAAACACCCACCACCCCAGTAAAACTCAACGTGTATATCTTAACCACGTTGGGGCGCCGAAAACTCAACAGCATGACTCATGACTGTTAATGGAAATAGCACCTTAACACCATACTCTCAGGTGTAATTGAACAAAAACTTACCTAACAATCGAGGGTATTTCGTAATGTCACCAGTAAACTGTAATGTGGACGAGTAATTAGCGTGAGCAATAACCAAGTATTCCATTAAAGTGATGTCATCAAAACAAAATTAAATGATTCGTATCAAATAGTTCATAATTTCTACTGTGGTATCACAAAAATTACCTTTCGATTTGGTTGTGATCTTCATAGAAAAAAAACCGTAGAAGAAAGTGCTTTTATTGATAGTTTGTTTACCGATTTCAAAGAATATTTTCGCATCAAGGTCTTTTAATTGACATGGTACTGTATTTCCAAAGACTAGAGGTCCCGCAGTAGTCGAAATTCGACTATAATTAATTGGAATCGTAAGTTTGTACACTATGATGATTGTATTTTATACTTCTATAATCACAAATTTCGCCAAGACTACACTATAAAAAAGATTAACAAAGACAAACAATATTTAAGCTATTCTCAATTTGACCACAGACGTCAAGAACAAAAGTTTGACAATAAATATTATGCATGCGTATGTGCGTCAAATACATGGTATGTAGTGTGTGTAATGTTTTCTTTATTGATTTAAAGTATCGTTTACGCATTATTTTAAAAAAATATTAGCATTGTGCACTTCTTCTCTATATTCTCTATAAGTGTGGAAAATTTCATACTCCTCCGTCCACGCAATTTTCGTAAACAGGGATACAAAGTTTTTGCTTCACGTGTTATTTCCAAAGATACCTATGTACTCTAGTAAGCTTTTGATATTAGATGTGCTTATTCCACTAATAGCACTTGAAAAAAGCAATTAACTTTACGTGATTTCATCTTACTAATTCTATACGTGACACCCGTAATCAGATTTAATCCAATTAATATATCGTTAATGGACTCTTAATGGAAATAATGCACGTGAAAATTTTATTGACACAGTCAAAATGTTAACGGTAAGTCAATTTTGAAAATGAGCTTAATGAAGGATTCGTCTTAATTAATCTTAAGGAAATTTTGACTTAATTGGACAAGAATCAACGCAGCCGGATTAGCCACGGCGGAGATATAGACAAAAAAAATTTCGATTGAAGAATTTTCTCGTGTAGTCGGTAAAAAAAATTAATTAATAAATGGAAGCCTTGAATTTTCCTTCTTTTAATTTATTAAAGAGTAAAATTCAAAAAACTTGTGAATTCTATTAGTTATTGAATTTCTTGATTCACATGTCGAGTTGTATGATATACAATATCATGACTTGATAGATTGATGATGAAATTGTTTAACTTAACAAAAGCTTAGTTTATTACATAAATTTTATGTAAATTAATATAATAATGTATGGGAAATAATAATTGTAGAATAAATTGAAAAAGATATATAAATAGTTAGAAGTTAGATACGTTCGCAGTACCGCTACCGTATGCGTGAAAGAAAGGGAAACATTCCGATAGAGGCACCCGTCACGTGCGGACGTGCTCATCGTCCACTCGATCGCCCGGTCTTTGTTCGCCCGGCTTTTGTTAGCCCGGCCATTGTTCGCGCGGCCTGTGTTCGTGATACATCTGCCGACCAAGTGTGTTTCCTGGAAGCTTTTATTTGTTTTGTTTTAGTTATTTTTGTGTTCGTGGAACATTTGCCGACAAAGTGTTTTCCTGCAAGTATTTATTTGTTTTGTTTCTTTTTGTAATTTCTGTTTTGTTGTGCTTTTTCTTTGTCCTGTAGTAATCGCGCCGCATTGCCACCTGTGTTCAATAGAACCGCTCAGGTCCGAGAAGTTGGGGCCTCGCCGCAAGGCGAGTGTTTCAAGACCCGGGGCCGCCCCACCTGGGTACTCAGCGATCATGGACGCTGTATTCGCGGAATTCCTCCGACTTCGCCACCCACAGCTCGCCTCAGAGTTTCTGGCCTTCAAGGCCAATCACACTGCGAGCCCTCTCGAGGACTCCGCCGCGCTCGCTGCTCCTGCGTCGCCTGTACCTGCGAGCAGAGCTTCTGCATTGAGCACCGCAGCCTCTGTCGTGCCTGCCGCTCCCGTGTCGCCTATACTGGCGAGAAAAGCTGCTGCGTCGTCCGCCGTGACCATCGTTTCAGCTGAGCGATCATCCGCGGCCTCCGTCGCGCCCTCTAAAACACCTACACTTGCTCGTAGGTCGCCTGCACCCGCCTCCTCGTGCTCCGACTCTGACTCGGACATGGAGGTCGACCTCGCCCCCGCCTCATCGACGGATGTATTCACCCTGGTACAGAAGGGTAAGAAGCGTGCCGCGGAGTCTCGAGCTCCCGCGGCCGCTAAAATTAGCAAAGCCGTGAACGCGTCGCGCCCCCGCCCTCAGACTCCCGTTGCGCCCCCAGCCCGTGCCACTCCGTCGCCGCGTCCGGTGGCACAAAATAAAACCCAGACCCCTCCCCCGGTTATCCTTCAGGAGAAGGCAGCTTGGGATCGAGTTTGCCTGGCCCTTAAGGCCAAAAATATAAATTTCACGAATGCCCGTAACCTCGCGAACGGCATTCAAATTAAGGTTCAAACACCTGACGACCATAGGGCCCTCTCTTCTTACCTCCGTAAGGAACGTATAAGTTTCCATACTTATACGCTCCAGGAGGAGCGCGAACTCCGCGTTGTAATACGCGGAATCCCTAAAGAGTTAGATGTAGAGCTCGTCAAGGCCGATCTGTTAGAACAGGGCTTTCCAGTGAATTCTGTGCACCGTATGCACACCGGTCGCGGTAGGGAGCCATATAATATGGTTCTAGTCACCCTCCAGCCTACCCCCGAGGGTAAGAAAATCTTCAACACACAGACCGTATGTAGGCTCTCCGGTATCGCCATCGAAGCCCCCCATAAAAAAGGCACTCCTAGCCAGTGCCATAACTGTCAATTGTACGGGCACTCTTCCCGTAACTGTCACGCGCGCCCCCGATGTGTTAAGTGTTTGGGCGATCACGCCACGGCCCTCTGCGCACGCGACCAAAAAACCGCGACGGAACCGCCTAGCTGCGTCCTGTGTCGAACACAGGGTCACCCCGCGAATTACCGTGGTTGCCCCCGAGCCCCTAAAATAAATCGCCGCGTCGCCCGCCAAAACCGCCTCCGAGCTTTCGGCCCAGACATCAAAGCCTCGGCACCCTCTGCGTCGCAGGCTAAGCCAGCGTTCGTTCCGGCGGCGGTGCCCAGTGTCTCGGCCTGGGCAAAACCACTGCCGTACACGAACACGGCTACAACTCCCTCCTCCGCGATTCGTCCCGCCCCCGCGACTCGTCCCTCTCCCGCGACTTGCCCTCCGACCGCGTCCGAAAATCTCGCTTTAGCGATCGACTTCTTTCAGTCGATCAACTTTGAGCGCGTTAACGCTTTGGGCGACGCCATTCGCGCTGCCTCCACTGCACAACACTTTATCGCCGTTGTGCAGGAATACGCCGACGTATACGCGTCATTAAATACGTACGTCCTCCCCTCACTCCGCCGGTAATCAATGGCGTATATAAGTAGAATAAAGCCCCTATCCGTGACGATAGGATTTTTTAACGCTTACGGTCTCGCAAATCAACGCGATCAGGTTTCTGACTTTTTGCGTGACCATCAAATTGATATCTTTTTAGTGCAGGAGACCCTACTTAAGCCCGCGCGCCGTGACCCTAAAATCGCGAACTATAACATGGTCAGGAACGACAGGCTCTCTGCCCGTGGTGGTGGTACCGTCATTTACTATAGAAGAGCCCTGCATTGCGTCCCGCTCGATCCTCCCGCGCTCGCTAATATCGAAGCATCAGTGTGCCGAATCTCACTGACGGGACACGCGCCGATCGTTATCGCGTCCGTTTATCTTCCACCGGATAAGATCGTTCTAAGCAGTGATATCGTGGCGCTGCTCGGTATGGGGAGCTCTGTCATTCTGGCGGGCGACCTAAATTGTAAACACATCAGGTGGAACTCACACACCACAACCCCGAATGGCAGGCGGCTTGACGCGTTAGTCGATGATCTCGCCTTCGATATCGTCGCTCCGCTAACCCCGACTCACTACCCGCTAAACATCGCGCATCGCCCGGATATACTCGACATAGCGTTATTAAAAAACGTAACTCTGCGCTTACACTCGATCGAAGTAGTTTCAGAGTTAGATTCAGACCACCGTCCCGTCGTTATGAAGCTCGGTCGCGCTCCCGATTCCATTCCGGTCACGAGGACTGTGGTGGATTGGCACACGCTGGGCATCAGCCTGGCTGAATCTGATCCACCATCGCTCCCGTTTAACCCGGACTCTATCCCGTCTCCTCAGGATACCGCTGAAGCCATAGACATCTTAACGTCACACATCACCTCGATATTAGATAGGTCATCGAAACAAGTTGTAGCGGAGGACTTCCTTCACCGCTTCAAATTGTCCGACGATATTAGGGAACTCCTTAGAGCTAAGAACGCCTCGATACGCGCCTACGACAGGTATCCTACCGCGGAAAATCGTATTCGAATGCGTGCCCTACAACGCGACGTAAAGTCTCGCATCGCCGAAGTCCGAGATGCCAGATGGTCTGATTTCTTAGAAGGACTCGCGCCCTCCCAAAGGTCTTACTACCGCTTAGCTCGTACTCTCAAATCGGATACGGTAGTAACTATGCCCCCCCTCGTAGGCCCCTCAGGCCGACTCGCGGCGTTCGATGATGACGAAAAAGCAGAGCTGCTGGCCGATACATTGCAAACCCAGTGCACGCCCAGCACTCAATCCGTGGACCCTGTTCATGTAGAATTAGTAGACAGTGAGGTAGAACGCAGAGCCTCCTTGCCACCATCGGATGCGTTACCACCCGTCACCCCGATAGAAGTTAAAGACTTGATCAAAGACCTACGTCCTCGCAAGGCTCCCGGTTCCGACGGTATATCTAACCGCGTTATTAAACTTCTACCCGTCCAACTCATCGTGATGTTGGCATCTATTTTCAATGCCGCTATGGCGAACTGTATCTTTCCCGCGGTGTGGAAAGAAGCGGACGTTATCGGCATACATAAACCCGGTAAACCAAAAAATCATCCGACGAGCTACCGCCCGATTAGCCTCCTCATGTCTCTAGGAAAACTGTATGAGCGTCTGCACTACAAACGCCTCAGAGACTTCGTCTCATCCAAGGGCATTCTCATCGATGAACAATTCGGATTCCGTACAAATCACTCATGCGTTCAACAGGTGCACCGCCTCACGGAGCACATTCTTGTGGGGCTTAATCGACCAAAACCGTTATACACGGGAGCTCTCTTCTTCGACGTCGCAAAAGCGTTCGACAAAGTCTGGCACAATGGTTTGATTTTCAAACTATTCAACATGGGCGTGCCGGATAGTCTCGTGCTCATTATACGGGACTTCTTGTCGAACCGCTCTTTTCGATATCGAGTCGAGGGAACCCGCTCCTCCCCACGACCTCTCACAGCTGGAGTCCCGCAAGGCTCTGTCCTCTCACCCCTCCTATTTAGCTTATTCGTCAACGATATTCCCCGGTCGCCGCCGACCCATTTAGCTTTATTCGCCGACGACACGACTGTTTACTATTCTAGTAGAAATAAGTCCCTAATCGCGAAGAAGCTTCAGAGCGCAGCCCTAGCCCTAGGACAGTGGTTCCGAAAATGGCGCATAGACATCAACCCAGCGAAAAGTACTGCGGTGCTATTTCAGAGGGGAAGCTCCACACGGATTTCCTCCCGGATTAGGAGGAGGAATCTCACACCCCCGATTACTCTCTTTAGACAACCCATACCCTGGGCCAGGAAGGTCAAGTACCTGGGCGTTACCCTGGATGCATCGATGACATTCCGCCCGCATATAAAATCAGTCCGTGACCGTGCCGCGTTTATTCTCGGTAGACTCTACCCCATGATCTGTAAGCGGAGTAAAATGTCCCTTCGGAACAAGGTGACACTTTACAAAACTTGCATAAGGCCCGTCATGACTTACGCGAGTGTGGTGTTCGCTCACGCGGCCCGCACACACATAGACACCCTCCAATCCCTACAATCCCGCTTTTGCAGGTTAGCTGTCGGGGCTCCGTGGTTCGTGAGGAACGTTGACCTACACGACGACCTGGGCCTCGAATCAATTCGGAAATACATGAAGTCAGCGTCGGAACGATACTTCGATAAGGCTATGCGTCATGATAATCGCCTTATCGTTGCCGCCGCTGACTACTCCCCGAATCCTGATCATGCAGGAGCCAGTCACCGTCGACGCCCTAGACACGTCCTTACGGATCCATCAGATCCAATAACCTTTGCATTAGATGCCTTCAGCTCTAATACTAGGGGCAGGCTTAGGGACCCCGGTAACCGTACTCGTCGAACTCGACAAAGAGGTCGACGTGCAACCTAACCCATGCATCAGCCCGCTGAGTTTCTCGCCGGATCTTCTCAGCGGGTCGCGATTCCGATCCGGTAGTAGATTCATTCGCGAAACAATTGCTCTTGAGTTGTTAGGTCTCCTTCGGAGTTGTTAGCAAATCCCACCCCTCTTGGCTGAGCCTTTGCTCGCCCACCTGTCCTGGTGAAACTGGAAAGGCCTTCGGGCCACCAGTAAAGTTTCAATCATGAAGCCAGATAGACTCGCATCGTAACGCGTTACGATACGAAGCGGTTTAACATCGCTTAAGAAGTTATCACTTCAAAACTGCCTTGATATAGGTCTTTTGTATATTCTGAAAATTATAGATTTTTTAACGAAATGAATGAACTATAGTATATTAGAGTTATTATAATATATTTAGGATGGGATAGTTTTTTTTTATTGCTTAGATGGGTGGAAGAGCTTACAGCCCACCTGGTGTTAAATAGTTACTGGAGCCCATAGACATCTACAACGTAAATGCGCCACCCACCTTGAGATATAAGTTTCAAGATCTCAGTATAGTTACAACGGCTGCCCTACTCTTCAGACCGAAACGCATTACTGCTTCACGGCAGAAATAGGACAGGGCGGTGGCACCTATCCGCGCGGACTCAGAAGAGGTCCTACCACCAGTAAAAAAGTTTCGCTTAGCTTAGCTTCGAATAAGTAAGTGGTTCCAGATGAAACACTACTTTGTTGATGCTCCGCACATTAGCTGGCACCAGCAATGGATGATAAATGAATGATAAAGGCCAAACAATTTTGCTTAGTAACGTGTTTTCAAACATAAGTATTACGTTGAAACACAAAATGATTAAAAAGGTTCTTTGGCGTATACACAAAGATGTACAACTGGAATATGAATATTATATCTGAGCCTCAGAGTGAAATAAACTTATTTTAAGCAACTGTACTACCACAATACTGTAGCTCATGTGTGTCTTCGTATGTACAGGTGCGTACGAAAATACATTTAAGAGACCTTTCACGAAACGGAACATAGTTGACATTTTCTATAATAATTAAAACTAGTGGTCCCGCAGTAGTCGAAATTAGACTATAATTAATTGAAATTGTAAGTTTGTACACTATTATGATTCTATTTTCAAAGACTATTGTAGTGTGTGTAATGTTTTTTTTTTATTGATTTCATGTATATTTTAGGCATAATTAAAAAAAAATATTAACATTCTGCACTCCTCTATATTCTCTATAATTGTGGGAAATTTCATACTCCTCCGTCTGCGCAATTTTCGTAAAAATGGATACAAAGCTTTTCCTTCACGTATTAATATATAGATGACTGATTTTTCTTTGCAATAGTACCAATCGAACGATTGCGAATTTTAAAATAATTAATTCGAATTGTTCATTCCAGTCTTATAGCCAAATAGCTACTGCGCTCTCTTTTAAACATCCCCTGGGGCATAACGCCATATATATACCCATAATTCACAACGCATAATCCTCAGCTACTTCGGTCACACTGCCCGCCGACAACCGGATAATCACGAGTAGGTATCACCACCCTGCCTATTTCTGCCGTGAAGCAGTAATGCATTTCGATTCGAAGAGCGGGGCAGCCGTTGTAACTATACTCGAGACTATAGAACTTATATCTCAAGGTGGGTTGCGCATTTACGTTGTACATGTCTATGGGCTCCAGTAACCACTTAACACCAGGTTGGCTGTGAGCTCGTCCACCCATCTAAGCAATATCTTATCCTTTAGGCTTTCATATATGGATTAAAACACTTAATTAATAAGTATTATTTAATATAGGAGCGCACACTTAACCGAACACTTAGGAAAAAGACAAGACGGAAGTTGAGTAAAGAGCGAGATAGCTACATTTTAGAATTACAGGTATCGAATGCGTTTAGGTATTGGTTTGATATCTCACATAGGCCACGACGACTTAAAGTGTTCGAGTGAGCCAAACAACTTTCCCAACAAATGGATCGGTCACATATACGTGTAAAGATCTCATAAAACGATGATAATTCCTCGAAAAGCGTCCTAAAGGCTTTCGTAACGTGAATTACGCTTTCGCAAAGTATGAGACATCAGCGCCGTACGTGTTCAAGGGCTTCGTGTGACACATGCCTCACGGGAAAACTCCTCGAGAATTTCCTTAATATAACATTCTAAATGTCACGTATTTAATCTGAACGCTGTGACAGAAGTGTTGACAAGAGCTCGCTTTTTGACACCCCCCTCTCTCGATATATACACTCTTTCTTTTCATTCATACCGAAGTGAATTAAATTCGAGAATGCCAAATCCTGTAATACCATCTGTAGAGTTGGACTTTAATTTCGCACACAGCTTTAGATGAGGGACCCATCTAGGCACACCTTTGGTATTGTTGCGCGCTGGAGTTTGGGATAAATAAAATGTTCCACCAAAGTACAATTAAAAACTGTATCCAACACTTAGAACACTTACAGAACAATTTAAAATTCTCCATTCACTTCTTCCGCTTCGCTTCAGGTGATCCGTTCGCTGTTTCGCTTTTTTTTTTTTTTTTTTATTGCTTAGATGGATGGACGAGCTCACAGCCCACCTGGTGTTAAGTGGTTACTGGAGCCCATAGACATCTACAACGTAAATGCGCCACCCACCTCGAGATATAAGTTCTAAGATCTCAGGTATAGTTACAACGGCTACCGCACCCTTCGAACCGAAACGCATTACTGCTTCACGGCGGAAATAAGCGGGGTGGTGGTACCTACCCGTGCGGACTCCCAAGAGGTCCTACCACCAGTGATTACGCAAATTATAATTTTGCGGGTTTGATTTTTATTGCACGATGTTATTCCTTCACCGTGGAAGTCAATCGTGAACATTTGTTGAGTACGTATTTCATTAGAAAAATTGGTACCCGCCTGCGGGATTCGAACACCGGTGCATCGCTTCAACACGAATGCACCGGACGTCTTATCCGTTAGGCCACAACGACTTCGACTTCGACTTCGACTTCGACTTCGAGTAGTTCCGATTAATAACTAACTGCGTGCCATCTCTGCAACGTTTTTATAGCCGATACCACATCCCTAGAATTATCGAGAACATTCCACACATTTCGAGTATTGTGTTTCCGCTATCTGAAAATAGATGGCGTTGTACTTCTCGAGCGTCCGAGGTGCTACTAGATCCTTTGATATTCGTTCGACTATTCTCGCGATAGGTGGCGTTACTATTACCGGCGTAACAGTATCAACTGAGACTATTGAGTGTGATCGCCCACTTTAAGATAAGAGAACGAAGTAGCAGTTTTGTATAGCTTTCCCATATTTCAAAAGGGAATGCGTGGCCGATAGCCCACTGAGTTTCGCGTCGGATCTTCTCAGTGCGTCGCGTTTCCAATCCGGTGGTAGATTCTGCGAATCACTGTTCTTGCTAGGGCCAGTGTTAGCAACACTTTCAGTTAGAGCCCCGTGAGCTCACCTACATGTTAGGGTTAAGCTGAAAAATAGCCTCTCAAGGCTATCAGCGTAGGTATAATGTGATAATAATGTGGTAATAAAAAGTGGCCGCTTCGCGCCAAATAGATCACCAAATAATGTAATTTATAATTAAGAACTCACGCACGAACTAACGCTAAAATTAATTTAAAATTAAACCCGCTTTTTACCACCGCTATCGCATCATCACCAGACCTTTTTTTACGAGTATATTGTCAAGCGATTGCCTCCCGATCTCTACTGAGAAATTATTTAGGAACCCTACCGTTGGAAAGGACCAGGACTTGGACTTGGATCAGGCGAGTCACGAGTTTTGTATTCTCTGATTCAGGCACTGTTTTTCCATCATCACCGTGCCGCTAAAATATTCTATGCCGCCTGCGCACCGCATCGCATAATTATGAAACATTTTTTAACCCCACGCAGTAAATGTATTAAATGTAGCTTTTTTTTATCACCTTTGTAGGTAGACGGGCATACGGCCCACCTGATGGTGAGTGGTTACCGTCGCCCATGGACTTCAGCAATGCCATGGGCAGAGCCAAGCCGCTGCCTACCGGAGCTACTTACACGCCATACAAAAATTAAGGCTTTTGTTTGATAAAAATGTATCGGGATACCTAATTGATACGAACCCCGGCAACCCTACGAAGTGCAGCCACTTTCCATTCGTTGTCGGTTTGCTAATGTCAGTTTTGGACGGTGTAAATTTTCCCCCAGCCAAACCACATTCTCGTCCAATGGTTGTAAATAAAATGAGACTGTGTCAAACTGAAAATTCCGCAAATACTGAACGAGGACGTCTATTCCAGTTTTTATAGCTATTTATATTCAAGAGGCTTATGCTACAGCGGCAATACGTTGATGGAATCATATCACTCCCAACTGGTTACCGAGAATATCTAAATTTAACGGCTTCAATATCGCGTATTGTTAATTCCGAGAACTATGTAGTATTTTTTGAAATGTCCCGTAGGTTGAGCTGTGGGTGTCGCAAACTCTGAGCACACCCACAGAATATGGGTGCTTCTTGGAATTTCTTCGTCCTCTGATCATAAAAAACTGGGAGCAGAGATAGATATTCTTGGGTATATTTTTATATGGCCAACAATGAACAAGGGTAATAACAGACGGATATTTTCTACTATAAAGAAGATCAATATTAGCAGGCTGCTAATCTGTCACCTGCTATAACCACTTAAGCATAGCTTTCAAAAACAACAGAATTCGTATATAATTATGTATTTTTGTTTAGAAGGACGATAGACTTATGACCTATTATTACCTAATTACCGAGGGTGTCATGTAACGCACAGTAGATTTGCACTGTTATCCCATGTCCCGGTTACTGTTAGCCCTGAATATTTGTAACTGTTCTTCTCATTTATTGGAGAACGACCTCATATGGCTCATCTATCTACACAAAGCACATAGGATGCACATAGCATCATTAGTACATACATACATCACAAATGCTGTCACCCACGTTAGAATATAAGGTCGAATTTGTCTACTCTTATTTGCCTACCACTATACCCCCAGGGTGGGCGGTATTCACGGCTACAGACCGAAATGACTCTGAAGATTGAGGCTCAAAATATTTTTCAGATCAAAGTATTGATAGTCTGGAGCTCTTCCAGATTCACTAGAAGGGATAGACAAGCTGAAGCTTTAGCAAGAGGGGTTTACTGATTGCCCCAGCGCCTCCGTAGTCTAACATCTCAATATTAAGATCCTCGCGAAGGCATCTACTACTGAATCGCAATTTTGAGCTAACATTTTTTTTTATGTATTGCTTACAATCCACCTTGTGTTAAGTGGTTACTGGAGCCCATAGACATCTACGACGTAAATGCGCCACCCACCTTGAGATATAAGTTCTAAGGTCTCAAGTATAGTTACAATGGCTGCCCCATCCTTTAAGCCAAAACGCATTACTGCTTCACGGCAGAAATAGGTGGAGGTACCTACCCACGCGGACTCACAAGAGGTCCTACCACCAGTAACATGAACCCCGCAGTGAAAAATTAATCGCATAGCTATTTAGATTCTGTAATACGTAATCTCAAATCTTATTTGCAAACCACACGACCACGTCATCTTAGTCAGTCGAATCATTCATTGCTTAACTTGACAAGGATAATTTTTCCGGACCAAAAACTCTGATCCTTAAAACAAACAATGTGGACAGAAAAAAAACGTCATATCTGTATTGGTCACCGTTTTCGTCACCGCTTAGAATGCCATTGTGACGTCACAGCGTTCGCGTTTCCGCTACGTCATCATCCTCGGAACCAACATGCTGACCTTTGCGTGAAAAAGATTTAGCTCCATCAATTACGTCTACTGTTCATTCGTTTGTGGGATTGTCATTTAAAATTCTTTCTGTAAAATCCAAAAGTCTGAACTATTGCTGTAGTTGAAATACAATTTTTTTTAAGAAATCATGATCTGTAATGAGCTTTGAATATCGCTCTAAATACTAAATATTTCAAGCTTCTTTAATATTGGTTTTTACTGGTGGTAGGGCTTTGTGAGTCTGAGTTAGTTTCAAGCCAGGCTTGGGTAGTTCGTGCCTTGTGACCAGGTGCAGAGTCCTGCTGGAAAGTCCACGGCATATTTTAAAAAGTGTATCGCTGAAAGCTTTCACAACATGATCCAACACTGTATCTTGATACACTTTGGCTGAAGTTTTCACTCCTTTTTCATAAAAACATAGTTATGTGACACCTTGATAAGACACGCCCCACCAAACCATCACTGACGCAGGATGATGACCACGTTGTCCCTTTCCGACCACTTAAGCAGCTTATTTAGCACTGTGAGCGTACACTTTATCATTTTGCTTAATGTAGTATTCTTCAATCGTGCAAAATTTTTCATCGGTAAAGAGGATAATTCTGTGCCTTTCACATGCGTATCGCGACAGAAGGCGTTTTGATCGATCCACTCTCTTTAATTGTAAAGATTGATTTAGGGTATATCCTGTATATCGAAGATAAGCACCAGACTCAAGGTCTTGTTATATAATACATGGCAGAGTCCTAGCGGGAATCTTCGTTTCTCGCGATAAGATTTTTGGTTTCCTAATTTGTTGTATCTGTTGATAGTACGATATGCGAACACACGGCTGATACCAATCTTTTGAAGTGTCTGGAATATGTCCGCCGGCTCTATACCCACTTTGCGTAAGGCGATCACTGCAATCCTATTTTCTTTAACACCCCATTCCATATTGTAATTTGACAATGAACACGACAAAATATGTAAAATCTGGTAAAATCGAAAGAAGTTTTTTAAATAATATACGTGTTCCAAATTCAAAATAATTAAAAAATTGAAAAAAGAAATGTTTTTATGTACCAGTAATATTTTATGTCCAGACTAATTACATATTAGTTTAATTTGAATATACAATATTTCAACCAACCCAATTTACCAGAAGCCTCTCGAGTTCAAAATGCCGCGATTCCTGGTAACAAATCAAATTATATATTAAACCGGTGAGGGTTCATAGCTTCCATGCTTGCAATTCGACATGACGTATTCCCCGCGATGCCCCGCCCAGCAATCTGACATTCCACAAACCTGCAATTTAGATCGAGAGTTTGTATTATGCGCGCTTATTTGACGAGAAATATTTGAACGAAAATCAAAAGTTCTCGTGGCCGCAATCCAATGCGCTGGTCCGTCCAAATCCGCACCACTCTGGATACCACAATCTACGATTCCATACACACCGCGGAGAACAGAGGAAGATGGCGAAACATCATCCAGAGAAGGATAATAATAATAATAATTCAAATTCAAATTCAAATTCAAATTCAAAATCATTTATTTCAACTTAGATGTCAGTATGACACACTTGTTGAATGTCAAAATACAAATAACAACGTTATCTCTACCACCGGTTCCAAAAAAAAGCCACAGTCCTGAGAAAAACCGGCGAAACAAACTCAGCGGGCTTTTTTTTTTGTTTTTTCTCAAATATTTTCTTTTTTTTAAATTAATAAAAATATTTACAATAAAGGAAAAAACCAGTCAAAAAATAAAATTAAAAAATATATAATAATAATGAAAAATGAATGAAAAATTAAAAGGCCAGGAGCGAGCGCCTCATTCCCACGTAGTGCCATCTAGTAAATAATCCTTAACTTTATAATATGCCTTGTTGCACAAACGTTCCTTAACAGTTTTCTTAAATCTATGAACAGGTAGTAATTGAACGTTTAGTGGGATCTTGTTGAAAAGATGTACACCCAGCCCCCTAAAAGAGTTGCTTATTTTCTTAATTCGAGCCGCCGGCAACGCAAGCCTATGTTTGTTCCTAGTGTTCACATTGTGCAAATCGCAGACTCTGGGGAATTCTTCAATGTTTTTACGCACGTACAATAAATTATCAAAAATTTATTGGGACGCTAAAGTTAGAATTTTGATTTCCTTAAACTTGTCCCTCAAGGATTCCCTCGGGTGCATATTATAAATAGCACGAATAGCCCTCTTCTGCAGGATGAAAATCGTTTCGACATCGGCAGCATTGCCCCATAGCAAAATGCCATAGGACATAACACTATGAAAATAACTAAAATAAACCAGGCGTGCCGTATCTTCATTAGTATACTTTCGTATTTTTTTTACCGCAAACGCTGTAAACTTAACGTAAAAACTTAAATGTAATAATAATAATTACATTTATTTACTCCACAATACAAATAACTTTTCATTTAATATGACCTAAATTTCTAATTCTATCTAAACAACATTACAATATATTAATTATACTGACATTGGGGATAAAAATGCCGCGGCTCAGCTTTGTGATAGCTGAAACTATCGCTGCTATTCTGCCGCTGCCTGTAATTTTAATCTATAAACTAATCTAATCTATAAAATGATAAACTAAACTACTAAAACTAAAATAATATAAACTAATCTATAAAAAATAATCTAATAATATCTAAATTTAAATATGTGGCATAATCTACAAAATCTCTGCCTCCGCACTTTGTTGCTTAAGTAGAAATTCCTTATAAAAATATTTGAAGGGATAATGGGAGGAGATGGTAACGACCCTCAGACATGAGGAATGCGACTCAGGGAGGAGGATTTGAACTACATCAAATGGCGTTTGCAACTTCGTCTCGCGCTTATGCTTGGCAAACTTCATCCCGCGGTCTGCAAGCCAAATACCTTCGTAATAAGTTGGCACTTAATAAAACCTGAGTACAACCTGTTGTAAACGAACCGAGTTTGGCCTCGTGAACTACACACAAATACTCCTCCTTGCATCGTATTCCTCAATCCTGAGGGTCGTGATCACTCTGCTGTATGACTTTCTCTCGCATGATTAAGTGGATGGAAAAAGGACTTGGAGGCGCTGCCCAATAATTTAGTCCAACAAGATTCGTACCCCTCTTGATTCCACATTTCACAACGCCATTCACACCGTGAGAGACACACAAATACACCCCCTACAAAAGATACAATTCCGCTTCCACAGGATCACCACCATCTGCTCCAGGATCCAGGATGGAATGTGGATCTTCACTGTAATCGATATTATAACTACTTTATCATTAGTCAGAGATAGTACATCCAATTTTTCAGGTGGAGTATTGAACGCTGCTGTTAACAGTACTTGGCAGAGATTATATAGCAGTGGACAAGAGTGAACGAAATATAAAATCGGAACTGATTTGTTTTGGTCCTAAGGAATTATATTACATAGGTGATAATTATATCATGAGATATTTTTTCTCAAGCTCACGAATCAATTAAAAGTGTTAACACAAAAGAAATACAACATTTTGGTTCTGATTACGAGAAAGCATCAAAAATACACCCTCAAAGGATCGAACAGATTCAATTATTGGCTAGACGCTCATTTTGTTTCGCAAAACTCTTTATTCGATAACAGAATTGTGTTCTTTTGAAAACAATTTTTATTTTAATATATTTATTGCTTAGATGGGTGGACGAGCTCACGGCCCACCTGATGTTAAGTGGTTACCAGAGCCCGTAGATATCTACAACGTAAATGCCGCCATCCACCTTGAGACACGAGTTGTACGGTCTCACTTTTAGCAGCACAACGGCTGCTCCACGCTTCTAACCGAAACGCATACGGCTTCACGGCAGAAATAGGTAGAGTGGTGGTACCTATCCGTGCGGACTCACAAGATGTCCTACCACGATTAAAAAGCGTGGGGTGCTTTTCAGGATATTATCAAAATATTGTTAACTATTGATACTGTGGACCCACCCATCCACGCTTTTTTTACAATAAAATCATTTTTTCTTATACTATTTTTTATTAATTTTTTTATTTTATTTTATTTTATTTTATATATTATAATTTTTATTTATATTAAATACTTATATATTTATTTTATATTTTTTATTTTCTATTTTTATAATATATATTTTTTTTTTCAAAAATTTCATCTGAATCATGCGGTAACTTATCCGAGAAATAGGTGATCGGCGCGCCTGGTAGTTACCCTTCTTGGTCTTGACGCAGCCACTTCGGGTCTCAGGAAAATAAAAAAATCGCTAATCCTGACGATCCTAGTAAGGATTACGAAATCAAACTGTTTGAAATATTGAATTGTCATCGGTCCTTATTAAATATGCCAAATTTCCAGTTAATCTGAAGTTTTGAAGGGGGTCAAACTCATGTTAAAAAATTCCGTTACATACTAACACATACGTCTGAAGCTAATGAAAGCGTATTAAAAACACACAAAACCAAATGAAAAACACTCAGGAGAAATGTATTTTTAGAGAAACGCCTTTTCCGATTTCTTCCTGAAATTATTTTTATGTTGTTGATGAAAATCTCGTTAATTATAGGAAAATTTTCCACGCGGCCTGGCAACATTGAAGTATTTACAGCCGGAAACTTGTTGAAACGTCGATGCTCAGAATAAACTAAAGTATTTTCTAGAAACGCGCCCCCACATTTCCAACAAATACTTCAATTTAAACAGTTTTTTTTTTATTTATTTACGTCAGCTTAGTTAGAAATTATGAATTACAATATTACTGTACTAATTTATTATTTTCAGTGGCCAACGGTTTGGCGGTACCTTTCGCATTGCTGTTGCCCATTAGCGACGGTGACTTACAATTAGGTGGGCCGTATGGTCATCTAATTATAGTGGTAATATATAAAAAGAAAACATTATTAAATAAGGAAGGTGCTACAAAAACTTTTTTATATTTAAACAACAGTATGTGAACATTGTTTGTTCCTTTTTAAGCAATTTTTATATTAATAAGTGAAGCAAAAACTTTGTACCCCTTTTTACGAAAATTGCGCGGACGGAGGAGTATGAAATTTCCCACACTTATAGAGAACATAGAGAAGAAGTGCAGAATGCTCATATTTTTTTAAAATTCTACATAAAAAATACAATAAATCCATAAAAAAACATTACACACACTACCATGTATTTGACACATACACGCATGTATACTATATGTTTATTGTCAAACTTTTCTTATTGTTTATAGTCTGTGGTCAAATTGAGAATAAATTAAATATTGTTTGTCTTTATTAATATTTGTTTAAAGTGTAGTCTTGGGGAAATCTGTGTTATATAATTTGACAATAGAATCATAATAATGTTCAAACTTATAATTTCAATTAATTATAGTTGAATTTCGAGTCCTTCGGGACCACTAGTCATTGTAAATCAATAATATTCTCTGTCGAGCTATGAGTTTTGTCTGTGATTGCATTTGTATTGGTTGAACTGCAGTAATATCGGCTTCCTCATCACAACCGTTGATTTGCGTCCTAATCCATTAACGGTGCTTTTAGATACCACAAGCACCGGTCACTCTCCTCGTCGAACCCGTCGCTTGCGACGAAGGGCTCGACGAGCGAATTAACCCATAGACACAGCCCACTGAGTTTCTCGCCGGCTCTTCTCAGTGAGTCGCGTTTCCGATCCGGTGGTAGATTCTGCGAAGCACTGCTCTTGCTAGGGCCAGTGTTAGCAACAGTCACGGTTTGAGCCCCGTGAATTCACCCACATGTTAGGGCGAAGCTGAAATAGCCTCTCAAGGCTATCAGCATAAGTAGAGAGAAAATAATTCTATTTGCGCTATAGGAACTAACAATTCGAAGGCCAAATCTCGTGTCGCTAATAAAATTGAAACAAGGGAAATTATATTCAGTAAAATCGTATTTGACGACGTTATTTTGTGTTAGTCATAGTCATGGAACTCCTCGATTGTGATTGATTGATTTAGCTAAATTATAATTTCCATGATTTCAAGCTGAATCGTTGCGTTTTTTTTATTGCTTAGATGGGTGGACGAGCTCACAGCCACCTGGTGTTTACTGGTTACTGGAGCCCATAGACACCTACAACGTAAATAGGCCACCCACCTTAAGATATAAGTTCTAAGGTCTCAGTATAGTTACAACGGCTGCCCCACCCTTTAAACCGAAACACATTACTGCTTCATGGCAGAAATAGGTGGTGGTACCTACCCGTGCCTGTCTTGTAGTTTCCACTGCATCGTCTGAGTCAACTAACCGAGACCAAGGATGCGCTCTCTTTGTTGCACGATCTTCATCGATACAGTAAACCTTTCCGTTGCTTTTGAACTCAACTAATTTCTACTCTTTTGATTTACCACAAATCCTTTAACCAAATCCCATATAGCAAACTGTGTTGATCTTAGATAAAGGCTTTACGATGTGTAAAGCTCCGTGATAAGTACCAATAAAATAAGCTTTAAGCTTTCAACTTCAAACGGGATTTTTGTTGAATGTGTGACAATTTGTTGAAGCTTAGAAATTGTGCATCTGTGGTTCAGTGGCGGTAACTTGTAAGGTATTGGTTCGTTTTGCACGAGGTAAAGCCATGTTCATAATATAATCATAAGCATGGTCATAAAATGAAAGTAATATTATATTATAAACATATTAAATATTTAATTAAATATTAAATAATAGTGAGTGTAATGCTATCTACAAATTTTAAAAATTAATTCATAGTTTTACGTTTCAATGGCTTTTTTTCTATAATAGTTATGTCATAAAAACTTTTAATATAAGCTTCTCCACAGTTTTCGTAGTCTATGTGGTTATGATACCAAATTAATTATTTTATATGATAATAGGACACTTAATTAGTCCATAGTAATGTTATTGTTGACGTGGACTGTATTTTTGTGCTAGCTTCAATAAAAACTAGATTCAGGGCGAAGGATTTTTATTTTTTGATGTACAACACGTGCAGTATGCCCAGAGTTTTTTATGCAACTACAACTGTGTTGCCATGCTTCTTAGTGTATTCCCACATTTAAAATCGATCATATAAAATTTTATGTTTAAGATTTACCTAATCAGCTATCACCATTGACACATTCGACCTCATGTCTCAAGGTGGGCGACGGCGTTCTCAAAGCAATGAAAAATAATAAACCAAGTCCATGAACTTCCATGATGAAGGAATAGAATCGCGGAATAAAAGTTATGTAGACATAACTGAGTGTAATAAATTTATGGTGAGAGAAGATAGGACGTATCGCGAGCTCTCATGAGTCGATATTACTTACTACCCACACTATCTATTTCTGTTAGGGCGTGGACACATGTCTACGGTGCGGCGCCGCTACCGTTGAGACGGCGCGACGTCGTGCCGCGGCGTGGTGCCGTGTACGGTTCACCGCACCGGCATATGGCAGTTTGACCATCGTTTACAATACAGTTTCTGTCTTAACATGGACTGCAAAAAACGTATTATTCTGCTCCTTTTGCTAATTAATATGACGAATGAAGAAAAAACAGAATCAAAGAAAATATTTTATTTTTATTTTTTATTGCTTAGCTGGTTGGACGAGCTCACATCCCACCTGATGTTAAGTGGTTACTGGAGCCCATAGACATCTACGACGGAAATGCGCCACCTACCTTGAGATATAAGTTCTAGGGTCTCAAGTATAGTTACAATGGCTACCCCACCCTTCAAACCGCAAACGCATCACTGCTTCACGGCAGTAAATAGGCAGGGCGGTGGTACCTACCCGGGCGGACTCACAAGTGGTCCTACCACCAGTAAAAAATTCGGTGAATCCATACCTTTCTATAATGAACCATGATGGAGGTTATTTTAAGAGGAAATAGGAAGCGCTGAAAATATGTGGTATTGACAAATTTTACTAATATTTTGTGGAGCAGTAGCAGTGCGTCGTATGTCAGCGCGGTGCACCGTATACAGTAGTCGGTGCCGCACCGTAGACATGTGTCCACGCCCTTACGTATGGTCATGCGGTTCGGTTTGAAGGGTTGGGGTGGAAAACGTGCGCACACAGAGCTAAGTCGTCGTGGCCTAAAGGATAAGACGTCCGGTGCATTCGTATCAAGCGATGCACCGGTGTTCGAATCCCAGGCGGGTATCAATTGTTCTAATGAAATACGTACTTAACAAATGTTCACGATTGACTTCTACGGTCTTTTATTAATAACATCAATAAAAATCAAACACACAAAGTTATAATTTGCATCATTACTGGTGGTAGGACGCTTTGTGAGTCTGCACGGGTAGGTACCACCACCCTGCCTATTTCTGCCGTGAAGCAGTTATGCGTTTCGGTTTGTAGGGGGAAGCCATTGTATTGTAAAAACTGACACCTTACAACTCATATCTCAAGATGGATGGTGCCATTTACGTTGTAGATGTCTATGGGCTTCGGTAAACACTTAACACCAGGTGGGCCGTGAGCTCATCCACCCATATAAGCAATAAAAAAAGCTAATGGCTAGACCAATTATAAATTTGAGAGCATAAAAAAACGTTAGAAACTTAGATTTTCTTAAAAAATACACTCCAAGCTCAAAAGCTCTCCGAAACAATTAGATTTTCCATCGAATAAAAGTAAACAAGCGCAAAGCTTTTTCCATTAAAATTTCAACATCGTCTCAAGAAGTGCTGCACTTTCCAAGATTAAGCCCTTTTAAGCTGCCACACGAGGTGATTTCACGTCTCAACTCGTTGGTAAATGTGTGCTTAGTTTCATCCAAGGACATATTGTGGTAAGCTTTAGAAAGTACATGTTAGTTGAAGATTCATTTTCGTTCTTCCCCCTTACTGCCTCAATGCGGGTGTAAGCTTTAGATTAAAAGCTGAAAGTTAAGCTCATCGGTTTCGTCTAAGCTCATAGAAAACCATATTTGGCAATGTACTTCTCTTTTTCACAGTTCTAATATTAATTTATGACTTTTTTATTGTTGTAATAGGCGGATGGCAGTCCTTATTTAATTAGACTCACAATAAATTGTGAACGCATGTCTCTAGGTGAGCATCTATGAGTAAATACTAACTGGGAAAACATGTTCGCGAAATTGACTGTTTTGCTGGATGGAATTGAATTTCCATCCAGCAAAACACTTACTCGGTTTGCCATTGTAAAGTACCAAATTAAGATAAAAGGTATGCATATTAAGCTCCCATCTACATTACAATGTTTAACCTATGAATATTATCTGTTTAAGAATCAACTATGTACGCCAAATACAAAGGTATTGTGTATATCTATACTAATATTATAAAGCTGAAGAGTTTGTTTGTTTGAACGCGCTAATCTCAGGAACCGATTCAAAAAAATCCTTCACTGTTAGATAGCCCATTTATTGAGGAAGGCTATAGGCTATATACCATCACGGTAAGACCAATACAAGTGGATCACCGGTAAAGAATGTTTCTAAATATTTTCACTTTCTAGGTAAATGAAGTGGGGATAAAATTTATCGTTATGCCAAAGTAACTATTTCACGCGGACGGAGTCGGGGGCAAAAGCTAGTCACAAATAATAAAATTATATGCATTCATAAAATATAAAAAAGGGCTCAAAAGAATAGGTAACCTATTAATAGACGCGGCAGTCGAAAAAAAAAATGTCTTCATCAATTCGTAAACCCTAATGAAATGTTAAAATTATAACGCCTACAAAATTTCAGATATCTAGAATCGTTCGGGGTCCCCTCTAGTCTATTCGGCTGTCCCTTTCGCACCAACAGCTTTTATGGGTCTTCAAGCGAAAGAGAATCAGCGAAAACACCCACTGGACTCTAGCGTTTCAACCCCTGTTTTCAGTCGTACCCCGGTCGCGAAACGCCGCGCGCGTCTCCCTCAAACTCGATCTCAATAAATCAACAGACAATCTCTCTTATTGAATTAAATTCGTTCGCAAATCTGCAAAGCGGAATGCACGTTCTGGGGTACGCAAAACAAAAGTCGTAAAATTACATACACGTCGGGTAATAGATATTTTTGTTAGTTAATTTTTTTCTCCGTTTAATTTGTCAGTGGAGTAATCGAATTTCGCGGACGCCGGGCTCTATTACCGGACAACAGGTGAGTCTTTGCTTATGTATATATAAAACCGATTTTTTTAATATTTTAGATCGTATATCGTATATTTTTCGCGAATATTCTCAAAGTTTTCTAGAATGCGTACGAGGCTGTTGTTTGTTGTGTTGTTAAAACTAATTAATTAAAAATCTACGTAATTTATAATCTAAGGTTTCTTTCCAGATATTACGTAGCATAAATTCGTCAAATTAATATATTGTTATAAAATTCCTTAAACTTCTGTATTTACTACAACTAAGATTGCATTCGTGCTATCGACTATTTTTCCTAATGAAATAAATACGTATTTAAAAAAAAATGTTCATGAATGATTTCCAAGGTGAAGGAATAGCGCCGTATAGTAAAAATCCAAACCGGAAAAATTATAATTTGCGTATTTGCTGGTGGTAGCGCGTCTTGTGAACCCGCACGCATTTCGGTTTGTAGGGTGGGGCAGTCGTTGTCTTGTAAAAACTGAGACTTAGAACTTATGTCTCAAGGTGGGTAGCGGCATTAACATTGTTGTCCACGGGCTCCGATGACCACTTAAGATGGGCTGTGTACTCGTCCAAAATTAGCAATAAAAAAAATGGGTATCTGTTTAAACTTAAATAAACATAATACATTGTGAGTTTCTTTAATTTCCTTAAACATTATAGAATTTCTGAACTACATACAATGAAATTAAAAAAGCGTTTAATTTTGAACTACGTAAAAACTTAAGCCCTAATATCTCTTCTGCAATGCAAAAATACGTCTTCCAACTCGATAGCCTTCACGTGGTACCCTTATATTTTCCATTCTTCTAGAAGACGGGTCTACTTCTATACGGGTATACGACGTTAGCAATATCTTGTCACGATTCTATTCTCAACCTGATCGTAAAAGGTTACCGTCGCCCAACGACATTTACTGGTGGTAGGACCTTTTGTGAGTCCGCGCGGGTGGGTACCACCACTCTGCCTATTTCT
Source organism: Bombyx mandarina (assembly GCF_030267445.1). Taxonomy (NCBI): domain Eukaryota; kingdom Metazoa; phylum Arthropoda; class Insecta; order Lepidoptera; family Bombycidae; genus Bombyx; species Bombyx mandarina. Next base: position 8,992,951 of record NC_143234.1, on the reverse strand, counting down.
GCCGTGAAGCAGTAATGCGTTTCGGTTTGAAGGGTGGGGCAGCCGTTGTAACTATACTTGAGACCTTAGAACTTATTCTCAAGGTGGGTGGCGCATTTACGTTATGGATGTCTATGGGCTCCAGTAACCACTTAACACCAGGTGAGCCGTGAGCTCGTCCACCCATCTAAGCAATAAAAAAAAATCGTCAACAGTAGCCAAGCTGCAGCCAACTTCAAGATACCTTCGAGAATGTAGTTCTCGGGAAAAATTAGGGATTAAGAGACTCCATTTGGAAAGGTGGTAGGGAATAATTCTGTTCCAGTAGTGGGTAATGCGATGGAGAAGACAGAAGCTGGCTTGAATGCGTTCCGTTTTGAAAGCTCAAAAAGCTCATTATGGGTCTGCATATGGCGTATTAAAAGCCCGCAAGGGTAGCTTTCGAAGTTGACGACAAAGGGAGGAACTTCCACCGAGCGGGTGATATTCCTCGGTAGACCGATGGTCCGAATGTTGTTGTTAAGAGCTTTTGTATATGCAAGCTTAATTTGAAAATTTCAGTAGCGAGATTCAGGGGTCTATCAAATATCTTCGGTTTTAGGATTGCTACAGCCACATAGGTAGCACAATCTTGCCTATTTCTGTCATAGCTCGGTGATTTGCATATTCCGGTTTAAAGGGTAGGACAGACGGTGCGGGCAATGTCGTTTTGATGTCCATGGGCCCGGGTAGCCAACTACACGTTACACTAATTTGAAGATGAGTTAACTCATGTACGCAATCAATAAAAACCTATAAGAATTGCAAAGAAACCAGGGGATACTTCCTAACGGCCGTCTGGTGTAGTGGTAAGTGACATGGTCACTACACAAGGGGGTCGCGGGTTCGAATCCCGCTAAGGGAAGATATTTGTATGATAAATATAAATGTTTTTTCCAGGGCTATGGATGTATATTAAATATATGTATGTGTATAATAAAAATCTTACATTTATATCCGTTATCTGGTACCTGTAACACAAGTTCTTTACGAACTTATCACGGGACCAGTTAACGTGGCGTGATTGTTAGTAAATATCTATTATTTATTTATTTAATACAACCCTGTAAATTGAGTAAATTCAATAAATAAAAAACATCAATAGAACTACCAAATAATAAACTAAATTACCAAATAGGTATAAGTTTATAACCCTAAATTCATTAAAAATACGCTAAAGCTCACAATAAAGCCTCTGGATTCGCTCATGAGCTTTTCGGTAAAACTACGCAATCTGCATTAAAATAAATATAATTTTTTATCATTTTTCAATCCATTGCTTAGTTTTACAAGAAACCGAGTACTTATGATCCTAAATCTTAAGGCCATAAAAGCCTATTTCTGCCGTGAAGCAGTAATGCGTTTCGGTTTGAAGGGTGGGGTAGCCGTTGTAACTATACTGAGACCTTAGAACTTATATCTCAGGGTGGGTGGCGCATTTATGTTGTAGATGTCTATGGGCTCCAGTAACCACTTAACACCAGGTGGACTGTGAGCTCGTCCACCCATCTAAGCGATAAAAAAAAGCTTCTAGATTAAGTAGTAGCTTGAAAGTGCCTAAGACCTATCTGATCTGACTAGTTGCCATCGTTCACGGACGTCAGCACTGCCTTTAGGCAAAGCCGCTGCCTACTATTGAGAACTCTCCAGAAACTTATTGCTCAAGATTTTTGTTTTATGAGCACAGATGGTCAGTACACGCCACATTTCAAGTGAGGAGCACACTTGCAATACTCAATGCTAAATACTTTGAAGCCGTGTTTGATAAAAAAAGGCTAAAGCTCAAGTAGCACAGCGGAGAGGAGCTTTATAAATAAATAAATTTCTATAACGAACCGTTTTTTTTATTTTTTATTGCTTAGATGTGTGGACGAGCTCACCTGGAGTTAAGCGGTTACTGGAGCCCATAGACATCAACAACGCAAATGCGCCACCCACCTTAAGATATAAGTTCTAAGGTCTCAATATAATTACAACGGCTGCCCCACCCTTTAAACCGAAACACATTACTGCTTCACGGCAGAAATAAGCAGGGTGGTGGTATCTACCAGCGCGGACTCACAAGACGTCCTATCACCAGTCAAAAACCACACCCAGTTATATTTATATATTTTACAGGTAAATTAGAAAATCACTACGCATTAATAATTCCTTTCACTCAATTCGTCACATTTCGATAACAAATATATTATAATAACAAAGTGATTGATTGCTATTATACTAATCGATTTGGAACTACGTGTGTTCAATGCAGGAGGCTTCGTTAGTAAAACAAACTTCCAAACCTCAGAATTGTACCGAGGTGATTAGGAGTTATGAGTCCTAGGGCGTATTCTTAGTCCGCACAGGTAGGCTGCCACTAGCCTGCGCATTACTGCTACGAAGCAGCTTGGCGATACGGTTTGTTCGGTATGACAGCTATTATATTGAAGCTTAAATTGTGGCTTACACTTCATGTCTTGAGATGGGCGGCGGCTTCAAGTGACTACAAGTATAGAAGATTCCGAAAAGAAGGCGTATATAAGTTCACATTAACTAGCATTAGCGCTTGCAAAAAAAAACGACTCGGCTCACGCAAGACGAATGGCACTCATTAAGTACAAAAACTCCGTAGCTGCTGCAGAAGAAGCTTTAAGCTACATTTAAGTTTTCCTGGTGTAATGAAATTTTCTAATGACTCTGTTTCGTTTATAAGCCTTCTGTACTTCTTGACCAGGGTTTAAAATGGAATGCAAGCCATTTGGTTTTTATCCATCGACGGTAGATAAGTGTACGGTCCTTCACCTGGTAATAAATGGTTCTGTTGCTGACGGATACTGATAATAGACTGACCGACCGAAGGTGACCCCAGTTATGACGTACGTTAGTCAAATAGGTTTTCATCCGTTAATTGATTTGGATTAAAACAACATCAAACGTTGACGTTGCCTATTGGCGAAGCTTATCTCGCCACACGACTGACCACAGTCGAGCACCCAAATGAATTCAGTCATTGTGGAGAATACTGTGCAAACACATAGAGTTTATGTCTGCTCCGTTGATCCTATTGAATAAATTTTGAACAGAAAACGCGACAAGCCTAGTGAAATTCCCATTGTTTTCTGAATTTCAGGGCAACTTTTCGTGTTCCCTTAAAACCGTATAATGATCAATAAAAAACAAAAATTCAACAAAATTGTTTTTTGTTCTAATACAATGTGCTTAACACCGAACGGATTCGATGTGCAACTTAACCCGGTCTTCTCAGCGGGTCGTAATTCCGATCCGGTAGTAGATTCATTCGCGAAGCAGCTGCTTTTGAGGACCTCTTGTGAGTCCGCACGGGTAGGTACCACCACCCTGCCTATTTCTGCCGTGAAGCGGTAATGCGTTTCGGTTCGAAGGGTGGGGCAGCCGTTTTAACTATACTTGAGACCTTAGAACTTATATCAAGGTGGTTGACGCATTTACGTTATAGATGTCTATGGGCTCCAGTAAACACTTAACACCAGGTGGGCTGTGAGCTCGTCCACACATCTAAGCAATAAAAAAAAAATTTTTTAAACCTAAAGAGGTCTGTTTTTACAAATGTTTAACAAATACACCGACCAGTAAAGATTATAATAAAAAAAACATAATCCGAGCTACTTTGCCACAGCGCCATAAGAACAGATTGTATAATTCGGTTCAGTGTGTGCTATTGTTATGTTTAAATGGCGTTATCTCTGTAATTGTCCGTCTTAGTGCCAGATCCATAGTGCGTTATTTAGTTATTTCGTGTCAATCGTGTATGATTAAACTTAATTTCGGTGTTATTCTTACTGTGCTTTGAGGCCACGCTGGATTCAAATAGAAACAGATTTGATAAGAGATGAGCGTTCTTGAATGACTTCCACAAAGAAAATCGATTTTCCTATTTGTAATATGCTTTGTGATAGGACGTATTCTGAGCTCATACAGAAAGGTATCATCAGCATGCCAGTATCTACTTTTAAACAGTCATGCCAGTCATTTTGGAATTTGGGACAATAAGTTTGGGAAGTTAAGTCTTCGAAGATATAACACCCCCCATTTTAAAAATCAAATTAAGTCTTCGAAGATTTTACCCCCCATTTTAAAAGTCTACGAAGTACAGTCTATAGTTCTTGTTCAGCCCGTCTCGCGCATTTAGATGTGTTTTTCAAAATTCTACTTGTTTATTTTCGTGGCTGTTTGAGGGCTTTCGTTGTAAAGGTGAAAAAGCTTAACGAATTAGGCTTTTGAAAAGTTATTTTCGTTTTGGCTTGTTGTAATAAAAGCACTTTGAGGTGTTTTCAACATAAATACACGCTTTTAAAAATTTCGTAACGAATTTGGAGTTTATGTAACTTAATCCTTTCTTCCGATCCTTCTAAGCTGGAGAACGTTTACTCCTGCTTAAAATCCTGGTTTGATAAAGCAAATGTTATGTCTATTTCTTAGAGGTGTCTTGAGGTGGCCAAGAAAATGAATAAATGCGTTTACTTCTTCAAATACTCATTATATTATTTTTAATTACTTTACAAATACAGAATTGACATGCGCGTCCATCTTTTTTGTTCGTGTAAAAAAAATTAAATTTTGACAATTGGTGCCCCTAATGCGCTTCCTGACTTGTGATTGGTTCGTGCGATATGACGTCATCGTTGGCCAATCACAGCCATTAATGTATGAAGCGCCGTTGATTCGTTAACAGCAAACAAGGAACCTTTGTGCAGTTGAGCACGATTTAAACTCAATTACATTTCAGTCACAGTCTCCGTCGAATTCGTCGATTACGTCCAAGAGTAGACGAGTGAACTAGCCCATAGACACAGCCCACTGAGTGTCTCGCCAGATCTTCTCAGTGGTTCGTTCTTCCGATCACTTGGTAGAGCGAAGTACTGCTCTTGCTAGGGCCAGTGTTAGCAAATTCTTTCAGGTTGAGCTCGTGAGCACCTTTTGACATTCAACCAGCTTGGCACATCCAAAATACTTGGAGGATATTTCAGTTGCAATAAATGATTTGTATTTGAATTTTTTGTATTTTTATTTTATTGCTTAGATGGTTGGACGAGCTCACAGCCCACCTGGTGTTAAGTGGTTACTGGAGCCCATAGACATCTACAACGTAAATGTGTCACCCAGCTTGAGATATAAGTTCTAAGATCTCAGTATAGTTACAACGGCTGCCCCACCCTTCAAGCCGAAACGCATTACTGCTTCACGGCAGAAATAGGCGGGGTGGTGGTACCTACACGTACGGACTCACAAGAAGTCCCACCACCAAATTAATTTTCACAAATTTAACAGGGTAACCTTAAAACCCTACTTACATTTCCTAAGCTCTACCGAACGAAACTTTTAAGTTTGCCTTTCAGGCGCCTTACATAATTACAGTAAATTCTGGTATCGTGTGATTTCACACGTTTCATCATTGGGGAAGTTCAGCTGTGCGGGACGGGGCTTCGAGACAGCGTATCAGAAATCATAGCGCTGTTTCCTAAATTTCTCAACACTCAACACCATCGAATGTAAATAGTTTAAGGTTTAATTTTGAAATGAATCAAAAATTTGAAGCGTCGTGGCCTAGAGAATAAGACGTCCGGTGCATACGTGTTGAGCGATGTACCCGGTGTTTGAATCTCAGGCGGGTACCATTTTTTCTAATGAAATACGTACTCAATAAATGCTCACGATTGACTTCCACGGTGAAGGAATAACATCGTGTCACAAAAATCAAACCCGCAAAACTATAATTTACGTAATCACTGGTGGTAGGACCTCTTGTGAGTCCGCACAGGTAGGTATCACCATCCTGCCTATTTCTGCCGTGAAGCAGTAATGCGTTTCGGTTTGAAGGCTGGGGCAGCCGTTGTAACTATACTGAGACCTTAGAACTCATATCTGAAGGTGGGTGGCGCATTTACGTTGTAGATGTCTATGGGCTCCAGTAACCACTTAAAACCAGGTGGGCTGTAAGCTCGTCCACCCATCTAAGCAACAAAAAAAAAGAATTACGGCTTTATAAAGAACTAGCGACCCGCCCACGCTTCGCTTCGGAAACATTAAAACACACATGAAACCAAAAAAATAAAATAAAAAAAAAATAAAAAAAAGTAGCCTATGTTCATCAGGGACAATGTCGGCTTCTAATGGAAAAAGATTTTTTCAAATCGGTCCAGTAGTTTCGGAGCCTATTCGAAACAAACAAACAAACAAATCTTTCCTCTTTATAATATTAGTATAGATATCACTATCTCCCTCGCACGCCTCTGTTTAATGACGTCTTACTTAATGTAATTCGTTTAAGATCCCATTAACTTCCCTTGTAATTTGATAGTCCCAAACCTACTATCTTATAGAGGTTCGACATCAGATGGCGGCTACTCGTAAACCATAACCGAATCAAACAACAGCATGGGTACGAACTTGCTTTGTTGAACGGGTTATGAAGCAGTGGGCAAGTTTGAAGGAATTGTTTGGGCCTATGGACAAGGTATAGTGCTGTCTAACATGTGACATTAGGGTGAAGTGTGAACGCCATTGTTAGGCATTAGTATCCCCCGTAACGCAAAGCTTTTTCCTTGCGGAAGTAGGCAAGACCCTTCCAGACTTATTAAGACCTTCTGGTAATCACGCAAATTGATACACTTTCCGAGTTTGGTTTTCATTAGACGATAATATTATGTCTTCATCGTCGTAACCGTTCGCCAAGGCCTATTAGGAATATTCGTTCTGAAATCTTGGTATTGAAGGTGAGAGAGAGGGATAGAGAAAGGAAGAGAGAGAGAGAGGGAAAGAGAGAGGGAGAGAGAAAGGAAGAGACAGAGAGGGAGAGAGAGAGGGGGAGAGAGAGGGAGAGCGTTTCGGTTTGAAGGGCGGGACAGCCGTTGTAACTATACTGAGACCTTAGAACTATATTTCAAGGTGGGTGGCGCATTTACCTTGTAGATGTCTAAGGGCTCCAGTGACCATTTAACTACAGGTGGGCTGTGAGCTCGTCCACCCATATAAGCAATAAAAAAGGGGGGGGGAGAGAGAGGGTGAGATAGAAAGAGAGAGATAATAAACTTTATTTTACACCAAATAAAAAAAAGCAAAAAATAAATACAAAAGTACAATTGGCAAAAGTACAAATACAAAGTACAATCAGAATAGCAGAAAGTGCCATTCTTCTAACAGAATTACACATTTTTCTAATAGGTTATTGTATAACCGAATCCTAAAGGTTACATAATACAAATCTTCTACATCCAGCACGTCACATATGCGTCGAGTTGTCGCCAATAAACTATTCATAGAAATATGGATCATGACTGGGTGGAAACGAACGGACGGGATCGGATCATAAAACATTTCTAATAAATATGCTTCACGTTAGTAAACGTAAGCTTTCAAACCGGAGCTTTTATAGTGTTCTATAAAATTTCATATCCTCCCATTATTGTATGAAATGAATTTAATACACGTATACAAGCTTTATGAAATATGGCAGTTTTGAGATTGGAGAATCTTACACTGATGATACAGTGTACGGCTTCCTGTACCACCATTTATTTCTTATTGCTCAGACCGGCAATCGAGCCCAGGGTCCTATCCTATCCATCCAATCGTTGGGATTTAAACACTTACAGAATCCTATAGACATGCATAACGTAAATGCCGCTACCTTTGAGACATGAGCTCTAACTGTTCCTACCACTATACCATACAATAGCAGTAACTTATATATTATATTCCCTAGTCGAAGCAGTAAGCCCTTCTTGTATTCTTCCTACGCCCCGCCCCCCCTCTCTCTTTTGCGAAAATGAGCATTTTCATAACCCTTTCAGATCTCAAAGACTAAATCGCATGTCATAAAATTTTGCTTGCACATTGTCAAGGGTCAGAAAATATAGGCTACGTCAAAAGCTGGTAACCCCTTTTATTTTACTGGTAATATACTTATTTTTTAATGCTTCTGTGTGTGGACGAGCTCATGGCCAACCTGGTGTTAAGTGATTACCAGAGCCCATAGCCATCTACAACGTAAATGTCGCCACCTACCTTGAGATATGAGTTCTAAGGTCTCAGTTTTTTATAGTGTAACGGCTGCCCCACGATGTTATTATTAGGAATTAAGTATTTTATTAGAAAAATTAGTACCTGCCTGCGGGATTCGAACACTGGAGAGTCGCTAGATACGAATGCATCGGAAGTCTTATTCTTGTGACCACAACGACTTTTAAAATACTATATGAATATAGGCCTCCCACAAGATGGACGGACGACCTATTGAGGTTCGCGGGGATCCACTGGACGCAAACAGCGCAGAACCGATCTTTGTGGTGATACTTAGGGAGACCTATGTTCAGCAATGGACATCTATGGGCTGATAGAATAGAACACAATAAGTCTTCAGTGATACTACCAATTCCCTCATATCGGCCGCGAAGCATTCATTTGGATGTGACGGATAAAACTTCTATCTGGTGACTCAAGGTGAGTGCTTGTTGTCTTTACTCGGCTACTAAATACAATGACCCCGAATTTCCTGACTTGACAGCAGATTAAATATACGTGCTTTTTATGATATCATACAGATTATAGGTTGTGCCAATCTTTCAAAATCAGGGCCTTGGAGACTCTTTATGGATAAACACGGAGTGTCCTCGTTTTGATTTGGAATGATTGCTTTTAAGCTTATGTAGCTGTATAATATGAGAAGTTATTTCTTTATTATGGTCTCTATTGTTAAGATCGTATCTTCTTCAGGTGGGCTTGAGGTTTACTCTCAAATACTGAGCTGGTTCAAGCCTTTTTTTTTTGGTCAGGAGGAAATTGCCGGACTTCCGTCCTTCACTGGGGATGGCGGGCGGGCTATGTCAGAGTCGAACTAACTAAAACCTCCTGTCGCTCAACAGCCAACGTCCAAACCTCGCATGAGACAGAACTCATGAAAAGGCAAAGGGGGGAAAGTGAAGCGTTTAGTGCGGAGTACATCTTTCCCATCACCCTCCCCCTGAAATTCTGCTAATACCACATGTGTTCTGACATGTGTTTTCATAGATCTACGTGCCATCTGAATCTGTGATGAACTTTCTATTAGCCAGTGCTTTGGTATTATGTGCTTCTTAAACAGTTGTTTGGTAGGAAATAGAAACCGCGGGCTCCTAGCTAATTTACTTGGCGGTATTCCGAAGCGTTCCAGATCTCCATTTACTATCGGAAAGTCGGTAAGCTCATCGATTTTACCCTGAAATTCACAAGTTTCAATTGTCCCATTATTTGTATTAAATGGAGAAGAGAGGACAGCTCATCTTGCAGCCCATAGATATACGGTACCAAAGATGGTGATCTTCAGAGGTATTCAGTTACTTTTATCATTAAATCAGTCACAAATTCGTATCGAAAAGTATGACTGCTTCTCAACTGAAACAGGCACATAGCCCTACCCTCTGACATATCACGACTATTGCCCAAAAATACTACGAATAAAAATATCACGAAAGAAAATAATCTTATACCTTTAAACGAGCAATTCCTGTATATTAATATATATATTATATAATCTGAATCTCGGAAACGGCTCCTACGATTTTTATATATTTTAGTGTACAGGGGATTTTGGGGGCGATAAATCGATCTAGCTACGATTTATTTTCAGAAAATGTTGTTTTATTCGTGTTTTCAATAATCAACTCTTCCCGACATCTGTTGGCGAATAATAATACTATTTTTCTTAATTGAGGGCAACTAACCGCTTTAAAGACACAACAAGATGGCGTTATCAAAAAAAAAACCATCATCTAGTTAGGCATAATTCTCGCTGCAACGAAACCTCATCTCAAGTATCTCAGAGGCAACACGAAGTATAAATCCGCTTAAATCGAAACGCTCGTTGCATTTGTACTTTTCTCGACTAGTTGAGCTAAGCTTCTCTGTGTAACACTCTGAGAAATTACAGTTGGAACAGACAGATAATAGACAAGAACGGGGAGAATTAAGCTTGAGTTGTCTAGATAGAATACGTGGGCTATACGCAGGGTTTTGAACTGAGTTCTGATATTTTTCGTATTATTTATTCCATTTCCGAAAAAAACAAATCCGTCAGCAACCGTTTGTAACCTATAGATTAATAGGTACGTGAAGCAAAAACTTTGCACCCCTTTTTATGAAAATTGCGCGGATTGAAGACTACGAAATTTCATACACTTATAGAGAATATAAAGAAGGAGTGCAAAATGCTAATTTTATATAATATGCATATTTTTTTGAATTATGCATAAAAAATAATTAAATCAATAAAAAAAAATATTACACACAGTACCATGTATTTGACACACACACGCATATATATACTCTTTTCTGTCTGTGTGGTCTGTGGTTAAATTAAAAACTGATTATATTGTTTGTCTTTAATATTATTTGTCTATAGTGTAGCCTTGGCGAATCTGTGATTAAATAAATCTATTAATAGTCTTTGACAATAGTACCTTAAGAATGTTCAAACTTATAATTTAAATTTGATTATGGTCGAATTTCGACCACTAGACGACCAGTATATTGTATGTTTACAATAATCTCACAACGGAATCCGTATTCAGCGCTTAAAGATTCTCTTTACACAGTTACTGTTGCTCGTGGCCACTGTATTTCGGAACTACCACCTTTCATAGCAACGTTCAAGTCAATCCACAACATTACCTTTTTACTGATGGTAGGACCTCTTGGGAGTCCGCACGGGTAGGTACCACCACCATGCCTATTTCTGCCGTGAATAAGTAATGCGTTTCGGTTTGAAGGGTGGGGCAGCCGCTGTAACTATACCTACTTTAGAACTTATATTTCAAGGTGGGTGGCGCATTTACGTTGTAGATGTCTATGGGCTCCAGTAAAGACTTAACACCAGGTGGCCTGTGAAATCGTCCACCAATCTAAGCAATAAAAATATAAAAGATAAACTCCTTACTTAATACTCTTGACCGCCATCATTGAACCGAAAAATCGATATCGAATAGCGTGGGTGGTCTAGCATCTGACACCGCCCGCAGATAATCCTTGTAATACTATAAGCAACTAAAAATTAGCCGGCTCTGTTTAAGCGCAATAACAGACTTGACCGGTTCAATTCGCATTACGAATAACTTTAAGATTGAAGACTAGACCGTGACTGCCTTTTGTAACGACCGCTTGTTTATATTCAGTGCTGGCAAGGCGTCCTGTGATCTCGTAATGGTAGGTATCCCACAGGGACAGCCTACTGAGTTTCTCGCCGGATATTCTCAGTGGGTCGCGATTCCCATCTGGTGGTGAATTTAACACTGCTCTTGCTAGGGCTTATGTTAGCAAATTCTCTCAGGTTGAGCCCGTGAGCTCACATACCCGTCCGGGCGTAGCTGAAATAGCCTCTTCGGCTACCAGCGAATGGGTAGGGGGGGAAAAATATAGCTACCCCACCTATTTACGTCGTGAAGCAGTACAGAACTCATGTCTCAAGGTAAAAAGCCTGTTCACTCCCGAAAGACCATATAATAGGAGCATAGGTATATATCCGACCCCACTCATCATCACCATTCTCCTGCCCTTCTCCCAGTCACCTGGAGTCAATGGAAAAAGTTTGCTCTTTCCATACTCCTCTATTATATACCATCTCTCTGCTCACTCCCCTCTTACACATATCGTCTTTCACGCAATCCATTCATTTTTTCTTAGGTTCATACTTTTCGGGAAAAAATTAAGATTTGCTGCAACATTTTTTTTATTGCCCGTGTAGGTAGACGATCATACGGCCCACCTGATGGTGAGTGGTTACCGTCGCCCATGGACTTCAGCAATGCCAGGGGCAGAGCCAAGTCGCTGCCTACCGAAAAGCCGCTCCCTACCAGCCCACATTTCCCTACACTTTACCTATGAAGTTGCCGTTTTACAGTGCTGGCATTTTGAAATACATTACAGGAAATGTAATTTGTGTATGGCTGGAAATAAAACCATAAATCAAATGACTCTCTGACAATTGCACTCGTTGAGATGTCTGCAGGGCTTCTTACCTCAGCATACAAAAATATCTCTCGTCCAAGCTCTCATTCTACCCATAATTGATTACACCGATGCCTGCTACTTGGATGCCACTGAGGAGCTCTCAAACAAGCTTGAGAGGATGCAAAATCTATGTATCCGTTTTATATACAATCTCAGAAAATTCGATCATGTTTCTCATTTTCGCAAAGAACTTAAATGGCTCCCTATACGCCTTCGTAGGAATACTCGAATATTATGTCTCCTATTCAATATCCTACATAAGCCCACTTCTCACTTATATTTACGTGAGCGATTCTCTTTCATTCGTTCTCCTGATGCTCCCTGCAGGTCCAACCAACGTTCTGTTTTGTTATTCCCTTCCCACAAAACCAATTTCTATTCTCACTCCTTTACTGTGCACGCGGTCAGACTGTGGAATTCGTTGCCGGCTGACATCCGAGTTTGCAAGTCTGTTACTGTTTTTAAATACAAGGTCAAACAATTTTATCTCTCATCAACCGAATGATCATGGTTCTATACTCTTCGTATATACGAGTGTTACTGTGTTACTTATAATATTTGCTATGTGTATGTGCTATAATTCTCATGTTGTATTTGTTATTTTAGTTATGTGTTATTTGTTCTACACACACTTATCACTTTTTATTATTATTCTCATTATCCTCTCGCAGGTCTGCTGGAAGAGATTTCTCAAAGAAATAAGCAGTGCCTTTGTACATAATTTTCCTATTACTCTGTACTGTGTCTTGTTTTCTGTGTGTACATAAATAAATAAATAAATAAATGATTTTTATAAAAATAAATATTAATACAAAATATATTTAACTTTCTGTATTTTTTTCCCCCAACCTATTTATTCCCTTAGAAGCTATTCAAGCTACGCCCGGACGGGTCGGTGAGCTCACGGGCGCAACCTGAAAGAATTTTCTTACACTAGCATTACCAAGAGCAGTGCTTCGTAGAATCTAGCCCCGGATCGAATAGCGACCCAAACCCGCGAAGACCCGAGAAACGCAGCGGACTGTGTCTGTGGGATTTTATGAATGCTAAACGACATTTTCTTAGGCAATATACAGGTAATTTTTTAATAATTTACGAGGCCGCGAGGTCTTTAGCGTGGAACAGGAATTTAATAGAAATTCTGAATGAATCAAAAATATTGGTCTTCTAAGAGAAACGTGTTTCTTCAACAAAATAAAAAGCCACATTGAATATCTATTAAAGCGCTCAAAGGGACATCGCAAATCCGCATTTGGGTTTTTTTTTCGTTTTCAGAAAGTAATTCTGAATAACCGAAGGGTAAAAAGGTTCGGCTTAACATATTTGATCCTTCAGGAGAAAGAAAGAAGTCATTTTCTACTTATGCTCGATAATCTTCCACAGATTATGATGATTTCTGATATTTTAATCAAGGCAAAATTTCCAATGTCGATTTAACTGTACACCTATATTTGACCTGCAGTGGGTACTGGTGCCCATAGACCTCACGCGGTAAAAGTCACATTGAGACACGAAACCAAAGTCTAGATTGGGTTTGTCATATCCTTCAAATCGGCACATACTTTTGATGGCCAGAAATAAGATACCATTTTTCGAACGCTTTGCCCGTGTAGCCGTCTCAAAGTTTGACCTACCACTAAAATAAACACCCAAAGGAAGCATATCAATAAATTACTGGAACTAAAAGTCTATCAGAATAGAGGTATATTTTTTTAACTTAAGAAATTTAAGTATAAGCTCAGTGAAGGGGTCAGTCGTGTCTAGGTTATGCAGGTCGTGGTGCGCTGCTCTAAGCACCGGTTATATAGATACTCCTCAAAAGAGTAGCTACTCTACCTTCTACCTTCTTTCCTTGAGCAATTGGATTCACGTCGTGATATATATAGGCTCCGGGTTTAACCATTAATTCGTTTTTCTATCAAAAGAAACGAATCTTCAACATGTACACTTCCCGAACCTCAAATGATTAAGCTACAGCTCGCACCAAAACCGCTACACAACTAAATGTGGCGCTTAATCTTCTCTTAATTCTTACGAGTCCCAAATGACGTCATAATTTGGCAGTCAAAACTGCTGAAGTCGCTTCTGACGGCGGATCTAAAATAATTTCGCGATTCAGGTGAGCTTAAAGTTACGACGAGTTTTGTTCTTAGTCAGAGGAAATTTGCGACTTCACAAGTGTCTGACAAACGTTCTGACAAATGATATTTTTTGAAAAAGTATTTATACAAATAAGGATTTTTTTTTTCATTTCTAGAATCCACGTCTAGAATCCAAATCTTTTGAAGACCCATCTTTCTGCCATCGGGGGCGGGACCAATTTAAAAACACCCAAAGGTTTGTTAAGCCCTACTATAAACTAAAGGTGGTCCTTTTCTTTGCCGGTCTTTTGTTTTACTTAACGCGGTAAGTGTATTTAATTAAAATTGTCAACCTTGCTGTATTGTTTGCGAATGCAGTCCTCCTAATTCGAAATATCTCCTCGAAGGCACCATTTATTTGGACTGGAAGCGGAATGTTCGATATCTCTTTGCTTCTCTTAGCAGCGGGATCACCGAAGATGGAATGTGATGATTTAAACGACCTACTAAACGTCTTTCTGCTTTTGGTATGGGTTCGAATGTGTGGTTTTCTTTGGAGGCACCGCTTTGACAGTATAGCATAGTGTGGTATCTCCATAAGCCATTCATCTTATTGGTGCCGTCCTTGCCTTTTTGCCAGTATAATACATTCTATGTCTCAGGCTAAAAAACATTTGACCCGCCCGATGCATTTGGAAGGACCCTTAGTTTATCTAATTAATTAGCAAAGCTGTAATTTCATGTAACAAAGTGGCTTTAGTACAGTTTATCGTAAATAAAATTTTGGATCCATACTCAAACACATCTAATAGGTAGCGAAGGTATTGTGGCTAAGGTTTTGTTTGATTTAAAGCTCAACTTGGCATGTAGAAGGGAACAAATTGCGCGTTTGTTTGAAAAGCCGACCACTCCTAACGGATATTGGCTTACGGTAAACAAAATGAGAAACAGGCTTCCATCCGACTGTTCTGTTTTCACAACATCTATGGAGGAGTCGCTAAGCCGGTGCTATTTATTTGAAATACAATTAATTTTACCTGCTGCCACAAATTAATTTAGTAGTTAGTACATCGGATAATACTTTTCTTGATTGCTTTGAAAGTCACGTGTGTTTTCAGTAGAACACATAGTCAACGTGTGGTTTTCTCGATTTTCTTCCATTCTGCTCAATAGCTGGCGTTTCGTGAACACAACAAGTTCTACCCTAACCTATTGCATAAAGACTAACATAGTGTTTTCGATTTTTGAAATAAAACCTACAGTAGTAGCAATATTAGCATGAAGAGCACGACTGAAGGTACGACGGTATTAGATGTATTCAGGGGTGATAATGGATAGCATCAGTATATTGACATTCCTAACGATTGCGCACGTTGGAAGTAAGAGCTTTTCTGTCTGCAAGAACAAACACATCATGAGCTCTGTAACAAAATTGAACCCGAATAAAAATGGTACTTATTTATGCAAGCATTGCACTCTCCAACGAACCAGCAAATACGCAAATTTATAAATGTGGTATGGTTACGAACATCTCATCACTCAGAGAGGACCTTATTAAAATCGTTTCGCAGCGAAGCATTCCTTTAACCGTGTTTAATTCGATTCCCTGCCAATCCCAACGGGAACAATTCTGAAGTCCTTTAATTTAAGTGAAAATGCCGGTCGGTATTCTCTAGGGCCTCGCTTCTGCGGTTCTTTAAATACATACCAACCTGTAAACATATTTTGATGTGGCGATAGTTTTAATTAAATTTTGGGCGTCCAAACTTACTGTGCTTCTAATGAACGGAATTTGGAGTTTGGTATTTTCAAAGCGCAGAAAACCATTTTCCCAGATGCCTAAGATATATGTGTAGGTTTAATGAGAAGTTTCTCTTGTCTATGCCAATAAATGATAATGTTTATTTATATTCTACATCAAATACACAAGAACTACAGAAGAACACAAGAAAATCGTTCAATATATAAATATTAAGATAGAATAATGAGATTCACTTGAAACATATTTATTAACCTATTAATTACCCTAAATATAGTATATAATATTCTCCTAAATTGCTAATATGACGAGAAGAAGAAAACGTATCTGTCTCTTACTAAAGAGTATTGTTACGCCCCATTATTTTTGCTCTTATGGTTCCACTCCATGAGGCACCTATCCTGGGTCACAAATTGGCCAATTTGTCTCATTCTGTTGCCAAACATGCTAACACACAGTTATTCTGATGTGAAGGAAACTTAACATAAAGCATAATTAACGGCCGTCTGGTGTAGTGGTAAGTGACATGGTCACTACACAAGGGGGTCACGGATTTGAATTCCGCCAAGGGAAAATATTTGTATGATAAATATAAAAATTAAATGTCCTTTCCAGGGTTATGGATGTATATTAAATATATGTACGTGTATAATAATAAAAAACCTTACATTTATTTCCGTTATCTGGTACCTGTAACACAAGTTCTTTACGAGCTTAGCTCGGGACAAGTCAACGTGACGTGATTGTTAGTAAAAAAAAAAATGTCACCATTGCAATCTAAATAAAAGGAATTGAATGTAAGGTGAACTCCAGTATTAAGCACGGTCCGTATTAGAATTATAGTCACAGGCGGAATACAATGATTATTATGTCACATTACGTGGTTGTATCAAGGCACTATGACATATAGCACCGTGCTCTTTCAAGGCTTATTACGAGACATTAGGCCGAAATCTCATTTGCATTGGAATTACGATATCCGACCCTTCCCACGTTCCGGACGCGTGAATGGCTCGCGCTGGAAACAGGCACGACTGTGGTACCGATCCATGTGGGGTCCCAATCTCTTCTACTGTATTTGATTGCGTGGTCGCGAAAATCGCCAAATTAAATCGAGATTAATACACAAATCGGACATCTCTATTCATTTTGAAGGAAATTGAATTACCGGAACATGTACACGCACCGCCACAAATAGAGAGTGATGAAGGAGTCTCGCAATAGCCGCAACCAAGCAATAAGACCTTGACCTAAGCACGACCACTCTGCCAGGAGTGTACGACTGAGAAGAAGAAGAAAGAATTAACAGTAACTATAACGTCACGACATATGATTAGCTTAGGTTCATTTAGCCTCAAATGACAAGTAAACTCCGCATTAACTAACTATAGGTTACACATTAACGATTGACTTATAACTTATCTGATCTATGGCGTGACACAAAAAAATTATTGATTGCCTTTGGCAACGATTGTTTATGTGCCAGAAGAGCTAATAAAAACATAAGATAAATTATTCATTAATTTTCTATTGTACAGGGTGGCCCATAAGTCCTTTGAAAAGTAAAATTTTAATAAAACGAACAGGGCGCGCGTGAGCGGTGCAGGGGAAGCGGGGGGAGTAACTTCGGTTTCTGGGAATTTAGTCGCGATGGAGCGTTTTACCGGAGCGGACCGTGCGTTTTGTGTGCGCGAGTTTTATAAAAACGACAATTCGGCAACCGTTGCGCGGCGTAAATTTCGAGAACACAAAGGTTTACACAACTTTGACGACACTCCAACTCTTCAAACGATTAAGAACTGGGTTGCTAAGTTCGAGGAGACCGGTTCGACGTTAGATAAACCGCGGTTGGGTCGCCCAAGGACGTCACGTACGGAACAAAACATAGACACAGTGACACAGTCTATTCGCGAAAATCCGACACAGTCAACTCGTAAGCGCGCCAGAGCATTAAACGTATCCAGGACATCGTTACAACGGATTTTGAAGAAAGATTTACATATGCACCCTTACAAAATTCAGTTGGTTCAAGAATTAAAGGAAACTGACGGTATTCAAAGACAAAATTATGCGAATGAAATGTTGAATCGGTTTACTTCCTTCAATAACATAATGTTCTCTGACGAGGCTCATTTCCATCTTAACGGGCATGTTAGTAAACAAAATTGCCGCTATTGGAGCCCCATCAATCCAAAACTTAAGCATCAGAAGCCCTTACATAGTCCGAAAGTGACTGTTTGGGCCGCTATGTCAGCCCATGGTATCCTAGGGCCTTACTTCTTTGAGGATGGCAGAGGGCGCGCAGTTACTGTTACGTCGGAGCGATATGTGGCTATGATCGAAGAGTTTTTCATACCAGAATTGCAAAACTTTTCAGGCTTTAATGCCAGGACGTGGTTTCAACAGGATGGGGCCACTTCTCACACCTCTAACACTGCTATGCCCGTTATCCGTCAACTTTTTCCTGACAAAGTTATCTCTAAGAGAGGAGACATTTCCTGGCCTCCACGTAGTCCAGATCTGACCCCGATGGATTTTTTTTTGTGGGGCTACCTTAAGGCTGAAGTGTACGACACAAACCCGCGGTCAATTGAGGCCCTAAAAGAAAACATCCGCAGAGAAATGACAAGCATTTCAGCAGTGACGTGCCGCGCAGTCATCGACAATTTTAGACGTCGTTTGCAAGAGTGCCGTGATCGCAACGGATTACATTTAGGAGATGTTATTTTCAAAAAATAATTCCCGTTTTTTAAGCTTTTTATGTAAATAAAAATTTAATTCATAATGTAATTAGTTTTATTTTAATACCTTTTTTTCATATCAAAGGACTTATGGGCCACCCTGTACCACAAATCAAAATGTTAATACTACCTTCGAAACGTTCTTGAAGTCTCCATTTATATCAGAAAATTTAAAATGACGTATTCTAAGTTAATTAGCATAAAACAAGACTCGAATACGAATAATATCATAAAATATCAAGATTATTTGGCCTCCATTGGTTGATTTGGTCTTCATGAATTATTCATAACTATAATGGCGCCCAACGTGTTGCGAGCACAACGTTGGAACGCCAAGCGAGTCAGTTTGATACTTTAATTGTATAACAGTTTAAAATTATTATTTTTTTGCTTAGATGGGTGGACGAGCTCACAGCCCACCTGATGTTAAGTGGTTACTGGAGCCCATAGACGTCTACAATGTAAATGCGCCACCAACCTTGAGATATAAGTTCTAAGGTATCAAGTATAGTTACAACGGCTGCCCCATCCTTCTACAGGATCTACAGGTTATGTAAGAACACTTTGTACGAAACTTACCGTAATTTTGATGAAAATATTCGCTACATTTACAAACGGGAGAACTAATACAATAAAAAAAAAGTATTGCACGCTCCGACAATTCCGTAATTGGACACTAAATACCGAATCTTAATTACATCGGAAAGTTCTCGGCACCGGCTCAAAGATTTAAGATCTTAGAAGAAGATTTAATAACATCTTTGTGTTTAATTTTTAGGAATCTTTGAAATTCTAAGCCATAATGAATTTAAGCGGTATTACAAAATATTATAACTATGTGCTTTCTGTCAAAATCAAGAGAACAAATTATAAATCTTTGGTATCTAAGTTTGCAAATTCTTAATCTTTATGCTTCATTCAATAAATTGCTTATATATGATGGGGTAGTATTTGACGATATATTTAATGACGGTAATATCTTATACCTAATTTTATATAGATAACATGTTGATTTCGGGCGTGCGAAAGAGATAGCGAGATGTTCCTAATGTGCACTCCACTCTTCTTTTTCCACGGAACTGTTTTTTCCTTCGTCAAAATTATGCACAAAGTCAAATAATAATAAATAGCTATTCTATGAGATTCGATCAATCCTACACAAAGTGCGTGAAAATCCTATTCTTATTTGTCAAAAACTTATTGCACAGAGGCATAGCGCTCTTGTTGCCTACGCGCTTACCTTGAAGTGAATACTTTTAATTACCCTCGCAGACATTTGCCGCAAAATCTATTTGATGGTGAGTGTCGTCGTGGCCTAAAAGATAAGACGTCCGTCCGGTGCATTCGTGTTGAGCGACGCACCGGTGTTCGAGTCCTGCAGACGGGTACAAATTTTTCTAATGCAATACGTACTCAACAAATGTTCACAATTGAGTTCCACGGTGAAGGAATAACATCGTGTAATAAAAATCAAACCCGTAAAATTATAATTTGCTTATTTATAATTACTGGTGGTAGGACTTCTTGTAAGTCCGCACGGGTAGGTACCACCGCCCCGCCTATTTCTGCCGTGAAGCAGTAATGCGTTTCGGTTTGAAGGGTGAGGCAGCCGTTGTAACTATATTGAGACCTTAGAACTTATATCTCAAGGCGTGTGGCGCATTTACGTTGTAGATGTCTATGGATTCCAGTAACCACTTAACACCAGGTGGGCTGTGAGCTTGTCCACACATCTAGGCAATAAAAATAAAAAAAAGAGTGACACCTTATTGGCAACAAAGACTCTTCTCAAAGTTTCCTTGGTAAAGCATAAATCTAATTATGTTTTTAATAAATTTTAATTTGAACTAGTGAGTAAACAGTCCGCCGTCAGAACTTATGAAAGCATAACATTTGACGACAGGCCAATCAGTACAAAGATATTTGATTAAAATTTAATTAAAACTTTGCCCTAAAATTATGACAAGAAACGTAATAAAACTTTCGACAATTGAACTTTCGAAAAGCTCCCGAAAACGTAAGTTTTGAAGTTCCCGAGACGGCTTCGAGTTTCGTCGGTAGTTTTCTGAATCTAAAATACTTATGTTGGAATTGGATCGTTCCAAAAATAGTTTCAAGCCAACTTATGCTATGTCTTTCAACATACCAAGGCTTTGAATCTCATCGGTTTTTCACTGAACCGAAAATATACTCGTAGTTAAATAATGTAACGTATTAAATGGAGCTTTTTAAGGGTATGAAAGTAGACGGTCATGTGAGGAAGGGACCTTCTAAAAATAGTTAAATGGACCAAGTGAAAGAGGTTATGCGAGAGAAGGGTATGAATGCAGAGGTATGATAGGCCCAAGTGGAAAAACAGGACATGCCGACTGCGCCGATCCCACAAAAGTGTGCCACGAAGAAGAAATTAAATAGTGTAGCGCCCACTATTCTGCCCGTTTCTTCTGTAAAGCGGTCAAGAGCTTCCTTAAGGCAGCATTAATACTTCACGGGTGACTTTACAACCACACTCGGATCATTAGATACGTGTGCCCTAAAGGTCTAGGCCAGGGTTGCTTCAAAATGTCATCGTCTAATTTAATAGAAATATTTTTGATGTATTAAACACTAGCGACCCGCCCTCGCATCGCTTCGGAAACTGTAATTTATTATTGATTTCTCCAGTATTTAATGGATTTTATTATACATATAAACCTTCCTCTTCAATCACTCTTTCTATTTAAAAAAATCTCATCAAAATCCGTTCCATAGTTTTAAAGATTTAAGCATACATAGGGACAGACAGATATAGGGACAGAGAAAGCGACTTTGTTTTATACTATGTAGTGATAAACAGTCACTTTGATTAATGTTTTTTTTTATCCTGGTTCTTTTGATTTGATGTAATGAAATCTTTCAGCACGATTTGCATCAAAATCAAAAGGTTCGTTTAACTCGAAATTCTACGACCAATAATGGTAGATTAATTTGATTTTTATCATCATTACTACCATGATAAGGCTAAAAGTTTTTAGTTTCAAATCTTTTTTTTTTATTTGCTATTTTGACAAACCTTAATTTCTACAAAATATTTTAGTCTCACTATTTGGAAACAAAGATAAATTTGTTTTCAAAATTTGTATGTAAAACAAAAGAGAAAATCTAATACATGTTTGTAAGTTTTGAGATAACAGTTAATTGTCGAATTTCCATTATTGGGCGAACATCAGTTTCATTAAATTGACCAACAAAATTTTCGGAGTAGATATCTTCAACTTAAAAACCTTTGTGGCCCGTCCTCAGAATTGTACAACCCTCCAGAACTCAATAAAACGAATTTCGCGAGAATATAATCTGGAAAATTTCAGAATATTCTCGAAGCAGAAGGAAGCAACCTGATCCGATCTAGATGAGAAAATAAGAAAGTTTAATAAGTAGTAAATAAGCCGGATAACGTTTTAAGGCCCAGTCCGAGTTTGCACGAACGGGAATCAGAGAAAAAGATTTTTTCGAGATATTTTTTTAAAGAAACTTCATAATCGTTCATCGCTCGATTACATAAATTGTTTCTCGAGTGAGGTGTGTCTGCAACTTTACTGAAAGACGTACATTAATTAAAGTTCTATCTCAAAACCGGTTTAAGCGGTAGGCAGCGGCTTGGCTGTGCCCCTGGCATTGCTGACGCCCATGGACGACGGTAACCACTCACCACCAGTTGAGCTGTATGCTCGTCTGTCTATAACGGCAATAAAAAATCAGTCAAAGCGTATTCCAAAATAAATGTTTATTTTCGGGACATTTCTATCTATCATGACTATAATTATTGTGCTGTTATAAATGTATTAAGCGGCCTTTGGAAGAATAGGATTATGAAAACAAAGAGTTAAGCTTGCTAAGTTTGTTTTGCACCTTTTTCCCAGAGAGCTATATTATGATATAACTTATTTTTGGTAAAAGAAAACGTAACTCTACCAGAGAGTTACCCTTTTTATTGCGCTTATGGGTAAACCATCTCACAGTTTATATCTCAGTGTGTGCGGTATCCATGTTGTGATGGTTAAAGACAATGCTAAAAGACAATAAAATGTATTTAAATTTTTCTCATTCTGAGTCATTTGTTAAATTTCAATACTCTAATATTTTTTTTTATTGCCTTTGTAGGCAGACGAGCATACGGCTCACCTGATGGTAAGTGGTCACCGTCGGATAAAAAGGAGATGAGGGAATCATCTCGAATAATTCCTCAGAGCATTCCCCATGGACCATGCGGTATAAAACACAGAGAGAACCGAAGTCCCTCCGTAGACCCAGAGGTTCCAAGCGATCCGCGAGAGCAGGACTATCGACCATCCGAACAGCCCGTTTCTGTATGGAGTCAAATGGAAGTAGCTGGTATTTGGGAGCCCCGGCCCAGAGGTGAGAGCAGTACTCCACGCGAGGTCGGACCTGCGCTTTATAAAGCGCAAGTCTCTGTCCAGGCGTGAAATACCGCTTCGCTCTGTTGAGAACTCTCAACATTTTAGAGGCCAATTTGGCTTTACCTTCCAAATGACTCCGAAACTGGACATCGCTCGAAATATCGACCCCCAGAATCCCGATACTCGCGGAAAGCTGCAGGGATACTCCTTGAAATTCCGGCGCCATGACAAAAGGGTCCTTCTTCGCAGTGAACGCGCAAACCTGTGTCCTCAATGGGTTGAACTGAACTGAATTCAGTTCACCCCACTTGGGGACCCGCCCCAGAGAGTTCTCCACTTCAGACACAAGTTTTAATCGCCTCTCGTGTACAACGTTTCGAGAGAGACTCTGATGGCCGATATATCGCGCACCCTCGTGCTGTCATCTGCATAGCAATGCATGCCATCAATAGATAGCATGTCATTGATATGCAGTATGAAAAGCGTGGGGGAGAGCACCGAACCTTGTGGAACACCAGCGTTGATGGTCATGGTATCGGAGCAGCAGCCGTCGACGACAACTGAGATGCTCCGTCCATCCAAAAAGCTAGCGATCCACTTGCAGAGTCCTTCAGGGATCCCGTATGCTGGAAGCTTCGATAGAAGTGCCCTATGCCAGACCCTGTCGAAGGCCTTCGCGATGTCAAGGCTCACAGCGAGAGCCTCGCCCTTGCTTTCCAAGGCTTCAGCCCATTTATGTGTGAGGTATACAAGAAGATCGCCAGCTGAGCGACCATGACGGAAACCGTACTGCCGGTCACTGATCAGCTGGCGATCCTCAAGATACTTATGAAGTTGGATGTTTATGATTCGCTCCATCACCTTGGAAAGCAAGGAAGTTATCGCGATAGGTCTGTAATTCGAGGGGTCCGACCGGTCACCCTTCTTGGGGATAGGGTGGACATGAGCAGTCTTCCATGAAGACGGAACCCTGTTGGTATTGTACGAGAGGCGATATAAACGCGTTAGCGCGGGTGTCAATTCAGGGGCGCATGTTTTTAGAACCACTGCGGGGATGCAATCTGGTCCACTCGACTTATGGACATCAAGAAGCCGAAGCTCCTGTCTGACCGCACGCTGTGTGATGCGAATCTCAGGCATGGAGCTGTCACACCGGGAGATGTTGGGCGGCGTGGCTCCTCCGTCATCCAAAGTCGAGTATGAGGCAAAGAGCTTGACCAGAAGGTCAGCCTTCTCCTTCGCACTATGAGCCAGACTGTCATTGGACTTACGCAGTGGTGGAAGGCTAGACCTGCAGAAGTTACCTTCTGCAGCCTTAGCCAGCGACCAGAAAGCACGGCTCCCAGTGGGATAGCTATTCAGTCGCTCGCCAATTCTGGCAACGTGCTCCGACTTCGCCTTGGCAATAGCCCTCTTATAGGACCTAGAGGCGGCGTTAAATTTCCGCCTTTTCTCCCAGATATCAGGATTCCGGCATCTCCTAGCAACATTAAATGCCACGTATGCAGACCGCTTGAGGCGTGCAGCATCCCTACTGGCTTTATTATACCAGGGTTTGCTGCGACCCCCAACGGGCACCTCAGAAGAAGGAATGAATAATTCCATTCCCTGAAGCACCACGTCTTTAAGTCGGTCCGCACAGACGTCAGGATCATCGGAGGAAAAGCAGAGCCGCCCCCATGGGTAGGATGCGTAAAATTCACGCATTCCATCCCAGTCTGCTGACCTGTACCGCCAAACTCTTCGAAACCCGGTCGTCGTTCGACGACTAGGACGAGAGAGTGGTATGGCAGCACGGATAAGGCAGTGATCAGACGATCCAAGTGGAGCGTCGACCACCACACTGTATCCAGCTGGGTGAGTGGTCAGCAGAAGGTCCAACAAAGAAAGCTCGTGCCCCTCAATGTCTGGGACACGGGTGGGCTGTGTCACCAGTTGTGAGAGGCCGTAGGACAAGGCGAAATCGTAGGCAGCCCGACCCGGGAGGTCAGTGGTTCTGGACCCCAACCACTCCTGGTGATGAGCGTTAAAGTCACCAAGGACCACCACCTCCGCAGATGGGTACTGCTCAAGCACGCGGTCAGTCCCCTCTTGTACGTGCTCAAACAGAGCTGACCCCGCATCACTGCTGTGAGACCTGTACAGGCAAGCGTAGACTCGGATACAGCCCCCATAGTCCACGCGTAGCCACAAGAGGGACAGGTCCCGTTGCTCGAGGCCCCGAAGCCGACGACAGCTGACATCCTCCCGGATAAACACGCACACCCCAGCTTTACGCAGGAAGGTGTGCTCCAATGCGTAGCCGGGGTATCCGAGGTACGATGTATCGTCCGGGGCAGATATCTGCGTCTCAGTCAGGAAAAAGAGGGCAGGCTGCGCCGTCTCAAGGTGGTGATGTACGGCGTCAAGGTTACTGTGTAGGCCCCTGACATTGCTGAATTCCACATTAAACGTGGAATGGGGATCCGCCGAAAAAACTCTTTTTCTTTTGTCGACTTTCATAATTTTAGTTGGAGAGTAAGGATTTGGAGAGGTAGGATGCTAGAGGTGAGATCAAGGCAATACCTGAATAAAGCGCAGGGCACAATGAACATTCGATCCGGGGTTGCGCGAGAAGCTGACGCAGGGCATGGAAGGGCCCCCAGTCCACCCTGCATACGATCGCCGGGATCCACTCCGGTCCTGTCTTACTACCGCTTACCTGTAAGCGGTACTGTCTTAACACGATGAACGCCATATAAAAAATCGAGTATTTTCATTCAGGTCACGGTGATATATGATATCTTACTGAACCTTTCGGGCCATGAGTGTCACCCGAGAGCCGCGTGAGGGTTCCAACGTAAACGCTTCCTACAAGTCACAGATTGCAGATCATCATCATTTCATATCATCATTCAGGTATCGATGGCACAAGTCACTGATGATGATTTTGATGGAGAAATGCTCTGCCCACATCGAAGCATTAGGTCTCAATTGTATTGTACAATAGCGGTCCATGGGCAGCGTGGCGGGATCGGTCCGTGCGGGCCCGCAATCCGGAGCCACCCACGCGAGTGTCAAATAAACTTCGGGCGTCCAATTTTAATTATAGCATGTTCTTTTTTGCTAATATCTGGGGTACATAGAAATATTTGTACCTCTTCCAAATTTTAAGCTCCGGTATCTTTGTATCTCTTGACAGCACCACTTTGGGCTTTTATATATACTAGAGGTCCCGCAATAGTCGAAATTCGACTATAATTAATTGGAATTGTAAGTTTGTACACTATTATGATTGTATTTTATACTTCTATAATCACAAATTTAGCCAAGACTACACTATAAAAAATATTAACAAAGACAAACAGTATTTAATCTATTCTCAATTTGACAACAGACGTCAAGAACAAAAGTTTGACAATAAATCACAATAAATAGTATGCATGCGTGTGTGCGTCAAATACATGGTATGTAGTGTGTGTAATATTTTCTTTATTGATTTAATGTATATTTTATGCATAATTTAATAAAAAAATTTGCATTGTGCACTTCTTCTCTATATTCTCTATAGGTGTGGAAAATGTCATACTCCTCCGTCCGCGCAATTTTCGTAAAAAGGGATACAAAGTTTTTGCTTCACGTATTAATATATAGATGTAATAAGAATAATAACATAATATAAGATGTATATATATATATACGATAAGCCAGTTTCAAATTCCTTTCTCATTTGAAGATTAGTATTATTCAGTCTTTTTTGGTCTATTTCAATGCACATTACAAAGCAAAACCAAAATTTCCACCGAGGTTCTGCGAATACTAACGATATTTTCAAATCTCTATTGACGGTAGGTACGCCATAGCTCATATAAGAATACTAATTGAAGATCGGTTTTGTTGCGGCAAAATTAAAAAAATCTCACTCAAGAATTAGGTTAAAATAATTGCAAGTTCCATAAAACTAATATCTAAGGTGTTTGTTTGAAATCTTAACTTTCTTGTTCAATAAATTGAGTATTAATTAACGCTTGATCTCAATACCAACCTCTCTTAACATAGCTGTCGATACTAGCATAGGATTCTTGACAAATTGGGTCAGAATCCCGCAGTCGCTTTCATGGAGAAATCAATCGACTGTAGACTTTATTGGATTACCGATAAAATCAATTACTCCTTGTCCGTACAGAATGCGATTTAATCTGTTTTCCGTTGGCAATTGAAGTAATTATTTTTGAAATGTGGTTCGATTACAGGGGAATCTTTTATTGTTAAATCACTAATTTGTCCAATGCCATTCTCAGGAAACCTACGTAGGGAATAAAGATTTGAAAGATTAACAATTTCCGTATAATTTTGCATACAAACCATTGATTGAAATTTTTGCTTTTGAAACATTAGCACTAAAATGCTGTTATATAAAAAAAAATTGTAACAAATAAATAAATAACCGCAAATTTTCATTTTTTTTTTATATAATAGAAATAAATAAAACTACCCAATCGACTCACTATTTGGTTTTGCGACCCGAGAAAGAACTTACCTTCCGGCATAAGAATATTTTTTTGCAAGACTGAAAGAGGATTCTTCGTTAGTATACGCCACTTGGATTCCAAAGGGTACGAAATCAACGTCACTCATATCGCCCGCAATATCTCGACCGTCTGAAGGAACGTTTCTCGCTCATTGAACATATTTTTATTTAACGATTTCATGCTTATCATCACAAAGCTATGAAACGTATTTTACGAGTGCAAATAATAAGAGAATATATACACACTGAACGAATTCTGTGCTGCTACAGAATTATTAACTTTAATTACATCGTCTCAAACATTTTCGTCTGTGTGTTGCATGTCGCGTGACGGTCGGCCGCGAAGTAGGGATAAAGTGAAAGGCGCTCATCAGAGCAGCCAAGGCCAATATAGCGGCGCCTATAGTTCGTAGCAGCTGACCGTGTAGTGTATAGACTATTACTCATTTGTGCCAGTGCTCCACGCTATTTTGTTTGTTTTTGTCAGTATCTAATGTAAATGTTGTTTGTCAGAGCTAAATGTCTATAATGTGAAAAAAAGTTTCATTTTTACCGTGGTTTCATAAAAACACACAATCCTTTTTTTTACAATAAACCGATAGTTTGCTAACCTCGTGGGTGGAGAGGAAATAGAGTCGCCCTTCGGGTAGCCTGGAGCGTTCCTATTACTGTGATCAGTGTGCTTAGTGCGAGTTTCTTAACGTTCTCGATAGCGCCCTTACAAACTACAGATTAGAGATCAAATTCGCATGTGAAATACTCTATTAACACACAAATCCATCACGGTCCTAACCTTTTGATATGCGAAACTACTATTCCAGTTTCATCCAACTAAAATACCGGCGACGATACTCACGCAATATCCCTAAAAATATAATTTAGTACCCTGCTATTATTAGACCAAAGATAGGTTTTCTGAAAATAAAAACGATGAGAAAAAATATATATATATTAGACAGCAACTTACCGATCCAATAAGGAATCAAAACATTTGGAGTAGGTATTACAAGGGCGCCCCTATCGAGCGTGGGTGGGTGAGTGGGCCATAAAACGGTACTCTGATAACAGAATAGTTTGTAGAAGAGACTTTTATAGAGCGAATATAGGAAAATTATGATACAAATCTCTTTAATTAAAATACTTTCTCGGTTAAGACAGATGTGGTAGAAAAAGTAGTAGCGAAGTATATAAATATTTACTATCATTTCATATTTATTATCATCACCAATCAAGACACAACATAATAAAACAAGAATCTGGTGCGGATTGAAGATAAGTAATAAACATATATAAGAAGTAACCAAAGAAGAGTAATGGAACATTAACCAGCTATCCTTAGAATTACTTTTAGTCTGTTTGTTTGTTTGTTAGCGAGATTTACGAGAAAGCCCGTGCCCATCTTGAGGCATATCTCGTAAGAACATATCTCTGACATATGAGACGTTCTCATAAGAACGAAGAGATATGAAAAGAATTGCATTCCTGCTTCGCAGCCGAACATTACTAGTAGTATGACGTCTTGTGAGTCCGCACGGGTACGTACCACCACCCTGCCTATTTCTGCCACGAAGCAGTAATTCGTTTCGGTTTGAAGGGTGGGGCAGCCGTGGAACTGTAAAATCCGAGAATTGAAGCCATGTCTCAAGATGGATGACGGCATTGACGTGGTGAAGTCTATGGGCTCCGGTGATCACTGAACACCAGGTAGGCTGTGAGCTAGTCTACCTATCTCAGCAAACAAACAAAAATTAATATCCACTGCTATACGATCCTCCCCAAGCCTCGCCACAGACAGTGACCGATCCTGCACTGCTCACCTCTAGCAGATTCCCAAGACCTTCTGCGGGTGATCGATCTTTTAGATCCCAGACATCTGCTTTACGAGATTTGCTCACTGTCACTTCAACTTTGCAACCTAACTTGACACTCGACGAAAAAGACAGCCATTTCGCACAACGGTAATTTTGCAAAAATTAATCGGACTTTTTGCGGTTTTAAAACATTATTTATGAACTCATACCAAATTTCACCCAAGATTTTGCTACGGAATGATCGCGTGACTACAGCTCATGACACCGCATATCAGACCGGAGTTTCTCGTACACGATATAAAAGACAATATACTCTTTGATGTAAAACCCTTGGAGCATTGTATTATTCTGCAAATATGTTCCCTACACTATCATGCGGCTCGATAGTGAAATATGTACGTTGAGTATCTGAAATCTCAGGATCGGAATCCTTATCGTATGTTCGGGTTTACCCTTCCCACGCACATTCCCGAGCTCTCGAGAATGTTCGAGAACACATACGGAGAGTGACGGCTTTACAACCGATTTTCACACACTCAATAATATGTTTACCATACGTCTACAGTAATTAAGTGATCATTTTTTCATTATTGTTTTCATCATCAGCCTGTATCTCTCCACTGCTGGATGATGGAAAGATGTAAGGACGTGTCTAGGGCGTCGACGGTGACTGGCTCCTGCGTGATCAGGATTCGGGGAGTAGTCAACGACGGCAACGATAAGGCGATAATGATGACGCATAGCCTTATCGAAGTACCGTTCCGACGCTGACTTCATGTTTTAACTGATCGTGAACGGACAATTAAAGCTGAACATGTATAATCAACAGAAATTAAGGAATGTCTGTTTATGTTGTGGTTAGTACGTTTTAGGAATTTCTCGCTAAGTATCATTGTTGTGCCAAATATGGTGACAATAGGTACACTAAAACAGACTCTTCGTGTTTCCTTTACCTATATATGGAGCGCTATTTAAATAAATAATAGTTTAAAAAAACAAAAAAAATACGCTTTTATAGAAAATCCAACTAAAAAATAGAAAATACATTTTAAAGAATTTGAATTAAAAATAGTGTAAGAAAAAATGATTTTGTTGTAAAAAAAAAAGCGTGGGGTGCTTTCCAGGATATTATCGAAATAGCCCTTCTACTCATATCTCTTTATAAAATATTTATAGCTATTGATACCTACCATTCACTCCATGCTCTTTTTACAATAAAATCACTTTTTCAACGTAACAAAGTAAATGCCTAAACCTACCTTACATATGAGTTCTAAGGTCTCAGTATAGTTATGTTGTGATTGGTTATTATAATAGTTTTAAGCAATAGAGATTTTTAGGATTGTTTTCCAGACTGTTTCAATACGAATGATACAAAAATATCGTCAGTTTTTTTTTACTGCGAAAACCCATTGTGGATTAGTTTTTTTAAATACACGATCATACGACTCATCTGAAAGTAGGTATTTGCTTGTGCATCTCACTGTCCAAAATATAACTGCAATAATAAGAATTATAATGCTTCATTGACCCCACAAAATTAAATTCAAATGAAAAAAGTCTAATCTAATCAGCTTTGTAAACTTCTCTGCGATCGAGCTTCAATTGAATCCTAAAACAGCGGTTCAAAGCTTCGCTTCTTAAGAGTGGTAAAGTTTTGTTGTTCAATTTCACAGAGTTGGTAGAGCGCTCGGAAATTATTTTGCAAGAGCGGTTGAAATATACGCCATTTTTGCGGTTAACACAGCTCTAAGATGAATGTCTTGGATGTAGACAAATTCATTACTAGTATACAAAAAACTGAATTATTAATTACTATTTTACGTGAAGCAAGAAACTTGTAGGTACCCTTTTTTATGAAAATTGCGCGGACGGAGGAGTTTGAAATTTGCCACACTTATAGAGAATATGGAGAATGCAGAATGCAGTGCAGAATGCTATTTTTTTTTAAATATTATGCTTAAAAAATACATAAAATCAAAAAAAAAACAAACATTACACACACTACCATGTATTTGACATACACTAGCCTAGCAAGAGAAGTGATTCGCAGAATCTACCACCGGATCGGAAACACGACCCACTAAGAAGATCCGCTGAGAAAGTCAGTGGACTGTGTCTATGAGTTAATTCACTCGTCGAGCCCTTCGTTGCAAGCAGCGGGTTCGACGAGTACGGTGACCGGTGCTTGTGGTACCTAAAAGCACCGTTAATAGATCGGGAGGATCCGTAATGACGTGTTTAGGGCGACGTCGACTGTTTACCATTCGGTCCACAGGATCGGGTATGTAATTTCCGATAAGATAAATAAATAATAATAATAATATGATAAGAGGGTTTTCATGTTGTGCCGCCTTCTCGAAGTGGCGCAATGATGCCGACTGTAGATACTAGTTATCGTTGTAATCAAAGGTGTGTTTTACTTGGCATCAAAAGTTCGATGTTTTTAATTGAACTTCAATTATGTTTACTCCATTGAAATAACTGATGAAGTTTTTTTTTTGTTTAAGTGTTTTTCCCTTTAAATGGCTCTTCTGTAAGGTTGCAAAAACGCCGCTTAAGCCCCTCGACATGTATATTTTTTTGCTAGTGATAAGCGTAATAAGACCCCGCACGGTTAAAAACCACCACCCTGCCTGTTTTTGCCGCGAAACAATAATGCTTTTAGCTTTAAATTGTAGGGCAGACGTCACTATCGTAATCGTACACAAAACCGTAGGGCAGACGTACTACAAAATCGATACTTAATTTGGGCGGTGACATTGATATTATGATGTTTAAGATCATTTTTTCAGCCTATGGAAAAAAAATATGAAAAATATTTGTTCGTTTGCTTCATTGTATAACGTAGCACTTTTCAAGGAGACGTTTGATATGTAGGACTCACCCGTGTAGGCTCACAATATGATATCGCTATTAATAACTACGCAATGGACTTCAAACAACCCGAAAATATGTCTAAGAGAATTTGTATGTGGGACTTTAGGAGTGAAGTTGTGTGATTTGTTTTATTTTGTCTATTTAGTGTTTCTTCAGGTATAAATGCGTAATACCGGTGGCTTATTAACTGTTTAGTATCTGTGAAAGTGCACAAATATGGGAAAATGGAACAAAGCCGCTGAACATAACTTCTCGGGAATCTCCAAAAAGTCCACTGAAAAAGTCTCAGTAAATAACCACAATTTTACTGAGATTATATTTCATCCCATATAAACTCATCTCATTTCATTTCATTTCATGCCATGTTTTATATTAATCAACTTCATTTCATTTTATAATGTCATTTTTCATACAAAAAAGCTTTCATTAAAATTAAAATAAGACTTGACCTAAAGGTCTTAGTTACCAGGTCAGAAAATCCCTTAAAAAAAAAGAATTTGTATATAGGCAAAAAAGTACCGTTTTCTACTTGTTTTTCGTGAGTTTTCTTTTGTTTTTTTTTTTTTTTTTTTTAGTTCTGCTGTATATACTGCTGTAATAACGAACTGTCAATTATAAATAAATTAAGATAATAATTTTTGTTCTTAAGAGTTAAGGACCGATCTTGTCAGTTTGTCGGCGGATTTTCTTTTTTTTTGATAACTAAAATAAAACTAACTAATACATAGGACATTTTTTCGCTCAAGTTATCAAAAAAAAACCGATGAGTAACTTTAAAATATAAAAGGTATTTAATCTTAAAGTGTCGAATTTCGCTCACTCTACTTTTAATAAATCTTATGGCTTAATTTCAGTGAGATTTATTAATTATTTTACCTAACGAGTAAAGTTCTAACGAGTTTAATTTTTGTTCGAACGACATCACTTTAACTTTCTAAAAGAGTTTCTTCTAAGAAAAACAAAAAAAGGTATGGTTCGTTTTCTTTTAAATGCACGTTTGTGCCTAATTCAATGTCCATTTGCTACTATCAAATTCAATTTAGTCTTGCTGCAAAATAGTCGTGCGTTCCGGTTTTGAAGACCAGATCTATAAGATAGCAGATATAATCTAATCGAAATATCAATGTCGTAACATATTTAAAAAAACACGTGTGGCCGCGGTAAAGCTATTGCATAGCATTTTTTATCAATTTATGCAATTCTAATTAGACAATAATAATTTAATATTAAAACAATAATAAAATAAGACCACGCTATATGTATAAACATTAACAAAAGCAAAGCATTAACTGTCCCCTTCACACTCATAAGCTAGACCGCGCTCTGGGCAGACGATGGGAGAGACGGGCAGACTTTTCATGATGAACATGCAGTGTGACGTCACGCCACACGTTTATTCACAAGCACTACACAAGTGCAACGTGTGAATGCGTTGAATGCGAGCTACATGGTAAGCGGAGTGGGGGTGCTAGGTTTTATTTTCGTTACGGAATTTCTTGATTCGGTCGCCACGCTCAAAGCCCGCGATAAAGGCTATGCAATAGCTTAAAAAATGTAGTGATACCAAGTGGATTGTTAGCTGGTCTATCCCAATGGCAGTTTTTATACGTCAGGAAGGCGGTCTCGAATTGGGGGCCCAATCCACTGAGTTCTCGCCGGATCTTCTTGCGTCTTCGATCCGGTGTTAGATTCAGCGAAGCACTGCCCTTGCTAGGGCCAGTTTCAACAACTTTCTCAGGTTGAACCCCGTAAGCTTATCTATCGGTCAATTCGTAGCTGATTAGCCCCCTAAGCTACCAGCGAATGGATGGGGATTTTTTAAATCTCAAATTGGGAATCGTCTCAGGACAAAACACATTTACTTTATATCTGATTTTTAACGACCGTCTAGTGTAGTGGTAAGTGACAACAAGGGGGTCGCGGGTTCGAATCACGCCAAGGGAAGATATTTGTTTGATAAATATAAAATGTCTTTTCCAGGGTTATGGATGTATATTAAATATAGCTGTATGTCTATAATAAAAATCTTACATTTATTTCCGTTATCTGGTACCTGTAACACAAGTTCTTATCTTCTCAGTGAGTCGCGATTCCGACCCGGTAGTAGATTCATTCGCGAAGCAATTGCTCTTGAGTTGTTAGGTCTCCTTCGGAGGCGCTCGGGCAGTTGTTAGCAAATCCCACCCCTCCTGGCTGAGCCTTTGCTCGCCCACCTGTCCTGGTGAAGCTGGAAAGGCCTCCGGGCCACCAGTAATATTTCAATCATAAAAAAAGCAAGTTCTTTACGAACTTAGTATGGGACCAGTTAACGTGGCGTGATTGTTAGTAAATATTTATTTATTTTCCTGAATATTACGCTTCGAAAGTAAGTACGTCTTCTAACGAAGTGTATACTATTTAATAAGGTCCAACAAGATGTTTAATTGGAATCTGTTCAAGTTAAAAATGATGCAGCAAACATAATATAAAGTTAATGATTACTTATCTGATGCCATTTTGTGAGAGCGAGACTGCAGATACCATCTATTTCATTCTATTTTAATGTTTTTTATACTAAAAAATTTGTATTTCTATTATTGTTATTTCAGTGATCGAAAATAAAATAATATTAAACACGAAAATATATTTTTCAACACCTCTTCACTTAGCTGTGTCTATATTTAGAAGATCCATTATAAATTAAAACAGAATATTTTGATATTTTATTTTAACTAGCCCGAAAACGGTTCGAGCCTCAAAGCTTAAAAGGAATTAAGTAAATTTCAGCAAACTTCAATCGTACGGTTGTAGGCTAACTTCGACCGCACGACCGAACTTTAGCCTAGAGCTTATTAATTATAAGCCAGCGTCTAGGTGAAAGTTTATAAAACTAGGGTCGGTTTGCATCCAACGATTTCACTTTGTGAATAGGAAAAGTTTTTTAACAGCATTCAAAGAGCGGAGACCGCTAGCGTTTCCACAGCGCCATTTGCAATAGGTCTATAACTATGAAGTTTCTGTTTTACGGTACTAGCCATCAGAAACGGAATTCCTGTATGGCTGGCAATAAATTATAAATCTAACAAATTTTATTAAGAATATTTGGAATTATATTTCCGAATTCAGTTCGTTTCGATTAGCGTTTTATTTTCACTGCATTTACATATTTTTCATAATTTTTTTTTTTGTTGCTTAGATGGTTTGACGAGCTCACAGCCCACCTGGTGTTAAGTGGTTACTGGAGCCCATAGACATCTACGACGTAAATGCGCCATCCACCTTGAGATATCAGTTCTAAGGTCTCAGTGTAGTTACAACGGCACAATATGGACACAATAGAAATACGAATAATTATGGAATACAAATTCCTCCCTAGTAACAATGCCCCACAAACGGCTCACACAATTAATGAAGTGTACGGAGTGAACACTATAGACGAACGCACGACTTGATATTAGTTTGACGATTCCGACATGGAAATAGTGATCTAAAAAATTAACCCCATGGTCACCCGAAAACTAAAGCTGCCAACGACGAATTAAAGGCACTAAGGGAAGCTGACGATATTCAACCTATCGCTGAGCTAGACGTAGCTTTCAAAGCTAGAAACAAAACTAGCTGGTCAATTTGCGTCAAATTTACAAGGTAAAAAACTTGCGTTGCTTAACTGATACAGAAGCATAAGAGATTTTGGCCCTTGCGATAAATAATTGATTCTTGGGATAATTAGAACCGGTCGTCATGTTGGTTTGAGCATTATTCAGGACCTAGGCAATCCCCTAAATGAAAACTTACTCCTAAAAAGTCTTGGTCTCTGTTTGGTGTTCTCCTGTTGGTATAATTCAACACAGCTTCTTACCAAATGGCACGAGCATTATTGCGAATATGTACTGTGAGGGACTGGACACAATGATGGCGAAACTCGCGAATCTCCGACCAATTTTAATTTATCGCTAGTTCTTGCTGCTCCTACACTACAATAAGTGACTTCATACGACCCAACAGATGGTCTCTAAGCTTCAAGAGTAAAGTTTGGGAGTTTTACGTCATCCGTCAAACTCACCCGACCTTTCGACAAAAGACTTCTACTGTTTACAAAGTTTGGACAGCTTCATGGCCTATGTGTAAATTCTTCTTCTTCTTCTTCTTTGTCGTTTCCTCATTACTGAGGGTCGTGACCACCTTGGTCCACTTTTTGCACCAGCTTCCTCCAATGTTGCCTGCATTCGGCCTGCTTAATGGCGCCCGGGACGCTGGTGTTTGTGGCCTCCTTGATAATGTCCGTCCACCTGATTGGCAATCTTCCTCGACCTCTCTTTCCTTCCACGTGACCTACAACTATTAATTTTTCCAAGTTCTCAGGATTTTGTCGGGCCACGTGTCCGAAGTACTTGAGGAGACGCTGCATACAGGTTGTAAATTAACCTATTATAAAACAAACACATATCGTTGTATTTTATAACTCAGACGTTGATACATATTTATTTCTAGAATCAACAAACATTAAGTTTAGTTTTCATCTGTGGGCGGACGAACGGTGAATATTTACAAACGAAATTATCCTTAACCATTACGATATGCTTGTCTGCGCATACGAGGGCCACTTCCAGTTACGCTTGGTCACTGAGCCGAAAAATATACGGGACGGGATTTTATGAATAATGCATCGTGCTAAGAACGGTCCGACACTCAACGGGTGCTCATAGTTTTAATTCAAAATTAATTTCAAGGCTTAATCTATATTTGTTTTCGTGCTGTAAGCGTTCATGGCTTTGAATATTGCTTTAATGATCTCACGGTAAAGCCTCTCTTCAGAAATCTTCAGATCAGACCAGAGTCTTCAGATTTTGTTAACTACATTCTAATCCAAATTGGATTATCCACATCTTGGCTAGCTCTAGACCGGAGCCTAAAGACATCATAACGGGAAGTTCTTGACACGTAATTACAAAGTATTCCTTATATTAGGAGCCACGCTGAAAATACAAAGAAACGCTGAGACAATCTGGTGAGAAACTCAATAGACTGTGTCTATGGGCTAGGTTGCATGTCGAACTGTTCGACGTAGGTATCCGACGAGAACGGTGACCGGTGCTTGGAGTGCGTTGAAGTTGAAAGTGGATCGTGAAGATCCGATATTTAGTGTGACGGCGGCGTTACGTCGCCCGGAGGCTGGTTCAAAGAAGTAGTTCGAGGTGTACAAAGATCAATCACAATAAAATATTTTTATACAATAGCATTGACTACAACATGATATAATTTGGTTTTGTTCTAATTCACCGTTTTTTACCGTTATAGGCAGACGAGCATACGGCTCAATTGACGAGAAGTGCCGTCGCTAGTAGAGAGCAGTGATTGGCTCACGGACATCACCAATCAGAACTTTCATCAAACCTCCCAGTTTGCTATTAAAGAAAATTGTATTTGCATTTATCTATAATCTAAACCCACATTTATAAACTTCTATTAATTACTTCTATTAATGTCTCTTCTACCGAATAAATTATACAACCAAAGTTATGATTCTATAAATTACTTTTTAAAATAAATAAATAAAAATATAAATATATATTTATTACTCATTAATTATTTATTATCATAAACATAAATCATCTTTTTCAAACCAGACGGTTACGTATTATTATAGAGGTATTGTGGCGGAAAAACGCTTTTTTTTGTATATAAAGAATTTAAACAAACCTGAAATGTTTGTTTATATTCATAAACATTTATAAATATATTAAGAAACATTAAATGTTTGTTTAAACTCTATATATACAAAACATGTTTGTTTATCTATGGACTCCGGTAACTATTTAACATCAGGTGGATCGTAATTTAGTTCACTCCACGCCGTTGACCAGGACCCACTTAATGCAAGGTCCGTGAGCTCTTTTTACCGTTTTAAAGGACCACTATTAATTAAAAAACAACATCAGAGCCTATCGTTCTGATGTGCCGATGATGACATTCGATTATGAAAATTTCTGTCCCAAATACACGGAACGAAACTGATGTGTAAGCTAAATTTCCATTACGTTCGGGACTACGCGACGTGGGCGTCCGTAACATCTATTGCTTCATCGCGCTTACTCTGAACGCGGGCTTGTAGTATCCGTTATCAGGGCCTTTTGTTGTGCGATCTTGGTGTTTTCGAGGCCGCGTGGGTGTTTCATTCAATACATTCTTGTAGTTTATCACAGAGCGCTTCTGTTTTTTTTTTTTTTTTCTCTTTTGAATGTCGTTATGGGCGGCGATTGTTCGGCGACACAATTGCGTTAATTACGCAACTCAGACAAACAGCTCACGAGGATGAGGCAATCAGTCGTGCTGATTTCACGATAACAAATTATACTTTACTAATGTGAGGTTTCGTGGTGTTGAGGGTTTAATGTGCGCTCTCCTACGGAAACCTCATCAGAGTGGTCAATAAAACATTGAGTATGATTACATGTTTATTCGCGTCGGCAACCGCGGTGGATCGATGTACGTTAACCACTGACTGACTAACGTATGCTGCTCATTACTATAACTGCATACTAAGCGGCTAAACGGGGCGGGGTATCATTCCCCTACACTACACCTCTTCTATATATGAAAAAAATGTTTTGATACAGCACACAGTGTAAATCAATTAGAATCGACAGGCTGATACCTTCATTCTAGATAACGGGTCCGCTAATTTGGGACTTAATAAGTATTGTGTTTTTAAAGGACGGACGTAACGGAATCTTTGAACATGATTTTGACTGCCTTCAAAACGTCGGATTAACTCGAAATTTGGTATACTTATTAAGGACCGATGACAATTTAGTATTAAAAAAAAATTAAAAAAAGAAAAGTGAAAAAATTGAAATTCAACTAAAAAATGAAAAATAAATAATAGTCTAAAAAAACTAACAAAATATGCTTTTATAGAAAATCCAAGTTCCACATAACCCGCGTGCCCCCAGACGCGGATATCTCGTAGGAGGTTCCTACCTGAAAAGAAAGGAGCTTGCACCGGATATTCAACCTCCCTTCCTAATCCGGGCATAATAAACTACTGTTATCTGTATACATCATGTTTTATTTTTGTTTTAGCTTCAGCTCCGGATATTTTATTCAAAGTATATTCAAATAGAGGTTTTTTTTCATACGCCTAGTTGTCCCTGAGTTCTAAGTGTAGGGGTTCACCCCTACATTTAACACTCCATTAACTAGGACTTTGTTACAAGTTCACGCTTCGTACGCCGCCATGTTCGATAAAGCCCAATGTATTTGTATAGAAATATATTTATTTATTCATAAAACGAAAATTTTATTTGCGAATTGCTTTAGATGAAATTTTGCCCCAAGATTAAGACGAGATAGGCTATGTTTTTGTCTGCTCATCTGGAGCAATTAAAATATGTTATTTTGAGAAAACAATAAAATGACTTATTAATAAGCTATTTTGAGGAAACAATTACTTATTAATGAAATTCTACTTCGAATAGAATCTTCACAAAACTCAAAGGGATCGCACGGTAGGAGTCAGTGTACAAAAATATAATTATCATATTTTGTGTGAGCAATAGTTAAAAATAGAGCAGTATAACGATAATAGTACCACCCACCATCAGGTTATGATCTTGATGGTAACGTGTCCTACGTAAATGGAGAGATACGATACGATACATTGTGTAGATGTCAAAAAATATCTAAAATAGCATATTAAGCAGAATACGATGCTCACGCATGGGTGTAGACCGATAGACGGTGGGAATTCGGGTCTTTGTATGTTATAAATCGAAGATACCGCAGGCTGATCTGTAAGGTATCATTTAAGAAGAATTTATCGTTTATACCAAGGTTGTTCAATGCAAGATTCGAATATTTTTGTTGACGATTCCCATTTTTGTTTCTTTCGTTTCTGATTTATGAGATTAGACAGCTTTGCTGGGGTTTTTTTTATTGCCCTTGTAGGCAGACGAGCATACGGCCCACCACTACGGGTCACTCACTACATATGGTGAGTGGTTACCGTCGCCCACGGACTTCAGCAACGCCAGGGGCAGAGCCAAGCCGCTGCCTACCGTATTTATAGCATCGCAACATGAAAATGCGTTTTATTTGGGGCAGGGGGCCGAACCTCATACGAGGTGTCCACGCTTAGGAGGCGCATAAGGTATGTGGGACTTGACGATCTCCAGATGCTAAGAGCAGACCGCGGCCCCAAGTTGTTTTTAGGGTACTACCCCCAAAACGACTCTCCTTGCACTCTTTCACCCAACGTCCGATCTCCGACCAGGGTCAGAACAGGCCGAGTAGGGGTCTCTCGTGGTCAGTACTACAACCGGGCTCGCAGGGTCACCCCAAGGACACCCGACCGACAGGTCGTCGAAGCGATCGTCAACGACCAAGATAGCCGGTCTCCGCGGTACGGCGGCATATGTGTAGGGTCACACACATACACGTACGGCTACGTAACGCAAGGTGTCATCTTCACCATTCCACGCTTGTGGGAAAAGGATATTGGGACGACAGTCCAGTTGTAACGGTCATACAGCGAACACAGTTCCACTAACATAGCTATAATAAAACTGTATTTTCCGTAAATATACAAGCGTGTGAGTTAATAATGACTTTCATTTACAACAACTGGGCTCATCCCAAAATATGCATACGTAGCTTATCACAATAATAAATAAATAAATAAATATTTACTAACAATCACGCCACGTTAACTGGTCCCGTTATAAGTTCGTAAAGAACTTGTGTTACAGGTACCAGATAACGGAAATAAATATAAGATTTTTATTATACACATACATATATTTAATATACATCCATAACCCTGGAAAATACATTTATATTTATCATACAAATATCTTCCCTTGGCGGGATTCGAACCCGCGACCCCCTCGTGTAGTGACCATGTCACTTACCACTACACCAGACGGACGTTAAGATACGTATTGCGTGCCGTGAATTTTTTAATTAGAACAAACCTTTGAATGTTTTAAAAAAAAAACTGATATTACATTAGTGATCGATTTTATTAGCGTAATCGAAAACATATACATACGATTTTTTAAATAAGATAAAACCTGCCACAATCATGTTCTATGAATGAAGGATGTAATTTTTTTATGAATTTGCTTAATTACTGCGTGGTTTGTGAGCGAATCAGTCATGGGTTATGCTTTAAAAAGCGTAAAAAAAAATCGTTTTGTGACCTTTGACCCCTGACTTTTAAACTTGTGACCATCCATTAACTAGTGAAATTAAATACTTATCAACACGACCTTTAACTAAAAGCTCAACCATATGTAATTTTAACAATTTTAGATCTTCGAAAATCCGCAATCCGTAATAGCTTTTTGTAGCGTGTTAATTACCAAGCTCATAGGAGCTTAGCAGGCCACGTGCGGATAATCATGAACCGTACGCTCGGTTCGTGTAAAGCTTTTAAGCTCCGAAAACCCTCAATCGCTGGACACACAAAATGAGAATGTATCGCTATCATATTTTGTCTTACAACGGGTAAACTTTATGTGCGTATAAAAACATCGTGCTTGTTCATAAACTGAAATTGACAGTGTCAGAATAAACTAAACGGGTTTTTGGACATTATTGACAACGACCCAACGCACTTAGGCGTAGGTTTAATTAAAATAAAATCACCCGAAATTGATTATTATTCACTTAGGCAGGTAGCGGCTTGGCTCTGCCCCTGGCATTGCTGAAGTCCATG
The DNA here is from genome assembly GCF_030267445.1 of Bombyx mandarina. NCBI lineage: Eukaryota > Metazoa > Arthropoda > Insecta > Lepidoptera > Bombycidae > Bombyx > Bombyx mandarina. The sequence continues at coordinate 8,951,057 of NC_143234.1, read as the reverse complement.
GGCGACGGTAACCACTCACCATCAGGTGGGCCGTATGCTCGTCTGCTTACAAGAGCAATAAAAAAAAGCTTACGAATTATTTTGAATGGTGTTACGAATAACTTATGTAACGATTATCTTAAGTTTAAGATATACATGAGTCGGTATAAAGACTTCTTCTGTCCTTATCCCTCTATAAGGGGTCGGCATAGCCTCTTTTTCTATTATATTTAGGTCTATCGTACGTCATCTCCGCACACACACTCTTCTCTCGCATATACCGACACAGTTCACCCAAGATCCCCCTCCTCACATTGCCGCGTAAAATATAAAAAGCTTAAAAAACATATGAAAGTGGGTAGGTATTTGATAAGTGCGAATTGTTTGATAAAAACAAGCAAACTTATCACAACACGTGGTAATGTAATATCGCTATTAGATCTGGCTATTAGGGCAGGAATGAATGGAGGAACATAGTCCGAACAAAAGTGAAGCCTATTTCTGTCGTGACACTGTAATGCGTTTCGGTTTGAAGGGTGGGGTAGCCGTTGTAACTATACTAGAGACTTTAAAACTTATATCTCAAGGTGGGTGGCGCATTTACGTTGTAGATGTCTATGGGCTCCAATAACCACTTAACATCAGGTGGGCTGTGAGCTCGTCCACCCATCTAAGCCATAAAAAAAAGTGATCCGTAAAGGCCACGACCCACAGACACTGAGAAACACGATGCAAGCAGGAGAGTAGGACTCAAGACTCGAGACGACAAGGGTAGGACTCAAGACTCGAGACGACGCCAGGCAAGCCATGCCAAGCCAAGCCCCTCGACTCGACCAAAGCAGCAAAACGAATGAAAGAGTAGCGGTATTTCTTCTTGTGTTTGTTTTATCAATCGTGGCTTTGCTCTGGAAACTACGATCGAAAATTCGGGTAATCAGATATTTTAATCAATCATTCCAAGGGAATTAAAGGTCTTAGAAAAAATAACAAAATAAATCTCCCTTCACACCGGTTTACATTCGTGACACGTTCCGAAAACAATATGAACTGTCAGTGTTGCAAGTTATAAATTACTCCACCCTCGTTTTTAGTATTGCCAGCTCGAATATTTCGTACACGGTGAAATTGAATTCTAAATTTATTCACAGTAGTTAACGATGCTCTTAATTGTGAAATACTTAAATGTTTCTAGTCTGGTATTTTAAATTACTTTGTATAGTTTCGGACGGATTAATGATTTAAATTTAAATTAGATTTATAAATCTTAGCTTTTTTGTGGGGTGAAGAGGTCGTGGTTTGTCGAGGGACCTTGCCACTAAGCCAGGCCGTATAGACTAAAACCTTCCCGAGCAAAGAGTCCTAACAGCTCAAGCACAGCAGCTTCGCGAGTGTAACTAGATCAGAGAAGATCCGGCGAGAAACTCAGCGGACTGATTCTATGGAATAAAGCTCGTGTAAGACTCTTCAGCAAGCTCGACAAATAAGATAATCTGCTCTTTACTTCTTACTGCCAGTAGCATCCAGCGGTCAGGATATTATATTAGAGTAACACAATTATTAAATTAGCATCAGTTCTTGTTACGTGTGTGTAGCACGATTTTTAAGTTAACTCGTTTTGAAGTTGCTAAAAATTACATTAAATAATTCCTGTACAAAGATAGAAAAACCAGCCAATAAAATTCGTTAAAAAGGCATATATGTATATGATAATTAAATTCCTACCGTAAAAGTCGCAAGAATTTTTTGATTTCCCTTAATCAAAATACCTTTCAAATTTGTTTTAAACTGTGATTGAATGGTTCGCAGGTTTTAAACAAGCTAATTGATTGGCAGTATTCACGTTATGGCGTGACGGGCTTCGGTAACCAATCAGTGGCTCGTTTGCAAATACCCCTTCACCCATCTCGAGCATATTAATGCAGCGGTAACGTGGTATACTTAGATTATAAACGGCTTGTAGTAGGCTTGTGCAAAAGTACTTCAAAGTGTGTCCGAAAATTCAACGAGAATCTGGTATCGAACGACAGGCCAAGTTATATATACCGTTACGCGCTGAGTTTCCGGATAAACAAAATTCCACCAAAGTACTTACAACTTAAAATTGTATTCAACACTTCACAAACACTTTAAAATTCTCAATTCGCTTCTTCCGCTTCGCTTCAGGTGATCCGTTCGCTGTTTCGCTTCGAGTAGTTCCGATTACTGACTGCGTGCCATCTCTGCAACGCTTTTATAGCCGATACCACATCCCTAGAATTATCGAAAATATTCCACACATTTCTAGTATTGTGTTTCCGCTATCTTACAATAGATGGCGTTGTACTTCTCGAGCGTTCTAGGTACTACTAGATCCTTCGATATTCGTTCGACTATTCAGCAATAGATGGCGTTACTCTTACCGGCGTAACAATACTAAATCTGAAAGAGAAACGAGACATTTCACCTCCCTTAGTTAAGCGACTGTAGAATTTTTCTAAGTAATTTGTAAATTGGTCGCTATTTCGCCGTGATTTGTATAATGGCCTAAACAAAAATTACGAGGCTATTAATCTCAATCATAAATTAAGTTTCATTAGGTCCTGATTTATAAAAATACTCTGTGATAACGCCATTATGGAAAAAAAGTACTACATCATAATAATAACACACTATGAAAATTTCAAAATGGAGCAAAAAGATCCACTTTACGTGCCATTAAAGATGCAATTACATGTTTCAGCTATGAAACAAGCTTCCTGCTTCAAAGATAAACTAATCGATATTGAACTTTTGTTAATTGAAACTGCAACTCCTCGATCGGAATTCCAATCGAGGAGTTTCTATTAAGAAAGAGTACACATAAATTATAAGTAAATCTTATACCTTTAAACGAGCAATTCTTGTATATATATAATCTGAATCTCGGAAATGGCTCCAACGATTTTCATAATATTTAGTATACAGGGGATTTCGGGGGCGATAAATCGATCTAGCTACGATTTCTTTTCAGAAAATGTTGTTTTATTCGTGTTTTCAATAACCAACTATATTGATAATCAGCTTTATGACTCTTCTCGACATCTATTGGCGAATAATAATACTATTTTTACTGCTTTATAGACACAACAAGATGGCGTTATAAAAAAAAAAGCCGAGCAAAGCTCGATCATCATCTAGTACATTTTTAATACAGCTTGACACAACATATCCCAAATTATCGCTTTTACATTCGACGAAGAAGACTTCAAATAGACACTCAAATAGTATCTATATATTAATACGTGAAGGAAAAACTTTGTATCCCTTTTTACGAAAATTGCGCGGACGGAGGATTATGAAATTTTCCGCACTTATAGAGAATATAGAGAAGAAGTGCACAATTCTAATATTTATTTAAATTAATGCATAAAAGATATATTAAATCAATAAAGAAAACATTACACACACTACATACCATGTATTTGACGCACACACGCATGCATACTATTTGTTGTCAAACTTTTGTTCTTGACGTCTGTGGTCAAATTGAGAATAATATAATAGTTTTTTTTTAATATTTTTTATAGAGTAGCCTTGGCGAAATTTGTGATTATATAAGTATAAAATACAATCATAATAGTGTACAAACTTACAATTCCAATTAATTATAGTCGAATTTCGACAACTGCGGGACCTCTAGTTTCTGTAATAGTACGCACCCGCTTTTTTCAAAATATTTTCCTCTTCTATTTCAGAATATCCTAAAATTAGCAACACAATTCGGAGTTCTATCGTCTCCTATAGGAAAAATGCCCACCAGCGTGGGAAGACGAATAGGCGTATTATTAAATTTCTGAGAAAAAAATAAAAGAACATTTTTTTTAAAAACGCTCCTGCGATAAATACGTGGGCGGGCAGAATTCCGTTTGCGAATAATTTATTTTCCCGTTTCACATTACAATATAACATAACATATTGTACAGAATATGTTAACAGAATGTATTTACTGGTAGTGGGACCTCTTGTGAGTCCGCACGTAACTTTGTAACTCCAGCAAACCAAAAATAATAAGATTATTCACAAAATGTCCTGAATTTGAGAATCGGACATAACATTAATTTTGGAGTATTAAGGTTTTTTTTTTTTTTAAATTAGCTAATACGAACAGTGTTACCTTGACATTGAAATAACAATTGATTTGGTGCAACAGTAACTGCTGCCCAACCCTTTTTTCCTACCTATTCGCTGGTAGCTTTTGTTTTATAACTTAGATCGGTGGACAAGCTCACAGCCCACCTGGTGTTAAGTGGTTACTGGAGCCCATAGACATCTACAAAGTAAATGCGCCACCCACCTTGAGGTATAAGTTTTAAGTGCTCAGTATAGTTACAACGGCTGCCCCAACCTTCAAGCCGAAACGGATTACTGCTTCATGGCAGAAATAGGCGGGGTGGTGGTACCTACTCGTGCAGACTCACAAGAGGACCTACCACCAGTAAATACATTCTGCTAACAGATTCTGTATAATATTAAGAAAACAACAGTTAAAAACTTTATTTTCCACAAATTCTTTTACACAGTATTCTTGAAGTAAATAAAACTGAATTCGTATTTTTTCTCAAAGACAGAGAGAGTTTGGTCAATCCATATAAGAAAAATCCTTTTTTTTTTAACTAAAAAGGTTTTACATAAAAAAAGTTTTTTCTTTACATGTATAAGAAAAAAAAAACATGATTATTTGTCTTCTTTCTTCCGATTACGCAAAAATGACGGTCAATATTTATCCGGTCAGTTTGATACTTTGCCCAAACCGGTTATGCGTAACGAGTTTAATAACGTTATTATAAAGGGTCCAAATCCATTGTGGGAGGACCTTCATTGAATTTTATCGGCGGTTTAATATATATTTTTCGAACGATTTACAGCCCTAAACATTACTTTTAACATTCAAGACTAAATTTATAGTACGACCAAGTGTAACGACTTCACATTCATTAGGGTTTTCACGCTATAGTTTTTTTTTTTTTTTCTAAGTCTCGCTTGTTTTTATATCGTTTACTATACGGATTGTATTTTATTTATTATTGCCCTTGTAGGCAGACGAGCATGCGGCTCACTTGATGCTAAGTGGTTACCGTCGCCCATGGACTTCAGCAATGCCAGGGGCAGAGCCAAGCCGCTGCCTACCGTAATTCCATAATTATTCCTCTATAAAACTCCTCATCGACGTCATTTTTTATTGCTTAGATGGGTGGGCGATCTCAGAGCCCACCTGGTGTTAACTGGTTAGTGGAGCCCATAGACATCTACAACGTAAATGCGCCACCCACCTTGAGATATAAGTTCTAAGGTCTCAAGTATAGTTACAACGGCTGCCCCACCCTTCAAACCGAAACTCATTACTGCTTCACGGCAGAAATAGGCAGAGTTGTGGTAGCTACCCGCGCGGACTCAACCAGGCATAAGTTAATTGAACCAACGCTAAACAATAATTATCGAGAACACGTTTGAGTACAAGTAAACTACAATAAGCATGTCCTTTGAAATTGTATTTGAGATTGTTGATGCTCAAAAATTTCCTGCTAAATGTGCAGGGACTAATATAACTCATCCTTCAAAATGTGTGCGTTTTAAGAGCTTCTGTTACTATGTACAGATAATCATTTCTAAGCCAAGCGCTTTTATCAAACCAGTTGTGGGTCTCTTTAACCGGCCTTGTGCAGCCGCCCAAACGCGTCACAGCCCACTTTACGCGTGGCTTTGACGTCACGAACTATTGTTACAATAATTTCATTGTTTGACAATTGAAACCCATTAGATTGGTTTACTTAAAATACCTTTTGTCTGTTATTACAACTTTAGAATAGAAACTTTAAATAAACCTAACACAATATAGATCTGATTTTGTAATAATGTATTTGAACTAAATTTAGTTTTGTTGTTAAGAGTTTTGGTAGGGTGCTTTGTAAGGCCACACGAGTAGGTACCACGGTCCTGTCTGTGTATGGCCACGAAGCAATCATGCCTTCCGATTTGAAAGGTAATACTATCATTATACAATACAATTGAGACTTCGATTCTCTGGGTGGGCATGATGTCTGTGGACTCCACTAATTCTACACCATCGTGAGCTCTTATGGTCATCTAATATAAAAAAGGACGTTGCATTAGTTAAAAAAAAAATATTGCCCTTGTAGGCAGACGTGCATACGGCCCACCTGATGGTGAGTGGTTACCGTTGCCCATGGACTTCAGCAATGTCAGAGGCAGAGCCAAGCCGCTGCCTACCGCTTAATACTCTTCACAAACCTCGTTTAAAGAAAGACATGTCATAGCGCTCGGGAAACACCGTGGAGGGGAGCTCATTCCATAGCCGGATGGTACGTGGCAATAATAATATTCTCACTATTCAGAGATGTCAACCTAAGCAATCCTGTCTGAGTGTATCCAAAACCCATTCGTCTTGACACCAGATATATTTAACAAAGACACTTTGGATTGTAAATCCAGCTAAGACTTCAGTCAGCATAGAAGCATGTGTTGTAGCCGCTATCTTTTTTTAACAAAAAAACTCTTAGGAAAGCATTATAATGATCTATATATCTTTTGCGGTAGGCAGCGGCTTGGCTCTGCCCCTGGCATTGCTGAAGTCCATGGGCGACGGTAACCACTCACAATCAGGTGGGCCGTATGCTAGTCTGCCTACAAAGGCAATAAAAAAAAAAAGATTTTGTCTTATATTTATCTACGCACGCACTAAAATACCACGTTTATTAACACTTGTGGATTGGACATTTCATTTTATCTTATCACGCTAAAATCGTTCCGTAATTAACCAATTATTTTCTCAATTAACTACACCGATAAACGCTATTTATAAATCATAATCCGGACTAATTGTCTATAACGTACGCATTATCAATCAGCCAACTCGATTAGCCTGTCTTTGTGCTCGAAATAGAACGCAAATGTACCGACAGCTATTGTGCGGATAGGGTTGGCACTTCTTGATGAATTTCTTTTGTTTCCGTAGCGCGAGGTGAATGGAACTGAGAACCCGATTCTCGAGTGAATGGAAATGTATGTCGTCCTGATGTTAAAGCAATATATTGGCTTAAGGGCCGTTGTGCTAATGAAACTTCGATTCTATTTGTCAATGTTAGCGGCGACATTCAAGCGGTTATCTTAACGAGTTGCGTTTGAGATGGTTGTTCGCGGCTCATTTGATTAAACTAGAGGTCCCGCAGTAGTCGAAATTCGACTATAATTAATTGGAATTGTAAATTTGTACACTATTATGATTGTATTTTATACTTCTATAATCACAAATTTCCCGAAGACTACACTATAAAAAATATTAACAAAGACAAACAATATTTAATCTATTCTCAAATCTCAATTTGACAACAGACGCCAAGAACAAAAGTTTAACAATAAATAGTATGCATGCGTGTGTGCGTCAAATACATGGTATGTAGTGTGTGTAATGTTTTATTTATTGATTTAATGTATCTTCTATGCATTATTTAAAAAAAATATTAGCGTTGTGCACTTCTTCTCTATATTCTCTATAGGTGTGGAAAATTTCATACTCCTCCGTCCGCGCAATTTTCGTAAAAAGGGATACAAAGTTTTTGCTTCACGTATTAATATATAGATAGGCTTAAACGTTAATGCGGGAACAAACTTTAATCTCTGTCAATTAATAGGTAATGTAATTAAGTGATTTTTTTTATTGCTTAGATGGGTGGACGAGCTCACAGCCCACCTGGTGTTAAGTGGTTACTGGAGCCCATAGACATCTACAACGTAAATGCGCCACCCACCTTGAGATATCAGTTCTAAGGTCTCAAGTATAGTTACAACGGCTGCCCCACCCTTCAAACCGAAACGCATTACTGCTTCACGGCAAAAATAAGCAGGGCGATGGTACCTACCCGCGCGGACTCACAAGAGGTCCTACCACCAGTAATCACGCAAATTATAATTTTGCGGGTTTCATTTTTATTACACGATGTTATTCCTTCACCGTGGAAGTCAATCGTGAACTTACAATACAATACAATACTTAACAAATGTACATATTTCATTAGAAAAATTGGTACCAGCCTGCGAGATTCGAACACCGGTACATCGCTCAACACGAATGCACCGGACGTCTTATCCTTTAGGCCACGACTTCAAAAGTGTTGAACGGTCGTATGGCTACTTGAACGGTCGATGGTCACTTGAACGGTCGTTTGTACTATTGTTGTCTTATATGAGAACGGTCAATTCGTTCTTTTTCGTCTTTTTGTATGTCCGTCTTTTCAGAAGTCAAAAAATGTACTGCCGTACCGCTGGTCACGTACATCCACTTCGATAAAGCGGCACGACACGAGAACCCTCTTATCGCCGGTAACTACATTCCCGATCCTGCGGACAGAATGGAAAGCAGTCGACGTCGCCCAAAACACGTCATCTCGGATCCTCCCGATCCACTAACGGTGCTTTTAGATACCTCAAGCACCGGTCACCGTTGCGACGAAGGGCTCGACGAGTAAATTAACTCTCAGACACAGCCCACTGAGTTTCTCGCCGGATCTTCTCAGTGGGTCGCATTTCCGATCCGGTGGTAAATTCTGCGAAGCACGGCTCTTGCTAGGGTTCGTGTTAGCAACGTCATCAGGTTTGAGCCCCGTGAGCTCACCTACAAACGTTAGGGTTACGCTGAAATAGCCCCTAAGGCTATCAGCTTAGGTAGGAAAAAAAAAAAGGTCACGTACGCCCTCGTTCCATTTCTTTTCGAATTATTTTCAAATATCTGTCTCAGTCTGTCTATGTCTAGTCATTATAGGTCTTGTGTTCTGTCAAAGAGGTTGCACGCCACGACAAGTGTAATGTGAAGAAATTATTTTAGGACGTTCATCCTTGATCGCTAGGCGAGAGGTGGTTCAAGCTGAAGTGAATTGAATTGACTTATTTTTAATGGCTTTTAATGGAGTGGGTGAATATTGTCCGAACAAAAACTCTGCATAAAGATCACGACCCTCAATGAGGAACACGATGCAAGAAGGAAGAAGAATGGAGATGATCATACGACCCTGATGGTGAATGGTCACCGACGCCCACGAACGTATAATATATACTATATATATATATACGTATAATATATATATATAATATAGATAAAACAAAACAGTTCAGTTCATTTTTCTCTTCTATTCGGTGAATTGATTTTCGTTTTGTTACTAGCTACGGACGAGCTTTTTAAGGAAACTTATTACCTACTCAATATTGAAGAGAAAACGTAATATAATATGTATCTATTGAATCGAAATCATAAGGCTTCGTAAGGTTAGGACGTAATTCGAATATGATGTTTTTATTTAGTTTTATTTATCTTGAATTTCTCCGACTTTTTCGGTTTTAAGACGATATTCGTGAATTCATACCGAATTTCACCTAAGGTACGGAATGATGCTCATGACATCGCATAACTGACCAGAGTTCCACGTTTATTTTATTTTATTTTTATTGCTTAAATTGATGGACGAGCTCACAGCCAGCCTGGCTTCAATTAGTTATCGTAGCCCATAGACATCTGTAACGTGAATACCGTCACCCAATATACTGCCTCAATACAATAGCAGGGAGCCCATGCCCGGACAGTGGGGTTCGCCCCGAACCCCGTGACAACCTGAGTGGTCCACATTTCAAACTAGATACCACCTTCAGCAACGAAGAGACCGACTCAGAAGAAGAAGTTAATGTGTGCTGTGAATAATCTATATACATATATATAAATGAATTGCTGTTCGTTAGTCTCGCTAAAACTCGAGAGCGGTTGGACCGTTTTGGCTAATTTTGGTCTTGAATTATTTGTGAAAGTCCAGAGAAGGTTTAAAAGGTAGATAAATGGATGAAAATGCTCGGAATTAAATAAAAGTAACAATTTTGTTTTTCCTTTGATGTGTCCCCCGTCGAACGGATTCCTTTTGTTTGTTTTAAGTTTACTTTATACAAAAGCTTAGGTCTTTTATTTATCGATTGAGGCACTACGAAGTCTGCCGGGTCAGCTAGTGTTGAATAAAATTTAGTGATTTAAAAATTTATGTATGTATCAATTTAAAATAAATACACTGAAAAAACTATCGTTTTAATTAAATTCTCATCTGTTAATGCTGTACGGTTTGTTTTGGTTCATTTTAAAGGTCCCAAATCTGATATTTAGCATTGACGAAACTCAAGAAACAGAAATAAATTTTATTTGTATCGATCTGTAGAAATATCCGACATTCAGAGATGCTTTTGATTGCTTCCGACGGTTGTATATCGGAAATGTGATTACGGAGGGACGCAAATTTATTATTGTTATGAATTTTATGAGGCATTTTGATGATACACATTGATTGATACATTTAGGCTAACAAATTAAGGATGGAAAATAAATAGTAGTTTTTGATAACGTGATTACTGCTTATTTCTGTGAGAAATCATGACCCGGCGGAATCTATCTATCGTATCTCACGGCGACCGCGGCACGTTGCGATAATTTTTTGGTATATATTTTTTGTTTTGTTTTTTGTTGCCCTTGTAGGCAGACGAGCATACGGCCCACCTGATGGTGACTGGTTACCGTCGCCCATGGACTTCAGCAATGCCAGGGCCAGAGCCAAGCCGCTGCCTACCGCTTAATACTCTCCACAAGCCCCTTTTAAAGAAGGACATGTCATAGCGCTCCACCGTGGAGGGGAGCTCATTCCAAAGCCGGATGGTACGTGGCAAAAAAGATCTCTGGAAACGCACTGTGGATGAACGCAGTGGCTCCAGGTAGTATGGATGAACTCTACTCCGGTGGCGGGCGGTGCGATAGTAAAAACGAGACGATGGAATCATCTCAAACAATTCCGGGTTGCAACATAAGCCACGTGCGCACGACTAAGCAAAACAAATGTACTGAGTTTGTAAATTTTTTTAATTTTTTTTATTGCTTAGATGGATGGACGAGCTCACAGCCCACCTGACGTTAAATGGTTACTGGAGCCCATAGACATCTCCAACGTGAATGCGCCACCCACCTTGAGATATAAGTTCTAAGGTCTCAGTATAGTTACAACGGCTACCCCACCCTTCGAACCGAAACGCATTACTGCGTCACGGCGGAAATAGCCGGGGTCGTAGTACCTACCCGTGCGGACTCCCAAGAGGTCCTACCACCAGTCCTACCATAATGGTACTTACAACTATACGACAAAACTACACGATAACGAAAACCGATCTAACTTATAATGTAAATAAATAATAGTTTAAAAAAAAACAAAAAAAATACGCTTTTACAAAAAATCCAACTAACAAAATAGAAAATAAATTTTCATAAATTTGAATTGGGCGCTTTTCAGGATGTTACCAAAATAACGCTTCTTTTTTTATGATTGTAAGATTACTGGTGGCCCGGAGGCCTTTCCAGTTTCACCAGAACAGGTGGGCGAGCAAAGTCTCAGCCAGGAGGGGTGGGATTTGCCAACAACTGCCCGAGCGCCTCCGAAAGAGATATAACAACTCAATAGCAATTGCTTCGCGAATGAATATAACCCTTCTACTATTTCTGTTCATAAAATATTTATAACTATTTGTTAGTGGGATTTTCTATAAAAGCGCATTTTATTCGTTTTTATAAACCATTATTTATTTTTCATTTTTTAGTTGAATTTTAAGTTTTTCAGTTTTTATTTTTCAATAACTTCATCTGAATCAGCTGGTAACTTTTCCAGAAGTAGGTGATCGACGCGCCTGGTAGTTTCTCTTCTTGGTCTTGACGCAGATACTCCGGGTCTCAGGAAAACAAAAAATCGCTAATCCTGATAATCCTAGTAAGGATAACGGATCAAACTGTTTAATATATTGAATAGTCATCGGTCCTTAATAAGTAAGCCAAATTTCGAGTTAATCCGACGTTTTGGAGGCGGTCAAAATCATGTTCAAAGATTCCGTTACATACTAACATACATACTAATAACATAGGTACGTATGAAGCTAATAAAAGCGTATTAAAAAGAAAAACAAACACGTTGTCGTCCGTGCAGTTGAGATAGGAGTACATTAATACATTGATAGTTTCTAATGAACTCAGACAAAGTTCTGCAACATCTATTGAATATAATTTCCCTCATATTCGAAGCGGATGAGAAAACTTTCCGCGTATGTCAACATTCATATACAGTGTGTTCCACATTATTAATAACATTTATAACATATAAACATTTATAGCCACATTTTATTATTGAATTCCGACTGTAAACATTATCTAAATGAAATAAATTTAACCATTTGTTGATTTGCCTGTCGTGCAATAGTTAGCGCCAAAAACTGTTTTTTGACAAATTATTACTAAGAATATGTTCAGTCAATTATGTGTCAATTTACTTATCGAGTAACGCTTGGATATTAAGAAGGTTAAAATTTATCTATTTGTGGGCAAAGCATCGCTCATTTCGATACAGCGTGGATTAACCTTCACGTCCTTACGGATTCATCAGATCCAATGACCTTTGCATTAGACGCCTTCAGCTCTAATACTGGGAGCCGGCTAAGGGACCCCGGTAACCGTACTCGTCAAACTCGACAAAGAGGTCGATGTGCAACTTAACCCCTGCATCAGCCCGCTGAGTTTTTCGCCAGATCTTCTCAGGGGGTCGTGATTCTGATCCGGTAGTAGATTTATCCACGAAGCAGCTGCTGTCGAGTTTTTATGTCTCCTCCGGACGCGCTCGGGAAGCTGTTAGCTAATCCCACCCCTCCTGGCTGAGCCTTTGCTCATCCACCTGTCCTGGTGAAACTGGAAAGAGCTCGTCCATCCATCTAAGCAATAAAAAAAATTAGTAAACCTTCAATCATAAAAATATATTGGATTAGCCCCTCAGGCTGCCAGTGATAGGGTAGGGTAAAAAAAATGTGTGCGTCACGGGACGCTCGACAGAAGTGATCTAAGTTGAACTATTTTAATATGAAAATTTTATGTTTAATATGATAATGTAAGGAAAATTATAACATAAATTGAAATAGATATATAAATAGTTAGGAGTTACATGCCGTATGCATGAGAGAGAGAGAAGCCAGACAGACTGGCACCGTAACGCGTTACGTAAGGAAGCGTTACCCTCGTTTACGGGGTACCCTCGCATAAGAAGTTATGACTTAAAAAAATAAATATGGCGTTATAGATATACAGCCTTTTTGGATCAGGAGCCGAATCTCCTACGTAATCTCCGGGAATCACTGAACACCAAGTGGACTAAGAGCTTCACCCGTCTAAGTACAAAAAATGTTGCCGACTGCTGTGATGATCTTCTTTAAAAGACTTTTGTGGAGAAACATCAGAAGTGGGCAGCCACTTGGCTGGCCATAGCCTCATCTGCGCAACCAGTGCATTAAAAAAAAATACAGATGCATTTATTTTTTGCATGTATCACTTTTATGTCAAAATTTGTGTATCTAGCAGCCCTAAGCTGTAATTCCCTCCTTAAATTACAATTATCTTTAACGAAGGCACTGAGTCAGACGGTGAAGTGAACTCAAGACCTGAAGTGTATTATACAATACGTCACTAACAATCAGAACGGCGGCGAGGCGATGTGTCAATTCTGTCAGTTTCTGTTTATTACAAATTTAGCGAATTATGTAACTAAATTATTAATAATTAATTAAATTTAACGAATCAACGTCGAGTCATACATTGATGGCTGTGATTGGCCAACGATGACGTCATATCGCACGAACCAATCACAAATCAGGAAACGCAATAGTGGCACCAATTGACAAAATTTTAAAAATTATAACACGAAGAAAAAAGATGGATCCGCATGTCAATTCTATTTTGTAAAATAATTAAAAATAATATAATGAGTATTTGAAGAAGTTAAACGCATTTATTCATTTTCTTGGCCACCTCAAGATACCTCTAAGAAACAGATGCAACAACGAGGACCATGCTTTCTCAACGGATCGAACTAACCGGGTCGTTTCCTTCTCAGGATGTTCCTCTGGCGTGCGTGGACATTGGCCATGTGCGCATGTGCGGTCATGGCACAGCGCATTGACCAGGAAGCGTTGTTGTCGCCCAGGCCGGCCCGGGTTCGTGACCGGGACATCAACAAGGATGAACCTACTTGCGATCAGCTCAAGGCGATGTGGAGGTGCGTAGAGTGTTAAATATATCCTCTTTATTATAATTTCATCATCAAATCCTTGAGCTTTCAAGAGTTGTGATTCATGAAGTCCGAAAGCTCAATTTCGACATTATATTACCTTTTTACTGCTGGTACGGTAGGCAGCGGCTTAGTTCAACCCATGGCATTGCTGATGTCTATGGGCGACGGTAAGCACTCACCGTGGATCGTATGCTCGTCTGAAACAAAGGCAATATGTAAACAAATTGCTTACTCTCCCGTCATCCAAGCTGAGACAAACTACTGCTTTACGAGAAACCGGCAGGGTAGTGGTACCTACCACATGACCTCCTACCATCAGTACTTACAGCATATTTACTGTCTAATATGGCCAAGACTGATTAAAAATTCTAGTGATATTACAGCAGTAGCCGTATTATCAATAGATTCCTCGAAATGTTCCATTCAACGAATTTGAATACCCATCTCGTAGTCTTTATTACATTTGCAGTTCAGACGAGCCGATATCCTTCTCAATGGCAGTACTTACGAAAACAGCTCGTGGAGAACGTATAGAATTTTATTTGCCGTATTTTGAACTGATAATATGACTTTTGTGCGATAATGTAGGCTCAATAACTTGCAGAAGTCTCTGGTCCTAGCACAACGTCTGGTACTAAACGTCTTGTTTTGTAATCCATCATGAAATTCATTTTCTAATGTCCATTTCCTTTCTTTACCTTTAAGTTCCACATTAAAAAGCCGGGAAACATTACCTACCTGCTGATTTACCATGCGCTATGTGCGCGTACCAAACTAAATCCATTTATTTGTATCCTCATACGAAGGTTTCTTTGCGAACAGATTCTCGAAGCGACAAGCCCGTGCTCCCGAGATCATGAACGAAGTAAGCTCCTACAGAGACCCATTGATGTACAATGAATGGCCTGTCTACACAGCTGTGCCCAGAGCCGCCCCAAGGTATTTTCATATTTCTGCCAAAGTTAAGATAAACAGTTTTATCGCGTCACTTGCGCAAATTGTCACGGAGCAACCTATTATAATGGAGCCATTCGTCAACTTACGGCCAAATCTATGTTGGACAAGCGTAACACATGTCACTGGAAAATTCGGTTAAAGAGGTTTTTTTTATTGCTTAGATGGGTGGACAAGCTCATAGCCCACCTGGTGCTAAGCGGTTACTGGAGTCCATAGACATCCACAGCGTAAATGCGCCATCCATCTTGAGATATAAGTTCTAAGGTCTCAAGTATAGTTACAACGGCTGCCCCACCCTTCAAACCGAAACGCATTACTGCTTCACGGTAGAAATAAGCAGGGTGGTGGTAGCTACCCGCGCGGACTCACAAGAGGTCCTACCACCAGTATTACGTTGTCGAGCATATTGTAATCCCGAGGGAGTACCATTGTTTCGGTTGAGAAGCAATAGTTCGAATTTTGAGGACATAATAGAAGTTATTCCAATAGATTAAACAACTCGCGCTAGATGGATACAATATCATGTGTCAAGTTGAAATCCCGATATCAGATAATCCGATCTACTTTTTGCAAAAATCGCTAGGGCCTTCAACTTTAACTGGTACTAGGTAGGCCATATTGTAAGTCTGCATCTTGGAGACTTGGACCTTGTATGTATCTACATCCATGTTGTGATGTATGTGAACTCCAATATCCATTTCAAAGCAAGATTAATAATACTACATACATAATACAATTGGAACAAGGTACAAAATTAAATTTGAAAAGTGGAAAGTTTATCTCCGATCTAATGGAATGAACGGCCGTCTGGTGTAGTGGTAAGTGACATGGTCACTACACAAGGGGGTCGCGGGTTTGAATCCCGCCAAGGAAAGATATTTGTATGATAAATATAAATGTCTTTTCCAGGGTTATGGATGTATATTAAATAAATGTATGTGTATAATAAAAATCTTACATTTATATCCGTTATCTGGTACCTGTAACACAAGTTCTTTACGAACTTATCACGGGACCAGTTAAAGTGGCGTGATTGTTAAAAAAAAAATGGCACTAGCTTCAAGAAATGTTATGCTGTTTGATTGGTAGGTTCCGCTACCAGTACCCGACGATGCCTCGCGAAGCTTACGGCAGAGTTGTTACGAAAGCTCCCCCCAACGTCGTTCGCACCCCGGATTACGATGAGGTAAGTTCAATCGCCCAATAATACAATTTCGATATTGCTTGCAACTCGTACATTGCTTTGGGTACCTTTGCCCCACCTTGGTTGCATTTCACCCAGTCTCCGAAGACCGGACGTATAGCCTTTACGATTCAGTTGATCAACCGATTGGATACCCCAGTAGGATAGTGATAGCTGCTTTAGTTATTGATAGATGCTTTTTGCTATCGAACTCTGCACTGCAATGACACAACCATGGGAACAATTATTTTATAAAAAATATGATTTGTGGCGGGTAGCCATCATACAACGCAAGATAATTGACAGATGCCTGAAACTCGCTTACGACATTTTCAAGATAAAGCGCATATATACAAGTTCCGAACAACAACATTCGGACCGTCGGTCTACCGAGCAAATATCACCCGCTCGGTGGAAGATCTTCCCTTTGTCGTATATCCCCTCCGTCGTTTAAGCCTCCAAACTGGTGACCCCGACAAATGATTCATCATTGTGCTACCTCTGTTCCTTTAAACAGTGGTCTCTACGAAGACCTTCCAAAGCGCTCGGTCCCAATTTTCTCTGCTTCAGATCATGCAGTTTGTCAATTTAATTTCATCCTTTCATCCACGTCGTGTCCAAACTTGAGCTTGTATCTCACCGATACCTTTGATTTATAACTGTTTTGCCCCATTTTTCCTCGTGTTTCATCAACACTATCGTGTTCCAGTTCTGGCCAGGGCCTTTTAGGTGCACTGTCCTCTTACGCACATGCGAGTAGCTATGCCAAAAAAATATGAAATCCAAATGAATATTCTTTACCTGTATTTGGAAGGTAAACGTTAGGCAACAGACATTTTTTTAGATTAACAAGTCACGGATCAAAGTTCTAAGACTTCTTGTTTGACGACTCTCAAAAATTCTCCGGCAATTCTCGAAATTACGTTGGAGTTGTTTCAAAATCGTTTTTTTTTTTGTTATCACGAATTTACGTCGATCGGTTATTTAGAAATTTCTCGTTTTTGTACGGCCTCACTTGTTTTTTTGATGGCCAGCTTTAGTTGTTGGGTTTCAGCTTTGTTTAGGCACCGCTAAGTTCGGTGTAGTGTACCTGCTATTTTTAGCTGTGACATACGAGGGCAGCACTGAAAATTTCGGGAATTAACGAAGTGACACAACATTACTATTTAAAAATGTATTTATTGCTTTTCGAAGTATTCTCCGCGAAATTTGACACATTTTTCCATACGATGGAACCAATCATTGAAGCAACCATTCCATTCGGAAGTTGGGGTCTCCAAAATGGCCGTTTTGTAGGCGTCCACAGCTTCTTCAGGTGATGAAAATCTCTGTCCACGCAATTTATTCTTTATTTTAGGGAAAGTATAGAAATCATTAGAGCTTAGGTCGGGGCTGTACGGCGGATGGTCTAATAATTCTATGTTTTCTTGCTCTAAAAACTCTTTTGTTCTGTGCGCGGTGTGAGAACTCGCATTGTCGTGATGGAGGATGATGCGGCGGTTGCAGTTCTCTTTACGGAGTTCAGAAACGACCTGTGGCAAACAAATACTAGCATACCATTCTGCATTAACCGTTCTTTGTCTCTCAAGAGGAATAGTCGTAACATGGCCGGTTTTGGAGACAAACGTGGCCAGTATTTTTTTTGCAACACTCCGTGAACGAACAATTTTTGTTGGCTTTAACTCATTTTCGAACACCCAAACTCGTGACTGGTTTTTTGTTTCGGGTTCGTACGCGTATATCCAGGATTCGTCACCTGATACAATGTTGTATACAGCATTTGAGGATCCTGCGTGGAATCTTTCGAGAGTTCTGACGCACCAAGTAACGCGAGCCGCTTTTTGCTCTTCACAGAGCGAATGCGGTATCCATCGGGAAAACAACTTTTTTACACCTAATTGTTCATGCAAGATTATTTGTATTTGACTCATGCCAATGTCTAAAGTTGCCTTAATTTCGCGGTATGTCACATGTCGATCTTCCTCAATCAGCTTACGCACAGCATCAACGTTTTCTTGGGTGACTGCAGTTTTTGGACGACCTTGACGGGGATCATCACTGAGCTTGACACGTCCACGTTGAAACTCAGCAAACCAGCGATAAATTGTGGTTTTGGATGGGGCTTCATCACCAAATGCAGAAATCATCCGGTCAACACACTGTTTTTGTGTTAAACCACTTCGAAAGTCATAATAAATCATCACTCTTGAATTTTCTCGAGTTAATTCCATTTTCTCAACGACTAAACAAGTTTGACAAAACCTCGTGACAAGACCGTGAATCTTTTTTTAAATAAATAAATGGTATTCGATTTTTAAAACCAAGGAGTTTTAAATTAAAAAGACTTTAATATGACAGGAACAGTGGAAATATTCCATTCCCGATACTTTTAGTGCAGCCTAGTAAATAAGGCTCACGATTTTTTAGCGGTAGGCAGCGGCTTGGCTGTGCTCCTGGCATTGCCGACATCCATGAGTGACGTACGATGGTGAGTGGTTACTCACCCTCGTGCGTTCGTTTGCCGACACAGGCAATAATGACAATCACTGATAAATTATACGAAAATTACATTATTATTCTGAACATTTTGAGTCTGGTAAATCACTACAAAGTATAAAACAAGGTCGCTTTCTCTGTTCCTATATCACGATGTATGCTTAAATTTTTAAAACTACGAAACGGATTATGATGCGGTTTTTTTAATAGATAAAGTGATTGAAGAAGAAGGTTTATATGTATAATAACATCCATTAAATAGTGGAGAAATCAATAATAAATTACAGTTTCCGAAGCGAAGCGAGGGCGGGTCGCTAGTTCAATATAAAATTTTGTTTCTAAATTCTGTTTGCGAGAAAAATAAGCCTTCGAAGGTTTTCGTATAGACTTATTAAAAAAGTTCGACATTCTTTATGAAACTTCGAGTATTTCGTGCATCAATCGAGTCACGTTGTGGTTATTTTAATTTGACTTATATTTTCATTTCGTTGGATTCCCTAGAAGTTCTGCATTGGGTTCCGTAACAGAACTTTTTCTACATAATTTTTTTTTTTCTAATTTCATGCTAAGCGCCGCGTAACTCACCGGTGCCCTAACTACTGAAATTACATTTTTTTTATTGCTTAAGTGGACGGACGAGCTGGTGTTAAGTGGTTACTGGAGCTAGAACGTAAATAGGCAGGGCGGTGGTACCTACCCGTGCGGACTCACAAGAGGTCCTACCACCAGCAAATCATCATCATGTCGATTACTGTTACTAAGGCGCCTGCCTGGATTGCCTAACTCTGCCTTCTTTTGTTTTTATAGTATTTTTCAGGTTTTTAAGACTTTTTAAAAAAGATTCATTCTCAGTATCTTCGGATTCGAGTTTCCCAGAGTCTACTAGATATTCTGCCGCCTTACTAAGAAGGTCAAAGACAGAATTGACACGGTTACTTCAGGTCACCGGTGACATACACGGCAGTCAACGTTTTTAGCTGATTGGTTACCGCTGTAAAATCGCATTTCAAAAGTGATACAGGACTATGCGTGCCACCCAAAATCTTTTATTTATTTATTGCGTAGATGGGTAGACGAGCTCACAGCCCACCTGGTGTGAAGTGGTTACTGGAGCCCAAAGACATCTACGACGTAAATACGCCACCCACCTTGAGATATCAGTTCTAAGGTCTCAAGTATAGTTACAGCGGCTGCCCCGCCCTTCAAACCGAAGCGCATTACTGCTTCACGGCAGAAATAGGCAGGGTGGTGGTACCTACCCGCGCAAACTCACAAGAGGTCCTACCACCAGTAATTACGCAAATTATAATTTTGCGGGTTTGATTTTTATTACACGATGTTATTCCTTCACCGTGGAAGTCAATCGTCAACATTTGTTGAGTACGTATTTCATTAGAAAAATTGGTACCCGCCTGAGATTCGAACACCGATGCATTGTTCCACACGAATGCACCGGACGTCTTTATCCTTAAGGCCACGTCGAGTTCAAAATCGAAATCAAAATCGCTTCAAAATCTATTCCATTCACTTGCAGATGTTCGGAATGCTGAATGTTCCGCACACTTCTGGAAAGATCCTGAGGTACCCCGGACCTTCTCGTCCCCGTGGGGGAACCACATACATGGTGCCACCACAGCGCGACAGGTATTCAAATTAAATAAATATTTAATGTTTAAAAGAGAGATAACTCCAATTTGTTTATTTAATTAGTAGCAATCCCTTATTTAGGAACGATATTAGTAAATTGAATTTGGGGGGTATTTGCTGTAGAGAATCTACATTAACTAGATATTATGTTGTACCAACAAAGTGATCAGAATATCAATGAATCGACAAGAAGTTACATGATTAAGGTCACCTTAATTACACGTACAGGTCACATTGTAACAATTGACAATTTCTTCAAATAAAAATAAGACAGTAATAAAACAAAGGAATAAATATAAAAACTAGATTACCGCAATTTCACCTAGCTAGCAAGGTTCTGAAAAAATACAGTTAAATTCAAAATGGAATGGAAAATCAAAATATACGTCGTGGAATAAATGACCTATGATAGATAATGTGTATTTAGACGTTGTAAAGACAGTAACGCCATTATAATTTTTCGGCATAGACGTAGAGAAAGAACTTTAATTTTAAGATCTTTTTTTGAATGTTTTGGAATCGTTCGAACGCTGTTTCTAGAATTATCTAGAATCAAAAACATGTATGTATGGTAAGCGACGAGAAGCCAGTATTTACGGACGACTTATGCAAAGAGTCTACATTCAGAACGACACTGTCGATTTACCCTGGACTAATGAGTACTAGATGATGACCGAGCTTTACTCGGTTTTTTTTGTAGCGCCTTCTTGTTGTTTCTTTAAAGCAGTTAGTTTCTCTCAATTAGGAAAAATAGTATTATTATTCGCCAATAGATGTCTGGAAGAGTCATAAAGTTGATTATTGAAAACACGAAAAAAACAACATTTTCTGAAAATAAATCGTAGCTAGACCGATTTATCGCCCCCGAAATCCCCTGTATACTAAATTTTATGAAAATCGTTGGAGCCGTTTCCAAGATTCAAATTATATAGATCAGAATTGCTCGTTTAAAGGTATAAGATTCTGGAGAGTAAATCAGGGACAATTATTTTTTAAAGACTTTTATTACGAAGAAAACATTTCGAACGAATGCGAACGATCGTAGCGAAGGTCGCTCGGTCAACCCTAGCGCCATCCAATGTGTAATAACACGCTACACTGAATCTCTATGGATTTTATTTTTCAAAATGTGCACTCTCTAAGACCCACAACCGAAATAGGCACTGTTATCAATGACGTCACAGAATTCATTGACTTAGAAGAATCTACTCTCAGCTTAGTCTCTTCCTCAAATACAAGGAACACTTCGCTTCAATAGACTTAAGCACACGCTGTGGGTCTTTGTCGTACTGGTTTCAGTGAGTACTTTGTGCTCAATGGATATTAAAGGCTGGATAAAATATATAAAAAGACTTCGAAATATCTAAAGGACGTTTGAAATGACAATTATTCTTTATCGGCAAGCGTGCTCTCAGAATTACGTGGGAATTTTATTAAAAAATGAGATAACTAATTTTCTAAGCTCGTAAAAAAGTTCTCGATAATATTTTTTTTATTGCTTATATTAGAGGACGAGTGGTCAAACTGGTGTCAAGTGGGTACTAAATACCATAGATAGGTACAATGTAAATGTCGCCACCTACCTTGAGACAAGTTTTAAGGTCTGAGTTTTTACAGTGCAAGCACTACTCCACCCTTCAAACTGTAAGACATCACTGCTTAGACTGCACCCAGTGTGCTCACAAGACGTCCTACCACCAGTGAACAACATGACCTAACTATTTTATTTTATTGCCCGTGCAGGCAGACGAACACACGGCCCACCTGATGGTGAGTGGTTACCGTCGCCCATGGACTTCAGCAATGCCAGGGGCAGAGCCAAGCCGCTGCCAATTGCCTGTCCGCATTTTATTGTAATATCTAAATTATTGTCATTTCTCAACAGATTCGAAGCCCTGAAGAAGCTCATAAGACAAGAGCACGTGCGTGAGCTTCATCGGAAATACGAGACTGAACAGAAGCAAGAACTGAAGGACATGACTACTACACATAAGTGAGTATTTCCTTGATTGTATGACAGAGAGCGCGCCGTCCCCTTACCTCAGGACCTCATATTATTATACATAATATGTAAAGAATAAATTTTATCATTTAAAAACCTTTAAAACTCTTTAGTTTTAAAAAAGAATTTTCTTAGACGGAATCACTCACCAATCATTCAATGATAATTTTAAATAGACATGCTTTTACAAAAACCGACTTCAAATAGAAAAATAAGATATTCCAAAACAAATGAATATACACTAAAAATAATAATCATCGAAATCGGTTGGCACGATATTGAGTTATTGAGTTATTCATCTATTTGTCGCGCACGTACATAATGCAAATTTAAGACTTATATGGTTTTCTCATGGATAACATTATCAGAACTGGACTATATTGAAATAGGACCACACGGAAAGCATCAGCTTTCTAATAAAAAAAGAATCATCAAAATCTATACACCCAGTCAAAAGTTATGAAGTAACAAACATAAAAAAAAAACATACAGGAGAATTGAGAACCTCCTCCTTTTTTGAAGTCGGTTAAAAAGAGAGTTATATATTTTATATTGTAGTATTTAATTATTAGTGTTTAAAATATAAATTTTAAAACAGATTAAGGGCTTTACATGTTGGTTATGTTGCTTTCTTATTATATCACAGAAAACGCAATTAAATATTTTATTGTTTATTCATTCATTATACATATACAAAGCTAACGGCATACATATAGCCTTCAATACGAAGGGACTAGAGCCGTTAGCACTTTTTTAGTGCCCCGTGTGCATACAAGCATACGGCCTACCAGTCACCGTCGCCCAAGGTCATCAAAGAACTTCTAGGCTACTCTCTACTAGGACTACTCCGCCAGCGGTGGGAACTCGTCGACATCTAACGGACTCTACAAAGGTGGCGTCTTAATAACTTGAAATGCGACTGCGTGAGCCACTCTGACAGATATAAACACGATGACAGTAATTCCGCGTCAATATGTCAATGTCAACAAAAACGCGGGAACAAATGAATAATTTTCTTCCTTATGAGTTCGCGTCACCGACATGCGTAATAGGAATATATCTGTAGCTGTGCATGTGACGTATTGACCATTTCGACAAAGCGGCACGACACGAAAACCCTCGCATCGTGGCCGCCGGTAACTACATTCCCGATCCTGCGGACAGAATGGAAAGCAGTCGACGTCGCCGAAAACACGTAATTTCGGAACCTCTCGATCCACTAACGGTGCTTTTAGGTACCTCAAGCATCGGTCATCGTTCTCGTCGAACCCGTCGCTTGTAACGAAGGGCTCGGCGGGTAAATTAACCCACAGACACAGCCCACTGAGTTTCTCACCGGATCTTCTCAGTGGGTCGCGTTTCCGATCCGGTGGTAGATTCTGCGAAGCACGGCTCTTGCTAGGATTCGTGTTAGCAACGTCATCAGGCTTGAGCCCCATGAGCTCGCCTATTAGTTAAGGTTACGCTGAAATAGCCTCTTAAGGCTATCAGCTTAGTAGGGAAAAAAACTGTATTAAAAGCAGTTACTAAAGGCACCCCCCGGCCCCCTTTTCCAAGGGATAGCAGTTAGACCAACAAAATTAAGAGTCCGTCTTCATGTCTCGAGGTGCCTGGTGAAAGTCACGTTATAATGCCTATGGGCTCCAGTGTGCTTAGCGCTTAGTGCTTAACCTGATAGCTTAAGTAAAAAAATATATGCAACATTATCCACGAACGGATCCGGGAAATTTTCGTATAGCCAAAAAAACAATAGAGATCATTCTTGTTAAGAAACCAACGCTCGCCGAAACTTCAACTAATTCAGCACTGAACGAACCGCTATTCCATTTATTCAAACAAGTTAAGTTAATAGTCAAGCTATACAACAAGGTTTTATGTGATCGCAACTCTGAGGCTACATAATAAGATCTTCGAGCCGTAACAGAAGTCGTTAAATTAAAAAAATGTTATAATAATATGTCTTGTTAGCACGAACAAAAGATAAATATTAGCGTTCGAAACACGATTCCACCTTTCAAAGTGAACGGAAATAACGTCTCGTTAAATCAAAAAAACTTCGCATTCCTTAAAGTATCTGCTCTATTATAAGCTATAAACTAGACGCTAGATAAAAAAAGGCGCAATTTTTTTAAATTACATAGGTTTTTTTTATTGCTTAGATGGGTGAACTAGCTCACAGCCCACCTGGTGTTAAATGGTTACTGGAGCCCATAGACATCTACGACGTAAATGAGCCACCCACCTTAAGATATCAGTTCTAAGGTCTCAGTATAGTTACAACGGCTGCCCCACCCTTTAAACCGAAACGCATTACTGTTTCACTGCAGAAATAGGTAGGGTGGTGGTACCTACCCGCGCGGACTCACAAGAGGTCCTACCATCAGTAATTACGCAAATTATAATTTTGCGGGTTTCATTTTTATTACATGTGTGTTTTGTGTTATTCCTTCACCGTGACTTCCACGGTAAACATTTGTTGAGTACGTATTTCATTAGAAAATTGGTACCCGTCTGGGATTCGAACACCGGTGCATCACTTAACACGAATGCACCGGAGGTTGCATAATTATATACAAATTCCGAACAACAACATTCGGACCGTCGGTCTACCGAGGAGTATCACCCGCTCAGTGGAAGATCTTTCCCTCCTTCGTCATTCATTACAAATAAATAGTTATAGTTTACTTTAAGTCAATTTGGGGCCATATGTTGTAGTCTCTCTCTGTCTCTATAGTCTCTCTTATATATCTCTTTCGAAAGGATTTCATAGCGTCCCGCTGTTCGCTCTGTCTAGGACCGCTACAGCATGTGTTTTTTTTACATTCCTAATCTCAAAGCCCGCGCTTTCGTCTCATGAAATCTAATGATGTCTTCACAAAAGAAAAAACAATTGAACATTGCCTTTGTTGATTAATGTTTGTTTCATTCTTTTGTGTGTGTTTTCTTTGATTTCTTTCCTTTTTAATTCACGTTATTGCTGGTAAGACTTTTTGTGAGCCCACGTGGGTAGGTACCACCACCCTGCCTATTTTTGCCGAGAAGCAGTAATGCGTTTCGGTTTGAAGGGTGGGGCAGCCATTGTACTGAAAACTGAGACTTGGAATTCATGTCTCATAATGGATGACGGCATTTACGTTGCTAACGGCTATGTGCTCCCATGACCACTTAACAACAGGTGGGCCGTGAGCTCGTCCATACATGTAAGAAATAAAAAAGTTGTAAACCATTGATAGCCGACCAGCGTGAAGTAGTCCTTATTGCTTAAGGTAAACTAATCCATGACCCAACTAGTGTTAAGTGGTTCACGGAGCCTGCAGATATCGAAGATAGACCTACCTTCAGATTTATTTCCAGAATTGTCTACTGTCCCACCCTTCAGGAAAATAAGGGCCAAAATAGGTAGAATGGTGATACTGAGCTCACACTACTCTTTACCACGGTGTCCCAGTTAGATTTCCGATCAGAATCAGTATCCTTGTTGAATAAATTTTCGCGCTTGGATGTACTTTTTCTTATCACGCACGTGTATCTCTGACATACTGGAAATCCTAGATTAGAGTTGCTGCGTGCGGAATCTTAATGTATCTATATACCTAAACACTATATAAAACACACATAGAACTCGTTAAATAGAACACAACTCATTAGAAACTTTTATCAGCTTTCAAAAAGTTTTCCAAGCGAGCTTTCTGTTTTCGGCCTTTGATTTAAAATCGTAACAATAAACTTTCTTCTTTTGTGAAAGTTCCCTTTATTTATTATAAATAGCCCGAATCGAGAATAAAGTGATTTTGAAAACGCTTCTATCGGACTTTTGTACAAAATCTATACTAATATATTATTATTATAAATCTACAGTAGTTTTTACGGATGCTCCGTTATAAATACTGAACCATGTATCCGATTGACTAGAAACTTGGTATCCATGTAGAAGATACATGTACTTAAGGGATAGGCTAATGTTTATATGAGTGTTGGACTCCCTCCACCAGTTGCGGGGGCGTTAATGATAAGAATTTTTGTGGGGGGTGAGAAATAATAGAGTTAATTTTAAATGCCCAGCGAAGCAGTCGGGTACAGCTAGTCATTTAATATTAACAAACTTGAAAAAGTTTGATTAACATGAAAATGTGTATGTAGACTTATCAAGGACTCATTATGATATTATTCACTCATCAATAAATCGTTAATGTGTATAGCGATAATCTACAAGCTAGACTAATCTCTAATAATAATCGGTATAGTCCTTCCGAAGAAAAATAAATACATTAGCCGAGGATTTATCAAAGTATGCAGACCCAAAGGAGGAAATAGCGCGTCTTTGGCATCTTCAAAAAGCAACAAAATTTCTCAAATTATATTATAGTACTAGCTGACACGGCAAACTTCGTAGTGCCTCAATCGATAAATAAAATACTTAAGCTTTGGTATAAAATAAACTTAAAACAAACAAAAGAAATCCGTCCGACGGGGGACACATCAAAGGAAAAGCAAAATTGTTATTTTTATATAATTCCGAGTATTTTCATATTTATCTACCTTTTAAACCTTCTCTGGACTTCCACAAGTAATTCAAGACCAAAATTAGCCAAATCGGTCCAGCCGTTCTCGAGTTTTAGCCAGACTAACTATTATATATAGATAGAAGATAGATTATCAGCAACGCCATCGATCACCAGGTTATTTATGTGATGAGATAATAACAGGATAAATAGGGGTAGTAATAATAACAACCGGGAACAATTCACAGGCGCCCAAGCTGAGATTCCTTGCACTATAAAAACCAAAGACTGATATACAAACTTATATAAGTTTAACAATAATATATATACGCATATAGATATTAAACTCGCAGATAGAGGCAAACAAATCTACCTATATATATACAAATGAATTTCTATTCGTTAGTCTCGCTAAAACTCGAGAACGGTTGGACCGATTTGGCTAATTTTGGTCTTGAATGATTTGTAGAAGTCCAGAGAAGGTTTAAAAGGTAGATAAATATGAAAATACTCGGAATTAAATAAAAATAACAATTTTGTTTTTCCTTTGATGTGCCCCCCGTCGGACGGATTCCTTTTGTTTGTTTTAAGTTTATTTTATACAAAAGTTTAGGTCTTTTATTTATCGATTGAGGCACTACGAAGTCTGCCGGTCCAGCTAGTCTATTCATATAAAAATGTGTGCCCATTCTGGGAATCGGATTCACGACCCTCGATCCAGCAGTCAGGAGCGCTAACTACTCCACCACCGAGTAAATTTGAATCACTACTTTTGATTATCAAATATTTTACTTTTTTTCTACCTAAGCTGATGATAGCCTTGAGAGGCTATGTCAGCGTAACGGGGCGAGTAGGTGAGCTCACGGGGCTCAAACCGGGAGTGTTGCTAACACTGACCCTAGCAAGAGTAGTGCTTTGCAGAATCTACCGCCAGATCGGAAACGGGACCCACTGAGAAAATCCGGCGAGAAACTCAGTGGGCTGTGTCTATAGGTTAATTTACTCGTCGAGCCCTTCGTTACAAGCGACGGGTTCGACGAGAACGATGACCGATGCTTGAGGTACCTAAAAGCACCGTTAATGGATCGGGAGGAGCCGTAATGACGTGACATTGGAACTCGAATTTTAATAAGATTCTTGTTACATTTCAGTAACGATGACTACGTCTATGGAGCATACGGGGAACAGGAACCTCGTGGTCTGCAACCGCTTCAGGTCCCGGAATACTCTGAAGAGTCTTCCGCCAGGCACTCCAAGTAGGTACACAAGACTCGGCATCAACCTGCCTTGGTTAAATGCCGCCACTATACTCTATCCCATTTAAGAAGTCCCTTTTGACACTTCTTTTGACCTTAGAACGTAACTCTTCACGTTTCGCATAGTTTGAAATAATAATCATTTTTTTGTTCACGGTCGTAAACATCATTTAAAAAATACACAATCAATCTAAATTATTACTGGTGGTAGGATCTCTTGTGAGTCCGCGCGGGTAGGTACCACCACTGTGCCTATTTCTGCCGTGACGCAGTAATGCGTTTCGGTTTGAAGGGTGGGGCAGCCGTTGTAACTATACTGAGACCTTAGAACTTATATCTCAAGGCGGGTGGCGCATTGTAGATGTCTATGGGCTCCAGTAACCGCTTAACACCAGGTGGGCTGTGAGCTAGTCCACCCGTCTAAGCAAAAAAATGCACACACACAATTTAACATAAACATTTATCTCATGGGACTTCGTAATTGGAATAGTTTTGTTATTGTCGATCAGCCTATTACACACCCAATGAATTCCAGGAAACCTCCATCCGGAAGCCGCCAAGTCTCTCAGTTCTCTCGCTACTCGGACGTGTTGCTGCCCCCGGTCCGCCGCACCTTCTACCACCCTTACATCGAGTACACGGCCCCCGAATACATTCCCTACGTGTACTGAGCGCTCACCCAGACAACCGACGCTTTCCAGAAAACTCTCGAAGCTTTATAAATACAGTTACCATATCGAAGGCATATCTTGGCTCTTGCTTCGATTTACTCCGCGAGCTTCCTCTGCGTTCTATTTTTTATAATAAATACTTTCTTATAGTAGTTTCCAGTTATAGTTAAGGCAGTGCCGCGTGATTTTCTAGTTAGTGTGCGTGAGAGATCGTTAGAGATACGAAGACGCGAACTATTCTCGGCTCCGACGTGTCAATTTGTAAGATTATCGATTAAAATTTCGCACATCAACCGATGTCGCGCGTCACTGCTTGGACTTGACGTTTTGAATCGTATTTTTCGATAGATGTAAGATTTTATGAAAGTCGCCATCGACACGTATGTAGGTACCTATAATACTTCCCTAATTATGATGAGACGTATAGAAATGAATACGAGCAATTATATTTGACTTCGATGTCAATTTGACTTATTATGATTGCGAATTTTCGACAATAATAATACAATTCGACAATAATATTGTAATTTGACAATAATAATATCGTAATTCGACAATAATGTTTGTGCGTTTACATTTGACGTTTAGTAGGATTTAATTAAGTATTTTAAAATAGACTTTTATTAAAGAATAATAAATCTTTTTTGGATCTTGGTAGCCATCACAGGCTTAGTTTAGTTATAGATAATGTTTCGGGCAAAGGAATTTGTTTTTGCAAATTTTCATTTGTGTGATAACATAAAAACAAAGTTTTAGGTTAGTTTGATGTTTCTTATTTTTTTTTTATATATGCTTTTATTTTATTAATTTTTATTATTATTATTTTATTAAAGTCATTTATCTCATTATTTGTCTTAAAAAGCGCAGCCTGCATAATTAGGCATGAATATAATAACAATAACAAATATATTATAGCATCAACTATATAACTATTTACAACATGAAATTTCATTAATTGTTGTGATTAGAATCTAAGAAGGAAATGTATTAGAAATATATATATTATATACATAAAATATTCAAAATTATGTCTATTACCAAAAGCCAACGGGACGGCTGTGTCGGTTTCGGTAACAAATAACTTTTTTAATACATAGCGACTCTGTTTTTAAGCCAGTTCTTGAAGTTTTTTTTTTCTTTAAGCACAGTGCAAAATTCGTAATACTTAATTTTATTTTAGAAGTTAATTCACACACTCGCCAATATTTTTTAGATATTATAAGAACAATTTAATAGGTACATAGCGACTCTGTTTTTAAGCCAGTTCTTGAAGTTTTTTTTTTTTCTTTAAGCTCAGTGCAAAATTATTAATACTTAATTTTATTTTAGAAGTTAATTCACACACTCGCCATGTTTTTTTTTAGATATTATAAGAACAATGAATACCGGTTAATTAAAGTTTCATGCGCGTTACAATCACAGTTAAATTTACTTTTAGATATGTGTATGTAAATTAAGTGCTTATGTTACGGACCGTGAGAATTTGAATATTGAAATAATTATCTTATCTTTTATCACGCTGTTGCTTGTTTTTTTTTATTTTTCGTTTTGTAAATAATCCGTTATCTTGTTATTATTCTATTAGTGTTTATTTTTCCTATTTTTATTTCCTGTTTTTTTTTATTCTCACTTCATGAATGTGTTTCGAGTCATAAAAAAAATGTAACCGAATCCCGACGGATATATGCTTTAACTAACATTTATATAATATGTCATGTTCGTAATTGTAATTTAATGAAGAAAAAAAATATGGCGTAAAGTACGCAACTTCTCTCACTTCGAGTAATATCATTCTCTAGTCATAGACTAAATAATGCATTATCAATTTTTCCGTGATAATTTCAAAAATGCATTTTTTTTTTTTCACCCGCACTGATTTCGAAGGCTGTACGTTTAAGGTTATTGTTACCTATTTGTGTACTATATTTATGAAATCAATTTAAAAATATATGTAAGTACAGACTCTGTATGTCTTACATAAACTCACAGACTATATTTGGCTTTAAAAAAAATTATATTAACACATGGCTTTAAGCAGGTCAATGTTCTATGATCGTCTATAAAATAGGACTAAACCTCCTTACACGTTACCATTATATGGTATAACTAATATATATATTTATTTATTCATTTATATATCATAATTTTCTAACAATATTCCTTAGAAATTTTACAAGTTTATTTTAAAAAAGAAAAATTTTAAAATCATTATTAGTTAGGTAGTTTGTAAAACATTGTGTAGTGAAAAATGTAATGCGTATTGCACTTTTAATATATATAGATGTTTAATGAATATATGAATATCGACTATGTAGATTCGCAGTTACATATCAATGCGAAATGCTTCAACCATATCGCATATCATATCTGTTTAATATTAATCAATTAATAATTAAAAAAACTATCTCTGGTTAACTCTATTTAATATAAATCAATTAAAAATTAAAATGAAATATCTCTGATTAAAAATTGCGACTGCGAATTTTACCATTATGACAATAAATGTGGACAAAAACCGTCACCATTACAAGAAATTATGACAATAAATGACAATAAAGGTCAATTTGACAATAAATGTCAAAATGGCGGACGGCTTGTCTTTAAAATTATACAATAACTATGTATCTAATGTTAATAATATGAATATTTGAAGTTTTTTTTTTAAATAAAGATAGTTACTTACTCCTGAGCATTGTGTCTTTTTATTTATAAAGTCCCTTAGCAAAGTGTGCTCATGGCTGCTCATAATTGACGGCATCAATAAATTTATGAGTCGAAACTAGCTGTATACCGGAGTTCAGAGCCTAAATAGAAACATTTAAATCCAATATCAGTAACTAGCTTTTGCCCGCGACTCCGTCCGCGTGGAATAGTTACTTTGGCATAACGCTAAATTTTATCCCCCACTTCATTTACGTAGAAAGTGAAGATATTTTTGAATTATAGAATGTTATGGAGCTATTTAAACCCCTATTTTGAAACATTATTTATTGGTGCTCGACTTGTATTGGTTTTAGCGTAATATTATATAGTCTATAGACTTCCTCAATAAATGGGCTATCTAACACTGAAAGAATTTTTCAAATCGGATCAGTAGTTCCTGAGATTAGCGCGTTCAAACAAACAAACTCTTCAGCTTTATAATATTAAATTAAGTATAGATGTACTTAGTGCTCTGTTTGTACAAAGAAACATTGCAAAAATGCCGCTTATACCACCCCTCGACATTATTAAATAAGATCCTGCGCAGAACTTAGCAAGTTCATTGAACGTTAGCAACAAATTTCACATCTTACCCCCATGAGAGATTTTTAAATGTGTTTTAGGAATTTCAAGTATAAAATTATTGTGTTTCATATCCAAAAGGATCGGACCGGCCGCACCGGACATCAATTGGAGAGGCCTATGTTCAGAAGTGGACAGTAGACGGGCTGAGATGATGATTTTGGGGCTTACGACAAAGGGAAGATCTTCCACCGAGCGGGTGATATTTGATCGGTAGACCGACGGTCCGAATGTTGTTGTTCGGAACTTGTATATATGCGCTTTATCTTGAAAATGTCGTAAGCGAGGTTCAGGCATCTGTCAATTATCTTGCGTTGTAGAAGGCTACCCGCCACATCACTCCCCTCCGAGACTGGAGGTCGTGTCATTTTTAGTTAGCGTTGTCCGTGCTGAGATTAGCTTGCAAGAGCCAGTGCTGCTCGAAGCCTGCGGTGAGTCGAGGCTGAGCTTGAATGCTGCGTGCGTGTCGCCAGTGCTGCTCGAAGTTTGCAGTGAGTCGAAACTGAGCTGAATGCTGCGTGATTGTCGCCAGTGCTGCTCGAAGTCTGCGGTGAGTCGAGACTGAGCTTGAATGTTGCATGCGTGTCGTGCGTAGTCCATGTGATGCAGAGCTGCCACGCCGGAGATGTGTGACCCCAAGCGTTGATGATCCGGTCGTGGGCTGCGATGAACTGTAGCGGCGTGATGAGGCAGTGAAGTTGCGTGCCGTAGGACCAGGAAGCGCGGTGAGTCGGCTGCGATGGTCCTGTTAAGGCTGCGATGCTGGCTTACTGTGGGACGACTGTCGATGACTTGCTTTTATCTTCGAGAATGCAGGGGATTGTGGTAGCCTAAGTTCTTGATGCAAGCTCTTTGATTATGGATAGACTGCGGGTAGGATGTTAGAAGAAGACAAATGTATCTACCCTCGTACTAGTGCTTTTGTTGGTGTTAACACTGGAACTCAGTGACTCACCCCGAAAGCATACACTTACAGTATCGACAGTGTAGTCGTATTCCTTGTCGCTCAAGGCCGAGGTGGTATCGCGAGGATAAAACTCACGGATGTATATTAGCGTACGCCTGTCCCATCCTATCCGGCGGTTCGGAGAGCATCGCAGATGGTCGAGTCGAGGGTGCTGCGGTTTTAATCGGACCATTGGCTTCGTGCGTCGGGCTTCAGGAGTACGACCATGTTCTTCCACTTTATCAGTCTATAGACGTCATAAATGTCGATTGTATTCCGTAAAAGTTGTTCGATTGCTCAAACCAAACCTTCAAACCGTGTTGACTGTCTCGCCCCACAATTAGGGCTGCGGCATCAGTACGTCAAACACGAAAATTATCGAATTCGTAATGTAAATGTAATGTAAATGATATCGAAAAGAGCGCTTAGACATGAAGTCCCGTATGATGAGCACGAGACTGTCCGGTACGCCCATGTTGAAAAGTTTGAAAATCAAACTTTTGCGACGTCGAAGAAGAGGATTCCCGTGTAGATCGACTTTGGTCGGTTAAGTCCTACGAGAATGTGCTCCGTGGCAGATTCTACGAAGCACTGCTCTTGCTAGGGTTAGTATTAGCAACGACGTCATGTTTGAGCCCCGTAACTACTAGTTAAGGTTACGCTGAAATGGTCTTTCAAGGAGTCAAAACCATCAGCTTAGGTAGGAAACAAAATTGCTCTCGATTATGAGTATAAGTTTCGAGTTTCGAAAACGTGACGATGACGAAAGTAAGTAAAACCATTCGCGCTGCTGAAATTTATTCTTTTTACGGAAGATAGGGGCGCTGTTTAAATCCTATACATTTTTTTCTCGATATCGATACGAATACTTTTTCTCCTACCTACGCCGAAAGTTCGGTTTTCGTCCCGCTGTACAGGGAAGAAAGTGTAACTTTTTCTCCCTGGGTACAAGTGCGCATGCGCGTTAGTGTCTACGTCTGCTCTCACGCACCTAAAATTCTCCCCCATTGTTGTTCTCGGGTAATTTGCAATATTGTGTTTAGTGTAAAAGTGAAATAAACAATAGGCAATAAAATTTAATAGTGAAGTATTAAACAAAGATGAGTTCATCAGACAGTTCTTATTCAAGTACTTATCCAATTAACTAGTAGTTTATTTAAAAATAAAAAAACAGTTAAATTGTTTTTTTATGAGTAAGGCCTACCGCCGGCCAGGGCTTCGCCCTTGCACCCCGGCTCGGTACTCCACGAACTTTCGGCCTGGTAGGAGAAAAAATAAAATGTGCACCGCGGGAGGAAATGTCCAACTTTTCTCCCTTGGTGCACAATGTACTATTTTTTTTTTTTTTTATTGCTTAGATGGGTGGACGAGCTCACAGCCCACCTGGTGTTAAGTGGTTACTGGAGCCCATAGACATCTACAACGTAAATGCGCCACCCACCTTGAGATATAAGTTCTAAGGGTCTCAGTATAGTTACAACGGCTGCCCCACCCTTCCAACCGAAACGCATTACTGCTTCACGGCAGAAATAGGCAGGGTGGTGGTACCTATCCGTGCGGACTCACAAGAGGTCCTACCACCAGTAATTACGCAAATTACAATTTTGCGGGTTTGATTGTTATTACACGATGTTATTCCTTCACCGTGGAAGTCAATCGTGAACATTTGTTGAGTACGTATTTCGTTAGAAAAATTGGTACCCGCCTGAGATTCGAACACCGGTGCATCGTTTCAACACGAATGCACCGGATGTCTTATCGCTTAGGCCACGACGACTTCTACTATTCTCGATAGTCATTCGTTCACTAGCCGTGCGAGCTCCCAACATATTAACTCGAATATTAAAACTTTATATTCCTCGCAAATCGTTTTAAGCTTACGCAGCTATTTACGTTATACGCCCTAATTGAAATTATATCCACATTTGTTTAATTCCCGGATATTTCAGCGCTGTACTATCAGACTTATGTTTCTTTGAACTCACGTTTCTTATCACAGGCAAACGTATTAATGTCTTACCTCATTAAATCACTATCACCTTGAAACGTATCTCGTATTTCAGTTTTATTATGGCGTAAAGTTACTCTGAAAGATTGTTACGAATTACAATTTTAAATACATATTAAAGGCGTATTCTTGTCAAGGACCTTAAAAAAAAAACTATTTGAGGCCTCGGGAGACCAGAAGGCCGGTACGTATTTTGCACAAAGAATTAGCATCGCTATCCAGCGTGGAAATGCTGCCAGCCTTCTGGGAACGCTGCCAACTGGCGGTGAGCTAACGCAGATTTTCTATTTATAAGTAGCTTTACCTAAATAATAATTATTTTTATTCATTTATTAGATATAATTAGATTATTATTATTTTTTGTATAGTTAACAATTCAAATACAATTAATTCTTGCTTAATTTTGTTTCTAATGATTTTAATCTGTTTTCGGCAATATCCTGAGACGACGTCACTTGAAGATAAACTTAATTAGTCACACTTCGTTAGCTGTGTTTTTTTTTTTAAATATTAACTAACCTGATCGAACTCCGCTACAACCATAGCCAATTGTAAAGAAAAACACCTTTCTTGTTTTAAACAAATTTCTTATAAAAAAAATTAAACCTATTCTAGCAACCTCGAGGGCTTATACTAGATTCATAGAATGAGTAGGTGAGCTCACGGAGCTCTAACCTAAGAAGGTTGCTAACACTAGCCCTAGCAAGAACAGTGCTTCGCAGAATGTACCACCGAACCGGAAACGCGATTCACTGAGAAGATCCGGCGAGAAACTCAATGGATTGTGTCTGTGGGCTAAATTACTCACCGAGCCCTTCGTCGCAAGCGACGGGTTCGACGAGAACGATGACCGGTGCTTGAGGTACCTAAAAACACCGTTAGTGGATCGGGAGGATCCGAAATGACGTGTTTAGAGCGACGTCAACAGTTTGCCATTCGGCCAGCAGTGTCGTACTTAGATGGTACTTTTTATGACAATAAAAACGTTTTCTGAAGTATGTATAGCAACTGTACCAAGTTTCCTCACAATAGGATGAACGGCTTAGAAACACAGAGATCAGAAAATCATTAATTTTTACATCCTTGTTAAGGGAACTAAGAACACTGGAGGGTCTCTCTGGACACCTCAAGTTTCATCAGCCCAAATCCTTTTTTTTCGGGCCGAGGGCCGAACCTCCTACGAGGTCCACGCTTAGGGGGCACGCGAGGTATGTGGGAATGATCGGTGACTGCGAAACCGCGGGCCTAATGATATTTTAGGACCCTACTCATTAAACGACTCCCCTGCACTCTTCGCCCAAGCTTTCGGTCCCCTCCAAGGTCAGAACCCGGATGAAGTAAGGGGATTACCGCAGTCAACGCTACAACCAGACGGTGCAGCTCACCCCAAGGACGCCCGGCCGACGGAGCCTTCGAGGCGAAGGTTCTAAAACGTCGGCCGCCTCGGTACGGCAACCGGTCGGGCCAGCACCAAGTGTCTCCATCAGATTATGAGTTGGGTTACTGTATTTTTAGTTTGCATCGGGCTTAAATCAGAGTGCTTACGTACATCTAGTCCTAACAGAGGAGACTTTTTACTGGTGATAGGACCTTTTGTGAGTCCGCACGGGTAGGTACCACTACCTTGCCTATTTCTGCCGTGAAGCAGTGATGCGTTTCGGTTTGAAAGGTGGGGCAGCCGTTGTGCTGTACTGAGACCTACCATCCGGCTATGGAATGAGCTCCCCTCCACGGTGTTTCCCGAGCGCTATGACATGTCCTTCTTCAAACGAGGCTTGTGGAGAGTATTAAGCGGTAGGCAGCGGCTTGGCTCTGCCCCTGATATTGCTGAAGTCCATGGGCGACGGTAACTACTCACCATCAGGTGGGCCGTATGCTCGTCTGCCTACAGGGGCAATAAAAATTAAAATAAAATAAAACTCATATCTCATAATGGGTGACAGCATTTACGTTGTTGACGGCTATGTGCTCCGATGACGACTTAACAGCAGGTGGGACGTGAGCTCGTCCATCTATCTAAGCAAAAAAAAAAGACAGTGACGAAATATACAACTATATATCACAGAGGAGACTCTGAATTTGACATGCAATATAAAGACATGCCTTCAGATATATGAACAAGTTTCAAAACTAATCTCACTGCTAAGTGTTAGAATTCGATATCAAATAAATGTGTTATAACATTCAGTTTATTTATACAAGTGATACTAAAGGTACGTAATCGAAGGAATAAATGTATTTTATTTTATTTTATTTTATTTACTACATCAACATTAATATTGACTTATACTCGAGACAGTCATTAACAAAATGAGCACCGTACCGAAAACACGCGTTGTATTTTAATAACATAATTTGAAACGTTTTCAATTTGAAAGATTTTTAAAAGTACCTTCGGTTGTAACTTATTCGCTCGGTGCAATCTTCCGAACTTATAGTCCAAAAGTGAATTTGATTTTGTTGGTCCGTGTTTTGAGTCTAAATTTTATCTTACAATCAAAGCGGTTCTCAATATTCAACAAGTGTCGGGTGCAAAGACACAAAGGGCTTATTATACAAGTGTAGTGCTTTTTAAACAACTTTATTTGCCTGTCTGTATTTGA
This sequence comes from Bombyx mandarina, assembly GCF_030267445.1. Classification (NCBI taxonomy): domain Eukaryota; kingdom Metazoa; phylum Arthropoda; class Insecta; order Lepidoptera; family Bombycidae; genus Bombyx; species Bombyx mandarina. Next base: position 8,913,375 of record NC_143234.1, on the reverse strand, counting down.
CTAGTGGATCGGCGTGTACGCGTGTTTTCTTATCTCGTATCTTTAGTGTTTTATTTTATTTTATTGTAGAAAATTTCGTTTAGTTATTAAAGCATTTCGGTGCCACCATTCAAGTCAATTATACAAGCTATTTTTCGCACCATTTGATCAACAGTGAAATAGAAGAAGTATAGTCTTGTACTGGACACCTTATAGTATTGTTAATAGGAAATTAAGAAGTACATATAAATAGTTTTATCTTGAAGTTGAGTAATTTAAAACATGCTTGTTTTAAGCCAGTTTCATAAATCAGCATTGGGACAAGTGAGTAATTTATTTGTATAAAAAAATATATATTTTTTCAAAACATGGATAGCTCCTACCTCCTCCAAGTGGTTTACTGAAAAGTTAAATGTTATAGTGTCGAACGGTAGACGTCCTCGACCTGGACTTTTGATATTCATGTGCAATGAAAATCGCTTACAATCAATTTACTGGTGGCAGGGCGTCTGATGAGCCCACACGAATAGGCGTCTGAAGGTACCACCACCCTGCCTATTTCTACCGTGAATCAGTAATGCGTTTTATCTTAAGCGGTGCGGCAATTGTATTGTAAAAACTGAAACTTAGAAATTCATATCTCAAGATCGGTGTCGGCTTTTTTTTCCCTACCTAAGGTGAGGATCTAGAGAGACCATATTAGTGTCACCGGGCTAGTAGGTAGGTCACGAGGCTCAAGCCTGACGATGTTGCTAACGTGAACCCTAGCAAGAGCCGTGCTTTGCAGAATCTACCACCGGATCGGAAACGCGACCCACTGAGAAGATCCGGCGAGAAACTCAGTGGACCGTGTCTGTGGGTTAATTTACTGGCCGAGCCCTTCGTTGCAAGCGACAGGTTTGACGAGAACGATGACCGGACGGTGTCGTCATTAACGCGGTTAAAGTCTACGCTCTCTTATGACCACTTAACTCCTGGCCGTAGACTAGTATCTTCTTTCCCGCGAGTCGTAGACAGTAGACATAAATAAACCTATATTCACTCTTTAATCGCGCGGATAATATTATCATATTAACATTTCTAACGTTTGGAGTGCCTTACAAATTCGTCGAAATTTGAAAATTTATTTAAAAAACTAACTTCGGTTTGAAGGGTGGGGCAGCCGTTGTAACTATACCGAGACATTAGAACTGATATCTCAAAGTAGGTGGCGGCATTTACTTTGTAGCTCCGGTAACCACTTAACACCAGGTGTGCTGTGAGCTCGTCCACCCATCTAGGCAATAAAAAATAAATAAAATTGCTCGTAATGCCGCTATTGCAATCGTATGTAGTATGTGTGTTGTTGTTTTCTTTTATTACTGTGTCCAACTTATTTTTAGAATTGACTGTTACTAACACTTATGTAGGATTTAATTATTATTAACATTTATAATTATTGTAAAACATTTCTGAACGATTGAAAGGATTCTGAACGCATGCTGTGTGAAAGGGACGGATATGGCTCTAGCTCTCTCTCTCGCACGACGCCGCCATTAGGAGTAAGACGTGTTTAATGTGCTCTTTAAGAAATTAAATAAAAGGTATAGTTAAACCCAAGAAATAGTGATTTCATTTAGACCCACATTTATATGCATCATTATGTGAAATAAAATAATTTAATAATAATAATAATAATTATGTGTATGTGTATTGGTTATCATTGTTACCGTAATGTTACAGAGAATCTAAATTATTACAGAAAAATTTTTTTTTTTCAATGTCATTTATCATATCTTTATTTGTCATCAAAAGAGCGACATTATCAACGAAATTAGTTAAATAGAAAATTAAGCGCCTTCTGTTTTTTTTTCTAACTAAGCTGATAGCCTTGAGAGGTTATATCAGCGTCGCCTTAACTAGTAGTTCAGCTCACGGGGTTCAAACCTGATAACGATGCTAACACGAACCCTAGCAAGAGACGTGCTTCGCAGAATCTACCACCGGATCGGAAACGCGACCCACTGAGAAGATCCGGCGAGAAACTCAGTGGGCTGTGTCTGAAGGTTAATTTACTCGTCGAGCCCTTCGTCGCAAGCGACGGGTTCGACGAGGACAGTTACCGGTGCTTGTGATGCCTAAAAGCACCATTAATGGATCGGGAGGATCCGTAATGACGTGTTTAGGGCGACGTCGACTGTTTACTTATCGGTCTACAGAATCGGGTATGAAGCGGTTCTGACACTAAGATCAGACATAGGGACCCTGATAACCGCACTCGTCATTTTTTTTTATTGCCCTTGTAGGCAGACGAACATACGGCCCACCGAGAATCGTATCGAAGAGTTCGACGTGAACTTAGACCATAACATCAGCCCGCTGAGTTTCTCGCCGGATCTTGTCAGCAGATTCCGATCTTTGCATTAGATACATTGGCGAAGCAACTGCCCTTGAGCTGGTTCTTCTTTGAAGGCTGTTAGTAAATCGCACCCCTCTTGGCTGAGCTCGTTCTCACTCACCTGTCCTAGCCTTCAAAAGGCCTTCGGGCTATCAGCGCCCAAACCCAACATCATCATCATCCCGAAAAAAATGTACTCGTATCGAGCGATACGACTGGGCCGGTGATAAAATCTCACAGACAGGCACCAATTTTGCCGAAAAACGACGCATATAATAAACATATATTCGCGAATGACTTCCACAATGAAGGAATGGCAGGACGTATTGTCGGCTCGCACGGGTAGGTACTACCCTGCCAATTTCTGCCGTGAAACAGTAATGTGTTTCGGTTTGAAGGATGGGGCAGCCGTTGTACTATACAATCGGTAGGCAGTGGCTTGGCTCTGCCCTTGGCATTGCTGAAGTACATGGGCGACGGTAGCCACTCACCATCAGGTGGGCCGTATGCTCGTCTGCCTACAGGGGCAATAAAAAAAAATTGCGAAATGATCTCATGTCGCTGGATAGGTAGGGGCATTCAAAATGACAGATATACATTAAAATACATCACTAGAAGCTCGGAGGAACTGTACACATGTACATATAATACCCACTCCAAAAACATTACTCTGTTCTGGAATATTCTGGTAAAATTATGGTAAGCAAAAGTACAATAATTTTTGTCATAGGCCGGATGGAAATTTCTGGAAGCAATCCTTTCCAAACAGGAAATAAACTGCGATCACTCTTTTACCATACCTATTACGTTTAAAATCTGAACAAACTAAGAAGGGCAAGATACCGCGCAGTGTCATAAAATAAATCTCACTGAAGGCATCTGGGTGTGTAACTTTTTAATGCACCATTGAAATTCATATTACAATATTATCGTGAAGTAATAGAACTGTGTAATTTATGATTGCGTAATTATTTACGGTCTATTTTATTTAATATTATTATTTTGCGCAATTATTTACGGTCTATTTAATTTAATATTGGGTTATTTAATATTTCACTGCACACATATTGACACAAGACGAGACCAACATTCCGAAACGATTACTTAATCTACGGTAAACCGGATGGCTGCATAGGTTGTGGCAGACTCAAACTCGAATCCGTCGCTTGCGACGAAGGGGAGTGAATTAACCCATAGACACAGCCCACTGAGTTTCTCGCCGGATCTTCTCAGTGGGTCGCGTTTCCGTTCCGGTGGTAGATTCTGCGAAGCACTTCTCTTGATAGGGCCAGCGTTAGCAACACTCCCGGTTTGGGCCCCGTGAGCTCACCTACACGTCAAGAAGCTGAAACAGCCTCTCAAGGCTATCAGCATAGGTAGGAAAAAAAGGAACCGCTGGGGTCTAATAAGAATGTTTGTCAATCGCATGAGCCGAGCGTCATATCAGTTACAGTTTATGCCATTGGTATACCTAATTATGCAGTGTGATTGATAAAGGAGAAAATTTATGAATATATTACACGTACTTTTTTTTCCTTTTACGCATAAAACATAATTATTATTGTCAAGATGACTTACAAGCTACACGTATGTATTACTAATTCGAAAAACATTGTGTATTGGTTATCATTGTTACCGTAATGTTACAGAGAATCTAAATTATTACAGAAAAATAACAAATTATTTTCAATGTCATTTATCAGTCATTTAGTTGTTATCAAAAGAGCGACATTATCAGCGAAATTAGTTAAATAGAAAATTAAGCGCCCATGAAATCATATTGCACCAAAATATCAATTTTCATTGCTGTTCAAAACTTTTTTCTTTCCCGCACCACTCAATAAAAGTTTTCAATAAAATTTATGAGTAGATAGATACCTCTTCGCAATAAACGGAATTATTTAGGGCCTGTTTAGTTTAATATTGGGTTATTTAATATTTCACTGCACACATATCAGTGGACGAGACCAGCATTCCGAAACAATTACTTAATCTACGGCAAAATGAATGGCTGCAAAGTCGTGGCAGACCCAAACTCGAATGGTTAGATGGCGTAGAACAGGCTCTCAAAGGGATTAGTGTTAAGAACTGGAAAAAGAACACCATTCATTGGGAAGTCTGGAAAGACGTACTGGACCAAGCTAAGGCTCACCTTGGGCCCAAGATGATGATGATATTTTATATTCGATGTTGAGTGGATACCGAACCCGATATAAAAACGTCAATGCCACCACGAATCTGGTGGTATGGATCCGAAGTCTTGTATGGTAATATTGCCCCGCCCTACAAATCAGAACGCATGACTGCTTCACGCCAAAAACATTCGGGATAGTGGATTATAGCTAGCTAATTATACGTCCACTTTACCCCCAATATACATAAGTATTTGATTTGATTCACAAGGCATACGATATAATGTCCCGACTTAGATATAGCTATTCCGATAAAATTCAATTACCTCCACTGAACTTCGAATAAGGATCGGGTACAATACAAACATAATTTACCTCGTAAAGATTTCTCGGAGGCAAACAGAAAACTTGTGAAGTAAATGAACATTCGGTAGGCAGCCGCTTGGCTCTGCCCCTGGCATTGCTGAAGTCTATGGGCGACGGTAACCACTCACCACCAGGTGGGCCGTATGCCCGTCTGCCTACAAGGCATAAAAAAAAAACATTCCTTAAAAGATTACAATGTAACCTCTAGGTACTGTTTTGTCGCCAATTTGAATAGTTTCCTTTAATTATAACGATAAGTGAAGCGCGCATGGAAACCGAATTAAAAACATTTTATTTCTAACTAAAAAGTAATTAAAACAAACTTGTATTCAACAAACTTGTATTCAGCTAAAAACAATGTCAATTCTATTACCGGTCCTAAAAACGAGCTACTTATTCTGAAAAGAAACGGAAAGACAAACACGGTGACTTTGTTTCGTAGCTGATAATATAATTACGCGTTTTTATTCTTTTATAAGCGCATTACATTACGTTAGGTAATCGTTTAAATTATAACCTTTTTATTTATTTATAGAGTAGATAAATGAACGAGTTTACTGCACGTATCTCTAAGCAGTTAGCGAAGGCTCCGCATGATAACTAAGCCTCGTCATTACACGGATTGCAGAATAAGACGGTGCATGCCAAAGATGATATTTGGAAACGCATTTTATTCCTACCTATTCGCTGGTAGCCCATGCGGTTATTCCAACTACGCGCTGATGGGTAGGTGAGCTCACGGACTCAACCTCAAAGAAACTGCTAACACTGGCCCTAAAAAGAGCATTGCTTCGCTGAATCTACCACTGGATCGAATAGCGACCCAATCCCGCGATAATCCGTCGAGGAATTCAGTGGGCTATTTTTTTTTATGTGGACGAGCTCACGACCCACCTGAGCTCATAGACATCTACAACGTAAATGCCGCCATCCACCTTGAGATATGATTTCCAAGGTCTCAGTACAGCACAACGGCTACCCCACCCTTCGAACCGACACGCATTACTGCTTCACGGCAGAAATAGGCAGGATGGTGGTACCTACCTGCGCGGACTCATAAGACGTCCTACCACCAGTGTGTCTATGGATTAGTGCGCTCGTCGTAATCGAAGAGTTCTACCGGAACTGTGACCAGGAAATGGACTTCTTGTCGTCCAAAATCTTTTCGTTTTATGTCATGTTGTTGTTGTTGTTGTTCTGTGTGATTAGTGCGAGTTTCTTAACGTTCTCGATAGCGTAAAAGTTAAGCCAATTTTGTATGCAGTTGGAACAGCGCTCCTAGCGGCAAACGTACGCAAACGATCCCATTCCATAAAAATATGAGCTAGCTTTTACACTATCTACCCTCAGACAGCCCACTGAGTTTCTCGCCGGATCTTCTCAGCGGGTCGCGTTTCCGATCCGGTGGTAGATTCTGCGAAGCACGGTTCTTCTTAAGGTTCGTGTTAGCAACGTCATCAGGTTTGAGCCCCGTGAGCTCACCTACTAGTTAAGGCGACGCTGATATAGCCTCTCAAGGGTATCAGCTTAGGTAGGAAAAAAAAAACTTTCGAGAACGTTGAAAAACTCGCACTAAGCACACTGGAACCATTCACTTACCGACAACCAACATTGTGTTTTATTGAAATACATTGTTTAGATTTTAAAATATCATAACATTACTACTACATTGGTAAGTACACGATACACAGCAAGCCCGCAATCACTATCTTTGTTAAAATGCTTGTTTTGTTCGGAGTTTGGATTTATTTATTCATGGCCCGTGCTCCCGATATTAGATCACATGAAAAATAACGGGGTCATTGTTTGAATATGCTACATTAACTCTTAGGAAACGGCTCCATTGGCCGGGTGTTAACAAGTTTATGTAGTCGCTATAGTCTGGACGCTAACCTTTTCATTCATATTTCAGTTCCGCGTGGTGCTTTCCGTGTTACTACACTCTTTAATATTCGGAATATGGCAAAGATTAATCTGGTGGCTGGACAAGAGAAACGAGCAAATATTGAAACCCATATGGATCACGGATGCCTACGGTAGCAATATCATTACTTGATATATCTAATACGGGTTCTAGTTTTATTAGCAGAACTAAGAATAGCGGTTATTTGATATAATGGCTGACTTTTCATTGTTTATGGTCTGTTGACTTATTGAGCGCCATGATTGCTTTTTTTTTTTATTCCTACCTAAGCTGAGAGCCTTGAGAGGCTATTTCAGCGTAACCTTAACTAGTAGGTGAACTCACGGGGTTCAAACCTGACGGCCATGATTGCTAGTGCAGTGGGCGTAAGAGAGAGTTCTCTTCTCTCCGCACCCACTCAAACCCTTCGCCATCGAGGTCACCATTGGTATCTCATTCAACTTCGGACCCCCCCAATTTAACCATTAATCTATTACCATATGTACCTATCATGTATTCACGATCTCTTGAAGGGTACAGAGCGTCTTTATAAACAACTAGCGACCCGCCCTCGCTTCGCTTCGGAAACATTAAAACACACATGAAACCAAAAAATAATAATAATTTTTTTTTTAAAAAAGTAGCCTATCTTCATCAGGGACAATGTCGGCTTCTAATGGAAAAAGAATTTTTCAAATCGGTCCAGTAGTTTCGGAGCCTATTCGAAACAAACAAACAAACAAATCTTTCCTCTTTATAATATTAGTATAGATGGTTGTAATGAACAGTAATCGTACAAATAAAATACAATAGATTATAAATTATTAATACAATTAAGTACGTCAATGAGTAATGAAATATTAGACATCAATAATGACGTCAGACGTTAATATCTCTAGAAACAGTTGGTATTATCAGAGCGACTTCCGCGTTGGAGGAACAAAATCATGGTTGCATAATTTTTAGAGTAATCTATTTAATTGTTGTTTAGTTATTTGTTAAGGGAATTTATTAATATATTCCTTTTAATACTGTATAAACTATAATATGTATATTTGTGATTGTGTATATTATAAATTTCATTGCACCTACCAGTATTTACTCTGCACTACCTTTGGTTGACTGATAGAGAATGCCTCCGGCCTTAGGCATTAAGTCCGCCAATGTAAATTTTACATGAAGTGTAATAAATAAATAAATAATTGAGACTAGGACCTCGTGCCTCAAGATAGGTAACGGTATTGGGGTTATGATTTCTATGAGTTTAGGTAACCACTTAAAAAACTTGCTCCGGGACCTTGTCGGGCTATCTACAGTAGCCATACGGAATAGCCGCATTCTTAGTAACTCAACATAAAGCTATAATATAATAAAACATATTTTTTTTGGAATTTCAGAACAAAACACGAACTTCGCTGCGATATTAGGATACTGTTTGGGAACGATGCTAATGAAAACCGGAAGAAAACTTGGATTCGCTATCTTAGCAGTTTCTCAGGGGATTATTATGATAATTATTTTATACACATCGACCAAAGAGGTCAGCGTTTACATCAAACATTACTTCGCTCTGAATGAAGCGGCTATGGTTGTACTCACCGCTTGCTTATTAGGAGAATACATTCATCCCAATTGCAGAGCGGGGTGTATTTTCCTACAAATATCGGCGCTGCGTTTTGGTAACGCGCTATCTGTAATTTTACATAAATTCTTTTATTTCGACACGATTGCGTCGCTCTGTCTATTTGTGCAATGTATTTCGAGTCTATGCATAGGTTTTACGCAAGACCTGAAACCTATCGGTGACATGTGCGACAGTGAAGATTACAAGTTGGTCAATTATGAAAACGGTTCGAATAAATCGCTTCGATCGTATTCGAGAACTTCGACAATTTACAATTACCTGATCAAGCCGATAATCATAATTACTTTTAGTTTTATATTGTCAGAAGGAAGTGGACGCAGCACATCGTCCTATATGAATTTTTTTGAAACCAAAATGAGCGATATTTCTTATGTATACTACAGCGATTTAATCTTCTCAATTGTGTTTTTGATTTCGTCGGTTTACCTTACATTTGGCGGGAATTTTCGCTCCTTACTTTTTACCATGGGACCTACGGCTATCAGTGTATTAGGCATCGTAAGCGTTCTTTCCTTTTTACAAGCAAACACAATTATATCACTTGACCAATATTTAATACCATGTCTGATTTTCATTTATTTTGTGGCCGCTTTTTTCGTGTGCACGTATTTACCTACAATACTAATGGCCGAAATAATACCAATGAAATACAAAGGTACCTGTCTATTTTTATCAAATATCATTGGTTTTTTGATTACGAAAATTAGTGTTTATGTATTCCCTCATCTAATTGTAAACGTTAAATTGTATGTCGTCTTAATTGTTTCTCTAATCATTGTTACATTTTGTTTGTTGGTTTTGTATTTTATATTACCCGAAACTAGAGGTAAAACTCTGAAAAACATAGAAGAACGCATCGTGAACATTGGCATTAATATTTGCTTTCAAAATATAGACTATACAATGGATAATGAGAAATATCTATGTTATCCAAAATTGACAGACGGAAATAAATTCGACCGTTTAGAGTAACAGAGTTTTTCTTCTTAGTTTTTTTTACTGTTCGTATTTTGTTGGCTAAAGGCAGATTTATATTGAGTCAGTAACTAACGTCAGTGCACTACCGAGTCAGTGCTGACTAGCATCGCCATCGTGTAAATTGATTTCTAGTCAGTACAGTACTGTCGCGTCAGTACTGACTTCAATATTCCCGCTTCATATTTTTCGGCGTCAGTCCGCTCCCCCCGCCACCCACGCTACTGACGCCGTGTAAATGCCGAAGTCAGTCCGGTCAGTCGCTTCCGCTTTATTGTATGGTGACCACGCTGCGTTGCACCACATCACAAAGTGACGCGAAAAGTAACGACACGGCGAACTTAAAGATTATTTCAACTATACCGCAATAATGAATGCTTGTGGAATAATAAATCGCAAAATTATAGAAATAAAGAAATGCGCGCAACAGCATTACAAAATATTGGCTGGCAAGGCGTCTCTCATAAAGGCGTGTCTTGACGCTGAATAGAGTTTGATAACTTCATAAGCAAATCATCAAAGTATTTTGGCGTCATTGTCTAAGCCAGTTTGTATTCCCCAGGATCTTCAATTCTCAACTGGGTTAACAACAGAGCTGAGCCTCCATTACGATCGCTGTCACCTATCCATCCTCTTACCCAAATTCGCTTCTTTTTAGATATTTCTTCTAACATACCAGTTCTTGCATCATCACAAAGGTACATTTTTTCAACAAATTATTAACTCTGATTTTTCGCTGTTTTCGAGAATTCATTTTTCCACACTGACTTTACTAACGTGTGTACACCATAAGAAATATCCTCGACGACTGACGAAATACTGACTGCGTATAAATCTTAAGGATCAGTTTTCGGCGCCAGCACTGACGTTAGTAACTGACTCAATATAAATCTGCCTTTACGCACTACAATTCACGGCCACTTGATAATAAACGATTACTAATTTTCATATATACAAAAACGTCAATGCCGAAGCTTATATTGAAGCATAATTTCGAATTGAAAACTAAGCCCCCAAAATGTGAGACAATATTAAATACACACCATATTTTACGGCTTACACGCCCGTGCGGTAGCAGATTGTCCTGAGGTTCAGTAGGTTAGGGATAAGTATTTTAAATTACAATTTAATTACGCCCACAATTCAAAAGACGAGCGTCAGGGCTCGTCTGTTTTTTGTCTGTTTTCTCGTCTGATTTAAAAATGTTTTTAAATCACGTAAGTGTAGAGTTAAGAATTCGTAAAATGTAAATTTAAATGAATACTATTCATCGCTCATGTATGTGTAACGGTAAAATATTTTAGTTATTTAATTAATTAACCAAGAACGCCTTTTTTAAATTTCGTAATATCTAAATTATAAAAACTGTTGTATTTATTAATAGACTTTTATTACTCACCCCCACCCTTACCTTATGTTCCAGTTTAATACATTTTTTTTATATTTATTGCCAAGATGGATGGACGAACTCACGGCCCACCTGGTGTTAAGTAGTTACCAAAGCCCATAGACAACGCAAATGCCGCCACCCACCTTGAGACATAAGTTGTAAGGTCTTTAAATCAAAATGCAATTAACTTATTTAACTGCTTCGCGAAAAATGACCGGTGGTGGAAAAGGCAGGTAAGTTGCGAGATAGAATACTTAACTATAGGCAGCGGCTTGACTCTGCCCCATCCTGTCCAGTCATCGTTCTCGTCGAACCCGTCGCTTGCGACGAAGGGCACGACGAGTAAATTTACTCACAGACACAGCCCACTGAGTTTCTCGCCGGATCTTCTGAGTGGGTCGCGTTTCCGATCCGGTGGTAGATTCTACGAAGCACGGCTCTTGCTAGGGTTAGTGCTATCATTGTCGTCATGAGCCCCGTGATCTCACATACTAATTAAGGTTACGCGAAATAGCCTCTTAGGGCTATCAGCTTAGGTAGGAAAAAAACTGCTCCATTCTGTGCCATTGCTGACGTCACAGAATAGATAAATAAGGTTATATACCTTATTGGCTGACGACGTTGAACGGCGATTGAAGAGCTTAAAAGCAATCTGGTAGCAGCAGATCGATGTCGAGGGTCGACTTTTGCTAGAACACCATTTTGCTGAATCAGGCAGCAAGGCGCGAGAGAGCGTTCTCTCTCTATACCAGAAGTCGGCAAACTTATTAGCCAAAGAGCCAAATATGCAAATTGAAACGATTTGATAAAAATTGAGAGCCAAATCTGTTTTTTTTATTGCTTACATGGATAGACGAGCTCACAGCCCACCTGGTGTTAAGTGGTTACTGGAGCCCATAAACATTTACAACGTAAATGCGCCACCCACCTTGAGATATAAGTTCTAAGGTCTCAAGTATAGTTACAACAGCTGCCCCACCCTTCAAATCGAAACTACAGTTGTACGGTTGCAGTACCCGCCTGCGGGATTCGAACACCGGTGCATCGCTACATACGAATGCACCGGACGTCTTATCCTTTAGGCCACGACGACTTCATACTTACTTAAACTTTTTTACCGGTGGTAGGACCTCTTGTGGTTCCGCACGGGTAGGTACCACCGCCCCGCCTATTTCTGCCGTGAAGCAGTAATGCGTTTCGATTTGAAGGGTGGGGTAGCCGTTGTAACTATACTTGAAACCTTAGAACTTCTACCTCAAGGTGTGTGGCGCATTTACGTTGTAGATGTCTATGGGTTCCAGTAACCACTTAACACCAGGTGGGCTGTGAGCTCGTCCACACATCTAGGCAATAAAAAAAAAGTTAATAGGGAATAAAACACAACAGATAAATTCATGATACGTGTTTTTAAACTCATTCGTTTATCACGAATTTACATACACATACATAATTATTCATAACACATCGTAATTATTAAAACATTTCCATTTGTATACTCTGAGATTTCCATTAAAAAATCCTTTGAAAAAAATATAATTATATACATGTCAGTATCCTCCTATATTCTACTATCAAAACGACAATTAATCAATGAACTGTCATCTTTGACACTGACATATCTGACGTAACGCTCCCGCTGTCAATCACAAGTTCCATTCGTGTTCTATACTGACAAACAATTCAAATATGTACATCCACGTATATATATATATTTCTCTTCAACAAAATATAAGACAGCACGATATCATATATCTATCAACGAGGGAGTTTCGTGAAGCTTAGTTAAATACTCTTCATTAAATTTCATATGTTCATTAAAATAAAAATGTGACGTCAAATATCGTTAATTATAAATGTTTGGCAACGTCATCAACGCCTACACTGATATAAGATCGTGCAATCAGACAAAATCAACTTCAATGAATACCGTATTAGTTTATAAGATAATCTTCTATGAAAAAGTTTCTCAACTTAAAGTGGAGCAACAACAAGCACGCTACAAACATATAGTACTATATTCATAGTCTTAAAGTACAATATAGCATCAAGACCAATAACTTACCATTGAATTGTTATTATTATTAACCAAAACTAAACACCACATTTGTCGTCTGTTAGACAACGGATTATATAAAGTATTCGGAACGTTGGAGATAATATTATATGATATATTAACAATAAACGCGAGATTAAACTGAAGAAGTAGTTTTAATCCTTTGAGCACAAAGCGTCGATAGATCGACTGTTTATTTTTGCATATAAAGTGCGGAGCGTCGGAATACAGACTATTGCGCAGTTCGATTAGAAGTGTCTTAGCGAGCTCAGGCATAACGTTTTTAATAATTTAATAACATTTATAAATAACCATTTAAAACTATTTTGCTTTGAATTTAGCATTGACTGAATTATGATTCTGTGTACACACTTAATTAATAAGGTACTCTTTCTTTTTCAAAAAATCTTTTAGCAAAATATATGAAAAGAAGTTCAGCCCTAAATGAAACCCGAAGGCTAATATTTAGCGGCGGCCGTAACGCGCACATCTGATTTTGGCGTTGACATTTGCCTCTATCCCATTTCGAAGCTACGAAAAGAAATAATGTTAAAATTCTAATATTTCATCAATCAACAAATGCGGGTACATAGTAATAATTATATTGATTTAGAAATAATTTCAAATGCGGATATATCAGGTACGCGAGTCTGTTCGACAAATTCCTTGGGCGCTCCGTGGACCATGGACTTATCGCAAATTGCCAGAAGCATAACCGAAACCTATGGCCTTAACCGACATGAACGCTATGAAACTTAAAAATTACAAAATCTGTTAAGAGAACATATTGTTTAAAATATCCTTTGGTTTTCTACAAATATGCATTTCACTTGATAAGGTCATAAACAAACATGAAAGACAATAAATAATCCTAACACGCTAAATAACCATTACCAGGCTAAATTTAAATGATTTTTGGACGAATTCCTTACAACTGTTTATTTATATTTCTGTTATATTATTATATAAATTAGTATTATGCGTATTATTGCGAATTTTGTTTTAGAATTAAAAAAAACACGTGTGGCACTCGAGGACTGCCGCGGTAAAGCTATTGCATAGCATTTTTTTATCAACTTATGCAATTATATATAGACAATAATAATTTAATATTAACACAATAATACAATAAGACCACGCCATATTTATAAACATTAACAAAAGCAAAACATTAACTGTCCCCTTCACACTCTTCACACTTCAAACCAGACCGCGCGAGAGAGAGAGAGAGGCAGATTTTTCATGATGCGCATGCAGTGCGACGTCACGCCGCGCGTTTATTCACAAACACTGCACAAGCGCAACTTGTGAATGTGTTGAACGCGATCTACATGGTAAGCGGAGTGGGGGGTGTTAGGTTTTATTTTCGTTACGGAATTTCTTGATTCGGTCGCCGCGCTCAAAGCCCGCGATAAAAGCTATGCAATAGCTTAAAAATATTTAATGAGAAACTCATTTTGAAGACGCACTTCACTCGTTATATTTAATACGATCAAATTAAAATGTTAATTCGATAGAAGATTAAGTTTTGTAAAAATAGTATCGCAAATTGAAAATCATGACATATTTTCACATAATTCTACAGTTTCATTGTGAAACTACTTTAACCTACGCGGCGCACTGAAGTAATTATATCGATTTGTGTTACTAACCGCATGGATTGCCTAACTTTGATTTGTTTCTTTTGTTTTTGATTTATGTTTTAGTCTTTTAGATCTCGTAGAGATAGATTCGTTCTCACTCGACTTAGTAAGAACGAAGAGAGAAATCTATTTATTGATATGTGAAGAAAAAACTTTGTACGCCTTTTTAGGAAAGTTGCGCGGACGTAGGAGTATGAAATTTACCACACTTATAGAGAACATAGAGAAATACTTTAAATTACTTAAAAAATACTTTAAATCATTAAAGAAACATTACATACACCACCATGTATTTGACACACACACGCATGTATACTATTTGTTTATTAACAAACTTTTCTTATTGCTTAAAGGCTGTGGTCAAATTGAGAATAGATTAAATATTGTTTGTTTTCATTAATATTTGTATATAGTGTAGTCTTGGCGAAATCTGTGATTATAGAAGTATTAGTATAGAATAGTCTTTGACAAAAGAATCATATCAGTGTACAAAGTTATAATTTTAATTATAGTCGAATTTCGACTACCAAGGGACCACTAGTCAATATAATTACTTCAGTGCGCCGCGTAGGGCACCGGTGACCTACATGGCAGTCAAAGGATCGTTATTAATTTAACTATATAAAAAGAGTATACACCGGCATATCCGTCCACATTAAAAACCTTAACATCTATTTTGTGAAACAAACTATTTCAAACTAACATTGAAAACATTTACAGTTTAAAAAACCACACCCTGTGTCTGTGAAGTGAGAAATCTTTATATCTTTCCACGTTTCATATATTCACGACTAATTTTAAGAGTGCCATGAAGGAAATGTGTATTGTGATCATTTAAAAGATATCTGCTTGATTATCCAAAAAACTGAGGCCTATATTTTACACCATTGAAATAATTACACAGTAAGACGTACTTCTTCCAAATTTGCTATCCATCCTACGCAAAAAAAATCTCCAAGCTTGTATAGGCATCATCACGAAACGACTATACGAAAGAAAAAAAAACTGTGCAACGGCCTCAAATAATGAATTTTCTCCTGCATTACATTTACGAGTGATCAATTGAAAATATATGCCGAACTTTTAATATATTTCATTTGATAGTTGTTCCGACGAATCTCTTAAATGGCTGAATCATATATAATTATGTTCGAGAGCTTTAGTATTTTTCTTATACGCTCACAACTGACACGTTTAGGCTAACGGTATTATCACGTATCACATACCCGCAAAAATATAAAATTTTTTTGGGGTGATGTTTAAGGCTTTTTGAAATAAGACATACGACATTTTGGCGGGCCCCTGACTGTAGGTACCTATTGAAATAAACATTGCACTATTAAAATTCGATATAATGTAATGTTGATAATTAAAACGATAATAGAGCTGGCTACTTGCACCACATAAATCATATTGATTTGGTAACGAAATAACACGCATCTTCAAATAAAAATCTAATTAATACCGAATGCATAATATAATTGTTACAATCAAAGTGACTTCTGTGTTAAAGTTCTCGATAACGTAAAAGTTGCATTCGTATGGAATTGGAACGTTTGCCTACGTTTGCCGCTAGGGGTGCTGTTCCGACTGCATACAAATTTGACATTCCCGATCCTGCGGACAGAATGGAAAGCAGTCGACGTCGCCTCAAACACGTCATTTCTGATCCTCCCGATCCACTAACGGTGCTTTTAGATACCTCAAGCACCGGTCATCGTTCCCGTCGAACCCATCGCATGCGACGAAGGCCTCGACGAGTAGATTAACCCACAGACACAACCCACTGAGTTTCTCGTCGGCTAGATTCTGCGAAGCACGGCTCTTGCTAGGGTTCGTGTTAGCAACGTCGTCAGGTTTGAGCCCCGTGAGCTCACCTACTAGTAAAGGTTACGCTGAAATAGCCTCTCAAGGCTCTCAGTGTAGGTAGAAAAAAAAAATGAGTTAACTTTTACGCAATCGAGAACGTTAAAAAACTCACACTAAGCAAAAACTGGTATGTTTCTATTGTTTTTTTCCTTGGGCGGCACATTCGAAGTGTGTTTGGTTGAGCAGACTTGCTTTAAGACTTCCACTGCCTACAACATCCACACTGTTAATGGACTGTCAACCGAGAACATTCCCGAAACCAATTCATATTACGTAACACGACAACTGCCATTCCCGAGCACTAGTTTGTTTTCTTTAGACTCTCTCTCTCTCTAGAAATGTCTAGAATCTTTCCGAAGAAAAGGCGCGAACGTAACGCATACAAGCACTCACGCAAATCAATTAAAAAAAAAACGTCACACATCTTTCTTATCACTAAAGAATCAATGTTGTGTGACACTGAGCTCCCAGCATCTCAAAAAGCGGGACAAGCTTCTCCCGAAGCTTGGGAGACAGGGACAACAATAGGGCAAAAAAACCCGACACCAACAACAAAATACACCGCAATTAGTTAAAGACCTTTCTTTTATAACAGATTTCAAGTTTTCTCATACGTACATTTTCTCACAACAGGTGGGTCACGAATAACAAATTACTTTTTGTGAAAATATTATGTCTTTTGTTTTTTTTTTCAAAACAACGATCAATGAGCGTTGCAAAAAGAAAACTTTATTTTCGACAGTGAAACGCCGCCGAGCTAACTTCACACTACGGGGTGAGGTCAGCGGGGCGGGGGCAGCTACACGAGCCCGTGGACATCAGCGAGCGCCACTACAAACCTCGAGACGCGAGGACACCAGCTCGACTTCACAGCAGAGTACACCCAAAACTGTTGCTCATACCCATGACGGCACAAACCTCTAAAACAGCGGTCGGGGAACTTCTTTAATTGTTACCCCAAAATATTTTTGTGTAAGTTGATATTTACCCCATGGCGAAGAACAAAAAAAAACGAAATCGCTTCTTTTTAGCATCTTTCATATTATAGCCGCCCATGATAATTTTAAAAAAATATATTATTTTTTCGTTATATAGCATTTCGTTTCATGGAGTTTGAAATCACAACGATTCTAAAGAAGTTTCACTTCAATATATACTTTTTACTCACAAGTTTCATTTTTACCCCCCAAAAATTTTGTTTTACCCCATTTGGGGTAATTAACCTCGGTTCCCCGACCGCTGCTCTAAAACCATCGATCTCCTGTTTATCCAAAGCCAAATATGATGATTAAGATGATTCAAAAAGATGAACTGTTACAAAAGCGACGACCACCTCTCGGGTTGCAATTGAGGTAACTATCTATACTAATATATAAATCTACAGTGGTTTTTACGATGTTCCGTTATAACTATTGAACTGTGCATTGACTTGAAACTTGGTATGCATGTAGAAAATACATGTACTTAATGGATAGGCTAATATTTATATGAGTGTTGGACTCGCTACACCAGTTGCGGGGGCGTTAATGATGAGAATCTTTGTGGGGGTGAGAAATAATAATGTTAATTTTGGATGCCCAGCGAAGCGGACGGGTACAGCTAGTCGCTTATATTAACATCTGTGGCCTTTAAGAACGCACCTTTTATTATGCTGCGTAAGCCGGAACGCACGAGTGGTGGACAAAAGAAGATAATCTGTGACACGAGATTTTTACAGCCAAAATGCATAAGATGAAAAAATATATATAATAAGTGTATAAATTAAAACTGTGTAGGCCGCTGCAACAATAAAACTCATATTGTTTCAATTGTGGTGTTAATTACGAGTAATCCAAAAACGCGATTTTCACGCGAAATAAAGAAGGGACTCTATTTGGACTCCCTCACATCTATAGGAGTAGAACATATGAGCAGTGATTTCCGTTTATTAAACTCTCATATAACGAGTAGTGAAATGCTATTTGGTTTTTCTCCTACCGACGCCGAAAAGTTCGATTCGTCCCGCAGAAAGTGTAACTTTTCCTCGCGCTATACTGGGAAGAAAGCCTAATTTTTCCTCCCCGGGTACTGACAAGTGCGCATGCGCGTTAATGTCTACGTCTGCTCTCACGCACCTAAAATTCTTCGCCATTGCTGTGCTCGGGTAATTTTCAATATTGTGTTTAGTGTAAAAGTGAAATAAACAAAAGGCAATAAAATTTAATAGTGAAGTATTAAATAAAGATGAGTTCATCAGACAGTTCTTATTCAATTAGTAGTAGCTCATTTAAAAATTAAAAAACAGTTAAATTGTTTTTTATGAATAAGGGGGGGCTCCGCCCTGCCAGGGCTTCGCCCCTGGCCCCCAGCTCCGTACTCCACGAACTTTCGGCCTGGTAGGAGAAAAAATAGTATGTGCACCGCATGAAAAAAGTAGGACATCTCATCCCGCGTGTTTGTCTCGCGTGCAAAATTGCCACCCAAGCCAAAGGCAAGGGCAATGTCCAACTTTCCTCCCGCGGTGTACAATGTACTATTAAGCGACATTTCGCAACTTTAAACGAAAGCCATTTAAAGTATAAAATTTAGAAAAAAATATCATAACAAAAAACCTACTTCAGCATCTCTGAATTACAAAGATAAATGTCGCGTATTAAGGGAAATGTCCCTAAATCAAATATCCTTTCACCCCTCGATATATATACCACCCCATAAAAACCCTTTGCTCAACAAATTTTACAAAAAAAAATGATCTGTCTTTGATGACGTCACGTGATACTGCAGAACCCTCTCCGGTCGCTAACGGATTTCTTATAACACTAAATAATAATAGAACGAATCAGATCATACAATATTTTGCTTGCGGGAACAATTCATTACAAGTTTACAAAAAAAAAAAAAAACAATCAACATCATCAATCTTATAAAAAAAAAACAATGTCAAGAGAAAATATGCATTACAAAATGTTCCAAAATCGATTTTATAAACAAACAAAAAAAATTAACTGCTTTCATACAAGTTTCGACTATATTACAAAATACATCTTTTTATAACCTACACATCTAAAGGTTTGTCTATACACTGATAAGGCTTGCAATAAGGTCGGGTTTTGAATGCGCGCGATGGAAATATTGTAAAGGATCTCTTCTGTTTAGAATTAATTCAAATAGGGGTGAGAGATTCTAAGACATTTAAGTTGGATGCTCTGTCCCTTTCCCGCATACGAGTTTTAGTAATTTTTGTATGTAAAATGTGAACTGTGACGTCATTATACAGTTAAAGCTCTTTATTCGCGGGGTATACGTTGCGAATACAAAAACCGTGAGTAATGATAGGCGCATTTACAAAGGATATTGGAATCCTTTTCGTCAATGTGTGTATGTAATGTACCGATTAGACCCGCGAATAAAGAAATCTATGCGTGCCGCGAAAATAGGAATTGGAACGCATATTTTAATACGCGAATGAAGGAAGCGCGTATAAGGAGCTTTTGCTGCACGAAACTAAGTACATATTCGAAATATGAAAGGAAAATTTAACTCTACATAGACACTAGGTGGCAGCACTTTATAATATCGATTGTAATTCAGTGTTCTTGCTGTGTAATTGAAGAGAACAAAATAAGTTTTTACTGTTTCTAATTAAATTGTTTTTCAACTAAAAAACCAATAACCAAATACTAAATCTCTAATATCTGCGCAGATTACTTATCTGACACCAAAGAGGATCTAACTCCACAATATTTCCACCGACGCAGTTCGTTCAAAAATAAAAAATCGCTTTAAACACACACATTGGTCCGTGCAATAACATCTATACATACATACATACATTTATAAAAAATTTACAATTAAACACGCACACACATTAATGTTCTTTTTTTATATTTTTTTTAAAAATCAAATTACCGTTCTGATTCACAGATCGTTGAGGGATCTGCTATCCCGCTCTGACACGTTAAAATTTATAAATGCGGGACAGAGATACACAGATACTTCCATTTGCTAAATAATATTATAATCCAATTTCGAAATTAGAATCCTCTGTAGCCGCAGCGACTATAGAGACTGATAATCGACAATACCTCGATTCCAAAAGGTAACAAGTCTCAAATTCGCATCTACGCGAATTTGCACCGTTATTACACTAAAATTTATATTACATTTCTCTTATGTACTCGTTTTTATTTATTTCAGAAATTATATGTCATTTTCCATTGCTCTGTATTAAGGACTTGTTACGTTTTGGAACCTTACATAATATTTAATAAATGGCATTGTAGATCTTCAGTTATCAATATTACGTATTTTACGTACGTAATGACTGCATTATTAGTTCTATGAATCCAACAGTAATCTGATAAAAAAAATCGTTTAAATATTAAAATATAATTAATATATCATCTTGTGTATTTTAAGGATTTTTCCTAACCGTTGTTTGGCGGTTTTCATGCCTTTTTTCAGTCTTATATCTGTAAGGAAGAAATGGGTTTTATTATTATTATGACAGACCACTACATTATGATTCCCGCTAAGTATATCAAACATATGAACTTGAAGTTTGTCTATTCATTGGATACTGAACAACTACACAGGGAAGCATTATTAATACGACAGACCACTCCTTTATGATCCCTGATAAGTATATCAAATACTGCCCTTGCGATGTTGCTGGCCCACCAATCTAAGGAATTAAAAAAAAAAAAAAAATTTGATGTACGAACTCACAGCCCACCTGATGTTAAGTGATTACCGGAGCCCATAGACATATACAACGTAAATGCTGTCACCTACCTTGAGACCTCAATTCTAAGGTCTCAGTTTAGTTACAATGGCCGCCCCACTCTTCAAACCGAAACGCATTACTAGTTCACGGCAGAAACAGGCGGGGTGATGGTACCCACCCGTGCGGACTCACAAGAGGTCCTACCACCAGTAATATTAAGTCTGTTTCTTTATTTTATATGTCAAAAAAAATTACTATGCATCTGTGTCAACAGGTTTATAATCCTTTATGGCACTAAGTTCGTCTGTATACAAGGCGTTTGCCGTCTTGAGACATGAGGTCGAGTCTCAATGGCTAGTGCGGCGGCTCCGTACTCACTCTTGTTGCTGGGCGCGGCGTGCGCGGGCGGCGGCGGCCGTCTGCTCTTGGTCGCCAGCACGGCGCGCTTCGCGTTCTGTGGGAAACGACAATACGATGACTTTAGTAAAAAAAAAAACCCTATCTATGCTGATGGCCTTAAGAGGCTATATCAGCGTTACCTTAGCGTATAGGTGAGCTCACGGGATTCAAACCAGGAGTGTTGCTAACACTGGCTCTAGCAAGAGCAGTTCTTCGCAGAATCTACCACCGGATCGGAAACGCGACCCACTGAGAAGATCCGGAGAGAAACTCAGTGGGCTGTGTCTATGAGTTAATTTACTTGTCGAGCCGTTCGTCGCAAGCGACGGGTTCGACGTAGACGGTGACCGGTGCTTGAGGTATCTAAAAGCACCGTTAATGGACCGGGAGGATCCGTAATGACGTGTTTAGGGCGACGTCGACTGTTTACCATTCGGTCCACAGGATCGAGTATGTGACGTAGCGACGTATGTGTAACACGCTACGCATGTTCCTAATAATACTCAATAGATGGCGTTACTAGTTTTCCAAATTAAAAAAAAAAGTTCTTTAATAACGAAAGCTATATATGTTGGAGTATTTCCACTTTCGGGTAGCGACATGGTAAGCGGGCGGTCTTCGTAAGTCAATAAAACCAGAAATGTTAACTCAGAGCGTATATTACGCAGGAGCGTTCCGTCTGATACGGCGACTCGCTCGCTTCTGAGCTCGAGAGACAACAACGGAGCGTTTTTATAGCAAGGTATCGTGGTGGGACGATGTTGTTTATGACTCTTATCTTGCACGTGTTGTTTTCGATGAATGCTTGCACCTGTTGTTTGTCGTCCCATCTTTATTAGTCATGAACTAATGGTTTATAAAAACACGCGCCGACATATATGGATAGTCCCTTGCCTGCACGAGGTCGTCCCGCGCGGCGGCGTGGTGCAGCGCGGCGCGCACGCACTCGCGGCGCACGCCGGCGCGCGCGGGCCCGCGCAGCCGCGGCACCAGCCGGCCCAGGCGGGCGCGCGGCGACCACGCCTCGTCTCTGCAACACCAGAGACAGTTTATAAATCAGCTTTTTATCTATATGTCGGAAACGGTCATAATTTTGGTAGCTAAACGAAACGCGTCGTGATTCCCGAGAGATGGCAGGTCGACTGTGATCTCGTCAACGCATCTATCATCTTAGGGCGAAGCTAAAATAGCCTCTCAAGGCTATCAGCATAGGTAGGAAAATAAATATAAGCGATTGGCTTCTCGTGTCACACGCCTGCTTTTACTCCGCGCACTTTTAACGTACATTGAAATACAATCATGAAATCTTGCTGATCAAATAGTTATTTGGCGGACTAAATCTTTATTATGCAAACTCATGTTTTTGTACGCTGCCTATTTATGATCTAATTTTTGACCGTTATCAAAATTATTTGCGGAACAAGGATTGCTACCTGATTTTTTAATTGCAAGCAAATCTTTGTATGCCGACCAAATTATTTTAATGCTGTTTTTTGTGGCTCACCAAATTTTATAATTGCGGAACATTTAATTACTTCTCATTTGAATATGCCAATGGAAATGATGAAATTTTTATCTAAAATACGATTACTAAAAATATTAAACGGGTTAAACTTACTTGTCGCCCTTGGTCTTATCGACCTTCCTGGATGTCCGCCGCCGCCGCGACAGCGCCCAGTCGTCGTCCTCATCCGAACTCATTTCTAACGATGGATATACTGGAAAAGGATAATATCTAATTAAAGATACGCTTTTTATGTCGAGATATAGCTTTAATATAAAACTACTTGAGTCATTACAGTTGGGATAGAGATGAAAAATTTTAGATCCTAATCTATGGTGGAGAGAGCATTCAATCAACCGAATAGCTATGAAGCGGACAGTCGTTCTACAAGCAATCTGAGACCGGGACCTCATGTCTCAAGACGACCCCCTCGTTATGCAGTCGGCCACCTCCGGTAGCCACTCGACCCCAAGTGAGTTCGTGGATCAAGTTCTTTATCGAAAAATTTAAGACAAAAACAGTCCCATGTATCGAGGCAGCTCCGTTTAACTGTAATAACACCGTAATGTATTTAATATATTTTACATTGAACAGTTCAGAGCTCATCAAGGCATGTTGTAGTGTCCCCTATTCTGACCGGATTCTGACCCCAGACGGAGATCAGACGTCGGGTGTAAGAATGCAGGGGAGTCGTTTAGTGGGTGGGCCCTAAAATTCCTTAGGTGCGCGGTCTGCTCCCAACACCTGCAGATCGTAAGACCTCGTAGGAGGTAAGGCCTCGGCCCGAAAAAAAAGGCATGTTGTAGTATCCACACTGGTGTCGATATAATGTCATTTGAAACGTCATGTGTATATGATCCGACAGACGCGTCACATAGTTAGCGAGTAAAGGCCGCCGCGAGGGGGGTTGGGGGGCTGGCGAGTGTGCAGTGCTGCCTCACCGTACTCTTCGTCTCGATGCACCTCCTTGATGATGTCCTGTTCCTCGGCTACGTCCTCGTCGGAATGGCCGGCGCTGGGAGCCGGTTTCCGCGTTCTTTTACTGCCACTCGGTGTACTGCTACTGCTATAATTTTAATAAAAATAATTTTGAAGTGAAACTTTTTCGGCACGTCGGAGTAAAATTTAACTCGCGACGGATTCGTTGCGGCTAAAGAGAAAAGATAAAATTTAGAACGAGCGAGAGTGAGAAAATAGAGAGAGCGTTTCACGAACCACTCGACCATGGAGAAGGAAAGGACAAAGCGAGCTAGATCGTTTTCACTTATACACAGCATTCCCTATTACAAGAGAAATTTGATTTAAAGATGAAAAATGAAGAATACCACAATACTACACACCGCAAAAGAAGTTTCCCTTCTTTCACGTGCACCAAGTTGCTCACCACTTTCTTTTATTACTGCCCTTAAAAGGTAAACTTCTTAACACGATTCGTCTAATGATGGGTGGTTATTGTCCGTGCCGTTGTAGTGCTCACGTAACACCGAAGAGGAAAGCTCATTCCAGACACAAGTACATGACAATAACGAGCCGATGAAATACTGGTTTAGCCAAAATGCGTATGACAGCAATATATGAAAGTTGCGTAGGGGTCCCCGGGGGGCACGTGGAGCCCCGCGACGTAGGGTCGGGTCCTGCACCTGTCCTGCGCCGAGGTGGAGGGCGCGAGGTCCCGGTGCGCCGCCAGTCCGAAGGTCCGGGGAGCCGTGTAGCGCTGTTCGCTTATACTCAGCATGCCGGCCACCGCCACGTCCTCCCTGTCGGTCAGAATATATATAAGTAGTAGTAGTGGATAGCAGCTAAAATCGTAGAGCAAGTTATGAAACCGCACCGGTTAACGCCAATACAAGTATAACTTCGATCCCATATCAAACGATTGTCAACGTAATGATTACTAGCACAGGCCAAGGTCTGAAGTGAAACTTCTTTAGAATCGTTGTGATTTCAAACTCGATGAAACAAAAAAATAAGTCCATAGAGGCACAAACACATAAATGTATAGGATTCAGCCGGCGAGAGAATGAGATAGAACACATTAGACGTTCTCAGTGTAGTGTTTTTTTAATACAGCGCCATCTATGAGATTTTTTAATACTAACGTGTGTATGAAACCTCTTGTAGTGAATTTTAATTTAGGATTATACGTGAAGTTAAAATATCAATTCACAGAGGACGCTGCCTAATACTATAAAAAATTATTTTCCAATGGCAAAATTTTACATATACTTAAGACACTTAGGATAATTGTATTTTCATTCTTGCAGGTTTCACTTCTACCACGTATGAATTGCACACGTTTTTTTTTTTTGACAGGATTTTACTACTAATATATTTTTCTATAGATTGATGATTTTATTTATGTTTTCCTCTAGTCTAGACTATAAATTATAGACGGTATATCTCTGTTGCACAACATATCGAACCTAACAACGAATGTAACATTACTCACGTAGCGTCAACCGGTTGCTCCTCTTCTTCAGCCAGCACCGAGGCTTGTATCAGCGACTCGATACCGTTGGCCGGCGCCGGTATGGCGGCCTGCCTGTAGTTGTTGTTGGATGGGACACTTGCTGCTGGAAACAAATCAGAACGCCGTTATTATTCTCCTTCACTTTTTGGCGGGAACACGAGAAATGAAGTTGTGTGATTTGTTTTTGTGTTTCTTCAGGTTTAAATGTGTGATAACGGTGATTTCTTAACTGTTTGTTTGTTTGTAGTTATTGTCCGTGAAAGTGCACAAATGTGGGAAAATGAAACAAAGCCGCTGTACGTAACTTCTCAGGATTTTCCAAAAAGTGCACTGAAAAAATCTCAGTAAATGATCACCATTTTATTGAGAATATATTTCATCCCATATCGTCTCATTTAATTTAAATTTTTTTTTTTTGCTTAGATGCTTGGACGACCTCATTGTCCACCTGGTGTTAAGTGGTTACTGAAGCCCCTATGGACTTCTAGCCCATATGGGCTTCTAGCCCCTAGATGTCTATACATCTACAGCGTAAATGCACTACCCACCTTGAGATATAAGTTCTAAGGTCTCAAGTATAGTTACAACGTCTGCCCCACCCTTCAAACCGAAACGCATTACTGCTTCACGGCAGAAATAGGCGGGGCGGTGGTACCTACCCGTGCGGACTCACAAGAGGTCCTACCACCAGTACAAAAGTTCCCAGTTGATTAACGTCTCAAATTAATCATCTTCATTTCATTTCATATTATCGTTTTTTATAAAAATACGAATGTAAATTAAAATAAGACATGACTTAAAGGACTTAGTTACCAGGTCATAAAATCCCCTAAAAAAAATTTCCTTCTGAAATGACCCAAGGTTTTTTTCTTTTTCTAGCACAACAAACCAGAGATTTTTAATTTACTTTTTTGTTTTAATTTTAATTATAGTTTATACTCCTGCCCATAAAGGGCTTTAAAGCTAGGTCACGCATTCATTCCGAGCCTCTTTATCATACCAGTTCTCACATTTATTCCTCTCGTACTTTCATTCATGACCCAAGGTTTCGGCCAGTTCTCTCACCGGGGCTCTGTTTGTAGTGCGTCTTGTTCTTGCCGGAGGGCTTCCTCCGGCGCGGGGCCGGCGTCTCGTCGATGTACAGGTCGCAGTCCTCGTAGTCGTACGTGTTGGACACGCGGCGCCGGACCGGCCGCTCGGAGCGACGCACCGGCGCCGGCGCGGCCGCCTTCTGCTCTTCCACCACCTGGATACAGTTAGCGACGGTAGAGTGAACCTTTTTGTTTAGAACTAAAGTATCGGGGTAAGCTAATCAATTATTTGATGTTCGCAAGTCGTAGAGACAATTAAAACTACTTGATTGTTCGAAACGCCAGAAATAATACAATGAACGTTACAAATGCGAAATTGAACTGAAACAGTTTTATTTCTGTACATATACTAGGTGTTTGATAGAACCATAGAAACTCGACCCTGACCACATATCTCCAAATTTAAATTAGTTATATAGAGGCGACAAAATGCTGTTTATTCATTCCATGTTTGCCTGTTTATATTAAATAAATATACATATATTCTTTACATTAAAACTAATGACTCATTGCTTCGAGACAGAAAAAAAAAATACATATGTGCAATTCACACGTGGTAGAAGTGAAACCTTCCAAAATTAAAATACAATTATCCTAAACGTCTTAAGTATATGTAAAATTTTGTCATTAGTAAATAATTGTAAGGTAGCGCCCTCTGTGAATTGATATTTTAATTTCACGTATAATCCTAAATTAAAATTCACTACAAGAGCTTTCATACACACGTTAGTATTAAAAAATCTCACAGATGGCGCTGTATTAAATAGTATGTATATTTCTGTCTCATTCTTTGCTGGCTTCATCCTACACATTTTTGTATTTGTGTCTCTTACCTGTCGTTTTTTCCGTTGCATCCGGTTTGAAATCACAACGATTCTAAAGAAGTTTTCACTTCAATAAATATGGGGATGTCCCCACAACTTACTTCACGCAGAACCCATCGGTACTTGAGTTCTGCAGCGTAACAAATCAGATAGACTTATATTTAATAAAAAAACGAACATTAGAATTTTATTGTTATATTGTAATGGTAACACCTAAGTCCTAACTAAGTAGCTAATTTTAAGATTTGCTCTTGGCAACCCTCTCTTCCGTTCCAGCCTTTTAGCCCCGTGCATGGCAAGTTGTATTTAAATTATAATAAAACTAGCCGTACTGACCCGCTTCACTGGGCATTTAAAATTAACATTCTTATTTACTGTCATTATTATTAGGGAGTCCAACACTCATATAAGTATTAGCCTATCTATTAAGTACATGTATTTTCTACATGGATACCAAGATTATTATTAGGGAGTCCAACACTCATATAAGTATTAGCCTATCTATTAAGTACATGTATTTTCTACATGGATACCAAGACTATTATTAGGGAGTCCAACACTCATAGAAGTATTAGGCTATCCATTAAGTACATGTATTTTCTACACGGATACCAAGTTTCAAGTCAATCGGATGCACGGTTCAGTAGTTATAACGGAACATCCGTAAAAACCACTGTAGATTTATATATTAGTATAGATGGATATAGATTAGGACAAACGCGAGTGTTCATTTTACAAGCCTGCATTTTATTTATACAGCGCCTGTATTTTGATATAAATAATGAAACTCACATAATTACTGGTCCCGTACTGTTGCGCTATCGCCACGTCGTATGAAGGTAACTGGTTCTGTTGGTACGACCCGTTCAGCGTGTCTTGCACCGTAACTTCATTGTAATTCTGATCCTGTGTTCGGAAAAAATATACTAAAAATACCAGTCATATACTAAACCAGCGGCCCGCTCCGACTCCGCTCGGGTCTTTAACAACGATATTTGACGTTGTTTTATTTTTTTAAATAAAAGAAAACTTGTTGCGGCACAACTATAATAGTTAGACATATGCTGTCGCGACACTTTTTGTAAATAATAATGTGCTCTACAAAGTCGTAGTACATTATTTTATTCTATTACCGAGACGACGGGACAACGCAAAACCGCTGTCATCCGAAACATGTCTTTTCGGATCCCCGGATCCACTTTCAGTATTTTTAGGCCACCGATTTAGATCCGATGGTAAATTCAGCGAAGCGCTGCCCTTTCTAGGGTTAGTGTTAACAAAATTTAAAAAAATTAAGGGCATGGCCCCTTGGGCTACCAGCGAATAGGTAGGGGAAAAATGCTGCCTAAGTTACTTTGTGTAGTATACAATAGTAGCGTCGGTATCCTCATCTGCACTCGTGAGGTTCGTGGGGATGATTAAACAATTAACCAGGGAATGTGAAACAGTATGTTACATCAGCGCACTGCGGTCGCCAAGTGACCATTACTGGTGGTAGGGCGTATTGTGAGCTCGGACAGCGGCTATACAACTGAAGACGTGAGTGGATGAAGGGGGTAAGTACAATTTTTAGGATTTCTGATTTTTGACATTGAATGAAGGTGCTATGTGCCTATATACCATATTCGACCTTAAAACTCTGGGTTCACAGGCTATTTTTTTGGAAATTGCATGTGTTGGAGTTATGTACGAAGAAAACGTGCAAGTAACAAAAGTTTATGGCCCATTATCTCTACAAATTTATTTATTGCTTAGATGGGTGGACGAGCACACAGTCCACCCGGTGTTAAGTGGTTACTGGAGCCCATAGGCATCTACGACACGTAAATACGCCGCCCACCTTGAAATATCAGTTCTAAGGTCTCAAGTATAGTTACAACGGCTGCCCCACCCTTAAAATCGAACAATCAAATTGTATCATATCCCCTTCATCCACACGTGTCTTCAATAAACAGTTCGTGGTCCCCACCTGCGTGGCGGGCCCGTCCGCGAAACGCTGGTAGTTCGGCACAGAGTAGGACACGTGCTGCGGCCTGAACGCGTAGTCCTGGAATGAGCCCGGCTTGGCCGTCTCCGGGTACTGGTACTCCGGCTGCATGTCCTCAGCTGAGTACATCCCTGGAACAAATGTCGATGGAGGGATGAGATAAAGCTTATTACTGGTGCTAGGACCTCTTGTGAGTCCGCACGGGTAGGCGAAGGCGTCGTGGCCTAAAGGATAAGACGTTCGGTGCATTCGTACCGAGTACCAATTTTTCTAATGAAATACGTAATTAACAAAATTTTCACGATTGACTTCCACGGTGAAGGAATAACATCTTGTAATAAAAATCTAACCCTCAAAACTATAATTTACGTAATTACTGGTGGTAGGACCTCTTGTGAGTCCGCGCGGGTAGGTACCACCGCCCTGGCTATTTCTGCCGTGAAGCAGTAATGCGTTTTGAAGGGTGGCAGCTGTTGTAACTATACTAAGACCTTAGAACTTATATCTCAAGGTGGGTGGCGCATTTACGTCATAAAGGTCTATGGGCTCCAGTAACCACTTAATACCAGGTGGGCTCTGAACTCGTCCATCCATCTAAGCAACAAAAAAAAAAACATTAAAATATTTATTTCTATTAGCAAAGAGCTGTTTAGTGGTATCTACCTCTGTTGCCAATCAAATGTTAAACAAAAAAATTACACCATACAAATTCAAGAGGAACATTACTGACCGATCACTGCTTGAACTAAAGTGGCACATAGCGTATTGAGTGTTAAAAGGCTATTTAATTTATGCAACATTTTTGCAACATCACAGCTATTTAAAGTTTAAAATTTGAAAAAAAATATAACAAAAAATTTCTTCAGCTATTCAAATGGGGTAAACTTAATATAAAAATAATATATCATACTATGGTAAGAATGGTCAGACAGTATAATGATTTGGGTAAATGTCACGGTAGCCTTGACATCTTTGAACCTAGACTCAGGGGATTTCTCAAATGTGTGAAGGATATCCTATTTAACAACGGCTAGTTATTAATATTTGTAATTTCAATTGTGTTTTCAATAGCCAAAGCTATACACATTAATATGGTTTTGCTGAGTGCACATATTATTTAGATTGCAATCCAGATTAGATCTAGGTACTACTTGTAGATTTAGCTAATATGTACTGTAATGATTGTAATTTGTTTTGTGCATCAATAAAATAAAAAAATAATAATAAAATCAAGTTTAATTAAAAATACCGAATTGTTGATACACAGATGATACAAAGATAAATGTCGCGTATTAAACAAGTGCCGCTTAAACCAAATACCTATTCGCCCCTCAATATTATCTTCAAAGGTTTCTTACATAAATATAACATTAAGGCACATTGGACTAACACACTACTATGAAAAGCATGCAAATTGAAAATGGTTAATGACTAACACAGGGATAAAGGTTGTTCCATAATAAAAAGGGACAGATAACACTTTCTCAGTGGAGTCGGGCATGCCCATTGGCCCGGGCCAATGAGTATCCATGAGGATTTCCTAAGGCCCACACGAAAAAAAAAACCACACCACTATGGTACCATTGACTGACCGAGGTTCTCCCCCTCCCAACCCCCCGCCACTCACCCGCGCCGTAGCCGACGTCCTGCGGGTCGACGCGCACGTTGGCCTGCACGTTCTCGTTGGTGAACAGTATCTGCTCCTCGTGGTAGTCCCCGATGTCCTTCTTGGATATCGTCCACTGATTTATCGGCTTCAGGCCTGGCGGCTCTGCTCGGATAAGGTGGGACTTTAGAATGGAATGTTCCGGAAGAGGGTAGGGGGGTGGAGCCTCGTCTCGGGATGACGACGGCGAGTTGCTGAAAAAAGAGAAAACTGTTCAGACACAAATTACGTCTGCATCAATATTAATAGATGTTATAATATAATTGAAGTCGTCGTGGCCTAAAGGATAAGACGTCCGGTGCATTCGTATCTAGCGATGCAGGCGGTTATTTTTCTAATGAAATACGTACTTGACAAATGCTCACGATTGACTTCCACGGTGAAGGAATAATATCGTGTAATAAAAATCAAACCCGCAAAATTATAATTTGCGTAATCACTGGTGGTAACTCTAAAAATTATAATTGTAAAAGTGTATAATTGATTGCTTCTGTCGCTGTCTAGCTCGTAACCAGCAGTCCATCGGTATCATGAGCATGCAACGTTGCCCGAGTGGTGTTTACAGTGATTAAAGGCTTCGTCAAACAGAACGCGTACTTAGCGCGCGTTAGAGCGCTATGACGCCGAGATGTGTTGTACTACTATGGTAATATACTGTCAAACAGAGCGCCAGCGCTAGTAGTACGCAACGCTCTGTCGCGGTGTTAGGATGCTTTGACGTCAGACGTTGTAATTTTTTACAAATTTCATTTAGCGCCCGAGTGAATGTGTATTAAAATACTGGGTAATGCCCGAAAAATTGATAGAATTAGTTAGAAAATACCCATGCTTATACAATGCCACATCGGAATCACTCGACATCTTAATACTTTTGAATTTTCACAGAGCTATCGAAAGGCACTATGATTTGGCGGATGTTACGTTGCGTCAAGTAGCGTTGGGCTCGTCTAGTCAATTTGTGTGATATGAAAAGAGCGCGTCGTTAAAACGCAGCGCTGAGTACGCGTTCTGTTTGACGAAGTCTTAAAGGTTCCTATGTCATACCTATATTATTAAATATCTTAGCGAAAAAACTAATTTATTCATTAAGCCTTTGTTGCATAATTGACAAACAAATTACCAAACATAATATTCACATATAAAACATGAGTATAAGTTTTACCAGATTCTTATAGATTTAAAGACTTACTTCATTTTAATCTTCAAAACTTTTTTATCGCTCCTCTCCACGTAACCATTAGCCTCAGAGTAATTCTGAACCTCTTCATAATTCTGATATGCATATTTCTCTGGCAACACCATCTCTTTGCCTTCGACTAAATATTTGACATCTGGCAACCCATTCGAGTACTCCACGTTCTGCAAATACCTGTCTTGGTAGCCGCTATCTTTGTTGTCTATGTAGAATTTTTCTGAATAGATTTTCTCTTCAATGAAATCGCCGTTTGGAGTCATATGCATTATTGGTTTGGGCAAAGTCAGCTTCAAGGGCTTTCTTGTGGAACTAGAGTGCTTCTTTAGGGTTTTGTTGGGCGATGATTGACTTTTGATTTTGAAATCCTAAAATAATAGAATTATTTGAATTTTAGCGTTGCCTTGAATTTTTTCAACAAAATACGCAAGATACGGTGAAGACATTTTTCACACTAGATAATGTAAAAAATAATTAAACTTTTCTTTGGGAAAATCATACCATAACCAACAAAAGACATTCATTATCATTGTATTATAACATTTTTACGGTCTATTGACATGTTTGTGTACTTTGATTTAACCTGTTGACTACTACGTAGGTCACCGGTGCCCTACGCGACGCACTGAAGTAATTACGTCAATTTCGATTACTTAGCACCTGGATTGCCTAACTTTCCCTTCTTTTGTTTATTAATGTATGTTTTAGTCTTTTAGCTCTACTAGAAATACGATTCATTCTAAGTATCTTCGGTTTCATCTTTTCCAGTCTAAGAGAAATCGATAAAGTTACTTCAGTGCGCTACGTAGGGCACCGGTGACCTACACGACATTTAAAGGGTTAAACACATTACTGCCACCTTCCTCGACTCTTGTATTATAGAGTGGCTACCCCATCCCTCATAACCCAAACACCTCTTCATTATGCGACAGAGATATACAGAAGGGGGGCAGCTTCCGGCTAAAGCGGACAATGCGTATTAATGTCGTTTAATTAACTAATTATAACACAACTTTACAAAAAATGTTTCGTTCTTTGTCCTAACGTTTATACTAGGTTTTTCCGGTTAATTATTCACAAAAACGAAAATAAAATACCTTTTTTTTGTATAAAGTCTGCTTTTGTGATAGTTATAGTAATAACACTAATTTTTCAATTTTTTTTGTAAATTTTTATGAACTTTAATACTTTCGAAAAAACCGCGCTATGAGAGAGTGGGGAGTTTACGTTTACACAGTGCCACTAGATGGCACTCGAGTCATAAACAACGATCAGGTGTTTTGTACAAGCCCAGAAAAACTTAAAATGTCACGAAAGTGTAAATACGATGCTGATGCATTATTTTTTTTTGCCCTTGTAGGCAGCCGTGCATACGGCCCACCTGACGGTGAGTGGTTACCGTCGCCCATGGACTTCAGCAATGCTAGGGGCAGAGCCAAGCCGTGCCTACCGCAAAATACCGGTATATATACCTTCATAACCGAAACTCCTGATCATTGTGTGACAGAGATATACAGAATGGGGACGGTTGCCGACTAAAGCGGACAATGCGTGTTACTGTCATTCAATTAACTAATTATAACCTATCTAATACATGCAGAGATAATTCGTTCACCTTATCCTTACTAGAGCTGCTCAACAGTCGCTTCTCCAGAGTCCTCAGCTCCTTGCACAGTTCTCGTACTAGCTGTCCAGAGTTCAATCGTTTTGGGACGTTGTCACGTTTTGAGGTGTCCGTCTGTACACATACAACTGCATTTCACTAATAATAATAACAATGATTGGAGCTTTTTACTTTAATTCGACCGGAAACACAATATACAAACTGAAACTTTGAAATCATGTATGTATATGGAACACTGCTAATTCATTTTGTGATATGAGGACATCAAAATCCCCTCAATACCGACATTGCTTGCGATCTATTAGCGCTGTGATGTCACGGACACGGACTAATTACGTTTAACTACAGTCCGGCCGCGTGAAAAACGCGCTTCTGACTCGTTAGCATCCAATGTTGTTTTTACAACAAAGAAATCTTGTTTATTTAA
Source organism: Bombyx mandarina (assembly GCF_030267445.1). NCBI lineage: Eukaryota > Metazoa > Arthropoda > Insecta > Lepidoptera > Bombycidae > Bombyx > Bombyx mandarina. Next base: position 8,879,154 of record NC_143234.1, on the reverse strand, counting down.
CCCACTACTAGTAATAATATGAACCATATCGTTTACTTACACTTTTAAGAGCGTGCCATTCCTTCAAAGCGTTGGCCAGTATCTTGATGCCGCGCAGCAGCAGGGGCGGCAGCTGGGCCGGCGCGCTCTGGACGCAGCTCTCGCTTATAATAAAGTCTTCGTCCTGGTGATAGGAACAACATGCAATAGTAGTATTAAGTTTGAGGATATCATAGTATAATAATATATATAAAGATAGATTGAAGATACACGACTCCATATTATACATACTTTGCTGAAAATCATATAAACTTCGAATAAAAGTTCGTACGGGCACCACCATACCTGCCTATTTCTGTAATGTGCAGCAGTAATGTGTTCTGACTTAAAAAATGAGACTAGCCGTTATACAGTACTGCAGTCACTATTTAACGTGGTCGGTCGTGAGTTGATTCACTTAACTATTAAATAAAAAACGAATACACAGATTGACCCACTGAGAGAAACACAGATGCCAGATGTCTATTTTCTGTAGAAATAATACAAGTAGCAGGAAGGAAAAACAGAGACAAATTTATCATTTTTTCTTTCCGTCTTTACGGACGACAATAGCACTAAATCTTTTCGACCGTCATTGCGTGCACAAAGAAAATCTAGTGTGTGTATATTGGACCATTGTACGATCAGAGATTACACACACCTGAATCTCCTCGTTGTGTCTCCTGAGCATGGTGAGTAGATGAGCACCGGCGTACCAGTGCATCGCCTCGAACAGCGGATAACGAAGCAACGTGGGAGTTTCCACTCTTTTTTCAATTTCATAAATCCTTGACAAATAAACAAAGAGAGTAAGTTCATGAAAAAATTTGCTTATATCAGAATTACATTAAGAACCAATGAATGGAGCATTATTATTTATTATGAATCATCTTACTGCAGCTGCATCTCGATCGCGTAGGAGTGCAGCAGGTTCCCGCCGAAGACGAGGGAGTCGCAGGGCGTGAGCACGGCGTGCACCCAGCCGCTCGGGATGAACAGGGTCTGTCCCGCAGACACCTCCACTGTGCCGTACCATTCCACCTGACCCAGTACAAATAGATATTGAAGTGAATGGGTATATCTGTACTAATATATAAATCTACAGTGGTTTTTACGGATGTTCCGTTATAACTACTGAACCGTAGATCCGATTGACTTGAAACTTGGTATCCATGTAGAAAATACATGTGCTTAATGGATAGGCCAATGTTTATGTGGGTGTTGGACTCGCTACACCAGTTGCGGGGGCGTTAATGATGAGAGTCTTTGTGGGGGTGAGAAATAATAATGTTAATTTTAAATGCCCAGTGAAGCGGACGGGTACAGCTAGTTTCCCTATAAAATCCCAGCTACATATAAATGGTATAAACGGTAGGCAGCGGCTTGGCTCTGTTCTTTGCTGACATCCATGAGCGACGGTAACCGTTTATCGTCGGGTGAGCCGTGTGCTCGTCTACCTGCAAAGGCAATAAATAAAAAATAAAAATAAAATATTATGTCAAGAGAGTACTAAAACTCACCATGTCACCGAAGAACCTTTCGTTGTGATTGTTCGACGAGCACCACTGTTGGTACAGCGCCAGGTTCGTGGTGGTCGGTGGTATCAAATAGAATATCTGAAACAAGCACTTCCATTGGACCTGAACGTTTCAGCAGTCATGCGGTTCGGTTTGTAGGGTGGGGTGGCTGTTGTAACTATACTGAGACCTTAGAACTCGTGTCTCAATGTGGGTGGCGGCATTTACGTTGTATATGTCTATGGGCTCCGATAACCACTTAACACCAGTTAGTCTGTGAGCTCGTCCACACATATACGCAACAAAATAAAATAAAGTACGATTCTCCGGATTCATTAAATCGACCTATTGCCGTCATTAAAAATGTCGTGGACTTGTGTAACTTGTATGTAAACTTAAGAAACAGCGGTGAGTGCAAAGTTTTTATTTTTATTTTTTATTGCCCTTGTAGGCAGACGAGCATACGGCCCACCTGATGGTGAGTGGTTACCGTCGCCCATGGACTTCAGCAATGGCAGGGGCAGAGCCAAGCCGCTGCCTACAAAGAGTGAGAGATATTTCAAGTGTCATTACAAAATAAAGTGTGTAGTTAACCTTCCGTCCGTGCAGCACATGGTACCAGACCGTGGTGCCGCCGAAGTCCACGTGGAAGTCCGTGTAGGAGCCGGCCGCGGACACCAGGCAGTACTTCTGCACGGCGGGGCGCAGCACCTCGTGCGGCGGCACGGCGCGGCTCGCCCAGTCCAGCCGGGTGATCATGTGGGGCGGGTTCACCAGCCCTGACAGTCTGAAATTTTATTTTTCAAGATTATATGTAACTATACTGAGACTACATTTGAAGTGGTCGTGGCCTGGGGATAGGACATCCGGGGCATTCATGTTGAGCGACGCACCGGTGTTCGAATCCGAGGTGGATACCAATATTTCTAATGAATTACGTACTCAAGAAACGTTCACGATTGACTTTCACGGTGAAGGAATAACATCGTATAATAAAAATCATACCCGCAAAATTATAATTTGCGTAATTACTGGTGGTAGGACCTCTTGTGAATCCGCGCGGGTAGGTACCAACACCCCACCTATTTCTGCCGTGAAGCAGTAATGCGTTTCGGTTTTAAGGGTGGGGCACCCGTTGTAACTATACTTGAGACTTTAGAACTTATATCTCAAGGTGGGTGGCGCATTTACGTTGTAGATCCAGTAACCACTTAACACCAGGTGGGCTGTGAGCTCGTCCACCCATGTCAGCACCAAAAAGAAATTGATATTACTTAATTTCGACACAGTGCAGTCGAGCTTAAGTAACATCATGAGAAAAGAGGTCAAGTTAAAATTGCTTTAAAATGTGCCCTTACTTTGTTTCAGAAAACTCTAGGCTCAGTACGTTCAGGACCTTCTCGTCTCGGTGCTCGGGCGGAGTCTCGAAATAGTCAACGAAATCTGCCAACGACATCCTCTGCGTCGACTGTTTCCTTACGTCTATGACTTCCACCTGAAAAAATAACAAACATGTGGATTCCGACATGAACAAACTTTCTCACTTTATAACATGTATGAACAAGATCAAGGATGAGCATTTGTCAAATTAAATTTATTTTATCGACTTTATCCCATTAACTCGTTTCTCTGTTCTTTTGTCTTGTTTGCTTTTGTCTTGCATTAAAATTTGTAAATGAAATCTTCCCTCTTTTTTTCTAGTTTTATATTTTTTATTCAAATATGTATTATAAATATAGTTGCGTATATTATTAATAAGAGTTACCTAATCTATGTGTGGCCCGCCAGAAATAATAAAAATTTAATATGTCCCATTAATGAAAAAGGTTGCTCACCCCTGATGTGTAATAGATAGAAAACGCGGGAGCAGCGGACGCGTAATGTTTTCGGCGCGTTCGGTATTAAACCCTGTCGCTTGGCCATTACGGTCTATCTACACCTGTCTACACCTGTATCTCACGTGGTTTGGCTTACCAATTAAATCGCTTTTGAGGGGACCTACGTTATTACCGACCATGCTGCTTATATTGTCAATAATCATCATGGACAAAACTGAGGGTTCATCTGGTATCAATTTGACTGAAGCCCCTTAATCCCACAATGAGTACTCTGTCACTCAACTTAATGGATAAAGTTGGAGTCGCCAAATTGTATTGTAAATAACTATGCCAGCATTGAAGCTTAACAACACACATTAGTATTTAATCTTCTTGTAGTTTATCATAGCCACCTTGAAAAAAATAAGTCATGGAAGCTACAGTTAAAATCTAGTTTTTATTTAAATCTACAATACTACTCACTTCTAATTGTGCTCCACAGAACCTAAGGACCGATCTTACTGTAAATGTACTAGGATTTGGCATCTTCATATCTAGACCTTCCGGTGAATGAAATATTACCGGTTTGGTAAAACCTGAAATAAAACAAATGCTTTGGTCATTAAATCGTACACAAGAATTGAAGAAGAAGAACACCACTGAATAAATATAAATGTGTCTGTGTTCGGCATCTAAGTGCTTTAAGATAGATGGATAGTTTTGAAGTCGTCATGGCCTAAAGGATAAGAAGTCCGGTGCATTCGTGTTGAACGATGGACCGGTGTTCGAATCCCAGGCAGGTACCAATTTTTCGAATTAAATACATACTAATGTTCACGACTTCAATGGTGAAGAAATAACATCGTGTAATAAAAATCAAACCCGGAATATTATAATTTGCGTAATTACTAGTGGTAGGTCCTCTTGTGAGTCCACGTGGGTAGGTGCCACCACCTTGCCTATTTCTGCCGTGAAGCAGTAATGCGTTTCGGTTTGAAGGGTGGGGCAGCCGTTGTAACTATACTTAAAACCTTAGAACTTATATCTCAAGGTGGGTGGCGCATTTACGTTGTAGATGTCTATGGGTTCCAGTAACCACTAAACACCAGGTGGGCTGTGAAGTCGTCTACCCAACCAAGAAAGAAAAAAGTATTAATTTTGAAAGCCATACCATTATCTCTAACAAACTCCTCTGTGAATTGTTCAGCCCGCATCTGCTGCAACGCCTGAGCCGAAGGTCGTGGAGCCCTGGCGGCTAACGCTCTGACCCATGCTGGGGTGCCAACCTGTGATGGTCTTGATTCCGCCCCGAGCTCGTACCTGTCGGCCCGGTGATTGTTTGTTGGGATTTTTACTGAAATACAATTATTTCATGTAGTAAAACAAAATTGTTAAATAAGTTAAATGTTGAATATGGCATAGACTTATAAATTTCAATTTTACAATTTAAATTCAGAAGTTAGTCTCCCAGAGATCTTTCACCCCTGGGACAACTTTTTCATAGAAATATTATGGTTTGGTTTTTTAGAAAACTTCGTATCTGCTGGTGAATTTGAATCACTAAATCACCGACGGCCCACCCTTCACGCTCTAAGATTGTTATATTGCTAGTGCACATGTGAATGCACTAACGTAATATTAAGGTAAGATTTAGCAAGTGATGTTTTCTGAGTTATGTACATTAATCCATTTTCGACTCAGGCAATAACTGTCTCTCTAAATGACAGATTTGTGTGAGCCAAAGATAATTTCTGTTATATTATTATTAATAAAAGTGAAATTATTGCAAATGCAGGTTTTCTTATACCCTTTATAATATAGTGTATACAATGTTCTTGCCTAACTAATCTGAGCCTTATCACGTAACTGAACAATCTATTTTGAGTGATACATCCAACCGAAACTTTAAACACTTATTCCTTTAAAGCCGATTTCAATTATTTCGTAAATACAAGTTTTAGTTATTTTCCTCATCAGAAAAACGTTATCACTAACTATCACATATTAATGAATCTTTCCATTAAAAAACAAATACCAATTGATAGTACTACAGAATAATTTTAGAAAAATTCAGAAATAAAATACCACCATGTAAAATTTAAAACAATCGCGTCTTTAGGAATGGTAGGACATTATTACATTAAAATACAGTTGAAAATTGGGCCTTATATCTTCAGATCACCAACGCCAGCATGGACTTAGGCTTGGGGAAATAATTTACACAAATCCGGCAAAGAAAAACAAGGCACAAATACTTACACACTGAAGATCCGTATGTTTGGGCGCATTTTGGACAGTGGTACTTGTCTATGTCATCAGATTGATATATTTTGACGTCCACACAGCTGAAATGAGATAGACATTTATTCTTATTTGATTCTCTAAGGGAACATAATATTTTATTATAACAGATTTTGACAGAAAGTCATATAAAATATGCATATTATGCTAGAAATTAACAAAACACTGTGAATACTTGTGAACACAATCTACATTTGATCAATGGCAGATTACATAATGTTATTTATACATAATATTATCCAAGTGCAGACTACGGTTTTTTCAGCAATGTCCAAATAATTAGAAAATTGTAAATCACAGTGTGATCCCAATAACATAGTATATATCAGTTTTATTAAAAATATGTACAGCACTGTTTGATCGAATTGCTTTGTGTTTAATTCTAATCTTTAAGGCACCTGAAAGATTGAAATACTTCTGCTTATTGCTAACACCCAATCTTGTGTAGATGGTGTTAATACTATACTAAAACTCAACTAAAATTGCATAAAATTGTTTAGGAATGTTGTCTGGCTTTGCTCCCAGTGTGTAATATAGGAAAAAAAAAACAATAAAAAGTAGTATTTCTTTGAATACATTTCTTTAGTTATCACTAATTACAAAGTAGATTACAAGATATTTAAATCCATTAATAAGACTCTAACATATTAAGAGCTATCAATTATAAAACCTTATTAACTAAAAACTTACATTTTCAATGTAATGACTGTTCATTACAATCAAAAGTATTAACCTAGTCTTGGGTATCGTCTTTTTGTCCATAAAGCTGAGTGAATATAACATAAATCTATGTAATAATTAGTAATTGCAGAATTTTACAACTGTCTACATGATATTACAACTCCTTGAAGAGGTCAGGATCTGCATAACTAGGTAGAAATTAATTATTAATGGTAGAATTAAATAAGAACTTGCAAGTTATAACTGAGACTCCGTAAGCTGAAGTGGCAGCAGGGTGGACATTTATGCCATAGAAGCAACAATCTTTCACAAGAAGACCAGGTTAAGTGGTGTATATTGGAAAGGAATGACTAGGACAACTGTAATTGTGATTGATGTTGATATTGTTTGTTGCTTAAGTCACAGAAAACAGCATAAGTAAATTTTATAAGCACATTTTCTACTGGTGGTAGGACCTCTTGTGAGTCCACACAGGTACGTACCACTACCCCACCTATTTCTGCCGTGAAGCAATAATGTGTTTTGCTTTGAAGGGTGGGGCAGCTGTTGTAACTATACTGAGACCTTAGAACTCATATCTCAAGGTGGGTGGCGGCATTTACATTGTAGATGTCTATGGGGTCCAGTAACCACTTAACACCAGCTAGGCTGTAGCCCGTCAAACCATATAAGCAATAAATAAAAAAAGAAACAAAGACCTATAATGTAGTTTCTTAGAAAATATATACCTTTTTATATTCAGTATCAAATGATGTCAGCATATTTTTCCCACTATTGGGACAATTGGTATTTATACTCCTCATGGGTAAAATATGGTCAGATTCACAGAATATTGAAGTATTCAATAGTCATAAGCATTACTAAAGAAATAATGACTATTTAATAGTATGCTTATTGTCGTCATATCTTAATCTGATCTTTCAAATAATTAGTCTGTTCATGTTTTTGAATTGACAGAATTACAGAATATTGTGTCAGTTATATTAAAAGAATCCTGTTGCTTTCTATTTGTTTATTTAACTACTTTTTTAAGTAACACCACATAGTTTAAAACATTAGAGTACAACTTTAAAAAGGATAAAAATGCTAAGTAAAATAGTTAATGGAAATATGAAATGGTATTTTTAGGACATCAGAATGTAGTTGCAACCACTAGGCTTATTTTCATGAGACACTACTGTGGGGTAAAAGAGTAGTGGTCGAAATCTAATTTGACAATGCTACCTCTTTCAATGCAATTGTTATTAGTGAAATTCTTAAAATTGTTTGGCAGTCTTGTCTGTGTTGACTCATTAGAAGCGTTACCTAAATTTTAATATTACACTTTACATCATTTTTGGAAGTATTGTTTCGTATGTTAAATAAATAAAAAAGCACTTTCTACTAATTTTCTTCAATGTAATGTTGTTTTGTTTTTATAAATTTCTCATAAAAAATATTTAGTATTTACTTATGTTTCAATCGGACATCAGTTTTTTTAATGGATTGAGTTAAGACTTTGCTCAATCCTTATACAATGAGTAAGATATGACTGCAAGAAGTGCTACAAAAAACGCGCTAACAATTAAAAAGAAAAACTGACTTGGTACTTACAGAAAATTTATGTATTAATTTATACCGGTGACATATAAATTATTTAGAAAGTTTTAAACGATTGTAAGATCTTATCGTATTATCAAAAATTAAAAATAAACACAAAGAATAAACCGCGGTAAGGCGCATTTTCACTTCCATAGCGACGAACAGTGTAAACAATTAGTGAAATAAAAACCATGTGAATGTGTGCTCATAATAGAATTATTATGACGATTCTAACAGACACAATTTTATGTCGTAAAATAATAAAAATGTATTATTTCAATAAAACATTCGACACCAAAGTGATGGCCGCAACAACGAGCTGTCAAACTTCACTGCACATTTTTTAACACACAAAAAAAAAATCTCACTTTTATTTATATATTTTCAACATTACCTGCCATGAAACCATTCACGACAACAATCACATTCGATCATAAATTGTCCAACATTATACGGCTGCCCGCACAAGCAATAGGTTTCCTTCGACGACGCCATTTTAGTGGCGAATAGACAATTCGGGTCTTTTTTTCCACGTCGCATTTTGTGAGCAAGCGTAATCAACAAGAAATGCCTTAAAGAATTAATAGACAATGAGATTAATTAAGTTCTCAAACGTAAATGAACTACCCATATATATTTTTATTATTATTATTTACGCATCTTGACTTCGTGCAGGTGAATTATGATAACAGTAACTACAGATGGTAGGACCTCTTGTGAGTCCGCGCGGGTAGGTACCACCGTCCTGCCTATTTCTGCCGTGAAGCAGTAATGCGTTTCGGTATGAAGGGTGGGGCAGCCGTTGTAACTATAGGTACTGAGATCTTAGAACTTATATCTCAAGGTGGGTGGCGCATTTACGTTGTCCATGATGTCCATGGGCTCCAGTAACCACTTAACATCCGGTGGGCTGTGAGCTCGACCACCCATCTAAGCAATAAAAAAAAAAAAAACAAAGATGTTATTTGTAGTTGTAGCGACTTAGGCTCCTTAAGTTCTGCAGGCTGATCAACTATTAGGTCAGTAGATAATGACAAGCGAATATATATGAATAAAAGATAGGTGGACTAACGAGTAATATTAGATTCACAAAAGAAACGTGCACGCAGTTAAAAACTTTACAAAATAAAAATAAAAGTTATTTTAATAGAATTTTATGAAATCGACACATCAAAAATAATCTTTGTTGAGCTATAACATTGGTCTGCCTATTTTATGGGATAGAGATTTTGACTTGAAAATAATTGAAAAAAGAAAATTAAAATTCACGCAATTGTTAGAATGATTAAATGATTTTCTATATCTATATCTATACTAATATTATAAAGAGGAAAGATTTGTTTGTTTGTTTGTTTGTTTCGAATAGGCTCCGAAACTACTGGACCGATTTGAAAAATTCTTTTTCCATTAGAAGCCGACATTGTCCCTGATGAACTTATGCTACTTTTTTTAATGTTTTTTTTATTTTTATTTTTTTGGTTTCATGTGTGTTTTAATGTTTCCGAAGCGAAGCGAGGGCGGGTCGCTAGTAACAAATAAACTCCGTACAAAACTAATTTCCAAAACGCCTAGCATACTTCAACAGCAAGTACAAGAAAAATAAACAGGCGTTTTATCAGTTTTATTTTTTTAACAGGTTAAATAAATTATGCAGACCGAAGAAACTTGAGAGTTTATTATTTCCGGCTTTCTTCCGTCTTTCCGTCAAAAGCCATAAAAACCGAATCCATTGTAGAGTAAGATCCCAGGGCCCCCAGACGTCACGTATTTTCTGACGAACGAAATGTGGCCGATTGCGTAGTGTTAGTATGTACTAAGAACGCATGCCTACCTGCTACCTTGCTTAGACGGCCAATTTTCAGGTATCAGGTACTCAAGGTACATAAAAATCATCACATATTTTATAACTGATTTTCTTTTAATATTAATAATTAATTGATATGAGTCAACTGTAAGAGATAGAGAGACAGAGAGACAGAGAAGTCAATATATCCTAATATAATATGTCTCACTCACTCTCATGCGCGTGGATAATACCCTCGCGCTCTTACTCACAGAGGTATTGAATTGAATTTAGGGGATGATTGGCCCCTTGGATCGGTCTGTCTTTTTGTAAGAGCTTTTAAAATGGTTGTCTGGTGGACATGTATAAAAATCAGCTTTTAGAACTTACGTGAAGTTAGGTCATTATTTTGGGAGCTATAAAGCGTCTGCAAAGCAATTCGGTCGACGGAAAGTATCTGGGAGTATTGGCGACTTATTTTTAAGGATAATGCCTAAAATATACGTAAAAATCAGCTTTCAGAAAATACGTGAAGTAGGTGATGATTTTATGTACCTTGAGTATCTGATACCTGAAAATTGGCCGTCTAAGCAAGGAGCAGGTAGGCATGCGTTCTTAGTACCTACATACTAACACTACGCAATCGGCCACATTTCGTTCGTCAGAAAATACGTGACGTCTGGGGGCCCTGGGATCTTGGACTATTGGGCATAGACGCAAACATACCAAACAAGTAATATTATTAATTTTATATTTTCCTCTAAGTCGAGCTAATCATAAATATATGACTTTATACGTACCTAGTTGATAAAATATTTTATCAAGTCTAGATTGTGCATTATTATTTTTTTATTGCTTACACAGGCTGATCATCTTGCGGTCCATCAAGTGTTAAGTGATCACTCGAACATATAAACATTAACAAGGTAAATATGTCGCCACTCACCTTGAGATATGAGTTCTAAAGTCTCCGTTTTTATAGCACTATGGCTACCCTTCAAACCGAAACGCATTACTGCTTCACGCATTCACCTTTCACCGCAAACAATCGTACAAATGTATGATTTCCTAAAATTAATACTACTTTGTTATTTTACGAACAACGAGAAAGGATTTGTTCAGTTTTTTCTATGAGATTCACTTTCACATTAAAGAAAAGGATCCATAACAAACAAGTTCAGTAAACAGTTTAGTCGATGGCTAAACAAACATGGGCGAATTTTAAACGAACCGTAATTCTGCACTAGAGAAGCGAAAGCGTAAAAATAACAAACCAAAACCTTTCACTTAACTTTAAATTAATACGTGAAGCAAAAACTTTGTGTCCCTTTTTACGAAAATTGCGCGGACGGAGGAGTATGAAATTTTCCACACTTATAGAGAATATAGAGAAGAAGTGCACAATGCTATTTTTTTTTTTAAATAAGGCATCTATACTAATATTATAAAGAGGAAAGATTTGTTTGTTTGTTTGTTTCGAATAGGCTCCGAAACTACTGGACCGATTTGAAAAATTATTTTTCCATTAGAAGCCGACATTGTCCCTGATGAACATAGACTACTGTTTTTAATTTTTGTTTTTATTTTTTTTTTGGTTTCATGTGTGTTTTAATGTTTCCGAAGCGAAGCGAGGGCGGGTCGCTAGTAAAAGATAAATTAAATCAATAAAGAAATTATAGTGTAGTCTTGGCGAAATTTGTGATTATAGTAGTATAAAATACAGTCTTAATGGTGTACAAACTTACAATTCCAATTAATTATAGTCGAATTTCGACTACTGCGGGACCTCTAGTTTTATCTATTAGATGGTCGTGACGATAGCTGTGTATAGTATTTTCTTGAGTTTTCGCCAGTCGCAGACATAATTAAAATTACTTACGTGGTCACGGATGTTTAAGCTGTTATAAGACGACATTTGAGACGGATAGCACCTTCATAATACTAGTCCGTGGCAACGAAAACTCTAACGTACTTATTAGAAACTTAGAAAATGATTTAATTGCAATAAAAAACACGAGATTAAACCGTTAAATTTGTTTTTGTTATTTATCGGCAAAGTAACTTAAAGCCCATCTGGATTGCTTATATGGGTGGACGAGCTCACAGCCCATCTGGTGTTAAGTGGTCACTGGAGCCCATAGACATTTACAACGTAAATGCGCCACCCACCTTGAGATATAAGTTCTAAGATCTCAGTATAGTTATAACGGCTGCCCTACCCTTCAAACCGAAACGCATTACTGCTTCACGGCAGAAATAGGCAGGGCGGTAGTACCTACCCGTGTGGACTCACAAGAGGTCCTACCACCAGTAATTACGCAAATTATAATTTTGCGGGTTTCATTTTCATGACACGATGTTATTCCTTCACCGTGGAAGTCAATCGTGAGCATTTGTTGAGTACGTATTTCATTAGAAAAATTGGTACCCGCCTGGGATTCGAATACCGGTGCATCGCTCAACACGAATGCATCGGACGTCTTATCCTTTAGGCCACGACGACTTCATAGACGCCAAAGAGTTTTTTTGACTGTCTTCGTAGGCAATAGCATGCGACCCATCTACGTAATGTTCAGTAGTTCAGATTACCTTAGCCATGGACTTCAACAATAACAACATTAACAACAACAAGTCCACATGCAATACGTTGACTTATAACGTTAACTTAAATGAAAAATAGTCTTGAGTCTAAAAAATTGCCCATGTTCCAGCTTTTTTTATTGCTTAGTTGGGTGGACGCGCTCACAGCCCACCTAGTGTTAAGTGGTTACTGGAGTTCACAGACATCTACAACGTAACTTAAATACGCCACCCGCCTTGAGATATGAGTTCAAAGGTCTCAGTATAGTTACAACGGCTGCCCCACCCTTCAAACCGAAACTCATTAATGCTTCACGGCAGAAATAGGCAGGGTGGTGGTACCTACCCGTGCGGACTCACAAGAGGTCCTACCACCATTAAAAAGGCATGTCAGAGTACTCAAGAAACGTCATGGATTTCATTCCTGACCAGAGGTGCCAAAAAGATTTCTGAAAATCCATTGTCGATGAATGCAGCGGTTCCAGATTGTGTGAAGGAATTCCGCTCCGTCGCCGGGAGGTGCAATGGTACAAAGGAAATGGATGGATTATCATTTAAAAAACTCAGAGTACTCACTGTCTAACATATGGACTTTTGCTTTTGCTAAGACTTTTGCTTTATAAAGCACAAGTCCGGCCTCGCGTGGAGTACTGCTCCCATCTCTGGGCCGGGGCTCCCAAATACCAGCTTCTTCCATTTGACTCCATACAGAGGAGGGCCGTTCGGATTGTCGATAATCCCATTCTCTCGGATCGTTTGGAGCCTCTGGGTCTGCGGAGGGACTTCGGTTCCCTCTGTATTTTGTACCGTATGTTCCATGGGGAGTGCTCTGAGGAATTGTTCGAGATGATACCAGCATCTCGTTTTTACCATCGCACCGCCCGCCACCGGAGTAGAGTTCATCCATACTACCTGGAGCCACTGCGGTCATCCACAGTGCGTTTCCAGAGATCTTTTTTGCCACGTACCATCCGGCTATGGAATGAGCTCCCCTCCACGGTGTTTCCCGAGCGCTATGACATGTCCTTCTTCAAACGAGGCTTATGGAGAGTATTAAGCGGTAGGCAGCGGCTTGGCTCTGCCCCTGGCATTGCTGAAGTCCATGGGCGACGGTAACCACTCACCATCAGGTGGGCCGTATGCCCGTCTGCCTACAAAGGCAATAAAAAAATAAAAATAAAAAATATGGTTCAAATGTAATAAATCGTTCGTGTAATAAAAATCAAACCCGCAAGATTATAATTTGCGTAATCACTGCTGGTAGGACCTCTTGGGAGTCCGCACGGGTAGGTACCGCCGCCCCACCTATTTCCGCCGTGAAGCAGTAATGCGTTTCGTTTCGAAGGGTGGGGTAGCCGTTGTAACTATACTGAGACCTCAGAACTTATATCTCAAGGTGGGTGGCGCGTTTACGTTGTAGATGTCTATGGGCTCCAGTAACCACTGAACATCAGGGGCGCTGTTCCAACTGCATACAAAATTGGGTTAACTTTTACGCTATTTAGAACGTTAAAAAACGCGCACTAAGCACACTGATGATTGAAAGAAGCGTTTCATAACGTCACGCATTCAAAAACAATTCAACGTTTGGTTTTAAATAAATTCTTCCATTGCTTTCTCACTCTCGCTCTTAGCTCGCATCAAGGAAAAATATTGAAAACATAACGGAATCAGACAAATATTTTCATAGGTTTATATTAAGACATAAAAGAACGCCGTATTTTTATGTAAATCAGACGATACACACGTAAGTATCACGATTTAATTTAAAATCCATGAAATTAGAATACATACAGCCAATGGCTGATGACTGGCGTTTAACTTTTTTCATTTATTTTCAATTACAATTATTATGGTTTAGGGTTGGTAGCACTGCTGCATTAATACATAATAAATAAATAATAATTTAATATTCTTATTATTTTGCAATAATGTAATACCGTGTGCGAATATAAAAACAAAACTATCTGAAAACATAAAGACTAATAGGTACTAAATACACAGATACAGCCCACCGAGTTTCTCGCCCGATCTTCTCTGTGGGTCGCGTTTCCGATCCGGCGGTATATTCTGCGAAGCACTACTCTTGCTAGGGCTAGTGTTATCAAACTCCCTCAGGTTGAGCCCGTGAGCTCACCTACCCGTCCAGGCGTAGCTGGAATAGCCTCTTACGCTACCAGCGAATAGATAATGAAAAAAAAATTTACAACCATATACATAAGTACATAGTTTGTAGTTTAATGTAAGGAGATATTGCTGTGTCCAACCTGTACATAATTTACTATTATGTAACTAATCTTAAGGGCTAATTATAAATGCTAATGATTCAAAACGAGTACCAACCCTGTCTGATTGATCCGCCATTTTATTAGAATGATAAAAAATATTTTATTAACACTTATTGCGTTTGATTCCTTGAACCTTGACTAGGTTTTTAAAATAAAGTAATTATTTCCTTATTTTAGAAACGTTCTGTTCGTTGTTTGATTTTTCTTTATTTTGGTTCAGCAATTCCGGTAATAGCGCGTACGTTTGGCCCGCTCATTTTTATTTGTAAGGAGACAACGTAAGTACCTACATTTTGTCTGCATTTTTTTCGGAAGTATATATTGACAATTAATTGATATAAGAGGTTTTAATTGCATTTTCCCCTCTATTTTCCATCGATTTCCTTTTGTTTAGTATATAACTCAAGTTTTATCTTTTGGTGCATTTTTTTTTTGAAATATCAAAACTCGAAACTTGTAAACGCATCTAGTACCTACAATAAAAGTTATTTGTTCTTGAGACAGAGTGGAAAGCATTGCTTAATTAATTTTGAGATTTGCTGACACCTATTGTTGTATTTGCTGCTGCTGTTATTAGTGTATAGTCTTCTCGCATTAAAACTGTATAATCTCAAAACTTACTAATTTTACAGGAGAGTGTTTTAAAGGTGTAACATGTGATATTTTTTATATTAATCATCTTTGCAACATTTATTTTTTATTTTTTACCAGTTATATAAATTATCTGTCTTTTAAAGTAAGATAAAATTATGTATTAATTTTGTTAATAGTAGTCAAAACATACGTAAATAAAAAATAAAAAAAACAAACTAAACTACGCTCTTTTGACAGTATTTTATGAGAAAAATACTGGTGATACCAAATGTTTACGCATGTTAACTCAATTTCGAATATTTTTGGAATTTGTACACTTTTAATGCGAAAAGACGATATATTGTATAAACCCACTGAGCCATTCGCCGGCTGCGATTCCGATCCGGTGGTAGATTCAGTGAAGCAAGAGTAGCTCTTGCTACAGCAGATCTTAGCAAATTCTCTCAGGTAGAGCTTCTTTAGCTTGTCCTCCAAGCCGAAGCCAGAACAGCACTTCGAGGCCACTAGCAGGTAGATAGGCAAAGAAAACATACTGCCACCCTACAGACACGGCCGAGAAGTGTCAACTACATTTTATTGTATTAAGCAGGAAACTATATCATTGTTATTGAATTTAAAAATCTATCTACATATTGCCGTGCGTGATTTAACAATTTTGATCCGCGATATTTGGTGTAAGTAGATAAAATTATTTTCATATTGGGGCATCACATATTTTCTTCTTCTTCTGTTTGATTTTGGCTCACGCGGCTTGCGCATTTGTCACAGAGCAAAATCAAAGCTTGGGAAACTACGTAATAAAAAAAAAGTTGATCGGATTCGCAAGGGAAAGATTAGGAAAGTTAAAGAATATATGAAAATACATATATAAATAAAATTAAATTAAATACATCACATATTTGATTACTTTTCTATTTTGAGAAGGACAGACACACGAGTTCCCTGTGCAAACAAGTAGAAATTACAATATTAAAGACATCACAAAACCTTCACAACATCACAAAAAATTCAAGAATTTGACGTCCCACTTTATATCCACTGCTGGAACAAGGGCATTTTTTTTAAATTTTAATTTCGTAAAATTGCCCATAAGGTATGTAATTAAAAACAACTTTTACTTTATGTTTAATTGAAACAACAAAATACGTAATACGCATTTCTATATTAGTAACTATAGTTACATAATTCTAGATTTAAGTCGTCGTGGCCTAAAGGATAAGACGTCCGGTGCATTCGTATCGAGCGATGCACCGGTGTTCGAATCCCGCAGGCGGGTACCAATTTTTCTAATGAAATACGTACTTAACAAATGTTCACGATTGACTTCCACGGTGAAGGAATAACATCGTGCAATAAAAATCAAACCCGCAAAATTATAATTTGTGTAATTACTGGTGGTAGGACCTCTTGTGAGTCCGCACGGGTAGGTACCACCGCCCTGCCTATTTCTGCCGTGAAGCAGTAATGCGTTTCGGTTTGAAGGGTGGGACAGCCGTTGTGACTGTACTGAGACCTTAGAACTATATCTCAAGGTGTGTGGCGCATTTACATTGTAGATGTCTATGGGCTCCAGTAACCACTTAACACCAGGTGGGCTGTGAGCTCGTCCACACGCCTAAGCAATAAAAAAAAAGAAGATTTGATTGAGACTTAACATAAAATATTCAAAAATTAACAGGCTTATTTATTACTATATCACACTTTGGTTGACTTTTCGTTTAAGTTTTCTTAGTTTTTAATTGGTATCCTACTTTGTTATTAATCATTTTGTTTGTTGTTACAAAAATATCAATACAAACGACCACGCGAATGAAGTCAGACTTTTTAAATTGTAAATCGCTTAAGCCAAATAGCCCTTCACCCTTCGATATGATAATGTCGATTTAAGCTGACAGTTTTTACTGCTTCCACCTCCCTTTTGAGACGTACATTATAATACAGGTGGGCTTTGAGCAAGTTCACCCATC
Source organism: Bombyx mandarina (assembly GCF_030267445.1). NCBI lineage: Eukaryota > Metazoa > Arthropoda > Insecta > Lepidoptera > Bombycidae > Bombyx > Bombyx mandarina. The sequence goes on along the minus strand of NC_143234.1, from coordinate 8,862,027 downwards.
CAAACAAAAAAAAAAAAAACTAGAGAACTCGCCCGCGTCGCTGGGCATTTAAAATTAACAATATTATTTACTGTCATTATTATTAGGGAATCCAACACTCATATAAATATTAGCCAATCCATTAAGTACATGTATTTTCTACATGGATACCAAGTTTCAAGTCAATCGGATGCATGGTTCAGTAGTTATAACGGAACATCCGTAAAAACCACTGTAGATTATACATTAATATAGATACAATAATACATTTGAATTATGATTTCTATCATTAGAATAACGAAAATTAAATGAGGGTAATTATAGCTTGATCAAGCCTTTGAAATCATGTTTTAGTTTTAGTTTCAGACACAATGCTTTAGAGCAGTGTATATCCTCTTTGAGCTTGCATTTTGGGGTAACTAGACGAAATCAATTCACGCTTAAATTTGTTTGACGGAATATGTCCCGAACGATTCTCATTAATGAAGTAATATTCTTTTTAAGTTGTGTCCAACCGCCAAAGGGCAAAAATAATAACATAATATTTAAGATCCAAGGACGACTGAGCGATAGAGCTATCTTTCAGTAGGTCGCGTTTCCGATCCGGTGGTTGATTCTGCGAAGCACTACTCTTGCTAGGGTCAGTGTTAGCATCACTCCGGTTTGAGCCCGTGAGCTCACCTACATGCTAGGCCGAAGCTGAAATAGCCTCTCAAGGCTATCAGCATAGGTAGGAAAATAATAAAGATGGCTAGTGATGCTGCCCAGGCGGTGCCATCGGTGTTTGTTCAGGGATATAGAGGTCGCTTTAACATCAACTCTGTGAGGGTAAAAGGCGCGAGAGTGTAAAGAGGTCTTTATAGTCACAGCGTAACTCATGTTAAACAACGTAGCCAGTGCGGCGGCGATGGAGTATTAAATCGCAGCGCGCTGAAGGCTGGATCCGAGTAACGTAAAGCAAAGTAATTGTTTATGGTATGAATCTTACTAGAATACTGTGCATCCGGCTTTTATTCAAAAGAAATTTGTGTCACCCCAGACTTATTCATCCTTTGCCCGTAGTTTCAATGTCCTCCTATTATAGGTAATTATTTTCTAACGTAGTCATCTCACTAACCTTAGATTGGCCGTTGTTGTTGAACACAGCACGCAATCAGTAATAAAACTTTGAGCCAAATTAAATTTCCAATCGACTACCGATCTTTCATTAGCCGAAGAGGAGAAAAAAATTATGATATGATGCTTGCACTTGAAATAATTTACGCCTTAGACAGGTACAAGTAATTACCTGTATTATTAATATAAAATTTCGGTTCAACCCTGACCGGACTCTACGAAATGACAACCCTAAAGAATCTTAGAAAGCATCACTCACATTATGTCATAACGGTTCTTGCATGTGTCACATGTGTGTGTATATTGTGTAAAATACTACGTGCTATTTGCACAATCAATCGTTTACGTGACTAGACCGACAAACTTGGACCACCTCTGCATTTTTTCCGTAGTGATGTGCTTGCTATTTACATGCATATCGACATTAGATAAAGAGTAATGTAATTTAAAAAGAAAACATACATTACATAATCGTTTTACGTAAAAGTAAAAAGGAGTGTCAATTTATTTTGACAAGCTTATGAATTTTACTTAAGAGGAATAAAAATAATGAATGCGAATAGTTTAGCGTTTGCAAAACTAGTAAGTTATTAACATCACTAGCCTTTCGATTGTGTAACAGTCAGACGATGGATTGAGTCGAGGCAAACACTACGGAGAAATCAAGCGGATCGTCTGCTTTCCCCGCACTAAAAATATTCGCGCGCTTTTGTTGAGAATTGTTAAAAAAATGACAGGCAACCAAATTTAAATAAAGCATCCAATAAGTTACCAATATTTTGTAGCTGTGATTAATAATTTAGATTGTGATTTTGTAATGATGACGGTATTAAATTAATTGATTATGTTTTATACGTTGATTGGAGTAGTAAATGACAACGACCTTCGCGCCCGTTTTATGGAATTTTAATTTTTTTTTCTTGTGAGTATTATTGTTTTTTATACATTCGTTAAAACTGCTACCATCCATATGATTTTTATTACATCGTGTAATAAAAATCAAACCCGCAAAGTTATAATTTGCGTAATTACTGGTGGTAGGACCTCTTGTGAGTCCCACGGGTAGGTACCTTCACGGCAGAAATACCACCCTGCGTATTTCTGCCGTGAAGCAGTAATGCGTTTCGGTTTGAAGGGTGGGGTAGCCTTTGTAACTATACTGAGAACTTAGAACTTATATCTCAAGGTGGATGGCGCATTTACGTTGTAGACGGCTATGGGCTCCAGTAACCACTTAACACCAGGTGGGCTGTGAGCTCGTCCAACCATCTAAACAATAAAAAAAAAATTGGCTTATATCACACACTTTATTATTTTGATTTATTTGTTCCATAATAATTAATCACGTAGCTCTGTGCTAAAATAACAATAAATGCTTGTCAGTTCATTGATTTTTGATCTGCATTTGAGAATTCCGTGGCAAATTACGAAAATATTGGGTTCCGCACCCATAAAGTCGGTCTGTGCGTTTGTCTCAGAAACCGATAACATCGTATTAATGAAATATATGAGTCGACTATTATCAAAGCCGGCAATGTGAGTTTTGGACAATTATTGGTAAATCAGAAAAACGAATTATTGACTTTGTATTCCATTGGCAGTCACAAAACTCTTCTGAACGACATCTTAGATAAATAACAGGTTAAGTATTAATCTTTATTTAATGCAGGTTTTGAACCGTATTCTTTGAAGGAGACGATTATATTCAAATCAATCTGTATTGACATATCAATAACATTTTTTTGTCCAAATGCACAGATTGCCACCTTTGATAATAGACGACTCATATATGACGGATGAGGGACCGCCGCACAGTGGGTCGATTCTATGATTTTAGTGACTTAGGGACCAACTTTGTTTTTTTATAAAAAAAATTATGTACATAGATAGAGCTCGTTAATCTCAATATTAATTGTTTTGGGCAAAAATTACAAAAACTTTATAGTTTGGTCAGAAAAATGTGTTTTGTGATTTTTTTGTATGGAGCGGGTCACATTAAATTAAATTCCTGCTAAGTACCGCGAGGTCCCGCTTTGAAACTTTATTTTCCTTATACCTTGTCTAGTCTACTATCATTTGATGCTATGAACACGTGCATAAAGTTGCAACTCTGCCAAATAAATGGATCGAAAAAAATTAATAAATACATAGAATAAAAACCTTTATATTTTTTTTCGTAAGTGCTTTTAGGTTAAATTTGATATGGATTAGTAAGTAAGAGCACGTAATAATACCCATAATTACATAATACCTAACAACAATACATTTAGTAGGTCTCTAATTATGCAATATCTCTAAATATTATATATTTTGTTTCACCTTTCGATCTTTGGGTCAGAAAAAGAAGATTTTGTAAAATATCCTCATTAGTCGACGTTCTACTTCTCATTATTGAATAACAACTCTCTGTATATTTCCGAAAATCTTTATTGCGAGCTTCCGCTGCCTCTTCCGAGAGTTTACCTATACGAATGGCACCAAAGTTCTTCATTATTGTATATCACTGCCATGTGCCAACAATTTATGGATACTGGAAGGGATATATAATACCAGGTATATAAATTAACATACAATACTGCAGTATATCTAAAAAATTCGGAAAAATTGGAAACGCGCTCTCCAGATGCAACAGAGTGAAGAATCACGTGAAACCTCTATTAAATCTTTACGTATTCCTTTATGCGGGCTGTTTCTTCTGCATCCCTGAAAAATCTTCTGGCAGTATTGCCATCATTGGTTGTTCTTACTCCTTGCTTGACAACATCTATAAGTAAACCGCATTCCTTTTCAAACGCTTGCTGTATAGCACTTTTTCTGGTTGTTATTTTTTCTTTGTCATCGCCCCTTGCAACTCCATTTCTTGAAGTCCAAACGATAAGACGTAAACAAAAAAAGTGTCATTTAAAAAATTTTCTCACAGGAAACTACATACGATGAAAAAATTGTGAAGTAATAAAATTATATTTACCGATATGAAGTAAGCACTCCATGCATCTTATCCAGGCATGTAAAGATGGCATTCCACACTGGAATATTTCTTCATTGTTTTCTCTTTGATAAGCAAGTCACTCCAAAAAACTGACGGTTTTGCTTTGCAAATATCACAGACAGCAGAAAATGTTTCTGACAAATATGAGGTTATTTTGCCGTCTATCATCATCATGTGCAATTGATGCTTAACTTCAACTTGTTTGATTTTTGATGGCTGAAGTCTTTCTATTTCTTCTGTTATGCTAGCTTTTATAATTGTCACTGTTGACTGCGTTTCTTTTGTAAATTTAAACATTATTGGACGGCAATAAAAAGTTGATGAGGGTAGGTCGTTTTCCCAAACAATTATTCCATCAAATTTCTGAAGCCTTATAGGAACTAGACTGACCATGAAAATAGTTGAATCATCAAACTCTGTTTCAGTTTTTTGTTTATAATTACTTTGACCTGGGGCTCTATTAAAGCCTATTTGCTTATAAGCAGTAGCTCTCTTGCAGACTCCAAATCTGAAGTAATCACATCTAAAAGCCTATATAGCGCCAATTTTAGTAATGCTTGCATTTTAATAGCAGCTCCCTTCTTCAGTAATAATTACCTCGTCTTTCCCTGGATAACATTTGGTCTTTTCTTGCTTAATTTTATATTAAGAAGGGTATAAATCAGACCCATTTTCACTTGCTGCTTCTCTTAGGTTTATATACTGCCACTTCATTTAAGTGAAACTAATATTGCCTCATCGGGAGAATATGGACTACTTTTCACTTTACTTGTAATTAAATACTCCTTAACTTTTTCTAGATCTTCAGGGTGATTTGACAAGTGGTTCATAATTTCTCCTACATCTTCATTTCTAGTGTTTCTCAAACTAGCAATTGTAGTAGCTTTCATTTCATCCGGGGATAACGAAAGCGATTGGTAAATTTGTTCAATGCGTCTTCGTTTTTGCCTGGATCCCAGTTCTTCAAAAGGTTTTCGAGGTGCAAAAATAGATGTCGAGGCTTCTGTAGTACATTTGAGAGTGGTACATTTTCAACATCTTCAGTATTAGAAATCTCGAGCCTTTCATGTGCAGTGTTGATAGCTTCAGGTATCATTCCTTCAGGCCAGTTTATTGCACATTCTAACCAATCATATTTTTTTCTTATAAACTGTGCTAACATGCGACTACTTCGTTTCCATATTGCACTTATATTTGAACAAAATTGCGTACAGAATTTTTGGAGCTCAACATTTTTCTCTTCGGTCACGTTTATTTGATTTTGTAGGAATTGAAAGAGTTTTTTATTATCAGACAGCGACTGTAGTTGCTCTCTTAAAATCATAATTCTAAATTGTTAACAAAATTATCAATTATAACGGAAACAGCAAGATTACAACGACAATCACAAGATGTTAGTTGTAGTACGAATAAACGAACACTAGTTAGTATATAATAAACATGGTCACTTTATACTTCCAGAGACAAACAAATGTTTACTATATTTTCTACTACCCAGTAATGGCTGCTTAACTAATTATCCTCATTAAATAATGTTAACTATCCTAATAATTAGAGAGATTGCTTAATTAGAGACCTACTAAATGTATTGTTGTTAGGTATTATGTAATTATGGGTATCATTACGTGCTTTTACTTACTAATCCATATCAAATTTAACTTAAAAACACTTACGAAAAAAAAAATAAAGGTTTTTATTCTTTGTATTTATTAAATTTTTTCGATCCATTTATTTGGCAGAGTTGCAACTTTATGCACGTGTTCATAGCATCAAATGATAGTAGACTAGACAAGGTATAAGGAAAATAAAGTTTCAAAGCGGGACCTCGCGGTACTTAGCAGGAATTTAATTTAATGTGACCCGCTCCATACAAAAAAATCACAAAACACATTTTTCTGACCAAACTATAAAGTTTTTGTAATTTTTGCCCAAAACAATTATTATTGAGATTAACGAGCTCTATCTATCTACATAAAAAAAATTATAAAAAAACAAAGTTGGTCCCTAAGTCACTAAAATCACAGTATCGACCCACTGTGCGCCGTGATGTTTTTAAAAAGTGTGACGTCAGCACCGCTGACGTCGCGGTCACCACTTTCTTGACGAATGACTCATGTTTGGGTTTCCGAAACAAAACTTCACGAGAACTTCACGAAAACTTCGTATATTGCACGAGAAGCATAACAACGTTACAGAGATATCCGTACAGTACAACGGCTCGGACACGAATCAATCAGTGCTAGACAGCACGGCCGTATTTATGGGGCTTCGTACCCGTGAGCGTGTTGACACGTTTTAAACACGTGAGCGTGTTTACACGTTTTTCAAACACGTGAGCGGGTTTACACGTTTTTCAAACACGTGAGCGGGTTTACACGTTTTTCAAACACGTGAGCGGGTTTACACGTTTTTCAAACACGTGAGCGGGTTTACACGTTTTTCAAACACGTTTTAAAGTATTGAAATTACAATAAAAGGAACTGTTTAACATCAATTTCTTATCACAGAGTAATTAGTTGATGATCAGTAGGTAAATAGTCATATTTGCGCCGACACGGCCATACTGACAGGCGGTGCGCGCTCTGCACCAGCCGCCCATGTATGGTGTATCACCAGAGAGTTCTTGGAGTCCACCTGAAACAATGGAATGTCTGTTTCTGAGATTGGTATCTGTGTACATTTTTATGTTACTTTGAAAGTAACTTATTTTGTGTAGTTTTATATTGTGACGTACACTGTGGTACTATGTAGTGGATGTACACTGTCGTACTTATGTAGTGGACGTACACTGTGGTACTTATGTAGTGGGCGTACACTGTGGTACTAATGTAGTGGGCGTACACTGTGGTACTCATGTGGTGGCGTACACTGTGGTACTCATGTGGTGGCGTACACTGTGGTACTCATGTGGTGGCGTACACTGTGGTACTCATGTGGTTGCGTAATTTTATTAATCAAAAATAAAAACTTATCCTTATGCCGATTGTTGATTTTGTTGTTCGACCATCCTGGTTTGTGAAGTAGATGGTAGAGGTTCATCGGCTGATGCTGATGGGTAGTCTTCTTCCGCCGATACGGTTATCTGGTCTCCAGGTTGTTGCTCAGCGGAGGCGGCATGTGATCCCACTTGGGCGGTGCGCGCTCTGCACCAGCCTCGTTGATTCTCGTAGGTTTATCTTTGATTCCCATTGATCTGCAGGAATAAAAAGTTTCTCTGAGTAGCGCATCTGTTATACTTGCGTTACTTGTAACTATGTAAGTTTGAGACTATTAATGCGATTTTATTGTAGGGTTCTCGGAGGTTTTCGTAGATTTCTCGGAGGTTCTCGTACATTTCTCGGAGGTTCTCGTAGATTTATTGAAGGTGGGATAAGAATGTGTAAGGTGTTGTTCGTTGTGTAAGGATATCATGGTCTTCAGATGAATTTTGTGGTGAAATTTTAGTAATCAAAAATAAAAACTTATCTTTTGTATTCATTGATCAGTTGATTGTTGATTCCGTCGCTCGACCATGCTGGTTTGTGAAGCAGACGGTACAGGCTTATCGGCTGATGCTGGAGGGTAGTCATTATCCGCCGATACGGTTATCTGGTCACCAGGTTGTTGCTGAGCGGAGGCGGCGTGTGATCCCGCTTCTGATGACGGATGAGGGACCGCCGTGATGTTTTTAAAAAGTGTGACGTCAGCACCGCTGACGTCGCGGTCACCACTTTCTTGACGAATGACTCATGTTTGGGTTTCCGAAACAAAACTTCACGAGAACTTCACGAAAACTTCGTATATTGCACGAGAAGCATAACAACGTTACAGAGATATCCGTACAGTACAACGGCTCGGACACGAATCAATCAGTGCTAGACAGCACGGCCGTATTTATGGGGCTTCGTACCCGTGAGCGTGTTGACACGTTTTAAACACGTGAGCGTGTTTACACGTTTTTCAAACACGTGAGCGGGTTTACACGTTTTTCAAACACGTGAGCGGGTTTACACGTTTTTCAAACACGTTTTAAAGTATTGAAATTACAATAAAAGGAACTGTTTAACATCAATTTCTTATCACAGAGTAATTAGTTGATGATCAGTAGGTAAATAGTCATATTTGCGCCGACATATATAACGAGATAGATTAAAAACATTATAATATATTCCATAAGCCGCTAAAGAGTGTTTTTAAAGTAATTCGCTTTTTTTGAAATAAAAAATAAATACAGCTATCCGCTACAGAATGATGTTTTTAAGATATTTCTTTTTTAATTAAAAAATAAATACAAGTATGATAATAGAGTTGAAATTCGAAAATCGAAACATGCTGTCGAATTTCTCACGACCTATCAAAGGAGGATGTTCTCACTTCGCGTATTTTTTTGTGTTTTACCTTAGAACTTACATTCTAGGTGAGTCGATTTAGAATTAATTTTAAGCCCCGTTCCAGCTGTATTTGTTTTATTTTTCAGTATATTACCAGCTATTACCAGTATTACATCATTTAGTTTGCGCCTAGGTTCTTCCAGTCCACAAACTCCTTACAACATCACACCAAAAATTGTCATATCAACTCCAAGCGAATTATAATTATTTAAACTTAAAATTGTTTAGATGCAAACAAGCATAGTTTGAATATGTTCAAACTTTTCAATCACGTAAACTAACCTCAAAACACCATTATAATAGTAATTACTTCCGAATATCAAACTACGTGCGATAATGTAATTTATTTTTTGGTTTAATTTTATCATTTTCAGTGTTCATGCAAACGCTGATATTAATAGCTGGCGCACAATACAAAAAAAAGGCTTCAATAACTTACTTCCGTTTTTTTCAATCTGTACATGAGCTAAAATTAAGGTTTTGTTGCCAGTGAAATGAACTACGAATATATTTGCCCGCCTTATTTACCATAGATTATAGGCTATATAATAATTTTTTTGTGAATGAAGTATTACTGGTGGCCCGCAGGCCTCTCCAGTTTTACCAGGACAGGTGGGCGAGCAGAGGCTCAGCCAGGAGGGGTGGGATTTGCTAACAGCTGCCCGAGCGCCTCAAAGGAGACCTAACAACACAAGGGCAGTTGCTTCGCGAATGAATCTACTACCGGATCGGAATCGCGACTCGCTGAGAAGATCCGGCGAGAAACTTAGCGGGCTAATGTTTAGGTTAGGTTGCACGTCGAACTCTTTGCAGAGTTCGACGAGTAAATATTATTAGTTTGAAACATACAATAGAGACTTGATGATTGATATCTCGATGATCGATGATAGACTGGCTCGATGGTGCAGTAGTTAGCAGCCCTGACTGTCGCGCCGAGGTTCCTGGGTTCGATTCCCACATCGGGCAAACATTCGTGTGATGAACAGCTTTGTTGGCTGTTTGTGTTGTGCTGGGTGCTTATTATCTATATACGTGTAGGATCGGTAAGTACGGAACGTATGAAAAGAGTGTGGAACGAAGCGTTAATATGTAGATGAGAGGAAACAGAAATGTAAAAGAGAATGACAAACAGAAAGACAGAGAAGAGAAAAGGAAGATGGCGAAGACTGTTAAAAAATGAGCAAGGCGTAATAAAAGTGTTAATTAATTTTTAATTATTATTATAACAAAGTCAAGTCAAGAGAAGGATCCAACTGGGCTGGGCGGCGTTCGGCAAACTGCGTGGAGTCTTTTCATCGCACATACCACAGTGCCTTAAAACGAAAGTTTTTAACCAGTGCGTCCTGCCGGTAATGACTTACGGAGCCGAAACGTGGACACTCACAGTAAGGTTGGTCCGTCAGCTCAAAGTCGCTCAGCGAGCCATGGAAAGAGCCATGCTCGGAGTTTCTCTGAAGGATAAAATCCGGAATGAGATTATTCGACAGAGAACTAAAGTCATCGACATAGCTCAAAGAGTCAGCAAGCTGAAGTGGCAGTGGGCTGGCCATATATGCCGTAGGACTGACGATCGCTGGAGCAGACGGGTGCTCGAGTGGAGACCGCGCAGCGGAAGACGTAACGTGGGACGCCCCCTGGCTAGATGGTGCGATGACCTCCGCACGGTGGCCGGCAAGAAGTGGATGAGGAGAGCAGCAGACCGGGCTCAGTGGTGTAGATTGGGAGAGGCCTATGTCCAGCAGTGGACGACTGTGGGCTGTTGATGATGATGATGATGATTATAACAGAAGATTTTGGAACAGTGAAAGTTTTATTTTATGCGCCACGATTCCTATTCTACATACGTATATAACATGTGTGTCAGCCAGGTGTACTAGATACCTACGTAGATGCGCTAACAGTATACATTGGGTGTTAAGTGTTTTCCGGAGCCTATAAACTTGAATGTTACCATCTAAGGCTAAGACTTATAGTAATTAATAGAAGCCCACACTTCATACTAGTACCCATGGTTCGCGGTAAAAATAGGTAGAATAGTATTAGGTGCCTAATCAGACCCGACTATTTTCACGCAAGATGCTTCGAACTTCCATAATTAAAATTAAAACATATTATACTTTCATAATTAACTATAATAAAAAAGTTTATCGTACTTCACAGTCCTTTAAATAGACAAATATTCAAAGATCGTTTCATATTAACAAGGACAAGAGACAAAAGAAGTCTATGTTCGTTGGATTCCTTTCAAAGTCAAGGATATTTTTATAAAATACGAACACGGGTATAAAAATGAAACTTATATTGTAAATAGTTTAGTCAATTATCGGTTGTTGTTGATGTTGTTTTAAATACAAGTGATAATTTTAATAGGTAGGTATAAAACGTTTAAATGTTATTTAAAATCGTTTAGTGTTTGAATACTCAGTGTTTCACTGGTGGAAACAGGTATATTTTATACTAGCGACCCGCCCTCGCTTCGCTTCGGAAACATTAAAACACACATGAAACCAAAAAAAAAATAAAAAAAAATTAAAAAAAGTAGCCTATGTTCATCAGAGACAATGTCGGCTTCTAATGGAAAAATAATTTTTCAAATCGGTCCAGTAGTTTCGGAGCCTATTCGAAACAAACAAACAAACAAATCTTTCCTCTTTATAATATTAGTATAGATATAGATATAGACTAGCCGTACTCTTTTTTTTTTGTCAGGAGGAAATCGCCGGACTTCCGCCCTTCACTGGGGATGAAGGGCGGGGCATGTCGGAGTCGAACCGACTAAAACCTCCTGTCTCTCAACAACCAACGTCCGAACCTCGCATGAGACAAAACTCATGAAAAGGCAAAGGGGGGAAAGTGAAGCGTTTAGTGCTGAGCACATCTCTCCCATCACCCTCCCCGTCGGGACGCCGGACTGGCGGTCGTCGGCGCCACGACCACCAGCCCCCTCGGTCGGCAGGCTATCCGAAGCCCGCCTAGATGGCGCCGGTTAGAATGGTCTATCCTACGGAATACCCCGCTGGGTCAGAACCAGCGTGGGTTGAGGATAGCCGGCCTTCCATCACCCGGATGCTCATGCATAAAACGCGTGCAGAGCAGCTTGCACGTCGTCTTCTTAGGCCCCCTTCGCCGGTCCCCAGGCCGACATGTGAGGGAGACCAGTAACACTTAGAGGGCCAGGGCTTGGGCGAGATCCGCCTCCCTGACCCCCGCTCGACGGCGGCGGGCCTGTGCGTCATATACTAGCCGTACTCGCCCGCTTCACTGCGCATTTAAAATTAACATTATTATTTATTGTCATTATTATTAAGGAGTCCAACACTCATATAAATACAAGCGGAGCACCAATAAAGAATGTTTCAAAATCGCGGCTATTTTTACCTTTTGAGAACTTCCGCTGAGTGCGCTGCAGAAACGGTTAAAGTTTCGCTAAAATAATGTGTGACAGAATTGTTCCCGGCATTTACGTTGTGGATGTCTATGGGCTCCGGTAACCACTTAACACCAGGTGGCCTGTGAGCTTGTCCAACCATGTATGCAATAAATAAATTAAAAAAAGCTACCGTTATATTCAACTTTATTAAATTTGTTAATTACTCCTATGTTGACCATTCCGACCTGTTTATAATCAGCTAATCGTCGTCATTGACTGTAAATTGAGATCTCATTACCCTCTAAATAGTTGATCTAATGATTAACGAATGACGGTTATTTGCTATAGGGGCCTTATGTTTGGAAACGACCGTGGCCCAAAAGATCAGACGTGTGCTCGTATCAGGCAGGCTTCGAAACCTTTGAAAAGGTACCGATTTGTCTAAATTAATGATATTCCTGGGTCATTAGTAATACCGTCTTTACCATAAGGGCACACGGGGCCCGTGCCCAGGGCTCCATTCTCAGGGGCCCCCGAAAGACCGACAATTTCTCTCGCACGTTTATTCTCAAAACATTTTTTCACAAATCAGTAATCAGAAGGTATTTAAAAGGCTATACTATGACTATGATAGAATATTTTGCTCAACATAAATCCCGAAAGAAGCCGTTATCGAAATCGTAACCAAAAACCAGCAGCATTCTAATATAATTAATGACATATTATATCATACTGTATTTGATTACCTATAATAAATGGTCTCATACTCAGTAAAAAATGTTATTATAATTAGCTTTTTTTACTTTCCAAAAGGGCCTCAAATTTTTGTGTGCCCAAGGGCCCCATCCTAGTTTAAGACGTCCCTGGTCATTAGCAGAGATATCCAACAACTAGTAATAACCAATGGTGGGTGGCGGCATTTACGTCGTAGGTGTCTATAAGCTTCGGTAACCACTAAACACCAGGTGGGCTGTGAGCTCGTCCACCCATTTAACCAATAAAAAAAAAAAGTTTCTTGCCGGATCTTCTAAGGGGGTCGCGTTTCCGATCCGGTGGTAGATTCTGCAAAGCACGGCTCTTGCTGGGGTTAGTGTTAGCAGTTTGAGCCCCGTGACCTCACCCATTAGTTCGGTGAATCTAGAATAGCCCTTCGAGGTTACTAGATTAAGTATGTAGGAAAAAAAACGCCATCGGTTCAACCATAACTAGGCTTATAACCCAGTAGACCACGACTGCGTCTTATTTCTATTGTACCATCATTTTTCAATGCAAGGTTGTTTGTTCCATTGCGTGTCTCCTTTAGACAATAAAGGTGACTAATAAATTTAATTGCCCTTTAACTAGTCTATTAACAAAGTGTAGATGAATAGATAAATCTTTATTAATGCTAATTTTCGAAGTATATTTTCTTAATTATCTTAATACTTGGTTCAACGTAAGCCATGCAAGTTGCATTTGCTTTTTTATTTATGAATATTACAAGTGGATGTCACAATTTTGTTTAGAACCAAGGATCGGAGCCCATTGATACCAAAACGCGAATCATCCATTTCGAGACACCTTAGAACTTTGATGTTTATTAACATGATAATATAAAGTCTAATAACTTAACGAACATTAAGCTATTTAAGGAAGAATTTTTTGTAGTATTTTCAGCTTATCACTAGAACCGCGTATTTATTATTATTATTATGTGTTGAACACGTCATTACGGATCCTTCCGATCCATTAACGGTGCTTTTAGGTACCTCAAGCACCGGTCATCGTCTCCGCCGAACCCGTCGCTTGCGACGAAGGGCTCGACGAGTAAATGAATCCATAGACGCAGCCCACTGAGCTTCTCGCCAGATCTTCTTAATGGGTCGCGTTTCCGATCCGGTGGTAGATTCTGCGAAGCACGGCTCTTGCTAGGGCCAGTGCTAGCAACACTTCCGGTTTGAGCCCCGAGAGCTCACCTACACGCTAGGGTAAAGCTGCAATAGCCTCTCAAGGCTATCGGCATAGGTAAGAGAAAAAAAATTGTGTTGAATGGGACATGTTTCGAAGTTTTACAGATAGACCAGCTGTTACCCGCAACTTCGATCAAAGAGGTTTCAACCCATCTAGCGTTGAATGGTCACCGGCGTTAATAGAGATCGCGATTTGGTATTTAAAGACCGGCATAGTTAAATCGTTGGGTACGATTACACCATGTCGCGACGGAACATACAAAAAAGGAAATATTTCAAATCATTTTCAATAATAAATATCACTCGCATCAAAACAGATGCACTTCACTGAAAATCTATGAAAAATCCATTAAGTAGTGCAGATCTTCTTCTTCGAAGCCATATTGTTATAAATATTGGTGATACTTAAAAATTTAAACAAAACAGCTAAGAATAAAGACCGGTTATTTTTGTTACACACCTGACTCGTGTTGTATCAAGATATCCTTGCAATTTGACTCTCTTTCTTACCCTCGATTCCTGACTGAAGAGAAAACTAATAGTTTACCAGATTATGCTCGCTTGCCTGTATTCACAGATTATAAATTATAGTAAAACTGTCTGTGATTATTGAGACAATAACAGCCTTCGCGAATAAAAATCGACTTAGTTTAAAAAAAAAACAGTCTGGTGTTTCTCGGACTAAATGCGGTAAAGAGTTCCGTAGCGGAGTTGAAGAGAGTTAAAACTCAGAAAACAATATTAATCACGCAACTAGCAGTTTAACTATAAGCACTGGGCTCGGATTGTTATTAATACTTTCACACTAACAAACATACTAACTTTCTATCGGATAGGCGACGTTCGAAAGAAATATATCATGAACAAACCTACAGATTTTTTTTAATCCATCTAACAATCCGTTCCATTCTACCCAGCGAGCGACTAAATTGGCAGTTATAAACGGACGGAATGTACTAAATAATGAAGTGTTCTTTTATTAGACTAAGAAACCCTAAAATTCATAAAATACAATTCAATCTATATCTACAATGACTATTAATTCACTTAGCAAAGATATAATACTGCTTATACAGGCGACAAAAAATACCTGTAGATTTTCCTGTTAACAGTCTCAACAGTGGTGGATTTACACTAGGGGCAGTCGGGGCAAGTACCCAAGGCGGCTTATCAAGATTGCTCAATATAATTAATTCATTAATAATTTTCTTTTTAATTAATAATTCAAGAAATTCAATCCATCCGTTATTGGTGAATTATAATTTTGGCACTTTTGATAAAAATTAATGATCAAAATGATTTAATCAATTTATTTCCTTGGAGATTTAAAATAATAATCAATTTTTCTATTTTCTGTAATTAAGGAAATTTAACTAGTTTTTTTTTTGTAATATAATTATGAGACACACATAATCAAAATTTATAATTGTTAAAAAAAAACAAATATTTATTTATGTTTTTGGAAAGTTTCCGCAATAAATTAGGTATTTTAAATTTGAAAAAATAAAATATTATATTAACTATAAGTTTAGGTAAAATTCCAGTATTGGGGCGGATTTTTTTCTGGTGCCCAGGAGCGGCATTAAGTTTAAGTCCGGCCCTGAGTCTCAATAACAAAAAAATGTGTCTATTTACGCATGCATATTTTATAGTTAGCAGATTTAAAAGTAACAATTATGCAATAGGACTTTTAAATGCTAAGGATCTGTGATTAATATTAGTTTTCGTATGGCTTTTGTAAAACAGTCAATATAGATCACTGGCCGCGGAAGAATACGACATATTTCGTAGCTATAGCTTTAAAACTATGGGACATCAGGCTTCAAGGCCTTTTTTATTGCACCGGGTGAATGGGCGAGCTCATGTTCCATCCGGAGTGAAGGGTTTCCTTGAAAGCCAACCGCCACCAATGTTGTGACGTAAGATAATAGTGTGATGTTTAACAAATGTATCACTCTTCAAATTTTGTTTTTAATTTTTTATTGCTTAAATGGGTGGACGAGCTCACAGCCCACCTGGTATTAAGTGGTTACTGGAGCCCATAGACATCTACGACGTAAATGCGCCACCCACCTTCAGACATAAGATCTAAGGTTTCAGTATAGTTACAACGGCTGCCCCACCCTTCAAACCGAAACGCATTACTGCTTCACGGCAGAAATAGGCAGGGTGGTGGTACCTACCCGTGCGGACTCACAAGAGGTCCTACCACCAGTAAATTATGGGTAATAACCAGTAATGGGAGCAGCGTCTACGTATCATTATTGAGAAGCTGGCCGGGGATACCTACTCGTGTGGGCTCGAAATATGCCCTACCACTATTAAGTTTTTAGTGTCTTGTCCCTTCCCCACTCTTGTCAGTGGTCCCCCGCTGCACAAGCGTGTCGATGTTTTCAACAACCATAAAAGGAGATAAAAGGCCTATCGTTTTGCTTTCTTGCATGTAATAGTGCCTGGTGATTTCGCGGGTGTCACTAATCGAACTGACTAATAATTGTGGAAAGTTGACGGTCTTTAGGCAAGGATTTTGTTTGGTTGAGGATTCTAACGCCAACGGAAAATTATATTTGATTTCGATATTTTTAATTTTTAACGTAACTACATGCGGATTACTTTGAAGTGGTTATTGATATTAATAATGTTTTCTATATTCGTGGAAGTAATTAAATAAAAACAGACCCAATATAAAGCCGTCAAAGTGGCTTTAATTATATTATTTATGATTAAAACTACACGAATAACTTAATCTCGGATTTATTATTTTCAATTAATCATTTCCGATGTTCCAAATGCTTTACGGTTTTCGAGGTCAGACGACTAAGATGTCATCCGTCGTTCGTTATCCATCGCGAAATCAAGCCATAAAAGTAGTTAATTTTTAGTATAGAACTCGCGAAAATCGGAAAAAGTACTATTAAAATGTGATACTTGTGTTGTTTTATATAATAGTTCATTTCTCAAAATACGTAACAGCAATAAAATTGATTTTCATTAAAAAATTACTATACATTTAATAAGTTATAGAACTCGCGAAAATCGGAGAAAGTACTATTAAAATTTGATTCTAGTGTTGCTTTATATAAATGTTCATTTCTCAAAATACGTAACAACAATAAAATTGATTTTTATTAAAAAATATTATAACTATGCATTTAATAAGTGTTCCGAAAGCTCTACCGAAATTAAGAAGAGCGTGGTATGAATGAGTGTATTAAATTAGTATTTTTTTTGTAGTGAATAGTAACAATAAGATCTAGAAAAAAATACGAATTTACGCAATTTCATGTGAGGTGAGGTTTTTGTTACATCGTAAGGGGGGGGCAGGCCCTACCCGGCTTGGAAGGTGGGACAGCCATTATACAATACAATTGAGACTTAGATTTCATGTCTCAAGGTGGATAGCTGCACCTACATCATGATGTCCATGACCTGCGGTAATGACAACGGGTGGACCCAACTTTAAAAAAAAATGGTTTCCAGTTTATCGTTTAGCTTCTTACAAACAGTCACTCCAGTGATCATGAAGTGTGAAGATGTAAATCTGCAGTAGGTACAATTATTATGTCTTCATTTCGCAACCTCCATTGTTCAACGGCGATCTGTGTCATGAATATAAAATCATAATAGCGATATCCATTGCTATTATGGTTAATTGTTGTTTATTTCTTTATCAACCCATTTCTGTCATGGGCAATGTTTTTGGAGACAGTTTTGATATGAAAAGACTTAGGTCTAAACACTGCGCTGTGAGCCCAGCTAAGCAAGCTACCTATTTCTGAACGGAATACTCTGAATAGGCGTCATTTCAAAGCACTATACTTGTTACTATACTTGAGACCTTAGAACTTGTATCTCAAGGTGGGTGGCGCATTTACGTTGTGGATGTCTATGGGCTCCAGTAACCACTTAACATCAGGTGGGCTGTGAGCTCGTCCACCCATCTAAGCAATAAAAAAAAAAAAAAAAAAACTAGATTTTCTCTCGAGAAGTGCGTCAATGAAAACAGAAAGAGCAAGCCAGACTTGAAGGCTTAGCACTCATGTGGTTTAGAAGTAGGTTATAGCTTTCATTGGGCTATAGGAGTAGATAAGTGGAAGCAAGATCCAAAACCCACTAAGTTTTAAACTATAAAATGTGACTTACTTGTGTACTTAAATATTTTTCACATTACAACATGAAAGCTAAACTTGGAATATCAGATTAAAGTCACTGTTGTCCTTGAATCTGTGAAGACCGATGGTTACAAGGCTTGTCAAGTTGAAAGCACATTATATACCTACAAATGACGTATCATGATAAATCAGAAGTAACTAGCTGAGATTGGGAATAATTTCGAAACTCCAAACAAATGTTTAACTGATGATAATAAATATTTTTCCTTTTCAGAGTCACTAATTCCTGTATGAAGACTCAAAAACATGGAATCCTTTATAAAACAGGTAAGTTCTCATTTCTAATATGGATATATTCTTAATGGCCCCTGATAATAACAGCTGGTGCCAACCGAGATTGAACATCGCCTTGGATTAACGGCTCATCTTCTTTAAGCCTGGAAAATATGATTACTTCGTGGCAGAAACAGATGGGATTCTGGGTACATCTGTTTATGATTACGGCACGACTTCTTTCACGGTTGCTTCTCTATGAACCCTAAGCTGGTAAAACATCACCATGTCACCGTTGGTATGTTTTTCTTTTCCTTCCACCGAAATGAACAGTGAGAATAAATTGAAATTAATCTACACCTACTTTGAGATATAAGTTCTAAGGTCTCAAGTATAGTTACAACGGCTGCCCCACCCTTCAAGCCGAAACGCATTACTGCTTCACGGCAGAAATAGGCAGGGTGGTGGTACCTACCCGCGCGGACCCACAAGAGGTCCTACCACCAGTAAAAGCGGGCTTTACTGCTTATATTTGTTGTGAAGTAGCCCTGGGTTCTAGTTTGAAAGATGGCACAACCATTATGCAACAGAAACTTCAACCTATAGATTCTGATCATCGGCCTGTCTTAGTTTTCTGGTATGATTCTTCATCACCGCGAAAAAGGTGTAGGGACACAGTTTGTTATGTAAACAAAATTGTTCGTAGTCTTAACATGCGGCTGCGCCCGCAAGCTCCGTTGCTTTTTACTTTTTAAGTTCAGTCGCGAATAAACGCTCCGATTAACCAGTTGTGATATTTAATTATCTTAATTCCGACAACGCGCTGAATCATTATTGACCACTACTAAAATAAACTGCTAAAAAGGATTCGAACTATACATACAATGTCGATTGTGAATGTTCTGTCGAATCCTTCCAGGCCTTCGTCGTGAGCGGCGCAGCACTGAACATAGCAGGACACGGCTGTGCTCACGGCTACCCGGCTGTTCTTTTTGCGCAAATCGAAAGCAGCAAAGGCGACTTCAAACTCAGCGACCACGACACATCATGGATTGGTGAGTATGATGATGAGTCGACTTTAAAAATTGCAATACCCCACAATATCTAAGTATTGATTTATGTCTTTTATCCATCCATAATCTTAAGCCTTTCGATATTATGTTTTTTTTTTATTGCTTAGGTGGATGGACGAGCTCATAGCCCACTTGGTGTTAAGTGGTTACTGGAGCCCATAGACATCTACAACGTAAATGCGCCACCCACCTTGATATATAAGTTCTAAGGTCTCAGTATAGTTACAACGGCTACCCCAACCTTCAAACCGAAACGCATTACTGCTTCACGGTAGAAATAGGCGGGGTGGTGGTACCTACCCGCGCGGAATCACAAGTGGTCCTACATAATTACGCAAATTATAATTTTGCGGGTTTCATTTTTATTACACGATGTTATTCCTTCACCGTGGAAGTCAATCGTGAACAATTGTTCAGTACGTATTTCATTAGAAAAATTGGTACCCGCCTGGGATTCGAACACCGGTGTATCGCTTCAACATGAATGCACCGGACGTCTTATCCTTTAGGCCACGACGACCTCAAAACCTGTGGATATATTCCTAAATAGTAGCGACCATTTGTTCTAGACAAGTCCTTACAAACTATTAACATGAAATTTGTTTATTAGTATCCCGTATTGAGGTCGCATGAGTGGTACCGCTTGCATAGTAGTACCACGAAGCAATGTTGTGTTCTATTTGAAGTATGGAACGGCCATTATTCTTTAAAAATGAGATTTCGACCTCATGTAGTTTGAAGGCTATGCTTATATTACGATCTTTATGGGCTTTGATAACCACGTAATACTAAGCGGGTTACAGTAGTCTGATCATCTACAACATGCTTATAAAGTATACAAATCCACAAGATACACAAAATGCCCTATAAAGTATACGATTCTTCACTTAGAGTTGAATATCTTCAGAATTATGATTTTTAATAGGCAATCTGTAAACCAAAATACCCAGACCCATAGATACAGCCCACAGTTTCTCGCCGGATCTTCTCAGTGGGTCGCAATTCTGATCCGGCGATAGATTCTGCGAAGCACTGCTCTTGCTAGGGCCAGTGTTAGCAACATTCCCGGTTGAGCCCCGTGAGCTCACCTACACGTCAAGAAGCTGAAATAGCCTCTCAAGGCTATCAGCATAGGTAGGGGAAAAAAATACCCAACATTTTTTTTACATAAACCGTGAACTAGGAACCTTTTAACCTTCAAAATGTATTCCTTTTTTCAGCTTCAGTTGTCGGCGTTATGGGAATAGTGGGTAACTTCATATCGCCGGTTCTAATGACGAAGTATGGCCGTCAAAAAGCTCATCTCCTCACAACTATACCAGCTCTACTCGGCTGGCTGATATTCGTATTCGGAAACTCTGTCCCTCTATTCATTCTGGCGAGGCTACTCCACGGTCTGGCTTTAGGGCTAAGAACACCTTTAGCAGCGATATTAGTGGCAGAGTATACGGACCCAAAGTACAGGGGAGCGTTCTTGGGGACATTCGCCATATCACTAGGTCTCGGGATCTTCTTGTCACATCTTTGGGGAGCGCATTTAACGTGGAAAATGACTGCTGTGGTTTGTTCCATGTTCCCGTTGATCGCCATGGCGATAATATCTTTTTCTCCGGAGTCGCCAAGCTGGCTGGTCTCCAAAGGTAAGTACGAAGAGGCTAGGAAGTCATTTAGGTGGATTCGAGGCGGAGGTCCCGTACAAATGGAGGAGTTCGAAGCGATGGTTAATGCGCAGAAGGAAGAAGTTGCATCGGAAAAAAACGAACCGATATCAAAAAGGAATGGAATCTTCAAAACGGCGATAAATTCGATAAAGAGCGTCCTCAGAGTATTCAAGAAGAAAGAGTTTTATAAGCCAGCCGTCATAGCGATTAGCATGTTGGTCGTTTTCGAGTTCGGTGGAGCCCACATGTTCGCGGCCTA
Organism: Bombyx mandarina; assembly: GCF_030267445.1. Taxonomy (NCBI): domain Eukaryota; kingdom Metazoa; phylum Arthropoda; class Insecta; order Lepidoptera; family Bombycidae; genus Bombyx; species Bombyx mandarina. The sequence goes on along the minus strand of NC_143234.1, from coordinate 8,840,876 downwards.
CGGCAACACGATCCTCCAAGCCGTTTTGGACAAAGAAAACGCCACAGACGTGGCGTGGCAACTGACCGTGATGGACTTACTCCGCACGATCTGCGCGTTCTTGGCCATCTTCCTTTTGAAATACTGCAAAAGAAGAACGATATTATTCACGAGTGGCCTCACGACGGTTCTATCGCTCGCTTTTATATCTAGTTTTATTTACATGAGAAAAGCCGGTCTCTTTACGGCGACTTGGCTGCTGGAGCTAATGCCGATGTCCCTGATGATATTCTACACGGTCTCGTTTTGCCTTGGCCTCGTTCCATTGAACTGGGTTATATGTGGCGAAGTATTCCCGTTAGCTTACCGAAGTCTAGGATCTACTTTGTCAACGTCATTTTTGACGCCGTCTTTTGTGATCTCCATGAAGACGGCCCCACATTTGTATTCTTCTGTGGGGGTCGAGGGAGCGTTCCTGGTGTACTCGGCCATTTTAACGTTCTTCTTGATTATAATGTATATTTTACTACCGGAAACCAAAGACAGGACCCTTCAAGACATCGAAGACAGTTTTAAAGGCAAAAAGAACGCAGACCCGGAAGTACAAATGACGCTTATAAATAAAACCGATAGTGTGTTGGTATCGTAAGTTTTTATTTTATTATAACACATAAACAACTGTGATAGGATTTCCAGCGAATTAAGAATTCTTGACTTAGTAAATAGTGGGGTAAATATGGCCCATATTTTTTAAGCATTTTTTTGGTAGAAGCATATTATAACTAAACTAGGACATACAATGTTGGTAGCTAGCGAAGATTAGCAACTCAGACTTAACATGCATAATATTCAAGTATGATCAATATTTACTTATTTTAACATTCAGATACATCATTCTGTTACAAAAAAATTACAGTTAATATTTCATTTATTTTATTAAGAGAAAAAAGCAATTTTAGATTAATAAAATAACAAAATCTAATAATAATAAGAAAACTCCTATTAAATTTCAGTGCTATTACTTATATTCGGATGTTAAGAGCATCGATATATCGATGGTTAAGAGAGTCAATCATTGTGTAAACTACACATAAGACAAGCTATGCTCAAAATGTGAAACAAATAACGTGTATGTACAATTGTGAATAAAAAACTATAAAGTTTCAAGAAAGTCTTTTCATTTTTTTTTCAAAACTGCGGCGCTGACTTAACTGAATTCGCCTGAATTCTAATTTCAAATTTTCAATTCATTACCTATGACTTCTAGTCTAGTCAACAAGTTCAAAAACGTGAAAAATAGAGATAAAGGTCCTAAAAATATGAGCGATGGCTCATTCGATTCGGAATCACCTCTAGAAAAATGTTTTTGAAGGATTTTGGTGTAGGTTAAAAATTGCAATTGTTATTAACAAAATAAGATGAAAAAAAAATGATATTTCGTTTTTTGTTAATAACTTGAAAAATATTAACATTGAAGCAATTTTGAAAAAAGCTCGTTAAAGAGGAGGAAATTTCCAATAAAAAAGTCCTAACTCCCGGAACTCTATCTCCATTATTTATAATTTTGAAAATAGGGCTCCGCGCGGCTGTTACAGCATGCGCGCGCCGCCGCTAAAGAGAGTTCAGCAATCAGCAATTGTTATAAAAAATCATAATTAACAAATTAATTAACTTTAATGAAAATTAACCGCAGGATCTTATAAAGTACATATATCAGAAGGGCTCCACGAAGTTTAAAATTTATAGGCCAATTATTTATACCTTTCATTCCATTGTTTATGCCAATGGAGATTGGGAAAAAATTTGTTAGTTAACAATTGAATAACTTTTTGAAAAATGATGATTAAACTTTTTTTTTTTAGGGCTCGATTCTTTCAAGTGTTAAGAAGATACTAGAATTTTTTCAAATTTTTAAAATCACATTTTATGTTATAAAAAAAATATTTTTATTGCTGAACTCTCTTTAGCGGCGGCGCGCGCATGCTGTAACAGCCGCGCGGAGCCCTCTAATTAAAATTATAAATAACTAGCGACCCGCCCTCGCTTCGCTTCGGAAACATTAAAACACACATGAAACCAAAAAAATAAAATAAAATAAAAAATAAATAAAAAAAAGTAGCCTATGTTCATCAGGGACAATGTCGGCTTCTAATGGAAAAAGAATTTTTCAAATCGGTCCAGTAGTTTCGGAGCCTATTCGAAACAAACAAACAAACAAATCTTTCCTCTTTATAATATTAGTATAGATGGAGATAGAATTCCGGGAGTTAGGACTTTTCTATTGGAAATTTCCTCCTCTTTAACGAGCTTTTTTCAAAATTGCTTCAATGTTAATATTTTTCAAGTTATTAACAAAAAACGAAATATCATTTTTTTTTCATCTTATTTTGTTAATAACAATTGCAATTTTTAACCTGCACCAAAATCCTTCAAAAACATTTTTCTAGAGGTGATTCCGAATCGAATGAGCAATCGCTCATATTTTTAGGACCTTTATCTCTATTTTTCACGTTTTTGAACTTGACTAGACTATTAATAAAAACGACGAGCTATCCACAAATTCCACACGTACGTGCAACGAATCGCCAAATATAATGCTTGAGCAGTATTATTCAATTTACAATTATTGAATTAATATAATTATATCACAAATGATCAATGAACATTATTGCACTTCTCCGATAAATTCGTTCCGGTAGGTACTAGCTGTTAGCTAATTTGCGGCATATCGTTTATTCAATGCAACTTGACATTATGACATCAAGCATTGTAATTTTTATATAGGTACCTAACCAAAAAGTTAGTCGTCACTCGTCAGTAACCAAGAAAACTGTCAAAATATTCGAACGCAGCGAACCTGGCTGCTTGGGGTGATACACCACCTTGTAACTATACTGAGACCTTAGAACTTATATCTCAAGGTGGGTGGCGCATTTGCGTTGTACATTTCTATGGGCTCCAGTAACCACGTAACATCAGGTGGGCTGTGAGCCTACATCTATGCAATAAAAAAAACCTTAAATCGAGAGCTAACAGCGCGTTCAGGAGGTCGGAATGATAGTCCCAGATGCACGTGCAATTATCTGTGGAATCCTAAAAGTACAACCTTGCTGAGCAAGTTACTTGCGTGTCCGTATTAGGGGTCATTCATTGGCTTATTGTATGTCAGAATTACCATAAATAATCAGCTGGTCCACTTTTTTTAACTTTAGTCTAGTACAAGGCACTTACATTTACAATCTCACTTATCAATGTCATAATCTATCTAATTATATAATACTATTCGAACTAGTCACACATTCTAAAAGGCATTTGTTCCAATTTATCTACTAAACTTCAACATAACGTGTGATTTCTAAAATCAGTATAATCGTGATAACTGAAATCGACAAAATTAATAAAAAAATATTAGAACCGAAACAAAGTCTCGCGTATTTTTAACAAACTTCTTAAATGATGAGGATTCATCTAAACTCAATGTTAAAACATTCTCAAAAACTTTTTGAACATAACAGATTGTTTATCGCAATTATATTTCATATAACTAATCAACATTTTGATAGAGCATCCAAACATTACCATACAAGTCTAACAAATATGGATTCTTGTTAAAATTATTTATAAGGCTGATGTTCAGTCTCCTGATAATTATATTTTAATCAAATAAATTAAAGGAGATTAATTACCTTTAAGTACTTTTACCTATATCAATCACATCACCAAAATCACATTTATGTATCCACATAAACATTTTGAAATATTGCAGCAGGAAGTCATGGTCGTGTTAAACACTTCTAACTATATAACCATGTCTGTTGCAGAAACATCTCAAAAACGGAAGCGTCTATGACACTTCATTTATTAAACTAGGTACTATTTTTAATTTATAAGTTTTTCTAGTTTCATTGTTAATACCTTACAAACTAAAGATTCAAGTCACAAATGACATTGAATTTTAATATAGTTATAAAAACTGGTGAATAAATGAATGAGCACACTCGAGTAGGCAATCAAGTGTTAATTACGAATGTAATGGTTAAATATAATTAAAAATACTTTAATGGTTTGATATGGCGTTTTACAGCTTATCATATCCTGTGATTTCCTTAGGAATATAATGGTGTGGTTTCTATCCCTTTGCACTTGACATTTTGGCTATATTACGCTGTGGTCTCTTCCCATCAGTTTCCCCTGGAGGGATGTATGCTTATACCGCTATAGCTCGGTCGTCAAAGCCTCGTGTGATGTCTAGCAAGGAACTCCACGACAGTCTCCAGAACTGTCATCAGAGGTCCCTAAAACTACTGATGCATGCAGGTGAAATTGACTTTTGGGTTGGAAAGATGTTAGATCCATTCACCCCCTACACACATTCATACTTTTATATATATTACATAATATTTATGTTGTTTCCGATGTCGTCCTTAAACAGTGCGCACGATAGAGAGATAAAGTAGTTTTAATTGTGTATGACTTGCGGAAACTGAATAAAAATTGATGATCTAAATATGACAAGATTGAGATATGGCGCGCCATAATGCAGACATCCTTTGAACTTTTAAATTGGGTGGCCCAAACAGGAATCGACCTATATTCTGCCTTCCTGATTTCACTAACAATTCAGCTTTTTTTTCAGTTAATACATAATTAGTTATACTTGTTCTCGGTACCCCAATCTTCTGTGCTAAAATTCCAGTTATATGCACATCATCTATCCAGAAGTAAGGTGTGTTTTGTGCTGCTTCCAATAAACGAGGTACAACATCTCTGGAGTATAAAATTGCCCAGCCTGAAAATAATTTCATAAATTTTATTAGTGCATCTTGTGAGATTAGGTAAATACAATTCTGGCCATTTATAAGTAGGATTATAATTTTAAGCATGGATTCTTACAACATAAGTAAGCCTATGAATATGAATGCATGTTGGGTGGCAATATTTATATTGCCATGTTAAGAGGCACCCTTGAACTGTTAAAATTAAGCAAGACGTAGAGTAAATGTGGTCACCAGCAATGAAAATTATTTATAAGAATTGGTTAAGTGAAATTACTTGTTAAAAATGGTTCATGTCCTATATATTAATTAACATTTGTATAGTATAGAAAATTGATTCTTTGGTGTAGGCAGCTGAAATAGCAAAAAAAACTACATTTACAACCTTAGGTCCTACAACTAAAAGCAACATTTCCAGATATGATAAACATATCAGAACATGTGGTTTCATGAATTAAATTAAATAATAAAACTATACTATGATAATTAAATATCAAATAATTTTTACACAAACAGATAAGTGAGTCGACTATTATCAAAGGCGGCAATCTGACTTTTGGACAATGATTGGTAAATCAGAAAAACGAATTATTGACTTTGTATTCCATTGGCAGTCACAAAACTCTTCGGAACTACATCTTAGATAAATAACAGGTTAACTATTAACCTTTATTTAATGCAGGTTTTGAACCGTATTCTTTGAAGGAGACGATTATATTCAAATAAATCTGTATTGACATATCAATAAAATTTTTTTGTCCAAATGCACAGATTGCCACCTTTGATAATAGACGACTCAAGTTATCTATCTTATTATTTTTTGATTATATTTTATTATTTTTTGATGTGAATATTCATTAAACAGAAAACAGGTGACCCTCATGGCCCGAACGGTTCAGTAAGGTAAGGCTCACTGTGAGCACCGTGGCCTGAATGAAAATACTTGATTTTTCATATAGCATTCAATGTGTTGAATCAATGATTTAAAAACAGTATTACTTAGTTAATACGAGATTTGGTGGAAGTTCAAATGTTATTCTATTATCAAGATTTAAGTAGCACAAATACCTGGACAATAGTCAGGATAAAACGGCATAGGGTATTCCTCAAGTGTAACCATCCATTTTGAACTCTGTCTCCTCTGTGCTAAGGCATGTTTTGCAACTTTACACATTATCAAACCTTTAGCCCCCCAAGGAGACAATCTTCTCACTAAAAATCTCTTTAACTCATCAGCATTCACTACTATATCATCATCAGTCTTTAAAATATATTTTGAGTTCATACAATGATGTGAAATCCATTTCAGTCCCATAACATGCTTATAAGTCATGTTATGGTATGCATCTTTAAAGTTACCTTGCACTATATCACCATATGTCACACTTTCTTCCTGTATTTTCTGTGATACAGTAACATTATCTGTCTCTCCAACCAAAAATACAATGTTCGTGGACTCATCTGTCTGTCCCCACGTTTTTCTGATGACAAGCCTGTTTTCATAATTCAAGGGGTTGGAGGAAACTATTATCATAAGTAGAAAACCTTCTGGGTAACGTTTACATGGTTTAGGATTGATTTTGAATGAGAATTTCTTTATATCAATCAATTGGTCGTAATTATCACTAAATTTCGAAGTGATCGTTTCATTAGGTTGAATCAGAGAAAAAGTTGGGTTTTCAATTTCTAGCATAGGTTTTGTCGATATATAATAGTTTAGCGATAAAGACAAAAAGCAAAAAACAAATAGTATCTTGTGTAGAGTGATCATTTCAATTCTTTCTTTCGGCCGCTGAGATTCCGTCATATTGTTATTCTTAGATAAGACTCTGTTGTGGGTTAGGGTACTATTTCGAAGACATGAGTTATAGCATACCTTCGAGTTGACTTTTTCACCATTGGTGAATGAAAGTCAATATATTCGTATTTGTTTTACGTCATTATAACTTGTTTTTTTAAATATTATTAGTAAATTTGATTGCTATTGTGATTGCCACACTATTGTATTTGGTGAAGCCTGTAAAAATAGTTGTAAGATTATAAATAAATATAAAAGTAAATAAACAGATTGGTAAAATTATATAGTAAATACTTACTGTTAAATTACGGACATATTATATAATGACACATTTTATATAAGTTTAACGACGAGTTTTACGAGGAAAATTTTAATTTTTTTTCTCGGTTGACTATTATGTACAAAAAACAATTAAACGTCAACAGAATTCTAATGTTAAACGTCAGTATTCTGAGTGGACATTAGAATCAATATAGGCACTAGAAACTAGAACAATGATTACGACGACTGTATTATTAAAATTAAAAGTTTTGTTTTTACTAAAGACAATGGCCAGATTCACTCACCGCTCCATATTATGTGAATCAGCTGGTGGACGCATAGCCACCAAAACATAAATATTTTTGTTCATGCCCAGACAAGCACAGAATGTTTTTATAGAATGATTTTCTTTTACTATCTAAGACTCAGTAGCCGCATACTATTTCTCCTTTTTTCTTTCAGCCCACCATACAATATTGGCTCACTTCAAGGCACAGCTTATCTACTAGACATCTAGCTACGAAAATAAAAAAAATCAGATAAGTTATTGTCAACTCTTAAATTTTTTCCTTAAATTAAGACTGAAATTATTTCAGCCTTCGTTCTGATCAACTCAAGCTACTTCGTCCAATACCTATACAACCTGGATCAGCTTCTTTTATTTGAAGTCGTTATGGCTTATACAAGGACAAAACGCCTGGTGCATGCGTATTGGGCGATGTGACTGTACCGGTGTTCGGATCCTGGACTTAGAGTCCGTCAGTAAGTATTTGCAGTCGGCGTCGATGCGCCACTTCTATAAAGCAGCACGACACGAGAACCCTCTCATCGTGGCCGCCGGTAACTACATTCCCGATCCTGCGGACAGAATGGAAAGCAGTCGACGTCGCCCAAAACACGTCATCTCGGATCCTCTCGATCCACTAACGGTGCTTTTAGGCACTTCAAGCACCGGTCACCGTTTTCGTCGAACCCGTCGCTTGCGACGAAGGGCTCGACGAGTAAATTAACTCTCAGACACAGCCCACTGAGTTTCTCGCCGGATCTTCTCAGTGGGTTGCGTTTCCGATCCGGTTGTAGATTCTGCGAAGCACGGCTCTTGCTAGGGTTCGTGTTAGCATCGTCGTCAGGTTTGAGCCCCGTGAGCTTACCTACAAACGTTAGGGCGAAGCTGAAATAGCCTCTCAAGGCCATCAGAAAAGGTAGGGAAAAAAAAAAACACATGTAAATACCAATTTTTCTAATGAAATACGTATTTCACAAAATATGTTCACGAACAACTTTCACGATGAAGGATTAATTTGGTGTAATATAAATAAAAGCCGCAAAAAATATTATTTGCGTTGGTTGAGCGTTTCAGTTAAAATTGCGGCTCTAATGTTGTGTTATAAATCTGAGACTTAAAACTCATGTATCTAGATGGGTTGCGGCATTTACGTTGTTGATATGTATGGGCTTTGCTATCCATTTAACAGCAGTTGGCCGTGAGCTCTCGTCTACCCATCTAAAGCAATAAAAAAAGATATATCTTTTCTTCAACAAATAATTTAGCCGCTTGACGCCACACAGAAGTCAAAATGAGTTTTACCTGTTTAATAAAAGTAACCTTATGGTCGGTGGTTAAGTATCACATTTAATACATATTCTGGCTGTTAGGAGACTGCTTCCAAAAAAGGAATTTTTGTACCTACAAAGTTGTAAATTTTGGGGAACGCTTTATGCGTGTAAAAGAAAAGCCGCGCCCGCGCGCCCGGGCGTTCGTTGATCCGAGCATCAGTTGTTTTTTATTTTGTGTTTCATTGCTGGTTTTTTAAGTAAAGTAATAATTTTTTATGAAACTATCGTTTCATTTGTCTGTACTAACATGATGGAGCGTAAATAATGCTAATAAAACGTTTTATAAATATGTTTTTTTTTTAAATCAGGATCAGTTTTTTTTCCGTCCCATCTGTCTTTGTTTTCGGAAGCGGTCTCCGAACACCCAGTATATATAATAAAAAAATCCGATGTTGATATCCACAGCAGCGACCACACGACAAAGAATAAACGGTGGGGTTCTGGTAATCCGAGGTAAAGTTGATTTGGTTTGGATCCCACAATGGAATTAATTAGAAAACAATAGGAGCTGTAGGAATTTAGATACCGACTCCACTTTACACACCAGACCACACCTTAAAGCCTTTAAATAATGTTATTTGAGACGTTGAATTCATTAGTCCCGATTTTCACTAGTATCACTTCTCGCTAGTTTAGATTTATATCGATGTCGTTGGTTTTAGTACTTGATAGATGTATAAGTGATGGGAGATAATGAAAAAAATTAAGAAATTTGTCATACGTAAAACTTCGTTCGAATCTGTTTTATGTGAAGAGTATTCTTCCTATTAATTTTTATGTGTGGCAATTAGCTTTTTTTTTATTGCTTAGATGGGTGGACGAGCTCACAGCCCACCTGGTGTTAAGTGGTTACTGGAGCCCATAGACATCCACAACGTAAATGCGCCACCCACCTTAAGATACAAGTTCTAAGGTCTCAAGTATAGTTACAACGGCTGCCCCACCCTTCAAACCAAAACGCATTACTGCTTCACGGCAGAAATAGGCAGGGTGGTGGAACCCACCCGCGCGGACTCACAAGAGGTCCTACCACCAGTAATTCGTGCCTGCTATTGTTGCCATTGTCGAGTTTATAAAATAATTCTGTTATTTTCTTGTCAATCGTGTCACTCTTGACACAGTGGTCGTGAAGGTGATAGAGTGTTGGAAGGGGCACACTTGACGCGTTTTAATATGTCCCGTCATCTCTCCTTGCTCGAGGCCATCCTACAGCACTTATTTAGGGGGGAGGTCCCCTAAATAAGTCTTTCATTTGGTAGGTTCACCGCATTGACAACCTCTTGTGCAGTCTTGTACCGTCCACCCTACCTTGTACGACGTAGCGTTAGACAGACAGTCTCATTTGAAAGCGAGTTCAGATTAATTTAAAAAAAAAAAAAGTTATTTTAAAGGACAATGCCCATTTTCTATGGGCGTTTGGGCCCCTAAAAAAAGTTGTCGGGTGATGATGATTTTAACTTAATTTGATAGACAAAGAAATATCGTTTCATATTCAGAAAACGATTTTTATATTCTCACCCAGGTTTAAGAGAAATCTGTTTTTTTCTGCAGCTAAAATGTAGTTGTTAATTGTTTTCTTCGAAATCAATAATCCCTCTCATCATTATTTACAGTATTAAATAAGTTAATTGTGGTTAATGTTGCTAGAAATAAGCCCTTACGTACATTTTATTATTATTATATCCTCATAGTAGTAATAAAATGAAATGAAATCCGGAAGCCGGCAACGATATTGTTGTTGTTGTTTTTAAATTCGCCAACAAGCAGGCAAAGAGCATAGCCTATACAGCCTAGTCTGTCATAGTTATATTTTTTATATATTTTTTATGTTAATAAAAATCCGGTGTATTTCTTTTTATTGCTTTTAGGGAGTTTTGACGTCAACTTGATGAATATCACATTGAGTGAGCGTGAATTTCCGCAGACCTTTTATCTTGAAAAAAAAAACAGTCACTGCTATGTTAGCCACAGTTTTATTCCAATGCCTCAATAATCGTGAACAACGATTATTGACATTTAATACACAAAACAACACCCAATTTGTATATTATACATCACAATAAGCTATTAAAAAAACATAAAATAAAACTTCAAGTGACGCTTCACTCGGGTTGCTGCCAAAACTCTCTGATCATATATAATAAGAATAGAGTAATGGTAGGCCATTGAGATTTTTACTAATGGAATCATTAATATCTAAAAATATTAAATAATTCATGGTTTTAAGTAATAATTATTATTACAATACATAAATATTGAATTGAACAACAATAAACTAAAAAGTCTGTGAATTATAACCATTAGCAATTTTTTTAATTTGTTGTTCAAGTCACAGACAACTCTTTCGTTTGTCAGCATATAAGTTTACTATAAGGCTGTATGGGCTAATTTTCCCTTTGTCTATTGGCGAATTTAAAAACTATGGCACTCAGTTTTGGGATTATATCAAATAAGTAATTTATTTTTTTGTAAAACAATGCCAGGGTGAAGGAAATGTTGATACATAAACTAAACAACATGAAAAATAAGGCATAGTTTTTCAAGTACAAATAGTTTTGTCATGAAGTTGGCCCACTTTTGGGCATTGTCCTTTACAATAAAAATATTGGATCAAAATTAATAAATTTTATTCTAAGTATAAGGGCGGCGCGATAAACATGGCCTAGGGCGGCATCAAGCCAAAAGCCGTCACTACGAGACTGCACTATACTCTTGCCATAAATACTGAGACAAAGGAAAAAAAAATCTATTGCAAATAACATTTATTACATACTTTTACAGTGTGTTAGTTTAATACATAAGTATAAAACAATTTAAAGTATAAAAAGCTTATTCGAAGTGGTCTCCATTGGCTGCAATACAGTCCTTTAAACGTTGAGGCCAGCTATCAATAGAAGCACGCACTCTTTCCATGGGAAAAATTTTCACTGCCAATCGTACGAATTGTTTTAGGGACTCCAAATTATCATGGCGCTTAGAGCAAGCCGTACTCTCTAAAACTGACCATAAATCATAATCCAGCGGATTAAGATCGGGACTAGACGACGTCCAGTCTTCAGCTCTGATGAAGTTCGAAACGTTCGTTTCCAACCAAGACTGCGTAGACCGAGCTTTATGACCTGGCGTCGAGTCTTGCTGGAAGGACCATTCTTGATTATTGAACATGGTGTTGTTAAGGGGCTTCACTACCTTCTCAAGAATTGTATGTTGATACACTTGTGCCGATGTTTTGATACCTTTTTCACAAAAGTATGGCTCAGTCACTCCTTCATTGCTAATATCCCACCAAACCATCACTGAAGTCGGATAGTGCCCACGTTGCACTCTGTCGGCTAATTGGGAAGCTTCCTTAGAGCTTTGAGCATAAATACCGTCATTTTGTTTGTTAAAATGTTGCTCAATTGTAAAAATGTTCTCATCCGTAAACAATTTTTTTCTATGACCTCCCTTCGCGTACCGCTTCAGTAGTTGTTTCGATTTTACCACCCTATTCTCTTTTAAACTATCAGTTAAGAAATGATCAGTACGTCTCTTATAGGCTGCAAGTCCTAAGTCATCTTTTAAAATACGCGACATGGTTCTAGGTGCTATCTTCATCTCCCGAGATAAAATCTTTTGCTTTCGGACAGGATTTCTTCGAATTCTTTCCCTTACTGCTTTGACCACCTTTTTCGTACGAACACTACGTGGACGGCCAGATCTTTTTCTGTCACAAACAGAGGAGGTCTCATTGCACCTATTAATAGCCCGGTACACAAACATTTTACTAATACCAAGCGTATGGAGAGTTTTAAAAATTGCATTTGGCTCCATACCTACTTTGTGTAATGCAATCACAGCGATTCGGTTCTCTTTATCACCCCACTCCATTTTAATATCGCAAAATATTGTACAATGTATTGGCGCCAAAATGAGAAAACTCAATGAGCAATCATATAAAAATGACAGATTCCAAATTCAAATGTAATATTTTGTTTATTTTTAATTGTAACAGGATTTATGGCCAAACTAAGTATAAAAAAAGCGTGGGGTGCATGATATCAATAGTTATATCTAAGTATTTTATGAACTGATTTATCTGATCGATATTAGCATTTAGTCTAGATGTATACTAATTCAATGACCGAAAGGCACCCCTATACTTACTTGTAAAAAATATTGTCAAGCATACTGAATGCAATTTAACGCACAAGTTAGTATCAATAATGCGACACGTCGCAAGAATCGTAGCGGAGTCAGATCGGTCAAGTGGTCTCAGCCGGGTTCAGGCTCTGGCCTATTATTGGCTTTCAGCTCACCGGCCCTTGAGCACGTACTGCGAATATAGCTCTTTACTAAGCGGAAGAAATAATAAGCTTGTAAATGAGAGAAATATAAAATTAAATTTAGTTTACCCTTTGCATGTTAATTTTGTAGCAAAATACAAAACACAAAGATACGGTTTTTCATTACTGCAGATATCATTAATTCGAGTCCTCATGTATTTCCCGCTATAAACACCGGCGAATGTCGAGGAATGACCACCTACTCTGAAACGTAACGTCCAAGTCTCCATTGAATTTTAACGGGTGTTAATCTACCATTCCTGCCGTCAAGTACAGCAATTAGCAAATAATTTTATTAATAACATGTCGACAGAAACAAAACATCGAATTTCTTTCGTATTATTAATGCGCATGTCACAATTTTAAAGACACCGGTTATGAGTAAAATTTTATTCCTGTATCCGTCATTACTTGTCCCGCGGTTTTCCCGACAACTGTCAAAATTCGCGCGGTTTTGGTAAACGTTAATGTTGCTACATAGTAAGAATATTGCTGAAAACTTTTGAAAAAAAACAAATTTCACATCTGATTATTTGTGTAAAGTGTATAGGTATAAATTTGAATAATGCATTAAATTTTATGAAATTAGAGAATAATAAAAAACAAATAAATTTAAGATTATGTTTTTGAGAACCGTTGATTTTTTTTAAATATCTTCTAATATGGCGGCTGGAAAGCTGCTGTGGCTTACGACGGCTTTGCTACGACTTTGGTTGGGAGCTACCGACTTGTGTTACGCGCAGTGAGTACCATAGAATACCTTTTGGCTTTAATTTAGAATAGGGAAACGGTTCAATTCAATTCACCCTCGAAGTGGAATTATGGAACTGAATTCGAAGAAGGTTGCAATATTGCGCTTGATAAATTTAGTTAAAACAAAACATTAACTTTTCTTTGTATCTACTCACGTTCCCGGCATTAAACCAGACTCATTGAAAAATTTTAATCACTATATCGTAGTAATTACATCTATTGATGTCACAGTAATGCTTGTACGCCGGTTAGAAATCTCATAAAATCAAGAATATTATGTAACATGTACACATAACACAAAATTAGGAATTCATTGTGTCGTCTGTGGACTCATCTAGTGGTCAGCGCCTGCCTGTATTTTTGTTAAAATGGCACAATTTTCTTAATTTTTCAATTCAACATATTTTGTTCGATTTTCGTTCCCCGCAAAACATAAGTAAAACCACTGTTTCGGTTGAATCTAGCATTTTGTCTAATGTAGCCTCCTCGACTCTAGCAGGTATGATGCAGTTTATAATTGTCATTACATTATTTCCGACGTTTCTAATACTATACAGTTTTCGTGGTCACGGACTACTAAAGTGTTATTCGAAGCCATTTGAAAATTTTGCTCACTGATGCAAGTTTCTTTGAAAACGCGGCGTATCATGACGACCCTCTTAGCGTGGCCGCTGTTAATTAAATATCCGACCCAAGCGACAGGGTAACGCAAAACCGCCGTCGCCCAAAACATGTCTTATTGGATCCTTCAGATTCACTCTGGATGCTTTAAGGCGCAACCTTCTCTACAGACACAACCCACTGACTTTCTCACCGCATTTTCATCTCTGTCGCGATTGAGATGAAGCGGTAGACTCACCGAAGGAGTGCTCTTGTCAGGGCTAGTTTTAGCAAATTCTCTCAAGTTGACCTGGTTAGCTCAATTATCCGTCTGCGCGTAGTTTAGCCCCTTAGGCTACCAGCGAATAGGTAGAAAAAAAAGACACTTAGATGTGTGACTTTATGATGGCAAAAACACTTTCTCAAAACACGCGAAATAGCGAAATAAAACCTCAAAAATAATTTGAACAATTAGGTATATGAATTCGTCGAGATTATAAATCAGCTTACTCAAACATCGTACGCAGCATTGCTTATTAAAAATATTTATATGTCAAAAACTTTTTTTTTTTAATTAGTTTCAACTTAGATGAAAAATTTAATTCTCATCATGTTTCTCTATATATTGTTAAGCTCATTTATCCATAGGTCAACACTCCTGACCTTCCAAGACCTCCTTCCTGATGACCCCCGACTGTACGACAAGATGCGCCCTCCTAAGATCAACGACCAGCCCACCACCGTGAACTTCCACGTCACAGTGATGGGCTTAGACTCCATAGACGAGAACTCAATGGTGAGTCGTTCTAAACGAATAAGTCGGTATTAATAGTTTTTATTTTTTACTAGCTGACCCGGCAGACTTCGTAGTGCCTCAATCGATAAATAAAAGACCTAAACTTTTGTATAAAATAAACTTAAAACAAACAAAAGAAATCCGTCCGACGGGGACACATCAAAGGAAAAAACAAAACTGTTATTTTTACTTAATTCCGAGCATTTTCATATTTATTTACCTTTCAAACCTTCTCTGGACTTCGACAAATAATTCAAGACCAAAATTAGCCAAATTGGTCCAGCCGTTCTCGAGTTTTAGTGAGACGAACAGCAACTCATTTTTATATATATCATCATCAGCCTGCGGCAGTCCACTGCTGGACATTTTTTTATATATATAGATTAATACAGTTATTGATGTTACTTGAAATATTAAACTAATGACTAAATTGGAAATACTTGCAATCGATTGGTATGAGTGCTCAAGAATTACTAACAAAATAGTATGGACATAGATAGGGTTTCATGACGTAACTTTTCTTCCTTTAAGACGTTGAATGTTATATAGGTCACCGGTGCCCTACGCAGCGCACTGAAGTAATTATGACGATTTCTGTTACTAAACGCCTGGATTACCTAACTTTTCCTGCTTTCGTTTGTTAATGTATGTTTTAGTCTTTTAAGTCATTTCAGGAATATTTTTACAATCTTGGGCTTTATAGGATGATATGATTTCACTGGAATCCACTGATGGTTTCATTGGAGCTCTCTGGAAGTCTCTGTAGCATACGGTGACCCAAACATTCAGATCAGACTGCACGAATGCTTCGTAGCAGAAAAGAGCTACAAAAAAGCTCTCGTATACCGTATTGTGAGCCCGGACGCGTAGAAACTCAAGCCTTGCCTATTTCTGGTGCAAGGCCCTCGTCAAATGCTTAAAAATTTCGAACAGCCGTTATGCAACATATGTCTATAGATTCCTGTAATCACAGCAAGAAAAGAGACAAAGAGTGGTTACTATTGTCCATGGCCAATGCCAATGATAACAGCGTGAATATAGTGGAAATACGTGAGAGCTATGCCAGTTTAAGCTTAAATAAATTATGACAACTATGAGTTCTATTCGTTAGAGGTGATTTTGAAGAAACGTATTAATTTCTAACAACAGACCTACGCTGCGGACATATTCTTCGCACAGACATGGAAAGATTTTCGTCTACGCTTGCCAGAGAACATGACTTCTGAATATCGGTAATGACCCCTCATTAATATAAAATTTTTGGAAATTAAAAAAATCGTGTTTATTACATTTGATTTTAAAACGAAGGTCTTATAGGCCTTATTTGTTATTTATACCCGCGTCCAACTTATCGAAAATTTTATTATACATTTTGGGAATTGAGTTCAAATAACCCATAAAAATTGTTGAAGGAATATTCATTTCATCGCCCAATTCAACACGGCGTTAATGAGTAATGCGCTTGCGTCAAAAAAAACTTAGCAGCGGGATGAAATGTTAATTTACCACCTTCTAGGTTGCTAGAAGTGGACTGGCTGAAACACATGTGGCGCCCAGACTCGTTTTTCAAGAACGCCAAGTCGGTGACGTTTCAGACGATGACCATACCGAACCACTACGTGTGGCTGTACAAAGACAAGACCATACTGTACATGGTGAAGCTGACGTTGAGACTGTCTTGCGCTATGAACTTCCTCATTTACCCTCACGATACGCAGGAGTGCAAACTGCAGATGGAGAGTCGTAAGTAATAAGCTAATTCGTTTTTTTTATTGCTTAGATGGGTGGACAAGTTTGGAATGGTATGGACATGTGATGAGACGAAATGACAATGAGGATGGTAAGAGAGTGTTAACTATGAATGTGGAAGGCTATAGAAGCAGAGGTAGACCTAAGAAGAAATGGATGGATTGCGTGAAAGACGACATGTGTAAGAGGGGAGTGAGCGAAAAAAAATGGTATATGATAGAGGATTATGGAAGGAGAAAACATGTTCCGCCGACCCCAGGTGACTGGGAGAAGGGCAGGAGAATGATAATGGGCGGACAAGGTCACGGCCCATCTGGTGCTAACTGGTTACCGAAGCCCATAGTCATATACAACGTAAATACCGCCACACACCTAGGGATATGAGTTCTAATGTCTGAGTTATCAAAGTGCAACGGCTATCTGACCCTTCGAACCAAAACGCATTACTGCTTCACGGCAGAAACACGCAGGGTGGTTCTTAACCGAAAGTACTTAGAAGGTGTTTGGGAGTGGCTTAAACGACAAAGGGAAGATCTTCCACCGAGCGGGTGATATTTGCTCGGTAGACCGACGGTCCGATTGTTGTTGTTCGGAACTTGTATATATGCGCTTTATCTTGAAAATGTCGTAAGCGAGATTCAGGCATCTATCAATTATCTTGCGTTGTATGATGGCTACCCACCACAGGTGCTACTTTAGACTTCTCAAGCCATATCCACCAATTCTTTGCAAATTGATGTTTTAACTGGAATTGAAAAGTCCGCTAGCCTCTTCGTATTGGTGTCTGCAGCATAAGCACCCATGAAAAGTTGTCTCGTCTGCCTTAATGGAATATATGCACAGAGAACTGCTTGTAAAGTCTAATGTATATATTTATTATATGGTTAGTGCTTGCATCAACGAACATTTTCATTCGTTTTCCGTTTAATAGGAAGTTTTTTACCGATCACCGTCCTCGTCGAGCGAATCAACCCACAGACACACTGAGTTTCTCACCGGAACTTCTCAGTCGCGTTTCCGATACAGCACTGCTCTTGTTAGGTCCAGTGTTAGCAACGCTCTGGCTTGAGCCCCTTGTGCTCAACTACGCGTTAGGGCGAAGCTGATATAACCTCTCAAGGCTATCATTAGCATAGGTTTAAAAAAAAAGGAAGTTTTAAGACGGGTGGTGATACTACTGGCGGCGATGTGTCCGCTAAACCGGTTCGACCGATAGTCTGTTCATTGAAACTGATAGGCTAGCTGTTTGTCGTTAGTTTCCAAGACTTTGCCTAACTTGTGCATTAAGTTGTTGGTGGTGAAAGCTAGCGAGTAGCTTTCGAACAACGACAGTAGACCCAAAGGTCGAATCGAATCTTAATGATTAATGAATAAAACTTTAGCTAGTGACATTATGGTATTTTTCTTGATGTCTGTACGAGTTTATTGTCGTCAAAGACACTTGAACATGGAGCCCATGGTATAATATGGTCGCTTTCGCTAATTCGCATCAACAATACTAGCGACGTTATAGTCAAACCGCCACACACTCCGAACGACAAATGATTCACACTGTAACCAATTTAATTCATACAATGCTTATTGCGAGCATTTTATGAAGTTTCTAAATATATCTTGTACATTATCGTAGTACCAATATTCTGTCCCAGAACGTCTCATTCCTATCGTTTAAAATGATTTTATAGTTGAAATCAAAAACTACAAATCACAGAGCTCACCTAACCGTCCAGGCGTAGGTGTCTGGAATAGCCTCTTAGGCTACCAGGTAGGGGAAAAAGCCACCGTTTTAACATTACCTTTTACGCAATCAAAAAAAATGTCTAATTGGTTCAAACTCAATGACTTATCTTATTTCATCTTAATATTGGTAATTGTTAATGTTTTATGAGTTGATGGTCTTCAAAAAAAAGAATTAACCAATCTCCTGACACAAAGAGGTACTTGCACCAAGACTAGAAGTGACTTCCATCTAATAGCCACATGACTGACACGTAAGTAATATTCCTCACTGAAACATCTCTCTTAGTCTCCAAATATATCTGAAGCACGGCAAACAAGGAGTTTTTTCCAAAAATATCTCGCTCTTATCTCCGCCGATATAATGTCGGTGTCTATGCACAGTGTCGAGTGTCATCAGAATGTTCTCGACGCCGCTCGTTACGCTCTCCTTGTGTCCCGGAGTGGCACTAGAGTAGCGCCGACACCGCATACACTCCAACTTCTAATTATGATCAAGGATTTTCATCGATAAAAAAGTTGTTTTGATATTTTTTGGTGTCTTCTGCCTGGAGGACCTAAACTGAGCCTGCGGCAATAACAGCGCTACTGAATTCGAAAACATTTCTTACTACTCGGAGGATACAGCACACATTTGATTGTTTGTTTGTTTGTTGTAACAGAGCCCTTAGCAGCAAACGTAGGTAAACGTTCCAACTCTATACAAAAATGAGTTAACTTTTACGCTATCGAGAGCGTTAAAAAACTCGTACTAAGGACACTTGATCTTACCACTGTGTGTTTAAGAAACAGACCAAACTGTGCCACCAAAATCATTTAACTGGTAGATTGTGTTCGTATTTAAATTGCAAGTCTTTTGACTTTAATATTGTTTGATAATTCCATAATTCAATTTGTTTCCTACTTATGCTGATAGCCTTATTTCAGCTTCGCCATAGCATGTAGGTGAGCTCACCGGGTTCAAACCGGAGTGTTGCTAACACTGGCCCTAGTAAGAGCAGTGCTTCGCAGAATCTACCACCGCATTGGAAACGCGATCCACTGAGAAGATCCGGCGAAAAATTCAGTGGGCTGTGTCTATGGGTTAATTCGCCCATCGAGCCCTTCGTAGCAAGCGACGGGTTCGATGAGGACGGTGACCAGTGCTTGTGGTACCTAAATGCACCGTTAATGGATCGGGAGGATCCGTAACGACGCGATAATTCCATACGAAAAACGTAGTACGTGTATTATCGGTTTTGCATTCTGAGCTCCACAATTCTAAGTGGCTTTCACGTACCTTTGAATTTGTACATCGAAAACCACATACGAATTCGGAATCTTCAAAAGCCACGACGAAATTTTTCTTCGACGACAATCCTATTTATTCCATTTCCCGTTCTACTTTAAAACATTGAAAGAGGTTGTTATACGTAGTCCCCTGAGAGGCACGTTACATACTCAAGAGTAAAGCGTACGTAAAGGTCGCAGCGATACAGTTGATGCCTTTGAGGGCAGGAATGTGGGCCAAGAGTCCTCGACCGTTGCGAGTCGGGGAGATTTTATCACCAAGGGGATTCTCGGGTAACGTTTTGAGGGTTCGTTATAAACAATCGTCTGAGTGATCTTATGAATGCTTGTAAATGTACTTTGAGGACCGAGCTCTAAGACAGTTAGTTACTTTTGATTCAGTGATAGACATTAGAAGTGGGTGAAGCAGACAAGAGATCTATTTTAAGATAGTACTTTTTGGGTAAGGTTCGTTATAAACAATCGTCTGAGTGATCTTATGAATGCTTGTAAATGTACTTTGAGGATCGAGATATAGAGCTCTAAGACAGTTAGTTACTTTTTATTCAGTGATAGACATTAGAAGTGGGTGAAGCACACAAGAGATCTATTTTAAGATATTACTTTTTGGGTAATGTACAGATGTGGTTATCGAAGCTGGTATACGTCATACGGTATGACGGGCCATAATAGGCCTTTCCTCGTGAAAAGGCAAAGGAGGAAAGCAAAGTGTTTAGTGCGGAGCACATTTCATGAGGCCTAAGCCTTAATTGTAACGACTTCCCAAATTTAAAAGCGAAGCTCATGATTGCATTGCAGCCGAAATGGGTAGGTGATACCTAGCTGTACCCGTCTGTGTCCACACAAGCCTCCTGCCGGCATAATTTGAATTTATTGTATAGTTCGCAAGGGTTTTTTTATAGAAGACTTTATGGAGAATATTTGCTGATTTAATAATTATTATAACTTAAGAAATTTATGTTTTTCCTGATTGATGCAGTATTAGAAATGTTAGACCTTTGATATAGTATTAGAAAAATTTGGTGTGGATTCTAACTCAGCTAAATAACTTCATCAAAATTAATCTAATGAAATGGAATCAAGTTTTATCAAAAAAAAATCTAGTTTATTGTAGTTTTTAGAACTAATTTGCTAATTTAATGGATCATAAAATTTGTTATTATTATTATAAATTTCAAGATAGTTATAAGTATTACATTGTCGTTTGTGCTTAAGTGAGGTGAAATTTATTATGTAACTTCTTATCAATTCGCCTGTGTTCTGAATTGGTAACCTTCATCACCTGATCACCTTGTTGGTATCAATAAAAAGAAATAAAAAAACATATTAAAACATAAAATGCGTATATGAAAACGTAACTTCATCCACAGTGCGTTTCCAGAGATCTTTTTTGCCACGTACCATCCGGCTTTGAAATGAGCCGCTATGATGTTTCCCGAGCGCTATGACATGCCCTTCTTCAAACGAGGCTTGTGGAGAGTATTAAGCGGTAGGCAGCGGCTTGATTCTGCCCCTGGTATTGCTGACGTCCATGAGTGACGGTAACCACTCACCATCAGGTGCGCCGTATGCTCGTCTGCCTATACGGCAATAAAAAAAAACATAAATTTCAATCGCTGATCACATTCATTCGATTTTTTTTATTAACTTTTATGTACAAGTGTTTGTGTGTTTTTTTAAATAATTCGAATGTTTGCTGTCCAGTGTCGCACACGACCGACGACCTGGTCTTCCAGTGGGACCCCGAGGTGCCGCTCGTGGTCGACGAGAACATAGAGCTGCCTCAACTGGAGCTCGTGCAGAACAGGACCGCTGATTGCACCCAAGTCTACTCCACCGGTAACATCCTTAGCTGCTCTTTATTTTGTACAATACTCTTACGTAAATCAGCTTTGATTTTATTTTAGTAGCCAAATGTGCACTTTTTTACCTCCAAGACGACCTGGACCTAGAGTCCATCAGTAAGTATCTTCAGTCGGCGTCGATGCGCCACTTCGAAAAGCGGTACGACACGAGAACCTTCTCATCGTGGCCGCCGGTAACTACATTCCCGATCCTGCAGACAGAATGGAAAGCAGTCGACGTCACCCTAAACACGTCATTTCGGATCCTCCCGATCCACTAACGGTGCTTTTAGGTACCTCAAGCACCGGTCATCGCTCTCATCGAACGCGTCGCTCGCGACGAAGGGTTCGACGAGTAAATTAACCCACAGGCACAGCCCACAGAGTTTCTCGCCGGATCTTCTCAGTGGGTCGCGTTTCCGATCCGGTGGTAGATTCTGCGAAGCACGGCTCTTGCTAGGGTTCGTGTTAGCAACATCGTCGGGTTTGAGCCCCGTGGCTCACCTACTAGTTAAGGTTACGCTGATCTAGCTCTCAGTTTAGGTAGGAAAAAAAGCACATTTTTTTAAATATTGCTTAGTTGGGTGGACGAGCTCACGGCCCAGCTGGTGTTAAGTTAATACCGGAGATCGGATTACCATAGACATCAACCACGTCAATGCCGCCGCCCATGTTGTAACATGGATTCTAAGTTGCAACTTTTACAGTAGTACAACAGCCTTTCAAACTGAAACGCATTACTGCTTCGCGGCAGATATAGACAGGGTGGTGGTACCTATCAGTGCGAACTCATAAGACGTCTTACCACCAGTTAAAAAAATACTATTCGTGATAGGTAGGTTTGTATGTTTCATAAGTCGTAGACATATATTGAGGTACTACGTCACTACATCAGTCGATCGTGATTACGAAAACTGTAAGTAATTTGTAAAAGTCGTTTTAAGTATGGGTAGGCTTGACTTGCTAGAATCTGAGTGTTTTTAAATTAGGAGCTTTTCACAATATTCTTAAGAGACCGGGCGAAGACGCGGCGACTAGATAGTCTATACTAATATATAATAGTATAGTGGTTTTTACGGATGTTCCGTTATAACTACTGAACCATGCATCCGATTGACTTGAAACTTTGTATCCATGTAGAAAATACATGTACTTAATGGATAGACTAATATAGTCCAACACTCATATAAATATTTATATGAGTGTTGGACTCCCTACAGCAGTTGCGGGGGCGTTAATGATGAGAATCTTTATGAGGTGTGAGGTGTGAAATAAAAATGTTTATTTTAAATGCTCAGCGAAGCGGACGGGTACAGCTAGTTAGCTAATAAAATCGTATAATGCACAGATAAGAGATTAATAACCGATGTAGATTAGTTTAATCTGCGACTCATAAAGAGATCAGATGAATTTGTGTCCTACTTTACAATCTAGCGATCCTTTCATTTGCTTTAATGTGTGTGATAGATTATGATAAATACTTCAAGGGAAACGTAGCACCGTTGAATTGTTTTCGTACCTTGCTCGACGAGTTCAGTGAACATAGAGCCCGTGAACATTACATCATGCAGACCTCACCCAACTTGAGACATGAGGTCGATGACTCAATTATATTTTAATGACTGCTGCGGCTTCATCCGCGCGGTGAACGAAAAATGCCACGTAATAATACCACATAGTAATAATACAGTTTTCTGTGGGTTTTTTTTTTTTATTGCTTAGATGGGTGGACGAGCTCACAGCCCACCTGATGTTAAGTGGTTACTGAAGCCCATAGACATCCACAACGTAAATGCGCCACCCACCTTGAGATACAAGTTCTAAGGTCTCAAGTATAGTAACGACGGCTGCCCCACCCTTCAAGCCGAAACGCATTACTGCTTCACGGCAGAAATAGGCAGGGTGGTGGTACCCACCCGCGCGGACTCACAAGAGGTCCTACCACCAGTAAATTAGATAGAATTAGAATAATTATAGAATTAGATGTTTTTTCTGGATAAAAGCTAGCTTAAGTCAATGTGCTAAAAAAAACGTGCCAAATCCGTTGCTTACTTTCATTGTGAAGGAAGGACAAACAAACAAAACAACTTCACATTTAGAATTTAAGTAAGGATTATATAACAAATGCCGCGCGGTTTTAACCGCGTTAAATTTGTTAATCAAAATTAAAGAAACACTTTGCGTTTTCCCGGGACAAAGAACTGTGTCACCTTTTGATCCCCAAACTACAAGTTGATTTATTGACCAGTCAAACCAGACAAGACCATTTTACTGGTGGTAGGACCTCTTGTGAGTCCGCGCGGGTGGGTACCACCACCCTGCCTATTTCTGCCGTGAAGCAGTAATGCGTTTCGGTTTGAAGGGTGGGGCAGCCGTTGTAACTATACTTGAGACTTTAGAACTTATATCTCAAGGTGGGTGGCGCATTTACGTGGTAGGTATCTATGGGTTCCGGTAACGACTTAACACCAGGCGGGCCGTGAGCTCGTTCACCCATCTAAGTAATAAAAATAATAATAACAAAGGTATTCATTTTGACATTTCAGGTAACTTCACTTGTTTGGAAGTGATCTTCAAGTTAAAGCGGCGACTTGGCTACCACCTCTTCAACACTTACATCCCGACCTGTCTCATCGTTATCATGTCGGTGAGTATCTCGAAGGTGTTCAAGATAGCGGTAAAAATACATTAGTTTTCTCTTTTTGATTCTCCGTGTCAATTAAATACGCAATTAAATGCGCTTCCAATTTATTTATTTGGGAAACAAATAGTACAACACAAACATATAATATTTAAAAAAATTTAGCTAAAACAATAACCAAATATCACACAATCCACAATCAAAATCACATATATGTATAAAGTGAACAGAGAAATTTAGAAATTTAAGTTACAAAAAAACAAAAGCAACACAATGCCCACATATTATTTTGTACATCAACTTACACTATAAGACTATAATAATTATCGGACTAAATCACCTTATAAATATTTTAAAATGCTACAAGTGACAAGCAAAATATGTCAGCATTAGAGAACTTAGCATCATACAACTGAACGAATTACGGGAGAACATTGTCGGGACTGTTAGATACCTACTCTAGATACAATTGAATTTCTAGAACATTCAAGAAATGATTTTTGATTGAGTTGCGGAAGTAAAACTGGCTCTGTGGTTGTCTTTTATTTTAATTGCTTAAATGGGTGGATGAGTTTACGGCCCACATGTTGTTAAGTGGTGGCCCATATACATCTACAAAGTAAATGCTTCCACCCACCTTGAGATATGAGTTCTAAGGTCTCAATAGCACTCTCCGCCCAACTGCTTGGATAGGTGTCCTAAAAAGCGACTGTTGGATTCGCTGGAGAATGGGCTGTGTGCTTAGTGCGAGCTTCTCAACGCTCTCGATAGCCTAAAAGTTAACTCAAATTTGTATGGAGTTGGAACAGCGCCCCTAGCGGCAAACGAAGGGCAACGTTCCAACTGCTTATTTTGCGTACAACAAAATTTACAACAGCTGCTCCACCCTTCAAACCCAAAACGCATTACTGCTTCACGGCAGAAATAGGCAGGGTGGTGGTACCTACCCGAGCGCGCTCACAAGAAATTCTTACCAACAGTAAAAACTTGAACCATCATAAGAACCACTCACCTTGAGACATGGTTTTGAGTCTCAATTATACTTTAATCTGATCGTTTACACAATGTAAACTTTTATCGTTATAATCCTGTAATTCCGGTCATGAAGGATTTATGATAAAAATAAAGTATACTTGAATATTAAGCCGTAATCCAATTAGCTAAGAATAATTTTTGGACGTTTCAAAGTTAGCTCAGCGGTATCGTAGGCGCTTCTCACGCGTATATTACACTGTTTTCTTCAAAGTAAAAGCAGTTAAGCTATATATATATATTTTATTTTTTATTTTTTTGTTTTTTGCTGCTTAGATGGATGGACGAGCTCACAGGCCACCTGATGTTAAGTGGTTACTGGAACCCATAGACATCTACAACGTAAATACGCCACCCACCTCGAGATATAAGTTCTAAGGTCTCAGTATAGTTACAACGGCTACCCCACCCTTCGAACCGAAACGCATTGTTGCTTCACGGCGGAAATAGGCGGAGTGGTGGTACCTACCCGTGTGGACTCCCAAGAGGTCCTACCACCAGTAATTACGCAAATTATAATTTTGCGGGTTTCATTTTTATTACACGATGTTATTCCTTCACCGTCGAAGTCAATCGTTAACATTTGTTGAGTACGTATTTTTTCTATCGAACACCGGTGCATCGCTTCATACGATTAGGCCACGACGACTTCGATATTAGATAATGACCGAGCATTTTTTTTTATAAATTGTGTTTTTTTTAAATTATATTTAAATACGAATTGCATATTGATAAAATGATAAAATATGAATAATATTTTTCGATCCTACCAACAGAATAATAAAAAATATGAACGGGTTATTTAAAGAAAAAATTGATTATAGAAAACACGAATAAAACAAAATTTTCTGAAAATCGTTGGAGCCGTTTCCGATAAAGAATTGCTCGTTTAAAGGTATAAGATTCACAGTGTGAAAATGGGATTTCGCACATATTATTATGTTAATAGAAACACAGTCTCCTACGGGGGCGCTCGGGCATCTGTTAGCAAATCCCCATCCTCTCCTGGCTGAGCCTTTGGGCCACCAGTAATCCATCATTCATAAAAAAATATATAATAGAAACACACATAAGTACAATTACTGACGTTGAACTAAAGGTTATCAAACCTATAACGGAGATTTGACATCGGATGAGAAAGTGCAAGAGGAGTCGTTTGGTGGGTAGGACCCTAAAAATATCCTTGGGCCCGAGGACCGATCCTCTGCAGACCGTCCAGATCCAAATACCCAGCGCGCCCCCTACGCTATTACGAAATCTTGCATGAGGTTTGGTCCCTTGACAATAAAAAACAAAAACATTTGGAGAATTCGTCTTTATGTCACTTTAAATATTGTTATGCCGGTATGAGTAACGCCATAATATATTATGTAATCAAAAAGTAAAAACGGATATTTGTCAGCTATTGTGTTCTAACGGTCCCAACAACATTATCGATATAGGTCAAACGTTCCATCAGGAATTTTCTAGAAAATTGTAGATATGGTCGAAATAACGTACTGGTGGTAGGGCCTCTTGTGAGTCTGCGGTAGGTACCACCACCCTGCCTATTTATGCCGTGAAGCAGTAATGTGTTTCTGTTTGAAGTCTGTATTTGCCGTTGTAACTATACTTGAGACCTTAGAACTTATAGCTCAAGGTGTGTGGCGCATTTACGTTGTATGTCTATGGGCTTCGGTAACCACTTAAAATCAGGTGGGCCGTGAGTTCGTCCACCCATCTAAGTAATAAAAAAAGAAACACATATTTTTCCCAATGAATTTAAACTGCATCCCAGTCTCATGGGAGGATAACCGCTATTCCATAGCAACTGATATTTCAATGGTGTACAAAGCTGTGTGGCAGCGTCTTCAGTCAGGACCTAGTTGAGAACACCTCAAACTTACCTATGAACCGTATCCCTTCATTATTAATTTCAAAAAGGTCTTTCAATGAGTAATTCGTTTAAATTTTCCTTACAGTGGGTCTCGTTCTGGATAAAACCCGACGCGGCTCCAGCTCGGGTAACGCTGGGAGTGACCTCGCTGCTGACTCTGTCCACTCAACACGCCAAGTCCCAAGCGCAACTACCTCCCGTGTCTTATCTGAAAGCGGTCGATGCATTTATGTCTGTTTGTACTGTGTGAGTATTCCGGTATCATTGCCTTCAAATGCAGACTAACGACCTGTCTGAATGGACCAGAATCACCCAGTACCACCAGCATGTAGGTATTTAACCCAGGTAATAAAAACTAAACCCCAAAAAATTGCGATTTACATAACTACCCGCCTATATCTGCCGTGAAGCAGTAATGCGTTTCGGTTTGAAGGGTGGGGCATTGTGCTGTAAAAGCTTATAGCTCAAGTTGGGTGGCGTCCTTTACGTTGTTGATGCCAACGGGCTTCAGTAACCACTTGCCGTGAGCTATATATATACTTCAAATTGTTTGTTTATCCAACACCAACAGGTTCGTGTTTATGGCTCTGATGGAGTACTGTCTGGTGAATATCGTCCTGGGAGACGGCGCTGGTAAGCCCAAGGTACGGACTGTTTGTGCATCAATTGTTTTATTGTTAGATCAAACTCTTACAGACTTCGGATTGCCTTTCAAACGCAGCATCCGTGGCTGCCTGCTGGGTCATCCATTAACTGTCCTTCATGTCAATTGAAAGGCGTCACGACTATATGATGCTCATATGCCAGCGCCAACAACCAAACCCTGGGTCATTTTTAGTACCAATGTGGTTACCGGAAACATCGCAATGAGGGTACCACCGATCACCGTAGGAGATAAAATCAAATTATTATACGTATAGCATATTAACTGACCTATCGAACCGGACCTTAGGGGCAGATGACAAAGATACACACAAATTAAGGACTTATTGGTATAATATGCAGAGTTCAAGGTTCTCTTCCCTGATTCCTATCCCTAAAGGATAGCACGCCCGGTGCATTCGTGTTAATAGATGCACCGGTGTTCGAATCCCGCAAGCGGGTACCAATTTTCCTTATGAAATACGTACTTTCTGGAGATAGGACCTCGTGTGACTCCGCATGGGTAGGTTATTTTATTGCATAGATGGATGGACGAGCTCACAGCTTCAAACCTCAAACCTGGTGTTAAGTGGTAATCGGAGCCCATAGACATCTAAAACGTAAATGCCACCATCCACCTTGAGATATGAGTTCTAAGGTCTCAAGTATAGTTACAGCGGCTGCCCCACCCTTCAAACCGAAACGCATTACTGCTTCACGGCAAAAATAGGCAGGGGGTGGTACCTACCCATGCGGACCCACAAGAGGTCCTACCACCAGTGAACTGGTCGTTGACGAGTTGCTTCGAAACTTTGTCTCCTACAAAAACCTGTATAACTCCTCGCTGGTGTAGGAAGCGGCGGAGGCGGCTAAGGCCCGCATGCGAGCCATCAACATCGACCGCTTCTCAAGGGTGTTCTTCCCCCTACTGTTCTCAGTGCTCAACGCGACGTATTGGCTACAGTTCGCCCAGTACATCTGATCCGCTTATACATGTAACGGCACTATGTAGGCGGTGACGTAGTTGTACACGAACCCTTCAAAGGGCTACGCGGTTTGAATAGATGGAACCGATTTTAAAGAAGACAGATGTATTAATGTAGGACTAGTGATTTAAAGTTAGGAAATAGCTTAAGGTTATTTTTAAGCAAATTGGAGGAGGACAAGCTACCTGCATCCTATTGCCTGGTTGTTCCCATAATCCTTCAAAGGCTTTCGCGGTTTAAATAGATGGAACCGATTTTAATGGAGACAGATGTATTAATGTAGGACTAGTGATTGAAAGTTAGGAAGTAGTTTAAAGTTATTTTTAAGCGAATTGGAGGAGGACAAGCTAATGCATCCTATTGCCTGGTTGTTCCCATAAGCCTTCAAAGGGTTACGGTTTGAATAGGTCGAACCGATTTTAAAGAAGACAGATGTATTCATATAGGACTAGTGATTTAAAGTTAGGAAGTAGTTTTAAGTTATTTTTAAGTGAATTGGAGGAGGACAAGCTAATGCATCCTATTGCCTGGTTGTTCCTATAGATAGGCAGTACTTACCACTCATGACTGCTAGGTCGTGAGTCATATCGGGCAAACCTTCGTGTGATGAACAGATGTTGTTGCTCTTTGTGCGGGTGTTAAATATCTATATACTCGTATGTATACACTAGATACATTCTCTAAGTATGTATGGCAGTCTCCCGTTCCAATAGTACAGAGAATCCTAGTTTGGGAACAGAAATGACGTGTGTGACTATTCCCTGGTTAATTATTATACGTATTATTTAAGTGTAAGTATTGCCTCATGTTGAAACGCGAATGTTGAATGTATTGTAATAATGTTTTTTTCGATCTCTAACATGGAACTCACGTGAATTTACTGGTGGTAGGAGGTCTTGTTAGCACGCACGGGTAGGTACCACCACCCTGCCTATTTCTGCCGTTAAGTAGTAATGCAATTCGGGTTGAAGGGTGGCGTAGCTGTGGTACTATAAAATTGGGACTTCGAACTCATGTCACAGGATGAGTGGCGAAATTTACTGATGTCCATGGACTCTGGTAACTATATAACACCGGGTGAGCCGTGAGCTCGTCCACGTGTCTAAGCAATAAAAAAATATGATAGTATCTGAACACGGAGCTCAAAAATGAACGTTCCCGAAATTTTGTAAAATACAGTGGAGATAAAGAGAAACGGCTTACACTAAAGCTATAGTTGAGGTTTTAAAAGTCTTCTTAGCTCTAGCCTCGTAGAAGAAAATCACCTTATAGTATATAATTTAGGTACTGTACTACTACTCACTATATAGACATCAGCGGGGAAACTGACACATTACATTTAATGAGCGCCCAAATAAAAACCTATAAATCATGTTGCGAGTTTCTAACAGACTTCAAAAACAGAAGAAGTATATTTGTGTATTTATTTTGGGTATCCCTATTTTTACGAGTCATTTTTTATTTGAAAGCTGGTGTTTCTTGTCTGGTACCATTGGTCAATATCCGACCACTAGTTTTTGAATTGTCCTTAATAAGGAATATTGATTTAGACTGATTTAATGATATTCCCCATTTATTTTATTGAAGTCATTCTTTTTTATACCATATCGAGGGGCGAAAGTGCTATTTGGCTTAAGCGACATTTTGCTTAACACGCGACATCTTTGTAATTAAAGGTGCGTAGCATAAAAAGTACGATGTTTTTAATTTGAACTTCAATTAAGTTTACTCCATTGAAATAGCTGAAGAAGTATTTTTGTTACGAGAGAGAGAGAGAGAGAAAGAGAGAATACACTATATTGCACACCAAAACATATTTACATTTAAAAAACAGTCAAAAAGCAGATAAATTTATACAATAGGCGGTCTTATCGCTAAAAGCGATCTCTTCCAGACAACCGTTTAATTTACAGAAATTCTGGAAAATTTAAAAATTTAGCAGGTATGTTGCGGCTATAGACAATACATTATTAAAGAAAATATATATATACAATAAACAGATATATACCGTTTACATATAATATGAAATATATAACTAACTTTTTATTTATTTATTTACTACAAGGAGAACCAACAGCCAACATAGTATAATAATGTAACAAATAATAGAAACAAAAAGCCAATTAAAGGTCCTCACCAATATAAACAAGTTAAAACATTAGAGAAACAAAAACATAGAAACAAAGAAATAAAAAAATAAAAAAATATAATTATTGTCATTTTTTTATAATTATTAAGATATATTTTACAATTTTTTTAATTTCTACGGTAACACGGCTCTACGGTAAAATTGCAAAAAATTCGTTTAACTGCCTTTCACCCCTCGATTTAATTATGAGAATCGATAATTTTTCTTATCTTCTATAATCACCTTGAATAAAACCATTCTGTGGTCTGAACATCAATACACACACATCCCTATTCGAGCTGTCAAAACTGTGCTTCGGACAATAAACTGGTAGACTTCGTTCATACATAAATTACGAATCCTTAGACATTATTGTTCTGTTATTGCCAAAGAGACAATGTGTAACTAATTTGATTTATGGTTTATATATTTTTTCACCAAATCCAGTTTTAGGTACACTGTTCTCTTGGCTTGTCCTGAAGTCGCTCTGAATTATCGTAATAAGCGTTTCTTGCTATCCTTGAAGGCTGGATCTATTCAATTGCAAAAGTATTTTTTTAGTAATTTTCGTTTTTTTTTCTTAATGTCTCGAACTCTGAATCTATTTGTAAAAATAATTTTTATACTATTAGTACTTAGTTTTTTTGGTGTTACTTATTTTTAGGGCTCGAAGATTAGACTATTTTAGAGAAATCTTATTGTAAAAGTGATCGCACAATTGTTTATAATACTTCAAATATAAATACTGTTTGAAATTGTGAATGTGTGGATCAATTATGTTTACCAGTAGTATGATTTTAATTTTTATCTCCAACAAAGCTGTTGTGGGAGGTTTAAACGATGAAGGGAAAGATCTTCCACCGAGCGGGCGATATGCTCGGTAGACCGACGGTCCGAGTTTTGCTGATCGGAACTTGTTTAAGCAAGCTTCTCTTGAAAATGTCGTAAGCGAGATTCAGGTATCTGTCAAATATCTTGCGTTGTATTATGACTACCCGCCACACTGTCTTATAGGTAAATCAAATAGGTTTGGCTTTCTTTGGCCTTTAGGCGTTAGCCTGCCTGACGGGGTAAGTGATCACAGTGACTCATGAACATCAATAATGCCGGGGGCTCAGCCAAGCGCTGTATACATTCTAGTGTGACGTCATAGTTTAGTAAACATACCGTCATTACTCGCGCGATCTAAAGTTTCGATCTGGACCATGCCGTGACACTTGGGGCTTGGATAATTGTAAGTAATTTTGACAAGAAAATAAGAAGTAATCAAGGGATAGTAAAAGCGTAGTTAGCTTTAGCTTCATTGGCTCCTCTAAGCTTATTAAAGCGAGAACATGAACTACGAGGAGAAGCCAGACTTCTCTGACCGATGCCCCGAAGTTTTAAAGAAATATAATTCGGATAATATATATATATATAAATGAATTGCTGTTCGTTAGTCCCGCTAAAACTCGAGAACGGCTGGACCGATTTGATTAATTTTGGTCTTGAATTATTTGTGGAAGTCCAGAGAAGGCTTAAAAAGTAGATAAATATGAAAATGCTCGGAATTAAATAAAAATAACAATTTTGTTTTTCTTTTGATGTGTCCCCCGTCGGACGGATTTCTTTTTTTTTGTTTTAAGTTTATATTATACAAAAGCTTATATAGGTCTTTTATTTATCGATTGAGGCATTACGAAGTCTGTCGGGACAGCAAGTCTTAAATAATATTACTTTGTAAAAAAACATGCTTCTATCAAAATGTTTTGACCTTTGCGATGAATTAGTACTATAAGTGACGGTTGATTAAATCCTATAATAAAGTTTATTGACTTGTTTCGATTGGTGTTTTATTTTACAAAACTTTTAATAGTTTTTAAATTAAACAATTTTAACAATTAATTTCTTACTTACGTTCTCTTGCCATTTAATTGTATTGTTTTCCGAAAATTGCCGTCATTGGATCATACCGGCGATATCTATATAAATACTTAAAAAACAAGTCTAGTCGGAACCTTCCGATCCATTCTCGGTGCTTTTAGGCATACCATGAAGCGATCATCATTCTTGTTGAATTCATCGAATGCGACGGATTCGACGTGCAACTTAACTCACAGACACAACCCACTGAAATATTGCCGGGTTTTCTCAAGGGGTTGCGATTCTGATCTGTCGGTAGATTCAGCGAAGTTCTTTGAGGCTGAGGGTTGGAAGTTCGCCTACCAGCCCGGTGAAGCTTGAATAATCCCCTGTAGCTACCAGCGATTGGGTGTGGAAAAAAAAAAGATACATTTAATCATGGCAGAAGACATGACCCGGACAACGCCGGATATATTTGCGATAATAGATACAACAAATAGCTTGTTTGTGTTTGACGCATCAACTGCTGTACAAATCGACTGAAGCTCTACTGACCAGAGAGCGACCCAAGTAACACTGTACCGGGAAAATGCAACGCGCTCAATGATTTCTGAATTCCAAATTTTACTTTTTTTTCCCTACCTATTCTTGTAACCTCGAGGGATTATTCTAGATTCACCGAGCTAGTAGGTGAGCTCACGGGGCTCAAACCGGGAGTGTTGCTAACACTGGCCCTAGCAAGAGCAGTGCTTCGCAGAATCTACCGCTGACCCACTGAGAAGATCCGGCGAGAAACTCAGTGGGCAAGTGAAACTATACACGCCCGGTTGTGTTATAAAAATGGTAGAAATAAAATTAAGTTAAAAAAATAAAACTAACACGCATTGGTTGCACTTCATGTCGTATTCATTTGATGTCTTTAGTTGTCATGTCAATTTGATTCTCATTCAGGATGTCTGTTTAAAAGTTACGCTTGACAGCATATTAATGTTTTGTTATCGTACGAGTCGAGTTTTTTTACGTTTTCGGTGGCGAAATGAATATTTTTTGTTAAGTATTTGAAGCCAGTCTGCCACGGAGTATTCGTGTGTTCCAGTTTTTTAGTATATTTTTTGTATCAATATAATTACGACTTTGAAATTCCGACGATACACGTTGTACCTAGTTATATTACAATGTGGTTAAACAAGATTATATCACCCGTACTGCGAATTTAATACAACCCCTCGAGGTTACTAGAACAAAAATACATAAAATGAAAAACAATACATAAAAAAAATACCACACCTGCGCTTTATTAAATACTTTAACCGGTGAACGAGCTCACGACCCGTTTGCTGTTAAGTGGTTACCGGAGCTCATAGACATCAACAATACTGCTATGTACCTAGAGAAATGAGTTTCAAGTCTCAGTTCTTTACCACGGCCGCCCCATCCTTTAAAACAGAGCGTATTACTGCTTTGTGGCAAAAATAGGCAGGGTGGTGTTACGAGGACGCCCACCACTAGTAAAAAGATACCAAAGATGCGAATGCCTAAGTCTTAGTTTCAGTTATGCTTCGGTTAGCCTGTGCCATGGTTGTGGGATAACATTCGGCATATCAACGACGTGTAAACATAAAAAATCAATCAATCGATTTTATAATCGTATTTTTAAGCCCATCTATTTTTATTCCACATTTAATTTTCCATTTCATTGGAACTGAATTCAAGTTTTTGGCAACGAAAATACGCAGGTTTTTCTTGAAGATTGTTAACTTCTCAACCGTGACCGCTCAGCTGTGATCCAAGATCAAGGACTTCTGTCCTATAAATACAAAGTGAGAGACTGAAGTACTTTTACTATATAAAAACAAGAATTTATCATTGAACTTTGATGATGATGGTATGTTTTTATTGGATTAGGAGATAAACGGGCCCAATCACATACCTGGCATTAATCAGTAAAAGTATTACGGCCACTATTCTCTCAATTATAGTCGCAAAGGGATATGATAGACGATGTAATTGGAACATGAACTCAATGTTTTGAGAAGAGTAGCCTACAACTCCTACAAGTGGTCAAGAGCTATTTACACTACCCACCTACAGCACAGAAAACAAATACAGAACTACATAATATGTAAATAAATAAGCGGGTAATCATTATAATGTGATTGATTTAATCTGCGTTGTGGATTATGGATAAAATTCATAAGCCAGTCGCATCCAAAATGTGGTCATAAGCACATGTATTGATTGCAATTCGCAATAATAATTATTTGCATAAGATTTGTTTTTCAAATAACAAATAAAACAAAAATTGAAGTCATTAATAATGTTTTACACGGTGAACTTCAAGCCACTGATAGCAAGTTTAAGTTCATTGTAATTAGTGCATTTATTGACAGTCCAGTCTTTGGTCATTGTTTTGCAATATTACGAACGCGGATTGTCAAGTCAATGCGTGAATTGTCAATTTTTTGTCGTGTGTCAGTGTCGTCCGCGGTCCGACTCACAGTCGGTCAGTGTACAACGGTTGAGCAGAACGTTCGTCCGTCGCTTGCGCACAAGCAATTTGCATGAAATCGCGTTTATTCAATTACAAATTATCTTATTACGGACGTTCGGCCCTTGTGTGTTCTGAACTGTTGTGTTGATACTAAGAAGATGGCTGTTCTAACGATCTGATTCGTAAATTGTTATAGTAAAAAATAGTTTTGAAGTCAACGGTCTGTGTCTGTTATTTGCTAAGCTTATTTTGTTTTGTTATTATTTTCGAAGTGCATTAAAGAATTCTCAAAATGAAGTCGATACAGAATAAAGAAGAGGGATCGGACGAAGAATCGGGACTGGGATACCAGAACACATTGGTGAGTATTCGTAACTTTCTAATTTCTTGAATAGCTCAGACTAACCGAGCGCTGCTAGATCACCTGGGTTTCGTTGTCGGTGCAAGAAGACGATAATTATGGTAGCAACGCGACGTTTTTCATTCATAAATCTCGTACTTTAAAGATTTAATTACGCTAAAATATCGACTAAACTTTAACTATTTAGCAAGAGCAAAGCTCAAGAGGTATATCGACATAATAATAATCTAATAGATAAATTAACTTAAAACAGTCCGTGACTACGAAAAGACAATAAAAAATGCAAGATTAAATCATAAAAGTCTTCCATTCTATAATTTTATATTAAATATAACATTATTGTTAACAACAGTGTTGTGTACAATATATTGATATAGGCACAAACATGATTTGGTCAACTTAATATAAATTATAAAATTATAATTACTATTGTAAAGTAACAGACTTAGATATTTTAATCTTCACATATAGATTTCAAATGATTAACCCTTAGTGCATATGAATATTATTAAGGGTACAATTAATATGAGGATACTAATTCAGTTTGCTGTCAGCCTTGTTATGTAGGTATGAAAAATACATGTAAATGTATAATTAAAGCACAAAAAGAGCTCAAAAAATAATAATAAGAAGATTATCATGCATTAGCCACATTTTATGACAAATAATTCAAGGTAATAAATTAAACGAAATGTATTATCACTAGCCCCACAAATATATAAATATAAAGTTAAATTATCTAATATTTTATTCATTTAATTATTTCTAATATTTTCTAAGATTTAAGTTAAATGTTATGAGATATTTAAATATAACAGGAATATGAAATAAATTGCCTTAAATAATTCTAAAATCGGTATTTTGAAAGACATCTCTGTGCATAAAAAATCTGTTATTTTAGAGCTTTTTTTTGCGGTTTACGGTTTCTACAAGACAAAAATGAACTCCTACTTATTTTATTAATTTCATAATTTTCAGTTACGATTAAGAGCAATTCCTACTTCAATCGGTTTTCAGTTTTTTTGTGACTCGGCACAAGTAGCAAGCAGCATCCTGCCTACCGTGAATCATGCTTACCTGTATGAAAGATGGCATATCTGTTATATATTAGGATCAGGGTAGGTAGTGGCGTATTATGATATGTATGGATTCCACTAGCCCCTTTTTACCAGGAGAACAGCCATCGGTCATTAATCTGACCAAATTAGTCTGGAGTAATTCATGTTATGCAGCTTCTCACAAACCTCAGTACTATGTGTAGACTGAGAAACTAATAAAGCGATTTTTTCATTTAAAATTTTATTCTGAATGACCCTATCTGTGCATCTGGTGTTAAGGGGTAATAGTCATCACTATGTCAATGCCGCCACCTACCTTGAGACATGGATCTAAGTTTTAGCTAAGTTGAATCTAAGTATGAATAGTAAAACAGGTCTACCACGCCACAATTATAAGCGTGTAGGATGTTCTACCACGACTAATTACGAAAATTATATATTTTTTGAGTGTGCAATGAGTTTTGGCCAGTGGGCTGTGCCCTCCTTATACTCTCCCTCTTGCTAACTACACACATGAGTATAGCACGTGTTTCCTATAAAAAAATGGTATTTCCTAATTCAACATTTGATCTATGCCAGAATTCACGTCTCTAAATACGAGCACATCAAGCTTCTTACTCCTTAGGTCACGGAGATTTCGAGCTACATTTAGTATTTCCGCATTAAATTTCTATTTACGCTCACTAGTTTCCCTCTTCTTTTGATCAAAACTATACGGCCATGCTTTATAACGTAGACACACCTATAGCTTAGCTTCGTAAAATGTTTTGATAGTTTCTTTGAAAACAGAACGTACTCATGAATAATTTAATTGAATAGAAGATTAACAAATTAAATCGATTTGTTTGCGCAGTGGAAATTCTTGGAAGTGCCTGTTTTTACATTACTGTATCCCATTGTATATTTAAATTTAAGTCTACACATATACCTAACATCAAATAATAAATTAAAGCAAAAGTTAGTTCATTAAGCAAATTATTTTATTCAATGAATTATATTTGTATTATTCTATATTTTAAGATAACTTTCCGTACATTAAAATTCCGAACAATATTTGGACTGTCCATCAATGGAGCTAAAACTTGGATCGGGCAAACTTAAGACCGCGGCGGATTGGGCGAGTATGAAAAAAGATGTTGCTATTATGAGGATTATCGGTAATCGAAGGGAAGCTCTTCCACCGAGCGGTTATCATTTCATTTATTTATTTATGTACACACAAAAAAGAAGACATAGTACAGAGTAATAGAAATCTCTTCCAGCAGACCTGCGAGAGGATTATGAGAATAATAATTAAAAGTGATGAGTGTGTGCAGAACAGCTAAAATAATAAATACAACATGAGAATTATAGTAATGCACATACATACACATAGCAAATATTGTTAAACTTGAATACAAAATATTATAAGCAACACAGTACAGTAACACGGTAGTCATTGTTGAGTAGAACAACGCTCGAGATTGGACCTAACGTCCACCAGTAAATATATGCAGTCGACATCAGTGAGACATTTCGCGAAAGCGGCACGACACGAGAACCCTCTCATCATGGCCGCCGGTAACTGCATTCCCGATCCTGCGGACCAAATTAATTTAAGTTGGTACCCCAAGCACCGGTCATCGTTCTCGTCGAACCCGTCGCTTGCGACAAAGGGCTCAACGAGTAAACTAACCTACAGACACAGCTCACTGAGTTTCTCGCTGGATCTGCTCTGTGGGTCGCGTTTCCGATCCGGTGGTAGATTCTGGCGAAGCACCGCTCTTACTAGGGCTGGTGTTAACAAATTTGCCAGGCTAAGCCCCGTGAGCTCATCTACTGGTTCGGTGCATCTGGCATAGCACCACGAAGTTACTAGAATGGGTAGGCAAAAAAATGTATTAAAATACGTTAAAATAAATATATTAAAGTAATTATAGTATAATTATATTAAAGTAACTAGCGACCCGCCCTCGCTTCGCTTCGAAAACATTAAATTTTATTATTGATAGCTGAGTCCTACGATGTAACCCGCGGTTATTGTCGTACCGCCGGTGAAGCCGCGAGGCGAAGCTAGTCTAAAGAAAGTTACCTAAGTTACTCCTTATATCATCATCTACCTATCAGTGAAAGTCCCGTCAAAATCGGTCCAGCCGTTCCAGAGATTAGCCGGAACAAACAGACAGACAGACAGACAAAAATTGTAAAAAATGTTATTTTGGTGTATGTACCGTATATATATTCATATGCAAATATTAAAATGCGTTTCGGCTTGAAGGATGTGGCAGTCGTTGTAACTATACTGAGATCTTAAAAAACTCATACCTCAAGGTGGGTGGCGGCATTTACGTTGCTGATGTTTATGGGCTCCGGTAATCACTTAAAACCATGTGGGCTGAGAGCTCATCCACCTATCTCTGCAATAAAAAAAAAATCATTTCACGTTTAGGTAAAATTAATTAGACGATCCTTCACACACCAAAATGTTTTCGGTCAATTAAAGTTTTTATCAAACTGCACTTTGTACGGATTCATTGTTTGTTTGTTGCATTTAGGTATTATTTACAAGACGACAAATAAAATTGTCAATGTCTCCTTTTATCTAATATGTTCGTTTAATTTTACATTATAACTAGCTGTACCCGACCGCTTCGCTGGGCATTTAAAATTAACATTATTATTTCTCACCCCCCACAAACATTCTCATCATTAACGCCCCCGCAACTGGTGTAGGGAGTCCAACACTCAAATAAATATTAGCTTATCCATTAATTACATGTATTGTCTACATGGATACCAAATTTCAAGTCAATCGGATGAATGGTTCAGTAGTTATAACGGAACATCCGTAAAAACCACTGTAGATTTATATATTAGTATAGATTAAACTTGACTGATGGTATGATGTTTTGTTTCGTCTCTCCTATCTCCTCCGGTTCTGGGGTGGGCGACCTCAGGAGTGGTCTGATGGGACGCTTAACCTTCGATCATCGATGGCCCTCGCTTCTGTAGGAAGCAGGCCTAAGGCGTCGCACTCCTCTTTCCAAATTTTATGATGAAACGTATTATTAAGCCGCACGATTCAATACCACAATCCTGCCCATTCCGGCCGTATAACAATGCTAAAAAGACAAACTCACAGATTGAGCTCATTGACATTCTGATATTTGCGGGCTCTGGTAACCACTTAACACAATGTAGGCCGTGAGCTGGTTGAGCCATCTATGTCATACGCCGCGCTTTGGTAGTGCATCTCCACTGTTAGCGACATCTCACACAGATGACTTCTTTGCAATAATGCGGAAGAGAAGTGCATCGTTATTGCGTCGAGCGCGTGACAGTGGCAGCAGTCTTATGAATCGGTAACCGTACTCGTCGAACTCGGCAAAGTGTTCGACGTGGAACCTAACCTAAACATTAGCCCGCTAAGTTTCTCGCCGGATCTTCTCAACGGGTCGCGATTCCGATCCGGTAGTAGATTCATTCGCGAAGCAGCTGCCCTTGAGTTGATAGGTATCCTTCGGAGGCGCTCGGGCAGATGTTAGCAAAACCCAACCCTCCTGGCTGAGCCTCTGCTCGCCCACCTGTCCTGGTGAAACTGGAGAGGCCTCCGGGCCACCAGTTATACCTCAAACATTAAACAAAGTCTTCTGAACATCATATCGAGCAGGATCGAGTGACTGCTAGTCAATAATAGCCTTTGCAGTAGGCATTTATGAAAAACTAAAAAAAAAAAAAAAAAGGGTTTGATATTAATTTGTAATGTTTTTGTAAATTACTAAGATAGATTATAAGTAATATTAACAAATGCATGTCTTTTGCAGAGAAAAAAAAACGTAATATCAACACGATGCGTGACGTCATCCTAATTCTAATTCTATAAACAAAAAAACATATTGTAATACGTCCTTACAAAAATATATATTTGTTCTGAACTCGAGGGCATATAGCTCTGTATTAAGGATTTCGTTCAATAACACGTATAACATATTATGTAATGCACTATCTTATCAGAAGTCGATAGATAAAATCATAGGAAGCGTAATTTTCAGTGTTACGGTCGCATTTTGTTTGTGAAATATCAACCGATACAAAATCTTTGAATGTGCGTTCTCTGTTGAAAAGCTTACAGCGCTTACCTGATGATAAATGAGGCTATAGATACCAGAAAGCGAATTCCGCTGCTCATAGGGCTTGAGGTCTACATTTTAATTGCATGAGAATAGCGTGGAACCTTTCAATCGAGAGGCAAAGATGCGGTCCGCGCCATGACCCTGCCTGCCTTGGCTTAATATGTCTCATCCGAGCTTCGGAAGCGGATTGATAAGCGGCTTCAACTTTTACTAGATCCAACATGTCCTTTTCCCCTTATTTCCCCTACCTATTCACAGGTAGCCTAAGAGGCTATTCCAGCTACACCGGGACGGGTAGGTGAGCTCACGGGCTCAATATGAGACAATTTGCTAACACTAGCCCTTTTTTTTAACTCTAGGGAATCCATTTACGCATATCCGGTTAAGGGGGGTAACGAACCGGGCTATGTCGGACTCCGACGCCTCCCGAGAGGAAGAGGGAGACGAGGAGGACCAAGGTCCTCCACCTCCACGAATTCCTCGCAGGAGACTACGCCTTGAAAAGGCGCGCGAGGCGCTCGCCCCGCAAAACCAACTACCGACTAAACCCCATCGAGCTCCAACACACCGACTACACCAGACCTACGGTACTGCAGTGCTTGCCGAAAGCTAACACTAGCCCTAGCAAGAGCAGTGCTTCGCAGAATCTACCAGGGGATCGGAATCGCGACCCAATGAGAAGACCCGGCGAGAAATCCAGTGGGCAATATACCTCACCTTTAACGCATAGCCGGAAGATAAGTGCTTCCAAACCAAAAACGCTTCATATCGGAATGCCCGCTTCGTGGTACGTACTCATATACGTAGAGAAGTGCTAAGGACCCGTACTAGCACATAATATACCACAAGTTTAAAACTATATCAGAGAAACAATACGCATAAAAGTTTTTAAATTCAGATGGCACAATTGTAAGGTACAAGTTGATTCAATGTTAAGGCCATAGAGTTCAGTGTCGCACAAAAAATATATTCAATTACATATTCAACTCGGAAAAACAAATCCGCATAACAATCGCGATGTTGATTGTTGATAATGTATAAAACAAAGATAAAACTCATAATAATATATGCTGTCCCTGTCTTTTGAAAATGAGAAGAGAGTGACGTATTACGTATCGAAATCAGCTGATTTCTACGCAATGTAATCAGATACATCTCACAATCGTAGTCTTAACTTTAACAGTCTTTTACTGGTGTCTGGTGGACCTCTGAAGTCGGCACGAGTAGGTACCACCACCCTGCCTATTTCTGCTGTGAAGCAGTAATCGCTTCGGTTTGAAGGGTGGAGCAGCTGTTGGAACTATACTGAGACATTAGAACTTATATCGTAAGGTGTGTGGCGCATTTACGTTGTAGATGTCTATGGGCTCCAGTAACCACTTAAAACCAGGTGGGCTGTAAGCTCGTTCACCCATCTGAGCAATAAAAAAAATATAAGCAATAAAATGTACTTATGTTGTTTCTTGTTTGCTGATTGTTTTTAATTTTTTTTTTGTTTCTATGCTTTTGTTTCTCTCGTGTTTTTAATTTGTTTATATTGATGAGGACCTTAAATTGGCTTTTTGTTTCTATTATTTGTTATATTATTATACTATGTTAGTTGGCTGTTGGTTCTCCTGGTATTAAACAAAAAAATAAATAAAAATAAAACCAAAATATAGCTCACGGACACATGGATTTATTCTGAAAATACTCTGTTATTGAGTAACTTTTAAGTAAGTAACTGCTATTATTAAGTAACTTTATTTACTAGTGGTCCCACAGTAGTCGAAATTCGAGTTGAATCAATTGAAATTTTATATTTAAACATTACTATGGTTCTATTGTCAAATACTATTATACTTATATGATATAATCACAGATTTGGCCAAAATTACACTATACATAAATAATAATAAAGACAAACAATATTCATCTATTCTCAATTTGACTACAGACTTAAAACACTAACAAAAGTTTGACAATAATTGACAATAAACAAAGAGTATATTTATATATATATGTGTTGTGTCAAATACATGGTAGTGTGTGTAATGTTTTCTTTAATGATTTAATGTATCTTTTATGCATTATTTTAAAAAAAATATTAGCATTGTGCACTTCTTCTCTATATTCTCTATAAGTGTGGAAAATTTCATACTCCTCCGTCCGCGCAATTTTCGTAAAAAGGGATACAAAGTTTTTGCTTCACGTATTAATATACAGATATAGGACGCAGCTCGCAAAAAAAAAAA
The DNA here is from genome assembly GCF_030267445.1 of Bombyx mandarina. Lineage (NCBI taxonomy): Eukaryota > Metazoa > Arthropoda > Insecta > Lepidoptera > Bombycidae > Bombyx > Bombyx mandarina. The sequence continues at coordinate 8,797,949 of NC_143234.1, read as the reverse complement.
AATAAGACGATGAACTCAAAATTACAAATACAATCCATTCCCTAACAACGTAAGCAATCGTATGCAATCGATCAAGTTATAAATCATATCTGCCGATACAAGTGTGTACATTTCTGCGTGAACAAAATTATCTATACTAATATTATAAAGAGGAAAGATTTGTTTGTTTGTTTGTTTCGAATAGGCTCCGAAACTACTGGACCGATTTGAAAAATTCTTTTACCATTAGAAGCTGACATTGTCCCTGATGAACATAGGCTACTTTTTTTAATTTTTTTTTTATTTTTATTTTTTTGTTTATTGTGTGTTTTAATGTTTCCGAAGCGAAGCGAGGGCGGGTCGCTAGTACACAAGTAAATATCGAATTGACGATCTTCGAATGTCAATCTATGTCATAATATCTGAACTGCAAGATTGTGTTTTTGTCGGCTAAAACAGCTACCTGAATTTCCTGTTTGATAGTTGACATTAAATAAATTTAATACGCTTATAAGTAATCACGGAACATGTGTGTATATTTTTGGCACGATCCCAAACAACATTTAAGTCCTTACCCTTTTTTTCTACCTATTCGCTGGTAGCCTAAGAGACTATTCCAGGGCGGACGATTAGCTCACGAACTATATCTGAAAGAATTTGCTAAACTAGCCTCAGCAAGAGCAGTGCTTCGCAGAATCTACCACGGGATCGGAATCTTGATCCCTTGCGTACCCGTTCATAGATTAACACAGCAGTTAATGAATGTTTGTACAGCAAGGCGTATTCCAAAATTATCCGTTCATTTTAGAATATGCACATTCTTTAATACCACTTCATAGGAGTGGAACACAGCTCGCTGAGTTTCTCGCCAGATCTTCTCAGTGGGTCACGATTCTGATCCGGTAGTAGAGTCATTCGCGGAGCAGCTGCTTATGAGTTGTTACGTCTCCTTTGGAGGCGCTGGACGAGGCGAGGATGAGCTCTCAGCCCACCTGATGCTAAGTGGTTACTGGAGCCCATAGACATCTACAACGTAAACGCGCCACCCACCTTCAGATATAAGTTCTAAGGTCTCAATATAGTTACAACAGCTGCCCCACCCTTCAAACCGAAACGCATTAGTGCTTCGCGGCAGAAATAGGCAGGGTGGCGGTACCTACCCGCGCGGACTCACAAGACGTCCTACTACCAGTAATGTAAAAACTTGTATGAAATAAGAGGCTTTTTATTTATTTATTTATACAAATCTAAACCTGCAGGATTAGAATCCCGGTGTGTATCGCATCACTCCATACGAGCTCGCTGGGCCTATGAACTAGATCCCGACGACATCCAAACTGACTTGGAATCATTAAAGTTTCCATTAAATCTAAAACGAAATTGTGCCCGCGGTTGGATTAGCATATCTTATCCTTTTCGCTATCATCCAAATACATATCTTGCGCGATAACGTCACAGTCGAGAGATAAAAAGGATTAAACGTTTCACTTATCTGTCCTTACTAGACGCTAACATTGTGTGTTACTGTTCCAACCTATACAAATGTTATCGCCTTTAATGTTCCGAAGTAGTGATGTTTTTCTTTTTAGTGGATCAACATGATACCGCTAGTATTCCACAGTATGCGTTAGGAGCAGTAGGATCAAATATAATAATCTCTATATTAATACTTGAAGCAAAAACTTTGTACCCCTTTTTACGAAAATTGCGCGGACGGAGGAGTTTGAAATTCCCCACACTTATAGAGAATGTAGAAGGACTGCAGAATCTTAATATTTTTTTTAATTATGCATAAAAAATTCTATAAATCAATAAATAAAAACATTAAACACACTACCATGTATTTGACACACACACGCATGCATACTATCTGTTTATTGTCAAGCTTTTCTTATTGCTTATAGTCTGTGGTCAAATTGAGAATAGATTAAATATTGTTTGTCTCAGTAAGAGACCCAGAAAAAAAATGGACGCGTTGTGTAGAGGCTTGGGAGGCGATTTGTAATTTCATCTAGGAGGACTCTTAGACACCGACTGAGCTCTCACTATAGTGGTTTTTAAGTAGGTTAAAAAATGGAGGCGCTCAAAAAGAATTTATTCTCAAAGTGGGCAGTAGACGTGTCTCAAGGTGTGAGTTTCTCAAGGGTTCTCGTTGTGATTTCCATGTGCCGAGAGCCACTTAACACTTGTTCGTTGACCGTCACAGAATAGAAGAATATATAAAAATTGAAAACCTGAATCGCGCTAACGACATTACAGCTTTTTCATATAACAAAATTTAAAAAAAAAAATCCGATTCCGAATAAAAGATAATCTTACAATATTTTTGCGATTTATTCAACTTTGTAAGCTAGTTTTTTTTTCCTTACCTAAGCTGATGGTCTAGAGACCATATCAGCGTAACCTTAACTAGTAGGTGAGCTCACGGGGCTCAAACTTGACGAGGTTGCTAACACGAACCCTAGCAAGAGCCGTGTTTCGCAGAATCTACCACCGGATCGGGAACGCGACCCACTGAGAAGATCCGGCGAGAAACTCAGTGGGCTGTGTCTGAGGGGTAAGCTAATAAGAATCATTGTTAATATCGAGAAGTTCGTAGTTGCGAAAACTGAAGTCGTCGTGGCCTAAAGGATAAGACGTCCGGTGCATTCGTATGTAGCGATGCACCGGTGTTCGAATCTCGTAGGCGGGTACCAATTTTTCTAATGAAATACGTACTCAACAAATGTCCACGATTGACTTCCACGATGAAGGAATAACGTCGTGTAATAAAAATCAAACCCGCAAAAATTATAATTTGCGTAATCACTGGTGGTAGGACCTCTTGGTAGTCCGCACGGGTAGGTACCACCACCCAGCCTATTTCCGCCGTGAAGCAGTAATGCGTTTCGGTTCGAAGGGTGGGGTAGCCGTTGTAACTATACTGAGACCTTAGAACTTATATCTCGAGGTGGGTGGCGCATTTACGTTGTAGATGTCTATGGGCTCCAGTAACCACTTAACACCAGGTGGGCTGTGAATTCGTCCATCCATCTAAGCAATAAAAAAAAACTGGTTCCGCAGAAACTTCATATTCGTTTAGCAATAAATTTGTGTAATTGTCATATATGAATAATATCAAGGCTTTTATTTATTAATTGGACTATTGTTATTTTAAACTGCCCGTGACCTTGGCTATAGAACCTGAAGCGTTAGCTATGGTACAATATAATATAATATCATCTATAAATGTCAGCTATACTCAGATGCACAATAATAAAGTTTTAGGAGATACAGTATTCATATAAATTCAAGGGAATTCCAACCACCTCTGAAGGATTGAGGGCAGAGGCTAGGAACTAAACCAAGTCAAGAACTGAAGAGAAAATAACATAACCTTTCCCTTTCCTTGTGGTGTTTTAAGGAATTCTAAAATTGACAGTGGCGTTTTTAATAGGCAAGGCACACCTACAAAAACGTACAATGGTTTGATAATTATTGTGTTTAACAAATTAATTCATCTAACGCTTCCATTTGACCCCGGAATCAAATCGATTCATTGTTCAATTATGACATTCGACAGATCGGAGCTTAAGCCCTGAATAACAAAATTTTGCAAAAGGAAATTTTTGAACAGGAATCATAAGGTCTTAAGAGTTAATATGTATTTAATATGTGCACTATGTTTGATTTAGCGTATTCGTCATTTCGGACGTGGTGCTGTGAAGGTTTTTTTTATGATAGTCGTGTTTTTATGATAGATGAAGTCGTCGTGGCCTAAAGGATAGACGTCCGGTGCGTCCGGTGAATTCGTATCGTGCGATGCACAGGTGTTCGAATCCCGCAGGCGGGTACCAATTTTTCTAATGAAATACGTACATAACAAATGTTCACGTCACGAAGGAATAACGTCGTGTAATAAAAATCAAACCCGCAAAAATTATAATTTGCGTAATTACTGGTGGTAGGACCTCTTGTGAGTCCGCACGGGTAGGTATCACCGCCCCAACTATTTCTGCCGTGAAGCAGTAATGCGTTTCGGTTTGAAGGGTGGGACAGCCGTTGTGACTATACTGAGACCTTAGAATTCTATCTCAAGGTGTGTGGCGCATTTACGTTGTAGATGTCTATGGGCTCTAGTAACCACTTAACACCAGGTGGGCTGTGAGCTCGTCCACACATCTAAGCAATAATAAAAAAATTATAGGTCCCGGAAGGTCTAACTTAACTAAACACGATATAAACGCGAAATTATAATGGCTTTGTTGGCCAACGTCAATGGCCGGTCACCGAAGACATGTCAGTAATTGCTTTGACATAAAGAAGACTTCAGTTTGACAGGTGCCACAAACACGTCGATATCCAAATTAAAATCCTACTGTATTCAACTTTAAGTCAACGCGCCAATGTCGAAACCGTTTCCGTCCAGATTAGGGATATTATCAAAACAAACGGTCCAAAGGAATTCCGATATGAGGCGACAAGTTTAACGAAATTTCAATTATGTAAGTACCAAAAAAAGATAACGGTACTTAGCACGAACTTACCGCGAAAACTAAAGTACAGGTAACCCTCCTATAACACGGTATTTTACAACACGGTTCCACAATAACACGAGAAGAAAAAATCCCTTAAATCCTCTTATAACACGGTACTTTTACAACACGATAACGGTTTTTTTTTAATTATTTAGAAAATTACATTATGCACTATGAACTCACAAGATGTGGGAATAATCGAGATGATTCATTCAGAAAAAATACTCTCCCTTTTTGTACTAGCTTCTAGTCGCATATAACATGGTTTCGCAATTTGGGACTTTGCAGGAACGTATCTACGGCGCTACCCGTATTTGAAATTCAGTCAATTTCAAACTGGGTGGTGAATTAGTAAGCGCATCTGATTGTGGATCGAGAGTCGAGCGTTCAATTCTTAAACGGGCGAATGTTCGTTTGATTAACAGATTTGTTAGCTTTTTGGTCTGAGTGTTCAATGTCTATTTATGTAAAATATATGGATATGGTATGGAGTGAACTCTGGAATATCCTCCATATCATGATATGGAGTATTTCAGGTGAATCTATATATCTATATTCTATATATCTATATATAAAAATGAATTGCTGTTCGTTAGTCTCGCTAAAACTCGAGAACGGCTGGACCGATTTGGCTAATTTTGGTCTTGAATTATTCGTGGAAGTCCAGAGAAGGTTTAAAAGGTTTGAAAAAATATGAAAATGCTCGGAATTAAATAAAAATAACAATTTTGTTTTTCCTTTGATGTTTATAAAAGTTTAGGTCTTTTATGTATCGATTGAGGCACTACGAAGTCTGCTGGGTTAGCCATAAATAATAAAAGACTTAATTGAGTTTCTGTTATACTTTTTTTTATTTTTTATTGCCTTTGTAGGCAGACAATCATACGTGTGTGATTTGTTTCCCGTTATTATACTATTATTTAAAAAAACGCGCGATTAAACCGTAAAAGTACTTTTCATTATGCCTACAACTCGCGAAGTTAGTGTAGTGTGTAGTCGTCGTGGCCTAAGGGATAAGACGTCCAGTGCATTCGTGTTGAGCGATGCACCGGTGCTCGAATCTCGCAGGCGGGTACCAATTTTTCTAATGACATATGTACTCAATAAATGTTCACGATTGACTTCCACGGTGAAGGAATAACATCGTGTAATAAAAATCAAACCCGCAAAATTATAACTTGCGTAATTACTGGTGGTAGGACCTCTTATGAGTCCGCACGGGTAGGTACCACCACCCTGCCTATTTCTGCCGTGAAGCAATAATGCGTTTCGGTTTGAAGGGTGGGGCAGCCGTTGTAACTATACTTGAGACCTTAGAACTTATATTTCAAAGTGGGTGGCACATTTACGTCGTAGATGTCTATGGGCTCCAGTAATCACTTAACACCAGGTGGGCTGTGAGCTCGTTCACCCATCTAAGCAATAAAAAAAGGCCCCGGTCGTCGTGTATGTCAACATTTCTCACGAACCACCGAGCTCCAACTGGAGCAGGTTAGCGCCTGTAAAAGCGGGACTGTAGGGATTGGAGAGTCATAGAAGAAGTGCGGGCCGCGTGAGCGAACACCACACACACGTGAGTCATGACGTGGACTTCAGTCTTATCCTTTAGACCACGACGACGACAAGATCTTTATCAATTTGGCTACAAATTACACGCGCAAATTATGCGGTATTCAAAGTGAGTAATGCACGTTTGTTCGCTAATTGTTTTAATTTCATTTAAAATTACTGTATTTTTTAGTAATGTAATAGAAATAATAATACACACACACACAGTCACACACGATTATTTGGCCCCAAATTAGGATTCCTTGTATTAAAAATACATACTTGTAATTAAATATTAGAACAAAGTTGTTCATCACACGAATGTTTGCCCGATAGTCGAACCCACGACCCTCCACCCAGCAATCGGTTAGTGCTTCACTAATGCACCGCCGTGTCAGTCCGTGAGTATCCAAGATGTACAAATTAAGTTGCTATTTACATGGTGCTAATAGTTAATTGTCGCCATCAGCCTACAGTTGTCTCTGGGTCTTTATACAATAATACCATTGGTCTGTCGACTCCGTATTTGATCTCTCGCGGGGTGCCAAGAACTCAAGAAACTTCACTAGGAAGTGATCCTAACAAGATCAGTGCTATGCAATTCTCTCAAGTTGAGCCTATGAGCTCTCCTAACTGTCCTTAGGCTCGGGCGGAGATTGAAGGTCAGGTGAGATAGTGCAAGAGGAGTTGTTTAATGGATAAGGCCCTAAAAACATCCTTGGGCCCGCTGCTCTCCCAACATCTGAGGACTAGTCCCCGCGCGTCCCCTAGGCGCGGAAACCTCATATATTAGGTTCGGCCCATCTACCCGAAAAAATACCCTTAGACTATAAAACATTAGGTAGGGAACCAAAAGAACTAAGAAGAAAAATGTGGATTGTTCAATTATGTTTTGGATGGAGCTTCATTCCATAATTCATCATCATCATCATTCGCCTGCCCTTCTCCCAGTCACCTGGGGTCGGTGCAACAAGTTTTCTTCTTCCATACTCCTCTATCATATACCATTTCTTCGCTCACTCCTCTCTTACACATATCGTCTTTCACGAAAACCATTCATTTTTTCTTAGGTCTACCTCTTCCACACTTCCATACGTTCTACAATTCGATGGACCGATTTCTTACAACCAATAAAAAGATTAGACTTCAATCTCGTCTCAGCGTCTACGGCAAAAAAAGCTAATCGTTCCATTAATTTGGATTAGGATTTCGACGTGAGACGTCTTCAACTCGTTTTGCCAATCTATACTTAAAAATAAAATTGGAGTGTCTGTTTGTAATATTGAAATAACCGCTTTTACTACATGCATATGAATATATATATATACGGTACATACACCAAAATAACATTTTTTACAATTTTTGTCTGTCTTTCTGTCTGTTTGTTTGTTCCGGCTACTGGTGGTAGGACCTCTTGTGAGTTCGCGCGGGTAGGTACCACCACCCTGCATATTTCTGCCGTGAAGCAGTAATGCGTTTCGGTTTGAAAGGTGGGGCAGCCGCTGTAACTATACTTGAGACCTTAGAACTTATGTCTCAAAGTGGGTGGCGCATCTACGTTGTAGATGTCTATGGGCTCCAGTAACCACTTAACACCAGGTGGACTGTGAGCTCGTCCACCCATGTAAGCAATAAAAAAAAAAAAAGCTCTGGAACGGCTGGACCGATTTTGACGGGACTTTCACTGACAGGTAGCTGATGATATAAGGAGTAACTTAGGCTACTTTTTTTAGACTAGCTTTGCCCCGCGGCGTCACCCGCGGTACGAAGTTACCGCGGGTAACATCGCGGGACTCAACTATCAATAGTAACATTTAATGTTTCCGAGGCGAAGCGAGGGCGGGTCGCTAGTCTTACATAAAATAAATTGGATTTAAGTAAAAATTCAAATTGTTTTCAATTATTTTTCGTTCAGCAAAATCATTCATTAGATTTAACAGCGCGTTATAAATTATAAAAATCCGAAAATGTATTTTAACCAGTCTTTCGAGTTTTTTTTTTCTTTTTTTTTTCTTTTATCGACGTAACAAAGCTGTGGAACACGTTTTCTCGTTGAATTTTAATAATTTTATTAACATATAATTAAAAGATTTATCTAATCACCATCGTAACACGTGATACTACAGTAAATTAATTAATGTGAGATTTTCATATATTCACGTTTAGTTTTTGCACATATCACCCTAAAGAGAGTTTGAAATGAACAAGTGAATAATTTTTCTATTCTCTAGAGATTTTCGGTTGCCGTTCAATTTGATGTTGGCAACTATTAGCCTTGTGTTCTTTTGGCTGTTGCTGTTAGTTGAAATCCCGACCTGGTGTTCGGATACTGAAACCAACAAATAGAGAGAAAGAAACAGAGAGAGAATATACTTTATTGCACACTAAACACAATTAACATTAAAAAACAGTCTATTACTGGTGTTAGGAGCTTTTGTGAGTCCGCACAGGTAGGTACCACCACGCCGCCTGTTTCTGCCGTGCCGTTTCGGTTTGGAGGGCGGGGCAGCCGTTGTACTGTTAAAAGTGAGAGTTCTAAGACTCATATCTCAATGCGGGTGGCGGCATTTACGTTATCGAGGTCTATGGACTCCGATCGCCACTTAAACACCAGGTGGGTCGTGAACTCGTCCACCAATCTTTTTATATAATAATAAAATAGTGGAGACAGAGAGTATGATGGTAACCAAAGTTGCCAAGAATAATACCAATGCAATTAAGTATGCTGGGAAACAAGAATGTAGCGCAAACTCACCTGTGATCAGCGTTTTCGATCCTAGCGTTCAAGTTAGCGCCCCTATAAAGTCTGGTTTTTGAAGCGTAAGCGTGATTGACTCGTTCACTCATTTAAGCAATGAAAACAAATAAATAAAAACTTGAGACTATCTAAATACATATTTCTTACCTTTGAGCTTACTATGGGCAAAGGACGCCTAAAAAAATCGGTTGTCTGTAAAGTTGGTTTTTTGACGATAGTTAAACGTGACGACGTCATAAGAAAATATTGATGGAATGGTTTCATTTTTCAAAAGGATATTTTAATTATATTTGTTTGATAGATATTTTGTATGGACAATTGACGCCACATTCACTTTTCACTGAACTTCATATTTGACGAAAACATGTAAATGTATTATTGTATAGCAGCTGTCCACGCGGATGCATCGCTCACTCAAGTAGGAGAGAGACAGATGTCGAACGCTGCCGAACGCGGGGGCCGTTTGTGCCTCTTTGTCGCTCGTTGCGCGCTCTCGCTTGCACTTCAAGCCTTAAATGGAACGCCTCAATGAGTCATGTTTTTTCGTGTGTGCTGCCGGCTCCATCGAATTATAAAACGTTGTCACATCAAAAAGTGCACATCAAAGCTGTCGGCATCACTTATCCGCGATCAATGAGCTTCGCCAGACTGCCGTCGAGTACGAATATTTGTGCTACGTAAGATCTGAATCGAGATGTTGTCATTGTGGTACGCGTCCCAAACGGCAAGGAGTGTGCTTAATGGGTAATTGTTTGCTCGTTTGATGCCTGGGGGAATGTCTTGTACGTTTCCATTGCTTCATACGACACGACAATAGTGTTCTCCAGTGAAGTTCACGCTGTTTGTTTACATGTGATTTACATATGATTGTTGTTAATGTTACCGGTAGATAGCGGCTTGGCTCGGGTCCTGGCATTACTGAAGCCCATGGGCGATGGTAACCACTCACGATCAGGTGAGCCGTATGCTCATCTGCCTACTAGGACAATAAAAAATAATAATCAATACATCAATTTTTTCTGTTATATATTATTAATAATGCAATTAATTGAAGTATATTTTAATAGTTCTTTAGTTTTAATCAATACTTGATATTTCGTCGTTGTTGCAAGCGACATTAACGACATTTAGACCAAAGACTATGGGTAGGATGTTAGGAGCAAACAAACCTTATTTCTAGTCCATTTTTGGGTGTTACCACTAATACTCGATAGCTCGCTTTTTTTTTTTATTGCCCTTATAGGCAGACGAGCATACGGCCCACCTGATGGTGAGTGGTTACCGTCGCCCATGGACTTCAGTAATGCCAGGGGCAGAGCCAAGCCGCTGCCTACCGCTTAATACTCTCCACAAGCCTCGTTTGAAGAAGGACATGTCATAGCGCTCGGGAAACACCGTGGAGGGGAGCTCATTCCATAGCCGGATGGTACGTGGCAAAAAAGATCTCTGAAAACGCACTGTGGATGACCGCAGTAGCTCCAGGTAGTATGGATGAACTCTACTCCGGTGGCGGGCGGTGCGATGGTAAAAACGAGATGCCGGTATCATCTCGAATAATTCCTCAGAGCACTCCCGCTCCGAAATATAGCGTGTTTAATTCTCGTGTCGTTTTTTTCCAACCTCTTCGCTGGTAGCGTGAGGCTATTCTAGCTACGCCCGGACGGATAGGTGAGCTCACGGGCTCAACTTGAGAGAATTTGCTAACACTAGCCCTAGCAAGAGCAGTGCCTCGCAGAATCTACCACCGGATCGGAGTCGCGACCCACTGTGAAGATCCGGCGAGAAACTTAGTACGCTCGTGTCGCGTCATACAATGTAAGTCAATTCCTCAACCGGTATTGAAGAGCAACTGTGCGACGATTATTTCCGCACGTCATTGTTCACGGGTCCCAGGTGACGTTCCACCTGCCAGCTTAGGGCTCCTAAACTGTCTTTACGTATGAGGAAAACCTTGCATTCATTTGTCGAGAATCGAGAATCAAGTTCGATTTCGAATTGTAAAATGCGTTCTTTTGGTTAAGGGTAAACTGTAAGACTATCATCACTCCATTTATTTTCTTCCCTGCCTATGTGTTGAGAAGCTATTTCAGCTTCTGTTTGACGTGTAGGTGAGCTCACCGGGCTCAAACCGGGAGTGTTGCTAGCACTGGCCCTAGCAAGATCAGTGCTTCGCAGAATCTACCGCCGGATCGGAAACGCGACCCACTGAGTAGATCCGGCGAGAAACTCAGTGGGCTGTGTCTGTGGGTTAATTCACTCGTCGAGCCGTTCGTCGCAAGCGACGGGTTCGACGAGGACGGTGACCGAAAAAGCTAAGTTACTCCAACGTACTGTGATAGGTTAAGCAAGTCATTTTATTATGTTTTTTTTCGGACTTCAACCTTTTTGTATGTAGTCACGTAATCTTTCAACTTGATAACAAAGCCTATCACACACGAGTTAGCTACTTAGTTGCGAACGTGAACTAGAAACCGCGTTTCGTTGCTGAAAATTTCCATGAAATTAATTATAATTGTCCGTCTTCGCATGTGGACACAGATAGTGAACCGTTTTTTCAGACGAACAATCTCGCGGATCAATAGACGATCACAGGCTCAATTTAAATCCAAATTGCATTGGTATAAAGGCTGTCCTACCCGCAAAACGCAAGGCTGCTAAGCTGCCTTAAAAAAATGCACTACCAGTATGTGTTATTTATTTACACGCATTTTAATGCCGCATTAGGTAGATGAACAATGACATACGATCCGCGCGATGGAAAAACGGTCACTGCTAATCACAGTAATGGTGAACAACGGCAATGGTAGATTCAGAGGCATGCTTACCGCCGCTTATCCTAAAATATTAAATTGAACCTTTGTTTAAAAGCAGCCATATCGAAGGGCTTTCGGAATAACATTGGATGATCCAGGAAAATTGCTTGAAAATGCACCGTTCTCGGAGTCTCTTATCGTAGCTAGAGTAATCAGATATTCAGACCTAGTAATATCAAATGACCCTGTCTAGGCAGATAGACAGCACTCTGTACTAGTGAAAAGACTGCCCGTCTTGTAACCTGACGCGTTGAAACCTGTTACTCCCAAGTCCTGTTAGAGTTGTGACTCAATGAGGGTATCATTGTTAGGTTTTAAAAGTACGCCCAAAGGGTGTTGTGTCGGCATTGAATAAAATATATGGAAAAAATATTAGGTAACAGAACATTTTGGCGGGATCCCGGAACGAATGAAAAAATACACGGACTAGTAAGGTTTCAGTGACGTTGAACAACTATACCCGTACACACGACCATACAGAGCGAACATACTGTTACATCTCTAGGCTGTATAGAGATACTTACAAAACACCTTACTCATCATAAACCCTCTTATAATGTTTTCATTAGAACATATCAGTCCCAGTTCGGGTCAGACATTCACCAAAGCGGGACGCTTACTGATTTTCCTCACTCATTAATAATTATAACCATTTTGTAATCTATATATATAAAAATGAATTGCTGTTCGTTAGTCTCGCTAAAACTCGAGAACGGCTGGACCGATTTGGCTAATTTTTGTCTTGAATGATTTGTGGAAGTCCAGAGAAGGTTTAAAAGGTTTAAAATAAATATGAAAATGCTTGGAATATAAATAAAATAACAATTTTGTTTTTCCTTTGATCTGTCCCCCGTCGGACGGATTCCTTTTGTTGGTTTTAGTTTATTTTATACAAAAGTGTAGGTCTTTTATTGATCGATTGAGGCACTACGAAGTCTGCCGGGTCGGCTAGTGTTGAATAAATATCTTATTAAAAAGAGTTCGACCTTCTCACTTCTAACAGTGCGAAGCGAAGGTCCCAAAATTTCCTCCCGACCCGCGAAAGTCACAATTTACGATACAATTTCAATTTCTCCCACTCGATTCCTTAGAGAAATTCTGTTCAGTGAAAAATATATTTCCTAATCAGTACTAATTTTTAGATGCGACCTATTCTTTTGATTAAAACAATAAAACAAAGGCGTTTTCGCTTTGTAATTAATAAATCTAGTTTTCATTTCTTAACTAGGAAATGATAAATGTTACTCAAGCCGAAGATTACAATAGCGCGGAGACGACATAAACTATGTCTTTAGTTACATCGGCGATTGAAATGTAATTGTTGGTGTATTGATTGCTATCACGCAAACCCGTGTTCCGGGGTGACTTACACCATAAGTGATAATGGTGTTTTATATGGTATCCAATTGTGGGGTATCGCGTCAAACTCAAATAATTACATATATCCTTTTTTTTATTGCTTAGATGGGTGGACGAGCTCATGTCCCACCTGGTGTTAATGTTCACTGGAGCCCATAGACATCTACAACGTAAATGCCGCTACCTTGAGACATGAGTTGTAAGGTCTCACTTTTAACAGTACAACGGCTGCCCCGCCATTCAAACCGAAACGCATTGATGCTTCACGGCAGAAATAGGCAGGGTGGTGGTACCTACTAGGGCAGACTTACAAGACGTCCTACCACCAGTAAGAATGAAGAATCCTTCAAAGATTTCAATCAAAAACGCTCAGAATGATAGTGAACGCATGGTATGTTATAAATGAAGGAATCCATTGCGATCTCGCCATAAGAAAAGTCAAAGATGAAGTAATCCATAGAGCTAAAACCTTCTCTGAAAGATTAGAAGCCCAACCAAATAACTTTGCTAAGCATCTAATGGACAACCGAAATGACTACAAGAAGGCTCAGAAGAAGAGTGCTTCAAGATCTACTAGACCCATTGTAGGCACAGCCTATGAAATTGTTTTTCTCAAAACTACGGTTGAAAGTCTAACGACAGATTACGGTATAAAAAAAGGCGATTAAAAAAAACAATCCCCCGAAAATTTCACATTTACGTTGTTACTGATCGTAGATTAAAAGACGGGTAGGTGCCGCCATTTTAGCGCGAAACGGTCATTGGTTAGAAGGTAAGAGCGCTTTTCTATACTAATCTATACTAATATATAAATCTACAGTGGTTTTTACGGATGCTCCGTTATAACTACTGGACCATGCATCCAATTGACTTGAAACTTGGTATCCGTGTAGAAAATACATGTACTTAATGGATAGGCTAATATTTGTATGACTGTTGGACTCCCTACACCAGTTGCGGGGGCGTTAATGATGAGAATCTTTGTGAGAGTGAGAAATAATAATGTTAATTTTAAATGCCCAGCGAAGCGAGCGGGTACAGCTAGTACTATATAACTGTAATTTCAAACTCGTGTCTCGAAATAGGTTCAGGACCACATACATGGCGGGCCGTGACCTCCTCTATCCAATTATTGCTAAATAAATAGAATAACAAAAGGATGTCTAACAAATAAATCGATATGGTAACGCAAAAATCACGTGAAACGCTTGATCACTTCGCAATTATCGCCATATTAGTGTTGGGCAAGTCGATAACTATTAATATTATCGACGTTGGAGGACGTCGGACGGGAGTATTGGTTAAGGCTCATTTAGAATGTTAAAAAGAAACGTACATATTTTTTTTATCAATACATACTACTACAATAACTGAACACGTGTTATTAAGAAAATACAAAAAAAAAATTGGTCTTTTGCTATTTCGAAATTTAAATTTTATTGTAATGAAATATTAGAAGATACACAGAAATAAGAAACAGAAAAAGTTCTTCTCTGTGATACGCGTTGTAATGGATTTATGTGGGTTTATTTAGGAGAATAGGAGGGCAGCTGGTTGTAATACTCGCCATGGTGCGTCGACCCCACATAACATAGCAAAAAGGCAAGCTCAACAAGAACATTAGGTGACCCATGCATACTATATAAATATACGAATAAAAATTAAGTTACTTTGGTTATAACTATTGTACAATGTAAGTTTCAATTTCAAGATCAGTCAAACTCGCAACAAACAAAAAATGGTTGGCGTGCAAATTGATGCAGCGTGAAAGAAGTGAAACTTCTTTTGTGGTATGTAGTATTATGGTAACCTTAATTTTTCGCCCTTAAATCAAATTTCTCTTGTCATAGGGAATGCTATGTATAAGAAAAATGACCTAGCTCCTTTAGCTTTGTCCTTTCCCTCTGTCCACGGTCAAGTGGTTACCGAGACGCTCTGTCTATTTTCTCATTCTCGCTCTTCCTAAATTGTATCTTTTCTCGCTAGCCGTAACGAATCTGTCGCGAGCTACGCGCCTAGAGAAGTTTCACTTCAAAAAGGTCGCACCAAGCCTTTTTAATTATAAGTCTTAAACTGGGCCTGTTTATGTCGCGAATAAAACCTGCGCTTCAATTTTGAAGACGGAACAACTATTGAGTTTTCAATTTTGTATTTCATGAGAGGCAGCGGTATTCACGTTATTGGTGGCTAAGTTATCCGGTATTTATACAAGAGAAAATCTAATACTAATTTAATGACTGCTATAATTTACAGTAGGTGGTAATAAACGAACTGTTCCAATAGGAACTGAAGTGAGTAAAAGCTGTAATCCTTTGGATGTTATTTCCTAAAACACTCTTAATAGTTAAATCCACACGGGCAGTATCGCAAAATAATTACGATCTGTCAGGATCGAGAGTCCTACTGCTTGCAATATAAATATAGCTCGTAGAATAAGTACTTACTGAAGGATTACCCAATTAAATGAACAATGCTTTCAAAACAAAGGTGAATATAATGTGAAGATCTCCAACGATTCCAAACAGTCCTTTATATAACGCGTCCTTACAACGACCTATGGTATAATGACGATGCCTTTTCCTTTGGAGGCAGAAGCGATAGTCAGTAAGATAGTGACGTCACAATCGAAGCCAGCCGAAGCGCTAGTTAAGTTTTCAGATTTTCAGTTCGCTATGCGCGGGAGCGTCTCGCTTAGTCGATTAGTCGACGTGAACCGGTCGAACGTATCGCGGACCGGACAGTGTTTGCCGTAAAATACGAAAAACAAAAAAAAACAAAACAAAAAAGACTCTCCCACGAAACACAATAGCTTTTAGGTAAAACAATAAAACAATTGCGTCTAAAATTTTATTTCACTTTCTGAGATTTTTTTCAAATTTCATTTAAATTCTGTGATTAAAAAAAAAGTGTATCTCGGATACATACGTGAAATGAATATTTGATTTAATGAAATATTAAAACATCGACCGACCTACTTATACGATCGTTTTCCGCGGATATAGCAAAACAATAATAATAATAGCGAGTAAATTTTGTTTATTTTATCGAATACTCATAATATATCGACATATCGAAAAATCGCTTCACTAAAAGTGTTAGAATGAAGCTCAAAAGACAGACCCTGGTTTCGGGAGACACTTCCGAAGAGGAGATCGGACATAATTATCTGAGTACTTTGGTAAGTGTTCCATAGATCATTTTATTCGTTGATAATATAAACACACTACTTAATATTAGAAGAAGATAAATTCCATAATATTCCATATAAATGAACACCAGATCGCTGGAACAATTAAAATGAAATAATAAATAAATTAAATAGTTCGCGGAAGAAAATGTATGTCAAACAACATTAGTTTATTTGACTTGAATATTTTTAAATCTTCATTTAGAAGCATAAGATCGGAACTATAAAAATTGGACATTGAATGTTCTAAATGGTTCGAATCTCCTATCTATTTGTAGCGTCGGTTGTAAAAACCTTTATCACTGTTATCGGCTTAGAGTATTTCTATAATTTTTGTATTATATAGTATTTCACAAAGATTTCGCATTACTTAAATAATCACCTTAAAAATATAATAAAGCGCTGGGCAGAAATATATAAAAGTGTTTTAGCAAAAAGTAATTCTGGATCTTACTGCTCTAAAATCGTGTATCAAGAAATCGGGTTTGATATCTGGAATGTAACTTTTTGGGGTATTTTGTATAATTTATCAAAGTAAATATATAAATAAATCTAAGTGGGTGCGAAAAGCTCACGGCTCACCAGGTTTTAACTAATCACTGAATCAAATGGAAATCAAAACATGAAGACCCTTATTCATTTTTAGACGAAGCCTGGATTTTATTGTGGAACATTTTGTTACGTCTTTCAAACAGGAAACATTATTGAAAGGCATTATAGAAGTAAAACTCATTGATAATTTAGCAAATATTCATTCCCATTTAATAATTATAATAAAAAAAACAGTGATTTATTGTGATTTATTGTAATATGTTACTGCTAGCGGTCTGGTTGTCTATGGCATTGTTGAAGGTTATAAAAACAAAAATTCGCGGGTTTTTTTAGATATTAAGTAATTTTACTTTAATTTTATCTGAAATTAAACCTGATTGATTTAGCATACTAGTACGTATGCATCCACAACTGGGGTAAATACTTTAAATGTTTTATACACGGTGTATTTCGTAAGATCATTTATTTTACTAGGTCATGTCGAATAAAATTCATAATATTAAGTGTTCGTATAGTGACTGACGTATTGTAAAACGCCTTGGAGAATTGTGGAATTATATTCGTAAACGAATTCTTATCATTTGTCCTCTTTTGTATTTATATAAACTAGCGGTCCCCCGGTAGTCGAAATTCGACTATAATTAATTGAAATTATTAGTTTGTACACTATTATGATTGTATTTTATATTTCTATAATCACAAATTTCGCCAAGACTACACTATCAAAAATATTAACAAAGAAAAACCATATTCTATTCTCAATTTGACAACAGACGTCAAGAACAAAATTTTGACAATAAATAGTATGCATGCGTGTGTGCGTCAAATACACGGTATGTAGTGTGTGTAATGTTTTCTTTATTGATTTAATGTATCTTTTATGGATTATTTTAAAAGAATATTAGCATTGTGCACTTCTTCTCTATATTCTCTATAAGTGTGGAAAATTTCATACTCCTCCGTCCGCGCAATTTTCGTAAAAAGGGATACAAAGTTTTTGCTTCACGTATTATATAGATAAGAAATCAACTGCAATGAATTTCGAAGGGTTCTGTAGTGGGAGTGAAAGTTCTTTGCTGTATTTCAATGTAATGTACCTACGTAATCTATGTAATAATATCACGTGCAACCTAAAAAAAAAGAAATGTTAAAATGGAAGTTTTGTTGAAATTCCCTAATGTTAATTTTGTTGTTCACATACTTAAATACGGCAGAAAACGTACGATCGATCAAAACGCCTAAAATAATTACTGAGGCTAGATCGTTTTCAATTTTAAAATGAGCTACGACTATTTTCGAATACCTAAATAGAAGGTTGTCCATGCGATGGACCGGACAAGTCAAGTCGGCAGTTGGTGGTTTTTTGCATGAGAGTACCAGGCTCAACACAAACCGGGAGAAGAAGTGATTGTTCGTGAGGCGCATAACATCTGCCCACAGCAATGATACTGAATGACGATCTGAGAGGCTATTTCAGCGTAACCTTAACTAGTAGGTGAGCTCACGGGGATCAAATCTGACGACGTTGCTAACACGAAGCCTAGCAAGAGCCGTGCTTTGCAGAATCTACCACCGGATCGGAAACGCGACCCACTGAGAAGAACCGGCGAGAAACTCAGTGTGCTGTGTCTGAGGGTCAATTTACTCGTCGAGCCCTTCGTCGCAAGCAACGTGTTCAACGAGAACGATGACCGGTATGACGACCACGACCGCTCTGACAAGAGTGATATGAAAAAGAAAGGAAATAATTTCGCAACCATAGTAAATAACATCAGAATTCATAAAAAACGCTTTTTGTATGAAAGATCCTCAAACTAAGTAAGTTTAGCCTCGTTCTAGGAGGTCGCCAAACAATTCGCACCAATATGAAATTTTCATTGTATTATATCTTAACGTCTGTTCCACCCCTTATAACGAATGATGGCTTCGACGCAGAAATCAAACAATTTTTGCCACCTATCTAAAGTAGACATTGCGACCACAACCCATTTTATGTTACAAAAACTTAGAAATTTGTGCAAATTCCCACACACGAGTTCAACGTACCCACTGCCTTCCGTCAGCATTCGATCACATTGGTAGCAATGTGATGAATTTTTTTGAAGGAAACAGTCACGTTTGTAAACAAATAAACGTGGACAATAATTTCCTCGTGATTTGCGTCAGTCGACGAATTTCGGTACGGGGCCTGTGGGGAACCGGTTTGGTGTTATGTGAGACCCAAGATATTTATGTGTTTTTTTTGCGCAATCCCATCAGTGAGTTATTATTGAATACCTTTTTAGTTGGGTCTTTCGTATAGTCTAGCCTGTTTAGGAAATACTTAATTTGGATCGTAGGTGGTGGATAGATGAGCTAACCTAGAACACAGTCGAAGTCTCAATCTGTTTAAGAGATGTCCCAGTTTTTTTAACTACCCGTTCAAAACATCCTACATCCTACCACCACCTTATTTAGAATATAATTGTCCAGTTCCTATTGCATCTTAAACAATGATTTCCGCTTAGCAAATCGGCACTCATGCTACTTTCCTAACTGAAAAAGGGATCATTCCATCATGAAAATCTCAAGCTATGCAAGAACCAATACTGACAGCTTCCAAGTTAAACTTTCACGATTATTTAGTAGTTGAAATCCCTATTTTGTGTGGATAATCAATTTTTCTGAACTAAACTCCCGTTGTTGCACCTTACCAAGCTTTCCCGAGGGCAATCTGAAAAAGGGCAAAGGCGTCACGGTATTGTCTGAGAATGACGTTCCAATGATTCAAACAACCTTGAGCACTCGTCGTGACAGCCTAATTTCTCTTCAATTATAACTCGCGAATCGAATCCTGCAGACCGTACCATACTAAATTACCCTAATTACCAATTTGTACGTTTAGATTTCATGTGATGATTATTGATTCTGCTTCAATTCGTACTTAATTATTGTAATGATAATCATCCTTTTGTAGCTATGATTGATTGAACACGTTAAGTAAACTGAATAAGACTAAAGCCGATCACTTTGACTGGAAAAGTCCCAAGTCATCGTGACTATACCGGTTGGATATAGATTGGTTTTTCATTAGCTTTAGTTGACTGGCTGACGATTATCTGTGTACCGTTGATCTTTGATTGATATTTGGAACAAACATCAAACTTATTGGAAAAGAGGCTATATTGTTCTTTTGATCGGTGGCTGTTTAGCAGGTCGGGATCCGTAGACCTGTTGTTACTAGTTAGGTAACTTCGAAAAAATCTTCCTGCTTCTTACTCCGTACTTCTTGTTGCACCATTCTAGGTAGGTCTTCTGAATATGCATCTAATTCAGCTCTATTAATAAAATTTCTGGTGAAAGATAACAGACATAAGGATTTCTATATGAAGATGCGGACGATCCTGTTGATTCTCTTTTGTTGTGAAGGGATATTCATCATCTTCGTACATTACATATCTTATCACCTTATCGTCGAAGGTCTGCACGTATTTCCTATAGATTTTTTTAACGCAATTCTGAAAATATTGAAACCGTCCGTTATTTCAATTTACATGGTTTTGAGGGACCTATACCGTAGCGATAGGCAGTGGCTTGGCTAACATTAGCGTCGTCCGTGAACGTCAGTGATGATGAGACGGTCTGTATGCATGTTGCCTTCAGAGGCAATATCTTGCGCATTTTTTTTATTTCTAAGGTATACTTGTTAAGTGGTGTTAAGTGGTTACTGGAGCCCATAGACATCTACAACGTAAATACGCCACCCACCTTGAGATATAAGTTTTAAGGTCTTAGTATAGTTACAACGGCTGCCCCACCCTTCAAACCGAAACGCATTACTGCTTCACGGCAGAAATAGGCGGAGTGGTGGTACTACCCGTGCGGACTCACAAGAGGTTCTACCACCAGTAATTACGGAAATTAAAATTTGCGGGTTTGATATTTATTACACGATGTTATTCCTTCACCGTGGAAATCAATCGTGAACATTTGTTGAGTACGTATTTCATTAGAAAAATTGGTACCCGCCTGCGCGATGCGTACACCGTTGCATCGCTAGATACTAATGCACCGGATGTCTTATCCTTTAGGCCATGACGACTTGAACTACTATTTTATTTCATCATTTTATTTTGCTGAAACCAAGATGGAGTAAGGCCCGTCTATCAAAGTCGGTCAGTTCAACTTGTCAACATTTATTAATTATATTTCCTACAAGGATACTGAATATTCCCAAGGTACATATTGTCTTTACCAAGATAATAATCATGTGATCCCTCCGACCTGCGAGTCACTGTACTCATCAATTAACATTGTATGTTTATGTTCTATTAATAATCAGTTATCAGTGTTTATTTTACGCGGCGATTCCTTTTGCATTGTAGCGCTTTTTAAAATATTTTTATTGCACTAAATGGGCCGTCGATAGAGTCCAGACGTCACTCAGTTTTGGATATCAGAGGGCCGAGCACAAATGACTATCGAAAAAGTATTCGTATCGCTTTCGAGAAAAAATGTTTTATTTTATTTTATTGCTAGATGGGTGGACGAGCCCACCTGGTGTTAAGTGGTTACTGGAGCCCATAGACATCTACAACGTAAATGCGCCACCCATCTTGAGATATAAGTTCTAAGGTCTCAAGTATAGTTACAGTTACAACGGCTGCCCTACCCTTCAAGCCGAAACGCATTACTGCTTCACGGCAGAAATAGGCAGGGTGGTGGTACCTACCCGCGCGGACTCACAAGAGGTCCTACCACCAGTAATTACGCAAATTATAATTTTGCGGGTTTGATTTTTATTACACGATGTTATTCCTTCACCGTGGAAGCCAATCGTGAACATTTGTTGAGTACGTATTTCATTAGAAAAATTGGTACCCGCCTCGAATTCGAACACCGGCGCATCGCTTCAACACGAATGCACCGGACGTCTTATCCTTTAGGCCACGACGACTTCAAATATAGTTACAGGATAGGATGTATAGGATTGAAACAGCGCCCCAATCGTCCTTGAAAAGGATTAATTTCAGCAGCACAAATGAAGTTAATTACTTATACTCATAATCGAGAGCACGAAAATTGTTTTGACATGCGGTAACGTTAATCTCGAAGGCTGGCTATCGAGTGCTACCGTCTAATATAATGATTCGTTTTCGTATCGAGAACTCGATACATTTACGTTACGAATTCGATAGATTTTCACGCTTGACGTTCAGTGTGCTTAGTGCGAGTTTCTTAACGTTCTCGATAGCGTAAAAGTTAGCTCATATTTGTATGGAATGGGATCGTTTGCGTACGTTTGCCGCTAGGGGCGTTGTTCCGATTGCGTACAAAAATTGTTTTAACATGCGGTAACGTAAATCTCGAAGGCTGACTATCGAGTGCTGCCGTCTAATATAACGATCCATTTTCGTATGGAGAACTCGATACATTTACGTTACGAATTCGATAGATTTTCACGCTTGACGTTCAGTGTGCTTAGTGCGAGTTTTTTAACGTTCTCGATAGCGTAAAAGTTAGCTCATATCTTATACCTTTAAACGAGCAATTCTTGTATATTAATATATATGGATATAATCTGAATCACGGAAACGGCTCCAACGATTTTCATAAAATTTAGTATACAGGAGACTTCGGGGGCGATAAATCGATCTAGCTACGATTTATTTTCAGAAAATGTTGTTTTATTCTTGTTTTCAATAATCAACTCTTCCCGACATCTATTGGCGAATAATAATACTATTTTTCTTAATTGAGGGCAACTAACCGCTTTAAAGACACAACAAGATGGCGTTATCAAAAAAAAAAAAAAACGAGCAAAGCTCGTTCATCATCTGGTTTGTATGGAATGGGATCGTTTGCGTACGTTTGCCGCGAGGGGCGCTGTTCCAATTGCATACAAAATTGGCTTAACTTTTACGCTATCGAGAGCGTTAAGAAACTCGCACTAAGCACACTAGCCCGTGTTATCTAACGTATGGCTTCTGCGCGGCTGAGTTAGACGGTATCCATCATTTTGTGTCAAATTTTCATGTCGTCATGGAAGTCGTTCGTGAACGCGTGTTACGTATTAGATAAAATTTGGTTTACAATATTTTGTAACTCTAGAACACAGACAAAAGCCGAATATTAATCGAATCGGCATTTTGATATCTATTTATTAAAGTCACATAAGACGGGGCAACGAGTTCTTTTGCTTATGTCTTCTCACAAAAAAAATCGCTCTCATTTCCGCAATGTATGGCATATTTCAGAGTGAATAAATTTTTTATCACAACATTATCAATTTAACAACATTTTATCATTTAAAATAATAATCAAAACAATGTCTTAATATTAATTAAGTCGTTATCCACGACACATACATATATGTACACAGTTCACACGCATTAAAAGTGAAAATTTCAGAAGTATGTATCTCATTCTCTCGCAGGCTAAATCCTATATAAAAGTGTTGGATTTTTTAGTGTCGCTATTGAAGAGTCACTCACGTTGCAAGTCGGTACTAAAGACAATTCAAAAATTAATGAAGCTAAATAACTTAAAAATTAAGTGATAGTTTTTTAAAGTTTAAAAAAGTACATTCGTTAAAGAAAATAGCTTAAGGATATGACAACTTTATATTGTAGGTATGCTATTAATATTTGCTATAGTTGCTATTGAGAACAAAAAACAAACAAAGGTATATAAGTTTGTATGGTCTAAAACAAGCTGCGATTTACTATGAAATCTTCAATTATAATTTAATTATATTATTTAATTATACCACCGGGCTGCAGGGCGGGATCGATGGAGACAGTTGGTTGACGAAATCGGACGGAGTCACGATCCTCAGCATTGAGGAACCGATCGAAGAGAAAGAGAGAGAGAGATACTATTTTAATGTTTCTGCGTGCATGACATTCATTGAAACACGTTTGTTATAATATGATGAATTGCTGGAGTTAGGGGATCTTGTGAGACTGGTCGCCTAAGTAGAACCCCCTTGCCTATTTCTGCCGCGAAACTCGTCAAAAGCAAAAATAAAAAAGTAAAACTGCCATCAGGACTGACTATATTTATCCTACTTATTCGTTAGTGGTGTAAGGAACTATTCCAGCTACATCTAGATGACCTCACGGGCTCAACCTGAGAGAAATTACTAACACTCGCCCTAGCAAGAGCAGTGCTTCTCAGAATCTACCACCGTATCGGAATCGCAACCCACTGAGAAGATCCGACGAGAAACTATGTCTGGATTAGTTCGCTCTATTATATCACTGCACTGAACCCTAAAATGCTGATACCCTCGAACCGTTGACTAGACGGTCCGAGGTGGAGACTTTAGAGGAGACCGGAGAACAGTCAGTAGAGAGTGAACTGTCTTAGAATACGGATGCGACTGCCGGTGTTGCTCTGAGAGTTACGTATATCATCCATTTTGTATAAATCAAGTAATTCATATCCTAAAAGTTTCCTTTTTTATTTTTTTAAAACGACCTCAGAGTAAATTTCCGTAACAGCTCGTCGAACTCTTCGTCGTAATCGACGTGTTCAGGACAGACCCGAGCACTTAGCTACGAGGCATTTTATGTCACGTGTGTTTAAATTCAAAAAGGTACTTGGTAATTCAATTAAATAGCTGGAAGAATTCAACTGTGCAGCTAATTTGTAAACGTCTGAGTCATGTGTTAGGGTTGGGAGTAACAAAAAAAAATAGTACACCCCTGCGTTGTATTAACTGATAGGTCGTATTATAAGCACTCACGCGTATACCACTATAGTATTTTATCTTCGATTTACTAGTAACTACCAATATATAGTCAATAAGATGCTGTTAGTTCGTTCTCTGTCAAATCAAACGTACAAAACTAGAATTTTTTTTTAATAGAAAAATAGAGGGTAGTTAGAACAATATTCGAATATCGACGAATAAAACAACCTTGGTCGTCTGTGACCACGAAAACTGTAAATTTTACGAAATGCCGGTAATAATATACTTAGTTACTATAAACAAAAACGTTAAATTCATTTTAATTATAGTGAAATATCAGTACTGTAGTAATGCAGGGAGAATCGTCGGGTAGTTCAAAATCGATCTTGTGTGTTGATCTAAGAACGGTATTCACGTGTTGGTGTCATGAGCTCCGGTAACTGGTTAACGTGGCGGTCGTACAAGCGTACGTCTTGTCTGGTTGGGGCTTTTGTTGGCATATAGCACACCTGATGATAAGTAGTGATCATCGCTCATGGACGCCAGCAATGTCAGGGTCAAAGCCAAGCCGCTGCCTCTATTAAGAACTCTTCGCAAACCTTGTTGAAGAAGGACTTTAAATTTAATCCCAAGGTCAAGAGATATCCCTGAATCAGTGTAACAAATCGTAACAGCACGTAGGATTGTGTGTAATCATTCGCATGCACTTGGCATGCTGTTTCGATCTTATCTTTGTAGTGCATCGGTGCGTCTCTACTAATATCTACCCACTCAGTTTCCAGCCACGTGATTTTTGTGCCTACGTGAACTGTTTATTTGTTTAGGTTTTCCACTACGATAAATAAAATCTTATCAGGATAAATCAAATTTACTAATTTCTACCTTCTCTAAAAAAATTACTGGTGATAGGGCGTCTTGTGACTCCGAACGGGTAGGTTCCACTACTCTGCCGTAAATCAGTAATGCGTTCCGTTTTCAAGGGTGGGTCAGCCGATATATTATACTCTCTTTACTTTTATAGGCTCCAAAAACCACTTAACAGTCTAACCAATACAAAAAGGAATTTACTCATTGTTAGTACTATGCAGTCTCTGCGTTGGGATCGCCTAAGGTTTTTTTAAGGAGAGACCAATCTTTCGGCACATGGAATTCCTTAAGAGCGATCCTTAAAACATCCCTAATATAGTCCTTCAAATGCAACACAACACCTTTTTAAATCTTCCGTTGTCATTACGCAATTGTGGTTTACTCGCGGTGTACATAACCCTGTGGGAGTGAGAGGAAATCCCGTCTAATGAGGTAAATTACAATTTGTCACAGCAAGAATTCTCGTATAACGCGAACCCGGGTAAATTACGCATAATTGCTGGACTCGTGTTCCGATTAAGTGGTTAATGATCTTGACTTCCACAGAGTTTTTAGTAGGGTATGGACGGTTTTAGCGAATTCCTGTTTCAACCAAAGTTTCCGAGGAACGATATCTATACTAATATAATATTATAATCTATACTTCTATGCTAATATTATAAAGAGGAAACATTTGTTTGTTTGTTTGTATTGAATAGGCTCCGAAACTACTGAACCGATTTGAAAAATTCTTTCACTGTTTGGAAGTTACACTATTCCCGAGTGATACAGGCTATAATATTTTTTGAAAAAAATTAGGGATCCTTACTGAAATTCCAATAAATAATGTAACCCAAGGTATCAAAACATTACCTAAAATATTCTTTACATCGCGTGCCCTGCGAAAACTATTGATGATAGAATAAACTAATGTACTACGACTTTGTAGAACACATTATTATTTATAAAAAGTGTCGCGACAGCACAAGTCTAACTATTATAGTTATGCCGCAATAAGTGTTCTTTTATCAAAAAAAATAAAACAACGTCAAATATCGTTGAAATTGTTGTTAAAGACCCGAGCGGAGCCGGAGCGGGCCGCTTGTATATAGTATAGACGTTCAGTGAATTCGTAGCAATGCGATAAACGCCAGATACTTTCCTTCATCAGATTACTCACCTATGGTAAGGGGCATTATGTGAGTTCATAGACGACGCCGCTATCTTGTCCTTCTTTGCCATACCCTAATCTAAATGGGGTCGGCGCAGTATATGTTTTTTCCATTCTGCCTATCATACGTCATCTCTGTCCTCACATCCTTTTTCAAGCCTTTTTAGAACATCCCCTCCTCACATTACCATCTACTTTCATACTCAAGTTTTTTTGGACTCATGATCGTTCTCTCTTGGCGTAACATACCCATACTATGATAACCTTTCTCTTTTTATTTTCTTTGTCATTGGCGCTAGCTTCAGACTTCCTTTTATTTAAAAATCGACCTCAACGTTCTCATTGCAGCTGCAAGGATTCTTTCCATACCCAGCATTTTTTATTTCTTAGATGGGTGGACGAACTTACAGCCCATCTGGTGTTAAGTGGTTACTGGAGCCCATAGACATCTACAACGTGCCACCCACCTTGAGATATAAGTTATAAGGTTTCAGTATAGTTACAACGGCTGCCCCACCCTTCAAACCGAAACGCATTACGGCTTCACGGCAGAAATAGGCGGGGAGGTGGTACGTACCCGTGCGGACTCACAAAAGGTCCTACCACCAGTAAAAACTATTCCAACAGAATAAGCAGCCTAGCGCTTTGATCCATACAATACGACAACGCAATTAAGATAACACCTGAAACATCCATACTAATTAATAACTTGAGCTCGTCCACCTAAGTTATAAATAATAAAAAACCAAAATTCGTCTTTCATGTGATGAGTGACTATAATCCTATTAAATTAATACAAAAAGGACTTTTGAATTTGACTAATAATTTTTTAAATCTTTAACAACAAATTTGAAAATAAAATTAACGGTTTTTACAATAAGCTTACCGGTCACCGTCCAGATAGAGCGTAGCGTGCAACCAAATCTGTCTCGTGACCGGTTTAATTTGTTAATAAAATATGTCCTTTTAAGTAAATTCAAAACAATTCTTCCGTATATAAAACGTTTTAAGTCTGAAGATGAATCTTCCGTGTTACTTAGTGACGAAGGGCACAAGAACTAAGAACCATTAGAACTCAACAAATTCTTCCTCCGTTTCCAGATATTGAGCAAACACATTAATTTTTTTAGTGAACCAATATAAAAGCCAAATGTAAACACATTTATATGAGGCCGTCAACGTAAAAGTGGCCTAAGCTTACCATAGTTAGTATGGAGATATCGAGGTCTGAATTTACTTTTTTTTTTTTATAACTTCATATACTAGAAAGTATAAAGGCGGACTTAATACCATTACACTGCTTCGTAGGGAAAACAAGACGCGCGAAAATAATGTTTACAAAGCCATTTGTTATCTATCGCTGAAACTAAGGATAGGCCGGTTTTGCGTCAAAATTTTGCAATTTAGAAGCAGCAATTTTGAAAAATTTTGTTTTAGGACACTTTTACGCTGATGGCCTCATATATGGCGTAAAGGTGTAAACTTAGCCATTTCTCTTCTCTACTTCATTGTTCTTTAACTGCTGAAGATCGCGTATGACTTTCCTCCACAGCGTTCCGTCATGGGTGGCATGAACCGCATGGTATAGACTACCACTATCCGCTCTCTTAACCAGATCTGACCATCTGGCTGGTGTTATGTCCACGGCGCGCATGCCTTCTATACGACCCAAATTATGAGCTTCCATAATTCATGTCTGGGAGACCGCATGATGTGAAGTTCATAACACGCTCTTGGCGTACTTAACTACGGCATGCCGGATATTAAGCGGTAACTAGAGTCTATTGACATCACAGCTTTAATGTTTCCACCTGACCTGCCTTGAGACATCATGTCGAGTCCCAAGATAATGGGCAGTACTTATATCGCATATTTCTGCCACATACCTACCTTCCCGCTCATTTGAGACTTCGACCAAATTCTAAAAAACACTGACAAAATGAATTTTCAGTAAGCCCTTAAGACCGATGACCTCGTCTCTCCCAAACTTCGGTTATAAAAAAATCAGTATTATCTTAGCAATCCATTCTACACTATTGTTATGCGTTGAATACAGTAGTTAAATGTTGCTCATTAAATAAGTATTTGTCTTGTGATTTATTGTTTCTGATCTCGGGTGCTGATATGATAACAATATCTCAAGGTGTGCTGTATTTTTTAACCAAATTTAAAAAGAAGGAGGTTATTAATTAGATTGTATTTTTTTAAGTGTGTTACCTAGCCTTTTTCTAGGTGAACCGATTTTGATGTCTATTGTTTTTTGATGTCTTTTACGGTTCTATTGGGAGGCTTAGGGAAGAAAGGGATGATCTTTCACCGAATGGGTGATATCGCTTGGCAGACCGACGGTTTGAATGTTGTTGTTTGGAAGATTTTGGTGGTAGGACCTCTTGTGAGTCCGCACGGGTAGGTACCCCCACCCCGCCTATTTCTGCCGGGAATCAGTAATGCGTTTCGGTTTGAAGCGTTAGGCAGCCGTTGTTACTACACAGAGACCTTAGAATTGGTATCTCAAGGTGGGTGGTGGCATTTTCGTTGTAGATGTCTATGGGCTCCAGTAACCACTTAACAACAGGTGGGCTGTGAGCTCGTCCACCCATTTAAGCAATACATTTTTTTTTGTCTCTAAGCTGATAAAAATCATATGTTATACGAAAATGAAGCCAACAAAACCGCGTTTTTAATTCCAATGTTTGTTTATTTATATCTGTAATCACCAACGGTGAATTTAGTTGTTTTTGATTTCGAACAATTATCCTACTCCGTCTTCAGTCATTTAAAGCAATAGGCGGCGATACGTGGGAATAGAAAAAAATAAAGCTAGCCCTAATATTGTTTGACAGACAGTCGTGCCAACATACCGATGCGAATATTAATTCGAATCTCGAATTGCAAGCTTATATCGCGTCGTGTCTCGCATATTAGGGCATGGCAGCATTGATTCACATGTGTGTTGACATTGCGCAATCTCTGAAGACATTCATGTTTGTTGAAACTGTTAGCGCGTCAAGATTAACTGTGGCTGGTGTGAATTTTGAACGATACCTTTGTATGCCGTAGCCATGATGTTCATGGTATAGGTATCAGACAATAATACTATTGTAATGTTGATCGACCTATATAGGTAAAAATAATAATAATAATAGTAACTTTAAATAAGTCGTCGTGCTTTAAAAGATAAGACGTCCGGTGCATTCGTATCTATAGATGCAACGGTGTTCGAATCCTGCAGGCGGGTACCAATTTTTCTAATGAAATACGTATTTATCAAATGTTTACGATTGACTTCTACGGTGAAGGATCATGTAATAAAAATCATCATGTAATAAAAATCAAACCCGCAAAATTATAATTTGCGTAATTACTGGTGGTAGGACCTCTTGTGAGTCCGCACGGGTAGTTACCACCGCCGTCCATGGGCTCCGGTAACCACTTAACACCAGGTGGGCTGTGAGTTCGTCCACCCATCTGAGCAATAAAAAAAAAAAAATGATGGCTTCACAGCAATTAATATGGTGGTACCTACTATTGTAAACTCATAATACCCACTCGATTTATCTACCACTGAATCATATACTGAACTATAGGTATATTTTGTGAACGCTGATACCCTTATTTAAAAAAAAATGTATGTATTACAATGATATAAATTTTTGCTACCGGTCGACCTAGATTGATATGAACGAATAACACTTGTAAACAAGACATTCAATTGTATTACAAGGATCGCACCCGCAATCTATTGTTTGCGCGAATAAAAAACATGAAAATTATCTTTACAGTTTTTTTTATTTTTCGGTTATCACGTCGTGCCCAATATGTCCAGTGGAATCGTTCGGTGTTTTCGGACCGATTTCGCTAAGGTTATTTGGGCGTTCGACGGATTACACGTTTTCGTTGATCGAGATATCAATGCGCCATTGTATCTAATCCAAATTTGCGTATTAGAACTCTCGTGGCGCCACCGTGTGCCCTCAATCCGGGCAGATAATAAATTCCATTTATTTTGTAATGTAAAATATTTTTAGTAGTTTTGTTTTCTTCTTCTTTGTCTCCAACTTATCCCACTAGGTGGGGTCGGCACAGCGATTTTTTCTATTCCATTCTCTTCCGTATCAGAACTCTCGTGGCGTCACCGTGTGCCCTCAATACGGGCAGATAATGAATTCGATTTATTTTGTAAAATATTTTTAGTACAGTTTTGTTTTCTTCTTCTTCTTCTTTGCCTCCACCTTATCCCACTAGGTGGGGTCGGCACAGCGAATTTTGCTATTCCATTCTCCTCTATCAGCCGTCATTTCAACCCTCACTCCTCTTTCTTTCATATCGTCATTCACACACTCCATCCTTGTCTTCTTCGGTCGACCTCTTTCCCCTTTACCTTGCACTACCATTTCTATACATCTCTTAGTCACATCCATCGCCTCTCTACATTGTATTTTATTATTATATTTTAGTGCAGTTTTGTTGGATTTAAATTTAAAAATGGCAAATAGTTTATTTTTTTCAATAAAAGTCTACGATAAAAGATGAAGATGGCATTGGACATCTGACTCTGTTTATATCATGAATAAGATGAAAATCAGCCAAAGGAATAGCTCATTGTTAATTGAAACAGACAGTTACGTGACAATAAAGCAAAATAGAAAGGGAAAAAAGTATATTCTTCAGCTTACAAACGTTTAGGGTTGTTTTTATTCAAGAACATCACAAGGATCAACTTTTGATTTTTCTGTAAAGGGATTCTTGATTTGTTATCATTATAGTAGTATTTTAAACTTTTTAATTTTTCAAGACTAACGTTAACGTTAATTACCTCGGAAGATAGTCAAGTATACGGCTCATCTACTGATGAATGGTCAATATTGATCAAGGACGTCAGCAACGCTCTGACTTTTTCCCCCTACCTATTCCCTGGCAGTTTAAAGGGGCTATTCTAGCTACGCGCGGACGGGGAGGTGCGCTCAGAGGTTCTAACTGAAGAATTTGCTAACACTAGACCCAGCAAAAGCAGTGCTTCGCTGAATCTACCACCGGATCGGAATCGCGACCACCTGAGAAGATCCGACGAGAAACTCAGTGGGAGAAGAACGCACATGCCCTATCTCGGCTAGATCTTCTCGACCAAGAGACTCCTGGCAGCACCGACGGTCCCCAAACGCGTCCTCCTCAGTACAATCTCGAGAGAGAACCAGTAACGATAAGTGATTACAGCCTCGAACCGAATCTAATATTAAAAGTTCCGTTTTGTCACAATCAATTAAAGTCCGCATCAATTATACGCGTACTACGTGTATGCGTTGGCATTGGGTATTTTTAGATATTCAGTCTCGTTTTCCTGAGAGGGGATGTGCTTGTATTTGATTTCGCGGTGTCCCGTGATAATGTGATAATAAACAGTTTACTTACTGATTTTAAAAGATTATTCGGTGATGATAGATGTGGGAAACTATATGTTGAATGCTGTTTAGATTTTGCGAACGTGGCAACTTCAAAAGTTTCAGGTAATTTATTTATGAGTGTGTTCGTCGTATTAATCAATTGGAGTATTGTCTTTTGTTTTGTACTAGATATGATCCGCTGTTTCAGGACTAAGTCAGTGTTCGACTTCTAATTTGTAATACAATGTTGATTTTTTATGTTTGTGTTTGCTTTTTTAAGAACAGTTAATTGAACGCCAATTGTCGTCTCTTAAATATTATTACTATTCTGCAATACAGTTTTTTTTTAATATTCCTAACTGTAAGATCGGGACTATGGCGATAATATAATATGACCACTAATATGAATCACTACATAGTACAAAACAAAGTCGCTTTCTCTGTCCCTATATCCCTATGTATGCTTAAATCTTTAAAACTACGCAACGGATTTTGATGCGGTTTTTTTTAATAGATATAGTGATTAAAGAGGAAGGTTTATATGTATAATAACATCCATTAAATAGTGGAGAAATCAATAATAAATTACAGTTTCCACAGCGCAGCGAGAGCGGGTCGCTAGTTTTTAATACGCTTTTATTAGCTTCAGACGTATGTATGATTGTAACGGAATATTTGAACATAATTTTGCCCCTTACGTCGGTCGCTAGTTTAATATATTAATCTAATCTAATATAGTATAACCTCTACGAATTCTGGTCTGATAAATTTAAACTCGCGATGTCAGTTTAGTATTCTGCTTTGCCGCTGCCCAAACCAAACTCCTCGAGTTTGGGATAATATGTCATGTTTCTTCCTATTTGCTTATTTTGAAATAATTAACCAAACAAGCGTATTGTGAGTTCACTCCAGCAGGTACCATTATCCTGTTCATACCTGGTGTGAAGCAGTATCATACATTTTAAGGCGAAATTTCACCTACAGATGTCTTTGAGCTACGGTGACCACTTAAAACAGGCGGTCCGTGAGCTCACATCTACTCACTCATCCACCGACAGAATCAATAATATTATTTTATTTTTTTTATTGCTTAGTTGGGTGGACGAGCTCACAGCTCACCTGGTGCTAAGTGGTTACTGGAGCCCATAGACATTTACAACGTAAATGCGCCACCCACCTTGAGATATAAGTTCTAAGGTCTCAGTATAGTTACAACGGCTGCCCCACCCTTCAAACCGAAACGTATTACTGCTTCACGGCAGAAATAGGCGTTGTGGTGGTACCTACCCGTGCGAACTCACAAGAAGTCCTACCACCAGTAGATTAAAAATAACTTGGATTATTTACTTCTTAATCCTCGTTATTGTGATAATCGCTGTAATTGTAGTAAAGTAATGGAATGTTTGTTTGAGTTCGTATGTACATTACCACGCGTGCTCAAAAAAAATGATTGAATTTAATATAAAAACAATTGAAAGCTCTAATTGAGTTCGTACAATGACATCCCCTTCGAAGATGACCTAAATCGTTAGATGCGTCAATAGACCCATGCAATTCATTCTTGATTCGGGGCCTTATTTTCTGGATAGTTCTAATACCTTAATTAGCCTTCGATATAGATTCAATGTTTACTTTTTATCTAAACGCTTCGAAGGATTTAAGAGATTACATTAAGTGCTGTAAATTCAGTTAATCCTATCTCATATATGCTCTCTTCGTTGTTTGAGATAGCCGTTATTAAGATAGTGGGGTAAACCACACGAAATAGTCGCTTAAATATTGATTTTGGAGCTTACGAAATTTGTGGGTTTTTATTTGCACATACAATAGAGGAATTATATTGGCCTAGTGAAAACGCTGCGCACAGACAGCAAAATGACTTCTGTGCCCGTTTTTTATCTATCTATCTATATATATATAAATTAATTGCTGTTTTTTTTTTATTGCCCTTGTAGGCAGACGAGCATACGGCCCACCTGATGGTGAGTGGTTACCGTCGCCCATGGACTTCAGCAATGCCAGGGGCAGAGCCAAACCGCTGCCTACCGCTGTTTGTTAGTCTCGCTAAAACTCGAGAATGGCTGGACCGATTTGGCTAATTTTGGTCTTGAATTATTTGTGGAAGTCCAGAGAAGGTTTAAAAGGTAGATAAACATGAAAATGCTTGGAATGAAATAAAAATAACAATTTTGTTTTTCCTTTGATGTGTCCCCTTTTGTTTGTTTTAAGTTTATTTTATACAAAAGTTTAGGTCTTTTATTTGTCGATTGAGGCACTACGAAGTCTGCTGGGTCAGCTAGTAATTAAATATATCTTTGTTTAGTTTCTGAACGTCAAAATGTGAGCGAGCGAAGTCAGCCATGAGACGAATTCTCTTTCAAATCCAGCCGCCAAGAGCAACGTATTAGTTTTATATTTCTCATTAAGTCGTTAATTTGTCATATAAAGGTACAATAAATATCTCAAAACAATAAATACAGTCCAAGCTCGTTCGACGTTCGAAAATTGGACAATTTTCATTCTGGACGGCTGTGGCATAGACACGCTTGTAGCGAATTGGTTGCTTTGAAATAATGGCTAATTTTTTATACGAACAATGTATCTCGCCTTAGAAATGACATTATGAGAGTGCTCTATGCGCGCACATACAATCAGAGCTCAAATTGTGAATTTATGTAGGACATAATCTGAGGATGTTTTAGTATGGACAGAT
The DNA here is from genome assembly GCF_030267445.1 of Bombyx mandarina. Lineage (NCBI taxonomy): Eukaryota > Metazoa > Arthropoda > Insecta > Lepidoptera > Bombycidae > Bombyx > Bombyx mandarina. The sequence continues at coordinate 8,763,450 of NC_143234.1, read as the reverse complement.
ACAGAAGTTGGTGGAGTTTGCAGAGAGAAATGGTTTTAATTAGACACAAACAGAACGTCTTGTGAGTCTTCACGGTTAGGTACCGCCACGCTGCCCATTTCTGCCTTGAAGCAGTAATGCGTTTCGTTTTGAAGGGCGGGGCAACTATACTGAGATATTAGAACTCGTATCTCGAGGTGGGTGGCGGCATTTACGTTGTAAATGTCTATGGGCTCCGGTAACCACTTAACACCAGGTGGGCTATGCGCTCGTACACTCATCTAAGCAATAAAAAAAAACAACGTGATGGTGGAAGCAAAAAAGCCTAAGTTTTAATTTTGCTAACCAAAAAAAAAAAATTGTAAATATAGAAAGAAAATACATTGTTCACTTATTATCGGAAGGTTTACTTTGGCATAAATTAAACAAACAAACAAAAAAAAACATGCAATAAGTTCATGATCTCAACCATATTAGTGAGGTAGGTCAAGAAGACAGTTAATTAAACCAGATTTATTTAATGCATGTTTATATTCTGGGGTCACCCTTGAAACAAAACAATAAATATGTAAAATATAGGTATATATTTGGATACGTTTGGAACATATTTTTCCCCGTCGAACCGGTAATAATATATTTTGACTGGCTTGACAATGAAAATTTCAAGATCATGAAGGCTTAAAGTCATGTGACGGTGATTATTTTGTACGATGCGTGATGTAAACTTGATGCTTGCCTTACACCAAATGATTAACCTTGTTTTGTAGTCTTCTTCTCTCGTTATCGCATTATTTTAGTCTTAAGCTTTTATTTTTTTATTGCCTTTGTAGGAAGACCAGCATACGGCACTAATGGTGAGGGGTTACCATCGCTCATGGACATCAGCAATGCTAGGGGCAGAGCCAAGCCGCTGCCTACCAACCTTCGATGTCTTTTGATAATTCAAATTGAACTCATCAGGACCTGCTGTTTGGAATATGAAAACTCGTTGTCCTTACCACCGCTTACAAAATATAACCCAGTCCGCCAATAAATAGCTCGGTCGGGCTAGCCTTTTTGTTTACAACTAATGCCGATTTTTTTTTTCCCTACCTAAGCTGATAGCCTTGAGAGGCTATATCAGCGTAACCTTAACTAGTAGGTGAGCTCACGGAACTCAAACCGGAGTGTTGCTAACACTTACCCTAGCAAGGGCAGTGCTTCGCAGAATCTACCACCGGATCGGAAACGCGACTCGCTGAAAAGATCCGGCGAGAAACTCACTAGGCCTAATACCGATTTTGTGTTCAGACCTTACATGTGCCTGTCCATTGAAGGCAGGCGCTCTAGCAAGATGGCACTCTCTTAAGTTATTTATCTAATAATTTATGAGAAACTATGAATTGCACAAAAAAATTACGTTTTTTCGTTGTTTTATTTTTGTCGTTTAATCATTGTTTCAATATCTTGTCATGTGCAAACAACACTTATGGAAACAATGAGGTTAATTTAGCCGAAGTAGCCTCGACTCTTACGGTTATTTATTTGGCCTCAACGCATACTAAGCGTGGACATAAGTTTGGCGACTTTTCTGGGCTCTCCGGAAAACATTCTGCATAAATGTTCGTATAAGACCTCGCGAACTGCCGGAAACGGAGTGGATCCTTCAACTTCTTCAAACGTATTTTTGTTTTTGTCTATTTTGTCGAAAGCGTTGATTTTCGAATTTATAGCGATCGCACGGGTAGAGAAAGCTTTCAATATGGTAACAAATCGTCAATTAAGACGAAGATATCTACTTTCGAACTAGCTCATAGATACAACCCACTGAGTTTCTCGCCAGATCCTCTCAGTGGATCGGGATTCCGATCTGATGATAGATTCAGACAAGCACTGACTCTCCTCCAGGCTGAGCTTCTGCTCGCTCACCAGTCCTGGTGAAACTGGAAAGGCCTCCGGGCCACCAGTAATACTTCGACCATAAAAAAAAAACAAGCACTGACTGCTCTTGTTGGGGCCAATGGTTATGCAGGGAAAAAGGAGTAACAATTAGACTTCAGAAACTGAATGATCATGAAACAGCGTTATGTAAAATAAATATTCACATATTATTTTCTTAAATTGATATATTATTATACGTATTAATATAATTTACACTCGAGGGAGATGCGCGCGAATACTTTGAAACAGAAATAGGTAGTGGTACCCCATTCTCGTGGACTTATTACACGCGAGAAATACAGTACAAGAACGAAGTAGCAGCAGTTAAAGGTCGAGATATATCCATGTTCTTAATGTATAGTCAAATAGACTATTTTCAGTGAAGAATCTGACCAGAAAAATGTCCATAGTGTATACAATACTATGGGTATTATTTTTATATGCTGGGTGTTAGGAGACCGCTTCCGAAAGCAAAGACAGATGATAGTACTAATGACACCTTTGATGATGGGATGGAAAAAAAAATCGAGCCTGATTTAAAAAAAAACATACTTTTAAAACGTTTTATTAGCATTATTTACGCTCCGTCATGTTAGTACAGCCAAATGAAAGATAGTTTCATAAGAAATACATTGCTAAAAAAACCAGCAATGAAACACTAAATGAAAAACAGCTGATGCTCGGATCAACGAATGCCCGGGCGCGGCGTTGATACCGCGATCCTCAAAATTTACAAATTTGTAGGTACAAAATGTGCAGGCGCCATAAAAGAATTAGAGGCCGCGTTCACAATAAAAATTGCAAGTAATTTTAGATAGTTGTGTTCTTCTTCTTCGCTAGGAATACGTTTGATACGTATTCAATACTTAAATTTATAATTCGAAAATTATGTTGTGGGACATTATCTTCGAACTGATTCCAGGAAAAAATATCACATGACAAACATTTTTAGAAGACCCAAAAAGAGAATTAATTACCTCGCTGAAACAAGACTCTTCCCAATATTATCTTAAACAAACAGACCACTGTATGATAATCTGATATCTTCAACAAACACAACAATTATTCAAGGGTATTTTTAGCTAATTAGGTTTTCAGTAGTAATTTTACTTTCTGCGATGTCGCATGATTAATAAAATGGAAGAGGAGGAAGTTATTGAACGGGGAAAGAGAGTTGTGGTACGTAAGGGACTTTAGGGAGTGATCAAATTAAAATGAACTTCGTTTTCAAGTATTATTAATTGTCTTGTATATTATGTTTATTTCAAGGAGACATGTTTTTGTAACAGAACTCTGTAGGTCGGCTTTTTGTTGATGTCAATGGACAGATAAGTTCACCTTCTATCTGCGTGGCTGTTTAGTTACCAGAGTACGCAGACATTGCCGGCGCCAACTCTGATTTTGTCGAAAATCTGGTTGTAGTGTACGATGGTTATTCCACCTCACCAGTGGTGGATTTACACTAGGGGCAGTCGGGGCAAGTACCCAGGGTGGCAAATTTTTTAGAAAGGCAAAACTTTGAAAAGTAAAAATTAATAACCAAAATGATTTAATAAATTCATTTCCTTGGAGATTTAAAATAATAATCGGTTTTTATATTTAAAGAAATTTAATTAGTTTTTTTTTTATGTATATTTTTTTATGATAATTATGTGCCACCCTTAGTCAAAATTTATAATTGTTAGAAAAAAAAACAAATATTTATTTATATTTTTGGAATTTATGACATATTATAATAAATTTTCCGCGATAAATTACTTATTTTAATTTTGAAAAATAAAATATGTAAACTATAAGTTTAAGTAAAATTGCAGTATTGGGGCGGATTTTTTTCAGGTGCCCAGGAGCGGCATTAAGTTTAAATCCGGCCCTGCACCTAACTGAAACACATTATCACTACATAGTATAAAACAAAGTCGCTTTCTCTGTCCCTAAGTATGCTTAAATCTTTAAAACTACGGAACGGATTTTGATGCGGTTTTCTTTAATAGATAGAGTGACTAAAAAGGCAGGTTTATATGTATAATAACATCCATTAAATAGTGGTGAAATCAATAATAAATTATAGTTTCCGAAGCGAAGCGAGGGCGGGTCGCTAGTTGCTACTAAACTGAAGTAGGTAGACTGCATCGACACGGTATTTTCGAATGACTATAATTTCACCTCTATGCTCTATTACTTAGTCAATAAGGTTTAATTTCCGGTCGGATACAATTAATTTTTTAAATTATTCAGTAGTTCTGAACTAGATGGGGGAATATTCTAGAGAAAATACTAATGTAGTGCATTTGGAACTTGTATCGAAGCGAAAACTTCTTAGGGGCCGTTGTTAATTGAAGCCCGTTGAAATGGAGATGACATTCTAGTGACGCTTGAAAGAGACAAGCATATATCGTCTTCTCGCATTAAAACTCTATAATCTCAAAACTTACTAATTTTACAGAAGAGTGTTTAACATGTGATATTTTTAATAATAATCATATTTGCAATATTATTTTTTTCTTTTTTACCAGTTACATTATCTGTCTTTTAAAGTAAGATAAAATTATGTATTAATTTTGTTAATAGTAGTCAAAACGTAGGTAAACTAAAAAAAAAAAACTAAAACTAAACTACGCTCTTTTGACAGTATTTATGTCAAAAATATTGGTGATACCAAATGATTCCGCATATTAACTGAATTTCGGATATTTTTGGATATTGTACACTTTTAATGCGAAAAGACGATATAGGTTTTAGGTTGCGAGAGAAAGAGATAGAATACTTCTAAATATTTCACTCTTACCGCGTGTGAAATGCACTTTTTGGCTTCCACGCTCAGGTTATCTATACTTCTATACTAATATTATAAAGAGGAAAGATTTGTTTGTTTGTTTGTATTGAATAGGCTCCGAAACTACTGAACCGATTTGAAAAATTCTTTCACTGTTTGGAAGCTACACTATTCCCGAGTGACATAGGCTATAATCTTTTTAAAAAAAATAGGGATCCTTACTCAAGCTCTAATAATGTAACCCAAGGTGTAATAAATTACCTAAAATATTTTTTACATCGCGTGCCCTGACTAACTATTGAACTATTATACTACTAAACTGAAACTATTGATGATAGAATAAAATAATGTATTACGACTTTGTAGAACACATTATTATTTACAAAAAGTGTCGCGACAGCATATGTCTGACTACTATAGTTATGTCGCAATAAATGTTATTTTATTTTAAAACATAAAACAACGTCACATATCGTTGAAATTTTTGTTAAAGACCCGAGCGGAGCCGGAGCGGGCTGCTAGTCAATATTTTTTTTTTTTTTTTTTTTTTTTTTTTTTTTTTTTTTTTTTTTTTTTTTTTTTTTTTTATGATTGAAAGTTTACTGGTGGCCCGAAGGCCTTTCCAGTTTCACCAGGACAGGTGGGCGAGCAAAGGCTCAGCCAAGAGGGGTGGGATTTGCTAACAACTGCCCGAGCGCCTCCGAAGGAGACCTAACAACTCAAGAGCAATTGTTTCGCGAATGAATCTACTACCGGATCGGAATCGCGACCCGCTGAGAAGATCCGGCGAGAAACTCAGCGGGCTGATGCATGGGTTAGGTTGCACGTCGACCTCTTTGTCGAGTTCGACGAGTACGGTTACCGGGGTCCCTAAGCCTGCCCCTAGTATTAGAGCTGAAGGCATCTAATGCAAAGGTTATTGGATCTGATGGATCCGTAAGGACGTGTCTAGGGCGTCGACGGTGACTGGCTCCTGCATGATCAGGATTCGGGGAGTAGTCAGCGGCGGCAACGATAAGGCGATTATCATGACGCATAGCCTTATCGAAGTATCGTTCCGACGCTGACTTCATGTATTTCCGAATTGATTCGAGGCCCAGGTCGTCGTGTAGGTCAACGTTCCTCACGAACCACGGAGCCCCGACAGCTAACCTGCAAAAGCGGGATTGTAGGGATTGGAGGGTGTCTATGTGTGTGCGGGCCGCGTGAGCGAACACCACACTCGCGTAAGTCATGACGGGCCTTATGCAAGTTTTGTAAAGTGTCACCTTGTTCCGAAGGGACATTTTACTCCGCTTACAGATCATGGGGTAGAGTCTACCGAGAATAAACGCGGCACGGTCACGGACTGATTTTATATGCGGGCGGAATGTCATCGATGCATCCAGGGTAACGCCCAGGTACTTGACCTTCCTGGCCCAGGGTATGGGTTGTCTAAAGAGAGTAATCGGGGGTGTGAGATTCCTCCTCCTAATCCGGGAGGAAATCCGTGTGGAGCTTCCCCTCTGAAATAGCACCGCAGTACTTTTCGCTGGGTTGATGTCTATGCGCCATTTTCGGAACCACTGTCCTAGGGCTAGGGCTGCGCTCTGAAGCTTCTTCGCGATTAGGGACTTATTTCTACTAGAATAGTAAACAGTCGTGTCGTCGGCGAATAAAGCTAAATGGGTCGGCGGCGACCGGGGAATATCGTTGACGAATAAGCTAAATAGGAGGGGTGAGAGGACAGAGCCTTGCGGGACTCCAGCTGTGAGAGGTCGTGGGGAGGAGCGGGTTCCCTCGACTCGATATCGAAAAGAGCGGTTCGACAAGAAGTCCCGTATGATGAGCACGAGACTATCCGGCACGCCCATGTTGAATAGTTTGAAAATCAAACCATTGTGCCAGACTTTGTCGAACGCTTTTGCGACGTCGAAGAAGAGAGCTCCCGTGTATAACGGTTTTGGTCGATTAAGCCCCACAAGAATGTGCTCCGTGAGGCGGTGCACCTGTTGAACGCATGAGTGATTTGTACGGAATCCGAATTGTTCATCGATAAGAATGCCCTTGGATGAGACGAAGTCTCTGAGGCGTTTGTAGAGCAGACGCTCATACAGTTTGCCTAGAGACATGAGGAGGCTAATCGGGCGGTAGCTCGTCGGATGATTTTTTGGTTTACCGGGTTTATGTATGCCGATAACGTCCGCTTCTTTCCACACCGCGGGAAAGATACAGTTCGCCATAGCGGCATTGAAAATAGATGCCAACATCACGATGAGTTGGACGGGTAGAAGTTTAATAACGCGGTTAGATATACAGTCGGAACCGAGAGCCTTGCTAGTCAATATTAAACTGGTTTATCAATTTACAGATGTATGGTCGCTATCAACGCGACCTCAGCGAAGCGGCAAGAGAAGAAGCAAGGAGACTCCGTAGACTGCGCAAGAAGAGACGCAGAGACGACAAACTCCGACAAAAGGAGCTGGAGGCTACCGGGAAACCGCGACCCAGGGGGAAGTTCTTTAAAGTTTTAGGTAAAAAAATCCTTGATTTTCGGCAGTCTTAAACATACTTATTTTTTTATTTATTGCTTAGACGGATCGACGAGCTCACAGCCCACCTGGTGTTAAGTGGCTACTGGAGCCCATAGACATCTACAACGTAAACGCGCCACCCACCTTGAGGTATGAGTTCTAAGGTCTCAGTATAGTTATAACGGCTGCCCCGCCCTTCAAACCGTAACGCATTACTGCTTCACGGCAGAAATAGGCAGGGCGGTGGTACCTACCCGTGCGGACTCACAAGAGGTCATATCACCAGTAATTACGCAAATTATAATTTTGCGGGTTTGATTTTTATTATACTATGTTATTCCTTCACCGTGGAAGTCAATCGTGAACATTTGTCAAGTACATATTTCATTAGAAAAATTGCTACTCGTCTGCGGGATTCGAACACCGTTACATCGCTAGACACGATTGCACCGGACGCATTATCCTCTATCCTTTTGCATTATCCTTTAGGCCAGGACGACTTACTTGCGTAATTGCTATACAATTGAGATATAGATAATTGTGTTGTGGCATTTGCTCCGATAATCATATAACATGAGTTAGACCGTGAGCTTGTTCATCATTCTATACAATAAAAAACATACATTCACGTCAAGAATGGTGGTAGGACCTCTTGTGAGTCCGCACGAGTAGGTACCACCACCTCGCCTATTTCTTGCGTGAAGCAGTAATGCGTTTCGGTTTGAAGGGTGTGGCGGCCGCTGTAACTATACTGAGACCTTAGAACTTATATCTCAAGGTGGGTGGCACATTTACGTTGTAGATGTCTATGGGCTCCCGTAACCACCTAAAACCAGGTGGGCTATTAGCTCGTCCACCCATCTAAGCAATAAAAAAAAGTCTTTAATAGAAAAGTTTTTTTTTTCGTTGTTTTTGTTTTGTTTTGTTTTTGTTTCGTAAGTTTTTTCGATGGTTGTTTATAATGTTAGTTTTCTCTGCAGGTTACATATGGAGACACACGTTCGCTCGTTTAGGCGAAGACTGGATCTTTCTCGCCGTTCTCGGTATAATCACGGCTATACTTAATTTCGCCATGGATAGAGGAATCGCTATCTGCAATAATGGTGAGTTATTTATCTACTTCAGCTAAGGGGGCCGGTCAGCGTGATCGCACGACCTCAGGTGGGATTAGACGGATCTGTGGCGAGATAAGACGTAGACGCCTACAGAAAATCCAAATTCAATAGCTTATTTTCTTCGCCTACGTAATCGTTAGTGGCCTACGGAACTATAAGGGTAGATAGCGGCTCTGCCCTTGGCATTGCTAAAGTCCACGGGCGACGGTAACCACTCACTATGTGGGCCGCACGCTCGTCTACCCACAACGGCAATTAAAAATGGACTATGAAAAAAATAAGTTTTTGATTACATAGAACAAAGCAGTACTTGTAAAATAATGTAATTCGTATGACAAATTTCACCTTCTTTATTTATTATTTGAACAATGATTAAAAATGTAATGTTTATTTTTTTTTCATCGCACCGAATGGGATTCAGAGTAAGTAATCAATCTAAAGATGTCGACACTCAAACAAATAATACGATTTAAATTATCTATTGATAAGTCCAAAGGGAGGCAACTAACTAATAAAGTCAAGGTTCGACCAGTTTAGGCAAATGTGTTTTATTCCTGGTCATCGTTCTCGTCGAACCCGTCGCTTGCGACGAAGGGCTCTGCGAGTAAATTAACCCACAGACACAACCCACTGAGTTTCTCGCCGGATCTTCTCAGTGGGTCGCGTTTCCGATCCGGTGGTAGATTCTGCGAAGCACGGCTTTTGCTAGGGTTCGTGTTAGCAACGTCGTCAGGCTTGAGCCTCGTGAGCTCACCTACTAGTTAAGGTTACGCTGAAATAGCCTCTCAAGGCTCTCAGCTTAGGTAGGAAAAAAACTATTCTGAAAGCACTGTGTTATTAAAACAACTAACTTCACAGCTCGCATGTGGATGTACAATGACCTGGCAACGTCCACGTTCAGTCAGTATGTGGCTTGGGTGTCTCTGCCCGTATGCCTGATACTATTCGCTGCTGGCTTCGTGCATATTGTTGCTGCACAGAGCATAGGTAAGTGACAACAGGTCCATAATATATGCAATTGTTAGATCGACAAAAAAAAAGATATTTTTTTTTGTTAGAAACACATAGAGAATGTTCTTACATAGTGTTACCACTAAAGCTTATATTTGGTGTTGTATACTGCAATTTATTGTCGTTCCTAAATCATATCGAATTAAATTGCTTATTCGTACCAACTGGAGTTCGTTATATAATTAAAAGTTATTCATTGACATTTTGAAAAAAAAATCCGACTATTCCATGATTTTTTAATGATATATTTTTTTTTCTTTATTCTTTATTGTACACACAGTTAATACAATACAATAATTGCGAAAAGTTATAAAATGGCGAGCTTAACTCAACAATTGAGTTATCTACCAGCTAACCGTTTTTAAAGAGCTTTACATATTTTGATAATACAAAATATCTTTAATAACGACCCAAAAAAAAGAAATTGGTCGAAAAGAAGAGAGATGGACAATTAAACTATTTGTCTTTTCGAAAAAGAAAAAAAACTACGACCACAATTTTTTTATTGATTACACTAAAACTGGCAAAAATAATAAATTTAAATCGTTTGACAAACTGATTCATCTTTGCTTCTGTATTTATGTAAAAACGGATTCTAAATATAAATTGCTTCATTGCCGTAGAGCTCATAAAAATAATTAATTAATTAAAACATTCGGCGACAGGTTCAGGCATACCGGAAATGAAGACGATTCTCCGAGGTGTCCACCTAAAAGAATATTTGACCTTCAGAGCACTCATTTCCAAGTTGATCGGTCTCACTGCCACATTAGGATCTGGTCTTCCACTAGGGAAAGAAGTAAGTAATAACATTTTACCACCAATATTGCAATATAATCTATACTAATATATAAATCTACAGTGGTTAAAATTTTTACGGATGTTCCGTTATAACTATTGAACCATGCATCCGATTGAATTAAAACTTGGTATCCATGTAGAAAATACATGTACTTAATGGATAGGCTAATATTTATATGAGTGTTGGACTCTCTAATAATAATGAAAATAAATAATAATGTTAATTTTAAATGCCCAGCGAAAAGCGGGCGAGTGCGGCTAGTAGTTAATATAATTTCGTTCATTAATTGTAAATGATCTACTATATTATAGTACTTAGAAATCGTCAACGTCAAAGTTAATAATGAAGAATAATTTAAAATGAGATACTAATTAACATCCCACTGGAGCTTAAATTCACCACTTTAGAATAGCAATAGCGTAATCAAAGGATAAATTGACAACTTTGAAAAATTCCCAAAGCTATAGTACTCAACTGCTTGCAACAGTTTATTTGATTAGCCAAACTTAAGGAACCTTCCATTTTTTAACCATTCTAATTAAAGCAAAGGCATTTTTATTCGTGCTACATTATGTGCAGTGCAGTTAAAAATGTCGCAAGAGTCGCATTTTTCTGCTGCAAAACAGACATGTTTTAGTTGAAATTCAATTTTTCCATTATTTTATTTTATTATTATTTTATTATTATTAAACTGTCATCGGTCCTTAATAAGTATACCAAATTTCGAGTTAATCCGAAGTTTTGAAGGGGGTCAAAATCATGTTCAAAGATTCCGTTACATGCTAACATACATATGTCTGAAGCTAATAAAAGCGTATTAATAAACTAGCGATAATTCCAAAGTGGGTTTGTTGCTCATCGATCTAATAATTCTTAGGGACCGTCAGTTCATATAGCCTCAATGGTGGCCACACTGCTCTCCAAGCTGGTGACCACCTTCCAAGGGATCTACAGTAACGAGTCTCGGAACAGCGAGATGTTGGCCGCAGCTTGTGCTGTTGGCGTGGCCTCGTGCTTTGCCGCACCTGTTGGCGGTAAGATTGGCGTTCTATAACTTTTGTTGGCCCAAATCAGATTGCTTCAATTATATTCTTCGGACAAGCTAAACGTACATATATGAGACTTTCAATAAATGGGGAAAATATACGTTTCCGCTTTATTTACTGGGGTTACTTTTCGTCACTTCCGATGCGACTTTTACTGGTGGTAGGACCTCTTGTGAGTCCGCACGGGTAGGTACCACCACCTTGTCTATTTCTGCCGAGAAGCAGTAATGCGTTTCCGTTTGAAGGGTGGGGCAGCCGTTGTAACTATACTTACTTACTTAGAACTTATATCTCAAGGTAGGTGGCGCATTTGCGTTGTAGATTTCTATGGGCTCCAGTAACCACTCAACACCAGGTGGGCTGTGAGCTCGTCCACCCATCTAAGCAATATAAAAAAAAAAATCGAATATGTCTCTAAATGAATACTAACAGTAATTTAGTTTTAATTGTAAACCCAAATGTAGTTTTGCTACAAACTGATTTGGCGCTATTGGTGTTGCGAAAAGCCTCGATAAGTTCCATATCTTTGTGTGTTTTGGCAGGCGTGCTATTCTCCATAGAGGTCACGACGACGTACTTCGCTGTAAGGAACTATTGGAGGGGATTCTTTGCGGCCTGCTGCGGGGCCATCGTAAGTAACAATTCACCAGACCGGTACCAACGGTCGGTTAATGATTGCGACTATTCAAATTTGATTGGCCAGTATTAATGTAGAATAGGGATCGCAGCGCATAAAATAAAACTTCCACTGTTCCAGAATCTTCTATTATAATAATCACTACATAGTGTAAAACAAAGTCGCTTTCTCTGTCCCTATATCTGTCTGTCCCTATGTATGCTTAAATCTTTAAAACTACGCAACGGATTTTGACGCGGTTTTTTTAATAGATAGAGTGATTGAAGAGAAAGGTTTATATGTATTATAAAATCCATTAAATAGTGGAGAAATCAATAATAAATTACAGTTTCCAAAGCGAAGCGAGGGCGGGTCGCTAGTAATTAATAATGAACACTTATTGTGTCTTGCTCATTTTTCAACCGTCTTCGCCATCGTCCAATTCTCTGTTATTCTATCTGTCATTCTCATCACCCTTTCTTTTTCCGTTTTCTCTCACTCACATCTTAACGCTCCGTTCCACACTCTTTTCATACGTTCCGTTCTTACCCATCCTACATTAATTATCTTAATGGAAGTGATTATTTTTTCCTTTTCCAACTAAACGAGTGGTGGCGAAGAACAGTTATAATGTTATGATAGCTTGTCCGCGAGCTTCTGATTTGAACTTTCTTTAAACGGTTTGAAGGAGAATTATTATTCCTTCCTCGAACTGAACTGGATTTTTATTTTTTATTGCTTAGATGGGTGGACGAGCTCACAGCCCACCTGGTGTTAAGTGGTTACTGGAAACCATAGACATCTACGACATAAATGCGCCACCCACCTTGAGATATAAGTTCTAAAGTCTCAAGTATAGTTAGAACGGCTGCCCCACCCTTCAAACCGAAACGCATTACTGCTTCACGGCAGAAATAGGCAGGGCGTTGGCACCCACCCGCGCGGACTCACAAGAGGTCCTACCACCAGTAATTACACAAATTATAATTTTTGCGGATTTCATTTTCATTACACGATGTTATTTCCTTCACCGTGGAAATCAATCGTGAACATTTGTTGAGTACGTATTTCATTAGAAAAATTGGTACCCGCCTGCGGGATTTGAGCACCGGTGCATCGCTCGACACGAATGCACCGGACGTCTTATCCCTTAGTCCACGACGACTTCATTATTATTAGTAAATTAAGGAAATACAATCCTGATTTTAAATTATTCGTAGATGTTCAGGCTTCTGTCGGTTTGGTCTGGCGCTATGCCAACGATCAAACCTCTGTTCCCAACGAATCTGCCACAGGACTTTCCTTTCGACCCTCAAGAGTTTGCCGTCTTCGTTCTTCTTGGGTAAGTTGCTGAAAGATCTTCTTTGTCCACTTTAGTGCTATAACACTTACAATTTATTTTGAAATCAAAACAATAATGTAATGTTACAATAGATTAACGTATGCCAAAGATATGTTGGAGGTACAAAGAAATTAAAAGGGAAAAACAAAAGTAACTTCTAAAGTCAGCAAAATAAAGCAAATTATCAAAATACTCTTAAACTCAACTAAAGCGAAACACTAAAATAAATTATATGGATTTGCGAATAAAGATTATGTTGGAATCAATACAAAATTAATATAATACGCTATCACAACAATACCAATTGAAGACATGAGTGGATGATAGGGTTAAGTACAATTTTTAAGATTTTTGAGTTTTACATTGAATGATGGTGTCATGTGCCTATAAACCATATTAGACCTTAAAACTCCGGGTTTAAAGGCTGTTTTAGAAATTGCATGTGATGAAGGAGTTATGTACCAAGAAAAAGTACAAGTAACATAAGCTTGTTGCCCGTTTCCTCAAAATTCTCAAGTCTTTTGAGAATCATATCGAGCAAGATCGAGGGACTGCTGATCAATAGCCTTTCCAGTAGGCACTTAGCGAGAAAAAAAATATAAAAAAAATGTAATGGTATAAAATGTATATAATGATAGTTAAGTGTTAGATTTTTTTAAGTTACTAACATAGATTATAAGTAATTACTACTAACAAAATGTTATGGTTTAAAAAAAAAAACTGAAATAAAGTATTAATAATAATAATAATAAGATTTTAAATAAATATAAATATAATAATAATAATAAAATTAACAAATTGTATCATATCCCCTTCATCCACTAATGTCTTCAATTATTAAAATTCTCTTAGTCCTATCCAGTGGTTCTTAAACAAATAAACTGATGTTTTGTTCGGTTTCCAATTCTCTCGAACCGTTATGTTACCTGTGCACATACAAATAAGTACCATTTTTGACAGTGTGGTGTGCGGTCTCTTAGCCTCGTTATGGATCTGGTTGCATCGGCAGTACGTTTTGTTTATGCGAAACACAAAAACCTTAAGCAATTTCTTGCAGAAGAAGTAAGTACCTAATGATATAAAAATATCCTACGGGTCGAAGTGTCGGGCGGCTGTTCGCTTGACCTCCAGTGCTTAATCGAGACATTTTGGCGAGAAAGTCTCGAGCTTAATTGTGTGAAGTGTTTTAGTTTGTTAATTTAACGGCCGTCTGGTGTAGTGGTAAGTGACATGGTCACTACACAAGGGGGTCGCGGGTTCGAATCCCGCTAAGGGAAGATATTTGTATGATAAATATAAATGTATTTTCCAGGGTTATGGATGTATATTAAATATATGTATGTGTATAATAAAAAATCTTACATTTATATCCGTTATCTGGTACCTGTAACACAAGTTCTTTACGAACTCATCACGGGACCAGTTAACGTGGCGTGATTGTTAGTAAATATTTATTTATTTATTTAGTGTACCTTCAGGTTTAGACGTGTAATAATAGTAGCTTATTATGAAAGTGCACAAGTTCTTCCAAAAAGTCCATTGAAGTTTCAGTAAATACCGCCATTGCACTGAGAATTTTTCTTTCATTCCATCTAATCTCGTTAGATTTAATTTTAGTCCTAATTGATGGCAGTCTCAAATAAATTAAATTAAATACAATTCGCTCCGTAGGAATTTTGATATAACACCATAATATTTATGTATCTAACAATTGAAGATAATTTATTACAAACTTGACATTGTCAATAACGGCTTTGCCGATTGCCATACGGGAAAAGAAGAAAGAAGTTCATAACCGATTAATAAATATTAAGGCCTTCTACGCGTCTTCGTGTATACAACTTAAGAGATAGACTACACTTCTGTGGTATAGTCAAAGAGTTGGGAGAGTTTTTGTTACCAACGTCTTATGGGCTTTAATAAAAGTGTAAAAAATAATGGCATCACCTAAAGACAACATTTAGAAGTCCATTATACTGTGTAATTACCGTACACATAATTTAAAATCGAACTCATAACGGTAGGAAGGTCGTACCTTACCTGTGCTGGCACATCCACTAAGAACTTCAACTTAATTTCAGCCGTTTCATATATCCCGGCTTCATAACTCTGGCCGTGATGTCGATACTGTTCCCGCCAGGCATCGGGAAGTACATGGCAGCAGATCTAGGGAATCAGGAACAGGTATTATGGCGCTTCTTAATAAACGACCAAAAGACTTATGAGAGGTCTATTTAGTTCAATAATTCTCGCATTCTGGTGTCTAGATCATGACTATACTCAGACCTATTAGGAAACGTTAATATTAATAGGAAAATATCAAAGTTTTATTAGAGTTGGCCTGCACACGCAGTTTCTGACCGTCATAGCTTAGCAACACTCACCACCTTGCTCAGAATGTATCGCATGTAAATGCACACTAAAAGGAATCGGCAAGGAAGTAAAGGTTTGCTTTTTCCTAATATAACATTGTGTTTATTACAACGAATTAGGAATTTATTCTAGATCGGCACTTAAAATGATGATAGCTAGAAGAAGCAAATCTGTAATACTGAGCACTAGTCAGAGATCTGTTTAAGGTGACTATGTGTACGATTATGAATCAACGCTATCTAAATCTTCATTGAATTCGAAGCGTAGTCCAAAATGTTTCGACTCACTAATGTCGAAGTGTAAAATAATAATAATTTTGTTATAAAATGTGTGCTATTCATAAAATACTCAAATGGTACAAGTCACCAAACGGGGCTTAGGGTCACAATTTCTGGTATTGCAAATGAAATACGTTAATAGATCTTGTGCCAAACTCTTCTAAATTTTCCAGGTGCTGTCCCTTTTCGCGAACTTCACTTGGTCCGATGAGTTGACCGCGGAACAAGCCTCAATAGTGTCTCATTGGAGGACACCCGAAGTTGAATATTGGGGGTGCCTCATCATCTTCTTCTTTTCTATTGTGAGTTTTTTTGTTGTTTTGCTGGTGAAGAGATAAAAGCATCGTACTGGTTAAAGGCGTTGGCGAGGCTTTCATTAGGGCGTCACGTTTTATAGCCCAGGGGTAGACGAGACAAACGTCTGGACTTAAGAGAGGTCGATATCTCTATTTCATTGTAAATTAAGTAGAGGTATAAAATAGGCTAGTATTTAAGGTCCAGTTAGTGCTTTTTCGAATGAACTATGAAGGAATCGGATGCAATAACAATGATAGATCTATTCATTAATAACCTAACGCATAAAAATTAGTGAGCTTATAAAAAACCATATCGGTCATTAGGGTTTTTCCTTCTAATTTGGTCAATTGATAAGTAATCAAGGAAACACAATATATTTTTTTTTAATCACTCTCTTTGCACCAATTTGTAACTATATTTGTGCATTTCTTTGCACCTGTTTTTTGATTATCCCTCCATAGTATTAACACTTTTCCTATTTATTATTTATTTCAATGCTTAATCTCTCTTTGCTAGTAAAAAAATATATTTCTACATATTTATGTTTTTTTTTGCTAATAATATTCAAGTTAAAATAGATCATAACTGCAGTTGGGTAAATAAACTTTCTTTTTACTTGAAAAAATAGGTAATATTTGAATGTGTTACAACAAGACGAGGTGGCCGAGTGGTTAAGGCGTTGGACTGCTAATCCAATGTGCTCTGCACGCGTGGGTTCGAATCCCATCCTCGTCGGATGTTTTTGTTTGTTCAAATACATATAATAATCACATTAATCAACAATTATAGATATTATTAATTTAAAAAAATACCTGTAGTTGTTATAGTACAAAATAAAAACAATGAAAATAATGAAAATGAAGTGGCTTATTTTTGTTATGATTATACGCCGTGAAATGATAATTAAGAAAATCCTAGATTGTGCCGTTACATTGTGAACACAGATATTAAAAAACCGTTTTTTTTTTCTGTAGCAAATACATCCTTTACAGGTGCGCATACGGTTATTTTTTTTATGGTTGAAAGATTACTGGTGGCCCGAAGGCCTTTCCAGTTTCACCAGGACAGGTGGGCGAGCAAAGGCTCAGCCAGGAGGGGTGGGATTTGCTAACAGCTGCCCGAGCGCCTCCGATGAGACCTAACAGCTCAAGAGCCATTGCTTTGCGAATGAATACTACTACCGGATCGGAATCGCGACCCACTGAGAAGATCCGGCGAGAAACTCAGCGGGTTGATAGTCGATGCATGGGTTAGGTTGCACGTTGATCTCTTTGTCGAGTTCGACGAGTACGGTTAGCATACGATTCACCATGTGTTAGCATCGCACTCTTGTATACCGTATATATCATCCACGAATTTGCACGATCCTTGAACAGAATCTATTTGTTTATTTCCAGTTCTTCCTGAGTATGGTATCTTGCACTCTCCCAGTTCCGGCGGGCATTTTCGTGCCGGCTTTCAAAATGGGAGCTTCGTTGGGACGGTTCACAGGCGAAGTGATGCACTATTTCTGTCCGCTCGGCGTGGCTTATGGAGGACACATCCAGAAGATTCTACCCGGTACATATATATATTAATACGTGAAGGAAACTTTGTACCCCTTTTTACGACAATTGCGCGGACAGAGTAGTATGAAATTTCCCACACATATAGAGAATGTAGAGAAGGAGTGCAGAATGTTAATATTTTTTTAAATTATGCATAAACAACACTTTAAATCAATAAAAAAAACATCACACACACTACCTACCATCTATTTGACACTCACACGCATATATACATTTATACTTTGTTTATTTTCAAAATTTTATTATTTAAAGTCTGTGGTAAAATTGAGAATAGATAAGTATGTATTGTTTGTCTCTAATATTATTTGTCTATAGTGTAGTCTTGGCGAAATCTGTGAATAAATAATTATAAGTCTTTGAGAATAGAATGATAATAATGTTCCAATTTATAATTTAAGTTAATTATAGTCGAATTTCGATTACTCCGGGACCAGTAGTAGATACAAATAGCCTTATTAATACCCTTATTTTATGGTTTCCTGGTAGCTGGTAGGCCTTAGGCTTGAACAATTATAGGGCTCATTTGATCTGATTGATAATGAAAATAATTTAGAAGTACTTTCAGAAATACAAATCTGATTAATGGCTTATGACGTCATGGTTGAAGGGGAATTCTTCGACTTTCAAAATGAAATCAAAGTTTAAATAGACGATTTTTAACTTACCACCACCACCACCGACCGTGAGATGATACAGGGTCGAATTCTTCAATTGATGTGTGCAAGTAATTCCTGAATATGAGTTGAGACATATTGAGGCTTGCGCGACGAGCGCGCCCGATGTCTTGTCTTTTGGGCCGCGATGACGTCACATGTGAAGGCGTGTGCTTTTATTATTATTTGTAAACCAATCAGGAGGGTACGCGGTCGTCGGAGCCGCGGCCTTCACTGGCGCCGTCACTCACACCGTCTCCACCATTGTCATTGTCAGCGAAATGACCGGACAGGTAAGTGTTTCGTTGTCGCAAACAAACCAGACATAGCTAATTCAGCTCTTCTCTCAGAATACGTCTGGGGTTGTCCCCGTTAACCCCCGATCCTGCGAACCGAATGGTAAACAGTCGGACGTCGCCCAAAACACGTCATCACGGATACTCCCAATCCACTAAGTAACGCTTTTTTTTTTGCTTAGATGGGTAGACGCTCTCACAGCCCACCTGGTGTTAAGTGGTTACTAGAGCCTATAGACATCTACAACATAAATGTGCCACCCACCTTGAGATATAAATTCTAAGGTCTCAAGTATAGTACAACAGCTGCCCCACCCTTCAAACCGAAACGCATTACTGCTTCACGGCAGAAATAGGCGGGGTGGTGGTACCTACCCGCGCGGATTCACAAGAAGTGCTTCCACCAGCTGCTTTTAGGTACCTCAAGCACCGGTCATCGTTCTGGTTGAACCCGTCACTTGAACATAGTCGCACAAAGCGAACTAACCCACAGACACAGCCCGCTGAGTTTCTCGCCGGATCTTCTTAGTGAGTCGCGTTTCCAATCACTGCTCTTGCTAGGGTTAGTGTTAGCAACGTCGTCAGGATAGAGTCCCGTAAGCTCGCCTACTCGTTCTGCGAATCTAGTATAACCCCTCGAGATTACTAGAATAGGTAGGGGGAAAAAAACCCGTTAAGAAGTCACTTGGACTTTCTGTCTTTTATTGCAACTGTAACTACTAACTGTTTTTAGAAATTTGGGGTGGTGACAACCCTAGATGTACTTAAAAAATTAAAAATATTTATGGTATAAAATACTATCATAATATAACTTGATTTTTTATCACATATTTGTCTAGTTCGTTTACCTTTATTTCTTTTAATGCTTAAATAGATGAACGAGCTCTTAGTCCACTTTGTGTGACCGTGTGGTTACCGGAATCCATAGACATCAAATTTAAGAGGTCGAATCCTCAATTCTATAGTGTAACGCATTGTCTCATCCTACAAACTGGAGTGCATGACTGCTTCGCGCTAGAAAAAAGTCCGACAGTAATACCAATCCGGGTGGGCCTATTATTATACGCTAGATCACCGGTAACTTACTTAATGCTAACATTGTTATATTTAATGAATGCCATTTGTTCATCAATCACAAACATTCATATCAAAACAAACATGCAGTCACAACGCGTGACGTCATATGTGGCTAAACGCTTTCATATTAAGCCTATCGTATTTTGGCCCCAAATGACGTCACATGTAAGGTGTGCTTAGCGAAGTATGGTAAAATTTGCTACGATTTTGAATTTTAGTGTCATGTTGAGTACGAATTTCAAGGTAACTCATCTCCTCGGCATAATGGCGGCGGTTTTGGCTGCAAATGCAGTGGCGGCTCTGCTTGGGCCTTCCTGCTTCGACAGTATCATCCTCATCAAGAAGCTACCCTACCTGCCCGATCTGCTTTCCTCTGCTAGTCGTAAGTATAGTTTTCCCTAAGTAGCCTAAGGGGTTATTCCAGCTACGCCCTAATCATTAGGTACGCGCACGGGCTCAACCTGAGAGAGTTTGCTAACACCAGCCCTAGCAAGAGCAGTGCTTCGCAGGATCTACCACCGGATCGGAAACGCGACCCATTGAGAAGATCCGGCGAGAAACTCTGGTTTGAGAGTACAATATACTAGTTATAAATACCTCAAAATAACCAGGCTCAGCATTTTTCAACTTGACACTTACAGCCACTGCAGTCCACTTTGAGATATTATTAAGGTCTACCTTTCGAATTGCATAGTCTGCCTCGCCCTTTTGAGCTGAACCTGTGATGGCTTTATAGCAAAACAGGATTGAACTTCATGTCTCAAGTGGGCCGAGTTCACGTGTGCCCCGCTAACCATTTATCATCACGTGGCCTGTGAACGTATACTTGCCAACTATAATTTGCATATATATCTTTAAATATTAACACACGTGCATATTATTTATTTAATGCACATAAATAATAATTATTATGAATTCATAAATAAAATGTCGTTGTTATCGTGTGTTTCGCTGCTTAAAGACAAGACGAGGTGGCCGAGTGGTTAAGGCGTTGGACTGCTAATCCAATGTGCTCTGCACGCGTGGGTTCGAATCCCATCCTCGTCGAATGTTTTTGTAAAAAAGTAATATTTTAGGGGTCATAAGAACATGTGAAAGCCTGGTACCAGAGGGCGCTGTGTGGGCGCACGCGTCTGTACCACCCTCCTGACCATTTCTGCCACGAAGCAATCAGGAATAGCTGTTTGGACTATAGGAAAAATAAAACCCTTTTATAAGAGTTACAGTCTTTATTGGAGTTCATTTTCTCCCAACGTTTCAGAGGTCTTTGAGCCTTCTAGAAATTAATTCTAAGAGTTTCCATTTCCTTCTGCCTTTTGCGTTCCTCCTGTTAAGACCTGCAGTTGACTTTAATTATTTGACTTTGTCGTTACGTCCCTTGCATCTTCTTTTGCCATCACCAGTGCCATCAGGTGGGGTCTTGCATAGAGAGGTGTATGCTAGTCACACCCAATCAAGACTAGCTTAATTTTATCTACACCAAAAAATAAATTAATTATAGACTAATGATTTAATTAAACATGTGTGCTGTCGTCTATCTAATTCTTTGGCAGGCTAAATCCACTGTCACATAAGGACGTAACTTTTTCATTTTCATGAATTGCATATTAAACAATATTTTTCATTTTATGTCATCTAAGCAAGAAGAAACTAATACGAATTTTTAATTAAACCAAAAACATCCGACGAGGATGGGATTCGAACCCACGCGTGCAGAGCACATTGGATTAGCAGTCCAACGCCTTAACCACTCGGCCACCTCGTCATGTACGGGAAACGTGCTAATAATGCACCATTTAAATTAACATCTTTTCCAACACAACTGTTCAAACAGAACTAATGAAAGTAATGTGAACTATTTAAACAATTGATCTAATATGATAGGCCACAACATGAACCTTGGTACCGACCGATTTTTTCTTCCCTACCTTACGCTGGTACCTTAAGAGGCTATTCCAGCTTCGCCCGGACCAGTAGATGAGCTCACGGGCTCAACCTGAGAGAATCACTGGTGATAAGAACCTCTTGTGAGTCCGTACGTGTAGGTACCACCGCCCTACCTATTTCTGCCGTGAAGCAGTAATGCGCTTCGGTGCTCGGTTGCTTAGGTGGGTGGACGAGCTCACAGCCCTCCTAGTATTAACTGGTTACCGGAGCCCATAGACATCTACAACGTAAATGCGCCACCCACCTTGAGATATAAGTTCCAAGGTCTCAATATAATTACAACGGCTACCCCACCCTTCAAACCGAAACGCATTACTGCTTCTCGGCAGAAATAGGCGAGGTGGTGGTACCTACCAGTGCGGACTCACAAGAGGTCCCACCACCTGTAATTACGCAAATTATAATTTTGCGGGTTTGATTTTTATTACACGGTGTTATTCCTTCACCGTGGAAGTCAATCGTGAACCTTTAGTACGTATTTCATTAGAAAAATTGGTACCCACCTGCAGGATTCGAACGCCGGTGCATCGCTCGATACGAATGCACCGGACGTCGAGATGATACCATCATTTCCTTTTTACCATCGCACCGCCCGCCACCGGAGTAGAGTTCATCCATACTACCTGGAGCCACTGCGGTCATCCACAGTGCGTTTCCAGAGGTCTTTTTGCCACGTACCATCCGGCTATGGAATGAGCTCCCCTCCACGGTGTTTCCCGAGCGCTATGACATGTCCTTCTTCAAACGAGGCCTGTGGAGAGTATTAAGCGGTAGGCAACGACTTGGCTCTGCCTCTGGCATTGCTGAAGTCCATGGGCGACGGTAACCACTCACCATCAGGTGGGCCGTATGCTCGTCTGCCTACAAGGCAATAAGAAATAATAAAAACTTGTGATCACAACATTGTCTCTTTTTAGTGTCGCTTAGGTGTGCCGTTTATGTTTCTCAACGGCGCTAAAGACGTTTTCGCTTTCTCTATTATCAATTGATTTACATGTGTTTTTCTCCTTGTAGGTATGTACGACATTTGCGTGGAGGACTTCATGGTGCGTGAGGTCAAGTACATATGGAACAGAATGACCTTCCAACAACTGAAGGATCTCTTGAAAGAGAACAAGGTTCGTTACCAACGTATAATATAATGTATGCATGTTTCACCCGAGAAATTTACTGGTGGTAGGACCTCTTGTGAGTCCGCGCGGGTAGGTACCACCGTCCTGCCTATTTCTGCCGCGAAGCAGTAATGCGTTTCGGTTTGAAGGGTGGGGCAGCCTTTGTAACTATACTGACATCTTAGAATTTATATCTCAAGGTGGGTGGCACATTTACGTTGTAGATGTCTACGGGCTCCGGTAACCACTTAACACCAGGTGTGCTGTGAGCTCGTCCACCCATCTAAACATTAAAAAAAAAATATTTGTTATGATGAATGACGTTGTGGAAAGTTATACGACGAAAGGAAGACCTTCCACTGAGCGGGTGATATTGCCGACCGACGGTCCGAATGTCCGGAACTTGTGTATATATGATTATTTTGCTTAGATTTGTGGACGAGCTCACGGCCAACCTGGTGTTAAGTGGTTATCGGACCCCATAGACACCTACAACGTAACGACCCCCCTCCCCCCATCAGTCATGATTTCAGTTAATGCATTATTAGCTTGTCAAGACCAAATGTGATATTTTTTTTTTGTTTTAACGTCGCCCCAGTGTCATCGTCCTTGTCTTTGATCTCATACTCTGGAGCTTTTGCACCAAAATGTGCTTCTTTCTATTAGAGTATTGTGAGTTCGCACGAATAGTCATAGTCGTCATCTTAATTATTATTAGGTTTGAGTTGTTAGACAGCCGTGTGCTTCATTGGAACTTCGATCTGATGTCTCAAGGCGGCGAGGTACACTCTTCACAATTTGAGCTCCTCTTCCGTCTCTTTCGCGGCGTAACACCGTAACGTAACGCGTGACACTAGACACGGCACAGATAATAAAATTGGTTCTAAACTTGGACGAGTCAATTTATCATATTAGATTCAATAATGCTACTTGTGTCCGTTAGGATTATAAGTGGGCACTGACCTCTGTGACGAGATGTGATCGGTTCATGGTGATTTTAAATGTATTTAAGACGTTTCCCTCCGTTGTAAGAAGACACAAGCTTTAAGACTTCAGGATCATAACTTGCTGTTCGGCTTTGCAGGCTATAAAGAGTTTCCCGCTGGTGGACAGCCCGGCGTCGATGGTGCTGCTAGGGTCCATCCACCGCTGGGAGCTGGTGCGCGTCATCGAGCGACAGGTGGGGCGCTCGCGGCGGCTGCAGGTGGCCGCGCAGTGGCATCGCCGTGCGCTGCAGGACGAGGCCCGCGCTCGCACCAGGAGACCCTCCAGATTCGAGGTCTCTCAGCGCTCTAATCACCTCACTCATTCATGCTATACAAAATAGAACCCGCACCAGGAGACCCTCCAGATTCGAGGTCTCTCAGCGCTCCACTCATCTCACTCAACATCCTCCTTCATGCTATACAAAACAGAACCCGCACCAGGAGACCCTCCAGATTCGAGGTCACTCAACGATCCACTCACCTCACTCACGTTCCTCATTCGTGTTATACAAAACAGAACCCCAACCACACCCCGACTGTTAATCAAACTTTAGTTATATAAATGTAAAGCTGATCGCAGCGGGCGTCCCCGGGTCAGCGGTGACCGCTGCGAGCATAAGCGCTAATCAGATAGGTCATCGATCAATCACAGGCTCAATAGAATGAAGTTCTGTAAAATGGGGGGAACCCGGACACATTTTAAGTTCGACATTGACTTTATCGTTTTTTTTTGTAGTTATAGTAATAAAACGGAGATCACAATTGTTCCGGTAGTTTTAACTTTCATTTATAATGCATTAAGATATAGTTTATTAAAGAATAATCATAAAAAGTTACAAAAACTTCTTGTCCCTATTCACCCAGGCGTTGGGGCGAATCGGGTCGCTTAAGGGGTTAATAGAGTTTTTCGATAGGGCGGGCACTATTTTGTTGTTAGGTAGGTAACTAACTTTTTAATATCTTTAATGAGCTACAAAATTTTGATGACTAAATGAAACCATTTAATATTCTTAATCACTAAATAAAAGTAATTTTCAGTTCAACAAAGTTAAATCTCTAACAACTCAACAAAAGTATTGTGACATCCCAGATTTGTGCCTATTCTACCTCTAGTCCTTATTCCCCTAATCTACAAACAAACACAAATCACAACAAATAACCTGGCCTAACAATAAATAGATATAAAAAAAAAAATAACTAAATACAAATAAAACATTATATCGATGACAAACAAACGAGTAATAAAGTTATTTTTTGTAATATCTTCCAGGTGACCCCGGCTCCGGACATGCTACACGCGCCGGGGACCGGCATGACGCGAGGGTCCTCGCTCACCACCAAGGACCAAGGAGGACTACTGCCATGTACGTGTGGGGGGACTCTAAGTAATCTACACTGTGTACACAAAGCAGTACTGCAGCATTCTAGTAGAAGATACTACTGGTCGAAGCTAAGTGGTTACCGGAGCCCATAGACATCTACAACGTAAATGCCGCCACCCACCTTGAGATATAAGTTCTAAGGTCTCAGTATAGTTACAACGGCTGCCCCGCCCTTCAAACCGAAACGCATATTTGCTTCACGGCAGAAATAGGTAGGGTGGTGGTTGAACCTATCCGCGCGGACTCACAAGACGTCCAGTAATTACGCAAATTATAATTTTGCTGATTTGATTTTTATTACACGATGTTATTCCTTCGCCGTGGAAGTCAATCGTGAACATTTGTTCAGTACATATTTCATTAGAAAAATTGGTACCCGCCTGATATTCGAACACCGGTGTATCGCTCAACACGAATGCACCGGACGTCTTATCCTTTAGGCCACGACGACTTCCAAATTGTCGATTGTCGAACACGACTGCGTTTTACGCCGCTGGCTCGTCCCCCAGTATTTGTTGTGTGTTGTCACCAGCTCCCGGTCAGCTGTTCCGGCCGAAGTCCATCCTAAAGAAGACGAACTCGTTCACGTTGACGCGCGGACTCGCCTCCCCGCCCCCGCAGGCGACCACCCCCTCCCCCGCGTCCTCCCCGGCGCAAGTGTACAGCACCGTCACCGGAGCCGAAACCAGGTATGACTGTAAAGCCTTATATTGATCGGGGCTTATATGAACGTAGCTTTTGGGGGGTCGGCGTGCTGCGGTCCCGGGGCGCCGCGAGGGACCGAGCTGGTTGCAGCTGGTGTGGCTTGTGTACCTAACATTTAGATCAGAGGTATTGGCTGTGGCGTCCAGTTTCCATCTAACCTTTTGGACATTAGCTCTTAAAATTTTTCTGAATCGACTGAATTTTCTGCCTCAACACATTATGAAACAATCTCAAAGTACAGTAGATTAGGGGGAATAGAGACTAGAGTTAGAATAGGGATAAATCTGGGACGTCATAAAACATCTGTTGAGTTTTTAGATTTAACTGAACTGAAAATGACTTTTATTTAGTGTTTAAGAATATTAAATAGTTTAATTTAGTCATCAAAGTTTTGTAAATCATTAAAGATATTAAAGAGTTAATTACCTAAAGTTAGGTACCTACCTAACAACTAAATAGTGCCAGCCCTATCGAAAAACTCTATTGTCCCCATGCGTAACCTGATTCACCCCAAAGCCAAGTTGAATCGGGTCAAGCTAGTTTTTTTCAGTTTTTGTGTATATTTTGAAATAAATTGTGTATAATAACGCATCGTATATAAAATTTGAAGCCTACGGAACTATTTTAATCGCAATGTTATTGGTATTACTCTAAGAAAAACCATTGAAAATTTGTGTTGTATTTGGGAAGGGTCCCGATTCCTCCTAATCTACAGTAACAAAGAAGTTACGTATAATGTAATAATAATAATATAATTAATAATAATAATTTATTTCTCTCATAAAGGTATAGTACAAATACAAATGGAAATTAACCTTATAATTTATTTTGTAAGCCCTTGAAAGAGCTGAAGTCTGTACTAGGTTCAAAGACCTGTATTACTGATCTCCGGGCTCCCTCCTTCTTAAGATAGATTAGGTTAGGTTAAGTCGTGAACAGATGCTGCGGACTAGTGTTAAGAGATCATTAGGTGCTATCTATATATATAAAAATGAATTGCTGTTCATTAGTCTCGCTAAAACTCGAGAACGGCTGAACCGATTTGACTAATTTTGGTCTTGAATTATTTGTGGAAGTTCAGAGAAGGTAGTAGGTAAAAGGTAGATAAATATGAAAATGCTTGGAATTATATAAAAATAACAATTTTGTTTTTCCTTTGATGTGTCCCCCGTCGGAGGGATTCCTTTTGTTTGTTTTGAGTTTACTTTATACAAAAGCTTAGGTCTTTTATTTATCGATTGAGGATCAGCTAGTGTGTGTATAATTTTACATATCAGTATTACTTATTGATCGTAGTTAGTATGAAGCAAGTATTTTCTATGTGTGCCCGTGGAGAATCCAAACTGTATCTCGGTACCCCGCCGGCGCAGGATCCGCGCGGCCTTCGAAGCCATCTTCAGGAGGTCGACGCTGCTGCAGGACGTGGAGGGAGGCCTCTCCGACCAGCTCACCCCCGGACTGCCGAGGAGTCCCTCCATCAACAAGAAAGTTCAACTGGTAATCATAGTTACATGCTCTATTCCCTCCTGATTTTTTTTATTGCTCTTATGAGTGGACGAGCTCACAGCCTACCTGGTGTTAAGTGGTTACTGGAGCCCATAAACATCTACAACGGCTGCCCCACACTTTAAACCGAAAGGCGTTACTGTTTCACGGCAGGGTGGTGGTACCTACCCGCGCGGACTCACAAGAGATCCCACCACCAGTAATTACGTAAATTATAGTTTTGCGGGTTTGATTTTTATTACACGATGCTATTCCTTTACCGTGGGAGTCAATCGTGAACATTTGTTGAGTACGTATTTCATTAGAAAAATTGGTACCCGCCTGCGGGATTCGAACACCGGTGCATCGCTCGATACGAATGCACCGGACGTCTTATCCTTTAGGCCACGACGACTAAACTGACTGAGGAGTTTCTGGTGAGCGAGCGACCACCTTTGTTCTGGTACAAAACGTAGCCATTCCGTAGACTCCACTTAGAGCATTACCAGATAGTGATCTGGTAAAATGCTCCTTGCCTAACCAGGCCACAGTATAGCATTAAGAAATATTAGTATGCAAATGAAAACAGAAATTGGTGTAAATAATTATCAAAAAAACATTCGACGAGGATGGGATTCGAACCCACGCGTGCAGAGCACATTGGATTAGCAGTCCAACGCCTTAACCACTCGGCCACCTCGTCTTGTCTGTAAGCAGCGAAACAGACGATAACAACGACATTTTATTTTTAATTTAATTAAATTTATATTTATTTAATTGCATTAAACTAACAGTGCGCAACCGATAAATAAAAGACCTAAACTATTGTATAAAGTAAACTTAAAACAAACAAAAGGAATCCGTCCGACGTTGGACAGATCAAAACAAAATAGTACATTGTGCACCAAGAGAGAAAAGTAGAACATTTCCTCCCGCGTGTGAAATTGGCAAACACGCGGGATGAGATGTCCTACTTTTTTCATGCGGTGCACATACTATTTTTTCTCCTACCAGGCTGAAAGTTCGTGGAGTACCGAGCCGGGGTTCAGGAGCGAAGCCCTGGTCGGGGGTAGGGGGGCGGAGCCCCCGCAACCTCATAAAACAACAATTTAACTGTTTTTTTAATTTTAAATAAACTACTACTAATTGATTAAGAACTGTCTGAACCAAGATGAGTTCCTTGGTTTAATACTTCACTATTAAATTTTATTGCCTTTTGTTTATTTCACTTTTACACTAAACAAAATATTGCAAATTACCCGAGCACAACAATGGCGGAGAATTTTAGGTGCGTGAGAGCAGATGTAGACACTAACGCGCATGCGCACTTGTACCCAGGGAGGAAAAGTTAAACTTTCTTCCCTGTACAGCGGGAGGAAAAGTTACACTTTCTTCCCTGTACAGCGGGAGGAAAAGTTAAACTTTCGTCCCTGTACAACGGGAGGAAAAGTTAAACTTTCTTCCCTGTACAACGGGAGGAAAAGTTAAACTTTCTTCCCTGTACAACGGGAGGAAAAGTTACACTTTCTTCCCTGTACAGCGGGAGGAAAAGTTACACTTTCTTCCCTGTACAGCGGGAGGAAAAGTTACACTTTCTTCCCTGTACAGAGGGAGGAAAACCGAACTTTCGACGTAGGAAGGAGAAATACAAAATTGTTATTTTTATTTAATTCCGAGCATTTTCATATTTATCTACCTTTTAAACCTTCTCTGGACTTCCACAAATAATTCAAGACCTAAATTAGCCAAATCGGTAATGCCATTCTCGAGTTTTAGCGAGACTAACGAACAGCAATTCATTTATTTATATATATATATATATATATATATATGTCGGCTCACGTCAGGGATGGCTGAGCGGTAGTTTCGCCATCACTCGTATTTCGTTGAACACAGTTTATAAAAAGTCAATAAAACCTTTTGAATAATAATTATTGAAACTCAACACACACAACTTTCACAATGACAGGATAAACCGACAGTTTCGTTGCACATACCGACAGACCGACTGACCGACTGACTGACTGACTGACTGTCTGTCAGAGACTTACTGACTGAGACGGACCGACCGTCCGATATGGCCTGCATGACTGTCTGACACGGAATGCCACGACTCTGTCCACGTACCGCCATTTTATACTGTGGCGTTACGTAGTCTACCCTTCATTTTGTGATATTTATCAAAACAACATCTCATCATTTAAAATAATAATCAAAACCACCGTCTTAATATTACTAAAAGTCGTTATCCACGACAACTAAAAGTCGTTATCCACGACATATATATATATATAAATTTAATTAAATTTATATTTATTTATTTGCATTAAACTAACAGTGTGCAGATGTTTTATGCAAATTACAAAACACAATACGACATATTATTTCTTAACATATAACTTATTTTCAATGTATGTATGAATATTTTAAAATAGGAATATTGGTCTCTTGTTAATATGCCTTACCGTCAACAGCCCCGCGAGCGAGTCTGCGACATGTCCCCCGAGGACCAAAAGGCCTGGGAGCAACTAGAGATGGCTAAAGAAATTGACTTCGATCGGATGCTCAGCATCGCCCGGAAACGAGATCTGGTATGAATACGTTTGTGTGTGTGTGTGTGTTTTTTTTTATAGCTTAGATGGGTGGGCGAGTTCACAGCCCACCTGGTGTTAAGTGGTTACTGGAACCCATAGACATCTACAACCGTAAATGCTGCCACCCACCTTGAGATAAGAGTTCTAAGGTCTCACTATAGTTACAACGGCTGCCCCACCCTTCAAACTGAAACGCATTACTGCTTCACGGCAGAAATAGGCAGGGTAGGTGGTGTCACGGTAGGAGGGGACCCCGGTCCTTCCTCCCACTTTAAGCACTAGGATAAGTCCCGAAAGCGTCGTCCTCACAATAACCAAGAGAACCATTAAGACACGAGATCTGTCCACAGCTGCCCGAGGACTCGGAGTACGAGGACGAGACGCTGTACATCTGCCACATCGACCCGGCGCCCTTCCAGCTGGTGGAGAGGACTTCTCTACTCAAGGTACTGTCTTCAACCAAGGAAGGCTAATAGCCAAGCTAAACAGAAATGACTAGATTCTCTTTCAGTTAACCACATAGCGTAGCCGGTCAGGAGTACGGCCCGCGGACAACACGGATCGTGAGGACGGCCTCATTGATCAGTATTACAATTGCATAGGCATAACTACTATATTAATCCTACCCCACAAAACCACCACCCGCTAATGTCCAGCGGGCGATGCTCTGAGGAACTGTTCGGGATATTGTCCTTCCGTCTCCTACCTCCATGATATTTCCCGACTGCTGTGTCGTGTTCCTCAAAGGTGGCTTGAGGCAAGCATTCCTAGGTCCACTGATCATGAGGTTTGGGCCCCGAGAGCTCACCTACTAGTTAAGGTTACGCTGACATAGCCTCTCAAGGCTGTCAGCTTAGGTAGAAGAAAAAAAAGGTCTACTGACGCGTCCCCGTGTCCACAGGTCCACTCACTGTTCTCCACGCTGGGGGTGAGCCGCGCTTACGTCACGGCCATCGGCAGACTCATCGGGGTTGTCGCGCTCAAAGAGGTACGTGTCTCGTGTGGGGGCGCCCCCCCCCCCCCCTACTGCGCCCCACCCCTACTGCCCCCCCCCCCCTACTGCGCCCCCTCCTGTACATGGTGATACCATGTGTGTAATTATAAATATTTTATGAACAGATATGAGTAGAAGTATTATTTTAATAATATCCTGAAAAGCATCCCACGCTTTTTTACAATAAAAACATTTTTTCTTACACTATTTTTAATTTAAATTTATTAAAATCTATTCTATTTTTTAGTTGGATTTTCTGTAAAAGCGCATTTGTTAGTTTTTTTAAACTATTATTTATACAGGTTTTATCTAGTAAACTATTGGTAATTTAACGGGCGCATTACGTTCCAGCTCCGAAAAGCGATCGAAGACGTGAACAGCGGCGTGCTGACGGTCGCCACCCGGCCCTCGCCCCCCACCACCCCGCTGCCCACCATCATTAAGGTGCCCTCGACCCAGCCGGCGCCGCCCTCCGACAGCGAGACCGCCAAACTAACGACGTCAGAGAAGGCATAAATTAATATAACGAAATTTGAGAGCCACTGGCTGTGAAATTGTTTGAGAAACATTGACCCTTTTGTTGTACTATACGTAGTACAGTGGATTGGGGAGAATCGGGACGCTTTTCAATTCCAACACAAATTTTCAGCGGTTTTTCTTAGGGTAATTAATACCAATAAAATTGAGATTAAAACTGTTCCGGAGGTTAAATGTTAATAATATACGATGCATTATTATAAATAGTTCATTGAAAAATATATACAAAAGCTTAAAAAACTAGCTTGACCCGATTCACCTTGGCTTTGGGGTGAATCGGGTCACGTATGGGAACAATAGAGTTTTTCGTTAGGGCTGGCACTGTTTAGTTGTTAGATATGTACTTACCTTTAGGTAATTAACTTTTCAATATCATTAATCAGTTACAAAACTCTGATGACAAAATTAAACTATCTAAACCGTTAAACACCAAATAAAAGTTATTTTCAATTCAACAAATTTTAATCTCACAAAAGCACTGACAACCCAAATTTGTCCCTATTCCCCCCAATCTGCGGTACAGACGTTATATT
This sequence comes from Bombyx mandarina, assembly GCF_030267445.1. NCBI lineage: Eukaryota > Metazoa > Arthropoda > Insecta > Lepidoptera > Bombycidae > Bombyx > Bombyx mandarina. Next base: position 8,731,516 of record NC_143234.1, on the reverse strand, counting down.
ATTATATGTAAAAAAGTAATTAGTTGACTGTTTCTCGTTAATTAACTGTATTTATTGCTTTAGTATTAACGTAGTGGCTATTTAGTTAAGCTAAAATAAATATGAGTGTACATGTGTATATATATATAGAAGACAATGATTTTTGTTTAGTGAATCTTAAAGTGCAGACTAAAATCTGTGATTGTTTTGCGGAGGGCACCAGTGACGGTGTTGTTAACTAGAATTTTAATGATAAATCTTTTCCAGCAAAAAGATACATATTCCTTCGTAGAAATATACAAATGTAGTGATTTTTTTTTTAAGTCAGTTTCGTTTCTGGCCACTGTTTAATATTGATTCGAGTACAACTTATTAGTGTATATAAGCAATATACAGGCCTTTTCTGAGGAAAAAAAAAATCGCTCAGAAAAAATCATATTAAGGGCCATTTCGTTTAATACGCGACGTTTATCTTTGTATTTAAAAGTCCGTTTTCTTTAGTATTAACATGAACAGATCGATTTTTTAATCGAAGTTCAATTATGCTTATACCAGTCAAATAGCTGAAATTTTTTTTTTTGTTTTCATGATATTTTTCCCTTATACACAGCATTCCCTATTACAAGAGCAATCTGATTTAAGGTTGAAAAATGAAGATAATCACAATACTACACATCTAATAAGAAGTTTCACTTCTTTCACGTGCACGAAGTTGCACGTGCATTTTTCTTTTTAAAATCAAATTGCAACGCCCTGTATACAAATCGCCAAATTATAAGTAATCAAGGCTTGTGATCGTCCAAATCATTCCAACTTTATATATTTTATTAGTTAATAAGAGTGAAACACAATTATTATATACAGCGGTAATATAATTAGAAACACTTCTTATAAATAAAGGAAGTATAACTTCAACATACAAATGTTGCCCTATTTATTGTTTAATTTCAAAATAACTATTGCCGTGAAGTATCTCACATAAGGTCAAAGACCCTTGGTAGTGTTTCTAATTATACGACCATCACTGTATATTTAATTTTATGAAATGCCATGTAAGTAAATTATTAAAAAAAAACAATAATAATTGCCAGAATAAATCCCTTGTATAATGATTGTTATATGAATAGTATGTTCTTAAATCAACAATAACAATATTAATGTAATTAGTCAATAATATTAATTTCGCACCTTTAAAATTAAAGAGGCATAACTAAAAATTTTAAGAAAATCAGTTTTCATATTTGGTACGACTTATAAGCATGTATTTATTCTATCAGATAATAAAATTAAAGTTTTTAAATTAAAAATTAAATTTATATTTTCCGTCTGTTTTAAATCAAGCGCATACTTTAAACTTTAAGGTAAGCGCTATAAGGCTTAAAGTATTTAAAATGGAAACTGAAAGAAATTACAATTCTCTAATAAAATTTTTGGAGTTTATAAAAAAAAAAAAAGAATTTTGTATTAATCCACTTTAATTCTATAAGTACGATTTGCTGATCTAAGTGTGAATACTGTAATACAAAAATACCTTTTAATAATATTAGTCGATACTGACCTCTGTGTCCGGGGTCACTGAACCCTACGTACATATCTCGAGATATATCTTTTAACAATGTTCTCGCACTGTTGATGACTCGTTAATTAAACCTGACTTTAGATAGTGAAACTAGTTGATAAATTTGTATTTCAAGACTTAAATGCGAACAAAATACATAATAATATATAATAAAAATAATTTAATTATTCAAACATAATGTAAGGTAAATGCTTTAATCAATACAAATAAATATAATTGCAGTCTCTGTTTGTAATAATAAAATAACCACTTTTTACTAAATGCGTAAATATGTACACCACAGTACATATACCAAAATCTGTATATTTTATTTATTTTTGTCTGTCTGTCTGTTTGTTGCGGCTAATGTCTGGAACGGCTGGACCGATTTTGACGAGACTTTCACTGATATATAGCTGATGATATAAGGAGTAACTTAGGCTACTTTTTTAGACTAGCTTCGCTCCGCGGCGTCACCCGCGATACGACAAAAACCGCGGGTAACATCGCAGGACTCAGCTATCAATAATAAAATTTAAGGTTTCCGAAGCGAAGCGGGGGCGGGTCGCTAGTACTGAAATAAATCTACGGTTTCTCTACCTATTGTTGTTTCGGCGAAACTGTTATTTTTATATATTAGAAACTGTTATTTTTATATATTAGAAACTGTTATTTTTATGTTGACAACACTGAACAATATGGCCGATTGGCGTAATTATACAACGTGAAGCTCTTAATAAGTTTCTCCCTAAGTAAATTGCTTATCTCTGTTTTATAAATTGTAGTAGGCGCTTGGTAACAGACAGACTTCGATAAATCCGCTGAGGAAAAGAATTGCTGTAATTTCTATGCCATTGAGACAGACTTCACAGCTCAAGAAGCGCGGTGGATTTATCTGCCCAATCACGTACAGTAGCGCAATGGTCAACACAAAACAAAGCCACAAGTAAATCATACCCGAGTACTAACAAAATACTCCCTTAATGTAAACGGAATATGATTTATATTTAATTAACGACGGATATATTAATTTATCAGTTCGTATTTTTCGTGTCACGTGCGCGGGTCGTTGACCTTTGCTGATTTTTGTTTGTCCGACATTGGGCGGTAGCTTTAAAAATCTATTTCGAGCTGAACTTATAATTAGTATTAAGTTATTTACGAAACGCCATTTTAGTATTATGATGAGCTTTTTTTTTTATTGTGATCTTGTTTTGTCGAACTATAAACGATATTTTTTGTGTCGTTGTCTGTTGTTTTATTGTTCGGGATTCCCCTGCAGTCGTTGGGCTGGAGGTGACGTGATTTCGATATAAGTGTATTGCAGTCTCAATTGTAGAGGTGGTTTTCCAACTTACGTATTGCTTTTTCTTTTTCCTTGTCTATTCGGTGCTAAAGAGCTATTCCTAGAGCTACGCTGTGAATCGTAGGTGAGCTCACGGGACTCAACCTGAGAGAGCTGGCACAGGTCCTTACGGATACATCAGATCCAATAACCTTTGCATTAGACGCCCTCAGCTCTAACACTATGAACAGGCTTAGGGATCGTACTCGTCGAACTCAACAAAGAGGTCGACGTGCAACCTAACCCATGCATCAGCCCGCTGAGTTTCTCGCCGGATCTTCTCAGCGGGTCGCGATTCCGATCTGGTAGTAGATTCATTCGCGAAGCAATTGCTTTTGAGCTGTTAGGTCTCGTTCGGAGGCACTCGGGCAGTTGTTAGCAAATCCTACCCCTCCTGGCTGAGCCTTTGCACGCCCACCTGTCTTGGTGAAACTGGAAAGGCCTTCGGGCCACTAGAAATTTTTCAATCATAAAAAAAGAGAGCTTGCTAACACTAGTCCTAGCAAGAGCAATGCTTCTCAGAATCTATCACCGGATCGGAATCGCGACCCACTGAGAAGATCCAGCGAGAAACTCAATGGGCTGTGTTAGTAGCTATGGGTTAGTTCGCTCGTCGCACTCTTTGTCGCATTCGACGAGTTGGACGAGGACGGCGCCCGGTGCTTGAAGAGCTTAAATGTACCAAGAGTGGATTCGGGGGATCCGACACGACATGTTTGGGTCGGTTAAAGTGATTAGCAACGGCCACGATAAAATGGTTATCGTGTAGCATCGTTTTTTCAAAGTAGCGTTCTGACGCTTAATGCACAAGTGTCAAGGGTGGGCCAATATTAATCTATAAATTTCAAGAATAATGTTAACGATTACGGTATTCCATAGCTTTTTCACTTTTAACTAAATGAAATGTACGTTAAGAGATTTTATTACTGGCAGTAAGCCAGTAAGTGGGGGTATAGTAAGCCTGAACGGGTAAGTATCACCATCCTTCCTATTTCTGTCGCAAAACAGTCATATGGCAAAGCCCCTACACTATACAATTGGAATTTAGACCTTATACTTAATGTTTCAAGGTGACTGTTCGAGTATATCATATCCATTGGATCCGCTGTGCAGCTAACGGCTGGTGGCCTCTCAATCTGTTTCAAAGACTTGGGTAATAAAAAAAACATGTTCCTACAAAACAATGAAGATTTTTATCTCGGGTGTCAAGGTGCATAGTGATACGCGAGTAGCTGATTAACTTTAAGACTAGTCGTCGACCGGTAAGCTTGGGGAAGTCCCATGCCATCCAACGTGTGCCGTGGCAAGACGAAAGCAGTGTGCTTAGTACATGTTTTCTTCTCGATCGCGTAAAAGCTAAAAAACTGGCGACAAACGTAGGGGCGCTGTTCTAACTCCATACAAATTGGAGTTAATGAGTTAACTTTAACGCGATCGAGAAGTTATAAAACTCAAACTAAGCACACAGAAAAATAATTAAAAACAAAACAACGGAATTGGTACAAATTCAAAATATTTTATTTCACAAATTCAAAATATTTTATTTTTCTATTCCTCCCCTTTTCGTCCGAACTAAAAATACTTAAACTTAACATCTATAATACTTATCAACTGTACAAAATAAACTTAACAAATAATTAACTTTTAAGTACATAATAAGTTGATGCGCGGGTAACGAGATTTTAAGGTTATCTTTTGCATAAGTCTATGGGCTGCAACTCATTCAAGTAAGAAGATGAATTCTAGCTTGAGCGTGGTGGAAAGTTGGCGCCGAAACTTCAGGTCTGATGCTGAGACCGATAAATAGACAAAAAGACACATTTGCTAGATTAATCTTGTGTCAGAGTAATCGTCGTGCGAGTGCTGCCATGCAAATAAATAAAAAAAAAAACTACCTAATTACCGCAAATTAATTTTTATGGTAATATCAATTTGCATATGTAAGTAGTTTTTATTTAATTTAATCGAATATTAAATTTCAGCTTCATCGTGAGAGAGTGTAATAGTAAAATCTCAGGATGAGTTTTGGTGTAACCAATATTAAATCAAAAAACAACGGAAAAAAATATCTACATTTTGTTGATAAAACTTACAATAATTTCTTAAAGAAATGAAATCCTTAAAATCTGTTATTTATAAATATAAATATAAATTATATTAAAGTAGATTTTAAGAATTGATTGTTGTCGAAATGGCCGTCAGTCAACACGGCATTAAGAACAATGCTTTGAGATTTAATTGTAACGGTTGTTTTACGATTAATTGCGTGTTAATTATTTCCGACATTACGAATATTTAAAAATTTCTAAACACCGAGATTAAACCGTAATAATAAATTTAATTATGTCTAGCATATTCGCAGACCCGAGAAAATAAAAATAATGTATTGAAGTTGTATTCAAAAGTTAGTATTTATAAACGCATGTTTGTTCAAACTTTAGTGTTTCGAAAAATCTGTTCTATCTTTATTCACCTTTAATAGCGACATATATTCAAAAGAGCTTTCAATACTCATTCTACAATTAAAAACAAAACAAAAAAAACTCGAAACAATAACAACATTCGGAAAACACGTTTAACCTAATTTTGATAATTTATCATACAAATATTTTACTTTAAATAAGTAAACAATTTTGTAAAACAACAAATTACAGTGCTTACATGTATAATAAAGGGTGTTTTTTTTTTCTTTTTCATTAAGATTTGCGTACCTACGTTTCACATAAAACGTCTAGTCAACAACTTTAGATTTTTCTGTGTTAGAAAAAAGATCACCGAATCAAGAAAACACAAACCCAAAAAAAAAAATTTTTATAGTTTTTTTTTCTTCAGCCTCTGACATGCAATTAGTCGCCATCTACTATCAGGTGAGTTGCGAGAGGTTCAGGTATGGTGAGATACAGCCTCCACTCCGTCTGCCCGTAAGATAGCAAATAGGCTCTTTTGAGTCGAATAGAAAAAATAGAAATAAACTTTACACCATTAACAATAAATTTAAAATAAATCACTCGGTTTTAGCTTTTAGTCATTCCCCAATCAGACAGACACTGCGAAAAACCTAAAAAGAGTAGTAATTGAATTTAAAAACATAATGGCGTCCTATTGCCGCCAAAACACCCCTTCAATTTACATTAAGACCAAATTTGTTTCGAATATAAATTAATTAACCGAGAGCTAATTTTAAAATTACTAATCTTAAAATCATCACTGATAGCCTAAATTAATATTTAATCTATATAAATGCATTTTACAATTAAAAACTAAAGCAATAATAAAGGCTTAACTAAATTTTATTAAACACTGGATGCCATATCACAATTACGCTTAAATAAATTAAATCTAATATTTCATTTAACGAATGTCTCGAAACAACTTAAATTGGATTAATAAACGTATCCGACTTGAGAGGGAATAAAAAATATTGTAAAAGACCGTTTTTTTTTTGCTATAATAAATTGGCAATTTCAATGAATTTCAGACTAACGAGTTCAATTACTTAAATGATGGTTCATTTGATGACTCGGCAAGCAACCGGTAGAAAGTGTTTGTTAAAAATTAAATCTTAGACAAGTGGTCTTAAAACTCATTTTCACATGCAACCACACGATTCGACCACCATATTAGGTAGGGTCTTTTGCGTCACTGTATTCGTCGAGTCTATGTAAAGTAGCTGTAAGGAGCTGAAGGTCGTCGGGGCACAGCAAGGCTTGAACTCCGCCACTCGTTCCGACACAGTGTAGAAGTATTTCTGTTAAAGAAAATCCAGCGATCAGTGGATATTTGAGGAGTTTTATTTCTGTGTTTATTGGCTGACCAGATCCGCACTACCCTCGACACCACAAATCACGATGCTCTATACTAGGCGGCAGATAGAGACAAGTCGTCGTGGCCTTTAGGATAAGACGTCCGGTGCATTCGTATCTAGCGATGCAACGGTGTTCAAATTCCGCCGGCGGGTACCAATATTTCTAATGAAATACGTACTAAACAAATGTTCACGATTGACTTCCACGGTGAAGGAATAACATCGTGTAATAAAAATCAAACCCGCAAAATTATAATTTGCGTAATTAGTGGTGGTAGGACCTCTTGTGAGTCCGGACGGGTAGGTACCACCGCCCTGC